>NW_026988476.1:17971250-19296666 GCF_030222135.1 Aotus nancymaae | reverse complement strand
GGAATCTGCTTCCTTTGTGAGCCAAGAAATGGAGTCATAGGCATATCTGTCAAGGCAACGCTTGGTTACACTGTTATCTTCAAAATGTAGTGCATAATGGGGAAAAGGTTTAATTAATGTTCTACAGTAATGTGTCTGTTTATAAAGAAATAATGTACTATAAAATTAAGCAACGTATAGTGAATGTACCTCCTAATGGCAAGGCTGGCATTTTAAGTGATCAGTAAATCACTTAAATATTAGGACTTTCTTGAACAAGGGTAATAAAAGGAGACATTTGGAAATGGTAGATACCGGTACATACAATTATCCACTAAATAAAACATTTTTATTGTGATCACAGTGTTAATCACATTGTAGAACAGCCTGATCAGGAAATGTGAGAAATTGTATATGAATTTTCGTCATTTCTGACACGATTCTCTTCTACATTAGAATATAAGTCCCAAATATTTAAACCAGGATATGGCTTTCCTCAGAGGATGGCCCTGCTTTAGTTTCCTGAGGCTGAAAGATTATTTCTAAAACCACTAAAGCTGCTTCTTCCCATGATTAAACTCTTCCTTATTTGGATCAAGGTACGTAGGCTTGTGACTTTTCTCCAGCGCCTTACCTCTGCGTTGTCTTTTCAGTGCCTGGGGCAGAACTCTATTCTTAGGCCTTTGCTGCTCCTCTCACATTGATGGGGGCTTTTCTCCTTCTGGCGTCTGCAGACACCATCAGTCCTGCATGGTCCCACTGGCCCATTTCTTCAGTAGGTGATGTCCCTTTGCTTAGAATGAAAGAAGTCTGAGGGCTGACCAATAAAACTTAATGTTGTCAAGTTGTCGCCTGGAACTTTTTAATACTGTCTTTGTGCCCTGCCTTCCTTTGATCATGGAGGTCACACGCAAGCAAACAGAATTGACAAAGGGGCTGTATCGTTCCCCTCCAAGAGTTCAAGTTTTCCCACTTAACTCCTCTTTTCTGGCATAATACAATATGATCATCAAAATTTTCTACTTTAAATCTTCTAACATCATGCTCCCAAATCATCATGTTTCATCCCCGACCCCTCACTAGTTTTTTCTTTTAAAAGAGCAAGTCGACACATAGTTACATTAAATAAATACTATTTAATACAAACAAACAAAATTTGAGATCTGCAGTCTTTGCACATTGTGTATGATTAAGAGTATTCTTCAAAATGGAAATTGTATCTGAAGTGATAAGCAAACAGTAATGCCTTTAAAATGCTTTAGAAAGCATCCATTTATATTTAATCTTTTACAAGGCTAATATATGTAACATGGACTGTCTGTGGAGGGTTTTGTAAAACAAAATTGTAAATTCCAAGATGTTGTGCTTAATGGGTTGTGGTGTTGGAATCCCAGACCTCTACTGATGAAAATTTGGCAGGTTGGGAAGTAAGATGGGGATTTAATGAACAAAATCTAATCTAAAAGATGGAAATTCTGTTACTCTTAAATACAGATAAATTAATGGGCTGGAAAAGGCACAGACAGTTTCCACAGTGGCACAGAGTGATTTCTGTAAAGGAAAGCACTGGGGCTGGTTGGTTGCAATGTGTATCAATGTGCTGATGGCCAGGGCTGAGCTTAGCCAGTGGGAATTATGAATGGGTTGTTATTCCCACACCAGATCCCTTGGTTTAATTCATATTGGTTTTCCAGAGCTCTGATGGGGTGAGGGTAGGAGTGGGGGCTGTTTTAAATGGTTTAAATGTTTCTGGATGTTTGTTTCTTTAATTTTATAAAACATCATGTAACCAGAAACTGTTTTACTATGACCTTGAGTAATAAGGACATAACCACTGTTATAAAATAGAAATTCAAAGATTTTAATGAATGGGAAGAGCTTCTCTTACAACCAGTCAATTTTCTGCTCTAAATTCTTATCCAATTTCTCTTCTACTGTAAGTCAACAAAATCTCTGAGAAATATCCCTTGCTAGAATTTAGTTATGAACCAAAGCCAGTTGCTAGGGCAACCAGGCCAGAGGCAGTTAATTAATTAACCTCTTTCATTGTGTGAAGATAAAGCAGTGAGTCCTGGCTAGAAAGTAAATGGGCAAGGTCAGGGTGCTTTCATGCGCTCCAGAGTGGTGAAGAACAGCCTTGCCTTAACCCTAGTCCTGCTCTTCTCCACCTCCATTTCCCAGCAGGAAGTTGGTGGCTTTTGTTTTGAAGTCAACAAGGGAGAAAGATGAAGAAGCAGGGCACGAACTCAGGAAACTTAGGGAGAAAAGATCCTTAAAGGGAATAAAATAAAACCATGGAGCTGAGAGATAAGCTATTGGTTAACGCTTAGGTGGCAGGGCCCTGTTCTCTTTCTCTGTCTCTGATTCATTCTCTCTCTCCGTCTCTCTCTGTGTATGTGTGTGTGTGCATGTTAGGTGATGAGTGAGAGCTATGAAATATCTGAGTGGTTAAGAGACAATTCCAAGTCTGTCAGTGAAGAATACATGCCATGGTGGTGTCGAGGAGGTCTGGGTTTCTAAAGAATCACGAACAAGGCCCCAGAGAGCTAGTGACACTGTTCATTTGCTTGTGACTGCCATTCCACAGGTGACTCATTATATGGTAAGTGGTGGGCAGCGGGTGGCTCTGTGCCTACAGTGCTGATTGTCACCAGAATAACATCAGAGGGAGTGATGGTGATGGTCAACCATAGGGTGGAGTAGGTGGTCTCCTGATCATATTCCCTCAGCATCAACATTAGATCCTATGGTAGCTTCATAGACTAGAGGTGTACTCTGCTTTAGAGAGATAGTTGTAGCGATGGCCCTCTTTATGCAGAAACAGCTATCTATGGACAAAAGAGCCTTTGGGTGAGCTTTGGCATTTAGGTAGGAGGTTGTGAAATCTTGGTGGTACCCAAGATCTAGGAGAGCCATTTTGAGAGGACAGACTGGGGTCCATATCTGGATCTAGAATCCATACTCAGAAACATACACATCTCACTGTGGACTCAGATACAGCTCCATTTGGCCTTGGTCCTGCCTCCAGAGCCATCTGCCAAGATACTGGGGAGGAGTCATGACCATTCATACCTTAGGTGACAGGTCAATCAACCTCAGTCTCAGCTGTACACCTGAAATTGTCCTGTAATTTGGCTCTAACCCCTCTTAACTGGGTCTGAAAGCAGTCCTGCCCACTCAGGGACCTGGTAGGAGATACACCCATCCATGCCTTTGTAGGCAGGCCAGTTGATCCTGACATGGCCCTGCAGCTCAACTCCAGCACCTCTCAGCTGCAGCCTGAGAGCCGTTCTGACTACCTGTAGACTTGGAGGGAGACATACAAGCCCATGTCCCCAGGGGCAGGTTTGAAGACATTGGTCTCTGCTGTGGATGTTGAACTATCTCTGTTACTGAGTTCCAGCCCCTGTCAGCCATGACATGGGACCAGCACTATCTATCTACCAAGGGAACCACCCAGTCACTCTGTGGAAGTTCTCCCAGGGACACCTGGAGGAAGCTGTACTCATCTGCATACCTTGTAACAGGCCTGTCATCTGCAAACCCTGAAGCAGTCTCACATCTTGGCATGAGCCATGCTGACCAAGGTCCTGAAGGCAATTCAGTCTACATAGCAACTGCAAAGTATCCATGCCTGCTTGATCCCCTGGTAACTGTGAACCCAGCAGCAGTCATATGACCCAGCTCCAACCCCAATTTACTGTGATTCTGGCAATCCTATCAGCCAAGTGACCCAAGAGGAGAAGATCTTTACCTGCTGAAAGTGTGTATTAAGACAAGAATAAGTATTTGCTCCTTTAAATGCATAGACATCAATGCAAGGCTACACAAATAATGAAGAATCAGGCAAATATGAACTACTAAAGGAAAATAGTAAAGCTTTAGTGACTGACCCCAGAAATAGAGATCTATGAATTGCCTGAAAAGGAATTTAATATTAAAGAAGTTCTACGGGATGCAAGAGAACAATGATAGAAAACT
Organism: Aotus nancymaae; assembly: GCF_030222135.1. Classification (NCBI taxonomy): domain Eukaryota; kingdom Metazoa; phylum Chordata; class Mammalia; order Primates; family Aotidae; genus Aotus; species Aotus nancymaae. The sequence continues at coordinate 19,292,706 of NW_026988476.1, read as the reverse complement.
AAAAAAATCAAGGAAACGGTGCATGAACAAATGAGAAGTTTAACAGAAATCAAAACAATAAAAAAGAACCAAGTGAAAATACTGAAGCTGAAGAATAGAGATGCTTCCTGATATACAATGGGGTTATGTAACGATAAAACCATTGTAAGTTGAAAATATCAAAAGTCAAAAATGCATTCAATCCACCTAATCTATCAAATGTCATAAATTAGCCTAACCTATCTTAAATAGGCCTACAGTTGCCCTAAAGGACATTAGCCTTTGGTTGGGCAAAATCATTTGGCAACACAGTGCACTGTGGGGGTATTGGTTGTTTACCCTCATGATCATGTGGCTAGATGGAAGCTACGGCTTGCTGCTACTGCCCAGCATTGTGAGAGGGTATTGTACCGCTTTCTACTGAATGCCTATCACTTTTGCACCATCATAAACTAAAAAAATCATAAGTCAAATCTTCATAAATTGAGGACAATCTGTAAAATGACAGAACTGAAAAACTTAATAGAAAACTTAAAAAGAAGAATCGGAAGAATTGGCTACCTCAATGATGGGTCATTTGATGTTAGTCAATTAGAGAAACAAAAAGAAAAAGGAATGCAAAAGAGTGAAGAAAGTGTCATCAGACAAATGAGAATATGAATTATGGGATTTTCAGAAGGAACAGAGAGAAAAAGAGAAATCTTACTTTAAAAAATACTGGCTGAAAACTTTCCAAATATTGGAAGGGATACGGACTTCCAGATTCATGTGTTCAAAAAAATCCTAAAAACCTTAAAATACTCCAAGACATACTCTAATCAAATTGTGAAAAGTCAAAGACAGAGAATCTTGAAAGCAACAAGAGAAAAGAGATACTATGGAACTCCCATAAGGCTACCAGATTTTTCAGCAGAAACTTTGCAAACCAGGATGAAGTGCTAAAAGAAGAAAAACCTACAAAACAGTACTACTGTACCCAGCAAAGCTGCCCTTCACAAATGTAAGAGAGATAAAGGTATTTCTAGACTAACAAAAGCTGAGGGAATTTCATCACCTGCCATACAAGAAATGCTAAGAGTGTTTTTTGAGTTGAAACAAAAGGATGCTAAGTCACAACATGAAAACATATGAAAGTATAAAACTCACTGGTAAAGGTAAGAATATAGTCAAATTCAGATGCTCTAAAACTGTAATAGGGATGTACAAATCACTTTTAATTCTAGTGTAAAAGTTAGACAAAAGTATTAAAATAACTATAGGTACAAGAATTCATTCGTGAATATGCAATATAAAAAGATGTAAAGTGTGACATCAATAGCATGCAATGTGTCAGGGAAGGGAACAGTGAAAGCACAGGATTTCTGTATGTGCTTGGAGTTGTTTTCAGCTTAAAATAGAATGCTATAACTACAAGGTATTTTATGTAAGGCTCATGGCAATCTCTACTTACACCCAAAGAATAAAACCTCTAGTAGATGCACAAAAGATAAGAGAAGGAATCAAAGCATACCACTAAAAACAAATAAGCAACAAATCACAAAGGAAGACAGCAAGAGAGAAAAAAGGTACAAAGGAACTATAAAATTGGAAAAAGACACAAAATGGCAATAGTAGGTCCTTCCCTATCAATAATTACTTTAAATGTGTAGATGGATTATTTTCCCATTCAAAAGAACAGAGTTAATAGAACTATTCTATAATCAGGCAATTCTACTACTGGGTATATATCCAAAGAAAGGGAAGCCAGTGTATTGAGATATCTGTGCTTTCATGGTCATTATATTATAGCATTACTGACAGTAGCCAAATATAGAATCAATTTTTGTCCATCAACAGATGAGTATATAACAAAAATATGGCATATATACACAATAGAATATCATTAAGCCTTAAAAAAGAATAAAATACTGCATTTGTGACAACATAGATAAACTTGGATAACATCATCAGCCTAGATAACGTCATCAATGTAGATGACATTGAGTGAAATAAGCCAGGCACAGAAAGACAAATACTACATGATGTCACTTACACATAGAATCTTATAATGTTAAAGTCACATAAGCAGAGAGCAGAATGGTGGTTACCAGGGGCTGGGGGGATGTATATAAAAGTTTACAAAGTTTCAATTCGAAGGAATAGTTTCTGGAGATCTATTGTACATCATGATAACTACAGTTAATAAATGTTTTGTATACTTGATTGCTAAGATAACAGATTTTTTTATGTTTTTTTTTTTTGGTGTTTTGAAAAGACAGATTTTGGGTTTATTTTTATTTAATTTTATTTAATTTTTTTTTTTTAATTGTACATTAGGTTCTGGGATACATGTGCAGATCATGCAGGATTGTTGCATAGGTATATACATGACAAAGTGGTTTAGCTTTATTTTTTGTCAGTTAAAAAAAAAAGATACAAATGTGGCAAAATAGATGCTATGATATAGATGTTTGTCACTACCAAACCTCATGTTAAAATTTAGTACCAGCTGTTGGGAGGTGAGGCCTAGTGGGAGGTGTTTGAGTCATGGGAGCTGATGTCTGATGAGTATATCATGGTCCTCCCTTGGGAGTGAGTAAGTTCTCACTGTATTAGTTCCCAAGAGAGCTGGTTGTTAAAAAGAAACTGACACTTTAACACTCTCTGTGTAATCTCTGCATATGCCAGTTCCCCTTCACCTTCCACTATGTGTGGAGGCAGCCTGAGGCCCTCACCAGATAGAAATGCCTCATCTTGGATTTTGTAGACATCCAGAATTGTGAGCCAAATAAACCTTTTTAATTAAATTACCCAGCCTCAGATATTCCTTTATAGCAATACAAAATGGACTAAGTGAATAATTATAATAAAAAGATCCAACAATATGTTGTCCACAAAACTCACTTAAGCCTTAAGGACACATATAGGCTGAAAGAAAAATGGATAAAAAAAGATACTCTATAGATATGGTAACCAAAAGAGTATATACATTGTGAAATGATTAAGTCAAGCTTGTTAACATATTCATCTCACATACTTATCATTTTTTTGGTGGTGAGAACATTTAAGATCTAGTTTCTTAGCAATTTTCAAGTATACAACACATTATTATTACATATGGTGATTTTATTTCTATCATGTATTTACCCAAAGTGGAACTGCTGAAACAAATTGTTTTACTTTGAATTTTTTGAGGAACTTCCATGCTGTTTTAATAATGGCTATCCCAGTTTACTTTCCCACAAACAATGGATTAGGGTTGACTTTTCTTCACATCCTTGCTAATACTTATTATCTTTTGTCTCTTTGCTAATAGCCATTCTAACAGGTATGAGGTGATATCTCACTGTAGCTTAATTTGAATTTCACTGATGATTACTGATGTTGAACATTTTTTTCATATACTTGTCCATTTGTACTTCTTTGGAAAAATGTCTATTTTAATTAGATTGCTTTGTTGTTATATCATGTCTGTATATGAATACATTTAGGATATTAACCCCTTATGGTCTGTACGGTTTGAAAGCATTTCCTCTCATTCTGCAGGTGGTCTCTTCATTCTGTTGTTTCCTTTGCTGTGCAAAAGATTATTAGAATAAAAATGAAAGGTGTAATTTTATTAGTCTACATTGGTTTTTTAAAAAATTTGCCTGTGTTTTTGGGGTCATATAAAAGAAAAACAATTAGTCCCTAGTCCAATGTCAAGAAGCTTTATCAACTATGTTTTCTTACAGTAGTTATACAGTTTTAGGTTTTGTGTTTAGTCTTTAATTCACTTTGAGTTGTATTTTGTACATAATGTGAAATAAGAATTCAATTTCATTCTTCTGCATGTGGACAGCTAGTCTTTCCAACACCATTTATTGAGGAGACTGTCCTTTTCCCATTGTGTATTACTGGCATCTTTGTTGATCTACAAATGTGTAGATTTATTTCTAAACTATCATTTTTTAAACTTCTTTTTAAAAATTTTGTATTATTATACTTTAAGTTCTGGGATACATGTGTAGAATGCACAGGTTTGTTACATAGGTATACATGTGCCATGGTAGCTTGCTGCACCCATCAACCAGTCATCTACATTAGGTGTTTCTTCTAATGCTATCCCTCTGCCCCCAACACCTGACAGACCCTGGTTTGTGATGTTCCCCTCCCTTTGCCTATATGTTCTCATTGTTCAGCTCCCACTTATGAGTGAGAACATGCAGCGTTTGGCTTTCTGTTCCTGTGTTAGTTTGCTGAGAATGATAGTTTCCAGATTCATCCACGTCCCTGCAAATCACATAAACTCATCTTTTTATGGTTGCATAGTATTCCATGGTATATATGTACCACATTTTCTTTATCCAGTCTATCGTTGATGGGCATTTGAGTTGGTTCCAAGTCTTTGCTGTTGTGAATAGTGCTGAAATAAATATACGTGTGCATATGTTTTTATAGTAGAATGGTTTATAATTCTTTGGGTATAAACCCAATAATGGGATTGCTGGGTCAAATGGAATTTCTAGTTCTAGATCCTTGAAAAATTGCCACACTGTCTTCCACAATGGTTGAACTAATTTACACTCCCACCAACAGCGTAAAAGCGTTCCTATTTCTCCACATCCTCTCCAGCATCTGTTGTTTTCTGATATTTTAATGATCACCATTCTAACTGGCGTGAGATAGTATCTCACTGTGGTTTTGATTTGCATTTCTCTAATGACCAGTGATGATGAGCTTTTTTTCATATGTTTGCTGGCTGTATAAATGTCTTCTTTTGAGAAGTGTCTTTTCATATCCTTCACCCACTTTTTGTTGGGGTTTTCTTGCAAATTTGTTTAAGTTCCTTGTAGATTCTGGATATTAGCCCTTTGTCAGATGGGTAGATTGCAAAATTTTTCTCCTATTCTATAGGTTGCTTGTTCACTCTGATAATAGCTTCTTTTGCTGTGCAGAAGCTCTTTAGTTTAATTAGATTCCATTTGTCTAGTTTGGCTTTTGTTGCCATTGCTTTCAGTGTTTTAGTCATGAAGCCTTTGTCCATGCCCTATGTCCTAAATGGTATTGCCTAGGTTTTCTTCTGGGGTTTTTATGGTTTTAGGTCTTACATTTAAATCTTTAATCCATCTTGAGTTAATTTTTGTAGGGTATAAGGAAGGCATCCAGTTTCAGTTTTCTGCATATGGCCAGCAAGTTTCACCAACACCATTTATTAAATAGGGACTCCTTTATCCATTGCTTGTTTTTGTCAGGTTTGTTAAAATCACATAGTTGTAAACGTGTGGTGGTGTTTCTGAGGCCTCTGTTCGGTTCCATTGGTCTATGTATCTGTTTTGGTACCAGTACCAACCTGTTTTAATTACTATAGCCTTGTAGTTCGAAGTCAGTTAGGATGATGCCTCCAGCTTTGTTCTCTTTCTTTAGGATTCTCTTGGATATACGCAGGCTCTTTTTTGGTTCCGTATAAAATTTAAAGTAGTTTTTTCTAATTCTGTGAAGAATGTCAATGGTAGCTTGATGGGAATAGCATTGGATCTTTAAATTAGTTTGGGCAGTATGGTCATTTTCACAACATCGTTCCTTCCTATTCATGAGCATGGAATATTTTCCATTTGTTTGTGTCCTCTATTATTTTCTTGAGCACAGGTTTGTAGTTCTCCTTGAAGAGGTCCTTCAAGTCACTTGTAAGTTGTATTCCGAGATATTTTATTCTCTTTGTAGCAACTGTTAATGGGAGTTCACTTATGATTTGGCTTTCTATTGGTCTATTATTGGTGTATGGAAATGCTTATGATTTTTGCACATTGAATTTGTGTCCAGAGACTTTGCTGAAGTTGCTTATCAGCGTAAGGAGTTTTTGGGCTGAGATGAGGGGTTTTCTAAATATACAATCATGTCATCTGCAAACAGAGAAAATTTGACTTCCTCTCTTCCTATTTGAATATACTTTATATCTTTCTCTTGCCTCATGGCCCTAGGCAGAACTTCCAATACTATGTTGAATAGGAGTGGTGAGAGAGGGCATCCTTGTCTTGTGCTAGTTATCAAAGGGAATGCTTCCAGCTTTTGCCCATTCAGTATTGGCTGTGGGTTTGTGATAAATAGTTCTTAAAATTTCGAGCTATGTTTCATTAATACCTTGTTTATTATTTTTAGCATGAAGGTGTGTTGAATTTTGTTGAAGTTTTTCTCCTGCATCAATTGAGATAATCATGTGGTTTTTGTCATTGGTTCTGTTTATGTGATGGATTACATTTATTGATTTGCATATGTTGAACCAGCCTGGCATCCCAAGGATGAAGCCAACTTGATTGTGGTAAATAAGCTTTTTAATGTGCTGCTGGATTCAGTTTACCAGTATTTTATTGAGGAATTTCACATCAATGTTCATCAGGGATATTGGCCTGAAATTTTCTTTTTTTGTTGTGTCTCTGCCAGGTTTTGGTATCAGCATAATGCTGGCCTTATAAAATGAATTAGGGAGGTGTCCCTCTTTTTCTATTGCTTGAAATAGTTTTAGAAGCAGTTTTAAGTGAGTTTCTTAATCCTGAGTTCTAATTTAATTGCACTGTGGTCTGAGAGACTGTTTGTTATGATTTCCTTTTTTGCATTTGCTGAGGAGTGTTTTACTTCCAGTTTTGTGGTTGATTTTATAAAAAGTGTGATGTGGTGCTGAGAAAAATGTATATTCTGTTGATTTGAAGGGGAGAGTTCTGTAGATGTCTATTAGGCCAACTTGCTCCAGAGCTGAGTTCAAGTTCTGAATATCCTTGTTAATTTTCTGTGTTGTTAATCTAATATTGACAGTGGGGTGTTAAAGTCTCCCACTGTTGTAGTGTGGGAGTCTAAGTCTCTTTATAGATCTCTAAGAACTTTCTTTATGAATCTGGGTGTTCCTATATTGGGTGCTTGTATATTTAGGATCATTAGCTCTTCTTGTTGCATTGATCCCTTTACCATTATGCAATGCCCTTCTTTGTCTTTTTTGATTTTTGTTGGTTTAAAGTTTGCTTTATCAGAGACTAGGATTGCAACACCTGCTTTTCTTTTTCTTTCCATTTGCTTTGTAAATAATCCTCTATCTCTTTATTTTGAGCCTATGGGTGTGTTTGCATGTGAGACAGGTCTCCTGAATGCGGCACACTGATGGGTCTTGACTCTTTATTCAATTGCCAGTCTGTGCCTTTTAATTGGGGCATTTAGCCCATTTACATTTAAGGTTAATATTGTTATGTGTGAATTTGATCCTGTCATTATGATGCTAGCTGGTTATTTTGCTCATTAGTTGATGCAGTTTCTTCATAGTGTCAATGATCTTTACATTTTGGTATGTTTTTGCAGTGGCTGGTACCGGTTGTTCCTTTTCATATTTAGTGCTTCCTTCAGGAGCTCTTGTAAGGCAGGCCTGGTGGTGACACAATCTCTCAGCATTTGCTTGTCTGTGAAGGATTTTGTTTCTCCTTCATTTATGAAACTTAGTTTGGCTGGTTATGAAATTCTCGATTGAAAATTATTTCTTAAAGAATGTTGAATGTTGGCCCCCATTGTCTTCTGGCTTGTAGGATTTCTGCAAAGAGATCCACTGTTAGTCTGATGGGCTTCCCTTTGTGGGTAACCTGACCTTTCTCTCTGGCTGCCCTTAACATTTTTTCCTTCATTTCAACCTTGGTGAATCTGATGATCATGTGTCTTGGGGTTATTCTTCTAGAGGAGTATCTTTGTGGTATTCTCTGTATTTCCTGAATTTGAATGTTGGCCTGTCTTGCTAGGTTGGGGAAGTTCTCCTGGACAATATCCTGAAGTGTGTTTTCCAACCTGGTTCCATTCTCCCTGTCACTTTCAGGTACACCAATCAAATGAAGATTTTGTCTTTGCACATAGTCCCATATTTCTTGGAAGCTTTGTTCAACTTTTAAATTATTTTTTCTCTAATCTTGTCTTCACACTTTATTAAGTTGATCTTCAGTCTCTGATATCCTTTTTTTTGCTTGATTGATTCAGCTGTTGATACTTGTGTATGTTTTACAAAGTTCTCGTGCTATGTGTTTTCACCTCCATCAGGTCATTTATGTTATTCTCTAAACTGGTTATTCTAGCGAGCAGTTCCTGTAACATTTTATCAAGGTTCTTAGCTGTCTTGCGTTGGGTCATAACATGTTCCTTTAGCTCGTAAGAGTTTGTTACTACCCACCTTCTGAAGCTGACTTCTTTCAATTCATCAAACTCATTCTCCATCCAGTTTTGTTCCCTTGCTGGCAAGGAGTTTTAATCCTTTGGTGGAGAAAAGGCATTCTTGTTTTTGGAATTTTCAGCCCTTTTGCATTGGTTCTTCCTCATCTTCGTGGATTTGTCTACCTTTGGTTTTTGATGTTGGTGACCTTCGGATAAAGCTTTTGCATCATCATCCCTTTTGTTGATGTTGTTGCTATTGCTTTCTGTTTGTTAGTTTTCCTTCTAATAGGCCCCTCTGCTGCAGGTATGCTAGAGTTTGCTGGAGATCCACTCCAGACCCTGTTTTCCTGGGTATTACCAGTGGTGGCTGTAGAACAGCAAAGATTGCTGGCTGTTCTTTCCTCTTTCCTCTGGAAGCTTCATCCCAGAGGGTCACCGGCCAGATGCAAGCCAGAGCTCTCCTGTATGAGGTGTCTCCCAGTCAAGAGACATGGGGATAAGGGACCCACTTGAGGAGGCAGTCTGTCCTCTTAGCAGAGATACAGTGCTGTGCTGGGAGATCTGCTGCTCTCTTCAGAGCCATCAGGCAGGAATGTTTAAGTCTGCTGAGGCTGTGCCCAGCTGCCCCTTCTGGCCCCAGGTGCTCTGTCCCAGAGAGATGGGAGTTTTATTTATAAGCCCTTGACTGGGGCTGCTGCCTTACTTTCAGAAATGTCCTGCCCAGAGAGGAGGACATCTGCCTACAGCGGCTTTGAGGTGCTTTGGTTGGGTCTGCCCAGTCTGAACTTCCTGGTGGCTTTGTTTACACTGTGAGGGGAAAACTGCCTACTGATGCCTCAGTAATGGTGGATGCCCCTGCCCTGGCCAAGTTCAAGCATCCCAGGTTGACTTCAGACTGCTGTGCTGGAAGAGAGAATTTCAAGCTAGTGGATCTTAGCTTGTTGGGCTCCATGGGGATGGGATCCACTGAGCAAGACAACTCCACTCCCTTGCTTCAGCCCCATTTCCAGGGGAGTGAATGGTTCTGTCTCAATGGCATTCCAGGCACCACTGGGGTAAACAAAATAAAACAAAACAGAAAAACTCCTGCAGCTAGCTTGGTGTTTGCCCAAATGGCTGCCCAGTTTTGTGCTTGAAAACCAGGGCCCTGGTGGTATAGGCACTCAGGGAAATTTACTGTACTGTGAGTTGCGAAGACCACAGGAAAAGCGTAGTATCTGGGTCAGAGTGCACTGTTCCTCAAAGCACTATCTCACAAGGCTTCCCTTGGATAGGGGAGGGAATTCCTTGACCCCTTGTGCAACCCAGGTGAGATGACGCCCTACCCTGCTTCAGCTCACCCTCTGTGGGCTATACCCTCTAACCAGTCCCAGTGAGATGAGCTGGGTACCTCAGATGGAAATGCCAGAAATCACCCACCTTCTGCCTTGGTCTCACTGGGAGCTGCAGACCAAAGCTGTTCCTATTTTGCCATCTTGCCTGGGAATTGTTTTTTTGTTCTATTTGTTTTTATGAGTATCATGCTATTTTGATTTGTGGATAAATTTGTTTTGATATAACTTTGTAGTATATTCTGAAGTCAGGTAATATGATGCTTCCAGTTTTGTTCTTTTTGCTCAGGATTGCTTTGGTTAGAGTCTTTTGTGGTTCTATACACATTTGAGGATTGTTTTTTTCTACTAATGTGAAGAATGTCATTAGTGTTTTGTTTTGGATTGCATTGAATCTGTCAATTACTCTGGATACTATGGACATTTTAACAATATATTCATAAACATGGGACATTTTTCCTATTTTTTGGTGTCCCCTGCAGTTTCTCTTGTCAGTGTTTTATAGTTTTCATTGTAGAGATCTTTCACTTCTTTTGTTAAGTTTACTCCCAGGCAGTTTTTTTGGTAACTGTTATAGATGATATTGCTTTCTTAATTTCTTTTTCAGATTGTTAACTGCTGGAATATAGCTATTGATTTTCAGATGTTTGTTTTGTATTCTGAAACTTTGCTGAAATTTTTGACCAGTTCTAAGAGGTGTGTGTGTGTGTGTGTGTGTGTGTGTGTGTGTGTGTGTGTAGTCTTTAGGTTTTTCTAAACGTAAGATTATATAATCTGCAAACCAATTTGACTTATTCCTTTCCAGTTTGGGTACCCTTTGTTTGTTAACTTGTCCAATTGCTCTGGCTAGGACTTCTAGTACATTGTTGAATAGAAGTGGTGAAAGTGGGCATCCTTGGCTTGTTCTAGATATTGGAGAAAAGACTTGTAGACATTCCCCATTCAGTATGATGCTATGAGTTTGGGTCATATGGTCTAGGATATTTGTCAATTATGGCCTTTATTATTTTAAAGTATTTCCCTTTCATATCTAATTTATTGAGAGTTTTTATCATAAAGAGGTGCTGAATTTTATTGAATACTTTTTTGTCATCTATTAAAATCATATGGTTTTAGTCCTTGATTGTAGTAATTGGATATATCACTTTCATTAATTGGTGAATCCCACTTAATAATGGCAAATGATCTTTTTAATGTGTTGTTAAAATTGGTTTGCCAGTATTTTGTTGAGAATTTTGCATCTATGATTATCATAGACATTGGCTTATAGAGGTTTTGGCTTGTTTTTGTGTCTTCATCTGGCTTTAGTATCAAGTCAATGCCCACCTCATAGAATGAGTTTGGAAGTATTCCCTGCTTTTCAATTTTTTGGAATAGAGTGAATAAAACTGTTGTCTATTCTTTAAACAATTGATAGAATTTAGCAGTGAAGCCATCTGATTCTGAGCTTTTCTTTGGTGGAAAACTTTTTATTACTGCTTTGATCTTGTTACTCATTATAGGTCTGTTTATTTCTTCATGGCTCAATATTGGTAGGTTGTGTCAGAATTTATCCATTTCTTCTAGGTTTTCCAAATGATTGGCATATAGTTTCTCATAATAGTCTCTAATAATCCTTTGAATTTCTTTGGTATCAGTTGTAATGTCTCCTTTTTCATCTCTGATTTTATTTACCAAGGTCATCTTTCTTATTTTCCTAGTCTAGCTAAAGGTTTTTTAGTCTTTATCTTTTCAATAAACCAATTATTCATTTCATTGATCTTTTGTATTTATTTGTCTAAATTTTATTTATTTCTGTTCTGATATTATTTCTTGCCTTTTACTAATTTTGGGTTTGATTTGTTTTTTATTTTCTAATTCATCATCAGGTTGTTTATTTGAAGTTTGTCTATGTTTCTGATATAGGTATTTATTGCTATAAACTTCCCTCTTAGTGCTCCCTTTGCTGTGTCTCATAGGTTTTGGTATGTTGTGTTTCCATTTGTATGTATTTCGAAACATTTTTAAACTTCCTTCTTTTATATATATATATAAAATTGTATTTTAGGTTTGGGGGTACATGGGAAGAACATGCAAAATTGTTGCATAGGTACACACGTGGCAGTGTGATTTGCTGCCTTCCTCCCCTTCACCTATATCTGGCATTTCTCCCCATGCTATCTCTCCCCACCTCCCCACCCCTCACTGTCCCTCCCCTATTTCCCCCCAACAGACCCCAGTGTGTAGTGCTCCCCTCCCTGTGTCTGTGTGTTCTCATTGTTCAACACCCACCTATGAGTGAGAACATGTGGTGTTTGATTTTGTGTTCTTGTGTCAGTTTGCTGAGAATGATGGTTTCCAGGTTCATCCATGTCCCTACAAACTTCCTTCTTAAATTCTTCATTGACTTACTCGTTGTTCAGAAGCATGTTGTCTAATTTCCATGTTTTTGTACAGTTTCCAAAGTTTGGCTTATTGATTTTTAGGTGTTTTTTTTCTATTGTGGTCAGAACAGATACTTGATATGACTTCATTTCTTTTGAATTTATTAAGACTTGTTTCATAGCCTAATATACAGTCTACCTTGGAGAGTGCTCCCTGTACTGGTGAGAAGAATGTGTATTTTTCAGTAGCTGGATGAAATGTGCAAATGTCAGGTAAATCTGGTCCAGAGTTTAGTTTAATTCTCATGTTTCTTTGCTGATTTCTGTCTGGATGATCTGTTGCCAAAAACGTGTTGCTGAAGTCCTCTACAATTATAGTATTATAGCCTACCTCTGTCTTCAGATCTCTTAATATTTGCTTCATATGTTTGAGTGCTCTGAAGTTGGTGGCATATATATTTATAATTTTACATCTTCTTGTCTAAATTGACCTCTTTATGTAATGACCTTCTTTATCTCTTTCTACAGTGTTTTTTACTTCAAATCTATCTGTCATCAGATTTTTTTTTAAGTTTGTATGAAGCTAATTTCTTGCATGGATAATTGCTCAGTCTGATATTCCTCTGTGTGTGTGAGAAATTGCTGGAGGGCAATTTGCTCATTTTGCTCTGCTTCCTCCTTCAATTTATTTTATCAATGTTTTACAGTTTTTGGTATACCAGTCTTGTATCTCTTTAGTTAAAGTTATTCCTAAGTATTTTTTTTGGTGGGTATTATAAATGGAACTGTTTGCTTCATTTCTTTTCAGATATTTCATTTTTAGTGTATAGAAATGCTAATGATTTTTGCCTGCTGACTTTATGCTATTTTATTGAATTGGTTTATTATTTTTAACAGCTTTTTGGTACAGCCTTTAGTGTTTTCTATATATAAGATTATGACATCTGTAAACAGAAACAAGTTTATGTCTTCCTTTTCAATTCAAATGCAATGTATTTCTTTTTCTTGCTGAATCACTCTGGCTAGGTCTTCCAGTACTATGTGAATAGAAATGGTAAGAGTTGCTATCCTTGTCTTATTCCTGATTTTAGAGAAAAAGCTTTCAGCTTTTCAACATTGAGTACAATGGTAGCTGTGGGTTTTCATATATGGCCTTTATTATGTTGAGTTCAGCTTTTCCTATACCTAATTTGTTGATAGTTTTTATCACAAAATATGTTGAATTTTGTTTAATGCTTTTTCTGCATCTATTGAAATGATCATATGATGTATCCTTTATTACACTAATGTGGTATGTCACATTTATTTATTTGAGTATATATCCTTTATTACACTAATATGGTACATCACATTTATTTAGTTGAAACCATTTTTGCATCCCAGGCATATAGCCCACTTGGTCATGATTAATGGTTCATTTACTGTGCTGCTTAATTAGGTTTGCTGATATTTTGCTGAAGATTTTTACATCTATGCTGATTGGAGATGTTAACCTGTAATTTTATTTTCTCGTAGTGTTCTTGTTTGGCTTTGGATTCAGGGTAATAGTGGCTTCTTAAATGAGTTTGGAAGTGTTCCTTCCTGTTTAATTTTTGAAAGACAATGAGAAGAGCTGGCATTAAATATCATTTATTTTGTTGAATACAGCAGTTAAGTCATCAGGGCCTGGGCTTTTCTTTGTTGGAAAATTTTTGATTATTGATTCAATCTCCTTACTCATTACTGGTCTGTTCGGATTTACTGTTCATTCATAATTCGACCTTGACTCCTGAAAGAACAGAAGGCTGTATGTCTCTTGAAATTTATCCACTTTTCTAGCTTATTCGATTTGCTGAGCATAATTGTTCTTAGTAATCTCTTGTGATCCTTTGTATTTCTGTAGTATCAGTTATAATGTCTCCTTTTTCATTTATAATTTTATTTACTAGAGCCTTCTGTCTTTTTTAGTCTAGCAAGTTTGTTTTTGTTTCTTTTCGAATACTCTTAAGTTTCATTGTTAATTTTTGTTGTTTTTGTACTCTCTACCTTGCAGTAATTACTCAGAATAAAAACAAAGCAATGCATTCAAATAGAAACAAAATGGGATGCAAATTAAAACAGAAAACAGGTTCAAAATAAAAAATTACCTTCCCATTTTGCTTGTATAAGATCAGAATAAATTAAAAAGCATTCCTCTGTCTCCCAGTAATAACTGTCTTTTTGTTATCCTTTCTTAATTTTAAAATTGTAAATATTTAATGTATAAATTTTTTGATATACATAAACATAGTGGAATAATTACTATAGTCAAGTAAGTTAACATATCTATCTCCTTACATAGTTATATCTTTTTCTAATTATTTTTGTGGTAATAAGAATGCCTAAAATTTCTCTTTGTAAATTTCAGTATATTATCTATAGTTATCATGACATAGATTTTATTTCTAGATGTATTTATCCTCCATAATTGCAACTTTGTACCCTGACATATGAGTCCAGATTTCACTCTACCCCCTACCTCTGGTAACCACTGTCTACTATCCATTTCGATTTATTTCACTTTTTATTTTAAGATTCCATATGTTAAGGGAGATAATCAAATATTTTTATTTCTGTATCTGGTTTATTTCACCCAGCATAATGTTCTTCAGGTTAATCTATATTGCTGTGAAAATAGCAGGACTTCCTTCTTTTTAATTTATTTATTTAATTGTACTTTAGGTTCTGGGGTACATGTGCAGATCATACAGGATTGTAGCATAGGTACATACATGGCAATGTGGTTTGCTGCTGCTATCCCCCTGTCACCTATATCTGGCATCTCTCCCCAATCTCACCACCTCCCACTGTCCCTACCCTAGCACCCTGCAACAGACCCCAGTGTGTGATGCTCCCCTCCCTGTGTCCATGTGTTCCCATTGTTCAACACCTGCCTATGAGTGAGAGCATGTGGTGGTTGATTTTCTGTTCTTGTGTCAGTTTGCTGAGAATGATGGTTTCCAGATTCATACATGTCTTTACAAAAGACATGAACTCATCATTTTTTATGGCTGCATAGTATTCCATGGTGTATATGTGCCATATTTTCCTTGTCCAGCCTACCATCGATGGGCATTTGGGTTGATTCCAAGTCTTTGCTATTGTAAACAGTGCCTCAATGAACATACGTGTGCATGTATTTTTATAATAGAACGATTTATAATCCTTTGGGTATATACCCAGTAACAGCACTGTTGGGTCAAATCGAATTTCTGTTTCTAAGTCCTTGAGGAATTGCCACACTGTCTTTCACAATGGTTGAACTAGTTTACACTCCCACCAAGAGTGTAAAAGTGTTTCTATTTCTCCACATCCTCCATCATCTGTTGTCTCCTGATTTTTTAATGATCGCCATTCTAACTGCCATGAGATGGCATCTCAATGTAGTTTTGATTTGCATTTCTCTAAGGACCAGTGATGATGGGGATTTTTCATATGTTTGTTGGCCTCATATATCTCTTCTTCTGAAAGTATCTGTTAATGTCCTTTGCCCACTTTTGAATGGGTGTTTGTTTTGTAAATCTGTTTTAATTCTTTATAGGTCCTGGATATTAGCCTTTTGTCAGATAGGTAGATTGCAACAATTTTTTCCCATTCTGTTTGTTGTGGGTTCACTCTAATGATTGTTTCTTTTGCTGTACAGAGCTCTGGAGTTTAATTAGATCCCATTTGTCTATTTTGTTTTTTGTTGTCAATGCTTTTGGTGTTTTAGTCATGAAGTCCTTGCCTATACCTATATCCTGAATGGTTTTGCCTAGGTTTTCTTCTAGGGTTTTTATGGTGTTAGGTCATATGTTTAAGTCTTCAATCCATCTGGAGTTAATTTTGGTGTAAGGTGTCAGGAAGGGGTCCAGTGTCTGCTTTCTGCGCATGGCTAGCCAGTTCTCCCAACACCATTTATTAAACAGGGAATCGTTTCCCCATTGCTTGTTTTTGTCAGGGTTGTCAAAGATGTAGTTGTGTGGCGTTGCTTCCAAGGCCTCTGTTCTGTTCCATTGGTGTATATCTCTGTTTTGGTACCAGTACCATGCTGTTTTGATTACTGTAAACTTGTAGTATAGTTTGAAGTCAGGTAGCATGACACTTCCAGTTTTGTTCTTTTTGCTTAGGATTGTCTTGGCTATGTGGGCTCTCTTTTGGTACCATATGAAGTTTAAGGTGGCTTTTTCCATTTCTTTGAAGAGGGTCATTGGTAGCTTGGTAGGGATAGCATTGAATCTGTAAATTACTTTGGGCAGTATGGCCATCTTCACGATATTGATCCTTCCTAACAATGAGCATAGAATGTTTTTCCAACTGTTTGTGTCCTCTCTTATTTCCTTGAGCAGTCGTTTGTAGTTCTTCTTGAAGAGGTCCTTTATATCCATTGTTAGTTGTATTTCTAGGTTTTTTATTCTCTTTTCAGCAATTGTGAATGGGAGTTCGCTCTTGATTTGGCTCTCTGTTAGTCCGTTATTGATGTATAGGAATGCTTGTGATTTCTGAACATGGATTTTGTGTTTGTATCCTGAGACTCTGCTGAAGTTGCTTATCATCTTAAGGAGATTTTGGGCTAAGATGATAAGACATCCTTTTTAAACGTGGAACAGTACATACCAAAGTTTTTAATTGATGTATCCATTCATGGACACTTAGGTTGTTTCCATATCTTTGTTATTGTGAATAATGCTTCAGTGAAAATGAAAGCACAGACACTTCTATGAAGGTCTGATTTCATTTCCATCGGATATATACCCAAAAGAGAGATCTCGGTGTCACATGGAAGTTCTATTTTTAATTTTTTGATAAACCTTTATATATTGCCACCAACAGTGTTCAAGGGTTCTCTTTTCTCCACACACTAACCAACACTTGTTATTTTCTTTCTTTTCGATAATAGCCATCATAACAAATATGGGGTATTTCATTATGGTTTTGATGTGCATTTTCCTGATGATTAGCTATGTTGAGCACCTTTTCATATACCTGTTGGCTTTTTTTTTAGAGAAATTATTTTTTTTATTATACTTTAAGTTCTGGGGTACATATGCAGGCTGTGCACATAGGTATACATGTGCCATGGTGGTGGTTTGCTGCATCCATTGCCCTGTCATCTATATTAGGTATTTCTCCTAATGCTATGCCTTCCCCCCACCCCCCCAGGCCCCAGTGTGTGATGTTCCCCTCCCTGTGTCCATGTGTTCTCATTGTTAAACACCCACTTATAAGTGAGAACATGTGGTGTTTGGTTTTCTGTTCTTGTGTCAGTTTGCTGAGAATGATGGTTTCCAGTTTCATCCATTTCCCTGCAAAGGACATGAACTCATCCTTTATGGCTGCATAGTATTCTGTGTGCCACATTTTCTTTATCCACTCTATCATTGACAGGCATTTGGGTTGGTTCCAAGTCTTTGCTATTATGAACAGTGCCACAACAAACATATGTGTGCATGTGTCTTAATGATGATAGGATGATTTATAATCCTTTGGGTATATACTCAGTAATGGTATTGCTGGGTCAAATGGTATTTCTATTTCTAGATCCTTGAGGAATCACCACACTGTCTTTCACAATGGTTGAATTAGTTTACACTCCCACCAACAGTGTAAAAGTATTCCTGTTTCTCCACATCCTCTCCAGCATCTGTTGTCTCTAGATTTTTTAATGATTGCCATTCTAACTGGTGTGAGATGGTATCTCAGTGTGGTTTTGATTTGCATTTCTCTAATGATCAGGGATGATGAGCTTTTTTTCATATGTTTGTTGGCTGCATAGATTCTGGTCTTTTCCCCTTTGTTTATTTATTCATTTGTTTGTTTGAGACAGGGTCTTACTCTCTCATTCAGGCTGGAGTGCAATGGTGCGATCACGTCTCACTGTAGCCTCAATCTCTTGGGCTCAAGCGATCTTCCCACCTGAGCCTCTGAAGTAGCTGGGGCCACAGGTACATGCCACCATGCTTAGCTATTTTTTTTTCTTTTGTAGATATGGGGGTCTCACTATGTTGCCTAAGCTGGTTTCAAACTCCTGGACACAAACAAACAGTTCTCCCTACTTGGCGTCCCAAAGTGCTGGGATTACAAGGGTGAGCCAATGTGCTCAGATGTCCATGAAAATGAGGTGGATTATTTTTTCACTATTGGATTGTGAGCATTTCGTATATATTTTGGTTGTTAACTTTTATCAGATATGTTATTTTTAAATATGTTCTGTCAATCCAGAGATTGTTTTTCATTTTGTGGACTATTTCCTTTGTTGTGCAGAAGTTTTTTGGTTCAGTGTAGTCCATTTGTTTTTGTTTTTTACTTCGTTGCCTGAGCTTTTAGTCTGATATACAACAAATCATTGCCATGGCCAATGTCATGAAGCATCCTGCCTGTATTTTTTTCCAGAATTTTTATGCTTTCAGGTCTTATGTTTAAATATTTCATACATTTTGAGTTAATTTTTATGTATGATGTAAGATAGGGGTCCAGTTTTTATTTTTTCTGTGACTATTCAGTTTTTCAATACCATTTATTGATGAGCATATCTTTTTCTTGTGTATTACTAGTTCACTTGTCAAACATTAGTTGGCTGTATATGCTTGGGTTTATTTTTGGGCTCACAATTTTGTTTCAGAACCATACTGTTTTGATTGTTACAGCTTTGATCCAGTCCAAGGCAAAAATGCATGTTCTCACTACTTCTATTTGGCATAGTACTGGAACCAGCAAGAGCAATCAGACAAGAGAAGGAAGTAAAAGGCATCTGAATAGGAGAGGAAGAAATAAAAATATCCCTGGTTGCATGTAAGATAGTCCCACATGTAGAAAAACATGTAGAAAAACAAAGACCCTATCAAAATATAGCAAATACATAAGAAGCAATGGAACAGAAGGCTGTTAGAATAAGTAAATTTAATAATAATCCAGGTTATAAAACCAATCAGTCGTCTTCTTTATACCAGTAAAAATCTACACAAAAACAAAATCAAGACAATCTCATTTACAGGAGCATTAAAAAATAATACAAATAAATTTAGCCAAGGAAGGGAAAGAATTATACACTGAAACTGATATAACAATGAGGAAAGAAGTTGAAGACGACACAATACCCTGTATTCACAGATTTGAAGAATTAATGTCATTAAAAATGTCCATACTACCCCCAACAATTTATAGATTCAGTGCAATGTATTCTCTATCAGAATTCCATGGTATTTTTCAGAGAAATAGAAAAAGCAATTCTACAATTTGTATGGAACCACAGAAGACCTCTAATAGCCAAAGCACTCTTGAGAAAGAACAAAATGGGAGGCATCACACTTTCTAATTTCAAATTATGTCACAAAGTTGTAGTAATCTCCCAACAATAACTGTGACTGTAGTAGGGCTCATGATAACTCTTCCTTGTTATGGCACTGGTTATAATCCTCATACCTGAGTATGTAGTACACACACTAGCATCACTCTCCAGCAAAATATACTGCTTCTTAGATTTTGGGTGTGTGCTACTTTCCATCACTACCTGGTAATACCATTTTCAAACTGCAGTGGATAATTCTGTCAGAGAGAGCTGAAATTACCAAAAAAATGAAAAACTCAATGAGTGATGCTTTTGGTGACACAAATTTTTTCTGAAAATATTCAGAATTAAAAGTGGATAAAACTGCTATTTTTCATTCTTTTAAACAAAGTCTCCCTTTTACAAATGTGGAAAAATTTTTTTCTTAATTTTGAGAGACTCTTAATATAATTCTTTCAAAGAGCACATGGATTAAGGAATTTATAAATGTGTTCTTCCACAAGATTATCTGCCTCCCGGTAAATAATTCCTGTGAACAATAGAATGAGCCTTTGAGGGCAGGATAATGGACTGGCAGGCACTGTATGAATAGTCATCAGGTGCTTTAGCTCAAAGCACTGATTTGAAGTAAACTTCTCTGCATCTCTCATCTTATATTCTACTCTTCGCAGCATTAGCTGAGCTGAAATAGTGACTGACCCCCAGAAGCTGACAAAAACATTTCAGAGAGGGGAAATTAATTTATTCTGACTGCTTGTCAAGCATCAGCCTAACTAGCCTCATCTTTTTGCCCTAGAAGGTGCAAGATTCTAACCTTTGTTACTTAATGCAGATGCTGTAGAAGCAAAGTGGCAAAGCAGTTTTTATCAGGAGGAATATGCATTAGTACAGCACCAATAATAGCAGTGAGTACTTAAAAGCAGTGATCTTTTGAGATCAGGGGCCAGATGGTCAGATATATTGACCTTCATTTTTCTTTTTAATTCAAAATCATTTATCAAGGAAGTGAATGAATTCTCTAAACTTTCATATGTGATGCAGAGCTCTTGCAGCACATTTCTACTCAAGACAGATTTAGGTGGACTTCCCATGAGTTCCGTCACAACAGGCTTCTCAAACACATTTTTGATGTGGGGAGTGTGGAACTACAGACTTGGGAAGTTCCCTGTTAACCATAGGAAAACTCTTGGATCGCTTTTTCTTTTACTTTTTCTTCCTGAAGTTCACTCTAACTGCCCTTCATATGTGATCTAAGCCAACCATCCAAAGGGACCGGTTTTGTGTGCTACGTGGTGCTAAAGTGGAGGGCACAGACCTTTCAAAAAAGCAGGCTGAGTTACGTCACTCTGTGGCTTGGGCTGTCCCACAGCTTCCCATTGTGCTCAGTATAAAATTGAGAAATCCTTAGTGTGCCCCCACCCGGTCCTCTGGCACCAGCTCCTTCTTGCTTTCCTGACCGCATCTGCTCCCGCCACTCTGGCCTTCTTGCTATTCTTCAAGCACCCGACACTTCCTCGAGCCTCAGGATCTTCCCACCTGCAGTTCTTTCTCCTTGGAACACTTGCCCCTCAGATTCCCAGTTTCCACCAGCAGGTGGTTCTTCATCATTCTAGTCTCAGTTCAACTATCACCCCAGCTCAAGCATCACCTTATTCTTTAGCCCTCCCTGAACACTCAATCTAATATTGCCTTTTCTTCTCTCAGTCTCTTCATTTATTATTACACTAATTTATTTGTCATAATATTTATTACTATATGTAATGCCCCCAGACAAGGATTTGAGCCTAAGTAGTTTTCTTGGAGGTGATCTTAGAAAGAACATGGAGGAGTGTAGAAGTAAGTATGGGAAGCAATGGAAGCCAATGCAGAGTGCCTGCTATGGGAAATTGGGGCTGTTGCCACTGGGCAACTCTGGGTGACAGGGTAGAAGACTTTGCTTCAAAGTTGTCCCACCTGAAAGGTGAGGGAGCTGGGGTATTTATCCACTAACTCTAATTGGTTATTGATTGAAGGCTGTTGCTGAGACTATCAAGGCCTCAGCATTTGATGCGGGCCTGTCCTGTGTGAGGACCAGGTTCACCACAGTCTCGGGAAAGTCATGGGTGCTTGTAGGAGGAAGCAGTAGGACTAGCACACATGAGAATGGTAAGTGCACAGCTCATATGAACAAGCAGAGACAGTGTCCACTGCGCTCTTGTTTATTTATGTGTATTCTAGTTTACTGACTGTTCCTCTCCCCTAGAATGGAAGCTCCATGACACCAGGGAGGCTATTTTATGTACCCCTGGCACAGTGCCCAGAATAAAATAGGCACTCATTAAACATTAGTCAGGTGAATTAAAAGACAATCAAGTTTCAAGAGGACAACATATAGCCTCATATTTATTTCATGGTAAGGTAGGCGACACTAATATGGCAGATCCAGGAAGGAAGAGATATTAAGTGAGACCTGGCAATGTCCGAAAAATTCAGGGTGTCTGACTGGGGAGGGGTCAGAATTTGTGTGGGGTACTGGAAAGGCCATCAGAGCCTGGTCTAGATTGAGATTTAGACTTAGTAGGAATACTACCTGTGGAAGCGGCCGCAGTCAAAACCTTCACTCTCTCTGGGATTCTTTTCCTTCAAGCTACTTTACCTGCTTCACAGAGATGTTAAGATAATAAAAGGAGATAATAGGTTTGAAAGCACTCCTAAAAAGAAGTACTCTTATGGAAAAAGCTACTATTTAACTGTTGGAAATATGTTATGTTCAAGTTAAAATTGTTCAGAAGTGCTTAGTCCCTTTAAAAAGTGATTGCTGCTGGCAACAGCCATTTTGATGGACAGTTATTGCCTCCCAGCTGAAGTGAGTAGAATAATCAATTTCTATGGTGTGCCTGATGACCTGTGGCTGAAAAGAGAGGCTAGGGGTGATCGGGTGACACTTATCTCATAGAAGGCTGGCAGCCTGGGAACAGGGGACTCATGAGAGGTGTGCTTAGGTGACGCTGGAAATTTGTATCTCCATCTGATCTGGAAATCCATTTTGATAAAGTGAATAAGCCAGGGGAGCAGGCAAAATAGAACTGCAGAGTGAAACAGTTGATATAGTTAGAACTAGGTAGAGAGGAGAGTTTTACTTTTGGCAAGGGAGTTTTAGTATTCTGGCTTATCATTTGCAGGCCTTTGATACTTAGGCTGCCTGGACACTTGTAGGGCTGGGGTTGAAGTGAAAATAGGTACTGGCTCCCAGCCCACCCACTCTGGCTCCATCTACATTTCAGGGGGCCTCCAGTCAATTGCATATATCAAGGTCTATAGAACCTTTGTCACTCCAACAGCCTGGAAGTCCAAGCTCTATCTCCCTCTGTAAACAGCCAGACCCTGGCCATCTTGGTTTAGGGAGCACACTGAGAGAGCATGCTGGTCAGGGATGACACCCCAGGAAAAGGGGGTTGTATAGGCCCTGGGAATGTGAGTCTTCCCTTGAGGCAGAAAGATCGTGGGTATTGAACTGTGGTCTGTAAAGAGGCAGGCAGGTCTAGGTGGGAAAATTCCTTGATCTCTTAGACTCTTCACTGCCTGGGGAGAAATATAGCCAGGAAAAGGCCATCAGGGTGGGCCCTCTTAAATGTGAGACCCAGGGCCTAGGGAAGTACACTTGACAGGAAACTGACATTACCCCTCTTAGTAAAAGATCTAAATGATCAAGACGAGGACAGCTAGCTGCAAAAGCCCCAGTTGTCCAGTGGGGAAGAAGATGGCAACTCTAGGCAGCTGCTTGCAGGAAGAGAAAGGTAAGTTGAGCCAAACTCTCCAATGGGACTCCATGCGACTCAGAATAAAATCATAGTTGTTGCAGTGGCTAACAGGGCTATGCCTGATCTGCCACCCCTCCATCATATGGTCTTTCTGACTTCATCTAACCCTGTCCCCATTCCCTGCCAGTACACTCTGCTCCATTCACACTGGCCTCCTTGCTGAACTTCAGAAATGCCAGATGCATATTCATTGGCTCTTTCTTCTGTGTGGAACACTCCCTGTGTGATGGTTAATATTGAGTGTCAATTTGATTGGATTGAAGGATGCAAAGAATTTGTTCCTGGGTGTGTCTGTGTGGGTGCTGCCAAAGGAGATTAACATTTGAGTCAGTGGACAGGGAAAGACAATGCTCACCCTTAATCTGGTTGGACACAATCTAATCAGCTTCGAGCACAGGCAGAAGAATGTGAAAAGACTGGACTGGTTTAGTATTCTGGCCTACATCTTTCTCCTGTGCTGGATGCTTCCTGCCCTCTGACATCAAACTCCAAGTTCTTCAACTGTGGGACTCTGACTGACTGGCTTTCTTGTTCCTCAGCCTGCAGATGGCCTGTTGTGGGAACTCACCTTGTGATCATGTGAGTCAATACTCCTTAATAAACTCCCCTCTATCTAGACATCTATCCTCTTAGTTCTGTCCCTCTAGAGAACCCTTACTAATACACCCTGACAGCTTCTTGTGTGCCCTTTGTACAAATGTCACACTATCATCATTCACCTACCCTGAGCAGCCTAGTTAAAACTGAACCCAGGACTCCTGATTCCTTCAACCCCTCTGTTGAATTCACACATTACCCCCAACACCTATCACCTTCTTGGATCCCTGATGATTTACTTATGGAGGTTTTTTTTTTCCTCTATCCCTGCCCTTGGGAATGTAAGCATCATAAAGGCAGGCTCCAGAACCCAAAGGAAGGCTTGGCACATAGGAGATGCTAAACACATCTTTTTCAAATGAATGCAGTGACTTGAGTTTAGGTAAGTAGCAAATAACAATAAGAATTATTTAAAAAGAATATTAATGTTTCTTAAAATATTCAGGATTTATAATTTCTTAAAATTCTTGCCATATGAAGAGGGTTAATATCTGGATATTTATATGAAGGCTTTTCCTTTTTACCATTTCTCTTGTGGACTTGTGGATCTTTCTTGTTAAGCCAGTAACATCATTGTCTTTGAGGGTACAGACTCAGACCAGAGCAAAGAGCCAAAGAAGTCCACAGGAGGCTCTGGAAATCCATAAAAAAAATTACCTGAGAAGAGAACCTAGAAACATGGAGATTTGATTGTGCACATTTTGTCTCTTCTCTCTATCCCTTTTCTCAGCTTTCTGTTCTCTTTCCTTTCTTCCTTCAAACTTTGGATCAAGGCACTATGTTAGGACCGCAGGACTCAGGGATAGATAAAGTTAGTTTTTGGAAGATGACAGT
Organism: Aotus nancymaae; assembly: GCF_030222135.1. NCBI lineage: Eukaryota > Metazoa > Chordata > Mammalia > Primates > Aotidae > Aotus > Aotus nancymaae. The sequence goes on along the minus strand of NW_026988476.1, from coordinate 19,268,384 downwards.
TTGGTGGCGGAGATTTCTACAGGAAGAAATCATCAGCATTATATGGAGAGTGCTCTCATGGAGGTATGCCAAAAACACTATGGAAACAAAGACCTTGAAGGATGACTAGGTTGACCTGAGAAGGGGCTGCCAGGGGAACACTGGGGCACATGGGTGGGATTCTGTATCTTAGAGACTGGGAAGAATATGCAGTGATTATTTCCAGATTTTTAAATGTTCTTAGGCCTGAAAGACAATTTTTGATTTAAAAAATTACCATCTTGAAAGCCTATTTCCTTGCACAAATTCTGCCTCTGTCTAGTTAGTTACATATTAATATGTACATATCAGTTACAGTATCAGTAGACATATCACTGTATCAAAAACACCAATAGTAGTAATTATAGGAACCACGATGCCAGGCATAGTGCCAAGCTCTTTATTTCTTACAGTGCACCAAGGCGGAAGATAATATCATTATTCTGATTTTATAGTTGGGGAAACCAAAGCATCCTGAATGAAAAAACACATAGTGATATCATTGTTTAACAAGTCTTTCTGAAATTGATTGTCCATGTGTTCTTTCCACATCACCAATATGTGTGCTAAAGAAATGTATATTCTAAGATGAGGGAGAGATGTATGTGCCAAAATATGCTGCTAGAAAAGCGGCTAAGCTGACAAGCAACTGGTTGCTTTAAGATGCTTCTAAGAATGGAGAGGACTCAGTGACTGCTGCCTGTGTCTTAAATGCCAGGTAGAGATTTTCTGTGAAGAACAGAAACAGCTGCTACATAATAATGCTCAAAATAATGCCTAATTTCCTTATAGCATAATATTTAAATGAAGTTATCAACATTTTATTTGGTGGTTTTAGAGAATTTAAAGAAATGGTAGCATGGGGATTTTTCACCACGATGGCTGAATAGAAACAGCTCTGGTACGCATTTCCCATCAAGAGCGATGCACAAGGCAGGTGATCTCCACATTTCCAACTGAGTTACCTGGTTCATCTCATTTGGACTGGTTAGACAGTGGGTGCAGCCCAAGGATGGGGAGATGAAGCAGGGTGGGGTGTTGCCTCACCTGAGAAGCTCAAGGGCCTGGAGAACTCCCTCTCCTAGCCAAGGGAAGCCATTAGGGACTTTTCCTGACACTCTCTGGCTCAGATATTGTGCTTTTACCAAGGTTTTCACAATCTGCAAACCAGGAGATTCCCTCTGGGGCCTACACCACCAGTGCCCTGGGTTTCCAGCAGAAAACTGGGTGGCCATTTTAGCTGCAGCAGTTTTTTTCCCCTCATATCCCAGTGGTACCTGGAACACCAGTGAGAGAGAACTGCTCATTCCCCTGAAAAAGGGGGCTGAAGCCAGGGAGCCAAGTGATCTGGCTTGGTGGGTCCCACCCCCATGAAAACCAGCAAGCTAAGATCCACTGGCTTGAAATTCTCACAGCCAGAACAGCAGTCTGAGCTCGACCTGGGACATTCAAGCTCTGTGTGGGAAGGGGCATCCACCATTGCTGAGGTTTGTGTAGGAGGTTTTAACCTTGCCTGTGTAAACAAAGTTGCCGGGAGATTTACATAGCTACTGGGTGGAGACCATAGGAGCACAGCAAGGCCTCTGCAGGCAGGCAGTGTCACAGGACTCCCTTCTTGCTGTGCAGGGCATCTCTCAAAAAAAGGCAGCAGTTTGTCAGGGACTTATAAATAGAGCCCCCAACTTCCTGGGACAGAATACCTGAGAAAAGGGGCGGTTGTGGGTTCAGCTTCAGCAGACTTAAATGTCCCTGGCCATCAGCTCTGAAGGGAGCAATGGATCTCCCAGCACAATGCTCAAGCTCTGATAAGGGACAGACTGCCTCCCCAAGTGGCTCCCTGACCTTCGTGTATCCTGCCTGGGAGACACCTCCCAGCAGGGGCTGAGAGACACCTCATACAGGAGAACTCTGGCTGGCGTCTGGTGGGTACCCTTCTGGGATGAAGCTACCAGAGGGAAAAAAAAAAAAAGGCAGCAATCTGCTGTTCGGCAGCCCCCATGGGTGATTCCCAGGCAAGAAAGGTGTGGAGTGGACCTTCAGCATACTTCAACAGACCTGCAGCAGAGGGGCCTGTTAGAAGGAAAACTAACAAACAGAAAGAAATAGTTTCAACATCAATAGCAAGGACATCCACTCAGAGACCCCCATCCACAGATCACCAACTTCAAAGACCAAAGGTAGATAAATACATGAAGATAGGAAGAAACGAGTGCAAAAAGGCTGAAATCTCCAAAAACCAGAATGCCTCTTCTGCAAGAGATTATAATTCCTCAGCAGCAAGGGAAGAAAACTGGATGGAGAATGAGTTTGAAATATTGACAGAAGCAGGCTCAGAAAGTGGATAATAACAAACCTCTACAAAGTAAAAGAGTATGTTCTAATCCAATGCAAGGAAGCTGAGAACCTTGATAAAAGGTTAGATGACAGGTTAACTGGAATAATCAGTGTAGAGAAGAACTAAATGATTTGATGGAGCTGTAAAACTTAGCACGAGAACGTTGTGAAGCACACACAAGTTTCAATAGCCCAATTATTAAGCAGAAGAAAGGATATCAGAGATTGAAGATCAACTCTATGAAATAAAGAGAGAAGGCAAGATTAGAGAAAAAAGAGTGAGAAGAAATGAACAAAGCCTCCAAGAAATATGGGATTATGTGAGAAGACAAAATCTATGTCTGATTGGTGTACCTGAAAGTGATGGGGAGAATGACACCAAGTTGGAAAACATTCTTCAGGATATTATCCATGAGAATGTCCCCAACCTAGGAAGGCAGGCCAACATTCAAATTCAGAAAATACAGAGACTACCACAAAGATATTCCTCGAGAAGAGCAACCCCAAGACACAGAATTGACAGATTCACCAAGGTTGAAATGAAGGAAAAAATGCTAAGGGCAGCCAGAGAGAAAGGTTGGGTTACCCACAAAGGGAAGCCCATCAGAGTCACAGCAGATCTGTCAGCAGAAACCCTATAAGCCAGAAGAGAATGGGGCCAATATTAACATCCTTAAAGAAAAGAACTTTCAACCCAGAATTTCATAACCAGTCAAACTTAACTGCGTAAGTAAGTGAAGGAGAAATAAAATCCTTTACAGACAAGCAACTGCTGAGAGATTTTGCCATGACCAGGCCTGCCTTACAAGAGCTCCTGAAGGAAGAACTAAACATGGAAAGGAACAACCAGTACCAGCCACTGCAAAAACATACCAAATTGTAAAGGCCATTGACACTATGAAGAAACTGCATCAACTAACGGGTAAAAAACCAGCTAGCATCAAAATGGCAGGATCAAATTCAAACATAACAATATTAACCTTAAATGTAAATTGGCTAAATGCCCCAATCCAAAGACACAGACTGGCAAATTGTATAAAGAGTCAAGACCTATTGGTGTGCTATATTCAGGAGATCTATCTCACATGCAAAGACACACATAGGCTCAAAATAAAGGGATGGAGGAAGATTTACCAAGCAAATGGAGACCAAAAAAAAAAAAAGAGGGTTGCAGTTCTAGTCTCTGATGAAACAGACGTTAAACCAACAAAGATCAAAAGAGACAAAGAAGGGCATTACATAATGGTAAAGGGATCAGTGCAACAAGAAGCGCTAACTATCCTAAATATATATGCACCTGATGCAGGAGCACCCAGATATATAAAGCAAGTTATTAATAACCTATAAAGAGACTTAGGCTCTCACACAATAATAGGGGGAGACTTTAACAGCCCACTGTCAATATTAGACAAATCAGTGAGACAGAAAATTAAAAAGGATATCCAGGACTTGAACTCAGATCTGGAGCAAGTGGACCTACTAGACATGTATACAACTCTCCACCTAAAATCAACAGAATATACATTCTTCTCAACACCACATGACACTGATTCTAAAATTGACCACATAATTGGAAGTAAATCACTCCTCAGGATTTCCATTGTTTTGTATTTGCTAACAGTCTCTCAGACAACAGTGCAATCAATCAAATTAGAACTCAGGATTAAGAAACTCACTCAAAACTGCATAACAACAAGGAAGCTGAACAACTTGCTCCTGAATAATGATTGGATAAATAATGAAACGAAGGCAGAAAGAAAGATGTTCTTTGAAACAAATGAGAATGAAGACACAATGTACCAGAATCTCTGAGACACATTTAAAGCAGTGTCTAGAGGGAAATTTATAGCACTAAATGCCCATAAGAGAAATGAGGAAAGATCTAAAATCGATGCCCAAATGTCATGATCAAAAGAACTAGAGGAGCAATATCAAACGAATTCAAAAGCTAACAGAAGACAAAATATAATTAAGATCAGAGCAGAACTGAAGGACACAGAGACACAAATAACCCTTCAAAAAAAAAAAAAATCAGTGAATCCAGGAGCTGTTTTTGAAAAGATCAACAAAACAGATAGAGCACTAGCCAGACCAATAAAAAGGAAAAGAGAGAAGAATCAAATAGATGTAATAAAAAATGAAAAAGGGGATATCACCACTGATCCCACAGAAATACAAACTACCATTAGAGAATACTACAAATACTTCTATGCAAATAAACCAGTAAATGTAGAAGCAATGGATAAATTCCTGCACACTTACACACTCCCAAGGCTAAACCAGGAAGAAATTGAATCCCTGAATAGACCAATAACAAGGGTTGAAATTGAGGCAGCAATTAATAGCCTACAGACTTAAAAAAGTCCAGGATCAGATGGGTTCATAGCCAAATTCTACCAGGTGTACAAAGAGGACCTGGTACTATTTGTTCTGAAACTATTCCAAACAATACAAAAAGAGGAAATTCTCAACTCATTTGATGAGACAAACATTAATCTGATACTAAAATCTGGCAGAGACACAGCTAAAAAATAAAATTTTGGGCCAATACCCACGATGAACACTGATGCAAAAATCCTTATTAAAATACTGGGAAACTGAATCCAACAGCACACCAAAAAGCTTATCCAACACGATCAAGTCTGCTTCATCCCTGGGATGCAAGGCTGGTTCAACATATGCAAATCTATAAATGTAATCCATCACATAAAAAGAACCAAAGACAAAACCACATGATTATTTCAATAGATGCAGAGAAGGCCTTTTTGAATTGACAAAATTCAACAGCCTTTTATGCTAAAAATTCTCAATAAACTAGGTATTGATGGAACATATCTCAAAATAATAAAAGCTATTTATTTCAAACCCACAGCCAATATCATGCTGAATGGGCAAAACCTGGAAGCATCCCCTCTGAAACCTGGCACAAGACAAATATGCCATCTCTCACCACTCCTATTCAACATAGTATTGGAATTTCTGGCCAGGGTAATCAAGCAAGAAAAATAAATAAAGAGTATTCAATTAGGAAAAGAGGAATTGTCTCTATTTGCAGATGACATGATTGTATATTTAGAAGACCCATTTTTCTCGGCCCCAAAATCCCCTTAAGCTGATAAGCAACTGCAGCAAAGCCTTAGGATACAAAATCAATGTGCAGAAATCACAAGGATTCCTATATACCAGTAAGAGACAAACAGAAAGTCAAATAATGAGTGAACTCCCATTAACAATTGCTACTAAGAGGATAAAATACCTAGGAATACAACTAATAAGGGATGTGAACGACCTCTCTAAGGAGAACTACAAACCACTGCTCAAGGAAATAAGAGGACACAAACAGATGGAAAAACATTCTATGCTCATGGTTAGGGAGAATCAATATTGTGAAAATGGCCATACCACCCAAAGTAATTTATAGATTCAATGCTTTTCCCATTAAGCTACCACAGACTTTCTTCACAGAATTGGAAAAAACCACCTTAAACTTCATATAGAACCAAAAAAGAGCCCGCATAGTCAAGACAATCCTAAGCAAAACAAAAACAAACAAACAAGAAAACCAACAAAAACAAAAAGCTGGAGGCATCACTCTACCTGACTTCAAACTACACTACAAGGCTACAGTAATCAAAATAGCATATTGCTGATACCAAAACAGAGACATACACCAATGGAACAGAACAGAGGCCTCAGAAATAACACCACACATCTACAACCATCTGATCTTTGACAAACCTGACAAAAGCAATGGGGAAAAGATTACCTATTTAATAAATGGTGTTGGGAAAACTGGCTAGTCATATGCAGAGAATTGATACTGGACCCCTTCCTTACATTTTCTACAAGAATTAACTCCAGATGGATTAAAGACTTAAACATAAGACTTAACACCATAAAAACCCTATAGGAAAACCTAGGCAATACCATTCAGATCATAGGCATGGGCAAACACTTCAGGACTAAAACACTAAAAGCAAGTGCAACAAAACCGAAAATAGACATATGGGATTTAAACTAAAGAGCTTCTGCACAACAAAGGAAACCATCACTACAGTGAACCAGCAACCAACAGGATGGGAAAAATTTTTTGCAATCTACCCATCTGACAAGGGTGAATATCCAGAATCTACAAAGAACTTAAATTTACAAGAAAAAAACAGCCCATAAAAAAGTGGGCAAAGGATATAAATGGACACCTTTCCTCCTTTCCACTTTACTCAATTTTATCAGTTCTTTGCTTTGACCCACATATATGGGTGTGTTTAATGGGAAGCAACTGAAGTTTCCTATGCCCACATTGTTTTACCTATAACAATGGTATGCTCCTCAAAGACCGTATAACAGAGAGGTTCTGTAGTGGTAACACTAGGTATAATCAATGGGCATTTTTCTGAAGAAACTAAAAGAACTTTCAGAATTAAACCTGCATATTTAAGAACACAGAGAAACAAATTATAAGCTCCTTGAGGGTAATTTCCATCTCATTCATAATTAGATCCCCAAAATCTGACACATATTAGGTACCCCAAATGTTTGACTCATGTATAAAAGCAATGTTTACCATGATGATGGACATGGGATAGATGTTTGGTAACTACTTATTGATTTAGAGGAGAATCCTGAATCTTCACACTAGGAAAGGAACTGTTATAACTGGAGTATCTTTTTAAGGCATGGGTGTAGGCATGGAACTGCGTAAGGTTAGACATAGGTTTTCACCTATTTTCTTCCTCTTCTCCTCCCTATTTGCTCCCTTCATTATCATTTTGCTGTCATAAGCAGCTAATTCAGAATCCTTTGTGATTTAACACCATAGGCAAATGGATTTCAAAGTTCCTCCTTACAGTACAACCTGGAACTTTCTGTCATAGTATATTTTAAATTTACATCTCAAAACTCACTGTGAAGGGACTGCTTAAATTTTGAGCTGTACTCAGTGCCTAGAGTTGTGTGAGTGCTAAAAATACATGCACTTTTGAACAGTGCCACAATAAACATACGTGTACAAGTGTCTTTATAATAGAATGATTTATAATCCTTTGGGTATATACTCAGTAACGGGATTGCTGGGTCAAATGGTATTTCTATTTCTAGATCCTTGAAGAATTGCCACACTGTCTTCCACAATGGTTGAACTAATTTACACTCCCACATTCTGCATATGTACCCCAGAACTTAAAGTGTAATTAAAAAAAAAATACACGCACTTGCTCAAAAGAGTTTACAACATTCAGAGCCGAAGCTTTAAACTTTCACTTAGAGGTTAGAGAAAGTTGGCTGGATGGCAAAAGCAAATTTATTTAAATACCATTTTTACACTCATTTCAAAATAGTTAACATTTTATCTTTTTTACAATGATTTATAGGCACTGGAGCAGAACAGGGGAGTCAAGAAGAAAAGCAATTAACGAATAAAGGAAAAAGTACCAATAGTGAAGGAAAAAAAATTCTTCTGAAAGCTAAAGAAGAGAGAATAATTGATGGTTCCATTTTAGCTGAATGTTATTTCTGGATCTCTTTTATAATGTGTTATTTACTGCATAGTTTATAGTTGACAGAAAATAAACAGCATTTGCAATATAATGTCTTTAGCTCTGCATGCACTTGCTCATCCCACTTGCTTGTCAAGTTAGAACTTCAACCAACATCCGTCAAAGTCTCCTGTGATAGAGTCTGTTTTTAATAAGCCCGGCACTATAATTACCTTATTGCAAAGTTAAGGCCAAATGACACTTATGATGAAGGTTTCATGGCTAAACAGTAAAGTCAGTGAAGCATATGCATACCAACTGTCAAACAGGAAATAGCTGTTCGAGGATTTGTTTCTTTATTGCCTGACGGGGGTCACTTCATTTGTACTTGGAAACTTTGTCACAGCTACAACAGGTAGCAGAGAAGGAAAAAGAATAACAAAGAGGATAACTTCGAAAGATACCATTATTAACAGATTTTTGAAAAAAATGAATTACTGAGCATCGGTGCTCAGTAATGTCTGTGCTAGGTGTTTTCACAAATATTTTCTAATTTAAAACTTCCCAATAATCCAGTTAAAATATTGTCCAAATTTTGTAGATGGGGAAACTGAGGCTTTGAAAGTTTTAAAATCGTGTGCTGGAGGGCACTTAGCTGACAACTGGCAAAACTACACCAGCAACCCAATCTAGATTATTTAAAGTCTAATGAGTTTTCCCTTATGTGATAGGGGCCATATTTGGTCAAGCATGATCCAGATTGTGGTCTGGATGGAAGTGAGGTATGGTTTAGACAGGTCCGCATTGTAAGGCTGGTCGCCTCACCGACAGCTTGGACACCCCACCCCCCTGCACAGCCTAGCTCTCCCTTAAAAAAAAAAAAAAACCACAAAAATGCAAATGAAGTCTTGTAACTCTAGCCAATAGCAGCCAAGTCCTGTATGCAAACGAAGTCTTGTAACCCTAGCCAATAGCAGTCGAGTCTTGTATGCAAATGAAGTCTTGTAACTCTACCCAACAGCAGTCTTGCCTTGCCCAAACCCTGCTCTTCCACAACCAATTGAACGCCTCCACTCCCTATAAAACCCCACGTCTGAGAGGAGTCCGTGTGACTTCTCTGGCCCTGCCTGTCAGACCACAGAACCTCACCCAGGAGCCGAATAAATCCTTCACATTGGATCTTCTTGTGCTGGCCTCAGTTTCTTCATTTTAAACTCGACAAGAACCCAACAAACCTTACAAATGGTGCCGAAACCCGGGAGGAGTTGTAAGACCCCTCCTGGGGGAAACTGACTCCACTCAAAGCCGGACCGGGGAGCTGCCATTCCACCACAAGATAAGACTTCTGTTGCCCACTACCCCACCTGCTGTCCTCATAGAGTTCCTGCTCGAAACCGCTGCAGCATTGGGGATTCTTGCTGTGGGTCCGGGACCCTGGCTTCCCACCATGAGTCTGGGACTCTGGCTTCTCAAGGACCTGAGTGTAGAGGAGACATCCATGCACTCTTGTGTTCTCCCCGTGAGGGGTTTCTCAGGGTCAGGATTTTGAGGGAGATGTCCCCACTTTCCTGAACCCTCACCAGTGACTGAGGTGTGGGTACTCAGAAGCCCCGTTCAGCCCTGCCTCACGGCAGAGCCAACCCCCCTGGCTTATACCACCAAAACCTTTATTTCGAACAAGCCCATTGGCATAAAAGCTCCTGCTAATTAAGTAACTGTATAACTGTACTTTCAGTTTCTCTCTTACCCCCCGCCTCAAGATGGCGGCTGTTCCCCACACCTAAGATGGTGGCTGCTTCTCGCTCTTTACTCTCTCTCACACCTAAGATGGTGGCCACTTCCCGCTCTTAACTCTCTCTCTCTCTCTAAATAACAGCCGTTTCCTGCTTTATGGAGTAGCTGTACCATCAGTTTCTCTTCCTAATCCTGATGTGAATGAGTCCGTGAGTGAGTGAGCTTATGTGTAGTCCCATGGCCTAACAGCTACGGGGCTTGTGTGGGCCTCAACCCGCGGTTCCACGGGGATGTCATAAGGCATAACAGTGATTCACCTCTGGACTGAAAAGTTCTGAGGTGACCAGGCCTGGCGGTTATATGGGTACACCTTAGCCAAGATGCCCCTGAAACATCCCTTTGGAGATGTGGCCGGAAAGGCATCAGACTGGTCTCCCATCTGGGGGGCACCCACCCTTTGTCCATCAGTTTTACATGTGGATCTGTCTTTATTGTAGATTCACCAGTTTTATTAGACTCCTGCTGGCTGATATACAGTGGCTTAGGCCTGCTTCCCCTCAAGTAGAAGATATTCTATAGTGGGTAACAGACCACTGGTTGCAGGGAACCTTTGCTGAATTTGTGTCCCTAGAAATAACCCTGTTCTCCTTTGTTCTCCTATTCCTTTTCTGCCACTGAGGGGTCTCTTCCTCAAACTCTCCCATGTGGCAGATAGCCCTAGCCCTGTTGTTTTCTTCCTGATTATAATCATTGTAACTGTGCAGGCTTTCTGGTATCTTCGTTACCACCCCACCCTCTGTTCCTCTTGCACCACTGCCCAGGTGTTCCTAGCCAAAGAAACCTCCTCTTTGCCCTTAGCCCCTCCACTCTCCTCCCCTTCCTTTTCTGACCCTGACGCACCTGAGGAACTCTCCTTTCTGCTGGCCTGACCCAATAATCCTCTGCCTTATGACAGACTTCAACCCCCCTCAGCTCCTCCACCTCCTAATCCCAACCTGGCCTCTCCTGTTAGTGCTCACACCCACTCATGCTGTGCTCCCAATGACGAAGCCTACCTCCTTTTCCCCTTCCATGAAGTGGCCAGAGCAGAGGGCATTGTCCGAATGCATGTCCCCTTCTCCCTCTCTGATCTATCAGCTATTGAAAAATGCCTGGGGTCTTTCGCCACCAATCCTGCTGCTTACACCAAAGAATTCTGCTATCTCACCCAGGCATATGACCTAACCTGGCATGACACATATGTAATCCTATCCTCCACCCTCACCCCAGACGAGCGTGACCAGGTCTTGACAGCAGCCCGAGCACATGCTGATCAGGTACACCTAACTAACAACCAGATGCCAGTAGGTGCGGCAGCGGTCCCTGAGGCCGACCCTAATTGGGACTATCAGGACGGTCGAGATGGCCGCCACCACCGAGACCAAATGCTACAGTGCCTCCTAGCGGGCAGGCAAAGTGCAGCCCAGAAGGTAGTTAATTACGATAGGTCGAGGGAAATAACTCAGGGACCTGATGAAAACCCAGCCGCCTTCCTTGACCGATTGACTAGTGCTATGATCCTCCATACACGGCTGGATCCAGCCTCCTTAGCGGGGGCTACAGTCCTGGCCACCCACTTCATCTCCCAGTCGGCGGCTGATATAAGGAGGAAACTTAAAAAAGCTGAGGAGGGCCCCCAAACTCCCATACGGGACCTGGTAAACATGGCATTTAAAGTTTTTAATGGCCAAGAGGATAAGGCCGAGGCCACCTGACAGGCCTACTTATGGCAGAAGGTAGGCCTCCAAACCCGAGCTCTTGTAGCAGCCCTGAGGCTGGCAGCCCCCTGAACATCTGGTGGGGGAGGTCCATTGAAACCCTTCTAAAATGCTTCAAGGGCCCCGCCCAGGCCCTGTTTCAGATGTGGTCAAGAGGGACATTGGGCCCGGCAGTGCCCCTGTCCTCATCCACCTCCCGGACCCTGCCCAAGCTGCAAACAGACTGGACACTGGAAGGTTGATTGCCTGTCCTGGACCACAGGCCGGTCCACAGGAAGCAATCCCTTTGCTTGAACTTCTCGACATTCTGGATGACTGACGCAGCCCGGACTTGAGGACCCCCATCACCCTTGCCGAGCCCAGGGTAAAGCTGCAGGTAGCAGGTAAGTCCATTTCCTTCTTAATGGATATGGGAGCTAACTATTCCTTCCTACTCAGGGCCTAGCAGACCTTCCCAGGTCTCAGTCCTTCTTTACCATTCCTCTATACTCTGAGTCTTACTTTCTCTTTGAAAATCCTTCAGTCAGCCTTCATCCCACTTCTCTACTCAACTTGGCTACTTTGTTTCCTCTTCCATCCCATTCCCCCTCCCCAGCCCATTTCTGTCCTAAACTAATGAATACATTTGTTACACCTCAGGAGGGCCTGTCTAACCTTCCTCCCTCTAGCCCAGACCTTACCTTTTATGTAAATGGGAGTTCAATAGTGACAGCTCAGGGGCAACGAAAAGCGGCCTGTGCAGTAGTCACAGATTCAGCCACCCTCGAGGCACGTCACCTCCCCAATGGACCTACACAATGAGGCCACCTTAACTAACCAACTCAGGTCCTCGAGATGAAGGTGACTGTTAATAATGGTGGTGGTAATGAAAGTAGTAATGATGATGAAGGTATGATGAAGGTGATGATGAAGGTGATGATGAAAGTGATGGTAAAGGGTAAAGGTGATAATGGAGGTGATGGTGATGATGGTGAAAGTGGTGATCATAATGAAGGTTATGGTAATGGTGATGATGGTAATGGTAGTGATGGTAAAGGTGATGATGCTGAAGGTGGTAATGATGAAGGTTGTAGTAATGACAGTGGTGATAAGGGTGATAATGAAGGTGCAACAACCCCCAACCTTTCTCTTGGCTAATGCTAGTCGAAGCCTTAAACTTCACTAATTGCTTTTATGTGCCTCCCTTAACAAACCCCTCTTAGCCGCAGTTTCCCTCCAGACTTGGGTTCAACCTGTCACGATCATCTACGGGACCTGACACCACCCTAACGGGGATCCCACTGTTCAAGGCACACTCTCAAGGTCTCTTTCTCTGCTATGGAATGGCTAACAGCTCCAGCTGCAACATGACTGTAAAAGTAAGATCCACCCTTTTTGCACCTCCAAGAGAATACTTTTGGTGTAATGGGATCCTAACCAAAGTTATAAATGCCTCCCTTCCCTCCCACTGCATACCTGTTACTCTAGTCCCACAGTTGAAGGTATATGGACAAGCTGAGTTCCTATCCCTCCTTATGCCTCCCCCTGTTCGCCGAAACAAATGAGCTGTCTTCCTCCCAATAGTAGTCGGCCTTTCTTTAGCATCCTCTCTAGTAGCTGCTGGAATAGGAAGCGGAGTGATGGTCTACAGTGTCACTTTAGCCGCTTAACTAGAAGACAAGCTCTGTGTGGCCATTGAAGCATCAGCCACCTCCCTGGCCTCCCTCCAGCGACAAATCATGTCACTGGCCCAAGTAACTCTCCAAAACCAACGGGCCCTTGACCTACTAATGGTGGAAAAAGGGGGTACCTGTCTGTTTCTCCAGGAAGAGTGCTGCTATTACATCAATGAATCAGGCCTAGTAGAAGAGAACATCAACACTCTCCACCACCTCCAGGAAGACCTCTGTAAAAAGCAAAATACAGGAGTCTTGCCTCTAAGCTGGTGGCATTCTCCCATGCTTACCTGGCTAACCCCTATCATCACTCCTATCATCGTAATCTGTTTGCTATTAATCGCCCCTTTTCTTCTCAGGTTCCTACAAGCTCGTATGCGAGAGATTGAACGAGTGGCCATTAACCAAATGCTGCTTCATCCCTACATCCGATTCTCAGTCGAGGCACCAGCCAACTGACCTGTCCCCCTCACTCCGCACCTATTCAGCAGGAAGTAGCCAGAAAGAGCAGCGTCCTCTATCATCAAAAGGTCAGAATTTAAGGCCGGTCACCTTGCCAGGAGTTCGGACACCCACCTTCCTCGCACAGCCTAGCTCTCCCTTAAAAACCCTACAAAAATGCAAATGAAGTCTTGTAACCCTAGCCAATAGCAGTCGAGTCTTGTATGCAAATGAAGTCTTGTAACTCTACCCAACAGCAGTCTTGCCTTGCCCACACTCTGCTCTCCCACAACCAATCAAACACCTCCATTCCCTATAAAACCCCATGTCTGAGAGGAGTCCATGTGACTTCTCTGGCCCCTCCTGTCAGACCACAGAACCTCACCTGGGAGCCAAATAAATCCTTCGCATTGGATCTTCTTGTGCTGGCCTCAGTTTCTTCATTTTACACTCGGCAAGAACCCAACAAACCTTACACACATACTGAGTTACTAATAGTAGAAAGGCAGAGAAGCAGATAAATGATGATCCTCTGTATTTCATAGCCAAGATCCATCTCTATTTTACATTGTCTGAAGTTTTACATTTTTGTGACAATTACAATCAACTGTGAATTGATATATCAGTATACATCACATTAGGTATCACGGCATCTTTCACCAAAGAAGCTCTGGAAATAAATGGAGTCTTGCTCTCATCTTAGCATGTGTGGATGACAATGACAATGACAGAATGGCACTGTGTTGGAAAGGTTAGGAGCACATTTTCATTTAACGGATGATAGAAAATGAATCACTGCATCATTTGACTCATTTAGTAGTCACCATTAGTAGTCATCAGTCTACTAAATCTGGGATATTTATTCTCCATTTAATAGCTCAAGGCAGAAATATGGGACTTCTTTTCTACTCTTCTCTTGAGGTATTTCTAAGTAATGGTAAGGGCATCAGATTCTTCTCCCAGTTTACCTCAGGGTTCATGTTGGATTGACTTCCAGAATTGCTCTGATGCACACCTTGGAAGAGAAATGCCCTACTTTTCAATGGAGTGCTTAGCATTGGTGGCATCAGACCTGAAGTTAATTTACTGAATAGGGTATTTTGATTCCCAGGACTAATCCACATCAGGGCAGGGTTTTAAAATAATGAATTGATGCAAGGTAAAAATAACTTAAATATTTTGGTTATAAAATCAACGTTAAAGAAAGTTGTATTTAAGGCTATGGGAGTTAACATTTAGTCATTGCCATGATACACCAGCAAAGATGGAGAATGTTGAAATCAAACTCTTAGCTCTTCAATGGTATCTCTGTGTAATGCCTGGTATCTCTGTATAACTCCTCAATTGAGTTTTCAAGTACCATTCAGGACACAAAAAACAATTAGGAAGTCAACTAACAAGTGGATTGAGTGAAAGCAGGAGCCCTTCCTCACTCCATAACACTGTTCACCTCTCCTCCTCTCCTTAGTGTCTGTTGCTTCTGAGATTAGGAGGTGGGGAGGGCCTGGAGATTGGAGAGATCAATGTGGTGGTGGGAGGTCACAGGACTGATTTGGCATCTTCTAGAAATCAATAGAGGGGGTTATCTGGCCTTCAGCTTTCCACAGCTTTCTTCAGAATGTGGAGTTTCTGATGTCACTGTCATCAGTTTTGTCTTCATGCCACTGTTTCTGAGGTAAACAGTGGCATGGTAACCTTAAGGTTACCTTAAGGTAACCTGAGGTAACAGGTTAAGTTCTCCCTCAACATGGTTATATTCCATGTCTTACCAGAGACATTGAGGTTTTCTGTAATTTCTCCTAAGAGTACTGGTATCAACAACTTGCAGGCCTGGGGTTTTTATGTTGCACTACTTCCTCTAGTCACATATGATTTTTTGTGGTTTTATCCTTGCTTATATTAAGACCAAGTGCATAACAGATGTGAATAAGATAAATTTAGTGTAGCAGGAGGGAAAACATTAGCAAGATCATCACTGGGATGCATTCTGCCCCCGCAATGGAGGGAGAGGATTTACTTCTGTTGTATCTAACCATCTTGTGGATTTAAAAATCATCAATCTTGAGTTGATTTTTATATAGGGTGAGAGATGAGGATCCAGTTTCATTCTCCTGCATGACAGTTATCCTAGCACCTTTTGTTGAAAAAGGAATCCTTTCCCCACTTTATGGTTTTGTTTGCTTTGTTGAAGATCAGTTGTCTCTAAGTATTTAGGTTTATTTCTGGGTTCTCTATTCTGTTCCATTGGTGTATGTGCCTATTTTTATACTAGTACCACACTGTTTTGGTGACTATGGCCTTATAGTATAGTTTGCAATCAGATAGTGTGATGCCTCCAGCTTTGTTCTTTTTGCTTAGTCTTTCTTTGGCTAGATGGGCTCTTTTTTGGTTCTGTATGAATTTTAGAATTGTTACAAATATCAACTCAACATGGGTTAAGGACTTAAACCTAAGACCTGAAACTATAAAAATTCTAGAAGATAACATTTGAAAAAACCTTTCTAGACAGTGGCTTAAGCAAGGATTTTATGACCAAAAACCCAAAAGCAATTGCAATAAAAACAAAAATAAATAAACAGCTGGGACCTAGTTAAACTAAAGATCTTTTACACGGCAAAAGGAAGAGTCAGCAGAGTAAACAGACAACCCACAGAGTGGGAGAAAATGTTCACAATCTATACATCTGACAGAGGACTAATATCCAGAATCCACAACAAACTCAAATCAGTAAGAAAAAAAAATCAATCCCATCAAAAAGTGGGCTAAGGACATGAATAGACAATTCTCAAAAGATATATGAATGGCCAACAAACATATGAAAAAATACCCAATATCACTAATGATCAGGGAAATGCAAATCAAACCACAATGTAATGCCACCTTACTCCTTCAAGAATGACCATAATAAAAAAAGCAGAAACAGTAGATATTGGTGTGGATGTAGCAATCTGGGAAAACTTGTACACTGCTGGTGGAAATAACTAGTACATACAGCCACTATGGAAAACAGTGTGGAGATTCCTTAAAAAACTAAAAGTAGAACTATCATTTGATCCTGCAATCCTACTACCGGGTATCTACCCAGAGGAAAAGAAGTCATTATTTGAAAAAGATACTTGCACACACGTTTATAGCAGCACAATTCACAATAGTAAAATTATGAAACCAACCCGAATGCCCATCAATTGACGAGTGGATAAAGAAACTCTGGTATATATATATGATGGAATACTACTCAGCCATAAAAAGAAATGAATTAAAAGCATTTGCAGTGACCTGGACAAGATTAGAGACTATTATTCTAAGTGAGGTAACTCAGGAATGGAAAACCAAACATCGTATGTACTCACTGATATGTGGGAACTAAGTTATGAGGACACAAAGGCATAAGAATTATACAGTGGACTTTGGGGACTTGGAGGGAAGAGTGAGGGGAGGTAAGGGATAAAAGACAACAAACATGGTGTAGTGTATACCGCTAGGGTGATGGGTGCACCAGGTTCTCATAAATCTCCACTAAAGGACTTACTGATGTAACTACCACCTCGACCCCTTAAGTTTTCCATAACTTATGGAAAAATAAAATTAAAAAAATAAAAATAATATCATTGTGTCACTTCTAACATCCACACTGGATATAACAATAAAATGACAATAAGATTACTTTTATGCAAATGTACCACATTATTTTTTAGACAGGGTTTCCCTCTGTCACCCAGTCTGGAGTGCAGTGAGGCGATCTTGGCTCACTGCAACCTCCACCTCCCAGGGTCAAGGGATTCTCCCACCTTAGCCTCCTGAATATGTCAGACTAAAGGTGTGCAACACCACACTTGGCTAATTTTTCTATTTTTTGATAGATATGCGGTTTCACCATGTTGGCCAGGGTGATCTCAAACTCCTGACCTTAAGTGATCCACCCACCTTGGCCTTCCAAAGTGCTGGGATTACAAGTCCAAGCCAGGTCTTCACATGGAATAATTTCTGTAACAACACTAAGCATCAGAGATGAGAAAAATAAGAAAAAGCTGTTTTGAATTTGAATAGTTTGGAAAAGGCTGCTTAGAAGAATTAAATGACTTACGATGCAGAGTGGCAGAGCACGTTGGATGTTCTTGATTGTGGTGGGGGATAGGAAAAGGGACTGCATGAGCAAAATGACGAGAGTAATCAGGCCCTCTCTTACAATGTTCTGAGTTGAATTTTAAAACTCTAATTGTAATGAGTCTATAATTACTATTTAAATTCAGATTATGGAGGCCACATTACTTGCCCATTAACACATACAGTTTACAGACACCATTTTTAGTGTCAGTTTGAAGAATGGTTTTCAAAGTGTACTCTTGGATACAACCACATCAGAATCATCTGGGGTACTTGAAAAAAATGCACATTTCTAGGCCCTCTCCCAGACTTTTTGGATCTGAATCTTTGAGGGTGGTGTCTCTGAATCTGCATTTTAAATATTCTTCTTTAAGGGAATTCTTAAACTCACTGAAGTTTAAGAACTACTAATGTAAAAGAAGCTGAAAGCCTGTGTACACTTGTGATAAAAATGACTTAGTGGGGAGAGAGATCCAAGATGGCCGATTAGCAGCAGCTCAGGATCGCAGCTCCCAGTGAAAGTGCAGAGAGTGAGGTGAGTGGACGCCACACTCCCAGATGAATTTTTGTTGCCCACGGACCAGGAGATTCCCAGCGGAGGAGCCCCACAGGTCGCCAGCATGACTCTTTCGGCCAGCGCGGCTGTTTTGCCAGCACCCCAGCACGGCAGTTCTCGCTGCAGAGTATATGGGACTGGGTGCCCTTTTAGTTGGCGTTTGGAGCTCCGGGAGGGCAGAGTCGCCCATTCAGCTGATTAAAAAGTGGACTGAAACAGGGAGCCAGACCAGGAGATTCTCGGGCAAAAAAACGCCACGAATCTCAACGCCGCTGTTTCAGCTGGTGCAGTGGGTCGCCGCAAAGGAAATTACACAGATTCCGGCACCCTTTCAACAGGCAACTGGAACACCTGGGAGCTGTTCCCACTCCCACAAAAAAACAGCAATTGTAAATGCTGAGGATTGAGAGTTTCACAGCAAGCACAGCTGAACCTGGGAAGGTCCAGCCCTGTTGGGGAGGGGCGTCCACCAAAGGAAAACTAAGAAACAGAAAAACTTCATCACCAACAAGCTGGACGTCCACTCTGAGACCCAGTCTGAAAGTCAGCAATTACAAAGACAACAGGTGGATAAATCCACAAAGATGGGAAGAAACCAGTGCAAAAAGGCTGAAAACACCCGAAATCAGAATGCCTCTCCTCCTACAGGGGATTGCAGCTCCTCATCAGCAAGGGAACAAGTCCTGATGGAGAATGAGTGTGATGAATTGACAGAATCAGGCTTCAGAAGGTGGATAATAAGAAACTTCTGTGAGCTAAAAGAACATGTTCTAACCCAATGCGAAGAAACTAAGAACCTTGAAAAAAGATTTGACCAAATGCTAACAAGAATAGACAATTTCGAGAGGAATATAAGTGAATTGATGGAGCTGAAAAACACAATACGAGAACTTCGCGAAGTATGCACAAGTTTTAACAGTCGAACTGATCAAGCAGAAGAAAGGATATCAGAGGTCGAAGACCAACTCAATGAAATAAAAAGAGAAGACAAGATTACAGAAAAAAGGGTAAAAAGGAATGAACAAAGTCTCCAAGAAATATGGGACTAAGTGAAAAGACCTAATCTGCATTTGATAGGTGTACCTGAAGGTGACGAACAGAATGAATCCAAGCTGGAAAATATTCTTCAGGATATCATTCAGGAAAATTTCCCCAACCTAGCAAGACAGGACAATACTCAACTCCAGGTAATACAGAGAACACCACAAAGATATTCCTCAAGAAGAGCAACCCCAAGGCACATAATCATTAGATTCACCAGGGTTGAAATGAGGGAGAAAATACTAAGGGCAGCCAGAGAGAAAGGTCAGGTTACCCATAAAGGGAAGCCTATCAGACTCACAGCAGATCTCTCGGCAGAAACCCTACAAGCCAGAAGAGAATAGGGGCCAATATTCAACATCCTTAAAGAAAAGAATTTTCAACCCAGAATTTCACATCCAGCCAAAGTAAGCTTCATAAGTGAAGGAAAAATAAATTTTTTTGTGAACAAGCAAGTACTCAGAGATTTCATCACCACTAGGCTTGCTTTACTAGAGCTTCTGAAAGAAGCACTACACATAGAAAGGAACAACCAGTATCAGCTATTCCAAAAACATACCAAAAGGTAAAGAGCATCACCATAATGAAGAATCAACATCAATTAATGGGCAAAGCAGCCAGCTAGCATTAAATGGCAGTATTAAACTCACATATATCAATATTAATCCTAAATTTAAATGGACTAAATGCCCCAATCAAAAGGCACAGACAGGCAAATTGGATAAAAAGCCAAAACCTATCGGTATGCTGCATCCAGACCCATCTCACATGCAAGGATACACAAAGACTCAAAGGGATGGAGGAAGATTTACCAACCAAATGGAGAGAAAAAAAAAAAAGCAGGAGTTGCAATTCTCGTCTCTGATAAAATAGACTTTAAAGCAACAAAGACCAAAAGAAACAAAGAATGACATTACATAATGGTAAAAAGATCAATGCAACAAGAAGAGCTAACGATCCTAAATACATATGCACCCAATATAGGAGCACCCAGATACATAAGGCAAGTTCTTAATGACTCACAAAGAGACTTAGACTCCCACACAATAATAGTGGGAGACTTTAACACCACATTGTCAATATTAGACAGATCAACAAGATAGAAAATTAACAAGGATATCCAGGACTTGAACTCAGACCTGGAACAAGTAAACTTAATAAACATTTACAGAACTCTCCACCCCAAATCCACAAAACATACATTCTTCTCAGTATCACATCACACCTTTTCTAAAAGTGACCACATAATTGGAAGTAAATCACTCCTCAGCAATTGCATAGCATGTCACAGGTTTAAACGAAATATTGGTTGGCTGTTTGTTTGTTATTTTCCTCCCTTATTCCTTCCTGTCTCCATTGTTAAGCACAATTATTGGCATAAAAGAGGTTTTTAATACCCATTTTTAGACTGCATTCTAGCCTGAGCAATAGAGCAAGATTCCCGTTCTCTCTCCCTCTTTCTTTCTCTCTTTCATTCTTTTTTTCTTTCTCTCTTTCTTTCCTTTTTCTTTTTCTCTTTCTAAAACAAAAGAAAAAAAAGAAAAAGCACACAACTAATCAATGTATGGAGTAACTAATACCTTTATGTGACAGGGCAGAAAATAAAATGGACTCTAGGAAGTCAAGTAATCCCCCTAAAAAATGGGGTGAAAGGGAGAGAGAACACAAAAGTACAATGCATATACAAGGAGCAAGGCAGAGTTTTTAAAACAGAATAGTCTAGGAAATTCTACTAATTAATTTGAAAAATTACGGTGAAATGTTAAAAACAAAAATGACTTAGGGAAATGTCATCGTGATAGAAGCCCTGTCATGTCACGGCTGAGTGTTGCAAAGAGATGGTTTTTCTTGCAAAACTAGAGTTGTCAAGAGATGTTAGTTGGCTGTCTCAGGAAGACCCTCATGGGATGAAGTCTTCGTGGTTTTGGGACATGGATCCTTACTTTGCATAGGCAGAAACTACATTGGATGTTTTTGCCTATGGGGAGCCTGACTCATGCTAAAAAATTCACAAGAGACTTACTGGTAAACCCAACTACTGCTTTATGAATTTGTGGTAGAAATTATACCTGATTTAAGAACAGAGACCACATTAGTGGGTCTCCAGGAGAGAGGATATTCATCAAGTGACTCAGTGAACAGTGAGTTATCAAACTTGATAATAAATGTCTCTGTACTCGTCTACTTCTCTTACTAGACTGAACTCTCTTCGAGCCTTTATTACTGGTATCTCCCTCATGTACTGAGGTGCCCATTACAAAATCAACACCTAACAGAGAACTGTTGGATGAACAAATCATTTATTCTAAACCAAGGGGATCAAATGATCAGAGGCATATTTATATTGATCTGGGCCAATAGTAAGTCCCTTGTTATTGTTACAAAAAATGGTTAGGGTCTACACAGTTGGATTTCTGATTGGCCCTAATGAAAATTTTATGACATCACTGCTACAGAAGTTCAGGACTAAGAACATGCCATGTGTGTTTTGCAAAATCACAGAGGTCAGCAAGGTTCTGAAGTTTGGGCATGGTTCTTTGGGTAGACTGAGAGGATACAGACGGCACAGCTGGAGAGAGCACAGAGGTGAAGGACAGAGCACAGCAGCAAATGGGCTGGACAGGAAGAGAGGGTTCTCAGCAAACCTACCGGCTGTGGAGGTTTGGGTTCTAATAGAGGGCTTTTAGAATTTCCCAAGAGAAGTTTATATTCAGAAAAACAAGCAAAAGTCAGGCTATAAATTATATATTGAAAGGAAGAGAGGAGTGTGAAGAATGTTTTGGCCTGATGGTTGGAGCAGATGGGGAGAGACTGAAATCAGTCCTCCTGTAAGGACAGACACCTAATTAGTGGGTCTGCCCCAATATTTGCGTAACTCTAATTCTATTTTCTCTTTCATTATTTAAAGCCCATTGTCTTCCCACCCTGAGCTCAGTCCTGTTCTGGAGGGGACTTCTGGTTTATGCCTGTAGACATTTGAGTGTGCAAATCCAAACTCTGTCAACCACCTTCACTCTACCCTGAAATAGTATGGTCATGAGTTAGAGCTGTGGACATTGTTACTTGTGCTACTGTCTGCCCTTAGGAGAATAAACCCAGGAAGAGACATATGTAGGTTTCAGCTCCAGGTTGTTTCGGTATCTGGGGTGAGGTCTAGAAGGGGAGACCCAGCTCTAGGTAGGTTTGGGCTTATCCCCTTGGCCTCAACATCCTCTTCAGCCTGTGTGGAGAGAGGCTCAGTTGGTGGATAGTCAGAACAGGGTCCTACCGGCAGGGGCCTGAGTTACAAGCCCTAGTTGACTGGTTCTAGGTATATTACTGCTTATTAGTAATGTTTAGGACCTGGGGGCATTATGATATATTTATAGGTATCTTGACCTACCATTTCAATCTTTTGATTAACTTTCACAAAAGCTCTGGTACGTCTTTGGGAAAAATAGTTTTTGGGACAAACTGAGGCAATAGTTTGTTATTTTTACTGAACTTCTCACGATTTCTTACAGTTTTTCTAAAAGGGAAGGAGGAGATATATAGGGCCAAACCTTGCCAATTTTCCATGTACGGCTCTAATATTTTTCTTTCATTTTTTTCAGGAATTTATTGAGCACCTTTTCTATAGGGCATCTTTCAAGATCTGTACTAACAGCAGATCCTACAACTATAAACAAAATAGACACAGCTCCTTTTCTCAAGGAACTTACAGTCCAGAAGGAGAGGGAGTCTTTAAGTAAATAATCAAAAGATCACACAAATTGATATAATTTCAGTAGTTAGTGTATTTAATGACAATGTAGGTAATTTTAAAGGACACAACCAAAGGATATGACATAGACTGCAGGGTCAGAGAAGGCTTCGTTGAGGAAGTGATCGTTGAATTAATTGAGGCGTAAACTTTTCTTTCTAGAGCCCACAGCTGTTGCTAAGACCATGGAGGAATACTGATTGCTCAAGGAACCACAAGAATGCAGAGGAGGAGGAAAAAATGGGGCATGAAATAAATGGGCAGCAGGTAAAATATGTAGATCATTTAAAGAACTTGGAGGTCTTTCAAAGGTCTTTATTCTAAAAGAAATAGTAAGCCATGGAAAAGCTTATGTAAAAAAAAACCAGGATGTCACAGTCAGATTTGAATATTTAAAGGCATTTCTGGCCTCATAGTGGAGAACATTAGAGAGGGGATGGGGTGCAGGAGGAGGCCAGTGAGGAGGTTTGTACGGTACAGGCAAAGATGATTATAACTTGGATAAAAGATGGTGATCATGGAGATGGGGAGAGGTAATGGATTTGAAAACTAGGAGGCAAAATTAATCAGACTTGAACAGGGAGATTCCAAAGATGATTCTCAAGAATGTCTTGGAACTTCTCTCTTTGTCAACATTTAATGGCTGGTAGACCAGAATGAGCTCACAAATAAATATAACATGAAGCAGCTGGAAAAGAAGGAAGGAAACTAGAAGAGTATGATCCACAGGCCAAAGGAAGATCAATTTCAAGGATGTTTTGGAGTGTGTAAAAAAAAATGAAGTCTGAGGAATATCCTTTGGATTTAGCACTGTGGAGATAATTGGTAATCTTAGCAAGTATTGTTCAGTAAAGTAATGGAAGAAGGAGGCAAAATTAATTGGTTAAGAAGAAAGAGGTAACACAAATATGGATTACTACAGAAATCTGGCTGGAAAATGAAAGTGAGACAGCTATCTATATGAATGTAAAGATTTTTTTTTTTTAACTATAGCAACTTGAGGATATTTGAATTTCTACAGAGAAAGGGGATCCAGGAGAGAGGGATAAATTGAATATACTGCAGAGAGAGGCTTTCCCTTATCTTGGCATTCACCAATACTTATTGCTTCAGAAAACTTCTCATACCCTGGACAAATTCTGAGAGTAAGAATTTGAGAACTTTGTAGCAACAGCAATAGCAGTTGGGATTTTGCTGGGGTAGAAAAACCATCAAGGAGAAGGAGTGACAGCTTTGATAATTGAAGGACTGATTTAGAATTCAAACATTCCATTGTTTGCAACTGCAGCAGAGCTTCTGATTATGCTGAGTGGGGATGTGACTTATATAGACCAATTTCATAAAGTCTTTTATTCCTTGGGGTCCCCGGAACAGTGCTACTTTAAGTGTCTGTGCCAGTTTCTGAAGCTTGACTTACTCCATTGAAACCACAGGAAGAATGTTATTTGATTTATGAAAGGAGTTAGCCAGCCATTCACCTAATTTTGGAACAGTGACAGGAATAGGAGGAAACAAAAAAGATATTGAACCAGAACTGTACAACTTGCAAGTTATCGAGATGCTGAAGGAAGACAAAGATTTTTTAATATTTAGGGTCATAACTCATTCAAATAAAGAAATCAATTTTCAGGACAATACAAACTCACTAATGCAGACAGACTTTAAGGGGATATCTTTCAAAAAGTTTAAATTATAGAATATAAGGAAAGCTAGGTTAGCTACTTCAAATCCATTCTGGAATGAGAAAAAGAATGGCTTTAAGTACATGAAGTTACTCTATTAAAGCAAAGCATTAGCATTTCTAGTTAATAAACTGGTAACTTTATTATTTGCATAGAAAAAAATAATTTGGTTTCCTTCAGTCAGTTAAACATGCCTTCTGTAGCCTCAACCATAATCACTTGCATAACGAGCTTTAAAAATAGATAGTGTAAAAATAGATTTTACCCAAGAATGAAGTGTCATAGCCAGGAGAAACTAAACTTTGACTGCTTTATAAAACATTCACCATGCCCTAGACTGTCAGAATAAAAATAAAGTCTGCACTAGATCCTTATATTTGAAAGTACCAAATGTAATCTCCATAAAATTAACACATTTGAGTGATTTAATGTATTTATGAAGGTGATGTATTTGAATACTTATATCAAAATAACTTAAAAGAGTCACAGTATCTTGGAATATAACTTATCTGAATGTATTGGGTGCCACCTGTGGTTAATATTGATAGAAATAATATGATTATATTTGCAAACAGGACCCTGATAGGTCTAAGTTGAATTATATGGACATAAGGCTAGATTACGTGAGCTATAGATGACTGGTTCCACTGGTTGTAGTGGACAAAATACTGACATTTGGAAATCCAGCCTCCTTCTTTTACCCTGTTCCAACATTTATGAACTATCAACCAGTCTCTAATTTTATGTCTTACTCCATTCTAGAAACTATTATTTCAAAGAAATGTTCTTAAAAAAAAAATAGTCCAAATAGCAATTGCTTAATGTTGTACTACTAATATGTCCATTACTGAAATAAGAGAATTTGGGTCAAGTTTTAAAGACTTGCAAGTTTTAGAGACCTACATTAGACCCTGTAAACTGAGTGTGAGAAGAATGGTTCCCAGTTAGAGTAGGCCAGCTCTTCCTTCCCCCTCAGTTTCTGAAGCCATCCAGATACAACAGCAAATCCCTAGGAGCAAAGTTCACTGTATGTACCTCAGGGGAAAAAAGAATAAATGGTTGGTAAATTGAAAAACAAATTTAAATCCAATGACTGGTTTTAAGCATGACCTGAGGAAAATGTTTCATTCCATGAAGCCATAGGTATACAAAAGGACTATCGAATTCCCAAGCGAATGAGCAGTAAACATGGATACATTTAATGTTTCCAGATTTGGTAGAAATTATTAACAAAACTCTTGATTGCTGTATGAAATATATGTTATTTGTTAACATGTGCAACTCTTAGAACAGCTGTGGGCATGGATGCTAATTAAAGGTATATCCATGACTTTAAGTTTGTGAGGAAGAGAATTTATTTGATGGATGCTTATTTTTAGTGTCTCAAGACATACAGTCCTTTATAATTTTTAAAGTTCAACTTGAGCTTTCATGATCCATCTTTTCTTTGTTCACCTGGCTTGTAAACCATCCAAGAAAGTCCTATGGGACTGCTTGTTGTTATTCACATGGGGTATTTCTACTGGGCAGACACCGCTCTATAACACCTTGAAAACCCTCATATCTAGCCTTTGGCTTGAGCCCCTACCATTCTTGTATTTTTGGCAAGGACAGCTAGGTCAGTGTCTTTCAACACACATGCCATATGCCATGGAAACGTACAGAAAAACAGAGAAAAGCAAAATAAGAAAAAATCAAAACGACTTTGGACTTCTAAGGATGGAGGCAGTATGTAATGGAGATTACAGAACACAAACTTTGGCTTCAGAGACACACAGGTTTCATTCAGGCTCTGTTGTTTACTCTGTGTATGACCTTGAGGAAGTGACTCTAAGCTTCATTTTCCTTATCTGTAAAATTGGACTTGTAACAACAGTTTCATAGGGTTATCATGATAATTTAAAAGTGGTTTATTACTACAAATACATAATTAACACTTGTGTCAGCCAGAGTCAAAGCAGAAACAGAATTCACGTTAGAGGCGGCACTCGTTTTCTATTGCTGTGTAATAAATTACCAGAATCGTTGTGTAATAATGGTGTAAATACTGATTTACTATCTCATAGTTTCTGTAGGACAGAATTTTGAACATGAG
This sequence comes from Aotus nancymaae, assembly GCF_030222135.1. Taxonomy (NCBI): domain Eukaryota; kingdom Metazoa; phylum Chordata; class Mammalia; order Primates; family Aotidae; genus Aotus; species Aotus nancymaae. The sequence goes on along the minus strand of NW_026988476.1, from coordinate 19,241,751 downwards.
TTAGCTAAGTCTGTTCTGGGTCTCATAAAATTGAAATCATGGTGTTGGGCAGGGCTGTTATCTTCTCTGGAGCTTGGGACCCTCTTCCAAGCTTCTTTGGGTTGTGGTTGTAGGACTGAGATCCCATTTTGTTACTGGTTTTCAGTTGGGACCACTCTTAGCTCCTCAACATTGCCTGCCAGTCCCTGCCAGTGGCCTTTTCCACAGTATGGCAGTTTGCTCCTGCAAGGCTGACAAGAGAGTGTCTACTGCAGTTTTGAGTATCTCTGATTTGTTTCATCTCAGACTCCTAGACCTTCTGTCATTAAAGGACTCACTCACTGGAACAGTCTCACTCACACTTAAAGGGCGCGGATTATATAAAGTGTGCAAACAAAAAGGTCAGGATCTTGGGACCATCTTAGAATTATGCCTCCCACAAATGGTTCAGATGAATAGACATTAATAAAGAGACAAAGTACAGAAGTGTGAGCAGGATTAAGGAAGGAAAGGGGGAACAGAGAAGCAGTCAGACCAACAACAAGAGGATGTCATCATCATAACCTGGTGAGTCTTTGGATTGTAGGGAAATGCTCTGCTCCTGGATGAAAGCAGCCACTGCCAGAGTTTTGTACTGAGGAAGGATAGAACAGAGAAGGAAACCCCTATGTCTCTCTTTCTGCCTTTTGATCTTCTGTAAATGGCTCCCATGGGCCCAACCAAACCAGAAACCAAGGGCTCATAACTTGGACTGTGCAGTCCATAGAGGTCAACCTCCTGGGGCCCAGAGGGGCAGAGAAGAGTAGTGAATTGTCTTGAGGTGGCAAGTAACTATCACATTGCTTAAGAAATGGTAGTTATTAATTAAATCATTATCTCTGGTTTTTGAACATATTTATGAGTCTACAAGTGTGAAGGACTGGCCTGCCCTTTTAACTTTATAAGTGGTTCTGAGTGGTGGGTGAGACAGAAAGTGGCCTTTTTTTTGAGCTGAACTATAATAATGAGCTACCTCTAGCACATTTCTTTTCGTGGAGGAGATAATTGACATATATTTGTAGCAACCGGCAATGTAATAATGAAGTTATAAAAATTCATAATGAATTGGAACTTACTCCATAAATATGTATTAAAGGAGGCAAACAGAATGTTAAGTTATATTAGAATTTTAAAAGAAATAAGTTGATTTTTAAGAAAAGAATTCTATAGGTTCCACTGATAGATTAACAAAAGGGTAGAAACTTGCTCAAAGGATGGAGGCGAGAGCTTGTGTTTCTGTTTTGGTCTTCATTGACTGAAATACGTGATTATGTTTACAATATCCATAAACAATGGCTTATTGAAAGCGTCTGAGTAAATTTTGGAATCAAAATAAGACTTAACAACAATCACGTTGAACCTACAGCCAGCCAAGGAGAATGCTCAGAGTTAGGGTCTTTTATGAATTCCTTTAGTTGAAACAGTGAAAACAGCAGTATGTATTACAAACTTTTAGAACCAGAATTTAAACATTTATACTTATCCTTCCTCTGGTGAATTTATTTTTTATCTTTATGTGTAAAGCATAAAGCATCTCTGTTTCCTTTTGAAAGTCTAATTTTTAAACGTTACTCAGTTTGTATTTGGGGATAGGGCAGCAGGGGCTTGGCTTGTTCATTTCTACCACACTGACAGTTGAACATGGAAATGGAATCTTTTGCAATGAACAGGACAGAGGAAAATTTAGACTCTCATTTTTATGGGTAGTTCTCTTTGTATTACATATTAGAAATCAAAATGAGAAAACAGAAATCATTTTCTATGGGAGTAATTCTTTATAGTATTTCCAGTTGCTTTTGGTTATTCAATAGTGAGCAATGGATTTAGATTTCCATCCAAATTAATAATGCACTTAAGAGTGTTAGAAAGCAAATAACATATAATTTTCTTTTCAAACATACAAAGTCTGATCTAAGAACTTTCAGTGTTCCAGTGCCTATACTACTTTTTTTAATGTTCATTTTGCATTGAAAAGATTGCCTTAATGTTCTAATTAGCATTTCCATCATATTTACTCACATACTTTTACACTTACGTAGTGGAAAACTACAGTCAAATATTCCCCTAGGAAAATTATAAGGTTTTTCATTTTGGATATATCTTTTCCCAGCATGTCTTATAGCGGGAACATTGGTTTGGCATTCTGAGGACAGAATAGAAAGTCTGAAGCTAGAGACATTCTAATATCTAATTTTATCTTTAATATTGGACCTGGAAGTTTTTCTGATCTACTTTCTCCTTTGACTACCGTATTCATATATATTATTTAAATTGGTCCAGTGAATATAAAAATTTGTCTCTGAATTTTATGTAGAAGATAGGTTTGTACCAACGTTAGACCATCTGGTATTGTTTGAGTACCAGTGGAAAGTTTGCTCTATTTTTATTAAAAAGACTTATCTTTACTTTTATGAGTAGTTCAAGCGAATCTAAACCTGTTTCTCTCCAAATTTCATTATTCTTGGATATCTAGCCTGAACAGCAAGAATATAATTTTATTTTGTGATTAACGTTACTCTAATTCAAAATTTTCCTCAACTCTAGTTACTCAAGAAACAATAATCATTCCTAAATAGAGTAATCTAGAATTTTAATAGTAATATAACTTACCCCTTTATAACTTAAAAGCCTCATTTAACATATTTTAAAAGATAAACACTTTAAAAATAATGTTTTTTTTTTTTTATTGCATTTTAGGTTTTGGGGTACATGTGAAAAACATGCAAAGTTGTTGCATAGGTGCATTCATGGCAGTGTGATTTGCTGCCTCCCTCCCCCTCACCCATATCTGGCATTTCTCCCCATGCTATCCTTCCCCAACTCCCCCCCCGCTGTCCCCCCCACTCCCCCGCAACAGACCCCCGTGTATAGTGCTCCCCTCCCTGTGTCCATGTGTTCTCCTTGTTCAACAACCTCCTATGAGTGAGAACATGTGGTGTTTGGTTTTGTGTTCTTGTGTCAGTTTGCTGAGAATGATGGTTTCCAGGTTCATCCATGTCCCTACAAAGGACGCGAACTCCTCATTTTTAATGGCTGCATAATATTCCATGGTGTATATGTGCCACATTTTTCCTGTCCAGTCTATCATCGATGGGCATTTGGGTTGGTTCCAGGTCTTTGCTATTGTAAACTGTGCTGCAATGAACATTCGTGTGCATGTGTCCTTATAGTAGAACGATTTATAATCCTTTGGATATATGCCCAGTAATGGGATTGCTGGGTCAAATGGAATTTCTATTTCTAAGTCCTTGAGGAATCGCCACACTGTTTTCCACAGTGGTTGAACTAATTTACACTCCCACCAACAGTGTAAAAGTGTTCCTATTTCTCCACATCCTCTCCAGCATCTGTTTTCTCAATGAAATAAGAGAGGACACAAACAGATGGAGAAACATTCCATGTTCATGGTTAGGAAGAATTAATATCGTGAAAATGGCCATACTGCCCAAAGTAATTTACAGATTCAACGCTATCCCCATCAAGCTACCAATGACCTTCTTCACAGAACTGGAAAAAACCACCTTAAACTTCATATGGAACCAAAAGAGAGCCCGCATAGCCAAGTCAATTCTAAGCAAAAAGAACAAAGCAGGAGGCATCACACTACCGGACTTCAAACTCTACTACAAGGCTACGGTAATCAAAACAGCATGGTACTGGTACCAAAACAGAGATATAGACCAATGGAACAGAACAGAGGCGTCGGAGGCGACACAACATATCTACAACCACCCGATCTTTGACAAACCTGATAAAAACAAGCAATGGGGAAAGGATTCCCTGTTCAATAAGTGGTGTTGGGAAAACTGGCTAACCATATGCAGAAAGCAGAAACTCGACCCCTTCCTGACACCTTACATTAAAATTGACTCCAGATGGATTAAAGACTTAAACATAAGGCCTAACACCATAAAAACACTAGAAGGAAACCTAGGCAAAACCATTCAGGACATAGGCGGAGGCAAGGACTTTATGACCAAAACACCAAAAGCATTGGCAACAAAAGCCAAAATAGACAAATGGGACCTAATCAAACTCCACAGCTTCTGCACGGCAAAATAAACAGTCAATAGAGTGAATCGGCAACCAACGGAATGGGAAAAAATTTTTGCAGCCTACCCATCTGACAAAGGGCTGATATCCAGAATTTACAATGAGCTAAAAAAGATTTACAAGAAAAAAAACAAACAAGCCCATTCAAAAATGGGCAAAGGATATGAACAGATACTTTACAAAAGAAGACATACAAGAGGCCAACAAACATATGAAAAAATGCTCATCATCACTGGTCATTAGAGAAATGCAAATCAAAACTACATTGAGATACCATCTCACGCCAGTTAGAATGGCAATCATTAAAAATAATGTTATACCTTTGCTAATGACTTTAAGATAATCCAGTACATCTACCCTTTGTGATTTTAGTTCAATTTCTATTTCTCTCTGCAAAAGTCAAGTTCATCAAAATAGGATGGAGTATCTCCAGAAGCAAGTGCTACATCAGTATAATTAGGTAGTAGTTCCTCTCTGTATTGAGAAGGGAGGGAAATAGAAAGTAATATTGTTTTGTGACCTTGGAAACACTGTTTAACTGCTACATTGGGAACGTTTATGTCATGTGGCCACATAGTTACCTGGAAGCCTTGTTCTGCATACTTGCATTTGTTTTGGAATGAGAGTTTACAAGCTTTGGGGAGTGGAATGTATGATTCTTTGCTCTTGGGATTCTACTCCATTATATACAGTGTGATTTATGTTTTTGCCCTCTAGAAAATGTGGTCATGTCATAAAATGGAAATTGTAATCTTGAAAACTGAAAGGAAATTGGGTAGCTGGATTATAGAAAATCCATTTTTTTCAGGCTGTTTGACTGCAACAGAAGTAATCTGTTTGTGGATGTTAATAAATTGTAGTCTGCCAGGGTTTAACACCACTATCTATTGTGCAGTTTTAGATTCACTTAATGTTTGCTTAACCTGTACCCTGTTCCAGAATTTCAGCATTCTGGATGCTCTAGGAATGTAAATATTTCCATAAAGTACAAATACAGGTTGACTGTTTAGTAACAGTCATAAGTGATTGACAATAAACTTCATTGTTTTCCTGTTATTCCAATCTCTGCAGAAACAATATACTTAATTATTTTAGGAACAATATTTAGGTGCATGGTATTTATATTCTCGTAACTATGAAGTTTGGGTAGACAATTGAATTGTTTTGCTTTGTATTATTTAGTAAATTTGTCTAGGATAAGTTTATTTTGATTAGTGGGCTAAAGTGGTTTTATCTTTATGCCCTTGTTGTTTCTGGCATAAATTCTAGGTCAAGGTAATTCTCAAACTGCTAAATGAGTATTTTTCAGTGGAGTCTTGTAAGTCGTGGACAATGCTCTTAAATCTTCCTGGCTGAATTGCCATCCATTTAGTCACTGGGCTGAGATAGGATCAAAGTCATTTTTTACACCTAAAAAAGGTAAGTTTTTATTTTAAAAAAAAAAAAAAAAAACTCAATCCAGAGAATATCTTTAGTCACTGAAAAGGAAGGTCACAGTGTATTTTTTTCTAATAAATTTTATGCTGAAGCATTTGGAATAATTCTGGAGAAGAAATTCACATTTCTTAATATAAGAAAGTATAACTCTTGTTAAAACATTCTCCTGATTTGTGTTTTTAATCAGTTTGTTGTTATTATAGTTAATCCACCTACTATCTCTGAGAAGTGGGTTAAAATTATTAACCCTGTTTTACGGATTGGGAAATGGAGACACAGTGGGGTTAAGTGAAGTCATCAGCATCCTACATTAAGTCATTGCACAAAGAGGATTAGTCTGGTTTTCATGTGGTATATTCAGTCCTCAATGTCTTTGATTTCACTTGTAATGAGTTACACTGTTGCACCCTTAGTTCATATTTGGAAAGAAAGCACTGACACTTGACCACCACCTTTCTTTCTTCTGTTTAATGATCCTTGTGAGCCCTTGGAGATAAACTGTTGTGACTGTTGAAAAACTACAGCTTCTCTTAACTTTTGAAAATATGCATATGTAACAGCCATCATTGACTTTCATTTTTCATGTTAATGTTAAAGGTCTCCAACTTGGAACTTAAATTGAGATTTAACCCATGGTATATTTTAAGTGCTAGCCTTTTCGTGTCTAGCCCTTTGGAGATAATCTACCAAGTAACCAATCAACTATTATTTACTGAGCATTACATGTGAGTTGCTTGATTTTTGGCCACAGATTTTCCTAGGTGATTGTGATATCTTTGTCCCAGGTATTGACTAAACCTGTCGCAAATTTTTGGTAATAACTCAGCCTTCCTCAGTTGGTACTGGCTGACTTTACTAGGGTAAGATCGTATTATAAAATCTCAGGATGGAGGGTTTAAAAGCCACTATTCTCTCTCATATCATGTTGCTCCTCTCTGATCCCCCACCACACACATAGAAAGATCAGCATAACTTACCCACAGATAGAATTTGTTCTTCACACTCTAAGCTCCAGCCATTTGGGAGATGCCATCTCTCTCCTCTTAGGGCCAGCTTCTGTACATGAGTCTCCCTAATCAGTCATCTCTCTCCCCTCTCCTTTTACCTTCCATTCCCTGCCCCAGGATGACTTCTTAACACTTAACTCCTATTCAGTTTACATCTTCACCTAGGTTCTACCTCCTGAGGGAGGTGTTTCTCCAACATCTGGCCTAGATCAAGTCCCTTGCCATAGGAGCTCCAATAACAAACATGTAAAGCTTTCTCTTTGGTGTGATATTGCTACCTCCTGCTAGCGACTAGATTGCAAACTCCGTGAAAGCAGAGACCCAGAGACCGTGCCTTTCTTGTTTTGCATTGCTTAATAAATTCTCAGTACAGTCCCTGAGACATGACAGATGCTCAGTAGATACTACTTGGTTGGTGGGTTGGTTCATTATCTCTAAACATAGGAGAATTAAAAAAATAGCAATAATATATACCTGTGGTAGCACTTCCAATAAGAAAAAAGTATGAGAACTTCTTCCCCCATCCTAGTTAAAGAAAAAAACCAAATTACAGAAACTAAGACAAAAGCATGGATTGTAGTTTTCATAATAAACAAAGTGGAATTTATGACAAAAAGTGTTTTTTTAATGAGAAAAGTTAGAAATCATAATGAATATAACTATAATTATAAATAGATTTGCACTAGGCCACAAAAATATTTCCACTTAGTGAAAAATTGAGACCAAGGTATGGAAGACAAACAAGATAAATACCATCGTAATACAAAGGAAAAAATAAGAGAGATAAACATATAAACATGACAAAATACAAGAAAAGAGCTATGGAAATTCAAGCTTCAGATGCAAATAAGTATTCTTGAAGAATAAGACAAAAAATGAATGTGGAGTAAATAATCAAAGAAATAACAGAAAACTTCCGTAGGCTAAAAGAAGATCTGAGTTTGGGAATGAAGTTTCCCTACAATATAGAATGTAACTGAAGAAAAGAAAGCTGTATTTAGACTTGTTCCAGTAAAAGACAATCATATATCCAAGAACATAACCCAAACAAATAAAAATGAGTTTGGCATCAAGTTTCTTTTTCAGAACACCATGTATCTTAAGATGGCATTTAAAGAGTATTTTGGGCAAAAAATTATGGCCTCAGAATTCAGTGTCGCTCAAAGTTGAAGTCCATGGATAAGGGAATCTTTTTCTGCTGTGCAAAGTTCCAGAATATATAGTACTTTGGAGAAATTCCATTTTGGCCTTTATAGCAAATAACTTGTAATTCTTCTAAGAAAATTATCCATTTTCATATCCATGAATTGTGTAACTACAATGGCCTTTATTTTTAAAATTCTGAATAGTTTTATTATTACTTCCATCCTTATAATTCTACATTTAAGAGTATCATTAATGGATTTTCTTTTTACATTGACTGTATAAATGGCAAGAATCAAATATATTAGAGGCCTAATGTGATGAGATCAAAGCATCTGGTTACCCACTGTGTCTGTTCTTCTCCTCTCTTATACAATACTAGAACTTGTAGCTGAGCACATGGATGCCTAGGTAAAGATTTTGTTTCCCAATCTTCCTTGCAACTAGGTGTAACCATAGGAATACATGGCCAATGAGATAGCATGGAATGGATGTGTGCAGTTGGAATGCAAGTGTAATGAGCAACCATTTTGAACAGTGTGAATGTAGACTGTGCCTTTGGGATGACAAACCACAAGATACACCAAGTAGGATGGGCCTCCAAAGACTGTAGAGCAGATCCACTTTGTTTAAAATTTTCTGTGACAGGGAAATAATGTTCTACCTTTTAAATTCATTGTTATTTTATTCTGTGGCACATCAGCTGAATTTCAATTAATACAGGTAAAAAGTACATGCAGTGCATTAGATGTCTCAGTCCTAGCACTAATTTAAGTTCTCATCATTCTTTTTCTATTTCTATTTTAGTATTTCCTATTATTTCATGTGCCCTCATATTCCTGCTTAAATATTCTAAATATCAATAAATACATTTATCACCTAGGTAGTCTTCCCAATGAAACTACTTAGAGCCATATTCTAACCAAGAGATGAATCAAAATTTAGACTCAGAAGATGGGAGTTACAGTAAGATAGGATTAGTATGAACATTGAATTAAAATATATAACAACTGTAGATATAGCCAGATGTCTTTTTCTTCTGTCTACCCTTTGCTTTTTCGCCATGGGACATAATGAGGTTAATGTAGGAGGAGAAGAGAGAATCTAGCAATACAACTCAAGGCTCTCCCTATCCCAGCCTTGTCATAAAAAGAATAAAAATGAAAGCCTGACCTTCAAATATCTACTTGGAAGGAACAGAACAGTATACCCATAAAAATCCTTCACTAAGACATTTATGACCTTGAAGCCTAGCTTGAGTCTCATCTTCAAACACTGAAGAAATCCACAAACCACCAACCACTGAAGAAATCCACAAACCACCTAAGGCACTTTGTTTCAGTGTCCACTATGTCTCATGTTAATGTTATCCCTCTACTCTCTTTGTTCCCATTTGCTTGATTTACTTTGCCTATCTTTTAACAAATTTTGTTCTAATGGGAATGGCTTTGGCTTTTTATTTTCAGCAATTTTGTCTTTTAATTAACTGAAGTTCTGTACACTATAATCTTGGGTGAGACTCACTCTTGGAAGCTGGGGAAGGCAGTCATGTGTTAGGTATAGAACTGTGACATTGTAGTCACTGAGCAGCGAGGCATTTCTTCCCAGTGTACACTTTCATTAGATAACTTGTTTGTGTTGTAGTTTTTGCCTTCTGGTGACAGGAAACCTGCTGATCTTTTTTTATCATTACAAGCCCTGAAAATGTAAAAAGGCTATTTTTACAATTTATCAACTCCTTGTTTTAGGCACAGTATTGTTTCGGGTATAGCATCTTGTTGACCTTAAAATGTTAACATTTTGAATTAAGAAAATAAAACAAATTTTGGTTATTTATTAAGGGAAAGTGAATTTCACTTTATTATAGGTTGTATTAATAAAAACTGATTTATTGTGTTAAAAATTGTTACTACATCAGCAATATTGACTGATTTTCAGTAGTATTGAAAAATTATTCTAACGCATATTTTTTCCTAAAGGATAATACTTTAAATCTACTACTTAATGGGGATAATCTAGGCTTACAGTGTCCTGTGGTTTTGATGATCTGAAAAACATAGTTTGGGGCCTGCAGATATCCTGCTTTGGACAGCCTATGCATTTTGAACTATGATGAAAATACACACTGGCTGGAATACATTGAGATGATGGTGGTTTAACTCCCACCATTAAGTTTATGACATTGTTGAGGGTTAGATCTCACTCATAATGGTGGTGATATCTCATATTTACAAGGCACTTTCATCATGAAGGATCCCACAGTGCCCTCTAAGTGTATGTCTATAGGAATGACTGTAATGCAGCCATTTCTTAGGAGAGTGACACCACCACCCACTGGTGGCTGTACACACTGAGGACAGGGGGATGGTGACACTCAGGCCTTAATTTTAAAGGAATAACGTTTATTCACCCACTTTGTCTAGCATACTAGTGGTAACATTCTTCAAAAGATTTTCAGAAAGGTTGTGATGATTGTCAAGTCAGAGGTTAACTTTTACATGACCCTTTGTAGGACTGTCTCTCAATATCATGTCAACTTAATAGTTCTGTCTTCTGACTTAATAAAAAATAGATGTTCTGTGTCCCCTCTACTACTCTTATGTTCCCTTGGAGTTTTGTTTTTGAGAGGGAGTCTTGCTCTGACCCTTATGCTGGAGTGCGGTGGCAAGATCTTGGCTCACTGCAACCTCCGCCTCCCAGGTTCAAGCAATTCTCCTGCCTCAGTGTCCAGAGTAGCTGAGATTACTACTCTGTAGTAGGTGCATGCCACCAAGTCCAGCTAATTTTTGTTTTTCTTTTAGTAGAGACAGGGCTTCACCATGTTTGCCAGGCTGGTCTGGAACTCCTGCCCTGAAGTGATCTGCCTACCTCGGCCTCCCAAAGTACTGGGATTACAGGCATGAGTCACTGCTCTTGGCCGGAAGTTTCTAATTTCTTTATTTCCCTTGTGTATGTCTAAGTGGGTTTCCTCATTAGGAAATACTTGGTAATCAGGAAAGGACACCAAGAGGTTTTTAAATTCCTCCCAGATAACTGCCTTTGTGATGGCAAATACAGTTTAAAAATAAGAGGCTTACTTCTCCCTGAGGAAAATAAAGACAGACACTTTCCTTCTCCCTTTTCTTAGAGCATATGTTTTATAAAACTTGTCATTTTAAGGTGTTTTTCTATCTCTTCAAAATGCATGTAAACCTTTTTAACAGATAAATTAGCCTCTTACCAGTTTTATGGCCCAAGAATGTCTTTCGTAAGGATCAGAGCACTATCTCTTTGAAAAGGAATCATCAAGAGAGAAAGATAATGCACATATCTTCCAGTCTCTGTGGGAGGTGACATCCTAGCATCAGAGGATGCCTGGCTCCACAAATACCTTCTGTCATAAACTTTTATTAAATTTACTTTTCCTTTAGGGAAAGCCAAGTAACTAACGAGTGGTCACCCCAATTATAAGTCAATTTTGTATGAACTCTGTGTGAGAAATGGTGTCGTCAAGCCCTCTTACAGGAGGACTACTTATTATCTACTTTCAGAACGTCTATGTAATGGGTTGTATCTGCTTGGCAATATAAAGGAAGGAAGTTTCTTCCTGTCTTTGCATTCTCTTTGCAGATTGGCTGGGATGAGCACTGCATTCTGGTTTAATACTTATTTAGTAATACAACTTTTCTTTCTTTTCTTCTTTTATGGAGAGGTTTTCTGGGTTGGCAGGAGATTTTGTTTTTAATTTTATTTTCCCAATACCTTCCTTTGCAGCAGTTACCATTGGGTGATTGCTGAAGTTTTATTAAAATAGGCTATGCACAGCTGTTGGCATCACTGTGGGAGGGTGTCATGGAAAACAAGAACAGCTAATCTTGGCTGAAGACTCACGACGTGCTAGGCACTTTTCTACATGCCTTTATATATTATTTGCTCTATAGCTCTGAGAAGACCTGTGAGATGTCAGTTCAATTTTCTTGTAAATTTTCAAAGATAAAAAGGTAACTATTAAAACAGTAACATATTAGTTATATTCAATCTATAAATTTTATAAAATATCACATAGGGCTAGTGTCATAAATTCTTAAATTTCACTTCTGAATGCCTCTGTTTTATTCTCTAGTCATCTGCCTGAAGCCTTAACATGTGCTCTGAATTCTTCCTGCTTTTCTTCCTTATTGCTCTTGGGAGAGGCCTGCCTAGGAGGGGAGAACATTTCTGTAGGTGCTACAGTTGTTTGATGGCAACTTAATGTGTTATGTAGTAAATTTGAGTAAGGCTTAAGCTACATAAGAGACATTCCTGTTGGTCTAATGCCATCAACATTTGGCTAGGATAATCATACTGCTTTTTACTTAAAATTGTTTCTTTTGCCATATTATGATTCTTAATAAAACATTTCCAATCCTTTCTTTCCAAAAACCTTTAGGCTCTAATTTTCCATTAACATTTAGTAGAATTAAACATGATAGTCAATACAATATATTCAGTACACAGTGCATATAAAAGGGGTCAACAAATTTTAGCTGTTATTATATACTATAGGCCTTGAATGTGACTCCTGTTATTACATATATTTTATAAAAACATAGGAAAATTCTAAAACCCCTCTTTGAGTCTGTCTCCTTATTTTTAGGGTGGGGATAATTATTAGATGGTATATTAAAAATCTAGAACAGTTTTTAGGGAAAAGTCAGAAAATAAAATGGAGAAGTGAAAAATATTGGAGGCGGCTGCAGTGGGTTCTTCTACAGGACTTGAAATAAATTTCAGGTACAAAAGCCCAGGAGAATATGTGACGCAAGCTTCCTCCACAGCCAATCCACTAACTCACAGGTTTGCTGTAACCAGTTCTCAGGACGCACTTAATAGTGATGCATCTCAGCACTGGTCCAAAAACCAACTTCATCAGAAATGCCTAGAGTGAGGTCATCAAGCCCATGGGAACAGAATCATCAGGGGTGGGGCTTAAATATTTGCATTTGAAAAACTTCCCAGGGATTCTTACGTTCATTGTATTATAAAATCATTTTTTCTTTTATTAGAGAAAGGCAACTAAGGTGACCCGATGTTAATCCGAGTCCAATTTCCTTCTGTTGTTCAGTACACCTTTTCTTGCCACTAATTGTCATTTGTACTTTAAAAATGTGCACTAATTCTAAAATTAGCTTAAGCTAATTCAGCAATTGTGTTGCAAAAAAATTGCAGAAATATTCATTCTAAGGTCAGAAGTCTGTCTTACATTTGGATTACACACTTCCTCTGTTCCCTGTGAGATGTGAACATCTTCCAATATCTCAATCTCCCTTTGCATCAGAGGGGCTCTGCTGTCTCACCTAGCACTAGACAGTGGGACAGTCTGCCCTGCAAGACACTGGATTATTGCCCCAGAGGCCAGCTCTCACATTTAGTGCTGTGTTATCACCCTGACCAGGTAGCTGCCCCCACCCTTCCTCTGCTTCAGATTGTTTCCAGTGTGAAGCAAGAAACCACATTCCTGCAATCTACCCTTCAAAGTATATTTGTACCTCGGCAGTGGGTGCAGTACACAAGGCTAAATGTTAAAAATGGAATTTTCTCGGTGAACCAAGCAAAGAATTTTTCATTTTATTCATCATTTGCCTCCATTGCAGCAGCTTCTCACAATCTCTCCCTAATTTTTAATACAAAAGATGGAGATGGGGAAGGGTGTGAAGTATTGATGCTATGGCTAGAGACTTCAACACATTGAACAGAAGCAGAGAGATTTCATTTTCCAAAGAGCCACAGAAAACAGCCCAGACCAAAAGCCGTACTTTTTTTTTTTTTTTTGAAACTGGAAATGAAAGTCTGCCTACTTGCAGAGATGACTGCAACAGAGAGAGGCTGGAGAAGATGTGGGCATGAGTTTGCCTGTGTTCCAACATGCTGAGAAAACACTATTCTACCAAGCAAGTTTATTTCTAATGTCAATTGTATCGCTCAGGATCATTTTTTTGCTTTGTGCTTGAAGACATATTAGTACAGATGGGGAAAATAATAATAACTACCCTCTATTGAGCTACTGTATTTTTCCAGGCACTTCATGAAGAATAATATGATACAGTGCAGTAGTGATTCTAGCAGTACCTACTTCATGGGGTTTTTTAAAAAATGAAATGAAGTAATTCAAGCAAGATGCTTAACAATACCCTTCCTAAAGAAAGTGCTTGATAAAAGTCAGTTATGATTGATTTTTATTACTGATGTTTTGAGAGGCAGTCTTAGTGTAGTACAGGTTAAGAGAGCAAGCTCTGACCCCAGACTGACTGGTTTAAAGTCCAGGATCTTTGAGCAGGAGCAAGTGAACATTTCCGGGCCTCAGTTTCCTTACCTGTAAAACAGGAATAATAATAGTATCTATACCATAAAACTATTATAAAGATTCCATGTATTTAAAACAATGCTTAGTATATAACACAAGTGTTTGCCATATTTAAATGTTTTATGTGCTCTATTGCAAATCTCAGAAAAACAAGTGGGTATTATCAATATTTTACAGATAAGGAGAAAGTGACTTGCTTAGACTGTGGCTTAAAAGTGCTAGAGCCACAACTTGATCTGTGATACTTACTCCTGCTTCCAAAGCCTACATGCTCACCATAAGCAGGGCTGCAATTACAGCAAACACAATCTGTTTTGGAATTTCATAATGTTTTAATTTTACCCTACATTTGTTTCTTTGGCTTATTAGCCTGAAAAATTACTATATCATAGTCATAAGACACTTGGTTTGTAACATTTTTTACTAGCTTATCAGTTGATTTACTTGAGGTCAAGTGTGAATTTTTATTATTACTATTGTTATCATTATTTTTATTTTAGAACTTGGTTGTAGCAGACCCTCAAGACAAAAATTTTAATTTTTATTCATCTTTTATAGTGGGGCAGACTGATATTCATCTTTCTTATTTTCATAATTTATTTTTATTTTTCCTAAGCACATTTAATGATGGTAGTACATTATTTAAAACTTTGTATTTATTTATTTATTTATTTATTTTTTAATAATTGAGACAGAGTTTCGCTCTTGTTACCTAGGCTGGAGTGCAATGGCCAATCTCAGCTCACCGCAACCTCCGTCTCCTGGGTTCAGGCAATTCTCCTGCCTCAGCCTCCTGAGTAGCTGGGATTACTTAAAACTTTGTATTTCTATGCCAGAATTCAGGGAAGGGCCAAGAGAGAAAGTGCTCATATCTTTTGTCAGTTTCTATGTAACAAAGGAATAGGAGAGAAGGTGCTTAAAGTTTTGAGGACCAGTTAAATTATAATAAACTCCCATGGCAAATTAGAAAATTGGAAAGAGTAATCCCTCAATATATCAAATGTTGCAGTGTTCTCAAAGTGCAGGTGCTATAATCAAGGCATGGCTCTATACTCAGGAAAGCTGAGGGAAGTGAGTTTACGTAAAACAAAACATACATGTGGGGGATTTTTGCCACCATCTAGTAGATGCAAGTCTACTGCTATGGTTTGAGTTTGTCCTCACCACAACTCACGTTGAAATTTGATCCCCAGTGTGGCCAAGTGAGAAGTGTGGGTTGCTGGAGGCATCCCTCATGAATGGCTTGGTGCTGCTCTTGAGGTAGCGAGTTCTTGCTCTTGGGAGACTGGATTAGTTCTTGCAGGAATGGATTAGTTCCCACATAAGTGGGTTGTTACAAAGCCAGGACGCCCCGCAGGCTTGGCCTCTTTTTACGTGTCTATTTCCCTTTTGACTTTCTCTACCATGTTATGACACAGCACAAAAGCCCTTGCCAGAAGCCAGGACCATGCCCCTGAACATCCCATCCTGCAGAACTGGGAGAATAAACTTTCCTTCATAAATTACACAGTCTCAGGAATTCTGTTATAGCAACACAAAACAGACCAAGACAGCTACTTACTCAGCAGTTCCTCTCATCCAATTATGCACCTAAAACCTGGCATCAGAGGATCAGAGGTAAAATTATTTTCTTTCCTTATCAGTGGTAGTGCTAAGAGATGACTACAGCTATCAACTTCCTCCCCAACATCCCATTTTTTAAAATGCATAATTGATGTTTAAAAGTTCTTATGTAAAGTCTAAAGTCTAGGCAAACACATCTGAAGACAAGTTTTTGACTTCCTTGCCACCCATATGGTGTCCCCAAATCCTTTCTATAAAGAAACTCCTGAACTGCCATTTTCTCACCATTAGAGCTTTTCTGTATGAATCTAGCTTTCTGAAGGGATCTAACTTTGATCTCCATTATTTAAGACACTATAATCTGATCTTTTATGGTGTTTTCCTAGTGTCTATTTTGTAAGCTAAATTCCTCCCTGCCAGTTACTCTGGAACAGGTAGGTGTTGATGTATTTGCAGCTGATGTTTTCTGAAACCCTGCAGCTTTATTACATAGTCCTTGCATTTCTGGTTTTGTTAGCTCTTCAGTGAGCACTGAGATATAGTTATGTTAATGGAATGAACTGCTCTGACTCTTTACTAATGAGGAAAGTAAATTTCAGTCATAGATCAATTAAGCAGATGTATTGATTTCTTGTAAATTTTACTTTAGTCTTCTTTTCTTATATAAAAAAATTGCATAGATTCAAACTGCACAGTCTATCAATGTTTTACTATCCACGAATGTTTATTTCCATCCCCCCATCTCCTGCCCCACCGTCCTTGGCTCGCTATTTGTCCTTTTAACTTAAAAGTCACACAAATGCTATTTTACTTGCAGAGTAAGAGAGACAAGATACTCATATATTTTTCTATCTCTACCTCCAAGTCTTTTTGAGCCTAAAAGTCATTTATCACCTATAAAGGCACTTTGAATAAAAGGGACATATAGTATAAATGCCAACCATGTGCCATTTCTCTACATCTGTAATGAAGCTATTGTTAATGGTTTTATAGCTATATATTTAAAATACAACCTGAAAAAGATAGCGAAAAATTTATAAGAAGTCATCTGTGGTATTCTTTTCTGAGAATTCTCTCTCATCATAAACCATCATGAGGGGATGATCCAGCTTAGAGCAAATGAAACATCAGCGAAAGATGCTATATTAATGGATGTTGGGACAACGAAAATGATGTGTCTGAACGAGGAATAAATTGGTTCACTTTGGTGGTGCATAAATTCTATCAGGCCATTTGGACACAGTTTAATAAATTTTGATTCATTGCATGAAATGGTTTCCCATTAGCTGGAAAGAGTCCCAGTGTCTCTGGGAAGGAATAAAGTGACAAAAGTAAATCATAAAATGTGCACACTAGATTAACCCACCGAACCAAGAGTCAGTAAGAGTCCGAGGAATAGGAAACATGGTGTGGAAGACAATGAAATGCTGGCCTGTGTTGGTTTGGCATTCTCTACAACCTGAAGTCCTATTTTTTCAGGTTGGTTAGTATATTTGGTTGGTTAGTATATTTGTTATATAGATTTGGTTAGTACATTCATTTTCTATTGCTGTGTAACAAATTATCCCAAATTTAATGGCTTAGAACAGCATGCATTTATCATCTCACAGTTTCTGTGGGTTGGTAGTACATGTAAGACTTAGCTGGATCCTCTGTAATGATACAGTCAAGGTGTTGGCCAGGGCAATGGATCAGCTTCCAGTCTTGCTCAATTAACTGATAAATTTCATTTTCTTGCAGCTGGGAGACTGAAAGCCCAGGCATCTTGATGACTATTGTTCAGAGGCTGACTCTAGCTCATGGAGGCTGCCCTTAGGCTCTTGCCATGCAATCATCTTTACAAAGCCACTCTTAATGTGGCAGTTTGCATCTTCAAAGTCAGCAAAGGAGAAAGAAGCAAGCCTCTATAGCAAGTCTCTTAGCAAGATGTAATTAGATATAATGTCATCTTAGGTATGGCATCCCATCTTTTTTGCTTTCTTCAGTTGGTTAGAAGCATGTAACATGTCTTACTAGGGGATAAAAGGAAAAAAAAAAGGAAGGAAGTCACAAGTCCTACCCACACTCACGGAAAGGAGATCTCATCAGGGCAAGAAAACCAGGAGGCAGGATTATGGGGCAACCTTAAAGTGTGTCCACATTTAATCAGGACATTTGAGTCATGCAGAAAAGTGGCTATCACTCCCTTTGTAGGACATGAAAATGTCTCCACGACACTGATGTACCTGCAGTAACCTAGGCAAATTATCAGTCAGCCTTCTTTGGGTAGCAGTGGAGGTGGCTACTCTTCAGACTTTTTTCTCTAATATCAAATTTTGTCATCGTCAATTGCAGTGTTTATCTGCAGTTGACCATGTTCTATCTTTAGAAGTTTTGCGGGGTGGGAGAGTTGTAATGAACTAAAAACTGCCTTGGATTGCTACCATCTATTTGACATTTTTGTAGAGGAAAGACAATAGATGTTCTTTTGAACTATATCAAAGTGACTTTGGTATTCCCTAGCATACAAAATAATTCTTAGTGGCTGAGAAGAAATGATGTACAAAGATGTCCTCACATGTATCCACTACCACACACTGGCTAACGTTTTTGCAGAGCCTGCCATATATATAGACTTTGCAAAAATGTTAGTGTGTATATATATAATATATATATAAAATACACTAATTACCTCATACTATATATGGTGTATTATACATTATATATATACATATATGTATGCTTAAAAATAGAGGGGATTCATTGTTGTAATCAAAGGAAATAAATTCATTGACCCTAGGAACAAGGTGGCTTTTTACTGAAAGACGTTCAGAGCTGGTGATGATTTATGGTCAGGATGATGATCATTTAACTACTTAAGGATCTGAGAATGGCGTATTGCCCACAGAGGGCTGGCTCATAGAATGCCACTCCTAACTTTGTTTTGATGGCTTTCCTCTAATAATAGTTAATCCATGTTTTCCTCCCCATTTTTAGTTGCCCCATCCCCAGTCATTTATTATCCAAATTGCTTTTGGACTCTCTCTAATGCTCATGTTACCACATCTACAGACCTAATATGAATAGCACATTCTGCCTTGAAAGTGAACACTAATTGAATTTGCTTGCATTCAGTGATTTTTAATGGGGCTCTGGAGTATTATTTAGTGACAACCTTTATATGGAAGACACTGAAAAAATTAACATGTTACATTTAGTAAATTAGCAATTACTTAGCTCCATTATATCAAAACCGGTCACCTACATTTATTATATTTTAAAAGTGTGGCTTTTATGCTAAGCTTTAGGTTTCTTTGTTTCCCTGGGATAGTGTTTATGTCAGCATCTTATTTTCTCAAAAAATAAAATAAAAAATAAAAACTCCCAAAGAATGTAGCAAATGAATTCTTAGGTGAAAAAAATCCCTAAAATATAGAAACTACTATTATTCATTTCGCTGTTTTTTTCCTTTCAGACAAATCCTTCCCAAATGGTGTCAGTAAAAGCTGATTTGTCCCCAGTTGTAGAAATAAATGTTGGTTGTCCATGTTCATGTTCTTCTCACCAGTAATGTTTAGGTAAAGGAAGTGAGCTGTGCAATGATGTCTGCAAGTGAGATTTTGGGAAAATTAATTTTGCTGTTATAAAGAAGCCAAAGAAGAAATGGCCCCTTTTCTTTTTTTGAAGTTATTGTGTTTGCAGGTGATAGTTGGATCTCTGGCAGCCATCTTGAGGTAGGTTATGAGGGGAGCTGACATGCAATGAAGGCAGAGAGGAAAGAGGGAAGGAACTTGAACCTTTATTATGTTATTTAACTTCTGAATGAGCCTATCTTGGAGATGTCCCACCTTGGTACATCATAATTTCTAAGATAATAATAAAAAGTCATTATTATT
This sequence comes from Aotus nancymaae, assembly GCF_030222135.1. NCBI lineage: Eukaryota > Metazoa > Chordata > Mammalia > Primates > Aotidae > Aotus > Aotus nancymaae. The sequence continues at coordinate 19,222,333 of NW_026988476.1, read as the reverse complement.
TAAGCCAGTTTAATCATCACTCTTTCTTTCTTCCTCTCTTTCTTCCCACTTGAAACCATGGGCATGAATCATGAAAACCATGGGCATGATTCACAAAAGTATCTGGAAATATCTATAAGGTATTTATTAAAAATGAGCATCTTACGAAACTTTTTACCTCCTGCTGCTGCCACCTAGGAAGTGGAGACTCTTAGTTATTGTTTATTTTTAGGTCAATTGTTAAAGGCCTTAACAATTTTCTTGGTGTGTGATAAGATTAAGGAGCAAAGAACAAATGAATCCACTGCCAAGAAGCTGTTTATCCACTAAGTGGAATTAGAATCCAGCTCTTTATTGAAAAACAATCTCATGAAGGTTTTTCAACTCTGGCTTATGCTTGCTTAGCTACTAAAGTCCAACCTAGAACCAACAAATCTGGATCTAGACACCGTTCTGCTCCTGCTTGAGGATCAAAAGAAGGATATTTTCAAAACTCTAGCCTTGGATCCTGCCTAGGGAATGGTGACCGCTGTATCGCTGTTTCCATACTCCCCTGATGACAAAAACTACATTTTCCACGTGGAATAGTGGGTGGGAATGTATCTAGCTTTTCTACTCACAAGCTATGGGATCCTGTTAACCTCTGTGAACACTGGAGTGAGTCCTTGCTTATAAAGTGGAAATAATGCCTCACAGAGTGTGGTGGGAATAAAATAGAATGTGTATGTGAAAATAAATGCTTTTGTAAATACAAAGTGCTATATTAATGTAAGCTGAGGTGAGAGTATATTGTTATAATTATCATCATAGCCTATCTTTTGTAGTTCCTTGTGAAACCTATACTGTCTTTTTCTTTTTAAAGCCAGTCTCACTAGGTCACCCAGGCTGAAGTGCAGTGGTGTGATCATGGCTCAGTACAGCCTTGAACTCCTGGGCTCAAGCGATTCTCTTGCCTCACCCTCCTAAATTGCTGGAATTACAGGCATGAGCCACGATCCCCAGCTTGCATTGTCTCTTTAGCTCTAACTTGTTACTGTTCTTGGTCTACTCTAGCAGGGTTCCCAAGATGCTTTTTAGAGAGTCTCTAAGGTCAAAATTGTTTTCATAATAATGCTAACGTGTTATTTGCTATTTTCACTCATTCTCTCACAGTTGGAGTGTTCTAGAGGCTCCATGATTTGTGATATCACAACAGATTAAATATAGAAACAGATATGAGACTTCTAATATGCCAGATTCACAAAAATATAAAGCAGTGCCACTCTTTTCACTATAGTTTTTTGGAGGAGAATATAGTTGCCTTTTATAAATATATATAATTGATGTTAGCATTGGGTTTACTTTATTTAAAATGAATATCATTTTCATAATTTCTTGGTTTTGTTTTCAATACACCAAATATACATAGCTATAACCCACATTAGAAAAAGATGTTTGAAGTCTCTGATAATCTTTAGGTTTGTAAAGGGGTCTTAATGATCAAAACGTCTGAGAACCACTAAACCAGACTAGGTTCCTTTCTTCTGACTCTATGAAAAGCACTATGCTCCTTATTTTACTGCTTTCTAGGCCAAATTTCTTTGTCAGCCACACTGATTGTTCTTACCTAATAACCTGCTTCTTGTTTTCTTTTTTTCTCTCGCTTTCCTGTGTTTTCTACTTGACCAGCAACTTGGGGGTGATCTCTGTTTTCTGGCTCTCATAGTCATTCTTCTTTTTCTTGATAGGTTAGCAGACCTGGGAAAGTTCTCTTCCCAGCAACTTAGAAGAGTAGCAGACTTCTGTTTGGTTTGGCTTTGGTTTTATCCCCTTGCACATCTAAACTCCCTTCCTGTTCTGAAGGATCCCCACAATGCTGAATCTTGGTAGGAGGCAGAGCCCCATCTCCCACTTGAGGAACTAAAGGGAGTGGATATTTCTCCCCACTGGTGCTTGGTGGATATAGCTAGGTGACCAAGGCTTGGACATTGAATGCCCTGCCTGGGGCTGCAACTCTGGAGCTCATGATATAAAGAGGGAGGATCAGTTCGGACTTATTTGGGGCAGCATAAGGTGTCCAGTAGACAGAGGGCCCAAACACACTGCCTGGCAGTAGCACTGCCCTGGGGCGATGGGGCCGTGCTGGTGTCTGGAGAGTGTTACATCATCTGGGGGATCCTGCTGCATGCTGTCAGTTTTTGTTCCTCTCCATTTTATGTGCTTTTTTTCAGCTTTCCTGTTGATTCTGCAAGATATTTAATTTTCTTTAAATATACTTCTTCTCTGCCTGAGTTAGCAATAATTTCTATTGTTTATAAGCAATAATAGCCAACATTTGAATAGTGCTTACTCTATGCCAAGCACTGTTCTAAGCAGTTTACATATATTAATTCATTTGATACAACACTGTGAGAAGGATACTATCACAATCCTCTTTTCACATATGGAGAAAATGTGATAGAAGTGAAATGAGGTTCCCCAAATCTCAGATAGTAAGTGACCATGCCAGCATGCACGCCCAGGCTGACTGGTTCCAAGTCTCTTTTTGAGCTCTCTGTACGGCCTGTGACTGATGTGCACGCACCTCACTGAGACAGATTTATGTTTAAATCACCCCTTGGCAAGCAACAGTGGCTAGTTCCACATGAAATCGGCATTGTTTTGTCAACTCTTATAACAATACTTTTTGACATGCAGACGTGTACCTTAATTTGCAAATGAGGTTAAAAAATAGAAAAGTAATTAATTGTTGTCTATTACAGATATTTTTCTAAATATGTATTTTTGATTTTCCTGTCTAGCTATGCTTTATATGGCTAATAAAGAGAGACTATTTAGAATCTGTCAAATAAGGATGGTAACAGCTACGGTACTTAAAAAATTATATATCTATAACATACACATGCATGCATGCATACATACATATTTAATATAGTTAGCTGGCCACTGCACTTAGTGCTGATGGCTTGCTGGTACTAGGAAGGAAGCAACAACAAATGGTGCAGTGGATCAGCACTTCAGCCTGTGCTCCCCCTGAACTCAGAATAATTCAGTCAGTGACAGCCTCTTCACTCCCATTCCCACACTCCCTCATTCTCCAGAGGCTAAGCCAGGGAATATGGATGTTATAGCTTATTTTATTTCAACACAAAATGCACACCAGGCCGTGGAATTAATAAAGAGGAAGAAAAATATCAAACAATTAATAGATTTCAGGGCATTAGCTCAGTTCCATATACTGCATTGTGTAATTACCAACCACAGGGCTTCTCAGCAATTACATCATCCTGAACAGGGAAATTATATTTCAATGATCATTGTAAAGCTACAACAGTGGCAATCCAGTATTAATAACTTGGAATGTGATTTTGAAAAGCTAATGTCTATGTTTCAGTAAATACCACTATTTGCAGTCAGAGTTAAATTTTCATTTACCGGAGATTTAACATGCTACTGCTTTAACCTTCATCGATGTCTTCCTTGTACTTTAAATTTTATAATCCCACTTAAAGGCAAAAGGTAGCACCACCAACTCCTGACATATAACAGACAGCTGGACTTTGAGAGCAATGGAAGGGTATTCAGGGAGCCTGCTTTGCAAAGTTCCCAGGAAATGATTATGTAATTCTGCCATGTTGACAGCTCTGATAACTTGCTGAGGAGGAGGCAAGAGCAGAAATGAATTGCGATATGATGACATGAGCTGTGTTTGAATACAGGCAGAGTGTGGGACTGCTGGCCGGTCTTTTCTTGCTCCATGTGAAGATGACAGTACACCATGTTCTCTTTTGGAACACAGAGAAACAGGTTTCTGTTTATTTAAATTTTCGTTATTCTTCCCTGAATTGTCAGAGCTATTTGACAGTCTAAGACTCATATTCTGAACTTTAGGAGTGGCCGAAGTAAGGGCTTCAGGCAAAGTTTTGCTCCAGGGATATTGATCCATGGGCGGGTTCAGTTTAGATTTTTGTGTTTGGTCCAATTTTCCCAGAGGGCCACACTTTGATCACCACTGTGGTTAAGGCTGTGTAATTCTAAGCCTTTCAAGTGCTGCTTGTGAAATGCCCTCGCTCTGCTAGGAAAACTGGGTCAAGCATAGCTTATGTTCCACATAGAAATAATTTCATAGAAGTATTTATTTCTCTCTGTCATAACTATGGAAAATCAGGGAAAGTACTTGCAACAATACAATTTCTTGCTGGAACTTACAGATAATACAAAAAGCCATAAATAGAGAACTGTATTTCTCTATTAGCTTTCAGGGTATACACTTTAGATTTTAGATGCAGCCACAGAGCAAGCAAACTGCCTTATGTCACCCTCTCTTTCTTACTGTACTTGGCCGCTATTCCTCACAATGTACATACATATCTCTCCTAAGGATTCTTTCTCTTTTACAGCTGTTGGTCTGTTTCTCTCTCACCCTGCATTAGGCGCATCTTCAGAATGTTAAGAGAGATGGGAGACTGGCATGGTATACTCTATCTTATTGCCTTCCACTGTGTTTTGAAAAGCATCCTAGGACTTCTGTGTGTCCTTCAAAAGTGTTTCTCCTGTTGACTTTTTCAGAAGTTGGGTCACTGGCCTATGCCAGGGAAGATAAGAGGACATTGAATTGGCTCCCTGGAGTAAAGGATCAGGGTGATAAATTGGACTATCAACACCTACAGGACTGGGAATTGCTTTCGATTTGTCTTACGTAGGTTGTTCACCTGAGTATACCTTTTATACCAACAGCACACTTTGCAACAGATACTCACATGAAACATTTGTAGTGTTGAAATATAAGAAGAGATCAAACTAAGTTCAAGCATTTTTGAAATGGAATCAATGGAAATCCCAGAAGATCCAGAGTAATAAAAGCTGTAAAATGAGGAAAAGTACATGCCATAGATTTAAAAGAATTAATGCCTTAATTGTAAGAATCCATGGGCCTTGGAACTTGGCAGTGTTTATAAAGCACTGCAACCTAGTTGGGTCATGTTCAGGGACCACGGTTTGAGTCAAAGCCCAGGGTATTCTGGGGCAGTTAAACTTTGTAGTCGCTGAGTAGAAGAAAAAGTAGAAACGTGAAATAATTATCCAATAAGCTGTCTGCTGGATACTGGGAGGAACTGTCATTTGGTGGTAAATGATGAAGGTTTTGCCAACAATTGATAGTCCACAGTCCTATGCAAAGTGGTTAAGTATTCAAAGTACTGAATCTAAACACAAGTGAATAAACACAGGCAGTTCACCCTGGCAGACAGCTGTGAGAGCTATCAAAGACACTGTCATTCATTTCACAAGAATTTACTGAGAACCTAGAATATGCCAGGCATTCTTCTAGACACTAGGGATATAGCAGTGAGTAAAATAGTGAGAATCCTTTCCATTCAAGTAGAGGGGCATAGATAGTAAACAAAATAAGTAAAATCTCCAGTAAGTCAGATGGTGCCACAAAAAAAATTAAAGCAGATAAAACAGGTAAGGATCATTGGGGTAAGGCTGTAGTTGTACACAGCCTGTTTATAGAACCCCATCCTAAGAGGAACAGACAACGAGGAAAGAATACTAAACTATGCTTACCTTTTGGTTTCTTGGCTTGAGGAGAGAGCTAAAACTATTCAGTAACACATATTCTCTACTTTCCTGCTTATTATCTAGAATAAAGAAGATCGCTGAAGAAATAAAAGGGAGCCAGGAAATTGAAGATTCTGAGGCTACAGAGGAGAGTCAGAATCAGAAATAAGAGAGAGTGAGTAGATGAGTGTGTGTAGAGACCAGATGAAAAATGATCACAGGAGTTCCAAATGTGATATGATATTTTCCAACATGGAGAACCAGAATCTTCTGAAGAGGAAGCAGATACAGAACGTGGGACTTAGTGTGGAAAAGGAAGAGAAGCTGCCTCTTGTCCTGTGCATACTCTCAGTGTGCATGTCCCAGTGGCCCCTCCAACTCAACCTCCAATGCATTGAAATAATGTGCTGATTGCAAGAGAAATCCGTGCTTTTCCTATCATGTTGGTCTAACTCCTTCCACAGTATTTTATCTAGGTCAGGGCATCACAATTCAAGACAGACAATGGCAAACTGGTGTGTATTCAGGAAAGTGTGACCGCTATGGTGAGAAGAATCAAAACCATATCACAAAAAGAATAAATGAAAGAAACAGAGATATTTAATTTATTGAGTAGAGTTAGGGAGCCGATCTATTGGCTGTTTTCAGAAATTTCAAAGTTCTTAAGGGAAGACATTTTCAGTTTGTTTTGTGTGACACCTGAGAAGAAAACCAGGATCAGGCAGTAGAGATTTCTGGGGTATAGATTTCAAATGAACACCTTGATGTACTCTAAATCTCCAGATCTCTCAAGACTGGAACAAAATATCTTAGGAGACTGGGATTTTACTACCGGAGGTGGTGTCTTTTCAGAGTTAGCCTGGCCACTTGAGGGGCTATTCTAGATGAAATAGAAGCCTCTGCTGCTGTAGGGTTCAGCTTCAAGTCTGCAGCTGAAAGATGAGATGTTTGGATGGGTCACGTTGCTGTTCTGAAAGAGGATTATGGGAATTGTTATTGTTATTAGGGCTGGATTCAATGTTTGCCCTTGCCACAGCCACTGTCTACAACAGGTGTTGTCAACCTGGCTGTCAATCAGAATCCACCTAGTCTCCCTCCTTGAGGATTCTGATGCTGATGGTTGGAATGGGGCCCAGGCATGGGAATTTTAAAGAAGCAACTCAGATGATTCTAATGTTCAGACATAGTTGAGAACAACTGATAAGAAGAAAGCCCACATTGGCATTCAAAGCTTTCCACCGTTAAGTCCCACTCTATTCTTCTCACTTGATCTTCCACTATTTCATGAGGAAATCCTAGGCTGCAATCAATTTCACCCGATTGCTGTCTTCCAAATCTGTTGGTGTTTTCTGTGCCTGGTATATGATTATGCCCTTACTTCTGCCGGAAATATGACCCTCTTAAACCCACATTCTGTTCTCCCCTGCCAGTATCCTTCCATTCATGGATACGCTTCTTAAACTTCTTTCAAACTTTCAAGTATTAGCTCTTATGAGAAGTGTAGGGCCCAGTGAAAAAGTAGTGGTCACTGGTGCTCAACCTTTACCTCAGCCTGAGCTGATTGTTCCCTTCCTTTTCATGACGGCAGACTTAGTAAATATTACATATTTGTTATTATTATTTACTACCGTTTATGCTCATATTTGCCTGTGTGTCTTTTTATTCCCACTATAATACATGCTTCCTGAGAACAGGACCATGACTCAGGGATTTTAAGATCTTTAAAGTAATAGATGATATTTTCAGAAAGCATCTACAGCAGTGGTTCTTAACCAGCAGAGATTTTGTAGTCCAAGTGACATTTAGCAGTGTTGTTGCTGCTAGCATCCAGTAGCTAGAGACCAGAGACACTAACAAACATTCTACCATGCAGAGGGTAGCCCCTCAGAACAAAGCATCATTTAATTGTAAATGTCAATAGTGCCTAGTTGAGGAATCCTAATCCAGAATACACCTAGTTCATTCTGCCTACTCCAGAACTCAAGCCCTGATTTTAAGGGCTAAAACCAGGATTTCCAGTTAAAAATTTGGGTTTTATTTTTTTGTATTATTAGAAAAAATAGGCCGGGTGTAGTGGCTCACACCTATAATCCTAGCAATTTGGGAGGCTGAGGTGAGCAGATCACCTGAAGTCAGGTGACCAGCCTGGCCAACATGGCGAAACACTGTGTCCAACATGGCGAAACACTGTGTCTACTAAAGATACAAAAATTAGCTGGGCATGTCAGTGCAGGCCTGTTTTCCCAGCTACTTGGGAAGCTGAGGCAGGAGAATCGCTTTAACCCGGAAGGTGGAGGTTGCAGTGAGCCGAGATCGTGCCACTGCACTCCAACCTAGGTGACAAGAAACTGTCTCAAAAGAAAAAAAAAAAAGATGTAAATAAAATACAAACAAGAAAAAAAAAAAAAAAAAATCTATAATCTCACCAACACAACATAATCTGTTATCCTTTTTGTATATATTTACTAATAATTTTTATGTATATTTTATGTAATTTTAATCTCATCATGATCTATATATCTAGATATTTCACTTAAAATGATACAATAATCAAATAGGGTGGATCCAAGGTGCTCAAATAGGTACAGCTCTGGAGTGCAGTTCCCAGCAAGAACAATGCAGAGGGTGAGTGATCACCACATTTCCAAATGAGTTTTTACAGCCCACAGACCAGGAGATTCCCAGGCTGAAGAGCACCACGAGTTTCCAACATGGCTGTTTCAGCCAGTGCAGTGGGTCTCTGCACAAAAACTCACACAAATCCGGGTGGCCATTTCAACTGGCACCTGGAACACCTGGGAGACAGAGCCACCCATTCAAGTGAAAAATGGGGGCTGAAACAGGGAGTCAGGTGATCTGGCTCAGCAGTTCCCACCCACACAAAGACCAGCAATCTGAAAAGCTCTGGATTGAGAGTTTCACAGCAAGCACAGCTGGACCTGGGGTGGTCCAGCTCTGTGGGGGGAAGGGTGTCCGCCATTACTGAAGGAGTCCACAACTACTGAGGCAGTCTGCCATTACCAAGGCACTTCTAACTATACCTCTGTAAACAAAACCGCAAGGAAGTTCACACAGCAGCAGGGCAGAGCCCACGGACCTCAGCAACACCTCTGCTGGCAGATTGTGACTAGGCTACCTCCTTGCTGGACAGGGCATCTCTGAAAAAAGGCAGCAGCATGTCAGGAACTTACAAATAAAGCTCCACCTTCTCAGGACAGAGCATCTGGGAAAAAAGGCGGTTATGAGTTCTGCTGCAGCAGACTTAAACATACCTGCGCAGCAGCTCTAAATGGAACAATGGAGCTCACAGCTCAGCACTTGAGCTCCAATAAGGGACAAACTGACTCCTCAAGAAGCTCCCCAAGCCCCATATATCCAGAGACACCTCATAAAGGAGAGCTCAAGCAGAGATCTGGCGGGTACCCTTCTGAGATGAAGATAACAGAAGAGGAAACCGGGAGCAACCCTTGCTGCTCGGCAGCCACTGCAGTTGATCCCCAAGAAAGCTGGGTCTGGAGTGGACCTTTAGCAGTCCTACAGCAGAGGGGCCTCTTAGAAGGAAAACTAAAACACAGAAATAACTTCAGTATCAACATTCAACATCAACAAAAAGAATATCCACTCAGAGACCCCATCCGAAAGTCACCAAATACGAAGACCACAGGTAGATAAATCCACAAAGATGGGAAGAAACCAGTGCAAAAAGGATGAAAAGACCCAAAAACAGAATGCCTCTCCTCCTTCAAGGAATCACAACTCCTCACCAGCAAGGGAACAAAGCTGGATGGAGAATAAGTCTGATGAACTGACAGAAACAGGCTTCAGAAGGTGGATAATAACAAACTTTCCTCAGCTAAAAGAACATGTTCTAACCCAATGCAAAGAAACTAAGAACCCTGAAAAAAACATTGACAAAATGCTAACGAGAATAAACAGCTTAGAGAAGAATATAAATGACTTGATGGAGCTGAAAAACACAACAGAAGAACTTTACAAAGCATATACAAGTTTCGATAGTCAAATTGTCTCTATTTGCAGATGACATGATTGTGTATTTAGAAGACCCCATCATCTCAGCCCAAAATCTCCTTAAACTGATAAGCAACTTCAGCAGAGTCTCAGGATACAAAATCAATTGTAAAAATCACACGCATTTCTATACACCAATAACAGACTAAAAGAGAACCAAATCAAGAGCCAACTGTCATTCACAAATGCTACAAAGAGAATACAATACCTAGGAATACAGCTAACAAAGGATGTAAAGGACCTCTTCAAGGAGAACTAGAAACCACTGCTCAAGGAAATAAGAGAGGACACAAACAGACGGAAAACCATTCCATGCTCATTTTTAGGAAGAATCAATATTGTGAAAATGGCCATACTGCCCAATCTATAAAGTAATTTATAGATTCAACGCTATCCCCATCAAGCTACCAATGACCCTCTTCACAGAACTGGAAAAAACCACCTTAAACTTCATATGGAACCAAAAGAGAGCCTGCATAGCCAAGATGATCCTAAGCAAAAAGAACAAAGCTGGAGGCATCATGCTACCTGACTTCAAACTATACTACAAGGCTACAGTAATTAAAACAGCTTGGTACTGGTACCAAAACAGAGATATAGACCAATGGAACAGAACAGAGGCCTCAGAGGCAATGCCACACATCTACAATCATCTGATCTTTGACAAACCTCACAAAAACAAGCAATGGGGAAAGAATTTCCTGTTTAGTAAATGGTGTTGAGAAAACTGGCTAGCCATGTGCAGAAAGCAGAAACTGGACCCCTTCCTGACACCTTACACTAAAATTAACTCCAGATGGATTAAAGACTTAAACATAAGACCTAATACCATAAAAACTCTAGAAGAAAACCTAGGCAAAACCATTCAGGATAGGCATAGGCAAGGACTTCATGACTAAAACACCAAAAGCATTGACAACAAAAGCCAAAATAGACAAAAATGATCTAATTGAAATCCAGAGCTTCTGTACAGCAAAAGAAACAGTCATTAGAGTAAACCGGCAACCAACAGAATGGGAAAAAATTTTTGCAATCTATTCATCTGACAAAGGGCTTAATATCCAGAATCTACAAATAACTAAAACAGATTTACAAGAAAAAAACAAAAACCCCATTCAAAAGTGGGCAAAGGATATGAACAGACACTTTGCAAAAGAAGACATATATGAGGCCAACAAACATATGAAAAAATGCTCATCATCACTGGTCATTAGAGAAATGCTAATCAAAACCACATTGAGATACCATCTCATGCCAGTTACAATGGTGATCATTAAGAAATCTGGAGACAGATTGCAGATGCACAGACATGGCGGCGGCTCCTCTCGCGGCGGCGACCTGAGGTGGAAAGAGCGAAAAATACTTTTTAAAAAAAGCTTTGTGCCCTTGAAAATGTCACCAGTAGGAGATCGATCCAAGATGGCCACTTAAGAGGAAGTCGGGATTGCAGCTCGAGAGAAGGCGCAGAGGGTGAGTGGACGCCGCATTTCCAGACGGACTTTTACTGCCCACAGACCAGGAGATTCACAGGAGGAAAAGCCGCACGGGTCTCCAGCGCCGCTGGTTTGAGCGGAGTGGCCGCTCAGCCTACGCCCTGGAGCGGGGGGCAGTGGCTTCTTGCGCAGAGCGAGAGAGACAGAGTTCCCTCTGAGCCAGAAAGGGGAGCTGAAGCAGGGAGCCAAGCCAGGAGACCCCCGGGCAAGGGAGTGCCACGAATCTCAGAGCCGCTACTTCGGCTGACGCAGCGGCACACAGGGCAGCGGATTTTAATTGCGCGGAGAAGTTCCCCGCATTCCCAGCGCCGCTGGTTGGACCGGAGCAGCCGCTCGGCCTGCACGGGGGGCGGGGAGCAGCGGCTCCTTGAACAAAGTGATCGAGACTGTGTCCCCTCTGGGCCAGCAAGGGGAACTGTGGCAAGGAGGCAAGCCAAGAGATTACAGGACAAAGAGGGCCCCTCTAGAAACACGGGATGGTTCAGCTCTGTGGGGGAGGGGCGTCCTCCATCGGGAAACACCCTGCAGTTCCCGGGGCAATTTTCCGTAACCAAGACAACCCGCCACTACAGAGACTCCGTCACTACAGGGGCGGGCCAGCATAGCGGAAGCAGTTCTAACTACACCCACAGGACTGCTGGGAAGCTCACACGGAAGCTGGGCGGAGCCCACAGCAGCTCAGCGAAGCCTCTGCAGGCTGAGTGTGACTAGACTGCCACCTTGTGGGCAGGGAAAACGGTAGCAACACAGCTGAAAAACATAAAGTGCTAAACCCCTGGGCCAGAACACCTGGGGAGAAGAAAAGGGGGTTTACGAGTTCAGCTGCTGCAGACTTAAAATTACCAAAATCAGAAAGACAGCAACTACAAAGTCAATAGGCGGATAAATCCACAAAGATGGGAAGAAACCAGCGCAAAAAGGATGAAAACACCCAAAACCAGAACACCTCTCCCCCTACAAGGCAGCATAACTCCTCACCAGCACGGGAACAAGACTGGACGGAGAATGAGTGTGATGAAATGACAGAATCAGCTTTCAGAAAATGGATAATAAGAAACTTCTGTGAGCTAAAAGAACATGTTCTAACCCAATGCAAAGAAACTAAGAACCTTGAAAAAAGACTTGACGAAATGCTAACGAGAATGGACAACTTAGAGAGGAATATGAATGAATTGATGGAGCTGAAAAACACAACACGAGAACTTCGCGAAGCATGTACAAGTTTCAACAGCAGAATTGACCAAGCAGAAGAAAGGATATCAGAAGTTGAAGATCAACTCAATGAAATAAAACGAGAAGGGAAGATTAGAGAAAACAGGGTAAAAAGGAATGAACAGAGTCAACAAGAAATATGGGACTACGTGAAAAGACCTAATCTACGTTTGATAGGTGTACCTGAATGTGACGAAGAGAATGCATCCAAGCTGGAAAATACTCTTCAGGATATTATCCAGGAAAACTTCCCCAACCTAGCAAGGCAGGCCAAGATTCAAGTCCAAGAAATACAGAGAACACCACAAAGATATTCCTCTAGAAGAGCAACCCCAAGGCACATAATCATCAGATTCACCAGGGTTGAAATGAAGGAGAAAATACTAAGGGCAGCCAGAGAGAAAGGTCGGGTTACCCACAAAGGGAAACCCATCAGACTCACAGCAGATCTCTCAGCAGAAACCCTACAGGCCAGAAGAGAGTGGGGGCCGATATTCAACATCCTTAAAGAACAGAACTTTCAACCCAGAATTTCATATCCAGCCAAACTAAGCTTCATAAGTGAAGGAAAAATAAAATCCTTTGTGAACAAGCAAGTACTCACAGATTTCATCACCACCAGACCAGCTTTACAAGAGCTCCTGAAGGAGACACTACACATAGAAAAAAACAACCAGCACCAGCCACTCCAAAAACGCACGAAATGGTAAAGAGCAGCAACACAATGAAGAATCTCCATCAACCAATGGGCAAAACAGCCAGCTAGCATCAAAATGACAGGACCAAACTCACACATAACAATATTAACCCTAAATGTAAATGGACTAAATGCCCCAATCAAAAGACACAGACTGGCAAATTGGATAAAAAGCCAAAACCCATCAGTGTGCTGTATCCAGGAAACCCACCTCACATGCAAGGATACACAAAGGCTCAAAATAAAGGGATGGAGGAAGATTTACCAAGCAAATGGAGAGCAAAAAAAAGCAGGAGTTGCAATTCTCATCTCTGATAAAATAGACTTTAAAGCAACAAAGATCAAAAGAGACAAAGAAGGACATTACATAATGGTAAAAGGATCAATACAACAAGAAGAGCTAACGATCCTAAATATATATGCACCTAATACAGGAGCACCCAGATACATAAGGCAAGTTCTTAAAGACTTACAAAGAGACATAGACTCCCACACATTAATACTGGGAGACTTCAACACACCATTGTCAATATTAGACAGATCAACGAGACAGAAAATTAATAAGGATATCCAGGACTTGAACTCAGACCTGGAACAAGCAAACCTAATAGATATTTACAGAACTCTCCAGCCCAAATCCAGAGAATATACATTCTTCTCAGCACCACATCACACCTACTCTAAAATTGACCACATAATTGGAAGTAAATCACTCCTCAGCAAATGCAAAAGAACAGAAACCATAACAAACAGTCTCTCAGACCACAGTGCAATCAAGTTAGAACTCAGAATTCAGAAGCCCACCCAGAACCGCACATCCTCATGGAAATTGAACAACTTTCTCCTGAATGTTGACTGGATAAACACTGAAATGAAGGCAGAAATAAAGATGTTCTTCGAAACCAACGAGAATGAAGACACCACATACCAGAATCTCTGGGACACATTTAAAGCAGTCTCTAGAGGAAAATATATAGCAATAAGTGCCCACATGAGAAGAAAGGAGAGAACTAAAATTGACACCCTATCATCAAAATTGAAAGAGCTAGAGGAGCAAGATCAAAAAAACTCAAAACCTAGCAGAAGACAAGAAATAACTAAGATCAAAGCAGAAATGAAGGAGATAGAGACACAAAAAACCCTACAAAAAATCAATAAATCCAGGAGCTGGTTTTTTGAAAAGATCAACAAAATAGACAGACCACTAGCCAAACTAATAAAAAAGAAAAGAGAGAATAACCAAATAGATGCAATAAAAAATGAAAAAGGGGATATCACCACAGATGCCACAGAAATTCAAACCATCATCAGAGATTATTACAAACAACTCTATGCACATAAATTAGAAAACCTGGAAGAAATGGATAAATTCCTGGACAGTAGTCTCCTCCCATGCCTAAACCAGGAAGAAGTCGAAACCCTGAATAGACCAATAACAAGGTCTGAAGTCGAGGCAGCAATTAAGAGCCTACCACCCAAAAAAAGCCCAGGCCCAGATGGTCTCACAGCCGAATTCTACCAGACATACAAAGAGGAACTGGTACCATTCCTACTGAAACTATTCCAAATAATCCAAAAAGAGGGAATCCTTCCCAAATCATTTTATGAGACCAACATCATCCTAATACCAAAACCCGGCAGAGACTCAACAAGAAAAGAAAACTACAGGCCAATATCCATGATGAACATAGATGCAAAAATCTTCAATAAAATACTGGCAAGCCGATTACAACAGCACATCAAAAAGCTTATCCACCATGATCAAGTAGGATTCATCCCGGGGATGCAAGGCTGGTTCAATATACGCAAGTCTATAAATGTAATTCACCACATAAACAGAACCAAAGACAAAAACCACATGATTATCTCAATTGATGCAGAGAAGGCCTTCGACAAAATTCAACAGCCCTTTATGCTAAAAACCCTCAATAAACTAGGTATCGATGGAACGTATCTCAAAATAATAAAAGCTATTTATGACAAACCGACAGCCAATATCATACTGAATGGGCAAAAACTGGAAGCATTCCCTTTGAAATCCGGCACTAGACAAGGATGCCCTCTCTCACCACTCCTATTCAATATAGTACTGGAAGTTCTAGCCAGAGCAATCAGGCAAGAAAAAGAAATAAAGGGTATTCAATTAGGAAAGGAGGAAGTCAAATTGTCTCTATTTGCAGACGACATGATTGTATATCTAGAAGACCCTATCACCTCAGCCCAAAATCTCCTGAAACTGATAAGCAACTTCAGCAAAGTATCAGGATACAAAATCAATGTGCAAAAATCACAAGCATTCCTATACACCAATAACAGACTTAAAGAGAGCCAAATCAAGAACGAACTGCCATTCACAATTGCTACAAAGAGAATAAAATACCTAGGAATACAACTAACAAGGAACGTAAAGGACCTCTTCAAGGAGAACTACAAATCACTGCTCAACGAAATAAGAGAGGACACAAACAGATGGAGAAACATTCCATGTTCATGGTTAGGAAGAATTAATATCGTGAAAATGGCCATACTGCCCAAAGTAATTTACAGATTCAACGCTATCCCCATCAAGCTACCAATGACCTTCCTCACAGAACTGGAAAAAATCACCTTAAACTTCATATGGAACCAAAAGAGAGCCCGCATAGCCAAGTCAATTCTAAGCAAAAAGAACAAAGCAGGAGGCATCACACTACCGGACTTCAAACTCTACTACAAGGCTACGGTAATCAAAACAGCATGGTACTGGTACCAAAACAGAGATATAGACCAATGGAACAGAACAGAGACGTCGGAGGCGACACAACATATCTACAACCACCTGATCTTTGACAAACCTGAAAAAAACAATCAATGGGGAAAGGATTCCATGTTCAATAAGTGGTGTTGGGAAAACTGGCTAGCCATATGCAGAAAGCAGAAACTGGACCCCTTCCTGACACCTTACACTAAAATTGACTCCAGATGGATTAAAGACTTAAACATAAGACGTAACACCATAAAAACACTAGAAGGAAACCTAGGCAAAACCATTCAGGACATAGGCGTAGGCAAGGACTTTATGACCAAAACACCAAAAGCATTGGCAACAAAAGCCAAAATAGACAAATGGGACCTAATCAAACTCCACAGCTTTTGCACGGCAAAAGAAACAGTCAATAGAGTGAATCGGCAACCAACAGAATGGGAAAAAATTTTTGCAGCCTACCCGTCTGACAAAGGGCTGATATCCAGAATTTACAATGAACTAAAAAAGATTTACAAGAAAAAAACAAACAAGCCCATTCAAAAATGGGCGAAGGATATGAACAGATACTTTACAAAAGAAGACATACATGAGGCCAACAAACATATGAAAAAATGCTCATCATCACTGGTCATTAGAGAAATGCAAATCAAAACTACATTGAGATACCATCTCACGCCAGTTAGAATGGCGATCATTAAAAAATCTGGAGACAACAGATGCTGGAGAGGATGTGGAGAAATAGGAACACTTTTACACTGTTGGTGGGAGTGTAAATTAGTTCAACCACTGTGGAAAACAGTGTGGCGATTCCTCAAGGACCTAGAAATAGAAATTCCATTTGACCCAGCAATCCCATTACTGGGCATATATCCAAAGGATTATAAATCGTTCTACTATAAGGACACATGCACACGAATGTTCATTGCAGCACAGTTTACAATAGCAAAGACCTGGAACCAGCCCAAATGCCCATCGATGATAGACTGGACAGGAAAAATGTGGCACATATACACCATGGAATATTATGCAGCCATTAAAAAGGAGGAGTTCACATCCTTCGTAGGGACATGGATGAACCTGGAAAACATCATTCTCAGCAAGCTGACACAAGAACACAAAATCAAACACCACATGTTCTCACTCATAGGCGGGTGTTGAACAAGGAGAACACATGGACACAGGGAGGGGAGCACTATACACGGGGGTCTGTTGGGGGGAGGGGGGATAGTGGGGAGGTGGGGAATTGGGGAGGGATAGCATGGGGAGAAATGCCAGATATAGGTGAAGGGGAGGGAGGCAGCAGATCATACTGCCAGGTGTGCACCTGTGCAACAACCTTGCATGTTCTTCACATGTACCCCAAAACCTAAAATGCAATAAAAAAAAAAAAAAAAAAAAAAAAAAAAAAGAAATCTGGAGACAACAGATGCTGGAGAGGATGTAGAGAAATAGGAACACTTTTCCACAGTTGGTGGTAGTATAAATTAGTTCAACCATTGTGCAAGACAGTGTGGCAATTCTTCAAGGACCTAGAAATAGAAATTCCATTTGACCCAGCAATCCCATTACTGGGTATATATCCAAAGGATTATAAATCATTCTATTATAAAGATACATGCACACATATGTTCACTGCAGCACTGTTTACAATAGCAAAGACCTGTAACCAACCCAAATGCCTATCGATGATAGATTGGACAGGGCAAATATGGCACATATACACCATGGAATACTATGCAGCCATAAAAAACGATGAGTTTGTGTCCTTTGTAGGGTCATGGATGAATCTGTAAACCATCATTCTCAGCAAACTGATTCAAGAACAGAAAATCAAACACTGCATGTTCTCACTCATAGGCTGGTGTTGAACAATGAGAACGCATGGACACAGGGAGGGGAGCATCACTCACTGGGGTCTGTTGAGGGGGAGTAGGGTAGGGATAGTGGGGGGTAGGGAGGTTGGGGAGGGATAACGTGGGGAGAAATGCCAGATAGAGGTGACGGTGGGATGGAGGCAGCAAACCATATTGCCATGTGTGTAGCTATGCAACAATCCTGCATGATCTGCACATGTACCCCAGAACCTAAAGTGTAATATATATTATATATAATATTGATGTAATAAAAATGGTATAATCATTTTTATAATCATAAAAATTGTATTAATATATAATATTACAATTGAAATTGTAATAATCATATTACACATTTGTTGTGTAATATTTAATCAGTTATACATATACACCATAATTTGCCTAACCAATGTATTACTGGTAGACATTTAGATGGGTTTTAATTTTTCACCATTATATATTAAAATGTATTAAGATAGATTTGTAGAAGTCACAAAACTGTGATGGTTAATTTTATGTGTCAGCTTGACTAGGCTAAGGGATACCCAGTTATCTGGTAAAATATCATTTCTGGATATGTCTGTGAGGGTGTTTCTAAAAGAGATTGGCATCTAAATTAATATACTGAGTAAAAAAGTTCTACCTTTACCAGTGTGGGTGGGCATTATCTGATCCATTGAAAGCTGAATGGTACAAAACGTTGAAGGAGGGCTAATTTGCTCTCTGTCTTCTTAAGCTGGGACATCCATCTTCTTTTGCCCTGTGACACTGGAAAGCCTGGTTCTTGGGCCTTTGAACTCTAGGACTTACACAAGCACCACCCCACTCTGGTTCTCAGGCCTTTGGACTCAGAGTTACACTGTGAGTTGTTCTGGTTCTTAAGCATTTGGACTCAGAGTAAATTACCTGGCATTCCTGGTTCTCTAGCTTGCAGATATCTGGCAGAAAATGGGACTTCTTGGCCTCCGTAATTGTATGAGCCAATTCCCATAAGAAATACACACATATGCACACAATATGTGTGTGTATATATGTATGTGTGTGTGTGTATAGGTTACCAGGTTATTATCAAAATTTTATCCTTCAGGGTGCTAATTTTGATGGTTTCTGGGTATGCAAAAGTATTCTGAATCAATGAGTGGAGGTAAAGGAAAAAACAAAGCAACAGAGAGAAGTCATTATGTAAATATATGGACACTTAAGGCTCTCCTTCCCTGAGGATATGATGTTAGATATCTAGCCCATAATCTTTGTGAGCAGATTTGTGTACTTCTTGTACATTCCAGGTCTCATTTGCATGTTTCCAGAAGTTCCCTGTAACATCAACTTTCTATCACAACCTTTAATAGACCTCAATATTTCTGTTCCAATCAAGCTGTTCTCAGTTACTGCTTTTCTCATCTGCCTGAAGTCCAAACCTGCTTCTTTACCTACACTTAAAGAATTTGAAGGTGTCTCTGTGCACCTTGATTTTTCCATTTTTATTCCCGGGAAGTCTTGCCTCAACTGATTGTAGGCAAATTAGCTGATGGGGCTCTACAGCTGTGATTTTTTAGAAGCTTCAGCATAGAAAGAGACAGTTTTTTCCAGCATTAGGTTTAGTGCTTTTTAAATGTAAGTTTATTAAGTGGTAATGGGCCTATAGATTGGTTTAGCTGCTTCTTGTTCTTGAGGGTATAAAGTGACTCACAGTCTTCTCTACCACGAAGATTTTCTGTTGCTTTTACTGTATTATTATTTTTTGAGACAGAGTCTTGCTCTGTCTCCCAGGCTAGAGTGCAGTGACACAATCTCAGCTCACTGCAATGTTCACCTTCTGGGTTCAAGCAATTCTCCTGCATCAGCCACCTGAGTAGCTGAGATTACAGGCGCACGCCACCATGCCCAGCTAATTTTTTTTTTTTTTTTTTTTTTTGCATTTTTAGTAGAAACTGGGTTTCACTATGTTGTTCAGGATGGTCTTGAACTCCTGGACTCAAGTGATCTGCCCACCTCAGCCTCCCAAAGTGCTGGCATTACAGGTGTGAATCATTGCGCCTGGCCCTGTCTGTTGCTTTATACATGTCTGGAATGGAGGATATTTAAATGCTATCAGCAGACCCTTAAATGTTTCTGTTTCTGGCTGGACAGCACAAAATATTTATCTCTGATTAACATTCAGGGATAAGTTGCTCCAACTATCTCTTTCAGTCACTTCTGTATTGGGGGAGCTCCAAGACCACTCTCAAGTTTGATGATTAACTAGATTCACAGGATTCAGAAATACTGTCATGCCTCTGGTTATGGTTTACCATAGTAAAAGGATACAGATCAGTGTCAATAAAGCAGAAAGATGCATTGGTAAAGTCTAGTAGAACCAAATGTAAGCTTCCAGGAATCACCTTCCAATGGGGTTACACAAAGATGTGCTTAATTCTCCCAGCAATAATTTGTGAAAATGTGTAATGTTTTGACAACCAGAAAAGTTCACTGGAGCCTTGGTGTCCAGGGTTTTTATTCAGGACACTGCTAACTTCAGCTATTCAGTGTCTAGGCACTCCTTCACCCTCCTACCACTACAGAGAGGTCAAACTAATAAAGGAAATCTCAGAGCCTCAGATATGCAAAAGCAGTTACCACAATTAATTGCTAGCATAAGCTGTCTGGTCAAACGGACACAAGGTAGCCTCAGGCCTCAGGAATGCCAAAACAGTCTTATAAAGCAAGACATTCTAAGGGGTCAAAGGTTATGTCACAGGTGGTGGTCAGGGCCAGTTCTCCTTTGAAATGTATAGATTTAGAGTAATTAGGACCTGATGAATTAACCCTCTACTGTACAATTTCCATCCTGAAGTTCCTGAGAGACCAGAGTGGCAGACTAACCACAAAGGCAAACCCAATAGAATGGAGATGGCTGGGCGCGGTGGCTCATACCTGTAATCCCAGCACTTTGGGAGGCCGAGGCGGGTGGATCATGAGGTCAAGAGATAGAGACCATCCTGGCCAACATGGTGAAACCCCGTCTCTACTAAAAAAATACAAAAATTAGCTGGGCATGGTGGCGTGTGCCTGTAGTCCCAGCTACTTGGGAGGCTGAGACAGGAGAATTGCTTGAACCTGGGAGGCGGAGGTTGCAGTGAGTTGAGATCACGCCACTGCACTCCAGCCTGGCGCCTGGCGACAGAACAAGATTGTCTCAAAAATAAGAAACAAGAAAAAAAAAAAAGAATGGAGATTCAACTTAAGGTTAAGGTTAGGGTTAGAGACAGTGTCTAGTTCCCCCTTGACTCCAAATTTCTTTTGCTCTTTTATTTCTTCAGTCCTAAACCATCTTTCTTCAAATCAAGGCACCATGCTTCCTAGTCTGCAGTGGTTACCCAAAATAATGGTTGCTTCATTTTAATCGTAACCAGCCCATAAGAAGACAGAGAATTTTTATGTGTATTTTTCATTTTGGGGATATTGTAAGTATAACTAAATGATACAGCAGGAAACGCTTTGGCCCTGCATGGAAAAAGTGCTGGATAACTCCAAAAGAATAATGTGATTGTGGAGAATTCACTTAGAGAAGGTTTCTCAAAGCTAGATATCTTCCTTTTCCTTCTCTGAAATAGCATTTTTAGTTGCTCCCAATGTAGCAATATATAATGAGAGTTTTCACTTACTGTGCATGAGGAAAATTGCAATCTTGCCAAACAGTTATCCTAAATGTAGCAACTCAAAAAGTTATAATAGAAATCAGTTGGAAGTATAAAGACAGCTCCCTGCCTCCAAGTAGGGGTTGTGTAAAGTGGAATGTGTATGCCGGGTTTATGAAACAGACATTGTTGACTAGAATTAGAACTGCTATTAGCTCCCTGGCAAAACACATGCTTTACAAGTCAAATACTTTGGTGATAGTTTGAGACATGGTGGTTTCTGAAAAGAAAACAAAATGTGTCTATTTTACAATAATGAAAATCAGGGTTTTTGTACCTTTTGTGCGTGTGTGTGTGTGTGTGTGTGGCAGTGAGTGAGGGGAGAGTGTGATGCACCACTGAAGCCCTGATTAAAATCGTCTCGGCACTCACTTTTGGGAACCAGCAGCTCAGGATTATAGGAAAGTGCTGGCCTGGCTGATAGGAGACACCTGCTTTCAAACTGAAGTCCATACTTCATTTCTCAGGAGCAAAGTCAATATAATTGAATAATTCCCAGATGCCTTAAAACACTATTGTGGATTTTGGAAGGAGATTTTAGATTTTACTATCCTTTTGTAATGTTAGAATTAGTTTGTACATCATGCAACTCTCATGAGTTATATTAAATGATACAAAGGAGGAGGAGAAAAAGGAGGAGGAGGAAGTGGTGGAGGAGAAAAAGTAGTCATGGATATTATGGTGCTGTTTTCTGATTCTGAGATAGTTTACATAATCAGTCCAATTCTCCTGGAGCTAGTTAACAAAATTTCACTGTGCTTTTGGCCAGGGATGAGATGAGATGAGAGCTCAACTAGAGATTCAGGAGTAGTATATGTGTTCCAGGTAGTTCAGGTGCTGTTAAGGGGGCTGTACTGAAACAGGAGTCGCAGGCCTAGCATATGGGATGTGATTGCTTAAGCCCTAAAAAGCATACCAACAAGCCTGCTCCGGAAGCTTTGCCACCCTCACAGCTTTGCCTTCCCTCATGGCTTTCTCAGATATTGCCATGGAGGTCCATGGACAGCAGAGATCCTCCAGGTGAGTACCCTGGAGTGACTCAGCTGATGAAGGCATCACTTGACCTTTGAGGCAGTGAGTCCTTATCTCTAATAGAATGGGCAATGCTATAAAGAGCTAACTATTGAATGTTGCTTCCTTTTGTCTCTCCCAAATGGGTATCACTTGTCTTTATTCTGTTTTCCTTCTATGTCTGCAAAGCGAGGTGAAATTATTCAATTGGCCATAGGTTGCTAGGTCTTAAGGAGCCATATTCAAATCTGATGGAAAAAGATACATAATATTCAGAAATTCTAAGTATATGAGAATTCAGACTATGTCCCTTGAGCAGAAGGTTAATGTATTTTAGGTTTTATGTGAATATTTGCATATGCTAAGTGAAATACTTTTATACATACGACCAAAAAAATTGCAATATGCTTGCAGGTTAAGGGTGATGAATGTAATTGACATCTCTTGGTTTTGCTTACCTAGAATTCATTTTCTACTTTCTCTAACAAGATAATACTTTCATGTGTATATGACAGATGGTAGGGATCATCCCATGTGATAACAGAGAGGGCTTAATTTGTATCTTCCCTCTCTCTAAGAGGTATATAGCAGACCCAGGCCTGACCAATCATTTTTCTGGCCACAGAACTTGGTTCAGGAATGGGCATGCAATTTCCATCAGAGCCTTGTGGGAAAATACTCTATGCTGGTGTTGGTAAACTCCAGAGATGTAATGCTTCTCTGCTAATGGCTATCATGCCTGTATTTTTTTTATTTTAGGGGATGAAGAGAGACGCAGAGCCCTGAAGATGTCCATTTAGCTACCCATATCTAGCCATGTTTCAAGCCAGAGCTCCCTATCAACATTTTGATTGTGTAAATTGGTGATTCTCCCCCACCCTTTTTCACTCAAGATAGTTTGAATTCGGTTTATGTTTTGTGCAACTGAAAGACTCTAGAAAATACAGAAATGACTTCTCTGATTGCTGCAACTGTTTCCCCCACTAAAAATGAGCTGATAATACCTACGTGGCAGGATTGTTGTGAGAATTAAAAATACTATGTATATGTTAAAGCTGGAATTGGAGGGCTATTTAGGACTATGTTCTATGCAAACATATATTTTGTAGTTAATATTTCCTTCCTACTGTGTTCCAGGATTAAATTGTATAGCAGTCCTTCATTTTAAAGCATGCTTTTATTAATCATCTTTCAAATAGAGCTATTTGAAGACCATTTGTTACTCCTTTCATCATAGACTACTTAACCTTTAGTGTTCACAGTTCTGTATAGTGTCTATGTAATTATAATATGTATACCACAGTGTATGTACAAAAATCTATGTGCATACCTACAGTCTATTGGTATAGAACTTGGGGGAAAAACTCAAGATCCAAAGCACTGAAGTACCTGTTACTAGATTCTAAGAAGGAAAAAGGACGACAAGCATCGAGTTAAGAACAAAGCTTGATTGTATGGTAAAATAGAGAAAGGGAATTTTGTCTTTTTTACTTAAATTTTGTTTTTTAGAGTGTCAGAAGACAGACAAGAGATAGTCCTATAGCACTGTGGGCCACCTATGACCTCTATGAAATCCCCTACATTTTAGGATAAGACAGTACTTATCTTCTTCTAAGTTGCCACATAACTTGAGAATGCTTAGAATAGGAGAATCTTAACACCAACAATAATGGCATGCCTTTTCCGTTTTCTCTCCTTCCCCTGAATCCAAACTCCCAACCTAGTGGCCTACATGCTCTAAATTCCAAGTATTAGCGGCCATAGTTCAAAATATATGCTATTTTATATGCTATAATATATAATCCTGAGCTGCTGGTTCCCAAAAGTATATATTATAGAACCATATATTAGACAATTAGTTGTGTATGTGCAAATGTGTGCCTTGGTAGTGGAAATCTATTTACCTTTCAAATAGAATGTCTGGTGGGGTAAACATTAAGAAGGAATTACAGTAATACAATTTTATTTGCACAACTTTGCTATTAGACAATCAGATTAGAAAGTCATTCCATAGTGCAACTTTAAAGGGACTGGCACATGACCAGTAAAATTTGATGGGGAAAAGGAAACATGCAGCATGGGGTGCTGACGTGGGAGGTAGTCCATGCAGAGTCCGAGATCAGCACTGGTTCAAGGGTACTTTGCAGTCAGGGGATGTGATGGAAAGGAGGAGGAAATGTGAAACATGACTAACAACAAAACTTTCCCCATGACTAGACTTGAGTGATGGCCCAAAGGAGTCCAGTGAGTGGCCCTTGAGAGAGCTCTGCAGTGGGCAATGCCATGCCACCGAGACAGGCTCCCCTGCTGTGCATTTATGCTATCACAGTACCCTAGGTGACAGATAAAATGCATCATGTTTCTTCATAGTACTCACCCAGTTCTTTAACCAGTCTGATACTAAGTACCTGCTATGACTTCAGATTTAATTTCTCCTGATGTCCAGTGGTATTTTTTGAGAGAGATATTTTTTATTTCACTCAAAGATACCTCCTTTAGCTCATATTTTTGAGGTATTTGGGTGACTTGAGGAAAGTTTTCAAGTTGGGCACCCTGGATTTCCAAGGAGAAAGCCTACTTTCTCTGTTCCTTAGGGTCAATCCGAGATCCAACTCAGTGGAGGCTGTACCATTTTCAACTTGTGGCTTCCAAGGTTACTCTGGTCATTCCCACTCCAGCTAGTAGGAAGTGGAAAGACTAGAAGTCAGGACTATAAAACTCATCTTAAACATGAGATGCGGAAATTGCATACATCAGTTCTGCTCCCATCCCATTTGTGAGGGCTTAGTTACATATTGCCTCTCCTCATTGCAAGGGAGGCTGCAAAATATAAAATATCTCTAACTGTGGCCCAGATACCACTTTGTCACTATGGAAGAAGAGGAGAACAGATTTTGGTGGATACCCAGCAGTCTCTGCCATAGATAAGTTGATACAATTCCTTGAATCCACCATATTCTGTAATATATGCCGTATTATGGAACCATATATTATAGACCATAAACTCCCTATTCCTCTTGACTTTGAGAAAGCTTAAAGCTAAATTTAGTGCTCTTTTATGGTAAATTGTTTTCATTTTTTGATAAGTTTATTCATTATTCTGATCTGGTTTTTGATCTCCCTTTTTACTTCTAATGGTCTTGTCTATCACATATTTCAGTATTTTATGCCATCTCAAATTCTTTCAGAAAGCAGATGGGATATAAATAACAAACAGAATTACACAATGCCATAAGGAACCTGCACAAACAGCAGCTAATGTAAGGAGACTGAAAAAGGAACTATGTTAAAATCAAATTGGTGAGCCTGCAAGAATTGTGGGTGGTAGTGGAATCCCTCTGGAGGACATCACAACATTTCTTATATCCGTGAGGTGGCTACGCAGTGGTGGCATACAGTTCAAGTAGTATAATGATAAAGGATGGGGTGACCCTGTGTCTGAGAGGCAAAGTTGCCTACCAATATATTGGCATCTTATCCCGTAATTTGTAAGAATTAGTATTTTGGTGCTACCAAATAAAATATCTTAGAGTAAAAAAATTAGTTGTTCATATGCCAGCAATCACCATTAGTATTTTCAAAAATGCTCAGTGAATTTTGAGCACCTAATATCTCAAAATTAGCTTAGCACTCTGCTAATCTCCATGGGAGACATAAAACATGGGCCCTTCCTTAAGGATCTTTCACTTTTATAATACTGAGAACCATAATATAATAAACCACTAAGTGTTCTTCATTCACCCTTCTAAACCCCAGCCCCTAGATTAGTGCTGGGCACAGGGTGGACTCTCAACAACTAATGCCAATTGAATGAAAAATATTAAAATGTCACTTAGGCTGGGCGCAGTGGCTCATGCCTGTAATTCCAGCACTTTGGGAGGCTGAGGCGGGTGGATCACAAGGTCAAGAGATCGCATCCTGGTCAACATGGTGAAATCCCGTCTCTACGAAAAATACAAAAATTAGCTGGGCATGGTGGCGCACGCCTGTAGTCCCAGCTACTCGGGAGGCTGAGGCAGTAGAATTGCTTGAACCCAGGAGACGGAGGTTGTGGTGAGCCGAGATAGCACCACTGCACTCCAGCCTGGGTAACAAGAGCAAAACTCCGTCTCAAAAAAAAAAAAAATGTCACTTAATGCTGAACTGAAATTTGAAATAGATATTAGGAGTCTCAGAAACATGCAGGGTTTCTGCTGATGCTTCTATAGAATACCAAGGTTTTGCTTGTGTTGACTCAAAGACTAAAAGTTGGTCACTCATTTGACAGGGAAATTCATAGTAAAACTGTTTAATAGCTCCTTTTAGATTTATTTGTCAGTGAGCCTGGATATTCACTCTGCTTCTTATAACTGTGAGAAAAATCTATGTCTTTTCTCTAGGCATTTTGTGACAATGTGTAGCTACCTAAGATGTGTGTGTACCCTGAGGGCTGGATAGTAAAGGATTAAGCTTTTAAAATATCTACCCGCAGGCATTTATTAGAAGGTATGCTTCACATTTTATTAAGTTATAAGCTCTCCAAAATTGCTCATATTTTAAATGTTTTTCATCTTTATTGGTGTTTATCTGTATTATGCCTAGCTTCTGCCAAAAAAACTCCCACAAACTTTTAAATTCATAAAGAAGGCACTTGAGTTATATGTAAGATCTGATGTCTGTATTATATAGCTCTATGCTTCTAACTAATGTGTTTAAAAATCTCTATGCTTCTAACTAATGCGTTTAAAAATGTGTTCATGTATTTTTATATGTATACACACAGAGTATAGTGCTACCTGGACAATGATAGAGCATTTCAACTTCAAGTCTCTGTCATCTTTACTGAATGGCTTTGTGCTGGTAATTCTTTACCCTTTGGTGACATCAGAGTTACTTTTCATTCTAGTGAACTCTATATGGCATTGTTGCATTTGCTAATCTATTAAAAAGCATGTTAAATCTAGGGAAATAAAAAAGTTAACCAATATAATTAATGATAATAGTATTACCAGGCATAATAAACTTATTTCCTGCTTTGGTAAGTGACTTTTTGCTTTTCACATTAAATGAAATTAAGGAAGCTTTTGATAATGGGGTGCTTACTGAAAGTTCCATAGAGGGGAAGTAAATCAAATCCCTAGGCATAATAATCTATGTAATATTCTACTAGAGAAGCAATTCAAATGGGGCTTTAAGAAAATTTTCATTTCTCTGAACTTTATGAAAGTTGTTCACACTTCAACAATTAGGAACATTTCAAAAGCCTGCATAGGAAACAGCCACATACAGGAATTAATGCTATCTATGGAAACTGTGATTTAAATTGGTAACTTCCCCAGGTAAGTAGGTCTTTTGCCTCTAGTGATGTTTTCTGTGAAGATGTTTCTAGTGAGTCTTCTGAGAATAAAGCATGCAGGAAACCAAAATATCAATCCTTTTCTAGTCACCTAAAGACAGCCTGTAGGGATAGCCTCACAGTTCAGAAAACTGAGATCTCACCAAGCTCATCAAAACATTACAGGCCATACAAAGAAAACAACAGTAGAGAAAGAATCAATAGATGAACATACAAAATTTTCAACCATAAGCGTTTGACTAATTGGACCTAATACACACCAACAGAATACTCCACACAACAGAATGTACATTCTTCTCATCTGCACATACACATTCTCTAAGACTGACCACATGCTCACCCATAAAGCAAGTCTCAATAAATTTAAAATATAATCAAAATCATACCAACCACATGCTCAGATTACAGTACAATAAAAATATAAATCAATACCAAGAAGATCTATCAAAACCACACAGTTACATGGAATGTAAACAACCTGTTTCTGAAAGACTATGAGGTAAATAAAGAAATCAAGGCAGAAATCAAAAAATTCTTTGAATCTAATAAAAACAGAGACACAACATACCAGAATATTTGGGACACAGATTAAGCAATCTAAGGGAAAGGTTTCTAACAGTAGATACCTACATCAAGAAGTTAGAAAGATTACAAACTAACAACCTAATTTTACACCTAGAGTAACTAGAAAAACAAAAGCAAACCAACCCCAAAGCTAGCAGAAGAAAAGAAATGGCCAAAATTAGAGCTAAACTGAACAAAACTGAGATATAAAAAGCCACACAAAAGATCAATGAAATCAAAAGTTGGTATTTTGAAAGACTAAACAAGATTGATAGACCGCTAACTAGAATAAAAAGAGAAGAAGATCCAAATAAACACCATCAGAAATGAAAAGGGTGACATTACAACTGACCCCACAGAAATACAAAAAATTCTTAGAGATCATTATGAACACCTCTATTCACACAAACTTGAAAATCTAAAATAAGGCTGGGTGTGGTGGCTCACGCCTGTAATCCCACCATTTTGGGAGGGTGAGGTGGGTGGATCACGAGGTCAAGAGTTCCAGACCCACCTGGCCAATATGGTAAAAACCTGTCTCTACTAAAAATCCAAAAATTAGCCGGGTGTGGTGGTGCATGCCTGTAGTCCCAGCTACTCAGACTAAGGCAGAAGAATCACTGGAACCTGGTAGGTGGAGGTTGCAGTGAGCCGAGATCATGCCACTGTCCTCCACACTCCAGCCTGGGCCACAGAGTGAGACTCTGTTTCAGCAAAAAAAAAAAAAAAAAAGTAAATCTAGAATAAACTGATAAATTCCTGAAAATACAAAGCCTCACAAGATTGAATCAGGAAAAAACTGAAATCCTGAACATACAACTAATGAGCTCTGAAATTTAATCAGTGATAAAAACTTTACCAACAACAACAACAAAAAAATCCCCAGACAAGACAGACAAGATGGATTCACAGCTGAATTCTACCAGATGTACAAAGAAGAGTGACTACCGATCCTACCAAAATTATTCCAAAAAACTGAGGAGGAACTCCACCCTATCACACTGTATAAAGCTAGCATCATTCTGATACCAAAACCTGGCAGAGACACAACAAAAAAAGAAAACTTCATGCCAATATCCCTAATGAACATAGACACAAAAATCATCAACAAATTACTAGCAAACCAAATCCAGCAGTTAATTTATCATGATCAAACAGACTTTATTCCTGGGATGCAAGGTTGATTCTACATATAGAAATCAATAAATGTGATTCTTCACATAAACAGAATTAACAACAAAAACCCCATGATTCCCTCAATAGACACAGGAAAGCCTTTGATAAAATTCAGTATCTCTTCATGTTAAAAAACCCTAAAAAAATTAGGCATCAAAGGAACATACCTCAAAATAGTAAGAGCCCTCTATGACAAACCCAAAGCCAACATTAATACTGAATGGGCAAAAGCTGGAAGCACTCTCCTTGAGAACTGGAACAAGACAAGGATGCCCACTCTCACCACTCTTATTCAACATAGTATTGGAAATCCTAGCCATAGCAATGGGCAAGAGAAAAAAATAAAAGGCATCCAAATAGAAATAGTGGAAGTCAAACTACCTCTCTTTGCAGATAGTAGGATGCTATACCTGGAAAACCCCACAGATTCCACCAGAAAGCTGTTAGAACTGATAAACTTTTAATAAACTTTTGGGATGTAAAAATCAGTGTACAAAAAGCAGAAGCATTTCTATACACCAATAATGTTCAAGCTGAGAGCCAAATCAAGAATGAAATCCCATTCGGAATAGCCACAAAAGAGAATCAAATACCTAGTAATACAGCTTACCAAAAAAGTGAAAGATCTCTACAATGAGAATTACAAAACACTGATGAAATATATCAGAGGTGACATAAACAAATGGAAAAACATTCCATGCTCATGGATAGGAAATCAGTATTGTTACAAGGGCCTAAGTGCCCAAAGCAATTTACAGATTCAATGCTATTTCTTCCTTTCTTTTTTTTTTTTTTGAAATGGAGTCTCACTCTGTCATTAGGCCAGAGTGCAGTGGCATGATTTCAGCTCACTGCAACCTCCGCCTCCGGAGTTCAAGGGATTCCCCTGCCTCAGCCTCCCAAGTAGCTGGGACCAGAAGCTCGCACCACTATGCCAGGCGAATTTTTTTTTAATTTTAGTAGAGACAGGGTTTCACCATGTTGGCGAGGATAGTCTTGATCTCCTGACCTCATGATACACCCGCCTCAGCCTCCCAAAGTGCTGGGATTACAGGCGTGAGCCACCATGCCCAGCCCAGATTCAATGCTATATCTATCAAACTATCAATGTCATTTTTCACAGAACTAGAAAAAACTTTTTAAAAATTCACATGGAACCAAAAAATATTCTGAAGAGCCAAAGTAATCCTAAACAAAAGAACAAAGCTGGAGGCATCACACTACTGATTTCAAACTATTCCACACAGCTACAGTAACCAAAACAACATTGTACTGGTACAAAAACAGTATGACGTAGACCAATGAAACAGGATAGAGAACCCACAAGTAAAGCCACATTCGTATAACTACCTCATCTTTGACAACTTTGACAAAAATCAGCAATGGGGACAGGACTACTATATTAGGCCATTCTTCCATTGCTATATAGAAAGACCTGAGACTGGGTAATTTGTAAGAAAATAAGTTTAATTGGCTCATAGTTCAACAGGCTGTTTAGGAAGCATAGTGCCTACATCTGCTTCTGGGGAGGCATTAGGAACCTTTCACACATGGTGGAAGGTGAATGGGAACAGGCATCTCACATAGCTGGAGCAGGTACAAGAGAGTGTGAAGGGGAGATATCACACTTTACAACAATCAGATCTCACAAGAAATCACTCGCTATCACAAGGACAGCACCAAGCCATAAGAAATCTGCCCTCATAACCCACACATTTCCCATCAGGCCCCACCTCAAAGACTGTGGATTGCAATTTAACATGAGATTTGGCAAGGGGATATATTCAAGTCATATCAATTCCCTATTCAAAAAACGGTGCTGGGATAACTGGCTAACCATATACAGAAGATTGAAACTAGACCCCTTCCATTCATCATACACAAAATTTAATACAAGATGGATTAAAGACATAAATATAACACCTAAACAATAAAAAACCCTCAGGAGAAAACCTAGGGGAAACCATTTTGGACATCTGACTTGGCAAGGAATTTATGACTAAGAACCCAAACGCAACTGCAACAAAAACAAAAATTGAGAAGTGACACCTAATTAAACTGAAGAGCTTCTAAATAGCAAAAGAAACTAACAACAGAGTAAACAGACAACCTACAGAATGGGAGAAAATATTCTCAATCTATTCATTCAAGAAAGGTCTAATATCCAGAATCTATTAGAAAGTTAAACAATTTACAAGCAAAAGACAATCAACCACATTAAAAATGGGCAAAGTACCTGATCAGACTCTTCTCAAAAGAAGACATACATGCAGTTAACAAATATATTACAAAATGCTCATCATCACTAATCATTAGAGAAATACAAATTAAAATCATAATGAGATTCCATCTCACACGAATCAGACTATTATTAAAAAGTCTAAAAATGGCTGGGCAGGGCACAGTGTCTCATGCCTAATATCTTAGCATTTTGGAAGGCCGAGGTGGGAGGACTGCCTGAGCTCAGGAGTTTGAGACCAGCCTGAGCAATATGGTGAAACCCCCTCCCTACTAAAAAAAAAAAAAAAATTAGCCAGGCATGGTGGCACACACCTGTAGTCTCAGCTACTGGGGAGGCTGAGGCAGAGGTGGAGGTTGCAGTGAGCCAAGATCACCCCACTGTACTCTAGCCTGGGAGACAGTGCCATACTCTGTCTCCCCCCTCCAAAAAAGTCTGAAAACAACAGATGTTGGCAAGGTTGCAGAGTAAAGGGAAAACTTAGACACTGCTAGAGGGAATATAAACTAGTTTAGCCACTGTTGACAGCAGTTTGGAGATTTCTCAAAGAACTTAAAACAGAGCTACCATTCAACCCAGCAAGTGCACTGCTGTGTATATACCCAAAGAAAGATAAATTGTTCTATGAAAAAGATATATGTACTCATATGTTTATTGCAGCACTATTCATAATACTAAAGACATGGAATCAACAGAAATGCCTATCAATAGAGGGGATAAAGAAAATTTGGTACCTATACATCATGGAATACTACACAGCGATAAAAAAATGAAAATCATGTCCTTTGCAGCAACATAGATGCAGTTGGAGGCCATTATACTAAGTGAACTAATGCAGGAACAGAAAACCAAATGCCACATGTTCTCACTTATAAGTGGGAACTAGATATTGAATACACATGGACACAAATTGGGACCCAATAGACACTAGGACATGCTTGATGGAGGAGGATGGGAAGCGGGTATGGTCTGGAAGGCTACTTATCATGTACTGTGCTCACTACCTGAGTGACAGGATCATTTTGTACACCAAGCCTCAATAACATAAAATTTACCCATGTAACAAACATGCATATGTATCCCCTAAATCTAAATGAAAGGCCAGATGCAGTGGCTCACACCTCTAATTCCAGCACTTTGGGAGGCCAAAGTGGGAGGATCACTTGAACCTAGAAGTTCCAGACCAGCCTGGGCAATATAGTGAGACCAGGTCCCTACAAAAAATAAAATAAGAATTAGCCAGGTCTGATGGGGCACACCTGTAGAGTTACTTGGGAGGCTGAGGTAAGAGGATGGCTTAAACCCAAGAGTTTGAGGCTGCAGTGAGCCATGGCCATGCCACTGCACTCCAGCCTGGGTGACAGAGTGAGACCTTGTCTCGAAATAAGTAAATAAATAGAAAAGTAGAAAGGAAAAATAAATAAAGAACTCCCTTAACTTCACATCCTCTAAAAAGTGAATAAAATATAATTCAACTTCTATGCATGATTAAAATTTTAAAAACCTCTTAAAGTAGTATTAAAAACAAACTTCCTTAATTTGATAAACTGCAAAACACTTTCAACTCTGTACATAATGGTGAAATATCAAAAGATTTCTCCTGAAACTCAAAACAAGAATGTCATACTATCAACACTTCTTTTAATACTGTACTAGGATCCAAATCCTGAACAATAGGGGAAGAACACATCAAAAACACTTAAGAAAGCTCCAGGGAAGAAAAAAAATCATTATAAATGACTTGTTCATAGACAATTTGATTGTCTACAAATAATTACTATTTAACGAGTTCTGTGGATATGAGATCAACATATGCAAATCAATTGCATTTAAATATAACAAAAACCAAAAAATAGAAAATGATATTTAAAAATCAACAAACCTTTTATGATTTGCCAGAAAACATGTATCTAGGCAAAAATCTAATGAAAGACATGTAAGACGTCTTCACTGAAAATACAAAATATCAAGAGAAATCAAAGACCAAAATAGATGGAGGAAATGATCACATTTAAGAATTTGAAGATTCATTATCATGAAATTGGTAATTCTTCACCAAATTGTTCTCAAAACTCAATGTAATATAATCACAATGTAAATCTCAGCAGATGTGGTGCAGAGGGGAGAAGTTAGAAGGTATATCGAGGGAGACCAATAAGCTGATTGTGCCAAAAATATCAAAGGCACTCCTGGAGAAGAGGAACATAGTTGGAGGATGTAAAACTTAGGTTAGCACTCAGTAAAGAAAAATATTGATGTTAGTTTATTAAAAGGAAGATTGTACAATCAAAAGACATCATTAAGGCAATGAAAAAGAAGGCTAGCAATGGAGAAGATATTTACAACATACAAAACTGAAAAAGGACTTGTGTCCAGAAAACCATACATAAATCAATAAGATAAAAACAGACATCTTAACCAAAAATGGATAAACATACCTAGGAAGATACTCTACAAAACAGCAGATATAAATCATCAGTAAAAAAAAAATGTTGTCAACTTCACTATTCATTAGGAAGTACAAAGTAATGCCATGATGATATATGACTACATCCCTACCAGACTAGCTATGATTAAAGAAATTGACAATATGAAGTGTTGGTGTGTCATGAACAATAGAAAATTTGCAACAGTGACTATAACTTAGTAAAGCTATTCTGGGAATGTGTCAGGCAGTACAAACTGAAATTGAACATACATGTTCTTATGACCTCAAAATCCTATTCTATTCCTAGATGTATACACAAAAGAAGTGTTGTGTGTTTGTGTGTGTACCCAAAATATGAACAAAATCATTCACAGTAGTGTTGTTTCTAATAACACTAAACATGAACCAAAAAAAAAGTAAATGAACTTCCAATGGAGGAAAAGAACATGAGGGTGGCTGATGATGTGCTAATAATATTTGTCACTCAATCTGTGTAGCGACTTTAAGTTTATTTAGTGACAATGCATTGAGCTTTACTGTAACAATTTGTATACATTTTTGTATGCTATACTTTTATAAAAATGTTATTTAAAATTTTGGGGGGCACTTTTAAGCCTCTTTAGTTTTCCATATGTAATTCCAAGAAATAATCCTGGAATTTTTAATAAAATTATCTTGTGTACATTTTTATGAGAAGAATTGTCATTCTAATAGCACTGCATCTCCCCCTACACAAGAAGTTTTATTGTGTCCTTTAATGTTTCATATATTTAGATATATCTGTATGTATCTATATCACTAATGCATATATACATAGTATACTATGTATACATTCCACCATGTGGGTCTTACACCTTGTAGGTTTTATTCTTAAATGTGACTTTGAAATGTACTTTTTAAAAATACACTTTCCTAATTGGTTTTTTAGGGCATAGAGAATTGCTCTTGGTACTACTTTATCTGTTGATACTATTGGATTTTTTTTAAAATCAGCAATCATTTTATCAGCAAATAATAAAATTTTATTTTTCCTTTTTTAATTGTATCTCCTCTTTTAAAAATGATGTTGCTTTCTTGGACACCACAAGTTAAATATTGAATAGAAGCCATTGTAACTAGTATCCTTGCTTTTTCTTAACATTAAATGTTTCTAACATTTGTGCCTTAATTATTATGCTTAATTTGGGGCTTATAACAATTAAAATAAATATATGTTAAACTATTCAACTCTTGCATATTGAGATTAAATTTTACTTGCTTCTGATGCATTTTATTTATGTATTATTTGATTTTGTGAATACTTTCTTAGGATTTTTATCTCTATGTTAATAATAACCTGTAATTTTTATTTTTCTTACTGTCCTTGTTCAGTTTTATGGCAAAGTAATACTAGCCCCTCAGAAGGATTTGGAAGACCTATTGCTCTTTAATCTATAGAGTAGTTTATACTAGATTGGCATTATCCTTGCTTTAAGGTTTTGCAAAGTGCCCTTGTAATCCCTTCTAAACCCAGGATTTTGAAAGGTAGGAACAGGATATAGAACAATGATTCTATTTATTCAGTAGTTGTAGGTTTCATTTAGTTTTTACTTCTTCTCGGAGGCTATTTTGATACTTTAAGTGTTTTTCAGAAAATTTTTTATCTAATCTTTCAGCTTTATTGATATAAATCTGCTCATTTTATTGATAATGTGAACAAATACAATGTAACATAATCCATGTCCTGTTTGTATAATGAATACTGTTTTTTCATCTCTTCTTCATCATGCTTGCTAGGTGATGGTGAATTTATCTTTTCAAATCATCAGCTCTGGGTTTAGTTTATCTTAGCTACTATCTATTTGTGAAAAATATATTTTTTTCAGTTGAATACAATTTGAGGTGATCTGAAATTATATTGTCAAATTAATTATATACAATAGAAGATATATCTGGCTAGATTACCAACATGAGTCATTTTCTAATAAAATTCACTCTTGGTAAGGGAGATCAATCACAGGATTTTTTAATTAATGGAAAAAATATTTTTAAAGAGTTTCTATACAAGCATGGTTAGATGGATGATTGTTATTCTTCAATTAAGGCATTTTTCTGTCTTAAGCACCAAAATTATTCTTAAGGAATCAATGTCTTCTTTCCTCTTTATTGTCTGTCATATATTAATAATAGGTACTCAATCTTATGTCTTGAGTTGAATAAGTGAAGGAGGCAAACTAACACATTTTTATGTTCTGTCATTGTTTCTTGATTTCAGTTGTATTCTTCTCATCTTTATTGACTCAATCCAGAAACAAATATTCAGCACTATTCTGGACATGACATTTGTAAATAACAACATGAAGATTCTGATTCCCAGAGCTTACATTCCTGCATGAGGAAAGTTTGAAAATAGACAAGTAAAGAAATAAACACAATGCCAAATAGAGGGGAGGGAGCATACTATCTGAAGTGGTTATCAAAGGTATCTCTGAAAAATATATTTCTGATACCAAAATTATGAAAATGAACCAGCCATGAGAAAATAAATTACTGGCCAGGCATGGTGGCTCACACCTGGAATTCTAGCACTTTGGGAGGCCAAGGCAGGTGGACTGCCTGAACTCAAGAGTTCAAGACCAGCCTGGGCAACATGGTGAAACTCTATCTCTACTAAAAATACAAAAAAATTAGCTGGATGTGGTGGTGTGTGCCTGTAATCCCAGCCACTCAGGAGGCTGAGGCATGAGAATCACTTGAACCTGGGAGGCAGAGGTTGCAGTGAGCTAAGATCATGCCACTGCACTCCAGTCCTAGGCAACAGAGTGAGATTCTATTTACAGCAAGGAGAGAACGCAGGAAGGGAGGGAGGAAGAGGAAAGAAAGTAATTACTGGAAAGGCATTGAAAGAAAAGGGTGTAATGAATACAAAGACCAAAAATCCACAAAGAGCTTGGCCTATTTGAGTAAGAGCAGGAACTCAGGGAAGAGAGGTGTCCTGAAGATGATGGCGTAGGTGAGAGTCAGATCACATCATGTGTTGTAGGCCCAGGTTTGGTTTTGATCCTGAACACAGTAGCAAGTCATTACATAGTTTTTGTTATTATTTTGCTTTCTGTTTATATTTTTAACAGATTGTTATGACCTAATTTCACTTTTTAAAAGATAATTCTACAACTCTTTTGGCATGTCTGTTTTTATTCTCACTGCTTTACAAGCCATTCTTTGCATAATTAATAACCTATAATTTTTATGTTTCCTACTGTCCTTGTCCAGTTTTATGGCCAAGTAATACTAGCTCTTGAGAATGTATTTGCAAATAATGGCTTGTAAGGTG
Source organism: Aotus nancymaae (assembly GCF_030222135.1). Lineage (NCBI taxonomy): Eukaryota > Metazoa > Chordata > Mammalia > Primates > Aotidae > Aotus > Aotus nancymaae. The sequence continues at coordinate 19,185,040 of NW_026988476.1, read as the reverse complement.
ATAAGAGTAGGGACAAAAATGCCAATTCAGTTTAAAGATGATATGGGTTTGAACTAGAACAATGACAGTAAAGATGGTGAGAAGTAAGCCAGTTAAAGACACAGTGTAGAGGTAGAACAATCATGATTTACTGATGAATTAAATGTAAGTGGTGGGGAGAAATAAAGGATAATAAATAAATGACAAATCCATGGTTTGGGCCATGAGAAGAGGAATACTAGAACAACATTATGATACATTACAATATAGTTATCAGGATGCCAAATTTCTTTCCACTAATTATATCACACAGAAGTCTTCCTGACAGTGCATAGACATTACAGTACGATGTACAGGCCAGGCACAGTGGCTCACGCCTATAATCCCAGCACTTTGGGAGTTCGAGACCAGCCTGACGAACATGGTGAAACCCCGTGTCTAGTAAAAATACAAAAATTAGCTGGGCATGGTGGCAGGTGCCTGAAATCCCAGCTACTTGGGAGGCTGAGGCAGGAGAATCGTTTGAACCCAGGAGGCGGGGGTTGCAGTAAGCTAAGATTGCACCATTGCACTCCAGCCTAAGTGACAGAGCAAGACTTCATCTAAAAAAAAGAAATGTACAGAGCAATTAATTGAGTCCAAAGAATTTCGCACAACTCTTGTAGATAAAGCTTACTCACTGCACAAAATTTTATCTCAAATGAAAAATTACAAAATTAAAAAAAATGATTGTGAGCATTAAATAACAAGGGCAAAAGTAACCAGTACAATACCAGCACATAAAAATTACTTAAATCTGGAGATATATATATATATATATATTCCGATCACCTCAATGAGTGATGAAATATCCTGGTACCTTTGGATTAATTTTGACCTTTTTATCTCTTCAGATGTGGAGACTGAGGGCCATCATATTCTGAAGGGTCCTAAGTTGATCTGTTATCTCAGGTGAAATTACTTCTTCAGATGCTTTTGTCAATTTTAATACTAAATGTATTTAACTTTAAAGAAGTAATTTTTGATACTATTGTCACATTTTCTAAAATGTGTCACACTTTAAACTGTCAAAGGAGAAACATAAGGAAGGCATTGAATAATTTGACGTTATATTGTTTAGGGGTTAACTCCATCTCAATGCTTCCTTATGATTTGTGCAAGTCAAATACCTCTATGCTCAAGTTTCGCAACAGCAGACAATAAGAGTTGAAAATAGATGATCTTTTAAACTGCATTTACATATTGCCTTCCTTACTAATACTTATTCATTGGATGAATTTATAGGCATAAAACCCCTTTGTGAATTCTAAGATGTTAATGAAATAATTCCCTGAAAATGTTTGTTGAGCATTTATTAAATCCAACACCAAGCACCTGCACTGTCAGAGCCCATAGAATAGTAACAGAGAAACAAGCAATAATTGAACAAATGAATTAGTAAAAATACAAAACAATTATTAAGGCTCTAGAAGGAAATAAACAGGAAGATGTAATAAATGGATAACAACATGGACTGAGTGGGTTATTTTAATCAGTGTAGGTCCTACTAAGAAATTATTTCAACAGAGCATTGAAAGATGAAAACAATTCAACATTGCAATCCAACAAAAACAAAAGGAGAGTTCCAAAAATAATAGCAAATATAAAAATGTTCAAGATGAGAATAAGTATGAACTGTCAAAGAAAATAATAGGAAAGCTAAAGTGGGCAGAGAGGAAACTGGGTAGAGAATAGCACAATAAGAGATGAGAGTAGGCAGCGGCCATATCTTTTATGACTTCATAGGCTGTGAAACATAATTTGGATTTTTATCATAGTGAAAAATAATTAGAAAATTGTAAGCAGTAAAATAACCAATTGGTCTGGGGAAATAGACAAAGGGATCATTTAAAACACTAGTAATCATGAAGGTAGTAGTCATAGAGAAGGTGAAAAGTAATAAAGTTTGGGAAATATACTGTAGGTAGGGTTCACAAGAATTGCCGATGAATTAGATATATGAAAAATGAAAGTCAACAGTAACTTCTATTTTTCTTTAGTAACTGGATCAATGATGGCATCATTTACTGAGATGTTAAAGGCCAGAAGAGAAGCAGGATCACAGGAAGTGGGGAATGGAGGCAAAATTGAGAGAGACAGTTGGGATAAAGGAGGTTTAATATGCCTACTACATATCCACATGTAGTTGGTGAAAAAGTGAAATAGTTAGGTACATCATTGTGAAGCTCAGAGGTTAGGACTAGGTATCCAAATTTGATAGTCATGAGTATAGGATGGTATTAAAAGCCACAGGACTATGTCAGATCATATAAGAAGAGGGTGCAGACATGAAAGGTTGAATTATTTTATTTAAAGGTTGAGAAAATAATTCAGCAGAACAGATTAAGAAATAGGATAAAAGCGAGAAAGAATGGTCTTCCAAGAGACAAGTAAAGGAAGCATAATTTCAAAAAGAAGGAGTAATCAACTAGGTAAATTCTGCTGGGAATTTCAAAGTTGAAAACAAGAATTTACCATTGGACTTATCAAGATGGAAAATATCAGTGACTGACAAAAGCGATTTCAGTGGATCGATGAACAAAAGTTTAACTGAAGTGGATAGAAAAGAGAATGGGAGGAGAGACAATTAGAGACAGTGTGCTAGAATACATGTTTGCAGAAGAGCAAAGAAATGGGGTTAAAAGCTAGAAGAATATGTGGGGACTAGGATTTATTTTTTATTTTATTTATTTTTTTTTTTGAGACGGAGTTTCGCTCGTTACCCAGGCTGGAGTGCAATGGCGTGATCTCGGCTCACCGCAACCTCCGCCTCCTGGGTTCAGGCAATTCTCCTGCCTCAGCCTCCTGAGTAGCTGGGATTACAGGCACGCGCCACCATGCCCAGCTAATTTTTTTGTATTTTTAGTAGAGACGGGGTTTCACCATGTTGACCAGGATGGTCTCGATCTCTTGACCTCGTGATCCACCCGCCTCGGCCTCCCAAAGTGCTGGGATTACAGGCTTGAGCCACCGCGCCCGGCCCTAGGATTTATTTTTAAGAGGAAGATACTCTCATTGTTTTAACGTTGGTGGGGATTTTCAGATGGAAGAAATGAAGTTGATTATAAGACAAACAAAGCATAACTACATGATCAAAATCCTTGAGTTGACCAAAGTATCTAATAACCAAGTAGAAATAACTGGCTTCCTATGGACACAGAGGAGAGTATTGATTTTGACAGGAAAGTAGAGAAAGTACATGGGTACGGATGCAGACAGTATGTGGATCAATGTCTAGTCACAAATATTTTCATCTTGACCTCCTTCCTCTATGAGAGCTGTCTGTATATGGTGGTTAAAAGTGTACGTGAGGCCGGGTGCAGGGCTCACGCCTGTAATCCCAGCACTTTGGGAGGCTGAGGCGGGTGGATCATGAGGTCATGATATAGAGACCATCCTGGCCAACATGGTGAAACCCTGTCTCTACTAAAATACAAAAAAAAATAGCCGGGAGTGGTGGTGCATGCCTGTAGTCTCAGCTACTCAGGAGGCTGAGACAGGAATCGCTTGAACCCGGGAAGCGGAGATTGCAGTGAGCTAAGATCTTGCCACTGCACTCCAGCTTGGAAACAGAGCAAGACTCCATCTCAAAAATAAAAAAAACTGTAGGCTGTGGAGTCCAACTCACATAGTTCAAATCCCAGCTCAGTGTGACTATGAACAAGCTGCTCATCTGTGTCTCAGTCTCTTCTTTATCTATGAAATGGGGATAATAATAGTACCAACCTCATAAGTACTGTTGAGGTGACTCAAAGTTTTAAGATCCACAGTTGACAGGAAATGTCAAGTAAATGTTTTTATTATTATGGCATATTATTATTATGTTATTATATCCAGCTGCTTATTCTCCATTGCTACTTGAATGTCTTAATATCTAGTACCAAACATCTTAAGCACAGCATGTCTAAAACCAAATATGCAATGAATTTTTTAATTTGTGAAGGCAAAGTCAGAAAGTGTGTTCCTAAATGAAAACCTAGTTTATATATGTCTGGATGTATTTTCTTTTTCTTTTCCTTTTTATCTTCTCTGGAATTTATCAACAATAATAAACGCTATTACTTCTAACATGTATTTCATAACTTGAGATACTATTTTTCTAATCTACAATTTAATTCATGGTGAAATACAAAGTAATATCAATTTATAAAGCATTTGAATTTTTACCTCCATATTTAATCTAAACATTGATAAAGCATTTGAATTTTTACCTCCATATTTAATCTAAACATTGTAATAGCTTCTCAAAAACCTTTTAGTCATACTAAAATTGTGTTGGTGTCTTATGATTTGGCAGAGTCAATTTATAAATATAAAAATCTAAATTAAAATTGGCCAATTTCAGATTATTCTAACTTATTTTATCAAAAAATTATTGAAATATTTGGTAGAAAATATTTGAAGTTGTCATTTAGCTATCAGAATATTTTTTTTTCTTCTCTTTAATGAAATATTAAAATGAAAATATTTCCAACTGTAAGGAAAGATATTTCAATTAAAAATATTTTATAAGTTAAAATTAAGTTTTAGGTTTCATTATATGTGACTGCATTAAAGCACACTTCAGCATTTATATCTGTTCAAGTTATGTACATAATACTTCAGTTTTATGTACTGAAGTCAAGTATGTCATATTGTTTTAGTAAAAAGAGTGAGTGTTCTTAGGAAATGAAGTCTTATAAAACTATAAGATATAATGATCTCTATCAGCAATTAATGACCTGTAACCAAAATGGACATATAAAAGAATTAAACCTTATAATGAAATATTCCTAGGAACAATATTAGGTAAATGTATTTCAAGCTTATTGAAGTTATTATTTAATTAGGTGGTTACTGTGACACATACATTTATATTTCTTTTAAAAAGCTTTCTGAGAAGTAGTTTCACTCTATTCAATTGTCTTTTAGTAAAAACTAAAAAGTCAACAGAATCAAGATATTTATATATAATATCATGTACAGTTGAATTGTGTGTTATACAGAACCCTAAAATAAGATTTCACTAATACTAAGTATTGGGTATTGAGTGTTGAAAACAGCATACCTTAAATATATATAACCAAGAATATTTCATATATTCAAAACACTAGAAGACAGCAGAATCGAATTATCTCTAATTGTCATTGATATAAACCACCTTTTATATAATATACTTTTCAGAACCCAAGTAAAAACAACTGAAAAATACTCATAGATCTAAGGATATTAATGACACATATATTATCTAATACTCTTTGTACTGCATCTGAAGAAAGATCGTGCCCTTCACAAAACAAGATTAGAGAGGAGAAACAAAGGCAACAGGTTTATATATACTGAGATTTTATCATGTTTTAATTGCAAAAATATTTTTACATGATTCAACCTATTATATGACAGCAAGATCATGGCAAATATATTAATCAGTTTTTTTATGTGATTGAGATACTCAACAAGGAGTTAATTTTTCACTTGTTAAGGAACGGTTAGATTCTAAATTTCTAAGTAACTCATGCTTTTAAAATGTCTGACGTTGCATATGTATCTAAACTTGAAATTGATCAATTCAATTTTAGAAAATCATGTGGAAGAAAGAAAACTGAAGAAATTTTTATCCCAAGATGAAGAACTTAAACATTCCATTTGGGTTCCATTATTACCTAAGAAACTATAGTTTATAACAGGTTAAAATTTTTATTTTATTTTAAAGAACATTTTTTCCACTTTCACCTAACCATATCCTCAAAGGTTTTTATGTGCTACCTTAGAAACCTCACATTAAATAATCATCTATTGTGTACCACATTGGCTTTTTTTCTGGGTACATCTCTCCTCTCATCTTGTCTTCATTTTTATCAATATGTAATAATGTAACATATTTATGGGGTACTCTGATATTTTGATACATGCATACAAGGTATAATAATCAAGTCAAGGTCTTTAGGATATCTATTACCTCAAATAGTTATCATTTCTTTGTGTTGCAAATATTTCAAATCTTTCTTGTATTTTGAAATCTACAATAAATTAACTATAGGTACCCTACTGTGCTATCAAAAAATATAAATTATTCTTTCTAGCTAACTATATGTTTATATCCATTAACCAACCTCTCTTCACTCCCTCCTCTCCCCACACTCACTCTTCTTGCCAGCCTCTAGTAACTGTCATTCTAATCTACACCTCCATGAGATCAACAATTTTAGCTCCCATATAAGAATGAGAACATGTGCTATTTGTCTTTCTGTGCCTGGCTTATTTAACTTAATGATCTCCAGTTCCATCTATGTTGCTGCAAATGACAAGATTTTATTCTTTTTTTAATGGCTAACTAGTATTACCTTATGTTTTTATCCATATCTATTCCATATGTTCTTTATCCATTCATGTCTTGATGGATAATTAGGTTGCTTCCATATCTTGGCTATTGTAAACAGTGCCTCAATAAACATGTGGGTGCAAGTATCTCTTTGATACATGGATTTCCTTTCCTTTGGGTGAATACCAAGTAGAGGGATTCTCAGATCATATGGTAGTTCTATTTTCAGTTTTTTGAAAAACCTTTATACTGTTATCCGTAATGGCGCTGATAATTAACATTGCCACCAACCTCATGTAAGAGTTCCCTTTACTCGAAAATCAGTTAGGCCAGGCTTGTGGCTCACACCTGTAATCCCAGCACTTTGGGAGGCTGAGGCGGGAAGATCATTTGAGGTGAGGAGTTTGAGACCAGCCTGGCAAAATCCTGTCTCTATTAAAAATACAAAAAAGTTAGCTGGGCATGGTGGTGCATGCCTGTAGTCCCAGCTACTTGGGAGGCTGAGGCAGGAGAATCACTTGAACCCGGGAGGCAGAGGTGCAATGAGCCGAGATCACACTGTTGCACTCCAGGCTGGGTGACAGGGTGAGACTCTGTCTCAAAAAAGCAAAAGCAAAAGCAAAAAACAAAAACAAAAGCAACAGCAACAACAAAAAAGAGTTTCCTTTTCTCTGGATGCTTGCCAGCATTTGCTATTCTTTTGTCTTTTCTATTACAGCCATTCTAAATGAGGTGAGATGATATTTAAAGTAACCAAAACAGCGTGGTATTGGTATAAAAACAAGTACATAGGTCAAAAGAACAGAATACAGAACCCAGAAATAAATTCACATATTTACACCTAACTGATTTTCAACAAAGCTGCCAAGAACATACATTGGGGAAAAGTCACCATCTGCAATAAATGGTTTTGAAGAAACTGGGTATCAACATGCAGAAGAATGAAACTAAACCCCTGTCTCATCATACACAAAAAGTAACTGAAAATGGATTAAGGATTTAAATGTAAGACTCAAAACTATAAAACTACTAGACAAACATATGAAAAATGTGTCAGGACATGAATCTAGGCAAAGATTTTATGGCTAAGACATCAAAAGCACAGGCAACAAAAACAAAAATAGACAAATGTGACTGCATTAAACCAAAAAGCTTCTGCACAGCAAAGGAAACAACAGAGTAAAGAGAAAACCTATAGAATGGGAGAAAATATTATCAAACTATTCATTCAAGGACTAATATCCGGAATATGCAGAGAACTTAACAGCAAAAATAAAAAATAAAAATATAATAATCTTCTTAAAAAGTGAACAAAGGACGTGAGAAGACATTTCTCAAAGAAAGACATACAAATGGCCAAAGCATATATGAAAAAATTATTAACATCACTAATCATCAGGGAAATGTAAATCAAAACCACATTTGCTTTTTAACATAAGCTTATTATCCGACTAAGAAATTTAACTTACAGGAAATGCAATTGTGGGAAAACTTAACTATTTTAAAATTGCTGCTCAGTAAGTCCTCAGTAGCCACCATCCTACTGCCTGACCACGTCTTCTATCATTCGCCAAGATAGAAAGGTCTTTCCATCTATGGTCTTAGAAAATTAAAAGAAGTTATGCTTCAGTGAGACTAGCAATTGTGATTCAACAAAAATCTGTAAAGGTCAGCAGCTTCAGTTGGATCTTTCTTCTTTAATATTTGCACACCTTAAATATAGAAGTCTCCACAGATTCAGTATTTAAAGCTAAGCAGAAAGTAGTAGAGAAGTTGGGGACATATTTAATAATGCTACCTCCACAGATTTCCTGTATGTACAATCATGACTTCAATAATTTAGATGTCAGGCCTTACCTGCCTTTTACTTGTCACACAAATCCAGAAAATCCTTGATACAAAATTCATAAGAAACGTGCTAATTCACAAAGTTTGCTTTTTGTTTACTAAAATTAAATCAGACAAATCTTCAAGAGGGTTATTTTATAAATAGTGTATACATGAAATTAAATGTTAGTTATGTCAAAGACAAAAAAAGTCTCTTCACAAATAATGTTTTTCTGTTTCTAAAGTGCTTTTACATGTTATTTCATTTTGCCAGTACTAACATAAGGTACATAAAATCTCACTTTACTACTGATGGAAAGGAGTCCTTAATGGATTAGGTTTGTCCAAGCTGACATAGCAAGTAGTAGAAATAAAACTCAAATTCTTATTATCTGACTACCTATCTCTTTAATATTGTAGACTACTTTAACAAGGTTACGAAACACATTATGAAACATACAAAGAGGTCCTACTAAAGCTTAAACATTTTTTGCATTTTCTGCAAATTATTAGGCTATCATTTAGTCCTTAACTTTTGGGGACTTGACCGCAGTCAATTTCTGTTATTATTTTGATGGTTAAAATCATAGTCACTGAGGAATCAATGACATTCCTGAAGTCACAATATCAAGTGACTCGTAGTTGTATTTCAGCTCAAAAAGAGAAGTAACTTGTGTTGCTAAGAGAGGACTCTGAGTGGCAAAACAGAACCAAGCAAACAAACAAACCAATAAATAAATAAAAGTATAGTAAGACAAAAGTAAAGAAGACAAAAAACTTCATGAAATCCAGCTTTTGTACAGCTATGCTGATCTCTAGTAAGAAATTACTCTGCACTCTTTTGTCCCTCATGCGTTCTTAATGAATGGAAGTACTGATCTGGAGAAAAAAGAGAATATCAAGTATAATTGTTGTCTTGTCTTTACATAGTTCTCTTCCATCAGTCAAACTAAATACCTTTTTAGCTTTACTGCTGTTATAAATTTTGGCAGGTAATTTTTAAAGGAAAATATAGAAAAATTAAAAATATGAAAATCTTATTTTTTATTTTTACATATGACTACATTTCCTTCTTGAATATGATACTTAGAAAACTAAGACCAGCAAACGGTTTTTTGACAATTACTTCACCAGCTTTATCATATTTGCCATCTACCTAATCATGTTTTGAAAAACCATAATCATTGATAACTTAATTTTGCTAAATAATTTTTGTTTTCTAATAGCAATATAGTAGAAGCATTAGGAATTCAATGCACATTTAAAATTCTGAGAAAACAGATGAAAATTACAACTAAATAAATGCTGTTCTTATTGATATGTACAACAGTATTACCAAATTAAAATATCAGTCCATGCATGGAATAAATAATAGTAAGGAATTGGCCAGCTGTAATGTCTATTATATGTAAGGTCAACTAATTTGGTCTTTCTAACTCTGTAGACATTTGTATGTAATTTTAAGAATATTAAATTTTAAGAATATTAAAACAGAATCTCAGTAAAAAATGTAGTGCTAGAGATGTAGAAATTGATACTCCTGGAGCAATGTACCATTTAGCCTTCATTGGGAAGATGAGAATATTGTCATGCAATGGACTGGAGGGAACTTGAATTAGTTCAGTCAATTAAGTCATGATTAATTTATGTTAGATCCTGCTCTCCTGAGTCTATAAAATCCAAGAGACTTTAGTTAACCAGCAGTAGTTTAATAAAAATCTTTAAAAATGAATTCTAAAGAGAAAAAAATTTACTACTGACACAATCAATAGACAGCAAGTTTCCTACTTTGAGTCAATGGAAGTTAAAATAAATTTAGAAATTAGAAAGAACAAGGTTGCTCCTTTCAAAAGGATTACCAAATTTCCCAAATAGTTATTAGCATGGCTTGTACAGCAGCTCTTCCCTGACATGTGGTAAATTTTAAGTATGCACAAGAGCAAAGGCTTTTTTTGCAGCAAGAACTGCTGCTAGTGATAAGTTCATCTTCTCTCTGTCTAAATAGAAACATTGAGTTGCTAATACCTTTGATCAGAAATGATTCTGCAGAGGCTGTGAGTAGATGGTGATTACTCTAATTATCTATCTGAACATAATACATGAGTCTAATGGACCTTTGTGTATTTAGGGTATATTGAGAGAACGTGTGGTTGTAGGCCTAGCTGGGTTCCTAAACCACTGAGAAAATAATAGCAGCTTATTCAGTCTCTTCCAGCAAAGAACAAAAATGAATCTGAAGGAAGATGCTTTAGCTCCATTCACAGAGTGGCTGAGATACTCTGAATAGTATGCAAAGCATTTGATTGAAGACAAGTATAGCACTCATCATAGATCTTTCTCTACAAGAAACCAATGAGGGAAGTATGTATCTTCAGGAATATCTTGTTTGATGAAGAAAAATTATATAACTAATTTGGGTCACATAGTTTTTCAGAAAAATTTGAGTAAATCCTACCTGTGCAATCTGAGTTCTATGTAAGTTATAAATAATGTCATCATATGGGATTGACTTTAACAGGGCAACTACTGCATATATTGTTTTAAATTTTTTAAATTAGAGATGGGATCTCGCTATGTTGCCAAGGATGGTCTGGAAATCCTGGGCTCAAGTGATCCTCTTACCTCTACCTCCCAACATGCTGAAATGACAGGTGTAAGCCACAGCACTTAGCCATATTTGTTATGTAAAACATAGTAATTAAACAGATAATTCTTCCCAAATATGCTCTCATATTCACCTGAATTTAAACTCCTATTGACTTTTAATCGTTACTTTAAAAATATTTGTTATGTATACTTAAAACCATATCATATTATATAAAGTGTCTGAGATCATAACATTCCTTTTTCTTTTTATTCATTTACATTTTTGATTTTGAAACATATACAGGACAGGGAACCATACTTGAGACATTTTTCCAAACTGAGTATGTTTTAGTTGTTCCTAAGAGTTCTGGCTAATGGCATCAGTGTCAGATATTAAGTCACTGTTCAAAAAAAATGACAATGTGAAAGACACTCTCCATGATAGTAAATGCCTAAGTGCTCACATTATCCCTCATGAACCACACACTTCAAGTAGCGATCAAGCACAGCAATCCATTCTTCTTACAGCCAATGTGGCAGAAAGTAAAAGTCCAATCTTTGTGACATGCTATGTTTCATCGCCAACATGAGAGATTTTTTTTTTTTTCACCAAGGTCATTCAGTAATGATATACTAGCTCAAATGTGTTATTTTCAGCAGTAACTATCATAGTTTCTATTGGTCTAGAAAATCAACAATGGATTGCTTGCACTGACTGAAGTGTTAAGTGCACAATGGAGGAAAGGTATTTTTGACAATGGCACTTGTGTTAGGGTCTTGAAAACAAAACCAAGGGAGAAGGGTATGAAAAGTGCTGTGTTTTCTGCCATAGATGTGAAGATGCCCTTGTGTAATGACAGGCTGATATCTCCAAATGGAAAATAAAACAGTGAACTGCTTTCTATGTCTGACAAAGGATAGATCACTAAAAATAACTTTTAAGAGTTGGTTAGAAAAAAAACCCCGAAAATATGTATGTATCTATACAAAAGACAAGCCCTTTTGGAAGTTGTGGAAAATGGTGAAAACAGTAATTATCCCATGTGCCTAATTGTTAAAAAAAATTATTGCTTATTTTCTCACAAAGGAATGTCTATTTTAATTGTTTTGGAAAATATAGATGAACAAAAAGAGAATCATTTAAATAATCCATTATCCCACTATTTTTGCCCCAGGAAAGTCCATTTTGTACAAAGCAATTAATGTGATGTTTTAAAATTGTTAATCTGTTCAAAACCCTCTAATGGATCCTTGGCATATCTAAAATGAAGTCTCAATGACTCTCTCTGCCTGCATAGCCCAAAATGACCTGGTCCCAGGCTCGCTCTTTCTCACTCATTTCCCACCACTCTTCCCCTAGGTCATTCCACTCCAGCCCAGAACCCAGTAGCAATTTCTCCAGCATGCTAAGTACATTCCCATCACAGGTCACTCCTGGCTGTTCCCTTGACTTGGATTGTTATTTACCCAGATACTCACAATTTGTTCAGGTCTCTGTTCAAACATCTTCTCAGAGAGGTCCTTCCTGATAATCCCATCTAAAGAAACACCTCTACCACGAACCCTTCTCCTTTTTACACTGCCATTTCTTAAATTCTAGTACTTATCACTACTTAACTTTATATTGTATATTTATGTGTTTAACTCCATGTTGTTTATATCCACTAGAATGTAAGTACCCTGAAGATGAGAACTTGGCCGGCATTCCTACTGCTGATAAAGTTCATGACCTAAAGTGTGTGCTCAATAAATACTTGCTGAATAAATACTCAAGGTTAACACTGTGGTTATAAAAGTAAAAATACATAATATTTTGGGGTACTTATTTGGGGCCAGTTGTTTTTTTAAATGCTTTATAAGCATAAACTTACTAAACTTATTTAATCCTCCCAAACGTTTGATGAAAAAGGTATTATTTTTTCCCATTATATGAATGAGGAAATTGAGGCATAGGGATATTAAATAACTTGCCCAAGATACAGTTAGAAAATGATGGAACTAGAATATATATCTAAGCCATCTGGCCTCAAAGCCAAAATTCTCAACCACTATCTCATGCTCTCCTTTCTCTCCCACACACACATTCTCACATGCACAATTATGCACACACAGTCATACCTTATGTGTTTTGGGCACACTTTTTTCATATATGTAAATATTTTCTGACAACATAATTTCAATACTTGTACTTCCTTCTACTTTGAGTTTGTCGGAAGGATTTTTAAACCTATAGCATATGGTGGGCATTTACAGATGACTTGCTTTAATATAATTAACACGTTTCCCAGAAGTCAAATTACCAGATAAAAACCAGACACATTCTCAAGGGGTTTTAACTTCTATTACCAACTTGTTCTCAAGAAAAATTAACTTAATAATCATTTTCTCATATCCTCACAAGCCTGGGTTTTTGTTTTTAGTTTTAGTCATTTTGGTAAAATTTTTGATTTTTCATGTTTTTAAAGGTTTATCTGCTTTCTAGTGTGGTGGAACATTTTTTATAAACTGATTTCTCCATTTTTTGATTCCCTATTTTTATTGAGCAACATTTCTGTGGTTCCTAACTAGTTTTATGTATTATTAAACAAATGCCCTAATGCATAGTATATTCAAGTTATATCCAAGTCCTTAGTTTTATCTATATGGTTTTATTCTAAGCCTGAAACCAGATTTCCATGAACTGAGTTTTGACAATGTTTATATATTTGTTACTAAACAAGTCATTGGGTAAACCTGGCATTTCCTCTAAAAGTGAACAATTTACAGGTTATAACAAGTAAAAACAGTCTAACATTTTGGTCTATATTCCATCTACCTACTGACTTGGCCCCCTATATATCTGGGACTAACAGAGAGAAACAAAGATGTAGGTAAAAGCATGAATGTAAAAGAGTAAAGGTGCTAGAGTCATTTCATGATTTTACATTTTAACTACCTATCTGGCTACTGAATAATTTATTGTGAAACTATGCTAGATCAAAAAAGAAGAGGCATTTATCTCTTCACAATAGGATGGTGAATTCGGTTGCACTTTATCAGCTATATAGGCAGTATTTTTGATAGTTGATTTTGTGCCAGATAGTATGCAGGGTTTTACACACACACACACACACACACACACACAAATTTTTACAAATTAACATGTGAAATACATTGACAGATACATAGTGTCTGGTGGAGGACCTTTGGGCACCCCCCCCCGCCCCCGCCACATGGAAAGTGCCTAACTTCCGGATGAGGAAAGCCCCTCTTCCCTCGCAAGGAGGGTCCCTTATCTCACTCTGTCTGCCGCCTTGGCTCAGCCCGATTCCCGGCAAACATCCCCCCCGCCCAGTCCCTTATCTCACTCTGTCTACAGCCTTGGCTCAGCCCGATTCCAGCAGCCTTCCGGCCGGGCAACCAACTGAACCAATCACCATCCGCCCCATCAGCTCTCCAGTAACTTCCAGCCCGACAAGCTCCCCGCCCGGCAGACATCCCCCCCCGACAGCCAACCTGACTCATTGCCACCTGCCAAATCAGCTCTCCCACTCCCCCAATCCTTCTACCCCTATAAAAACCACCAAACAAAGAAAGCCGGTGCGAGACTGCTGACTCTTCCCCCATTACGAGTCCAGTCCGCCCGGAGACTCTCCAATAAAGCCTGAACTCCTCTTTCATCTGGTCTAATTCAGTCGCGCCTTGGGGTCCAAGTTATGAGGGTCCGGGCAGGTCAGACAAGTGGTGCCGAAACCCGGGAGGGGTTGGCCGGTCCGTTACCTGGCCCTCGTGGCCCGGCTGCGGCACCCCCGCCAACCTCGGTCTGCCTGCCTCACCGCCGCAGAACTCCGGATAAGGTAAGGCTTTTACCTACCTTATTATCCCTCCTCCTCTTTAGTGGCCACGGTAATTAGCCTCCCGGTGCCAAACCTTCCGGACTCCTCGCCCTAGACTCAGCCAAGCCGAGGCAGTCCTCCGGCTCCTGGAGCCTCCGTACGAAGGTAACAGACAGACGGGGACGCCTTTCTGACTGTTAACTTCACCAGTCTGTAGGGTCTGCAATAAGAAGGGACGCCTTCTCCTTGCTTTCTCCCTATCCAGCACCGGTAGGTTCGTCACCCGGTCATGAGGAACACGGAGTCTAAAGTGGACCCAAACACCCCTTTAGGGTGTTTACTCCAAAATTTTTCTAGACTGGAATATTCGCAAACCCTGCACAAGAAAATGCTCATATTCTTGTCCCAGGTTGCTTGGCCCCAATACAAACTTAATAACCAGTCACATTGGCCCCCGACTGGCACTTTCAATTTCAACATACTTCAGGATCTCAATAATTTCTGCCACCGCACTGGCAAAGACAATGAAATTCCCTATATTCAGGCTTTCTGGGATCTCCGTACCCGTCCTGATCTTTGCTCCTCCTGCTCCACCCATCAAATTCTTCTAGCTCGCACCCCTCATAAACCCTCCTTCACTGCCTCTCCCCCTCCTTATCCCTCGTCAGAAAATCTGCCAATACACAAATAAACGGAAAAAGACAAAAGAGAAAGGAAAGCTAGAAAGGAAAGAGAAGGGAAAGAAAAGAGAGAGGAAAGAAAGGAAAGAGAAGGGAAAGAAAAGAGAGGAGAAGGAAAGAGAAAGAAAGAAAAGAGAGAGGAAAGAAAGGAAAGAGAAGGAAAAGAAAAGAGGAAAGAAAGGAAAGAGAAGGGAAAGAAAAGAGACGAAAGAAAGGAAAGAGAAGGGAAAGAAAAGAGAGAGGAGAAGAAAGGAAAGAGAAGGGAAAGAAAAGAGAGAGGAAAGAAAGGAAAGAGAAGGGAAAGAAAAGAGAGAGGAGAAGAAAGGAAAGAGAAGGGAAAGAAAAGAGAGAGGAAAGAAAGGAAAGAGAAGGGAAAGAAAAGAGAGAGGAAAGAAAGGAAAGAGAAGGGAAAAAAGAGAGAGAGGAGAAGAAAGAAAAGAGAAGGGAAAGAAAAGAGAAAGGAAAGAGAAGGGAAAGAAAAGAAGAGGAGAGAGAAGAGCCACCTTCAGCCGCTCGCTCCTCCCCCACCCCCTCCGCGCCTTTCGCTCCGGAGGCCACGCCTCCCCTAACCTCTCCGGCAGCAGCCCATGCCCCCACCCTCTCCACGCCTTTTGCTCCAGAGGCCACGCCTCCCCTGACCTCTCCGGCGACAGCCTATACCCCCACCCTCTCCGTGCCTTTCGCTCCGGAGGCCACGCCTCCCCTGACCTCTCCGGCAGCAGCCCATGCCCCCACTGTCTCCACGCCTTTCGCTCCAGAGGCCACGCCCCCCCCGACCTCTCCGGCAGCAGCCCATGCCCCCACCGTCTCTGCGCCTTTCGCTCCGGAGGCCCCGCCTCCCCTGACCTCTCCGACGGCAGCCCATGCCCCCACCCTCTCCGCGCCTTCTGCTTCAGAGGCCCCACCTCCTCTTGCCTCCCCGGTAGCCGCCCATACCCGCTCTCATCAACCCACAATCCTAGCCCCTCTTCAAGAAGTAGCAGGCACAGAAGGCTTAATTCAGGTCCATGTCCCTTTCTCACTCCAAGATCTGTCACAGATTGAGCGGCAACTTAGCTCGTTCCCAGCAGACCCCTCCAATTATATCAAGGAATTCCAATCTCTCACTCAGGCACACAGCCTCACTTGGCATGACATCCGCGTTATCTGTACCTCCACACTCACAGTAAAGGAGCATGAGCGTATCCTTGCTGCAGCCAGACACCAAGCAGATAAGGACCACGCTATAAATAACCAGGTCCCTTTAAGCCCTAAAGTAGTCCCAAATGAAGACCCTCAGTAAAACTATCAGGCTGGTCATGGGTCTAATATACCCCAGAAGGACCGCATGATCCAGTACCTCCTCAAGGGCATGAATGTTGTGTCTAACAAAGTCGTAAATTATAACAAATTAAAGGAAGTCACTCAACTCCCCCATGAAAACCCTACCCTTTTCCTCACCCGCTTGCAGGAAGCATTAGTCCGTTACACCCAACTAGACCCTGCCTCCCAGAATAGGGCCACTGTCCTAGCCTCCCATTTTATCTCTCAATCAGCCCCTGACATCCAGAAAAAACCAAAAAAGTGGAGGAAGGTCCGGAAACCCCCCATACAAGACCTGGTGAAAATGGCCTTTAAAGTTTTTAATGCTAGGGAAGACACAGCTAAGGCAGCCCGCCAAGCCCGAATGAAGCAGAAGGTCACTTTACAGACCCAAGCTCTAGTGGCAGCCCTGAGGCCGGCAGGAAACCAGAAACCTAAAAGCAATTCCCGCACTCCTCCGGGTGCGTGTTTTAAATGTAAAAAAAAAAAGAACACTGGTCTAAAGCCTGTTCCCAGCCTCGTCCACCCACCAAGCCCTGTCCCATCTGCCAGCTTATGGGACACTGGAAGTCTGACTGCCCCAGTTCATCCAGGGTCCCGGTCTCTCCAGATCGGCATACTAGACAACAGGGGACAGTCACTGGAGGCCTGGAACCTGTTCGTGCTGTCCAGGAGCCAGGCATCCAAAACTCTCCATTCCCAGAACTGTTAAGGCTAGTGGACAACTAGCAGGGCCCTGGCTCTCTGACCTGGTTACCCTTGCTAAGTAAGCCCAGGGTCGTGCTCAAAGTGGCGAGTAAAAGTGTCTCCTTCTTGCTTAACACAGGGGGCTGCCTACTCTGTACTTCCCATTTATTCTGGAAAACCTTTCCCTTCCCAGGTCTCTGTCATGGGAATTAACAGAACTCCCTCCATTCCCAGTCAAACCCCTCCACTTACGTGTTCTTTTAACTCCTCTTTATTCACACACTCCTTTCTAGTCATTCCCTCATGTCCAGTGCCTCTCCTGAAACAAAATTTCTTAGCCAAACTGAAAACTACTATCTTCTTTCCTCACGCCAATGCCTTCCTCCTCTCCCTTGCTGCAGACCCACCAACCTCCTACCAACCTACCCAACTTCTCCCTGACGTCTGTCCCCAAGTCTAGGACACCAGTACTCCAACTGTAGCTTTCCATTACCAGCCAGTACGCATCCACCTAAAAAAAAAAAAAAAAAAAAATCCTACCTCCTTTCCCGCCTGTCCCCAATTTCCAATCTCCAAAACTCACCAACTAAGCCTCCGCCCTATCATAAAAAAGTTAAAAAAATAAAGTCTGCTAATCCCAGCTAACTCTCCATGTAATACTCCCATTTTGCCAGTACAAAAACCCTCTAGCCAGTATAAACTAGTCCAAAATCTCCGCCTCATCAATGCAGCCGTCATACCTGTACACTCAGTAGTCCCAAACCCTGCTATCACTCTTTCACATTGCTCTCCACTAAACCCTGCCACTCTTGTCCCTCTCCCCTCAAAACCTCCAGCACAACACTCGTGCTCAGAAATTCTTAAATTCAGCCAGTCCCCGCGCCCAAATTTATCTAACCAGCCAATACCAACAGCCTCAGTCACCCTCTACGTCAACAGTAATTCAACCCTTAACACCCCAGGACCCCAAAAGGCTGCCTATGCCATCGTCACAGACACTAACATCATTAAAACTCAGCCCTTATCCCTGGGAACTACCTCGCAACAAGCTGAATTAGTCGCTCTCACTCGGGCGCTAGTCTGGGCAACCGGAAAAGCAGTAAACATCTACACAGACTCCAAATATGCCTTCCTAATTGCACACACACATTGCATAATATAGAAAGAACGAGGTTTTCTCACCACTAAAGGTACCCCTGTTCTCAATAAAAAGCTCATTTCTCAGCTTATTCAGGCAATCCAGCTCCCCAGCAAGGTAGCAATCATCCACTGCAAGGGACACCAATCCACACTTACTCCTGTAGCTAAAGGCAATGCCTTTGCTGACTCAGTTGCCAGAGCCACAGCAAGGGAAAAGGCCCCTCCAGCCACCCTCTGCTTCCTTTCCAAAACCTACAACCCTCAATACTCCCCCACTGAACTAGCCAACCTTCAGTCCTCACCCGAAGTTCAATTCCGAAACAAATGGGCCTTCAAACATAACCTCCTTATTCTCCCTGAAAAACAAAGGTACCAAATAATCCAAGACATACACAACTCACTCCACATCGGACCTAAAGCTTTATACCAGTTCCTCAGCCCGCTCTTTCACCCCCACCACCTCCTTAATACAATACAGGAAGTCCAATCCTCTTGCACTGTTTGTGCAAAAACCAACTCCCAGGGTTCCTGTCATCCTCGGCGTCAGCTTCATCAACTACGCTGGATCAAAGCCTACCCCGCAGCCTCTGAATCTGCAGAAACAGTAGCCACTCACCTTATCCAGGACATCATACCACGCTTCGGACTCCCAGCTACCATACAATCTGACAACGGTCCAGCATTCATCTCTAAAGTTATTAATGCTGTTTCTACCTCTCTAGGAATCCAATGGAGGCTACACACTACTTACCATCCTCAATCCTCTAGTAAAGTAAAGCAGGCCAATGGACTCATCAAGGAACATTTAACCAAACTTGTGCTTAAGCTCCGCCACTCCTGGGTCACTTTACTCCCTATAGCCCTCACCAGGCTACAAGCAAGCCCCCGAGGCCCATCACAGCTAAGCCCGTTTGAGCTGCTATACAGTCACCCCTTCCTACTTTCAACTCCCCCATCACCCAATGTCACACCCCTAAATAGTTACCTCCCTTATTTCACCCTCCTTCAAAACCTCCTCAGGGAACACTCCAACGCTTCTCTTCCCCAACCCATCCAGTCATCCGAAACTACCCAAAAACTATCTCCAGGTAACTCAGTCTTTATCAAATCCCTCTCCCCAAAACCCCTCACCCCCAGATGGGAGGGACCATACACCATCATCCTTATCACCCCATCAGCCATAAAAATTGCTAAAGTCCAATCTTAAATCCACCTGTCCCGGGTAAAAAAGGCCCCCCCATAAATCTCCCTCACTGTAAAAAGCTGTTCCTACTGGCCTTCTATCTATCAAACTTACCAAGGTCTAGCAGCCACACCCCTTATGTATAGAGGTTCTACCTAACTAAAAACTATACCAAAACCACCTTCATCTGTAACACTCCCCCCTACAGCCATAATCACCTCCTTGCAACCTCGGACTGCCCCTCAACAGGGTGCAGCACCACCATCTATCTAAACTTTACCAGGTTTAACAACATCCATTACCCATACCCTCTACTCTGTTTTAGGCACGATCAAACAAGAGAATGTAAAACTACCTCCTGGCGTTCCTGCATGGGGTGCACTTGAGGCACGTGTTCCACCCACCCAGCCACAAGAGCGCAATATCACCCCTCTCGCCTAAAAATTGTTCCAAATATAAATGGAGAAAGAAATACCATAATTAGTTCCACCCAGTTCTCCCTTATAATAACTGACCCTTAAAATAGTCGCTAGACATCTCCCCAAAAGGCATCAATATATAAAACTAACACTACCTCCTATCCATCTTCCCATCTATACATATGGCGAGCATATGAGCGCACAGTACATAAAGTCCATACTGCCATAAAACAACAGGAACAAACCTTAACTACCCACCTACAGCCACAGTCATCTCCGTTTTCCTGGCTCACCTTCCTTAAGGAAGGCATTACACTAGCCAACCTTTCCGGGCTAACCAACCTAACCTCGTGCCTCATGTGCGCCTCACTGGAACAAACCCCTTTTGTTGCTGTTCCCTATCCCTTCCCTCTCAAGACATCTGCCTCCACTTCTCCCTTCCCTCCCATCAAAGAGGTAAGTCTCTATACTCCACCTGATTTCACACAGCTGCCAATATGCTACTCTGTAAGCCAAAACTACTCTAACTGTAACCGGACCATACCGGTAACTACTAATTTAACAGCCCCACAAGGAACCTTTTTCTAGTATAACAAAACCCTAACAAAAACTCTCCATAATAGCCTGCCACCAACTCTCTTATGCCTCCCAGTAACCTTAGTTCCCCAACTAACTATCTACTCCCCGGCCAAATTTCAAATACAACAAATGCCACATCACCGCACCCGCCGGGCTGCCTTTCTGCCCCTCGCCATAGGCCTCTCCCTTGCTAGTTCAGCACTGGCTGCTAGGTTAGGGGGCAGAGCACTAAGCCACTCTCACCAAGCCTTAGCTCGCCTAACCTCGCAATTCCAAGCAGCTATTAATAACTCTGCTGAGTCCCTGACATCCCTCCAACGACAGATCACCTCTGTAGCCCAAGTTACTTTGCAGAACCGAAAAGCTCTAGACCTGCTCACTGCTGAATGAGGAGTTTCTACAACGGCGCTTCCAAGAACTTACTCAGGCCACAGTTAATCAAATGCTACTACAGCCACTCATTCCAGACCCCTAGCCTCCTCCAGCCAACCTAACTCCTTATCCTTTTTCCCTTTCGCCGCCCAAAATCAGCAGGAAGTAGCCAGAAAGAAAGCCGCCGCCCCTTTTTCCTCTTTAAGGAGTTGGGAATGTCTGGTGGAGGACCTTTGGGCACCCCCCCCGCCCCCGCCACATGGAAAGTGCCTAACTTCCGGATGAGGAAAGCCCCTCTTCCCTCGCAAGGAGGGTCCCTTATCTCACTCTGTCTGCCGCCTTGGCTCAGCCCGATTCCCGGCAAACATCCCCCCCGCCCAGTCCCTTATCTCACTCTGTCTACCGCCTTGGCTCGGCCCGATTCCAGCAGCCTTCCGGCCGGGCAACCAACTGAACCAATCACCATCCGCCCCATCAGCTCTCCAGTAACTTCCAGCCCGACAAGCTCCCCGCCCGGCAGACATCCCCCCCCGACAGCCAACCTGACTCATTGCCACCTGCCAAATCAGCTCTCCCACTCCCCCAATCCTTCTACCCCTATAAAAACCACCAAACAAAGAAAGCCGGTGTGAGACTGCTGACTCTTCCCCTGTTACGAGTCCAGTCCGCCCGGAGACTCTCCAATAAAGCCTGAACTCCTCTTTCATCTGGTCTAATTCAGTCGCGCCTTGGGGTCCAAGTTATGAGGGTCCAGGCAGGTCAGACACATAGATAGATCAATCAACCAATCACGAAGTTATTCTTTCTCATTATGATGATTAAGTTTAAGTATCAATGTGATTGGATTAAAAAATTGAAAGTATTATTTCTGGGTATGTCTGTGAGGGTATTGCCAGTGGAGCGATTTGAGCAAGTGGACTGGCAAAGGAAGACCCACCCTCAGTGTGGGTGGGCATCATCCAGTTGGCTGCCAGAGCAACTAGAAAAGCAGGCAGCAGAAGGAAGAAGAAGCTGGCTTGCTGAGTCTTCCAGCTTTCATCTTTCCCTGTGCTGGATGCTTCCTGCCCTTGAACATCAGATTCCAGGTTCTTCTGCCTCTGAACTCTTGAACTTACACCAGTGGTTTGTCATAGGCTCTTAGGCTTTCAACCACAGACTGAAGGCTGCACCATTCTTCCCTGCTTTTAAGGCTTTTGGACTTATACTGACCCACTGTTGGCTTCCTTGTTCCTCAGCTTGCAGATGGCCTATCGGGGGACTTCACCTTGTGATTGTGTGAGCCAGTACTTCTTAATAAGCTCCCTTTCATATAGATACATATCCTATTAGTTCGGTCCATATGGAGAACTCTAATACACTAATCTGTAATTCTTCTCACCTCTGATAGGCATTTTTATAAAATGCACAAACTTTTTTTGAAATATATATATTTTACTGCACTTTAGGTTCTGGGGTACATGTGAAGAACATGCAGGATTCTTGCATAGGTATATACATGGCAATGTGGTTTGCCATGTATATACCTAAAGTCTATTTTATCAGAGACTAAGATAGCAATTCCTTTTTTTTTGCTCTCCAGGTTGCCATGAAAATAATGAATTCTTTCCCCTGAAGTTGCCTGAATAATTTGTTGCAAAGATAATAGTATAAATAGTAGCATCATACTATTTATACTATTCAATAGGAAAAAACCCATACATTCAATAGGAAGAAATCCTACTTAAACTTTGGCTATTGTATGGAAAGTAAAGTGTAGGGGACACCAAGCATGGACTCAGGGAAGCCCATTAGGAGGCCTTTGCAACGTTCCAGGTCAGACATGATGGTGGCTTAGGCTAGAGTGACAGTGATCTTCTAAACAGACTAGAAGCCAGCTGACTAGCCAACCTTGAACCTATGTATGTTATTCTAATGCTGATTGGGTTTAGTAGTTTCAGCACCTAAAGGAGTTCTTTTAATGCAGGACTTAGTAAATATCATTATTTATTAAGAGTTAAATTACTCTTTGGACTAACTCACCCATAAATTACCAAAAAGTTGTTTTAAAACTGTTCCCACGCAGTGCAGTGTAATTGTATATTTTCTATAGTTATGGTTCCAGTTTAGCCCTATCCCATTTCTCTAGGAAACTACAGATGCCGTTTTTCACGAGAGGCTCTTGGAAGATTGTGCTTTGGTACTTGATACTGGTCTAGGCATCCTCTTCATTTGTTATTTGATACTGTATCTTTCTCCAGGTTGCTTTAGTAACCCATGGTAGTCAGTGTTGCACTGGTTCACGCCTCATGCACTTCTGTACATCATGATGGATACAAAGAGTTCTGCATCTCTTAGAGCTGTTTAAAGTTCAGTCTTCAGGTTGGGCTCACTTCTGTAATTCCAGCACTTTAGGAGGCTAAAATGGGAGAATCCCTTAAGGCCAGAAGTTTGAGACCAGTCTGAGCAACATAGCAAGACCTGGTCTCTACTAAAAATAATTTTTAAAAGTTAACTAGACTTGGTGGTGGAAGCCTGTAGTCTCACCTACTAGGGAGATGGAAGCAGGAGGATTGCTTGAGCCCATGACTTTGAGAATGCAATGAGCCATGGTCACACTGCTATACTCAACTTGGGTGACAGTAAAATCCTGTCTCAAAAAAAAAGTTCAGTCTTTTGGACGTTTTAACTGAATTTCTGTGCTGTAGTTATTTCTTTTATTTACTATTGTGCAATGGTGAAATTCACTAAAAAGTTTGTGCATTTTGAAGATGGATGAATAGGAACAGCTCTGGAGCGCAGTTCCCAGTGACAATGCAGATGGTGAGTGATTGCTGCATTTCCAAACGGATTTTTACTGCCTGCAGACCAGGAGATTCCTAGGCGGAAAAGTATCACAAGTCTCCAGCATGGCTGTTTCAGTCGGTGCAGCGGGTCTCCGCACAAAAACTCACACAAACCTGGGGGCTGTTTCAACTGGCACCTGGAACATCTGGGAGACAGAGTTGCCCATTCAACTGAAAAAGAGGGGGCTGAAACAGGGAGCCAGGTGATTTGGCTCAGTGGTCCGACCCCCACAAAGACCAGTAATCTGAAATGCTCTGGATTGAAAGTTTCACAGCAAGCAAAGCTGGACACAGGATGGTCCAGTTCTGTGGGGGGAAGGGCATCCCCACAAACTGAAAACCCAGGACACAGGGTCATAAAAGGTACCTTCTGTTTCTGTGAGCAAACCATCTCTTCCTAGGTATCTCAGGATAGCTACCACTGCAATAATCATTTGATTTCAGATTATAATTATTTAAACTCTTTTTTTTATTCACTGACCACTCCTAGAGCTCCACTGATGAATTCTTCTTTCCTTCCCAAATTCAGAATAGTTCTTCCCATGATTCTCTACTCTTCTTTTCTGAAATTACACTGTAGTTGAACTCAGCAGTTCCATGACTTTATATAGTCTCTGTATACTGATGAACCAAAATCTGCATCTAGCCTTGACTTTTTTCTTGAACAAAAAGTTTATACATGTAAGCATGCTCAGCATCTCTCTTTATATGTCAAATGGACAACTCAAACTTAACAAGTCCAAAATATAGCTCTTGAATCACTTCCTTGGCCCCTGAAGTTTCCTCATTTCAGAAATTGTAGAGCAACATTCATTCTATTGTTCTCCAAAACTTTTCAGTCATTATTAACTCTTTCTCCCCATCTATGCACCCATCACCTCATCTACCAGCAAATTCTATCATCTCTACAATCAAAATACATCCCAGTATAACTAAAAACCCAATAACTTCTCATCACTGCTACCACACTGCTCCAATGACCAGCTTCTCTTTCTTAGTTACTGTAACACTCTCCTACCTGGTTTAGCTGTTCTTACTGTCACTCCATAGACATCTATTTTTTTTGTATACTGCACCTAGAGTTGTATGTTTAAAATGAAAATCTGATTATTGTATTTGCCAGCTCAAAGTCATACCAGATGTATTTGGAATCAAATCTTTTTTTTTTTTTTTTTTTACTATGGCTTATAGGGCTCATCGTGTCCCGATACTACGCTCCGGTCTCTGACCTTATTCTTGCCACTCTTCTCAATTTCTCTCTCCAGTCTTAACTATCTTTCTCAGGTTTTTTTTTCTAACATTACAGGCACATTCTCAACTTACAGCCTCTGCCCTTTAGTAATTGTGATTCAGAGGCTCTTCTCTGACTCCCACTACATTCCCACCCACACACAAATTTTCACATGGCCTCTCAGTGCATGCAGACCCTGCTCATAGAGGCCGCCTTCACTGTTGACATTATCTAAAAGAGCACATGTCTCCTATTCTAGATCTTCTAATGCTGTTTCATTTTCATGATATATTATAAGTGTATTTGTTCATTTGCATATTGTCTGTCCTCCTCACCAAAATGTAAACTCCATGGGGTCAGGGATATTGTTGCTTTCATTCACTGCTATGTCCCAGTGTCTAGAATTGTACCCATTTTAGATGAATGATTATATTAGAGAACATTAATTATCATCAAACATAATATAATCTCACCTTGATTTTTAATTGCTACTGGTAAGATATATAGCAATATATAGCAATACTAATGCAAAAATTATCAAAGTGAATTTTTTTTTTTTTTTGAGATGGAGTCGCACTCCATTACTAAGGCTGGAGTGCAGGGGCTCTATCTTGGCTCAATGCAACCTCTGTCTCCTGGATTCAAGCTGTTCTCCTGCCTCGGCCACCTGAGTAACTGGGAATACAGGCACATGCCACCATGCCCAGCTAATTTTTTGTATTTTTAATAGAGATGGGGTTTCAACATGTTGGCCAGACTTGTCTTGATCTCTTGACCTCAAGTAATCAACCCACCCTGGCCACCCAAGGTGCTGGGATTACAGATGTGAGCCATTTTACCTTGCCCAAAGTAACTCCTTAAAAAGAAATTAATAGATATAAATACAGCTCCTACACAAAAAAGGAGGGTCACAGAGTCAAAATTTTAAACTGTCAACCGAATTCATTAATCTACCACTACTATTCTACCAAACTATTTTGTCCAAATAAAAGTTATTGTTTCTTTTGTAGATTACTGTATGTTTATTGTATCTGCAATATGGGTACAGACCACATATTCTCAATATGTAGTTGCTTATATTATATTTTAAATTCAACTTCTCTATATTTATTTTGTTCCCCTGCCCCATATCTGTATAGTATTCTTAACTGATTAGTGGCAAATGTACTCCTTGGGCATATGCCTGGGATTCTCTAGAGTCTCCTTATACTAGCTTGTGGTACAGATTTGATTGTCAGAACTTCCTCTCCCTTGAACCTCCTCTGTCTATAACAGGAAATTAAAAAAAAATAGAAAAGATTTCCTTAATAAACTCTTGATTGTTTAAAAAAGTGTCCAAAATTCCATTTAACTTCTCAGTATTTATTGATAACAATAAATTAAAATGTTACAAGGTTAGCCGGGCATGGTGGCGCACGCCTGTAATCCAGCTACTTGGGAGGCTGAGGCAGGAGAATCGCTTGAACCCAGGAGGAAGAGGTTGCAGTGAACTGAGATTGCACCATTACACTCCATCCTGGGCAACAAGAGCAAAACTTCGTCTCAAGAAATTTTTTTTCTCAAATTTATTTTGAGATACAGCCTCACTCGGTCACCCAGGTTGGAGTGCACTGGAACAATCATAGCTAACTGCATCCTCAAACTCCTGGGCTTAGGTCATCCTCCCACTTCAGCCTCTCGAGTAGCTAGGAGTTCAGTCAAGTGCCACCACACCCAAAACATTCTTTTAAATCATCCTTTTATTAAAAGGTGAGAGGAGGTGGGGGGCGCCAAGATGGCTAAGAGAAGCCAGCACCTGAACGCAGCTCACAATGAATGAGAAGCAGAGGGATAGAGGACTTCAGGACTCCAAACAAGGTGCCAGGTTCATTTCTGTGGGACTGATAGGACATTGAAAATAAGCCCCAGGAAGGAGCCATAGGGTGAGAGCCTTCCAGGGGGACAAATCAAGATGGGGGGCACGTCCCCACCTGCAACATGCAGTTGGCTTGGAGAGTCAGGAGACTTCACCCCCTCGGTGCTCTGATTCAGATCCTGTGCTTACCTCATCCCTCCTGCAACCCACAGTCCATGAGAGCCCTGCCAGACAGTGGGGCACTGTGGGTAGTCGACACAAATCTGAGCAGTGGCTACTGCCGGGCACAACAAGTTCTCACAGGGACCTGGGTGGGAGTTTGGACTAATGCCAGCCAGACGGACCATCTCACCGAAGGAGGCAGAGTTGAAAGCAGGGAAACAGACCATAAGGCCTGGCAGGCCCCACCCCGAAAGAACTCAAACTGAAGCCCTCGCTAGAGAGCTTGGCAGCAAATACACCAGCTTGACCCCAACCAACAAGATCCAGCTGGGGAAGGAGAGAGGCCATTGGGAAAGTGGGGCCAATCTCACCTGCAAACCAACTCCAGGGAAGGACCACCCACCCAACAACCTGACTGAACCCAAGAGAGCCCAGCAACGCCCTGTACAGGCCAAAAAGGATACAGCTCCAACCTCAACAGAATAAACGTCCACTCAGAGACTCCTCCTGAAATCACCAACTTCAAAGATCAAAGGGAGATAAATCCATGAAGATGGGGAAAAACCAGCACAAAAACAATGAAACTACCAAAGAACAGAAAACCTCTTCTCCTCCCAGGGAACAAAAAAGACAGAGAATGAATCTGACGAATTGACAGAAGCAGGCTTCAGAAGGTGGGTAACAACAAACTTCTCGGAGTTACAAGACCATGTTCTAACCCAATGCAAAGAAACTGAGAGCCTTGAAAAAAGGTTAGATGAAATGCTAACTAGAATAACCAGCTTAGAGAAGAACATAAGCAACTTGATGGAGAAGTTTCAACAGCCAAATCGATCAAGCAGTAGAAAGGATATCAGAGATAGGAGATCAAACCAATGAAATGTAATGAGAAGGCAAGATTAGAGAAAAAGAGTGAAAAGAAATGAACAAAGCCTCCAAGAAATATGGGATTATGTGAAAAGACCTAATCTATGCTTGATTGGCGTACCTGAATGTGACGGGGAGAATGAATCCAGATTGAAAAACACTCTTCAAGATATCATCCAAGAGAACTTTCCCAACCTAACAAGGCAGACCAACATTCAAATCCAGGAAACACAGAGAACACCATGAAGATATTCCTCAAGAAGAGCAACCCCAAGGCACAGAGTTGTCAGATTCACCAGGGTTGAGATGAAGGAAAAAATCCTAAGGGCAGCCAGAGAGAAAGGTCGAGTCACCCAAAAGGAAAGACCATCAGACTCACAGCAGATCTCTTGGCAGAAACTCTGCAAGCTAGAAGGGAGTGGGGGCCAATATTAAAAATCCTTAAAGAAAAGAACTTTCAACCCAGAATTTCATATCTGGCCAAACTAAGCTTCATAAGTGAAGGAGAAATAAAATCCTTTACTGAAAGCAATTGCTGAGAGATTTTATTGCTATAAGAACTGAACTGCCTTACAAGAGCTACTGACAGAAGTACTAAACAGGGAAAGGAACAACCAGTACCAGCCACTACAAAAATAACAAATGATAAAAAACAATGACGAAATGAAGAAGCCGTGTCAACTAACAGGCAAAACAACCATCCAGTAACAAAATGGCAGTATCAAATTTAGACATAACAATATTAATGTTGAATGTAAATGGCCTAAATGCCCCAATCAAAAGACATAGACTGGCAAACTGGATAAAAAGTCAAGACCCATTGGTGTGCTGTATTCAGGAGACCCATCTCACATGCAAAGACTCACATAGACTCAAAATAAAGGGATGGAAGATTTACCAAGCAAATGGAGAGAAAAAAAAAAAAAAGGCAGGGGTAGCAATCCTAGTCTCTGATAAAACAGACTTCAAACAACAAAGATCAAAAGAGTCAAAGAAAGGCATTACATAATGGTAAAAGGATCAATGCAACAAGAAGAGCTAATGACCTTAAATACATATGCACTCAGTGCAGGAGCACTCAGATAGGTAAAACAAGTTCTTAACGACCTACAAAGAGACTTAGACTCTCACACAGTAATAGTGGGAGACTTTTAACACTCCACTGTCAATATTGGACAGATCAACAAGACAGAAAGTCAACAAGGATATCCAGGACTTGAATGCAGATCTGGACCAAGTGGACCTAATAGACATTTACAGGACACTCCACACCAAATCCACAGAATACACATTCTTCTCAGCACCATATTGCACTTACTCCAAAACTGACCACATAATTGGAAGTAAATCACTCTTCAGCAAATACAAAAGAATGGAAATCATAACAGTCTCTCAGACCACAGCACAATCAAATTAGAACTCAGGATTAAGAAAAGCACTCAAAATCGCACAATCACATGGAAACTGAACAACTTGCTCCTGAATGACGAATGGATTAACAATGAAATGAAGGCAGAAATAAAAATGTTCTATGAAACCAACAAGAATGAAGACACAATGTACCAGATCCTATGGGACACATTTAAAGGAGTGTCTAGAGAGAAATTTACAGCAATAAATGCCCACATGAGAAACAAGGAAAGATCTAAAATCGACACTTTATTGTCAAAATTGAAAGAGCTAGAGGAGCAAGATCAAAAAAAACTCAAAAGCTAGCAAAAGACAAGAAATAACTAAGATAAGAGCAGAACTGAAGGAGACAGAGAAACAGAAAACCCTTGAAAAAATTAATAAATCCAGGAGCTGCTTTTTTGAAAAGATCAACAAAATAGACAGACTGCTAGCTAGACTAATAAAAAAGACAAGAGAGAAGAATCAAATAGATGCAATAAAAAATGATAAAGGTGAGATCACCACCAATTCCTTGGAAATACAAATTACTATCAGAAATTACTACAAATAAGTCTATGCACATAAACCAGTAAATCTGGAAGAAATAGATAAATTCCTGGACAGTTGCACAATCCCAAGATTAAGCCAAGAAGAAGTTGAAACTCTGAATAGACCAATAACAAGGGCTGAAGTTGAGGCAGCAATTAATAGCCTACTGACCAAAAAAAGTCCAGGTCCAGATGGGTTGACAACTGAATTCTACCAGACATACAAAGAGGAGCCGGTACCATTCCTGTTGAAATATTCCAAACAATACAAAAAGAGGGAATCCTCCCTAACTCTTTCTATGAGACCAACATTATCCTGATACCAAAATCTGGCAGAGACACAACTAAAAAAGAAAACTACAGGCCAGTATCCATGATGAACACTGATGCAAAAATCTTCAATAAAATACTGGCAAACTGAATCCAAGAGCACATCAAAAAGCTTATCTACCATGATCAAGTAGGTTTCATCCCAGGGATGTAAGGCTGGTTCAACATATGCAAATCTATAAATGTAATTCACCACATAAACAGAACCAAAGACAAAAACCATATGATTATCTCAAGAGATGCAGACAAGGCCTTCGACAAAATTCAACAGCCCTTTATGCTAAAAACTCTCAATAAACTAGGTATCGATGGAACATATCTCAAAACAATAAAAGCTATTTACAACAAACACACAGCCAATATCATACTGAATGGGCAAAAATTAGAAACATTCCCTTTAAAAAATGGCACTAGACAAGGATGCCCTCTCTTGCCACTCCTATTCAATATAGTATTGGAAGTTCTAGTCAGAGCAATTAGGCAAGAAAAAGAAATAAAGGTCATTCAATTAGGACAAGAAGATGTCAAATTGTCCCTATTTGCAGATGACATGATCGTATATTTAGAAGACCCCATCATCTCAGCACTAAACCTCAAGCTGATAAGTAACTTCCACAAAGTCTCAGGATACAAAATCAATGTGCAGAAATCACAAGCATTCCTATACACCAATAACAGACTTAAAAAGAGCCAAATCATGAGTGAACTCCCATTCACAATTGCTACGAAGAGAATAAAATACCTAGGAATAC
This sequence comes from Aotus nancymaae, assembly GCF_030222135.1. Classification (NCBI taxonomy): domain Eukaryota; kingdom Metazoa; phylum Chordata; class Mammalia; order Primates; family Aotidae; genus Aotus; species Aotus nancymaae. The sequence continues at coordinate 19,154,172 of NW_026988476.1, read as the reverse complement.
AACTAACAAAGGATGTAAAAGATCTCTTCAAGGAGAACTACAAACCACTGCTCAAGGAAATAAGAGGGGACACAAACAGCTGGAAAAAACATTCCATGTTCATGGTTAGGAAGAATCAATATTGTGAAAATGGCCATCCTGCCCAAAATAATTTATAGATTCAATGCTATCCCCATCAAGCTACCATTGACCTTCTCACTGAACTGGAAAAAAGCACTTTAAACTTCATATGGAACCGAAGAGAGTCTGCATAGCCAAGAAAATCCTAAGCAAAAAGAACAAAGCTGGAGGCATCACGCTACCTGACTTCAAACTATACTACAAGGTTACAGTAATCAAAACAGCATAGTACTGGTACCAAAACAGAGATATAGACCAACGGAACAGAACAGGGGCCTCAGAAGCAATGCCACATACCTACAACCATTTGATCTTTGATAAACAGGACAAAAACAAGCAATGGGGAAAGGATTCCCTGTTTAATAAATGGTTTTGGGAAAACTGGCTAGCCATATACGGGAAGCTGGAACTGGACCCCTTCCTTACACCTTATGCAAAAATTAACTCCAGATGGATTAAAGATTTAAACATAACAACTAACATCATAAAAACCCTAGAAGAAAACCTAGGCAAAACCATTCAGGACATAGGCACAGGCAAGGACTTCATGACTAAAACACCAAAAGCATTGGCAACAAAAGCCAAAATAGACAAATGGGATCTAATTAAACTCCAGAGCTTCTGTACAGCAAAAGAAACAATCATGAGAGTAAACTGGCAACCAACAGAATGGGAAAAAATTTTCACAATCTACCCATCAGACAAAGGGCTAATATCCAGAATCTACAAAGAACTAAAGCAGATTTACAAGAAAACAACAAACAAACCCATTCAAACGTGGGCAAAGGATATGAACAGACACTTTTCAAAAGGAGACAAATATGTGCCAACAAATATATGAAAAAATGCTCATCATCACTGGTCATTAGAGAAATGCAAATCAATACCACAATGAGATACCACCTCACACCAGTTAGAATGGCAATCATTAAAAAATCTGGAGGCAACAGATGCTGGAGAGGATGTGGAGAAAAAGGAACACTTTTACACTGTTGGTGGGAGTGTAGATTAGTTCAACTATTATGGAAGACAGTGTGGTGATTCCTCAAAGATCTGGAGATAGGAATTCCATTTGACCCAGCAATTCCATCACTGGGTATATACCCAAAGGATTATAAATCGTTCTATCATAAAGACACATGCACATGTATGTTCACTTCGGTGCTGCTTATAATAGCAAAGACCTGGAACCAACCCAAATGCCCATCAATGATAGACTGGACAAAAAAAATGTGGCACATATACACCATGGAATACTATGCAGCCATAAAAAACAATGCATTCGTGTCCTTTGTAGAGCTGTGGATGAACCTAGAAACCATCATTCTCAGCAAACTGACACAAGAACAGAAAACCAAACACCACATGTTTTCACTCATAGGCAAGTGATGAACAATGAGAACACTTGGGCACAGGGAAGGGAACAACACTTACATGGCTAGGTGGTGGGGGTAGAGGGAAGGGGAGGGAAAGCGGGAGGGCAGGGAGGATGGGGAGGGATAACACTGGGAGAAATGCCTGATGTAGGCGATGGGGGGTGGGAGGGGGATGAAGACAGCAAACCTCCATGGCATGTATGTACCTAAGCAGCAATCCTGCAGGATGCAGGATGTGCACGTTTACCCCAGAGCCCAAATACAATTAAAAAAAAAAAGTGAGAAGAGTGAAGAGAATATCTAAAAATGTTCAAGAATTTTTTCATTGCTTAATTTAAATGACTTAAATTTATTTAACATTTCAGATTTTTTTCCTCCAGACTCGTATGTGCTCATTGTCTTTTTTCCTATCTATTGAGGGGAGTCAACAGTTTCAAAGATCACAGTGTTTGCAACTCAATACACATATGGTCCAGGATTATTTACTCTAGTTCTAAGTTGCCTAAATGTTCCATATAAATAAACCTGCTTTCTTTATACATCAGTTATCAAAACCATACTATTTTTAATTCAAATTAAATATCTTCTAAGAACTATTTGGGATTGTATCTTTAAAATTTACCTGCATTTTCTTTTTCAGTAAATTTCTTGAATATTTTATATATGGCTAGAGACCAAAGACGTGGTGACCATTCTCTTCCTCAAGCTGAAACCTCTATCGTAACACAGAGCCAATCTAAACGAGATTTAAAAGTTTATGCCCAAGGGAAGTGCTTGCTATTAACTAGCAATGTATACAATTAAACTTAAAGCACGGTCACAGTGTTTTAATCAGGAAAGCTAATAGTCATTTCTGTCCTGTGGGGTAGTAAATGAAGGCAAAAGCAATTGAACATGCTTTCTGATGTGCTAAGTGATATACGGGCTCTCTTGTGTCTCCAAATTGGAAGGACCACTGCTTAATCAACACTGTACAGTCATATTGGGGGAGAGGTGATAAATTTAACAGATGTTACACTAGCAGGGGTCAGGGTAAAATGGACTTGATCCTCTACCTCAGTAATTAAAGTAATGTCTTTAAATGCCTATTATCAAATGCCTGACTATAAAAGAGAATGAATTTTTTACTTCCAGTCATTCACTGTAAGTGAATTTAGTAATACTATCACCACAATGGTCTAAGCTGACCACTTACTAATATGTACTGACTAATACGTTGACAGGGTAGAAAATCAGATCCCAGGATACCGGTTAATATACCTCTTTCTAGAATTTTTAGGGCAGATTAGAACAAAATCACATCCATAGAAAACCATTAAGACTATACTCAGGTGATGATAAATTACTGTTCCTATAGGCTTTTCTCCTTCAAGGATGAGCCATGTACTCTCTGAATAGAAACATTGTTTCTCTTGCTCACAATCTAAGAACAAATAGACAAAAGGAACTTGTAGTCAAAATGCAGTGATTTTTCCATTTCAAGTATGTATACTACAGCTTGGATTTGTATATACGTTAGAATGAGCAAGTCATACTTCCACAGTCAAAAATTTGATGCCTGTTTTTGGATGATAAAACCTTTCCTGTTCTGAAATGCCAGTCACTGTTTAAACTTTTACAGCATGAAAGTCGAATTAAATAGCATATATGGATTCTTATCAATAGAGAGAACAGTTATTCATAAGTCTTATTTGTCTTTTTATTTATAAATCAAAGTCTTTTTTTCCCCCACCATTTCCATCATCTCTATCCACTACCTTCAGACCTACAGTTATACTGTTGCTTTTTGTCTGGTTTAGCCAGAAAAGAATGATGTCTTGGATGATGCCCATTTTCCTTTCTTTCATAACTTCAGGAATAGAGAAGCTAGCTCTTGTCTCTTCCCTGCTTTATGCATCCTCAGTAGTGGATGGAAATACGCTCAAAGGAAACCTAAGGAAAGAAAGAAAGGAGATGTTTAAACATTCTCCTTTCTCATCCCATCTGATGTCCTGAGAACTCGACCAAATTCTAAAGCTTCCCTTAATCAACTGCAACTTAGACTGAACTTCAGGACCAAGAGCCACTGGAATTGAAACGCAGGTCTATTCTTTACTGATGACAATGTTCACAAATTAAATTATTCCTGCACTTATTAGTTTGAAGAGGTTATTTTAAATATCTCCATCTATTTGTCTCACCTGGCCTCTTCCCTGTTCTAGGTTAAATAATGGTATCCTCTTCAAAATTATTATGTTGAAACTTAATCACCAATGTGATAGTATTAACAAGTGGAGCCTTTAAGAAGGGATTAATTCATGAGGGTAGATTCCTCATGGATCGGATTAAGGCCCTTATAAAAGGGCTTGAGTGGGTTGGCTCTGTTGCCATGATGCCATGTGAGTACACAGAGAACCCTCCAGAAGATGCAGCCACAAGGTACCATGTTGGAAGCAGAAATCAGGCCCATACCAGACACCAAACCTGCCAATGCTTTCATCTTGGACTTCTCAACCTCCAGAACTGTGAGAAATATATTTCTATTATTTATAAACATCCCAGTCTGTGATACTTTGTTATAGCAGCCTAACTAGACTAAAACACCCTCTCACATGACTGGCTAAGCCCAAACTCTCTGAGCCTCAGTTCCTCAACTGTAAAATGAAAATGAAGATAATACCCATTTTACCTCCTTACACATTAATAATTTTCATTAGCATAAAAATAATTTATAACAAAATAATTGGTGTTCTATGTAAAAAGTATGCATGACTGTAATGTATTAAAAATCTGCTTGTCCTCCATGCTCTCTCTCAAAACTCGCACTCCTCTGAGGTAGCTTCTGTTAGCTGACATCTATTCTAAACACGTCTGTGATCTAGAAAGAAGCAAGCAAGCCATGGCTGAATCATAACTGATTATAACCAGTGGAAAGAATGTAGCATATGAAATCATGGAGTAATATCCCAAGATGACAAAAACAGAAAAAAACCCATATAAAGTAAGATCACAGCCAGGTGCAGCGGCTCATGCCTGTAATCCCAACACTTTGGGAAGCCGAGGCAGGCGGATCACTTAGGTTAGATGTTTGAGACAAGCCTGGCCAACATGGTGAAACCCTGTCTCTAGTAAAAATACAATTAGCCAGGTGTGGTTGTGCGTGCCTGTAATCCCAGCTACTCAGGAGGCTGAGGCAGGAGAATCACTTGAAATCAGGTGGCAGAGGTTTCAGCAAGCCAAGATTGCCACTGCACTCCAGCCTGGGCTATGCAGCGAGACTCCATCTCAAAAAAAAATCATAAATGCACTGTTCTACACCTTGGTTTTTGTTATTTTTTTTACTTAGCTTTATACTTTAAGGTATACAATAGTCCTATTTCAGTATCTTAGTATCTGAAATAGCTACCTAATACTTCACTGTATGAATGTATCAAATTGTATTTAACTACTCCTGATGGACAACAGAGCAGCTTCAAAGTTGAATAGATATTATGAAAGACCTTCCCCAAAAATGTTCATCTGTACCTTTACTCAAGACCACCATTAGACCACCCTAGGCAACTACGGCCCCTGTCCTAACCCCTGCTTCCGAGGGCTCCTTCTCTGGACCTGCTCCAGCTACGACCCTGACCCTGCCAAGAGTGGGGAAAAAACACCGGGACTAATGTATCACTCTAGTCTCATGCTGCTAATAAAGACATGCCCGAGACCAGGTAATTTATAAAGAGGTTTAATTGACTCACAGTTCCACATAGCTGTGAAGGCCTCACAATCATGGCAGAAGATGAAGAAAGAACAAAGAGACATCATACATGGTAGCAGGCAAGAGGATGTGTGCAAGGGAACTGCCTGCCCCCTTACAAAACCATCAGATCTTGGGACACCTATTCTCTATCATGAGAACACGGGAAGGACTCACCTCCATGATTCAATTACCTCCCACTGTGTCCCTCCATGACACATGGGAATTATGGGAGCTACAATTCAAGATGAGATTTGTCTAGGGACATAGTCAAACTATATCAGCTAATGAGATGCCTAGCCAGAAGCTGCATACTCTATTTTAGATAATCTGAGTACCGGGAACTGGAAAATTCCCTGTCTAAACTGCCCTGACCCTGCTTCCAGGTACTGAAAGTACTTATCTGGGTCTGTTCTTTCTCAGGGTGAATTACAGGTACACACACCCAGGACTGTGGAGTGGCCAAGGAATGCTGTCTGAAGGTAGATATAGAGAAACTGAAATTAAATGCAGAGACTTATATTGTCCACACAAATGCTGCAAGGTCCCTTGCAGGATAACTCTACAGTGTGACCAAAAAAAAAAAACGGAGTCTACAGAAACCTGGCAGCTTTCCTTTATACTCTAGTCTTGGGCCTGTAAATTTAAGAGCTTATCTGCTTTCACTTCAGGGTCTAAGAGTTTTTTTTCCTGAAAACTTGCCATGAGTTGTTACAATTTTTTTTTTTTTTTTTTTTTTTGAGACGGAGTTTCGCTCTTATTACCCAGGCTGGAGTGCAATGGCGTGATCTCGGCTCACCGCAACCTCCGCCTCCTGGGTTCAGGCAATTCTCCTGCCTCAGCCTCCTGAGTAGCTCGGATTACAGGCACGTGCCACCGTGCCCAGCTAATTTTTTGTATTTTTAGTAGAGACAGGGTTTCACCGTGTTGACCAGGATGGTCTCGATGTCTTGACCTCGTGATCCACCCGCCTCGGCCTCCCAAAGTATAATAATTTTTTAATCATTTTTGCCACTCTGAGGGTTTAAAAACTCATGTATTATTTTAAATTTAGTTCCTATTTTTGAACACTGATTGACTATTTCCATTTTTCCCAATATACTGATTATTTTAAAAAATAAATCAAAAGTCACTGATCTGTTCTCCATCTATGTAATTTTGTCATTTTGAAAATGTTATATAAATGCAATCACATAGTATGTGACCTCTTGAAATTGCTTTTTTCATTTAGCAAAATGACCTTGAGTTCAGTCCAAGTTGTTGCATGTAGCAGCAGCCTGTTCCCTCTTATTGCTGAGTAGTCATCCATGGTATGTATGCACGATTGTTTTAAAATTCATTTATTTTTGAGATGGAGTCTTGCTCTGTTGCCAGGCTAGAGTGCAGCGGCACAATCTTGGCTCACTGCAACCTTTGTCTCCGGGTTCAAGCAATTCTCCTGCCTCCGCTTCCTGAGTAGCTCGACTACAGGCGTGTGTCACCACGCCCAGTTAATTTTTTGTATTTTTAGTAGAGATGGGGTTTCACGACACTGACCAGGATGATATCTGTCTCCTGACCTCGTGATCCACCTGCCTTAGCCTCCCAAAGTGCTGGGATTACAGGCATGAGCCACCATGTCCAGCCAATACTTTTACTTCTTTAAGGGCATTTTTGTTTTTCTAGTTCTTTACTATTTCAACCTAAGCGGCTATGAAAATTAGTGTACAAGATTTTGTGTGGACGACAGAGGTACCAAGAGAGAATGCTGTGATGATGGAAGAGTTCTATCTCTGGATACCCCCACGTATATCTTCATGAATATTATTTCTACAAATAATACCATGTGATCAAATGGCATTAAGCTATTCACCTACATTGCACCAATGTCAATATCCTGGTTCTGCTAACTACAGTTATGTAAGATGTAATTACTTATATACACTATGTGACATGTACATGGAACTGCTCTGCTATCTTTGCAACTTCCAGTATATTCATAATAGTTTTAAAAATTAGTATTTCCTTTATTAACTTATAATGACTGTTTTCAAAAGAAAGTTAGTACTTACGTTATAACTTTTGGGGTTTTGTCTTTTTATTTCTACAAGACACCTTATCTCCTTCCGAATATTTGTTTATGCAGTTTAATAAACCACAGAAAACAGGCCAAAAGGAAAATATCCAACATTGTAATCAAACTCATTAAATTTTCTACATGAGGTGTCTGGTTTCTGTGTCACATTGACAAAGATTGCTTTACCCAAAATGACAATTTATTAACAAATCTATAGTTTTTAGTTTCTGCTAAAATCTACTTCCTAATCTTTTAAGTTTAATTTTACATTGATATTCATTAATAACTTTGATCTTCTAACTTTTATTTTTTATCTATAATTGCCAGGTGTTGCTGTTAAATTTTTCTCTAATGCCAAAACTTTTAGCCTTTTCTGTACTCTAGAACACTGAAATAATAGTATAATATTCTGTTCTTTGTAAAGTTTAAAGAAATCCCCTGGGAAAACTACTTAAGCCAGAAGTGTTGGGTTTTCGTTTGTTTGCTTGTTTTTTCAGTGTAACTCTCAGACCACTTTCTCACTTTCTTCTCACTTTCTCAGGCTCTTTCTCCTCCAGAGTTAACTTGGCCTGGATTGCAGTCAATTTCATCAAGGTTTTCAAACTAATACACTAGTTTTAAGACATTGGAAAAAAAGGAATGTGGCCTGTAATAAAGTTTTTTTTTTTTTTTTTTTTTTACTTTATAGAGGTTTTTAAAAATATCTAAATATATGGTCAAGTTTTAGAAATATTCTATTGTTGCTTGAAGTTAAATTATTTGATTTTAAGCTATATACACATGCAGGTACACCATATCCACAATCAACATATGAGGTGCACCTCAACAATTGTACAAATCAGATTCTCTATTTCCTTATAGTGGTGTATTTATGCTTCTCTATTTCATTAAGAGTAAATTGATAAAATCTATGAGAAATAAATTAAAATTTCCTTACCACAGTTGTGTGTTTTCGTAAATTTCTTCCCTTTCCTGAAGTGTTTTGATGTATTTTGATACTGCATTTTAATGACAAAATACTACTGTATCTTCAATGTAAAATTTAATCCCTATCATAAAGCAACTACAATTGTTTGCCCTCACTTAATATTTATATGAATTCAACATGTACAGATAGTTTTTGATACTATAGCTTCCCCATTTCCTAGTGTTGTTTTAAGCTTTAAGTTAGGAGGTAGTAGACTCATCTACTTGTTAAGAGATGAGTCTGTCCTAATTCCTTGGGACATACTTTGACCAGTGGAATGTTTCAGAGTAGGTTTCTGCCCTTGTTGTATCTTTTGCTCTTGGAATCCTATCACCTCTACCTGTAAAGAAGTCTGGACTATTCTCAGGGATGAGACACATGTGACCGCCCGCTGCCCTAACCGACAGCCTGCTGACCATTAGATGTGTGAGTGAGACCATCCTAGCTCATCTAACTGCTGGGGGACATGTAGCTGAAAGCAGAAGCTTGAGGGTCCAGAGAGGTCAGTCAAGTTATCCAGGACAGAGCAACCGAGCCTGCACATAGGATAATGAACTAAATAAAGGGTTGTTGTTTTAGATCTCTAAATTTCAGGGTGATTTGTTTCCTAATAAAAGCTAATTGATATAGGTTGGTTGACAGAATTCATAGCTAAGATTTTTTCTTCTGTGGTCTCTAACAGGTAGTATATCCTTTAAGTTCTTTTCTGTTCAGAAATGATTGCCTTTTGCCCTTATTCATGGACAAAAAGTTAGCTAGTTATTAAATTTTGAATTACAATTTTTAACTTCAGAAATCTGCAGACATGATCTACTGTCTCTTGACACTGCACATTACTATGGAGAATCTGAATTTAGCTTAATTTTTCCCTCCTAAAGCTATCAGCTTTTTTTTCTGATGGATGACCATAATACTTTTTATTTAATCTTGAATATTAATATCTCTGCAATACTACCCCTTAGGGTTGATCATGCTACTTTTTTTCTGGAACATAGTGTTCATCTTAGATTTGCAAATTCAATTCTTCTACATATAGAAAGTTTTTATCACTTTTCCATATTTAATCCAGTCTCTAATTCATAGATAAAAATCATACAAATTTTGTATCCTCAGTCTCTGGTCTTTGTTGTTACTTGCTTTCCTTGTCTTGTCTATGTAATTTCCTCATGCATGATCTTGGTTCCACAGCAGTGAGGGTACTGAATAGAAAGAATTTTAGAGATACATAATTTTTTGCCACCTGGATTCCTAAGAAAGAGAAGTGTCATGGGCATAATGTCTGTGCCTTGGTTTTCTCGTCTGTAAAATGTGATGAAAGTAACACCTAAAATGTAAATTTTCCAATATTTCAATGAGCCTGTAAGAATAAGACATTCAGCAGAGTTCCTAGTAAGTAATAAGTGAACATTGGCTTTTATTAACGTTATAAATTATCATTGGCTTATTTTTCATCATATTATACTTTTTTTGCTTCTAGCATGGCTTTCATTTTTGTAATGGCTTTCTTATCTTCAATTTCTTTCCTTAGGTCTCCAATCTTTTTTCAATTCTATTTTTTCTGTTCTCTTTGAACTCTTTCTCAACTTCTCTAGTATGTGTCCTTTCTCTTTTTTCCCCCCTTAGAGTGGATGTTCTTTTTTATTTCAACAACTTTTTGAAGTCAATTTCTATTTTTTTAATGTAAACTAAATAGTCTCATGGGCACACGGTAAGCTATACCATCTGTGGTGATCTGCTCAATTCGAAAAGAGAAATTCCAAAAAGCAAGGTCTTTGAAGTGATTTAGCATTTATTTCTCAAAAACTACAAATATAGTTTCTGCTCCAATCTGTCATCTATCCTAGCTTATCTCTATTAATTCTTTGGGTTAGAACTTCCAGTTGCCTAAAGTAATAATCTCATTTTACAGCAGATGCTGCTATGTGCTTCACATCACTCCATTTTCTATTTTAGCTGTAGCTCGAGTGGAGAGTTCTATTTGAGCTCAGTCTCACATCACACCATTGGTATCCAATCTAAAGTCTATGCTGTGTATCACTCTGCTTTCATTGTCACTGCTTTCTTAGGAGGCTGCTCATTTGCCCATAAGTGCTGCTGGGTAACATCAGGGTGGTCAGGACCCCAGAGGCAATCTTCAGCCAGTAGAGATAGAACACCGGAGATAAATGCTTTGTCTCCTGCCCATTAACTGAACAATTCTGAGAGGCATTCTGTACACTTTAGAGGTTCAAGTGGAATCCTTGCTAATTGCTTACTGTAGCAACTTTGATAACACACCTGCCCATGAGCTTTCTCTGCATCCATGTCTTATCTTTTCTGCTCTCTAGCTCATGCTTCTTGAGTCATCTTTTAAATAATCTCTCTGTGCCAAAACCCTTGTCTCAGGTTCTTCTTTGAAGAAACCCAAACTAAGACATATATACAAATATCTATACAATCTCTCTTTAAGCCTTTTCCCTCACATTGCTCTGCAATATGGAACTGAACCTCGAGTGATATCCCCAAATTTCCTGGTAGACTACTTTTGTCACAAATCTTTGTGATTTGTAATATTGCTACTTTGACAACTCAGGATCAAATAAATTCAAATATTCAAATATATGCATTCTGCTTAAGATTTAGAGTTCTATGTGACCTTGTGTCATATAAATGAAGGGTTTTCTCCTTTTTTCAAAAAAGGTGAAAAGTTTTCATAAAAGGTAAAAAATTTACTTTGAAAAGTTTAGAAGTCATTAATAATTGAAGCTGAATTAGATGGTCTAAATATTAGATAATCAAAAAAGAAGGGAATTTACTCTTTGTTCCTCATTACCTCGAACTCTGTAATAAGGGAGAAGGGTTGCATGAATAAACATCTACAAATAAGAATAAATCACATTGTAATAGTTTCAAACTTCATTTTTACTAATTGTAAGTTGAAATACAAACAAATACAGCTAGTTGAAAATTTATCTACTTTCCTTTTGAAAATGCACATGCTTTGTAGTAAGTTATGATAGGAAAAAATATGGTGATTTAGGAGAACAAAGCATTCTTAACTGACATTCTGTTTTGAGGATTAGTATCACATGCTGACTATATTTAATTTCCTGGACAGATAAATGATCTAAAATTTTTAAAACATGATTCTATTTGGTTTACCCACTAATACTAGAATTTGCTTATATAATGTTTATATGTATAAAAATTAGGTCACTCCAATTCTAAATAACTTACTGATTTGGCGCTGTCCATAGAAACTAGTAATTTATACAATTATGTTTAAAGCATAATTTAGTAGCATTTTCAAATGTCTTCTGTCTTGTAGACTGTGCTAATCAACAAGAAGGAGAGGTGAGGCCTTTGACTACACAGAGCTGACAGTCCAGAGAAATTATCAACATGTGAACAGACTATAGCAACCCAGAATGTGCTATGCCATAATAAGAGAAAAACAGGACTTTTCTGTACCAGGACAGCTGTCTAATCCAGACTTACGGGTTAAGAATGTGTTCTCAGCAAACTAACACAAGAACAGAAAACCAAACACCACATGTTCTCACTCATAAGTGGGTATTGAACAATGAGAACACATGGACATAGGGAGGGGAACATCACACACTGGGGCCTGTCAGGGGATTGGGGGCATAGGGGAGGGACAGCATTAAACAAACCTGCACCTTCTGCCCATGTACCCCAGAACTAAAAGTATAATTAAAAATAAATAAATAAATCTCTTATTGGATATTTTAAAAATAAAAACAGAAAAAAATGAATGTGTTCTCAAAAGAAATCTTTATCTAGTTGCATAATAACTGAAAAGAAGCTTTTCTATCATAAAGTTGGTTCCCCAAAAGAGATTAAAAAAAAACTATTTACCTGAAAATATCTATGTGAGTTAGAGTTAGCTATTTTGCCCTTCTATGTCTTTAAGTAGGCAAAGCAAAAGAATGCTTTCAATATAGTTTTTTAAAATATTTCTTCTGAAAGTGATTTATTGGCTGTGATTAGTCCTCTGTAAACATCCTAAAAGAATAACGTTTTATGACTTGAAATTACTCAGGAGACGATAACCCAAAAACCTTTATTAAATGTACTTTGATAAAGGCAGAATACTGTTGCTAATCCTAATTAAAGCCTTTTATAACATTCCAAAGGACAAATAATAGAAAATGATGATCTAAGAAAGAGACATTGTGATTCCCTCAATAAATTATTCTATTTCTTTACAAGATAAATGTTCTATGAAGGTAAATCAATATTGGGAAGAAGAATTTTAGCCCACTTAACTGTACTAATACTTAATATTTATTGAATATTAACAATACATGGAAAACGGTTTTAAATTTCAAGTTAGTCATGGTTTCTTGCCAAAGATGATCTTTTAAATTCCTAACTGCATTTGGGTTCCAGCCATAATTCTTGTAATACTATGCTTCTTTTGTTAGAGATCTAAATGTTATGTATTATAAAATTGTTAAATTCCTCACAGGCAACCTTAGACAAAGCAACTACTAAGTGTTCATGGCCCCTAAACATCAAGCATAGCAACAGATAAAACTATTCATATAAAATTATTGAAATATAGAGAAAACTCAAAGTAATTTACTATTAAATGGTATTGGCAAGGATACAGGACAGAAAATTAATACACAAAAATCAATTTTACCTCTCTATATTAGCAACAAATAATTGGAAAATCAATTTTTATTTTAAAATACCATGTACAATAATCACAAAAATATGGCATAGGTAAAAAACTGACAAAATATGTGCAAGAAAAATAAAAATACTTGGAAAAGACAACCAAAGTTGGAGAACTAAAACTACCTGATTTCAAGGCTTCTAAAAATCCGGAAGTAGTCAAGAGAGTGCAGTTTTCTCATAAAGATAGAAAAATAACAATGAAACTGAAGAGTCCAGACATACAGATATATGAACTACTGATTTTCAACAAAGTTGTAAAGGCAAATCAGTAGAGAAAGGCAGTTTTTTTTCAGCTAATAGATATGAAAAAATCAGACATCCATATGCAAAAAACAAATTTATATCTCACCCCTTATAATAATGTCCTCAATACGAATTATGTATGAAAATGTAGAGTCAACAATTACTTTTAAAATCTGTAAGAAAATATAAGAGAAACTGCTTTGTAACCTTGCCTTGGCCTGAGCGAAGAATTCTTATATGCAACACCAAAAGTGTAAATCATAAAAGAAAAACTGATAAATTAGACTTCATCAAAATTAAAATAGGTACCCTTTGAAAGACATTAAAAGGAAAAGACAACCCACAAAACATTTGCAAATCATAACTGGTAAAAGAATTACATATTTTAAAAATTGTACCTTTTATATATGTGCAGTTTAGTAATAAAAATATTTGAAACATTTATTGAAATATTTCTACTTCATTAGGTAAACAATATTCTATAACATCATTGTGTTTTCTAGGATAGAAAGTTCCCATTATTTTCCAGAATAAAATAGAAAGTATCTTGCAAAATTCATTCTAAGAAACTTTCTGGTAGTCTTCTGGAGTTTGAGAAACTTTTACCTGTAACAGGAATGAAAATGTGTATTGCCCTCTTGAGTCTCTTCAGAGTCACATTTACCCTTGAATGAGCATTTAACTTGGGAAAACACAATAATGACACCCAGTTTTTAAGCAGTTTCCAGACCTGTTTTTCTTAATTCATTTTCTTCACTCAGTTTTACCCCACATATCCTTTATGTAAAAATAATTTCCACATATTCAACCTTTCTCTTATCAATACTACTTTTTAAAGATTATTTTTTTCTAGCCCGTTTGGGCAATGAACAGAGAATTTTAGTACTAAATGTATAAACTTAACTTGTGTCAGTAAGGACATTATATGATAGCAAATAAAGCAAGGCCTGTATACTTCTAATCCATCACCTTACCTGAACTCCTGCATCAGCAATGATGAAAAAACATAATTGTACACTGAAAACTCTCCTTCAGCCAACCAGGAGAAATAATATGTCCACTGAGCACCAGTGAATTATGGAACCAATGTAATTGTATTTAAATCATGAACACATTTGTAAATCTAGCAAAACCAAACAACAAATCATGCAATGAAACTGGGAGCCAAACTAGGTGGGAATTAGCTTTCAGCGTACATTGATAGAATAACCAAAGGAAAGAATCCCAATTTGAGCGTAAGGTTTATTGACATGAGGCCAAATATATACTAAACCTGTTTCAATAATTTGGAGGAGTGGGGAGGGGGGCAGGGGCAAGGAAAGAAGGGAGTTTTTCTTTTTGAAATGAAAATTATTGGGCCATTTCACATGCTTAACATGACACCTAAACTCCGAATGCATTTACCCAATATGACTTGTAATACATTTGTAATACCAGAATTGGCTCCCAGCTTCTGTATGTAAAAATGAGAGTCCAGAAAAAAAAAAAAATCAAGAAAGGGAAGTTCGATGAGTTTGGTTATCTAAACATAGTTAAATTTCCATTTAAAATGAAAATAGGCCAGGTGTGGTGGCTTACGCCTATAATACCAGCACTTTGGGAGGCCAAGGCAGGCAGATCACTTGAGGTCAGAAGATGGAGACCATCTTGGCCAACATGGTGAAACCCTATCTCTACTAAAAATACAAAAATGAGCTGGGCATAGTGGTGTGTGCCTGTTATCCCAGCTACTCAGGAGGCTGAGGCAGGAGAAACGTTTGAACCGGGGAGTCAGAGGTTGCAGTGAGCCAAGATCACAACACTGCACTCCAGCCTGGTGACAGAGTAAAACTCCATCTCAAATAAAATAAAATAAAAATAGCAGTAGACACTATGCCTTCTATCATAAAAAAATAAAAATACAATAGACTTGTGTTATGCTTTTAATTTTTCAAAGTGTATGAGGTTTTAAGTACATAAATTATTAAATGTATTAAGACACTGTCTATTTTAGGATACTGCAGAACCATTCTTTATTAAATGTATCAAGACACTGTCTAATCTATTTAAAGTGGCAAGGCATTTTAGCACTAGGCCAGAGGGTTAATATCATCTCAAAAAAAGCCGTAATAACTTCCCAAAGCAACAGGTTCGACACTAGTCCTATCAAGGCTGCCAACACCATTTTTCACAACTAGAAAAATTGTAAAATTTATATGAAACTATGAGCCCAAATAACCAAAGCAATGCGAAGCAAAAAGAACAAAGCCAGAGGCAACACATTACTTGACTTCAAAGTGTGTAATAGGTCTACAGTAACCAAAACAGCATGGTGCTGGTACAAAAACAGATGCATAGATCAATGGAACAGAATAGAAAACTCAGAATTAAAGCTGCACGCCTACACCCATCTGATCTTGAGAAAGTTGACAAAAATAAACAATAAAGAAGGAACTCCCTATTCAATAAATGGTGCTGGGATCATCAACTAGCCATAGGCAGAATAATAAAACTGGACTCGTACTTTTTACCACATACAAAACTAACTGAATATCGATTCAAGATTTAAGTATGAGACCTCAGACTATACTAATCCTAGAAGAAAACCTAGAAAACACCATTCTGGACATCGGCCTTGGGAAAGAATTTATGACTAAGTCCTCAAAAGCAATTGCAGCAAAAAACAAAACTTTACAAGTGGGACCTAATTAAACTAGAGAGCTTCTTCACAGCAAAAGCAACTATCAACAGAGTAAACAGACAACTTACAGAATGAGAGAAAAATATTCACAAACTTTGTGTTAAAAAGGCCTAATATCCAGAATCTACTAGGAATTTAAACTATTGAACAAGCAAAGAACAATCCATGAAGAAACAGGTAAAATATATGAACAAAGTCTTCTCAAAAAATGACATACAAGCAGCTAATAAACATGAAAAAAACCTCATCACTAATCATCAGAGAAATGCAAATCAAAACCGCAATGAGATGCCATCTCACACCAGTTGGGATGACTATTAAAAAGTCCGAAAACAACAGATGCTGGTGAGGTTGCAGAGAAAAGGGAACACTTACAGCTATTAGTGGGAATATAAATTAGTTTAGCTACTGTGGAAAGGAGTTTGGATATTTCTCAAAGAACATAAAACAGAACTACCATTAGACTGAGCAATTCCATTACTGGGTATATATCCAAAAGAAAATGAATCATTCTACCAAAAAGACACCCACACACTTATGTTCATCACAGCACTATTCACAATAGCAAAGACATAGAATCAACTGACAGTGGATTGTATAAAGAGAATGTGATATATATACATTCATGGAATACTATGCAGCCCTAAAAAGAATGAAATCATCTTTGCAGCAACATAGATGTTGCTGGAAGCCATTATTCTAAGCAAATTAACACAGAAACAGAAAACTAAATACCACGTTCTCACTTATAAGAGGAACTTAAACAATGAGTGCTCATGGACAAAAAGATGGCAATAATAGACACTGGGGACCACTGGAGGTTGGAGGAAGAGAAGGGGACAAGGATTAAGGGACAACTAACTATTGGGCACTATGCTTAGTATGAGTTATGGGATCAATCATACTCAAAATCTCAATATCATGCTATATAACCAGGTAAAAAACCTATACATGTGCTATTTGAATCCAAAATAAAAATGGAAAATTTTAAAAAGAAACAGAAAAGCCATAACTCATATATAATTTTCTTGTGATTCATTCAAAGAAACTGTAATAAATGAGACATCATATGTACAGGAGGAATTTTTAAATTAATGGTTTAACAAGAAAACATAATTAAATCCCAAACAATAACTGAAAATAATTTAGCAGCTTTCTTAATATACAGAAAGTTGAACTGCCCATTCCATTTAATTAAGCATAGTCCACATTGTACAAATAATAAGCCCAATGTAATTACAGTCTATACGATAAGCACAGCTTCTGCCCTTTCTTAGCTCATGTCATATTTTCCCATGGAGATGATCTCAAAGATGCTTAAATCATTCTATTTACTGATAAACACAAAGATACTCTGTATCAAAATGGCATTTAATTGAAATGCTCATTTGTAGATATAACTACAAAATAGCAAGAGCTTTCTGATCTCAGTTTTTAATTTATGCAAAGTAAGACTCATGGTGTCCAGGTAACAATATAGAATCCAAATTTCTGCATTTGTGTGCTTAGGAACACCATCCAAGAAGAGAATTAGTGTGGGGGAAAAAAAAGAAAAACATGTTAACTCATATGAGAGACATTATGGAATTTAAAACTTAAAAATTATGAGTAATAAATCCTATATTTGTTCTACACACTAATATTTCAAGCTCATCTGTTTTAAATTACCTTAAAAATATCTAACTGCATGTAACACTAGATTATAAAATATTAGCACCTTAAGGACTTCAGGTAATATTTCTAAATCAAAATATTCTTCAAAGTCCTGTCTTTAACCCCTCCATAGAATCTCTACTGCCTACAAGTTCAGTCCAAATGCCCTTCATCCAAAGTCTTTCACATGTTTGTAGCCAAGACTCAGCAGTGTCTCCCTGTTTCCCTGCTAGCCTATGACTCAACCCTGCAAGAAACAACGCTTTTTCACTGTTCCCCAAATAATCACAAATTTTTGTGTTTCCTTATTTCTTCTCCACTTGAGAGTTCTTCTCTTCTACTAAGTTGTAACATCACCTCTGCAAGGAAGGTGTCCCTGATCTTCACCAGCAGAGGTAGTTGTTTCTTCTCTGCTTATAGTGTAATGAAAAATAACAGAATTTAGAGTTCATTATTAATTCAAAAGTGTTAGCCTCTACCACTGACCACTGGTTTCTGAGTAGCTTACCAAATCCTGTTAAGCAGAGTTTCCTCATTTTTAAAGTACTACATTTCGGTAACTGCCTTATATAATAAAAGGGACAAATACTATAATGCACATAAAGCTTATAGACCAGAATCTAGCACATAATAGATGACAGTGAATGACAACTGTCACCATTAGTATTTTATACAACTCTATGTAAGATCCCATTGCCATCATTTAAGGTATGTCTATCCTCCACACTAGGCCATCAGAGAGAGGAACTGATCATATTTAATCCTTGAATTCTTAGTGACTGGCAAAGAGCAGTTACTCACTGAAGAATGAATGGATGGACAAATGGATGAATGTAAATCATACAGCATAACACATTATTTTATAACTGAAGAAACCAAGGCCCAGACAATTTAAACGATTTGGTGTAGGTCACACTTCTAGTTAATGAAAACTAATAAAACACAGGTAGAAAAGATTTAGTTATCAGGAATTTTTCTCTTTGGGAATCTCATCTCCTCCTCTCAATGCTATCTGGATGCGGTTGTAAATTAGGTGGTTCTGTGTCCCTCCATCGTCTGGGAGCCAAGTGACTCAGGCAGAACAGTCAGGGCACCCCACTCCACCTCCAGGTCGAATGATTGGTAAAGGGGTGGATTTGTACCTCAAGAAAGGTCAGGAGAATTCTTTATAAGTTACTACTCTCCTGACAGTGATTCTGCTCTAAGATCAAAAGCTAAAAGATAAAGTGGAGAGGGAAAGGGGAAGAGAATAAATGTTGACATTGGTAGCAACTGTCTGCAGCTGAAGCTCTTTGCACTTCAGTTTGTTTAACCCGTACAGGCTGGGTTACATTGCTAGTATTTGCAATGGTAAGACTACGAATACATTTTTTTCCTAATTTCTAGACCCATATTCTTTCTGTACACCCAGATATCTGCTAAATAACTACCAAATAGCCCAAAACGCCCAGACAAGTAAGTAGCAGTACATTAAACCAACTGCTTCATTTCCAGTGGCATATCTGACATGTTTAACCTGAATTTCCCCCAGTTTTTACGGACCAAAACTTGAATAAAATGTCATTTCTAATACTTGCTACTCACAAACTTTATCCCTTATCATTTACAGAAGCCATACTTTTAATTAGTAAATTGTAACATTAGTCAATTGTCCTTTGTATGGAATGCCTGCATGAAAGCACTTAACCCTGAGCTATCACCAACTCTGCAATAGTTAAAAACACCTGTGTTTCAGACAGCAGCATCAACACGATCCCTTCCCTACACCCATTTTCTTGGAAACATTAACACAAAACAAATTTTCAAAATGGAAATGTAAAAAATTTTTCATCAGAGTAGTATGTTAAACCAGTTTACTGTGTTAAAGACAAATTTTTAGGATCCAAATCTAAGACATTTAGTTTTATAATTTTTTAAAAAATACATCAATTATAAATCTTTGACATAAACATAGTTTACAGTCCCACTGACATACAACGCAGGCTGGAATGTAATAAATAAATGCCTTTTATAAACAAGGCTGTTAGGTCTGTCATTAAGAGCTGAAAATTGAAACTGTTAAGTCCTCTGAGAGTCCTAGTATTTTATTGTTCTACAAATCCTTGAATTACCTTGTTAAATAATACTCTTTTTCTTTGAGGTTAGAAAATATATAGAACCCAATACATCAAAAATCGGAACATTTATGCCAGTTTCCTCAGAACTTTCCAAACCTACATTTTTATTAATTGTACTTTCAAAAATTAAATGATTTACTCTTTGAAAAACCTTAAAATATTTTCAAATAATTTGAAATTACATATTTGAAAATATTAATCAGATATTTATTTACATTTGAAAAATCTGTGATAGCATGCTAATTAAACTCATTCTTTACCTTTCTAAAAAATAATTTTATTTTAAATGCCGTATTCCAGAGAGAATTCTGGTTCCTCAGTTATTATTCTTAATTTTAATTGAGAACTAGACAGTCATGTCCTCTTTAAATAGCTCCACCTTTCTTAAGTTACTCTAAAAAACTAGGTGGTGAGGAAATATCTAAAGCATTAGTTGCTTTCTCTCTTCTCTATAGTTCTACAGCTCATGACCCTTATGCGGCACTCATTACCTTAGTACAGAGTCGTCACAGCAAAACCAGAGGATGAGAGTCAAATAATTGGCTCTCAATTTAATTTGTCAAAGCCTAGGTATGAGACAAATATAACTAAAAGAATACTTTCTTGTATTAGTCCGTTTTCACACTGCTATACAGAATTGCCTGAGATTGGATAGTTTAAAAAGGAAAAAGGATTAATTGGCTCACCGTTCAGCATGGCTGGGGCGGCCTCGGGAAACTTACCATAACGGCAGAGAGAGAACGCAGGAAACGTTCCTCACACGTCGGCAAGAAGGAGAAGTGCTAAGTGAAGGGGGAAGAGCCCCTTATAAAAGAATCAGATCTCATGAGAATTCACCACTATCGCGAGAAGAGCATGGGTGAACCCACCCCCATGATTCAATTACCTCCACCTGGTCTCTTTCTTGACAAACGGGGATTGTGGGGATTACAATTCAAGATGAGATTTAGGTGGGGGACACGAAACCTAACCATATCGTTGTTATTTTTCTATTCAAGGGATATCAAGTTTTTCTGCTAAGTGCTGAGAAGGGAAACCACAAAATTAGATGTGGATGTCAATCTCTAAAGGAGGGAATCTATACCCTGCCCCTCTCCTAAGTCAAACACCTGGTATAGTAGGTTGGAGAAATTTAGAGCTAAAAATGATAGACCCCCCAAAGAAATTTGGAGTTTTGACAGCACAGAGAACAATTTTTTTCCCCAAGAAAGAGCTAGGAATTTTTCTGCATCCAGAATGGTGAGGAACAATGGTTTGGAAATGCCTGCATAAGGATTCAGGAATTCACTCCTAAAGGCAGCCTCACAGAGAAGGTACCCGAGAGGTGGCGAGGACGGAGGAACACAGCAGCAGATACCAGCATGGGCCAATAACTGGAAAATAGGGAGAAAATACAACAGAGGCCAGTGTGATAAGGCTACTGATCAGAGAGAGAAGTGGGAGTAGATGATGCAGCAATGGGTTTGCAACTTGTACTGACTGCCTCTGAGTACCTCGTATCATCTTCTGACCTCCCTCCCTCCTGACACCTTGACGCCACATTAGCCTATTAGAACTTACATGCAAACTCAGAGAAAAGAAAATGTTAGTTATCCATTGCTGTCTAGGAAATTACCACGAATTTAGGGAGCTTAAGATAACACCAATTAGTTTACACTTCTGTGAGTCAGAAGTGACGACACTGAATTCTCTGCTCAAGGTGTCACAAGACTAAAATTAAGGTGCCTTTAAGGCTGACTTCTTGTCTGGAAGCTCAAGAAAAATCTGCTTCCAAGCTCACTGGTGTCATTGACAGAACTCATTTCCTTGTGCTATAGGACTTAGGCCCTTTCTCCTGGCTGGCTGTTAGCCAAGAACTGCTCTCACTCATAGACACTGCCTACATTCTTTGCTGCATGGAGCCTTCTATCCTCAATGCAATCCGTGAAAAAAAATCTCCCTCACATCAAATCCCTCCCTGGCTTCAAAGCTCCATGACTTCTCGGTCTCTTCAGACTCAGATTTAAAGGGCTTGTGTAATTAAGTTAGATTCGCCCAGATGGTCTCCCTTTCTTAAAGTAAACCTTAATTATATCGTCAAAACCCATTCACAGCAGTACCTCATGAGTGCTTGACTGATTAACTGGAAGAAGGTGTGTGAACTCCGGAGGCCAGCAATCTTGGGAGCTATTTTAGAATTCGGCCTACCACAGAGATGGAGAGAACTGGCCTAGGAAATCTGGAATTGTCTTATAAAACCCTAATTAAATGTGTTTATGTTGAGGTATTGTTTATATCCCAAAATTTCTTTCACCCAAATCTGCAGTTATCTAATTTTAGTCATTTTATTTATTTATTTATTTATTTTCAGTTCATGCCTATGGCTGTTAGATTGTAGGCCAGGACAGCAGGAATTGCCCAAGTATATAAATTAGAGTCGGAGGGGAGCTAGGATATTAGTTTTCTCTTTCTGATCAACTTTTTTCCTACCTGATTGATGGAACCCAGGTGAGACCTAAGCCTCAAGGTCAGAAGCACACCTTGGGAAAATTCAAAGAAGCAGCAGGGTGCTTAACATTTTTCAGAAGCTAAGGAGGGAAAAGAGAGACTAGAAGGTGCTTTGAAGAGTACTCTTGAATTCTACTTCCTGTAAGAGTACTCTGATCCTTGTAGACCAAAAGGGTTTCCCTGTGAACTTGCTGCTGTGAAATAACCCTCCATCTTGACTGGTGGCTGAGAACCAGTTTCTTGAGAATTATGATTCCCCCATGAAGCAAAACAGGAAAACACTGAAGACCTCTCTACACTGAGAGTATACTTTACTCAGAAATACACACGTGTAATTAATTTACACAAAAGTAGGTTTTTTAAACATTAAAGTGCTCAGTTACGAATATAATTTTCCTGGTGTAGGGCTTTAGTTTTTACCTTACAAAACAAAAATTTTAAATCAGATTTTCAATACTGTCTTTACTCGGCTTTAGTTATGCCCAGATATTACTCATAATTTTGTTGGCTCTATCCGTGATGCCAAGAGCTCTTTCCATAAACCAAAATAAATCGACAGTCTCCTTTAGGAATAAAGGGAGACTGAATAAGCTGAAGCAAGACACTCTTCGATCAGCATCAGGAGCACCAAGCAACTTCTAAATTTATTCAATTCGTACTTTGTTTTTAAAGAAGACTGAGCTATTTATTTCTATCCTATGGGCAAACTCAGAATATAATGAACAAAATGTCAGGAAGAATGAAGAAAAATGATGATATCCCCCAGCAGAGTAAATATACCTTTTGCAAAAATAAAGTTACCCAAGTCACTCTAAGCCCCAAGTGATCAGCTGCTGTGAGACATAGGACTAAGCTGAAATCACTGGGCAAAGAACTTGGGTAAATGAGGACTTATATTTAGAATAAAGCAGCATCAGTGAAGACTGATGATCTTTCAAGAACAGAGGCTCTAGTTCTCAAATCCCTAGATGTTATTTCAATTTTCCTAAAGGTATTTTGTAACTTTGGATCACATTCTACTCTTGGGGATCTTAGAGACTCCTAATTAATAATATGTGTTTCGAACTCTAATATAGAGAGACAAATGGCTTTCTCAATGTGCATATGAGGAACATTTGGAATTTCTGAACTGCTACTTTCATATCTGCCAGAGAATGGAGTTTTATTGGAGGATGAAGCCCTGCATTTAGCAATTTATGCACAGCCACTTTTTAAAAATATTTGATAATAATCATTGAACAATACGTGAATACTGACTTGCCTAAGTAATACTTACCAGATTCTACCCAAAAGACCTCCTCGTTGTCCCAAAATTTATTTTAGCCATTGCTAACGGGTCCCTGCTCAACTTTTCTTTCAAAAATCCTATATAAATCTGAGTCCAAATGAGTCCCCTCTTTTCTCAATTCTTTTAACAAGTTTTATCTGTACTATTCAAATTGATATGCTCCTGCTTTCTCCACAAAGCCTGGAGCTCTCTCTTGGTAAGTCCCTGCAGTAAATTGAATAATAGTCAACCAAAGATATCAGATTCTAATCCCTAGAACTTGTAAATGTTACCTTATTTGGATAAAGGGTCTTTGCAGATGTAATTAAGTTAGAGATCTTGAGATGAGGAGATTGCCTCGGATTATCCAGGAGAACCCCAAATGCCATAACAAATGTCTTAATAAAAGAGAAGCAAGAGCAGCCCACACACACAGGTGCGTGCACGCGCACACACACACGGAAAGGCAACGTGGAAATGGAATCTTCCCTAGAGGCTTTGGACTGAAAGAACCCCTGCCAACTATGATTACAGACTTCTGGCATTCAGAACTGTGAGAATAAATCTCTGTTGTTTCAAGCCACCAGTTTGCAGAGATTTTGTTACAGCAGCCACAGGAAACTAACATAGTCCACCAAATAAATCTGTTAATTAACCCACTGCTCCTCACAGAGGGATTGTACAATAATTCAGTATATAGCTAAGCTCAGCCTGTCTTGACGAGACACATGGACTTTTGTAGCTTCATAATTGCATGTGGCTGGACATGTTAAAATTTGATTTTCCCCAATTGTAAGAAAAATGTATTTCTCTCTTTGCAAGGTTATTCAAGTTCTATTTCTAAGGAAAACAACTTTTTTGTTCATGATTTTTTAAAGTAAAACATACATGGGTTCCTGTGGGTTCCAATCCCAGTCCTACCACTTGCTAGCTTGTCTAGAATAGGCAATTTTCATTTAACCTCTTTAAGCTTCAATTTTCTCAGATATAACAATGTGATACCTTTATAGGATTGCTGAGTGAATGCAATAATTTATGTTTAGCACAGTGACTAGTACATGGTAAATGCTCAGTGAATTGCAGCTGTATTTATTATTGAGATCCCCATAGTTTACTTGTTCAACTAAAGGCCTCTTATAAATGAGGCACTGTTCTAAGAGCTGAGATTACAAATCTAGAGAAATAGACTAAATCTCCACAGTCATGGAATTTACATAATATAATTTCAATTCCTAGTCAGTGCATTTTTTATTTTTAATTCTTAAGATGACTCATTGATTTCTCTATTTGTTTTCTCTCTTCTTTAATAGGCTTTTTGGCTGTGGAGTACCCTTTGCATTCAGCTTTTTCTAGATTCCACATGTATGAAGTAGTTCCCTTTGTATTGCTTTTGCATGGTTTACAGCTTCTTTTTTGAGTTTCCTCACTGCTACAAGGGTTATTTAGGCTTGTGTTTTCTAACATTAAAGTATTTTGATCAAGTTATAATTAGTTATTTCAATTGTATTGACTTATTAGTAGAGAATAAAATGGTAAAATTGCCCATTAAAAAAAAATGGAATGGTTTTCTTCATAGCTGAGTACATTTCATACTGCTTTATTACTATTGTATCTTGTTTAAAAATATGTTTCTGGGGCCAGGTGCAGTGGCTCATGCCTGTAATCCCAGCACTTTGGAAGGCTGAGGCAGGTGGATCACCTGAGGTTAGGAGTTCGAGACCAGCCTAGCCAACATGGTGAAACCCCATCTCTACTAAAAATACAAAAAATTAGCCAGGTGTGGTAGCAGGTACCTGTAATCCCAGCTGCTTGGGAGACTGAGGCAGAATTGCTTGAACCTGAATGTCAGAGGTTGTGGTGAGCCTGGATCGCGCTATTGCACTCCAGCCTGGGCGACAGAGCAAGACTCTATCTAAAAAAATAAAAAAAATTTTGGTATTATTTATTTTTATTTTGCATCTTGTTTACTGCTCTTAATCTTGTCAATAATATTGCCACCCCTGCTTCCACTACTGTATATCTGTCAGGGCTTCTTTATTGTTAATCTTTCTTCAAAATTTTTGTAGTAGATTTCTTGTAAATAGCATACTGCCAGGTTTTGTTTGAACGCTATATAGGAGCCTGACTTTTACTGAAATCAGTCCTTTCCTATTTGCAATACACTTCACTTTGTTTCTTCCATCATTTTGTGTGTGTTTTTGTTTGTTTGTTTGTTTGTTTGTTTGTTTTTGAGATGGAGTCTTACTCTGTCACCAGGCTGGAGTGCAGTGGCACAATCTTGGATCATTACAACCTCCACCTCCGGGGTTCAAGAGATTCTTCTGCCTCAGCCTCCCAAGTAGCTGGGATTACAAGTGTGCACCACTATGCCCAGCTAATTTTTGTATTTTTACTGGGAAGGGGGAGTTGCCATGTTGTCCAGGCTAGTCTCGAATTCCAGACCTCAAGTGATTCATCCACCTCAGCCTCCCAAAGTGCTGGGATTACCGGCATGAACTACTGTACCTAGCCGTTAATTCTTTATTTAACATTATTGTTTGCTCTATATATTTATTTCTTAATGTTTTCATTACTTTTAAAAACATATTCTTACATTCTTCCCCTGTTCATTTAAAAATTTAATTGTACTTTTTCATGCTAATATCACCTTCCATATTAGTTAAGGTAATGCTAGCTGCTATAAAAAACTTTATTTCAGTAGTTTAATATACACTAATTTATTCCTAACTCACATTAACAGTTCAATGTTGTTCTAGGTAGTAGAGTTTTGCTCTGCTTAAAAATTTTGGAACCCATAATGACAGATACTCTATACCTAACTCCACCTTCAACTGGATGTGAACATCCAGCTGGCAGACAGGGACAGAATATGAAGGATCACGCCAGGCAGTGAGACCCAGTTTAGTCACACGCAGAAGCTTTGAAGTTGACTCTAGCCATGTATTAAGCATGTACTAGACATAGTCAGACACAGGTAACTCTCCTTTTACATAACAACAAAATATCAATTATATACACCACCAGGTTTTTCATATTTCTATCATGAAGATACCAACACCAAGATGTAATGAAAATAAATTTGCAATACTATCTGATGTTCAAAAGTACATTCAGGAGGAAAAATGAAATGGAAATGTATAAATATGCTAGTTATCTTACCTGTTTTTGTAATATATGTAATTTTATTCTCTGAAAGTAATTTAAAGTGTTATTCCAAATGTTTCCCAATTTGGCTCTCCAAAATGCTCATGCCACCCAGAGATTAGTGATTTACTCTGATTAGTTCTGACTGTTTCTTCATGCACTGCATATGCCATGAAGCAGGGAGAAGGCTAGGAAGGCTTGAACAGTTCCAACAGCAGGGATGAGCATTCATACAGCATTGTTTTATGTCATCCTAAAATGCTGTTAAAATATTCCATTAGATCCTTTCTAAAAAGTGTTTGTAATTAATGTATAATAAATTTATTGAGACTGACTTTCCTTGAAGGTATTTACAAATAATATACGTTATCTGGGGAAAAGGAAATCATTGAGGATGAGAACTAAGAGCTCCTGAAAATGTGCAACACTCCAGAATCACCAAATTTCTTCATGATTCATTTCACTCCACAGTTCATGGAAGGAGAAAAAGCCTGGAATTAGCAAACTCACATTATTCAATTTGGTGACCCACCACTGAACAGGATCATAATTCTGTAGCAGCTCAGCTATGGTTAAGGACTAGGCTGGGGATTAGGTTACAAAGGTTAATTAAAGCACCCAAAGAAGGATTCAGAGGACAATTAGAATGCATCATAGAGCATCAGCACTACCTTGGGCTTTATGAGATATTTTGTACAGCTGGTCTTTGCTAAATGGGGAGCTAGTTTTATGTCACTATAAATTACATTTAATTGCAGTTTTTGTTACATAATTTACTGCATCTTTGTCTTCTTAAAATTTCTAATTTAGCTCTACTTTTCGAAAGCTTTACTTCCTCTGTACTTTTTTTCTTTCATCTGCACTGTATGTCCATTCCTTTTCCCACTGCAGTCATATTGTCTAAGCAGCGGAGGTTTGATCATTTATAGCCCAAGTTCTATGTTCCTCACCAGGAGTCAACTTCAACTTGTATCTGTCTCACTTCTAAATCTAAGTTCATTAATGAGATGGTTGGTCTATCCCGCATTAAGACATACCAAAGACTTCTAAAACAAGTCCTCATCCTTTAAAATCTGCTATTTTTATAAATACTTTGCGATCTTACTTCAGTACAGCTCCCTTTTGTGTAAAATAGAATACCAGGCAAGTTTATCCTGAGCCCCGCCTATAAAGTTGATTATTAGATGTCCTGGAAGAAACTCATGGCAGCGCTTCATCAGAACTGTTTCATGGCATGAATCAAAGCTGCCATGTCATTGTTACCTCTAGAAGATATCAAATTTTATCTGAATATTATGCAAGCAAATATTAGTATCTGGTATTAAACAGGTAATATATTAAGAATGTTTTGTTGTTTCAACATTTTCTAATAACCTGAATTAGATTAGAATAATATCATATATCTTATACAGAGAAATTCAAACATACAAAACACATTTATGTTTTTTCTCTCACCTAAGTGAATCTAAACTAGGTTATAGTGCATACAGGGGTGTGTGTGTGTGTGTGTGTGTGTGTGTGTGTGTGTAAACCCAATAAAATAATCATACTTATATATATCTTGAAATCTGAATTATTCACAAGAGTTCGTTAAACAATCTTCCCAAATCAGCGGAGGTATAAATCATCACCTTACTCAGCTGCATGTTTTTCTGTAAGTTGAGAGACACAAAGGAATGATCAAAATGATAGCCTGATCCTATGCATGCACCTACATGCATGCATACATACACACACAATACCCATGTCTGATCATTTATAAAACAGAGATAATAATGGGAGCTCACCAAGCTATTATAAAGATAAATGTAGATTTCAATCTATGCCTAGTGTCTGACACATGCATTCCCAGTAAAAGTTTACTATTATTTTAACAGTACTGATTATTGTTGTTCTTTGAACAATGTTTTTATTATGGCTTTTATTATTCTAACATAGGACATAGTTTGGGGCATCACGTTGTATCTTGTCTCCCTTCGTTAAGCAAGATGCCCCTATTAGCTATCTTAAACTAAATGTAAAATTGATCTTTCTTTAAAATATTTGATGAACAAATTGAAGGATAGAAATGAATCCCTTTCCCTGAATTCTCATCTTTGCTTTGGAAAACATCTTTAATATTTAGCATCTATCCTTTCTAAGGAATAAAATGGACAGAAATGAAGTGACATGGCACAAAGATACAGAAAGGAGGAATTCGAAAGACTGCTTAATGAGCACTTTGGTCTTCTGGTCCAAGAACTATTAATTTTTAATATTTTCATATATCAAAGTTTCCAAAAAGAACTACTTATAGATGTTTGCATTAATAATGCATCCCATAAAAGCCGCATCAAAATATACTAATTATACAATTATTCCCTTTCTGTTTGACTTGTTTTAGCATTCTTGTAATTGCCATGAATCAACTTCGAATCATATCATCAGAATTCTATAGACACAGTACGAATCAAAGAATGTATTTGATTCATCCTAAAATTTAATTAGAAAAGTGTATCTGTGACCTTTCTGTTGGAGAGTGTTGAATGTTTTTCTTAACAAATGTCCCCAGGCAAGAAATAATTATCATAAAATGTGAGAAAGGTACACTAAGGTACCGAGCAATGAGGTTATTTATCAGCTAATAGGGTATCTCACTGTTTGATATCATGCAAATTTTTTATCATTATGGAAATTTAATTTGCACTTCTGATTCCTTTGTGCTTTCCTTAAACCCAGTTCAGCTGTTAAGAGTACCTTTTATCTCAATAATTGTAGCTCTGATTTATTCCTCTTTTTTAGACAGTCAAAATAATCAAGAAGATATCTGCCATTTAATGATTTGGAGAACACACAGCAGTTCAAGGTTTTCTTAGTACTCAAAGGCAATTCAATTGTGCTTTCAACTGTGGTCACAGTAATTTGCAGGCACTTGGCTTGGTACTCAGCGTGGGTGCATTCTGAGAAGTAGTGGCAACTGCTCAGACATTCTAATTATTCATTCTAATTGTCTGGCCATTCTTTCAGTTTAATAGCACATGCAAATTATCACCCACCTTATTCTTCAGCCAAACCATAAAACCAAGAACTAGCAGATCTGTTAATTGGAGTTTAATTTAGGATCTAGGCCAGATTTCTATTAGGGTAATTCCCTGGATTGAGCTATAATTTCAGTGATACATTTTGTTTTCATTCATTTTACTGACTTAAAACTATTGAACAATATTGCCTTATACCTTCCCCTACATCCCTACTAAAAAGATGTAGAGATATCTAAATTCCTAAATTAAGTTAAAATCATTCAACAGCTAAGATGCCAAAACTTGATAACCTCAAAAAATAATATTAAAAGTTTTGGATAGTATCTTAAAGAAAAACACAGTGAAAAAGATGAGCTTTGAAAAGCCTTGGTGTTGTCAAGCTGAAGGTCACAGGTAGTGGTAACTTCTCAACTGAAGCCCTCAGGTAGAGGGCAGCCACAGACCATCCTAGTCATCACAGCCCCTTTGTCTGACCACTTGGGCTGTTGAAAACGCCATTCTGAATTCGGTTTGATCTCACACATCAGGAATGTCATGCATGTCCAAAACTTGTCAATCTAATCTTGGAGACATAAGTAAAAACAGACGGATTCATTTCAACAACTATGTATGAAGTGACTACATGCTGAGTCAGTTTTAAGGGAAGTTGACAATATAAAAATAATCAAAGCATAGTTTGCATTCCCTAATCTAGTAAGAGGTTTGGCACTTATAAAAGCTGTGCATAACAGAAGGCAAAGAAAGCTGGTAAATTCTGTAAGAAGGACACAAAATGGAAAAGGAAGCCAGAGAAAGAAGGTAATTCTATTAAGGACATGAATACTAGAGACCTTCAGATGATTCCGAGTTTAGTCCAGTGTCCTCCTAAAGGCATAGCCTTGATGGTTCTATACAAGTGACACTTGTAAAGTCCACACAAGGTTAAGATGAAAAGACAGAATTCTTATTTTTGGTCTCACACACATTGTGCTTCATGCCTCTGTGAATTGTTTTCATGAATAAATATTCAAACAATGAAGCAATGGCCTATCAGAAGATTTATTAGAAACTGAGTTTAACTAGCTTCACTTAGTAATGGTAAATATTTCATAGTTATATAATTATTTCATTTCTTTCTTGTTTTTTGTGAGACAGAGTCTCGCTCTGTCACCCAGGCTGGAGTGCTGTGGTAGAATCTTGGCTCACTGCAACCTCCACCTCCCAGGTTCAAGGAATTCTCTGCCTCAGCCTCCTGAGTAGCTGGGATTACAGGTGCCTGCCACCATGCGTGGATATTTTTGTATTTTTAGTAGAGACAGGGTTTCACTATCTTGGCCAGGCTGGTCTTGAACCTCTGACCTCATGATCCACTCACCTTGGCCTCCCAAAGTGCTGGGATTACAGGCATGAGCCACCACACCTGGCCCATTACTTTCTACTTATTCACAATATTATATACCATTGAAAATAATCCAGGTATCTGATTATTTGAGGGTGAAACATATATTGGGGTTTTTACTTTAAATTTCCTAAATTATGAAGAGGGAAACAGACACTCAAGGAGTTTAAGTGAATCTCCAAATGTCACAAGTAGTTAACATGGGCAGTGGTAACAATTAACTTTCTAATTTGTTTATATATGGAGACTTTTATATTTGATGATCAATATTTCTGATAATTCAGTATCCAGCTAGCAATTATTTAAGAATGTATCTTTATGTAGTTACAGAGTTTAGGTATAGAACACTTTAAATATTTTAGTTTAGAGCTTTTTTAAAAAAAGATTTGTGGTTTTGTTAAAAGGACTTTATTGCATAGCAGTACTCTGTATAGTTCAGTTTACAGAGGTATAAGGACATAAAATAATGATTGCTCATTCTCTTTCAATCCCAAATTGGAAACATTACAGGTATATCCTGAGGGTCTTCAGAATGTTCCTCTATGGAATGACTTTGACAAGCTGAAAGAGGTTTATCAAAACCAAAGGAGGGGATGAGAAGAGAGTTAAATATGCCCAAGTAATTATTGTGGAAATGGATAAAATAAAAAAGGAACTAAAATTCCAAGGAATATTAGACACAAGGCAGAAGGAATTGCTGCCGAGTTAAACATGGAGATATTATAGACTGTGCATTTCTGGAAGGCAAACAAGAAAACAACAACAACGATAATAACAACAATGGTTTGCAGCGTTTTTTGTTTTTGTTTCTTTGCAGAATTAGCATTATGGCAATTGGATCAATTCCAACAGGCAAAATTAGAATGATCTCAGGTCAGTAGCTGGAAGGTAATTTAGGTCCACTAGAAAAAACAACTTTCTTTTTTTTTTTTTTTTTAAGACTAGTCAAGTGCAGTAGTGAGAAGGGGAGAAAGAGTAGAAAAAAAGAACTTTCTAGCAGAGTTTCCAGATAGGAAATGGGAATTGTTGTTTAAAAGGTTTAGCATTTCAGTTTTGGAAGATGAAAAATTTCTGGAGACTGCACAATGTAAATATACTTAATGCTACTTAATTTTACACTTACAAATAACTAAGATGATACATTTTATGCTATGTATATTTAATCACACTTTTTAAAATTTAAATGTAATGTAACACCCTGTAAGGTAATGACCACCCATTTTTGTAAGTACTCTGGCTGGGAACACAATATAGCATTTATATTACGGAGGAAAACTGCTACATTAAAAGGAAGGTTGAATCAAAGATCTTGGGAAATCCTTTCTAACTTCAGGAGGTTAGAAATTTAGCATTGATGTTCTCTTTTGAAGCTACATTTATTTTATCAAATTCTCAAAGAAGTAAGTAAGTAACCAAAGAAGACTGATAACTACAGATTAACAATTATCCAAAGGCAAAAATTCAATCCAATAAAAATATTAAACACATGTTGTATCAATTTTCTAAGACTTCCATAACAAAATACCACCAAGTCGATGACTTAACAGAAATATGTTGTCTCACAGTTCTGGAGGCTAACATAAAAAACCAAGCTGTTGGCCTAGCTATGATCCCTCTGAAACTTGTAGGGAATCCTTCCCTGCCTCTTCCTAACTTCTGGTGGCTTTCTGTCAACCTTTGGCATTCCATGGCTTGTAGCTGTGTAACTCCAGTCTCTGCCTTTGTTATCACTCTGTGTTCTCTCTGTGTCTCCCTGTTTTCATATGGTCATCTTTTTTATAAGTTCAACAGTCATATTTTATTAGGGTCCACCCTACTCCAGTATGAGCTCATCTTAACAAATTACATTTGTAAAGAATAATAATAGAAAACTTTCTCAAATTTGATAAAGACATAAACATGCAGGTACAAAAAGGTCTTAGAACACCTAACAGATTCAACTCAAATAAGACTATTCCCAAGCACATAATAATAAAACTCTCAAAAGTCAAGGGCAAAGAGAAGATTCTAAAAAACAGCAAGAACTAAGAAGCAAATAACATGTGAAAGAACTCCAATTCATCTGACAACAGACTTCTCAACAGAAATCATACAGGCCAGGAGGGAGTGGAATGACATTTTCAAAGTGCTCAAAGAAAAATTGTACTCCAAGAATATTTTATTTAGCAAAATTATAATGCAGTCACCCTATTTTCAAATAAGGTCCCATTCTGAGATACTGTGGGTAACAATCCCAACATATATATATATATTTGTATTTGTGGGGAGACACAATTCAACCCATAAGATAAACTGTGTAAAATGTTGTCCATCCAGATTAAAATGATTACTAAATGATCTTCATACAATAAATGAAAGTTTTGCCTTATTCTCCACTGAAGCCCTAGTACCTGACCCAAACTGTCAATTAAGAAATATTTGTTGAGGCTGGGCATGGTGGCCCATGCCTGTAAGCCCAGTACTTTGGAAGGTCAAGGCAGGCAGATCACCTGGGGTCAGGAGTTTGAGGCAAGCCTGGCCAACACAGTGAAACCTCCTCTTTACTAAAAATACAAAAATTATCCAAGTATGGTGGTGCATGCCTATAATCCCAGCTATTTGGGAGGCTGAGGCAAGAGAATTGCTTGAATCTGGGAGACAGAAGTTACAGTGAACTGAGATTGTGCCACTGCACTCCAGCATGGGCAACAAGAGCGAAACTCCATTGTAGGGAACTAGCTGCTCCCCCCAACACTCCATCTGAAAAAGAAAGAAGAAAGAAAGAAAGAAACAAAGAAAGAGAAAGAAAGAATAAAGAAAGAAAAAGAAAGAAAGAAGAAAAGAAAGAAAAGATTGTTGAATAAATGAAACGTTAAATGTGACTATGAGCTTGGGTTGAAATAATAAAGTTAGCATGTCCTTTGGAACTCTAACAGCACAGCCACAACAAGAAGTTACAGAACTAATTTAGTTTATAAATCACCAGCATCTCTTACCTTTTATTCAGCTGTGAGACCTGGACCTGCCACAGAAAACAATTTCAGGATCTCGAGCATTCTCTTAATGTCACTTTCTATGGAAAGATGAGCTGTAATGGATTTCTGGAAAATAGCCCATTTCAGCAGTGAAGAGTTCAGATCACACCACACAGCACTTCAAGAGATTAATGAGAATTTCAAGGAAAACAACAGTATGGTAGCATGATAGTTTTTGTGTAAATAATCCAAAGTGAGGTCACTGTAAACAAGAGAGATTGAAGAAAGGCTTTCTATGAGTGACTGGTTAACATTTTCAAGTAACTTGATGTGACTGTGGAAAACACAATCTTTATAGTTTCACCATCCTAAAAAATCGTGGACAAATCAAATGACATCCAACTATAAAGAAATTTCTTGGGCCAGGCACAGTGGCTCATGCCTGTAATCCCAACAGTTTGGGAGGCCAAGGTGGGTGGATCATCTGAGGTCAGGAGTTGGAGATCAGCCTGGTCAACATGGTGAAACCCCATCTCTACTAAAAATACAAAAATTAGCTGGGCATGGTGGTGAACACCTGTAATCTCAGCTACTTGAGAGGCTGAGGCAGGAGAATTGCTTGAACCTGGGAGGTGAAAGTTGCAGGATTGTGCCACTACACTCCAGCCTAGGTGACAGAGTGAGATTCTGTCTTAAAAAAATAGAACAGAAAAGAAAATTCTTTAGCCACAGCTCAGAGTAAATGGTAACAAGATACTGAAATTGCAGCTACCAGAATAAAGCAAATGACAAATGTCAACTGTACATGATGTAGAGGTGACAGTTGTACCTTGTCTTTTTAGCCTAATCCACACACCAAAATACTATGGTCACCAGTATTACTTTATCAAGAAGAGAATAATAACATGCTCAGAAAATTATGCCTCAGATATTTTTACAAGTACAAATCTAAGATCTTTATTTCCAGGTATGCCTAACAAATTGTGGGCATTCACTCAGTCTAAGAGTTTGACAGCCCAGTTTCTCAAAATAAGAGTCATGCTTTATGCAAGTTTTATGAAAACTTGATCCAAGTAAAGTATGACAGAAGAAAATAATCTTTTATCCAACCATCAAGGTGGACTGGAATAGAAGAACCTAAACTGGTGTGTCAAGAATAGTCGAGATAGACCCATCATACTAACCTAGCTGCCTTTGCCTGGCACTGAGGATTTTGATTTTCTTCATGTCAGAAATGAGAGACAGCAGGATGCTGGTCAGTACATCACCCTTGTTACGTGCATAGCTGAAGAGACTTTCCTGATTTGTCAGTTTGTAATCACACCTCATGAGAAATACCCCATCATCCCTCAGATATCCATCAGATATATATAGACAGGGTCTTTCTCTGTCCCCCAGGCTGAAGTGCAATGGCTCCATCAAGGTTCACTGCAACCTTGAATTCCTGGGCCTAAGCAATCCTACTGCTTCAGCCTCCTAAGTAGCTGGGACTACAGATTAGATATTTTGAAGAGCCACTCCAGTCTTCATATTTGCCAAACAGGAGCCTTGAGATATTTGCCTGCTCCTACGTAATATACATTCACCAAGCACAAGAATATTCTAGGCATAACTGTATAATGCATGCATGATCTTAATGACTTTCAAGCACGTGTCCAGGACATATTCACATTCAAAACACTTTCAGATTCCAAAAGAAATAAATGTCAGTTTAAAGTACAAATAGCAAAGAGACATCTAAAAGTTAAGTGTGTCCTCATATCATTTTCTTCATTATATCAGATCATTAAAGTCTTCAAAATTGTCCACTATAGAGACATTTTAGTTTAGTGTTACTTGTTAAACATGGATTTAACTAAAATTATAAGATAGTGCTTTGGACAATTAGACTCAGCACAAGATCAAATGCAAATAACAATTACTGACTGATAAAATAAATACCTAAAGCTATTACTCAAATCAAAATAAACAAAATTCTTTTTTATTATTTTGTATTGAAGTATAACCAACTTTGACATAAAAAAGAACACATACCTAAAAGTGTACTATCAGAAAGATATTGACATATGGATACATCTTTACAACTGTCACTATGATCAAAATAATGAACATATCCTTTGCCCCCAAAAGTTTCCTCATGCCCCATTGTTATCTTTCCCTCTAGTTTCTGCCTCATCTTCCCCAGGCAAACACTGACTTGCTTTTCACTACAGTAGATTAGTTTACAATTTCTATAATTTTATATAAATAAAATCACACAATATGTACTCTTTTTTGTCTGGCTTCTTTTCCTCAGTACAATTATTTTCTGTATCATCTACTTTGTTGTATGTAACAACAGATCATCCCTTTTTTATTCCTGAGTAGTATTCCATGGCATAGATACACTACAAATTATCCGTTCCTCTGTGGAATTTTGGATTGTTTCCAGATTTTGACTGTTACAAATAAAGCTGCACTGAATATCTATGTGCAAGTATTTGCATTGACATATGTTTTCTGTGGGAGGGAAGGCCAATAACTCAAGTAGAATGATTAAATCATAATGTAGGTCTATTTTTAAATTCTTAAGAAACTGCCAAGCTTTTTTCCAAATTGATTGTGCCCTTTTACATCCCCACTAGCATGGTGTGAAAGTCCATCTCCTCTGCATTCTCATTCACACTTAGTATGGTCAGTGTTTCTCACTTCTGCCATTCTAATAAATGTTTAATGGTATTTCATTTTGGTTTAAGTTGTATTTACCTAGTGATTAATAATGCTAAGCATCTTTTCATGTGCCTACTTCTCACTGTATATCTTATTAGGAAAGGGGATGTTAAAATCTTTGCCCATTTTATATATAGTTGTTCTGTCAATATGAGTGGGTATGTTTTAAAGTAACTTGTTATGCAGCAATAGGTAACTAATATAGGCATGTTGGCAATGAATAAAAACACTGTAGTCAAAGAACCAAGAGCTGAGTAATAAGATGGATCAAGGTATCAACAATCCAGTAATGGGTGAGACATATAAATGAATGTAATAAATTATTTTAGGGGCTCTGAAAAAAAATACATATTTTTATTTTGATGTGACTATTTATGCTAGATATTTAATTTGTTAGCAGTAATTGTTATTTGCATGTGATAGTCTATTAAATAATATATGTAAAGTACTATCTTGTAAATTTTAGGTCGACTCTTATTTACACAAGTAACCTAAAACAGTCTCTGAATTACAAAGCATTTAACAAACTCAGCTGATGATCCAAATATATTAAAGGTAAAAATACAAGTAGGTTAAAAGTAAAAGTATGGGCCAGGCATGGTGGTTAACTCCTGTAATCCCAGCACTTTGGGAAGCCAAGGCAAGTGGATCACCCGAAGTCAGAAGTTCAATACAAGCCTGGTCAACATGGTAAAGCCCCACCTCTACTAAAAATACAAAAATTAGTTTGGCATGGTGGCATGCACCTATAGTCCCAGCTACTTGGGAGGCTGAGGCAGGAGAATCACTGGAACCCGGGAGGCAGAGGTGCAGTGAGCCAAGGTCATGCCACTGCACTCCAGCCTGGCCACAGAGTGAGACACTGTCTCAAAAAAAAAAAAGACGAAAGTGAATGGGTAGTCTGATATTAATGTACAAATAAAGATAGTACAATATGTATTTTATAAGTTTGAATGAGAAGTGGGCAAATGAATCTAATATATTTGATTGTGTGTTATTTTCTATCTTTGCCTACAAATATACATATGTTTACCTATATGTATAAAATATATGTTATATATCTATATAGATATATTATATATAGATATATTATATAACATATATATTTTATATATAATATATATAAAATATATTAAACATATTTTGTTTTATATATAATACATTATATATATTATTTATAAATAATACATATGTATATATTATATATATTATTTATATATAATACATATTATATATATCAATATATAAATTATATATAAATTTATATATAAATATATAATACGTATTATATATATTATTATATAATACATCTATATAGATGTATTATATAAAATATATTATATAAAAATATTATATAAAATATTACATTTTTTATATTTTATTTTATATAAAATATATATTTTTATATAAAAATATATAAAGATGTATTATATAAAATATATAAATGTATTACATATAAATCTGTAGAATCTAATATATATATCTATATATCTGTAGAATGTATTATATATCTATATAGATGTATTATATAACATATATATATCTTATAGCTATAAAATAAAATGAAACATTAATCATGTATCAGTGATTAGTAATGTTAATAGTAGTTCAAATCAGTATCTTCATTCTGAAATCTAATATACATGTGTATTTGATCCAGAAATTTCACTTCTGGAGTTATATTATAGGGTAATTACAAGGGATAGGCACAAATATTTTTCAATGATGATATTCCTCAAAACAGTATTCTAACAACTAAATTAAAAATAAACCTCTAAGAGTAGGTAATTAAAGAATTGTGCTACATCCATACAGTGGAATACTACGTATCTTATAAACAAATGCTATCATAGGAAAGTATTCAGAACATACCAATAACCTAATGCAAATTGTATTACAAACAACATACACAATTATTTCATTTTTTAAATATATGTAGTAACAAAAGTTCTGAAACATATAAGATTACTCACAAAAATAAAATAGGCACATTAATGTTGAAAGTTGTCATCTTGGTTTTAGTGTTTAAGGTGCTTTGTGTATATAAACTAAATATGTATTTATTTTATAACTAGATAAAAAGTTTCATTCACAATTAAAAAAGGAAATCTAAGACTTCCCATTACATTAATCAAACATTTATTAGGAAATGACATGCATCATAAATTACACATATATAAAAACAACATGGCTCCTAGCTTTGAAGTACCTAATAGAAAGCAACCCTGACAGACTGTGGTTAGAAGAAACAAACATACATTTTAAACAAAGCTAAAATACTAAAAACTGAAATCAAACTCCTTTTGTGGTTAATTCACATAACCAGCTGCATCCAGCTGCTTTGGAAATATCAAAGACAGCCCACTCATTAACTGCTAATTCAAAAAGCAAACTGTGTAACTCTAATTATGCCTTTTAGGATTTTGTAATCTTTTACTAGTATTTGCCAAGTGGTGCATTAAACATGAATATTGTAATAGCCATCACTCATTGTCATTTTTCCAAATGCAATGCATTGAATGTTATAGCCTATAAGATCTTAAAGTCAGAAAAGCAAAAGTTTAAAATTAATTGAATGTACATATGTGTGCACATGTGTGTATGTGTGTTTGTGTGTGTTTGTAAAAATGGGGGAAAGGGGAAATAGGAGTTTTGATACTTCCTATGGCTAAGGAATTGTGTGAAGCATCTCTGGATTTACAAATATAAATCAGAAAATGACTAAAAATCCAATGAATTTGAAATCTAGAAAAGATGATAAAGTTTTACATAATACAAATTAGAAGTCCCATACTGCAAGCTACAGTACACAGCAGTGAGTTATGAGTCCCCAAAATGTAGGTTCAGAAACAAATAGAGAGCTGTAGTTATTCCTGAAAACAAGAAATATTTCTGGTTGGTTGATCTAGACAGGTTTCCTGAGTGGAGTGTCATCTAAGCTGCAATTGCAATAAATATCTACTCCCTATAAAGTCAACAGAAACCCTACCTAACCAAGGAATGATAAATAATATAGATATATATTTCTATAGAGGAAACACACAGTATCCACTGCCCTACTGCCTTCCATCCACACATATAAAACTTTTCCTACACATAACCTTTGAATTCTGACAAAGACTCTCTCCTTGACCAAATCTTAGTTAGGCTCCTCTAAGCCTTCTGTTCTTCACCTCAACCTTGGCCTCTGTCCTGTCTTTGGTCTGCCTAGCCCAGTCTTAGCTAAAAATCCTGCCAGGTCAGTTTAGCAAGAATTACCACACTTTTAGTATATGATCATGCTTGACATCTGATCAAATTTCTTGTTTCCCTACTCTTGATGTCTCCCCGTGTCCTGCCTTCAGCAAAAATCCTAGTAATTCAATTTAGCAAGAATTCTTATACTCTTGATGTCTTCTCTTATTAATTTTCCATCCACTGAGCCCCTCATTCTGCTTGCTGGCTATAAATCTTCAGCTGCCTTTGTTGTATTTGGAGTTAAGCTTGATCTCTCCCCAACATTGCAATATTGCAATCGTCTTGAATAAAATCTTCCTCACTATTTTAAAAAGCAATCAGAATAATATTTTTAACAACTCTGAGGGCCAAGATGATGAATCCAGTCAAAATAGATACATCTTGCTTTTTCATATGTGTGTGTGTGTGTGTGTGTGTGTATGTATATATATATATATAATTTAAAAGTTGTAATTCAACTTTATGTAAATCAATTTCTATTAATTTGCCAGGAAAACTGTTTAGTTACCCAAGAGTGTTTATTCAAAACTTATCCATAAGAACAATGATGGGTCTCAAGAGTTTAACAAGTCAGGCTGCCAGTTTGGGGGATGCTGGCAAACGACATGAGACTCCTGGGATTAAAGCAGAGGACTTTTATTACTTAAGGCACAGCAAACAGCATGACCATCAGCATATTTGTAGCAATTCCGTTTTCCTCCCAAGTCTCATGGGGCGATGTGAATGGACTCAGATGACTGTTACAGATGTAGTGAGGAAGTGAGTTGCATAACAAGAAACTCTGAGCTTAAAGAACATGAATCTTTTATAATGTGGAGCAAGTATGCCTCCTTTTTTCTCTGGAGGAAGACTATTTTTCACTATTCAGATATCCTTGTAAAGATAATCTAGGACAAAGATCCACTGGGGCCTCACCCACAAAATGTTTAGAAAAGTTGATACACCTGTGGAGAATTGTCTCTCAATACCACTTTGAGCCTACCACTATAGGAATCCTAATAAGTGTATAAGAAGAAGGTAATTTATCAGTGTGCATTTTCATGTCTGATTTTTGCAAACCCTGAGATATACTTACACATAACGCTAATACGTGACTTACCAAAGAACATCAGATAATGGTCCCTTTCAACATAAATTCTTGATGGTTTGTGAAATGAAGAGAGACAAGAGGAAGCATCTTTCTATTTCTTTCCACCAGCTCCAGTTCTGCTCTTCATCTTAAGTAATGGCGAACTTCTCCAGAACTTTCCCCCTCACTTCACCTACTATGTAAGGGGGATAAAGAAAATATGAGATTCTATGCCAGACATTGTAATGGGTGCTCTTTCTTCCTCTTCCTTTCTTATGGGTCTAACCACTCTTCAGCTCTAAACCCTATATTCAGCATGAAAACCTGGCTGTCCTGAAGAAACTTAGATTTAGCAAAAGGAAAACACCATTTTTTTTCAATTCCCCAATACAAACCGTCTAATTCAAGCAGATTTGAATTTTTAGGTAGACATTGAGGAACAACCAAAGTTTAGCCAAGCAGAATCTTTCTTTCTGGTTTGCAAACATTCTCAAATGAGACCCCAAAAGAAAAAGTGCAAGTAACTTGCTTTCTCTTGTGCTCTCACTCTCATTCCACCTCTCACTCTCTTCCTTTCTCCCTCGCATTCTCTTTCTCCTTTACATTGTGATAAATACATCATTGAGATCTCTAGAAATCCATCTGCCTTCATTTTGTCTTTGTCTACAGAAACAACCCCTCAAACACAACTTAAATGTTACATTTTAAATCTTAATGAATTGAGAAAAGCGGCTTCATAGACAAGAACATAAACTTTCTAAACAGGAGAAGGGTTTAGTATGTTGAGGACTATTGCAAACTTTACACTCCATTTCTTTTCATCTATTTTTCGTCTTGGATAAAATATATTTTTCAAAAATTGAATTTAGATAAGTTTGTCTAACAATATTGAAGTAATTTTTTTAAAGGTAGACTGTTATCCAAAGTCTCCACTTAACTTTTTAAATCAAATCGAACAATTTCACTTGTCATTTTAGCAGTGTTGAGAAATATCTGTATATTTCATAACATATTTTTAAAATTCAAAAGATTATGTCAATGCTTTTCTTCAAATGTATGTTTTTC
This sequence comes from Aotus nancymaae, assembly GCF_030222135.1. NCBI lineage: Eukaryota > Metazoa > Chordata > Mammalia > Primates > Aotidae > Aotus > Aotus nancymaae. The sequence goes on along the minus strand of NW_026988476.1, from coordinate 19,112,223 downwards.
CCTTTGCCTGCCTTTAGTCATTGTAAAGGGATTATTTCTTGATAACACGACTGATTTTCTGGATATTATTTCCTTTTGACATGGCTTTCTGGGAATTACAATGAGGTTGGCCGTCAAGTTTACAAGATTTTAGCAACCACATATGCTCTTCACGCTCTTCACTAAAAATAAAAACCTATTTTCTCTGCCCCAAGCATCATAAGTGATGTTTCAAAATAAACTCTCATTACGTAAATTCTGGATGAGTCCAGTGATGTTTTAAAATAAATTCTAATTACATAAATTCTGAATTAGTCCTAAGGTAATAGAGTGAAAGGGTATAGAACACAGTGTCTTTTCCAGGAAGCATCAGGAACATGGGGGATGGGAAAGATTTGCCATAGTTTATCCTTCTCAAATGCATAGATTTTCAAACGCTCCTGTAATGTACTACCAGGCTTCAGATATTTAACAGGAAGCTAGGGCCATCCCAAAAGTATAAATACAATTTTCAGGTGGGAAAAAAATCAAGGAAGAGGTTAAAGGTGTCTAATGAAGAAAGATTACAGTTGATGTAAATTGTGAATAGGTTTCAGAATCCTGGGAATCCTTAAAAGTTCGGAGAGGTTATGGGGCATAGTGAATGAGAGCCTGAGATTTGAAGTCAGAGAGCAGTGGGCTTGACTTTCACACTTGATCTTAGCCAAAAGGCCGAGAAGCGATGGGCTTGACTTTCAACTCATTCTGCTATTTAATTTGGAACATTGGAAATTTATTTAATATTTATTAAACTTCTCTTTTCCTATGCAAAATTGACATTGTAATACCAACTAAATAAGGCTGCTGATAGAATTTATTAAAATAATACATAAAACATATATTACAGCATTTCACAACTGTTAGCTACTAAAACCATGATGAAGACTGTAATGAAACGATGATTATGACGAGGATGCAGTGCAGGCAACTATAGGCCTTATCTATGGAGCACTAAACCAGGAAGCCTGATATTTGGTTTCCAAGTACCCATAAGTCTTCTAACTCTTTAACCAGAGTTTTATTTTTCACTGACCTTAATCAAAATAGGTTCTATGTGGAAATGAATCCCAAATCATATTTATTGAATTTTATTTTTTACACCAGCCACTTGAAAGTAGAGTTCATGTGGTCTATCAATAATTCAATTTCCAGGAATTTCTTCTAAGGAAATAATGAAAGATTCACAAAGAATTATGTTCAAGAATATTAAGTCCGATGATTTTTAATGTTTTAAAATAAATATATAAAATATGAGATTGGTTAATGAATTATGGGGTATATAAATATATGGATATATGTTGAAGTTATTAAATGTTATATTCTTGAAAAATAATATACATTGTCAGAATAAAACATTTTTAAAGAAAGAAAAAATACAAAACAATTTAGACAAACTGAGCCACATTTATTAATACAATTTTTAGTCACAAATATACACATAAATATATATATCAATGTGTTAATAGGGATTTTTAAAAATGTATGGCTTTTGTGGTGAATAGTGATTTTATTTTCTTTTTCAAAATTCTGAAATAAAAAAGCATTACCTTTATATCAAAAAATTATGTTCTGGGGTTGACTATTGTTCTACATATATGAAATAAAATGTTCTGGGACACAAAGAAAAATGTTTTATGAGTAGACATTTCTAGACTGGAAATGTTTGATTTGGTTAACCTATTCTCTTGGATAAGTCAGTGCTACACTGGATTGTAAATTAACTAAAATATTTATTTTAAAAATTAAATCACTTCACTTACAAAACTATAAATTCTTTCTACCAATAAATTTCCCAGTGAGGCTCATAATGATATATCCATAATTGTCTTATAGGCATCAAACCAAAGAGGTTACCAGATTCTCAAATCTAGTGTAAAAGTGGAAAAGCAGTAACAAAACTGGTTTTACTCTCTTTCAGCAGGGCAATTATTATAAGTGTAAACACTAATTGGGGAATAATAACAATAGATAGTTGCAAGAGTTTTCATTTATTGAATACTTAGCACAGTACACAGCACTGTTTTAAGGTGTTTTGTTTTATTTTTAGACTTTATGTCTTTTTATTTTCTTAACCATATAAGCTAGAAATTTATTGTCATTACCATCCAACAGATAAGAACACTAAGGCTCAGAGAGACGAATATATTGTAGGTGGCATAGCTAATAAATAGCAGAGTTGGATTTTGGACCCAGGTCTTTCTAATGCTAAAACCTATTTTTCATAAACAATATTGTTTCCCTAACCTTTAACTTTTTTACTTCACAATTATCCCTCAGCATTCAGAATGTTCCTGGGCAACCAAATTTTAACATACCTGTTACTTTTCTGTAACAACAATCTATAAGCCTAATCAAGAAATTTAAAAAAGATCATATTTCTTCTCCTATTGTGTTAGTTTATAAGGGCTGCCATAACAAAGTAGCACAAACTGAGTGGCTTAAACAACAGAAATGTAGCCTCTCCTAGTTCTTCAGATTCGAAGTCCAAGATCAAGGTGGTGGGAGGCCCATGCTCTCTCTGAAAGCTCTGGGGAAGGATCTGTTAGAGGCCTCTTTCCTAAGCTTCTTGTCTAGGGGTGCTCCTTAACTTGTGGCAGCATAACTCCAGACTTCACAAGGTGTTCTTCCTGTGCGTGGGTTCCTTTTTATGAGGACACCAGTCATGTTGGATAGGGGGCCACTCTACTTAAGTAGGACTTTGTCTTAACTACTTACATCTGTGACAACCCTATTTCAAAATAAGGTTACATCCTGAGACATTAGGAATTAGGATTTCAATATTTGAATTTTGAGGAAACATATTTTAACCCATAACACCCACCATGACTATATCCCACTTCTACTCTGCCAGACATTCTTCAACCCCAGGCACCGGGGTAACTGGGGGACCCTCAAGGTATTCATAAATATAAATACATTTCAATTCATTGGCTTTCTTTGTAATTCTATGTTTGAAATTCCATTGATTTTAAAGATTATTTCAGGAATAGATACTTCTAAGAGGCTTCAGTAGACTGCCAAAGGGATAAATGCCCTTCCTCCCAAAATTAAGAACCCTATTATTTCATGTGACACATAACAAAAGAGTTTAACATTTGTGTCTCCATGGTTCTCAAAATTAATGGGCCTGAATATTACCTGGAAAGCTTTAGTTAACTCCGATAATTACTTCATGGAGGCAGATTATTCAGTGTTGTATCTTTTGGTGCCTATCAAGCCTTGTTGTCCAAATTATCAATACCACAGTCCTAATCCAGGCAAAATTTTAGCAATGCCCTAAAGTGTTTAATTTGATTGTACTTAAAGTGCCACTTTTAAATAAAGACCATTAGGGAGGGGCCCCATTTTATATTTTGTATTTTTCACAGTGCTTAGTGTTAGAACTTACAGATATTATGTAATAAAATGTTAATGAGATTTATCAAATTAATAGATTAATAGATGGATTAACGTGTTTGGAAATGCTCCTTTTTATGCCATCTATAATGTCTACCTGCCCTATGTGCTGGTTTCCCCTCTGAAAGTGTGAAGCTGGTTCACCATGCTGTGAGATCACTGATTGTTTATACTAGGATTCCTGCGTTATACTTCATAGCTTAGTCTACCATGTTCAGATGGTTTGTTCCACTTCTAATTAAGAAATTTCTGTCATTAGCCTATTAATAGAAATATTTCTATTTAGCCAAATAAAATTAATAGCAGAGTAGTTAAGTGTTGAGACTCTGAACCCAGTCTACCTATGTTCAAATTCCGGATTTAATGCGAATTTGTTACAAATTATATAATCTCCCTGGAATTTAATTTGTGTACTTATAAAATGGGTGTAACAATATGCTCACCTCTTAGGATTATTTTGAGAGTTTTTTTTACTTAATTCATGAAGCACACTTAAGTCAGCATCTTACAGCACATAGGAAGACTCTGTGATTGACAAATCTTTATAATTAAAGAAAATATCTCATTGTAGCACAGTTTACAATAGCAAAGACCTGGAACCAACCCAAATGCCCATCGATGATAGACTGGACAGGGAAAATGTGGCATATATATACCATGGAATATTATGCAGCCATCAAAAACGATGAGTTCGCGTCCTTTGTAGGGACATGGATGAACCTGGAAACCATCATTCTCAGCAAACTGACACAAGAACACAAAATCAAACACCGCATGTTCTCACTCATAGGCGGGTGTTGAACAATGAGATCACATGGACACAGGGAGGGGAGCACTACACACTGGGGTCAGTTGGGGGGAAATAGGAGAGGGACAGTGGGGGGTGCGGAGTTGGGGAGAGAGAGCATGGGGAGAAATGCCAGATATAGGTGATGGGGAGGAAGGCAGCAAATCACACTGCCACGTGTATACCTATGCAACAATCTTGCATGTTCTTCACATGTACCCCAAAACCTAAAATGCAATAAAAAAATAAAATAAAATAAAATAAAATATCTGAAGTGAGGGCATATTTGCTATATGAAAGCAGTCATCAATACCTGAATTAGCTCTCTTTATCCAAATGAGTTAGAAAATATTAACAGTTTGTAAGAGAAGAAGTGATATATATGTATATGTATATATGAAGAAAAGATACTAATACCTCAAAATTGTAAAGTCAAACTTTTGTTTAAAATTTTCATAACGAGAGAGATCCAAGATGGCCGCTTAGGAGGAACTCGGGAATGCAGCTCCGAGAGAAAGCACAGAGGATGAGTGGACGCCGTATTTCCAGACTGATTTTTACTGCCCACAGACCAGGAGATTCACACGCAGAGAAGCCACACGGGTCGCCAGCGCCGCTGGCGCCGCTGGCTTGAACGGCGCAGCCGCTGGGCCGGCACCCTGAGGCAACGACTCACTGTACAAAGTGAGAGAGTCTGAGTCCCCTATAAGCCAGCAAGGGGAGCTGAAACGGGGAGCCAGGCCAGCGCCACGAATCTCAGAGCCGCAGCTTTAGCCAACGCAGCGGCTCCGGAGGCAGATCAGATGAGACGGTGTCCCCTCTTACCCAGCAAGAAGACCTGAAACACAACTGAAACCGGGACGGTCCAGCTCTGTGGAGGAGGGGCGTTCTCCATAGGCACCCTGCTGTTCCCAGGGCAATCTAACAAGGCAATCCGCCACTACAGAGACTCCGTCACTACAGGGGCGGGCCAACATCGCGGAAGCAGTTCTAACTACACCCAGAAGTTCACACGGAAGCTGGGTGGAGCCCACAGCAGCTTAGCGAAGCCTCTGCAAAATGAGTGTGACTAGGCTGCCACCTTGTGGGCAGGGAAAACAGCAACCGCACAGGGGAACATCATAAAACCGTAACTCCCTGGGACAGAACACCTGGGGGGAAGAGCAGGGGGTTTATGAGTTCTGCCACAGCAGACTTAAAATTACCAAAATCAGAAAGACAACAACTACAAAGTCAACAGGTGGATAAATCCACAAAGATGGGAAGAAACCAGCGCAAAAAGGATGAAAACACCCAAAACCAGAACACTTCTCCTCCTACAAGGGATCACAACTCCTCACCAGCAAGGGAACAAGACTGGATGGAGAATGAGTGTGATGAAATGACAGAATCAGCTTTCAGAAAGTGGATAATAAGAAACTTCCGTGAGCTAAAAGAACATGTTCTAACCCAATGCAAAGAAACTAAGAACCTTGAAAAAAGACTTGACGAAATGCTAACAAGAATGGACAACTTAGAGAGGAATATGAGCGAATTGATGGAGCTGAAAAACACAACACGAGAACTTCGTGAAGCATGCACAAGTTTCAACAGCCGAATTGACCAAGCAGAAGAAAGGATATCAGAGGTCGAAGATCAACTCAATGAAATAAAACGAGAAGGTAAGATTAGAGAAAACAGGGTAAAAAGGAATGAACAAAGTCAACAAGAAATATGGGACTATGTGAAAAGACCTAATCTACGTTTGATAGGTGTACCTGAATGTGACGAAGAGAATGCATCCAAGCTGGAAAATACTCTTCAGGATATTATCCAGGAAAACTTCCCCAACCTAACAAGGCAGGCCAAGATTCAAGTCCAGGAAATACAGAGAACACCACAAAGATACTCCTCTAGAAGAGCAACCCCAAGACACATAATCATCAGATTCACCAGGGTTGAAATGAAGGAGAAAATACTAAGGGCAGCCAGAGAGAAAGGTCGGGTTACCCACAAAGGGAAGCCCATCAGACTCACTGCAGATCTCTCAGCAGAAACCCTACAGGCCAGAAGAGAGTGGGGGCTGATATTCAACATCCTTAAGGAAAAGAACTTTCAACCCAGAATTTCGTATCCAGCCAAACTAAGCTTCATAAGTGAAGGAAAAATAAAATCCTTTGTGAACAAGCAAGAACTCAGAGAGTTCATCACCACCAGACCAGCTCTACAAGAGCTCCTGAAGGAGGCACTACACATAGAAAAGAACAACCAGTACCAGCCACTCCAAAAACACACGAAAAGGTAAAGAGCATCAACACAATGAAGAATCTGCATCAACCAAAGGGCAAAACAGCCACCTAGCACCAAAATGACAGGATCGAATTCACACATAACAATATTAACCCTAAATGTAAACGGACTAAATGCCCCAATCAAAAGACACAGACTGGCAAATTGGATAAAAAGCCAAAACCCATCAGTGTGCTGTATCCAGGAAACCCATCTCGCATGCAAGGATACACAAAGGCTCAAAATAAAGGGATGGAGGAAGATTTACCAAGCAAATGGAGAGCAAAAAAAAGCAGGAGTTGCAATTCTCATCTCTGATAAAATAGACTTTAAAGCAACAAAGATCAAAAGAGACAAAGAAGGACATTACATAATGGTAAAAGGATCAATGCAGCAAGAAGAGCTAACGATCCTAAATATATATGCACCTAATACAGGAGCACCCAGATACATAAGGCAAGTTCTTAAAGACTTACAAAGAGACTTAGACTCCCACATATTAATACTGGGAGACTTCAACACACCATTGTCAATATTGGACAGATCAACGAGACAGAAAATTAACAAGGATATCCAGGACTTGAACTCAGACCTGGAACAAGCAAACCTAATAGACATTTACAGAACTCTCCACCCCAAATCCACAGAGTATACATTCTTCTCAGCACCACATCACACCTACTCTAAAATTGACCACATAATTGGAAGTAAATCACTCCTCAGCAAATGCAAAAGAACGGAAACCATAACAAACAGTCTCTCAGACCACAGTGCAATCAAGTTAGAACTCAGAATTCAGAAACCAACCCAGAACCGCACAGCCTCATGGAAAATGAACAACTTTCTCCTGAATGTTGACTGGATAAACAATGAAATGAAGGCAGAAATAAAGACGTTCTTCGAAACCAACGAGAATGAAGACACCACATACCAGAATCTCTGGGACACATTTAAAGCAGTCTCTAGAGGAAAATATATAGCAATAAGTGCCCACATGAGAAGAAAGGAGAGATCTAAAATTGACACCCTATCGTCAAAATTGAAAGAGCTAGAGGAGCAAGATCAAAAAAACTCAAAACCTAGCAGAAGACAAGAAATAACTAAGATCAAAGCAGAATTGAAGGAGATAGAGACACGAAAAACCCTTCAAAAAATCAATAAATCCAGGAGCTGGTTTTTTGAAAAGATCAACAAAATAGACAGACCACTAGCCAGACTAATAAAAAAGAAAAGAGAGAATAATCAAATAGATGCAATAAAAAATGACAAAGGGGATATCACCACAGATTCCACAGAAATTCAAACCATCATCAGAGATTATTACAAACAACTCTATGCACATAAATTATAAAACCTGGAGGAAATGGATAAATTCCTGGACAGCTGCCTCCTCCCAAGCCTAAACCAGGAAGAAGCCGAAACCCTGAATAGACCAATAACAAGGTCTGAAGTCGAGGCAGCAATTAAGAGCCTACCACCCAAAAAAAGCCCAGGTCCAGATGGGTTCACAGCCGAATTCTACCAGACATACAAAGAGGAACTGATACCATTCATACTGAAACTATTCCAAATAATCCAAAAAGAGGGAATCCTTCCCAAATCATTTTATGAGACCAACATCATCCTAATACCAAAACCTGGCAGAGACTCAACAAGAAAAGAAAACTACAGGCCAATATCCATGATGAACATAGATGCAAAAATCTTCAATAAAATAATGGCAAGCCGATTACAACAGCACATCAAAAAGCTTATCCACCATGATCAAGTAGGATTCATCCCGGGGATGCAAGGCTGGTTCAATATACGCAAGTCTATAAATGTAATTCACCACATAAACAGAACCAAAGACAAAAACCACATGATTATCTCAATCGATGCAGAGAAGGCCTTCGACAAAATTCAACAGCCCTTTATGCTAAAAACCCTCAATAAACTAGGTATCGATGGAACGTATCTCAAAATAATAAAAGCTATTTACGACAAACCGACAGCCAATATCATACTGAACGGGCAAAAACTGGAAGCATTCCCTTTGAAATCTGGCACTAGACAAGGATGCCCTCTCTCACCACTCCTATTCAATATAGTACTGGAAGTTCTAGCCAGAGCAATCAGGCAAGAAAAAGAAATAAAGGGTATTCAATTAGGAAAGGAGGAAGTCAAATTGTCTCTATTTGCAGACGACATGATTGTATATCTAGAAGACCCCCTCATCTCAGCCCAAAAGCTCCTGAAACTGATAAGCAACTTCAGCAAAGTCTCAGGATACAAAATCAATGTGCAAAAATCACAAGCATTCCTATACACCAATAACAGACTTAAAGAGAGCCAAATCAAGAACGAACTGCCATTCACAATTGCTACAAAGAGAATAAAATACCTAGGAATACAACCAACAAGGAATGTAAAGGACCTCTTCAAGGAGAACTACAAATCACTGCTCAATGAAATAAGAGAGGACACAAACAGATGGAGAAACATTCCATGTTCATGGTTAGGAAGAATTAATATCGTGAAAATGGCCATACTGCCCAAAGTAATATACAGATTCAATGCTATCCCCATCAAGCTACCAATGACCTTCTTCACAGAACTGGAAAAAACCACCTTAAACTTCATATGGAACCAAAAGAGAGCCTGCATAGCCAAGTCAATTCTAAGCAAAAAGAACAAAGCAGGAGGCATCACACTACCGGACATCAAACTCTACTACAAGGCTACAGTAATCAAAACAGCATGGTACTGGTACCAAAACAGAGATATAGACCAATGGAACAGAACAGAGGCGTCGGAGGCAACACAACATATCTACAACCACCTGATCTTTGACAAACCTGATAAAAACAAGCAATGGGGAAAGGATTCCCTGTTCAATAAGTGGTGTTGGGAAAACTGGCTAGCCATATGCAGAAAGCAGAAACTGGACCCCTTCCTGACACCTTACACTAAAATTGACTCCAGATGGATTAAAGACTTAAACATAAGACCTAACACCATAAAATCACTAGAAGGAAACCTAGGCAAAACCATTCAGGACATAGGCATAGGCAAGGACTTCATGACCAAAACACCAAAAGCATTGGCAACAAAAGCCAAAATAGACAAATGGGACCTAATCAAACTCCACAGCTTCTGCACAGCAAAAGAAACAGTCAATAGAGTGAATCGGCAACCAACAGAATGGGAAAAAATTTTTGCAGCCTACCCATCTGACAAAGGGCTGATATCCAGAATTTACAACGAGCTAAAAAAGATTTACAAGAAAAAAACAGACAAGCCCATTCAAAAGTGGGCGAAGGACATGAACAGATACTTTACAAAAGAAGACATACATGAGGCCAACAAACATATGAAAAAATGCTCATCATCACTGGCCATTAGAGAAATTCAAATCAAAACTACATTGAGATACCATCTCACACCAGTTAGAATGGCAATCATTAAAAAATCTGGAGACAACAGATGCTGGAGAGGATGTGGAGAAATAGGAACACTTTTACACTGTTGGTGGGAGTGTAAATTAGTTCAACCATTGTGGAAAACAGTGTGGCGATTCCTCAAGGACCTAGAAATAGAAATTCCATTTGACCCAGCAATCCCATTACTGGGCATATATCCAAAGGATTATAAATCGTTCTACTATAAGGACACATGCACACGAATGTTCATTGCAGCACAGTTTACAATAGCAAAGACCTGGAACCAACCCAAATGCCCATCGATGATAGACTGGACAGGAAAAATGTGGCACATATACACCATGGAATATTATGCAGCCATTAAAAACGAGGAGTTCACGTCCTTTGTAGGGACATGGATGAACCTGGAAACCATCATTCTCAGCAAACTGACACAAGAACACAAAATCAAACACCACATGTTCTCACTCATAGGCGGGTGTTGAACAAGGAGAACATATGGACACAGGGAGGGGAGCACTATACATGGGGGTCTGTTGTGGGGGAGTGGGGGGGACAGTGGGGGGGGTGGGGAATTGGGGAGGGATAGCATGGGGAGAAATGCCAGATATGGGTGAAGGGGAGGAGGGCAGCAAATCACACTGCCACGTATGCACCTATGCAACAACCTTGCATGTTTTTCACATGTACCCCAAAACCTAAAATGCAATAAATAAAAATAAATAAATAAATAAATAAAAAATAATAAAAAAAAAATAAAAAAAAATAAAAATAAAAAAAAAATAAAAAAAAAATAAAAAAAAAATTTTCATAACGAGAAACACAGTGATGCTTTTAAGGTTAGTTCCTCATAGAATAATACACTGTTGGATGTCTATGCCAGCACATATATTTCAGTATATGATGTCCATTTGCCATCCAAAAATTGGCCTTTTCTAATGACAATTCCTTTGTTATACTGAAAATCATCTGCCTTTCTTGAGGAAACAACTATCTAAAATATATGAAGATTTAATTAAGTTCTAGTATTTTTTTAAAAAGGTAATTCTTATAAATTTCCTAATACCAAATATGCTTATAACAATACGATAACATTACTAAAGAGTTGTGGTGTGCCCATTCCCAGAGCTTTAAGGACAGGTATGACAAACATTGTCTGGAACAGTTAAAAGTTCAGACTAGAAACATACAGACAGACTTGACAAGTACTAGAAGCTTCTATGATTAATCAACCCAGAATTACAGATTACAGCTCAAATTTATTTATTTTTTACTGACCTGACCAGCTATTTGTGTAAACACAAGAGGATCTTGACACTGGGAGTCTTTAATTCAACAGACCAATTCATCACACACTCATTAAGGGCTTATTATGCACAAAGCACTCAGCTACACATTGAGTATACAGCAGGCCCTGTCATTGGCGAATGTTTAGTTTATAACTAGGCATACAGCAAAGTAACCAGGGAATCAAAACACGTCAGGACAAATGCCATGCCTATGGTAAGTAGAAAGTGCTATAGAAGGATTGAGGATGGAATCTAACCTAGGTGTTAGTGGTCCAAGACTTCTTACTGGAGGAAGTCATACCTCAACTGAGGCCTCAGGGCAGCTGGTAGTTAATAGAGTGAAGTGCAGGGTGGGAGGTGCAGAACGAGAGAGTATTCCAGTAGGACATGTTTGTTGGCCCAAGCCTGCAGAGAGGAGGGTGATGGTTTAAAAAACATACAAGGATAAAGACTGAGGGAAGAAGTATTAAGAGATGAACGTAGGGAGGTAAGCAGGCAGAGGCAGGTTCATGAAGGGCCATATCCATGCTACACATTTTGAACTTTATCCTAAGGGTATATATGAAGCCATAGAGGGTTTTTCCTAAAGAAGCGCCATGCAAAAGTCTAGTCTATGTCAGACTAGAGCTGGATAAAGAGCATTTTATCCTTTTCTCAGCTTCTTTACTTCTTTACTTTAAATGACTTGGGAGATAGCGAAAAGCTGCTGAATGTCTTCTTCATAAAGATTTTTATCGTCCAAAGGGACCGTATAATTTATTATTCACACATAGTTATGCCAGAATAGTAAGTGTAAACTGAAATGTATGGTCACCATAAATTTAAATCTCTTCACAAATTTAAGTCCTCCTCTAGCTTATTTTTTTCAATCCTACTTAAAATGCAGAAATAAAAACAAGACTTTTGAATAATCAGCAAGAATGTGTTCACTGGTAAGGCTAGAGGATTATCATGCTTTTCATAATTAATTGTATCCCTTTTGCTTTTCTGGATATAACCCTGTGTTGCTGGCTCATCTATACTTTGTATCTTATTGCAATTCCTAAGTGTTTTTATGGTATACTTGGGCTTTGAAAGTCTTTACTTATTTTGTAGTTATTCTGCCTAAGAATTTTTCCAACCATAATGTATCTTGGTTTCAATGGATCATTTCTCTAATGTATAGAGATCACTTTCAATTATTCCCATCTTTGAGCTGTTAGTCACAGAATTATCAGCCATTAGGCCATAAAAGACAGGAACTATGCCTCCCTAGATGTAATAAGTTATGTATCGGAGTACTTTCTAGATGAAAGAACCAAATTATGTTATTTTTATTGTTGTTTCACTCAATTCTATAACATATATAGGTAATGTTACCACCACATTATTCAAAAACAAATGAAGAATTCGAGGTTGGTCAAAGAACTGAAATTTTGATTCATTCCCAGATTGTACTTAATTACTTATTATTAGCTACCAAATAAAATTATTACTTGAATATGACTTCTTTTTTCTTAATAAAAATAGCATTATAACAACATATGCACTCTTCAATGCAAAAATGATTTAAAACAATAAGGATTCCTTAGGTTATCAAAAGTTTCTAAATACAAAGAATGATTTACTTATTAATTAAAATGTTACCTTGACTTCAGGGTAGAAGTTAGTGCTGCAGAAAGGAACTTTGTTGAAACAAACAAACAAACAAACATATTCAGGATACAAACTGTAAATATCACAAAACATAATTCTCACACTTATTTTTATTTCCAAATACAGAAATATTATTGAAATCATAAATTAAAGCATAGCTGACATATTTGTATTTATTGACCCACAAATAAAATCCCTTAGAGCTTTTTTTTATGTTGAATTTCAGGATTCTGGCTAATTAGTTGCATCTCCCTTAAATTCTTTTTTTTAAAGACAGATACAGGAGAAATGTCCTTTTTCTGGGTTTTAGAACATATATAAATATCTAGTTATGTATAATTAATTTGGGTTTCTATTTTAAATGTTACTTACATTCAAAGCCACCTCTGTGAGTCCCTGAACTTCCTTAGAAACATCAGTGATTTCCACCTCATTTCACTTCAACCATCTATGTCTATGTCCACAGTTCTAAAGTTTGGCATCCCTTGATACTGGAATAACAAATGCAAACATTCTTCTAAGTTCTGATGTCTTCTCCCTCCAGCTGTCTGACCTAGTTACCTACACTTTACTCATCATTCAACCTTGTAAAGATCTCTGAGTTTTGATTTGCTGATTGCTTTATCACTTAATAATGGTTTAGATTTTTAAAAAAATTTCTTTCCTTTTCTCTGTGTCTGTCTGTCTGTCAGTCTGTCTAGGCAAACACATATGGTGGACAGCTCTCTCATAATTTTTTATTTATTGCTCTATACAAAAGCAGTTTCATTGGCACAAGAAATGCCCATCACTTATCCAGCCCAGCCTAAGACTCACAAGGCTGTAGACAGGAGTGTGCACTACACTTGCAACATGGATGGCAATTCAATTCCAGGAATCAGTGACTGGCTGTCACTAGCCCTGACCCTAGACTCCCCTTGTGTCCAATATGAGATTAAGTAATTCCACATCAGTATGTCAACACCATTTTGGAAGCCTTCTCATATTGCTCATCCAGCAGCTCTCCTGGGAATGAGCCTGGCCACAGAGCTCCTAGGTAATTTTCATTAGGCATGACTCCTTAGGTATCTGGTCAATCTCATGAGTTGGGTAGAGAATTAGGGGAATGGGGATAGAGGTTCATCTCACAGCTCCAGAGGATGGCAGGACCAAGTCACCAGCAGATTTTGTATCTGGTGAGGGTTCTGGCTCATAAAACAGCTGCTTATTTGTGCATCCTCACATGGTAGAAAGATCGCACAAGCTCTTACAGGCCTCTTTTAAAAGGGCCCTAATTCTACTCACGAGGGCAGAGCCCTTATGAGATAATCACATTCCAAAGGCCCCACTTCCAAATACCAACACATTGGAGGTTAGAGTTTAACATAAAAGTTTGGGGGGATACAAACATCATTATATAGCAATCTCTGTGGATGACTAGGTGTAGGAAGGTAGATTTCCCAAAGGCCCCACCTCTTAAAAATCATCCTTGAGAGTTAAAATTTCAACACGTGAATTTTAGGGAGACACAGTCACACCATAACTGCTTTCTGTCCAGACAACATTGCTAGCCCTAGCTAGTTTCATTCACTAGAGGGTATCTTAGAAAATTCCAAAAAAAGGCACTCCAAAGGGTAATAACACCCAGAGGCACAGAGTGTTGGGCAGGGACCTCATTTGCCTTGGTAAAAGGGAAGTATAGGCGTTGGGTTCAAAGAGGAAACACTCCAAGACACAGTATGCAGAAAGCAAGGGTTTGAAGGGTCCGAGGCAGAAGCTGTCACACTTCTGACCTAGCCTCAGCAATCCCACAGCATCACTTCTGTCTTATGTTTGCAGATACAGGCAAGTCACTGTGGCCAGACCAGAGTAAAGGGAAGCAGAATTAGACTCCACCTCTTGATATAAGTCAAGGTCAAATTTCAGAATAGAATGTAGATGATATTGATGTAGTCAGCTTTGGAAAATACAGTATTCCATAATCACTATAACTGTAATTCTTCTCCATAGTACTTACAGTGTTTTACTATGATTACTTATTTCCTTTTCTATATTCTCCACCAAATTTTCAAGTAATCTAATGGCTAAACACCAACGCTTGTGCCCTTATACCCCTGGAGTCTGTTGACAGAAGTAGTTAACGTGGGAAAATGGAAATAAAATGACTGAAAACTATGAACGGGTACCAAAAAACAAATTATGCTTATTGCAATGCAAGTAATCACATATTTGTTAAACAGCAGGAAAGTACATAATAATAAAAGTTGACTCATAAAAGTCAACTTCTGTGGAGAGCTGCATCAAATTCATCAAACAACAATTCGGTCCTTTGCCACAAAGGACTTTGGCTTAATATGCAAAACTCTGCCATGCTAGTTCAATAAGGAACAATGTGGAGAACACAGAGGATAAAACCTTTGGGTGGAGCAGTATATATGCCAAAGATGCTATTCCTTCCCAATGCCCATGGAGAGAATGAGAAGGCATCCTGAGAGTAAGGAACTGAGTACTTTAATAATAAAAGTGAAATGAATAGCTTTAATCTGTTTATTCTCATTCCAGTCTGCTCCAACCCACAATGTCTGGAAGTTTTCATCCTCAGAAAAAGTGCAGTACTTTCTAAGTCTGTCAGTTTTTTGCTAATCTTCAGATGCTGAAAATCATTTTAAATCCATTCCTGTCATTTTGGATTTGCATAAGTGCCTTGAAAGAAAAGTCTAAAAAGGCAATGGCTGATTTAGTGTGAATGAACATGCCATAAAACATTTCAAACCTTACATCATTCATGTAAATCTTTTATGATTTAAAATTTTTGAACTTGCCAATAATGAGTATCCTAGAGTCGGGTTGGATGCAACAGCTAAGGCTGAAAAGGCTCTTTCATTAAAATCCCCCATCTTGAGGCACATGTAAGTTTGGGAGAGGGTGAAAAAAATCTTCACTTTAGGCTGGAATTTAAAATCTTAGCCTAAACCTATGACACACTAGTTGAGGAAAAAGAAAATTTCTATTGGATTTCATTAAGATGCCAAGGGCAAACAGCGTGTTCACCAATGAGATGGGGGATGGTTTTGATATTCAAATTCTGCCTATGGTCAAATCCATTTAGTAAAGAATGTTTAGTCAAGTAACTGATCAAAAAATTACTTATATATTGGGAATTTGGTTTTTACTAAATCAGCCTTATTGTTTTTCAAAGTGAACCCGTCATAGACATTCACTTAGGCGGTGGCTTTCAACAGTGAAATAGAGATCTGACAAATCTCTAGCTGGCTTGTCAACACATGGCACAACAAAAGCATCTTTTCACCAAAGTACCAGTTTTTATCAAACACAAGTCACCTATTTGCCAATTAATCTAATTCTCATTCAGACCATACCAAAATCTTTAGAATTTCAATTGCACTTTTCGAAATCCCAAACTTTTAGTGGCTGTGAGGTATCACTCTGTGACTTTCACACTATTTTGACCTCATCCAGTCATTATTAAAACCTTTAAAAAGAGAAATTCCATGCAAGGAAAAAACTGAAAAGAACCTTTTGACTCCCAGAAATTTGATGGTAATAAGAAGTAAATAATCTCTGAAAGATATAAGTAAATAATATTCTTAAAGTTGAGGGTGAAGGATAAGAATTTCGTTTCTTTTTAATGCTAGTGACCTGAGACAGCAACACTCCATGTTTTCAAGAGTTCTTACTGATGAAAGTTGTTCAGTTCCATTTGGTGAAGGGGCCATTCGCTAATGTCTTACACCTGTCTGCAGAGAATGTGGTTAGCACTTGAAGGGGCTGTACCTAATGAGCCCCATCGTCACCTCTGACAACCCAGGGAAAAGTCTCCTACACAGTTTGTATTAAGGACTGCAAGGAGAAAACTGCCCAAAACAGCTCTTTAGCTTGAAAGTCACAGGGACTCCCATTAGAAGTGTATTGTTTTGAATAGAGCATTCTTTTTCTAATACGTTTTTCAATGTAACTGCCATACACATACACTGCAAAGATTCTACATTGAGTGATGACTCACTTGTGAATTTGGAACAATACTTATCTTCTGCCCCTACCAGCAGCACTGCTGTGGACTGTTACCCCAGAGAGATCTTGAATCTACATGGCACTGGCCTCAAACCTTCTTCAGAGGATAGTCATGGTTACGCAATCTTGTGAATGTACTAAAACCACTGACTTGAGCATTTTGAAACGGTGAGTTTTATGGTATGTGAATTCTATGTTAATTTTTTTAAGGGAGAGAGGTAGGACACCAAGATATAAACTAAGAGCCATCAACACATAGGTCAGTGATTCCTTAGAAAGCATAAAAGCGTTTCAATGCATCTTCCACAGTAATACCTTTAGAGTCTCTGTAAAGCAGGTGTGGCAGGTGCCCCAGCAGTTTTTATTTCAGCAAACACCAGAGGTGATCCTTATATAGGTGTTTTGCAGGATACCTTTAGAAAATACTAATATTTTGCAGAAATGGGAAATAATAAGCATAAAAATAGAAGTGGAAAGAGTGAAGGATGAGGGATGGAATTCTATGAGACACCACACTCACTTATAAACTAATCTGTGTTTATGAGTTCATTACTGTTTATTGATTAATAGGATTTCAGTGTCTGAGGTTGAATGTTTAAAATGGAGTCTATGTGGATAAATTATTTTAATTTAATGTAAGTGATGTTAATGAGAAATTTTAGGTAACAGCTTATGGAAGATACCATGGGGAAGACACGTGTTGACAGGCAGGCTTTCCCCTTTCCTTTTCCAAAACATAACACATAAGGGGCTTCCTACTTTCCCATGCCCAAAACAGCTGTTTTCGAGGTCTCAAAGACACAGATCTGACTGACATTCAAAGTTCTGTGATATACTAACTCCAACACTTTCACTGAGTGATTAAGAAAGTTCTCACAAGCTTGTTAGACTTTGGTCCTACGGCATTCATTCCCTGTAGAAAGAATAGGATAATCTATACAGATTAATGTACACAAAGCCTGGCAGATTTGAAGCCAGTAACAAGGCTCTCATTGAAGACTTCGTATGACTAAGTAGGGTTATTTGAATTATATGTTATTTAATTTGTCTTAGGAGACATTTAAACAAGTAATGGAACTGCTTTTTTTAAATTCTTCTGCCATGTAGCTGAATTTTAATTTACTCTTTTAATACCACCACAAAAGAAATGAAGAACAATGCATATTTCTACTAATATTAGGGTCATTAAGTTATTAATTACATATCCAAAGTATGTTTAAATAGTTGCTAGCTTGCTTATGGATGGCAAAGATATAATTCTGTCTAAAATATCTCATAGTACTTAATATGATAGTAAAGCATAATTTGTAATTACCCTTAACATGTTGTCCTTACAAAACACAGTCCATCATGATTGTTCTTTAATGATTCTGTTTCAGGAAGAAGACAAAGCTTGTGCTTTCTGAAAAGAACCAGAACCTAACTTTGAACCAGAAAGACCAATATTTTGGCACAAAAGTATTGTTAAAATTTATTTTGTTTACCATCTCAAAAGACATGTATGTAGTTATTTGATTTGAAACGGAAATTTAAAAAATTGTTATCTACTCAAACTCTCTGCAGCGATGCTTACCTGCTTACCTTTTTCATTGTTATTAATTATCTCAATGATTGTTAATACCACAGTTTGGAACCACATAATTATCCTGACCTACTTCCTTTGCCCTCTTTAGCTATACTGGAGCATTGAGTCATGCCAATTTTTACTGTTATAGTTTGAAGGTGCTCCCTAAAATTCAAGTGTTGGAAATTCAATCCCAAGGAAGGGGGTATTGGGAAATGGGGCCTTTTAGCATGTGTTTGGCCCTTGTGAATGGATTAATGCTACTATAAAAAGGCTTGAAGGAGCAGATTTCGCCTCTTCTGAAATGTAACAATATGAAGTTCATTCCCTTCAGAGGACTCAGGGTTCAAGGTGCCAGATGGGAAGCAAAGAGACCAGGGCTCTAACTTGCTGACACCTTGATGTTGGACTTCCAAGCTTCCAGACTGTGAGAAATAAATTTCTCTTATTTATATATTACCCAGTTTGCGGTATCCTGTTACATGGTAGCCAAAGTGGACTAAGACAATCACCTTCTCAAAGTAGGTGCTAATCCACTAATATTCCTAAAGTCTGCATTGTGAACTTAGATTTGAAGTATTGACAATCATGATAAAAATACAAACTCCTGGACTGCATATGGTACTTGACACATTTCAGTGTCATTCATACAACCAGCAATGACTGAGTAGTCACTAAGAGATCAGTACTGCACTTAGCATTACAGGCATCAAGACAAACAAGACACAAGCCCTGTTCTCAAGGAAATGGTCTAGTAAAGATTATTGATACTTTTATATAATAAAGTATTGAAGATGCCATGATGAATGTATATAAAAAACACAGAAACAACAAAGGGAAGAGTACTGATTTCTACCCGGATGTGGAAAGAACAGCTCCTAAAAGTTTATATCAGAGAAAGCAAAATTCTGAATGTTAAAAGTAATGAGCAATCTTTTGTCTGGCGAACAAAAAGTATATATCAGTCAGGATTCCAAAAAGAAACAGATGGCATATGTCAAGTAAGTTAGTGAGTGGAGGATTTATTTATAAAGTGTGTGTGTGTGTTTTTTAACTTCTGAGTAATCCAGTTAATTTCTGCATTGGAATAACCACTTGATACATTTTAAGAGCAAACAATAATTAAATAGTCAATAAGACCAAATACTACTCAGGGACTATGTTAACTTCTCTTCCCGGGTCCACAAGGGGCGTGGTTTCAAAGGTAACAACTTCGCAGGGCCATACGTCTATCCACCGATGCCCCCATCCAGGAGCCTTGAGTTCTTTGTCTAACTTTCCCACAGGAAGGTAGACAGCTCAGGGGAGCTTCCTTTGTTTAAAAAGACCACCAAAACCCTTGGAAGGAGGGGCTCTATTGTGAGCCAGGCAGCCAATCCAGCCTCAGAGTCAAAAATCAATCACTCCAGAGGAAGTTTGGAAAAGCTCCTCTCACTGAACGAGAACTTGAATGGGGAGTAACTCTGGGGTTAAATTACCCCTACTCCCTTACCTATACAGATTTCCCTCTCTGGGATCCCCTCCCACAGTAGCATGGGAGCCTTCTCTCTCTCTCTCTCTTTACCTGTGCAGGCTTCATCTCTGAATATCCTTCCATGACAGTGTGGGAGCTTGCACTCTCTCTCTCTCTCTCTATCTCTTTCTATTTCTCTTTCTCTCTCTCTCTCTCTCTGCCTAATAAATCACTTTTCTGCAGAACTCCCTGGGTCTGATACTTACTTGAACAAGCTCACCACGTCACCAGGGTCCTCTCCCATTCTTGGGTGAGTGAGGTGCAAGGACCTGGGAAAACACATCCGATTGGGAAACGGTGAGCATCTTTGTGACCCCCGCAGCCCTGCTCCTGTTTTCCGGTTACACTACCAATGTCAAGTGCTTCACTTGACAACACTCTTGCAAAAATAGGTACTCATTCATTCAGTAAATACTCAGTGAGCACCCACCATATAACAGGCATTGCTTGAGCACTGGAGATTCAGCAGTGAACAAAGCAGTCAAGGTTCCTCCCTTCATGGAAATTTGGTGGGAGGAGGCAGATGATAAATAAATAAACAAGGTAATTTTGGCTGGTGATAAGTATTGTATAAAATAAATAAATAAAAGGGCACACTTGGTTTTTCAGGTCACCACTTGGCCTTCTTCCAAGTGTAATTTCCTTCCTTTCTTTCCTTTCCTCACCATTCTAAAGCTTTTTAAATAAACTTTCACTCCTTCTCTGAAACTTACCCTGGAAAAATAAATACACAAAAGGCTTATATAAATTAAAGTAGCTGAGGAAAGGTATGGGGGGTATTTTGGAAAAGATCTGTCTCAAGAGAAGACATTTGAGATAAGACCTGAGTGATAAAAAAGAGCTTTATTTCAACATTCTGGAAAAGGCAAAACTATGGAGACGTCGAACAGAAAATTGTTTATGGAAAACGGGAGGGAAGAATGAATAGTCAGAACACGGGATTTTTAGAGCAGTGAGACCATTCTGTATGATACTACAATGGTGGATACAGGTCATTATAAATTCGTCTAAGCCTGTAGAAAGTACAACAGCAAAAGTGAACCCCACTGTGAACTATGGACTCTGGGTGATAATGATGTGTCAGTGTAGGTTCATCAATTGTAACAAATGTGTCACTCTGGTGGGGGATGTTGATAACAGGGGATACCATGCATGTAGAGGGGTGGGGGTACATGGGAAATCTCTGTACTTCCTGCTCAATTTTGCTGTGAACATAAAACTGCCCAAAATATAAATTCTATTTTAAAATTGTTTTAAAATATGATCATCTAGCTCACAAGAGAACTCTATTAAATTTCCTGTGATTCAACTTAAAACATGTATTAAAACCCTAAGGTATCACTTATGTTATGAGAATTGCTTCTGGTTAACCTGTTGGAATCTGGAGTCTCTAAAATGCACTCATCTGCTTGGTGAATTTCAACATAACATCTGAATTAGGTGATTACATTCAGAAAAACTGTGATTGCTACATTTTTACACTAAGAATCATGTTGGGGTATGGACTGGAACAGGATGGATATGGAATGAAAAGATGTAAAAGGTAGGAAATTAGAGGGTATCAAGTAATTGAAATTCATCTGACTAAAAGCAAAGGCCGTTTTTGTTCAGTGTGAACCATCAAGTCAGCACTGAATGTCACTGGTTACTACAGGAACTTGGGTAATGGAAAATGAACACAGCTGGATTTATAACTCGCACAAATAAGTTAAACAGCCTACTCAGTGCCAGTGAAGATTACTGATAGTGGTAAATGATGAGGCTTCTATATACAAGCTTGTAGGAAGGAAATGAATTGATGAACCTTTAAAGTTACAGATTAAATACATTTGAATTATCTTGCTTTTGGTCATTCTTTACTAAACAACTGTTTTATGCTGATAGTTAAAAATCATAAAGCTTCTCTTTATAATTTTTTAAATGTTGTATTGAGTTGCATTTGCTGTCCTATGAGATAAACCTGCAAAAGTTTACTATCGGCTAGCTATACTCAAACAACTGTCTTACGTAAGTAGTTCAGGAACTCAAAAGTTATACTTGTATAACCATATTATATAACCAAATTATGGTTGTATAATTACAACCTTGATCTCCTTTTTGTCTAATCTCATGACCACCCTCTGAATTCAGGCCCTTGTTTCCTGACCCATGGACAATTACAATAACCACTGACACTATTTTCTTCAGGCATCCTCTTCCAATCTGTTCTCCACACTGCCACCTGAGCTGTCTTTCTAAAACATCACTCCCTGCTGAAAGCCAACTCCTGTAGAATACAATTCAAACTGCTTACATGGATACACACGTGTTTTGATAACCTAGCTCTAACCAACAGTCTTAGCCGTATCCTTTAAGAGTAGGAAGACCATGTAATTTACATTTCGTACCAGGACACTTTTGATAGTAAAAGAAGGAACTATTTATAATTTCTCTGAGACAAGTTTAAACTGGACTATCAAGGCAAGCAAGAAAATATGATTACCTTGTTTAATAGCCAATGGTTTCTTTACTTTCCCAGGATAAATCAGTGGCTCCCTGCTCTGCTCTAGAGCACACAGCAACATTCCTCTACTTAGCAATTTCACATTGTATTTTGGGTATCCTCATCACGTATATTTCCACCACTAGACTCAGAGGTCCAAGAATTCAAAGACACATCTTTGCAACCTGGTACCAAGTACAGGACCAGATACTTAAAAGGCTTTCAACAGCTGTTTTTTGGTGGTGGATTAATATTGAAGCAGAGGACTGACAGACCTAAGCAGAAGAAGTAAGCAAATATCCAAGAAACGGGACAAAAGTCAGTTAAAGATCTAATCACCTAGATAAATCCATAAAATTATGTTTACATGGAAGCAGTACATATATGCATATTCATCCAAAGGAAAGGAGTATTATATATAAAAGACCGACATTACCTGTGTAAACATTTGTTACATGTTTCAGTCTTTGTATTTCTTCTTTGAGATGAAACAATAACTTTGCATTCTCCTTTTAAATGGCGAGGTACAAAAATAAAAGACAAATTTTTAGCATCCTGATTTTAAAATGCTTCACGATTCGTTAAATAGTACTTATTATGGCTCCAAAAGCCTCTCTTCCTAGTCACGCCGGGACTGTAACATTTCTTTTCAAATTCATACTAAGAAATGATCCTCCAATTATTCTGCTCAGTTGATTAAGATAGTTCATGCTTTACTCCTTACAAATGTTCCTCTCCTGTGTGATGTTTCCCACACAGGATCATCACAGCTGATTCTGTGTAATCACCACAGCAGAAATAAGTGAACAAAAGATGTAACTCTAATGAAAACAGCTATGCCTCCAAATGGTATCTCATCAGGGATCCTGATGAAAAATGCTCAGAACTTCAAGTCTATTTTCTTATTTTGCAAAAGCCTATATTTTATTTTAAAAGCATTTAATTTAAAATGACATAAAATAATTTAAAAATGAAAATGGGAGGACAAATATGCAATATTATATAGGCAAGCCTTTGTATTAATAGTTTCAATAACTTTAACATTTTTCACGAGACATATACTCTTTAATGGTAAAGTATAAGGTAAGGACCCTCATCCAAACTCCTGAAAACTGTCACCCTTAGGAGAGCCCTCATCATTCCAGAAATCTCCCAAGTTTCAACAGCTTTCTCAGACTAAGTTAGACATCACCTGGGAATTAAATAAGTTAACAGATATTAAGCATTTAAAGCACTTTCTGGCATACTTTATGTTAGTTAATAATATTGCAAGATATTTTATTTAACTCTGAGATTTATTCATCTCTGTTATATGCAAACTTGTCCTTCTCATTAAGTTCTCTAGATTTTTTGAAGGTTTTATATTCCACTCTGTATTTACGGTAACCCCTAGAAAATATAACCTCCAACAACCTCATATTATAACTTCTGAGTTGTCTTTACTCCAACGACTCTCACTTCTGTTCACTCAGTTACTTCCTATAATGGCCACATCAAAGATTTTGTGATCATCAAAAAATATTCTGCTTAAGAAACTACCCAAGGTCAATACCTTCTATCACAGCAGCTGATCTTTTGATTTTGATTTAATCAAGAAAATCCCATCCCGGCACCACACAAGATGATCTTCAACCTCAAATCTTCCTTATTTATACCATTAGTCATTCTTGTTTGTTTCAGAGATTACATGGTCCTCTTCCTGCTCAAGGCCAAATTCTCTCCCTAAATCTTGTCCCTTTCTCCTTCTTTCTTCCCCTTCTTGTTATCATTGATTCTCTATGGGCAATTTCTCTTCCAATCTCTCTCTCTCTCTCTCTCTTTCTCTCTTTCTCTCATGTTTCCCCTTACCTGAGAACAAGTTCAAATATTGTATGTCAGGGCAACTCTTCCTGAGTTTTCATCCAGCTCTAGATACTGCCTAATTTTTCCATATCTTATCCAATTTTGTCAAAAATAAATCTTTATGTCATGTTTCCAGTTCCTCACCTCCCATTCACTAATTCATTATTGTCTTCATTCAACAAAATGGATCAAGTGCTTCCTAAGTGTCTGACAGTTAACTCTAACCCAAACTCTTACTTCATAAATTCATTAACGTTTATATTTCAGCTTGTCTTTTTTTTGCTTTTAGTTTTTGATAGTGTTAATCACTTCATCAGCCTCCTCTCCCACTGTGTCTCTGTGAACATACCCATTTTTATGTTTTCTTCTACCTCATGTCAAGGGAAAATTGTACCAAACAGAATCAAGCCAGGAAGTCTATTCAAACTATGGCAATAGGGGAGAAAGATTAAATTCGACTCTGCTGAAACAAAAGGCAGGAAGATTTTTAAATGCTGGTGAGAACTAGTGGAAAAAGTACTGGAGGATGTTGTAGGAGTAGGTCAGTGTGATCAGGTCATCTGTGTTTGCCCACTGGTGTTTATTAGTTTCTTATGCTCCTGCAAATATCGGAAACAGGGGCACCATTTCCTTAGATGATAATATTTCAAAGGGAAAACCCACAGACTCTTAAGAAAGACATTCCTGGTAACATCACACACTTGGGCCTGTAGGGAGGTGGGGAGCACGGGGAGGGAGAGCATTAGGAAAAATACCTAATGCATGCGGGGCTTAAAACCTAGACAACAGGTTGATGGGTGCAGGAAACCACCATGCCACATGTATACTTATGTAACAAACCTGCACATGCTGCACATGTATCCCAAAACTTAAAGTATAATAAATAATTTTTTTTTTTTTTTTTGAGACGGAGTTTCGCTATTGTTACCCAGGCTGGAGTGCAATGGCGCGATCTCGGCTCACCGCCACCTCCGCCTTCTGGGTTCAGGCAATTCTCCTGTCTCAGCCTTCTGAGTAGCTGGGATTACAGGCACGCGCCACCATGCCCAGCTAATTTTTTGTATTTTTAGTAGAGACGGGGTTTCACCATGTTGACCAGGATGGTCTCGATCTCTTGACCTCGTGATACGCCCGCCTCGGCCTCCCAAAGTGCTGGGATTACAGGCATGAGCCACCGCGTCCAATAAATAATTTTTTTTTTTTTAAAAAGAAAGATATACATTCTTGGATTGTAGAAGATTTACTCACAAGGGACAGAGGAAGAATTTATAGTTGCAAGTTTTGTAAAGTCAATGTTCTAAGAAAAGGGAGGTCAGGGGCCTAAAGATAGGGTTCTTTAGAGAGAAACTGTTTAAAGTTCAGTCCAACTGAGGGGAATGTTAAGGCTAATTTGATCACTGTCTATTATGCTTTCGCTTCTTTCTTTGTCCTTCTTCCATCACATCTTAAAATTAGGGATCCTTAATAATTATTCTTTCACCTACTACTGCTCATTTTATTCAGTACCTAACCTGGGATGCCTTGGCTATCTCATAGTCTCAGTTATCACCCGCTAGATACCCTCCACAGCTTTTCTCATTCATTCATTACCACCCAAAGTCTAATTTTCCTCTCTTAAATATTTCTCAAATAATCCCCCATTAATTTCTATTATAATTTGATTCCTCAGTCATTGCAATAGCTTTTTAAATCAGTGTCCTCCTACAAGTTTGCCTTCACACAGCTGTCAAACATCTAACTAAAATGTAATTGTAACGTGAGACTCCATAGTTAAAAGTACTTCAAATTCTCTACAGAGCCCAAAGATAAAGCCCAGGTTCCCTAACACAGACAGCACAGAAATCTTCATGACCAGGTCTTAGCCCATCTCTTTGGCCCCGTTACTCAAAAGGTTGCCCTGTGAACACCATGATGTCTCTTATCTCTAATCACTAGCTCATTTGTTTTTAACCCATTCTATTCCCATTCCCTCAACAGACCAAATCCAACATGTTTGGTATGATCATCTAAATTCTTACTAAGTTCCTGGCTGGGCATGGGGGCTCATGCCTGTAATCCCAACACTTTGGGAGACTGAGGCAGGTGGATCACCTGAGGTCAGGAGTTCGAGACCAGCCTGGCCAAGAAAGTGAAACCCTGTCTCTTCTAAAACACAAAAAATTAGTCAGGTGTGGTGGCAGGCACCTGTAATTCCAGCTACTCGGGAGGCTGAGGCAGGAGACTCACTTGAACCAGGGAGGCAGAGGTTGCAGTGAGCCGAGATTGTGTTATTTCACTACAGTCTGGGCAACAAGAGCAAAACTCCATCTAAAAAAAATTTAAATAAATAAATAGTTATTAAATTCTTGATCCTCATTAATTGGGTAAAGTGGCCTCTATCATGCTCTGTAGGTAATATTTTGCATTATCCGCAAGTAATTGAGTATGTTTGAACATTTCCCCCTACAGTCTTCATGAGGACTCCATCTTTTCTATTTTGAAATGCCCAGCAAAGAATACAATGCCAATTACATAGTAGATATGGATCAATTATTTATCGAAATAGTTGTTAAATTAAATGAGTGAACAAGTGTCTTAGTCCATTCAGGCTGGTATAACAAAATACCACAGACTGGATCGTTTATAAACAACTGAAATTTATTTGTCACAGTTCTAGGGCTGGGAAGTCCAAGATCAAGGTGCTAGAAGACTAGAAATTTGGTAAAGGCCTATTTCCTGGTAGATGCTACATTCTTACTGTGTCCTCTTATGATAGAACAGTGGTGAATGAGCTCTGTAGGGCCTATTTTATAAGGACACTACTCCTATTGAAGAGGGCTCTGCCTTCATGACCTAAACAGCTCTCAAAAGGTCCCCACCTCCTAATACCATCCCCTCAGAGATTAGAATTGCAGCATATCAGTTTTGGGGAGACATAAACATTCAGACCATAGAAACAGGTAAATCCATAAATGGAAGATTGGATGACTTAGACATCCTTTTATGCTCACAACCAGATTGTAAAAAAAGCAAATATGTCCATCCATACAAATACACACATTTATTAGCAGATATAAAATGACCTTCAAATCTGTTCTGTAAGTTTAGTGAAGTCTAAGTTCACTGACTTTTTAAGTGCTTTTACCATACATTGCACAAAACTTCTGTTGGATGGAGGGGATATGTATAAAAATATTGTAGAGGCAGAATTCAGTTAATCTGATAGAGAACCTCAGGCAATCAGAATTCTGTAAAGACATGATAGCACAGGAGACAATTTTAGAAGCAAGCCTCAGGTACCATTCTGAAAAATGAAAGGGTAAAAGACTCACTACAAATTTTATATCTTGTTTAAGAGCGAATGAGATGTCTAAAATATTTTAGCCAATCTAATATTTTTAAACCACCACTTTATCCCCATAACTCATTTATATCATCCATTATGCTAATTAACGAGCCATTAATTCTGCCAATGAACACGCATTGCTAATGTGCTAATTAGCTAATATTTGGTGTTAGGGATAAAGAAAGCTAAAGCACTTAAAATTGTACTTCTGGAGTGTGGCCTTGCTAATTAAATGTTAGCTGACCACCTCTGGAGTGTGAATACTGGATTAGGGCACCTGACTACTGCTCAGATAGAGATTAAAGCTAATAAATTCACACACTGTTTATGCTAAAGAATTGTCAAGCAGATTATGGTCACCATAACACTCACTGTTTTACATGCATATAAACTCTGACTATTAATAATAGAACTCTGAAACTCTTGTTTATCCTTTCCTTCCACAGAATGAGAAATTATGGTCTTAAGATTTATTTTCCAAATGAATCTGCATACACTTTACAAATGTGGTTTCTCCAATCAATATTTAAGAGAGAAAAGAAAATATATTTGATGTACCTGTCCAAATGTTTAGCATTACACCTCAGAGGAAAATGTATCTTCATATCTTTGTTATGTCATCAGCTTATTGCTTGAAGCATAAAGATAAACTTCTTCAAAGTGCTTCTTTTTATTAACAAGATAGAAAATAAATAAGAACTTTCAACAATCCAAGATACAATCCTTTCTTCCTTAATATCCTCACATTAATCTTTACCTCTGCAATGGTGATGAAAACCATGTAGCATTATTATTGTTTAGTCTTGAATAAGACATATTAGCAAACTTAATCCAAGGGAAATTCATGCCATCATGCATCTGAAATCTGCAGCATTAATACAGTTCTCAAATCTACAGGATAAAGATACAACTTTTTGGAAGTCAAAACGTAATAGATCAACACTCAGTATAGCTCATTTAAATATATTTTGATGTATTTCCTTCTGTTTATCTTAGATATAAATAATAGTTAATTTCATATCTCAAATGCAGTTTTCTGTGTTATATGCTTGATATACTACAGAGGACAAGGAAAGACTCTGGAGTGTTAAATACTAAATCTTTACTCAATTCTTATAAAGAATGACAGAAGTAGACACTAAAGAACAAAAGAAATGTTATTATATTGAAGTAGTTGTAACTATCCATGTCAATATAACAGTGGACAATTCTCACACACACACACACACACACTCCAACACATAATAGATTTTAATCATGTTTTCTTTTAAATACTATAGATGTTACATAGTGTAAGTTAATTAGTTTTATCTCAACTTTGTCTAAATTGAGTTTGGTCAAAACACTGAGCTCTGTTTTCATGTTGGCTAAGGCATTCTACTATGTAGAGTTCATTTGCTCTGGAATAAGTTTTTATAATATTCTATAAGTTCATCAAACTGATAAATATTTTATGCTGTCATTAGTGGAAAATGAACATCCTCAGTCTTCACTATGCCAATATGTAAAATGCAGCTAATCTATTCAGATGAAAATTACAATGAGAGCAATTATTTTATTTGGGATTTACCCTAAGCAAATTTGTGGGGAAAAAATCACCTAGATTTGTTTTACAAATGATTGAACTCCCACTCTTGACACCAATTCTATTCTAATTCCACACTGCCATATTTTATAGCTATACTTGGGCCACCCCTTGATTCTCACAGTGAAATCTTTCCTGTATTTACCTATTTTGAACATAAAACGATATCCAAACCTTCCCATTTTCCGTTCTCCACTCCCCATAAGAGAATGGTACTACTCTTCTCTTATTTCCTCTGTTCCTACATATGAATTAGAAAAGCAAATAAACTAATTTATACTATGCTATTAATATAAGATAATAACTGAATAGGGGGATCCCCTAAGAAACATATTTGAATATTAATGCTTTTATTATTCAACAAATATTCACTGGGTATCTCCAATGTGTTAAGTATTGTTCTATTCTACACTACTGGGGAGGTATTAGTGAAGATCAGTGAAGAAAGCAGACAAAGACATCAGCCTTCATGAAGCATACATTCCAGCAAGGAGAGAAAGAGACAACAGACAACAGACACTAGTATATTTGTATATTAGCAAATGATTAATGCTATGGAAAAAAAGAAGAAATAGAACAGAGTAAGAGGATCTGTAGTGCAGGGAAGGAGAAAGGGTTGCAATCATTGAGAAGGTGACTTATGACCAGAAACTTAAAGGAGGTAAGGAACAAGCTATTCAGACATCTGAGGAGAGTGCTGAGAGCAACCACTGCAAAGGCACTACGGCAGGAAGCAGGCCTATTCTGCTTGAGGAACAGCAAAGAAGACAGTGTGGCTGAGCTGAGCAGAGTGAGCTTTCTTCCTAGAGGGTAGGAAGAACGAGCAGAAAGATAAGAAAAAGAGGAGTGGAAGAGAAGGATAAGATTAGGGCTTTGTTAAGTAAAAAAACTAATGAACTTAACCTGTCATGACCAAAAACAGTGTAGGACACACGAGTTACAACTGCATACTTATTCCTTTATTCATTCAATAAGTTTTGAGTGTCCAATAATATAAAGCACTAAGTGAGGTGTAAAGATTCAAAAATGTAAATGCTGCCTTTAAATTGTTTAAATTTAGCAAGAATACAAAGCAGGAATTAGAGTACAAAGCAAAACGTTATAATGGTAGTATTTATAAGACATACTCATAGGAGAAATAGGTCAAAATAAAGTGCAGCAGAGAAGATGAAAAGTGGAGTTTCAGAAAAGGATAAGCAGTAGTTGAACTGAGATTAGTTGAGCAGAAATGCAGCTGTCTCACACATGGGAAGGGCATTCTCAGCAAAATAAATACAGTCATGTGTTACTTAATGATGGGCATATGTTCTGAGCAATGAGTCATTAGGTAATTTTATCACTGTGCAAACAACATAGAGTGTACTTACATGAACCTAGATGGTATAGCGAACTACACACCTAGGCTATATGGTATAGCCCACTGCTTCTAGGTTACAAACATGCACAGCATATTACTGTACTGAAACACTGTAAAAAAAATAAGAAGACAATAGCATTTGTGTATCTAGATATAGACTTTAAAGCAACAACCATTACAAAAAAAAAGACAAAGAAGGTAATTATATGATGATAAAAGGATCAATGGAACAAAAAGACATTATAATCCTAAATTTACATGCACCTAACACTGGAGCTCCCAGATTCATAAAATAATTACTGTTACACCAAATTAATGAGATAGACAGCAACACAACAAGAGTAGGGGACTTCAATACTCCACTGACAGCATTAGACATATCAAGAAAGTCAACCACTAAACAATGGACTTAAAGTACACTTTAGAACAAATGGACCTAACAGATATTTACAGAACATTCTCCCCAAGAACTGCAAAATATATGTTCTTCTCATTGGCAAATGGAATATTCTCCAAGATAAAGTATATGATAAGCCACAAAACGAGTCTCAATAAATTTTTAAAAACAAAAATCATGTGAAGTATTGTCTCAGAACACAATATAATAAAACTAGAAACCAACTCCAAAGGAACCCCAAAACTACAAATGCATGGAAATTAAACAATCTACTACTGAATGAATTTTCAGCTAACAATGAAATCAAGATAGAAATTAAAAAATTTTTTGAAACGAGTAAGTGAAGTGACACAAGTTATCAAAACCTCTGGGACACAGCAAAAGCAATACTAAGAGGAAATTTTATAAGTGCTAAATCCTTACATCAAGAGGTTGTCACAAAAAAATGACAACTTAATGTCATACCTCAAGGCACTAGAGAAACATGCACAAACTAAACCCAAAGCTATCTGTATTAGTCCATGTTCACAGTGCTTTAAAGATACTACATGAGACTGGGTAATACATAAAGAAAAAAGATTAATTGATTCACAGTTCCACATGGCTGGAGAGGCCTCAGGAAACTTAAAATCATGGCGGAAAGCAAAAGGGAAGCAAGGCACATCTTACATGGTGTCAGGAGATTGTTAGAGGGAAGGGGAAACTGCCACTTTCAAACCATCAGATTTTTATGAGAACCCCCTCACTATCACAAAAGCAGCATAAGGGAAACCACCCTATAATCTAATCACATCTTACCAGCTCCTTCCCTCAACACATGGGGATTACAGCTCCAGATGAGATCTGGGTGGGGACACAGAGCCAAACCATGTCACTAGCAGAAGAAAAGAAATAACACAGCTCAGAGGAGAACTAAATGACAGCTGAAACAAACAAAACAACATAAAAGATCAATGAAACAAAAAGCTGATTATTTGAAAAGATAAACAAAGTTGATAGACAATTAGCTAGATCAACCAAGAAAAGAAGAGAGAAGATTCTAATAACGTCAATTAGAAATGAAATGGGAGATATTAGAACCAACACCGGAGAAATACAAAAGATCATTTGAGACTACTATGAACACCTCTATGTATACAAACTAGAAAACCTAGAGAAAATTGATAAGTTCCTGGAAATATACAAAACCTACTAAGAGAAATAGAAACCCTGAACAGACCAATAAAAAGCAGTAAGACTAAATTAGTAATCATAATTTTAAAAAGGCAACAAAAAAAGCCCAAGGCCAGTTGGATTCACAGGTAAATTCTACCGGACATTCAAAGAAGAATTGGCATCAATCCTACTGAAACTCTTCCAAAAGATTGAGAAAGAGGGAATTCTGCCTAAATAATTCTATGAGGCCAGTATCACCATGATACATAACCAGAAAAGGACATTAAAAAAAAAAAGAAGAAGAAGAAGAAAACTGTAGACCAATAACCCTGATGAACACAGATGCAAAAATCCTCAACAAAATACTAACTAATTAAATCCAACAGTACATCAAAAATATAATACACGATGATCAAGTGGGTTTCATCCCAGGGATGAAACAATGGCTTAACATATGCAAGTCAATAAATGTGACACATTACATAAACAGAATTAAAAGTTAAAACCATATGTTCTTCTTAAAAGATGCAGAAAAAGCATTTGATAAAATCCAGCATCTCTTTAAGACCAAAACCTTCAACTAACTAGGCATAGAAAGGACTTACCTCAAATTAGTAAAAGCCATATATGACAAACCCACAGTCAACATTATACTGAATGGGGAAAAGTTGAAAGCATTCCCACTGGAAATGGAACAAGACTTCCACTTCTATGTGGAAGTCCTAGCCAGAGCAAGCAGGCAAGAGAAAGAAATGAAGGGCATTCAAATTGGAAAGTCAAACTATCACTATTTGCTGATGATGTTATCATATACTTAGAAAACCCTACAGACACCTACAAAAGACTCCTAGATTTAATAAACAAATTCAATAAAATCTCAAGTTACAAAGTCAATGCACACAAATCAGTACCACTGCTATATACCAACAATAACCAACCTGAGAATCAAATCAAGAACTCAATCTCTTTTGCAGCAGATGCCAAATATAATAATAATAATAAGATACCTAGAAATATATTTAACCAAAAGGTAAAAGATTACTACAAGAACTACAAAACACCAATCAAAGAAATTATAGATGACACAAACAAATGAAAACACATCCTATGCTCATAGATTGGAAGAATCAATACTGTAAAAAATGACCATACTGCCCAAAGCAATCTACAGATTCAATGCAATTCCTATAAAAATATCAACATCATTTTTCACAGAATTTGAAAAAGCATCTTAAAATTCATATGGAACCAAAAAAGATCCCAAATGGTCAAAGCAATCCTTAGCAGAAAGAACAAATCTGCAGGCATCACATTACCAGACTTCAAGTTATACTACAAGATTGTATGGAAAGTCAAAATCTGCAGGCATCACATTACCAGACTTCAATTTATACTACAAGACTATAGCAAACAAAACAGCATGGTATTGATATAACAGTAGACACATAGTGTAATAATTGAGTGAGTTGGAAGGAAACATGCCATGCTCTGAGTTCCAAATTAAGACTCCTTTATCAATTAGCTGGCGACCGAGAGTCAGCTCATACTCAAAATCTCTTGACCCTGAGGAAGGGGCTTGATTTCCCTTTACATCTTGATTTAGGTAGGGGAGGGGGAGCTTAGCTGAAGCAGAATTTTACAGAAGCAGAACAAGCAAGTTAGTAGGAGGAGGCTGGTAACCAGGATGCAGGAGGTTTCCATAGTTGTTGGTTACTAGGAGTATTTCCATACAATTGTCAAGAGGGGTGGCAGGGGGAACTTTCCATACAATCAATCACCAAGGAAGGTATTCACAATAACAGATAGACTTGCCAAACAGGATGTGGTTACAATGGTTACAGGTACTGTGAACAGTGTGAACGACTCTTAACAGTTCAAAGCTTTGAGTGCAGCGTGACCCAGTAATGTACCTGAGGGGCCATGGCAGGGAGGAGAGGCTAGAGAGAGCTTGTCAGCTTTTGCAGCTAAGATGGAGTCAGGCTAACACAAGTTAGATTATTATGGTAGACCAATGGAACAAAATAGAGAACCCAAAAATAAAGCCAAATACTTACAACTAACTGATCTACAAAGCACACAAAAACATAAATTGGAGTAAGGACACCCTATTTAATAAATGATGCAGGGAAAATTGGATAGCCTCATGTAGAAGAATGAAACTGGATCCCCACCTCTCATCTTATACAAAAATGGACTCAAGATGGATCAAAGACCTACATATAAGACCTGAAACCATAAAAGTTCTAGAAGATAACCTTGGAATAATTCTTCTGGACATTGGGCTGGGAAAAAAATTCATGACTAAAATGCCAAGAGCAAATGCAACAAAAACAAAACTAAATAAATGAAACTTGACTAAATTAAAAAGCTTCTGCAAAGCAAAAGAAATAATCAACAGAGTAAAAAGACAACCCACAGAATGGGAAAAAATATTTGCAAAGTTTGTATCTGAAAAAAGACTGGTATCCAGAATTTATAAGGAACTCAAACAAATTAACAATAAAAGAACAAACAATCCCATCAGAAAGTGGGCAAAGGACATGCATAGACATTTCTCAAAAGAAGATATACAAATGACCAACAAACATATGAAAAAAATGTTCAGCATTTCTAATTATCAAAGAAATGCAAATTAAAACCACAATTATATATCACTTTATTCCTGCAAGAATAGACATTATTAAAAAGTCAAAAAACAATAGATGTTGGTGTGGATGTGATGAAAAAGGAATGCTTATACACTTATACACTGCTAATGAGAATGTAAATTCACACAACCTCTGTGGAAAATAGTATGGTGATTCATTTAAGAACTAAAAGTAGATCTAACATTCAATCCAACAATCCCACTACTGAGTATCAACCCAAAGGAACAGAATTAATTATATAAAAAAGACACATGCACATATATTTTTATTGCAGCACAGTTCGCAGTTGCCAAGATATGGAACCAACCAACCTAAGTGCCCACTGACTAACTAGTAGTTAAAGAAAAATTAGTATATATATATATATACACACACACACACACACACACACACACACACACACACCCACCATGAGAGACTACTCAGCCTTAGAAAGGAAATGAAATAATGTCTTTTGTAGAAACTTAGATATAGCTTCACCATTATTCTAGGTGAAGTAACTTAGGAATGAACAAACAAATATCATATATCATCACTTGTAGTGGCAGCTAAGCTATGATTACATGAAGGCATACAGAGTGATACATTGGACTTTAGAGACTCAGAGGGAGTAGGCTGGGAATGGGGTGTAAGATTAAAAACTACATATTGAGTACAACGTACACTACTTGGGTGATGGGTGCACTAAAATTTCACAATTCACCACTACATAATTCATCCATGTAGCAAAAACTACAAAAGCTTATTGGAGTACAGGTGTTTTTTTTTTTTTTTTTTGGCACAGCCAATGCTTTTAATAGAAATATGATCAGGAAGATTTTAAATATCATTTCCTTTTGGTGGGGGCGTGGGGGTTGAATGTTTTGCAGCAACATTTCATTTTTTCTCTGATAAAAAGTATACATTTATTGTAGAAAATATAAAAAATATAAGCAAGCACAAAGAGGAAAATAAGCCATCAACAAGTTTAGTATATTTCCTTCCGGCTTTTTCTATGCAAATAAAAAAATAACTACTGATTACTTTTTAAATGGAACTTTTTTATATTTAAAAATATTAAAAATAAATAAAAAATATATTCTCAAAAAATAAAGAAAATATACAATAAACATATAGCATAAAAGTTAAAAAATGGTACAACTGTATAGGACACTTACTATAAATGAAGCTTGCAGGACTAGAAATTGTTCTGGGTGAAATCAGTGAGTGAATGGTGAGTGAATGTGAAGGCCTATGTCATTACTGAACACTACTGTAGATTTTATAAGCACTATACAGTTAGACTACATTAAATTTATTTTTAAAAATTTCTTTCTTCAATAATGAATCAGAAAGCAGAAAGCAGAAACTGGACCCTTCCTGACACCTTACACTAAAATTAACTCCAGATGGATTAAAGACTTAAACGTAAGACCTAACACCATAAAAACCCTAGAAGCAAATCTAGGCAAAACCATTCAGGACATAGGCATAGGCAAGGACTTCATGACTGAAACACCAAAAGCATTGGCAACAAAAGTCAAAATAGACATATGGGATCCAATTAAACTCCAGAGCTTCTGTACAGCAAAAGAAACAATCATCAGAGTGAACTGGCAACCAACAGAATGGGAAAAAATTTTTGCAATCTACCCATCTGACAAAGGGCTTATATCCAGAATCTACAAAGAACTAAAACAGATTTAAAGAAAAAACAAACAAACCCATCCAAAAGTGGGCGAAGGATATGGACAGGCACTTTACAAAAGAAGACACATATGAGGCTAACAAATATATATAAAAAAAGCTCATCATCACTGATTATTAGAGAAATACTAATCAAAACCACATTGAGATACCATCTCACGCCAGTTAGAATGGTGATCATTAAACAATCTGGAGACAACAGATGCTGGAGAGGATGTGGAGAAACAGGAACACTTTTATACTATTGGTGGGAGTGTAAATTAGTTCAACCATTGTGCAAGACAGTGTGGCGATTCCTCAAGACCTAGAAATAGAAATTCCATTTGACCCAGCAATCCCATTACTGGGTATATATCCAAAGGATTATAAATCATTCTGTTATAAAAAGACATGCACACATATGTTCACTGCAGCACTGTTTACAATAGTAAAGACCTGGAACCAACCCAAATACCCATCGGCAATAGACTGGACAAGGAAAATGTGGCACATATACATCATGGAATACTATGCAGCCATAAAAAAAGATGAGTTTGTGTCCTTTGTAGGGACATGGATGAATCTGGAAACCATAATTTTCAGCAAACTGACACAAGAACAGAAAATCAAACACTGCATGTTCCCACTCATAGGCGGGTATTGAACAATGAGAACACATGGACACAGGGAGGGGAGGCTCACACACACACTGGGGTTTGTTGATGGGAGCCAAGGGAGGGACAGTTAGGGGGTGGGGAGGTCTGGGAGGGATAACATGGGGAGAAATGCCAGATGTAGGTGAGAGGGGGATGGAGGCAGCAAACCACATTGCCATGTGTGTACCTAATGCAACAATCCTGCATGATCTGCACATGTACCCCAGAACCTAAAGTACAATTAAAAAAATGAATCAAATTTAAATTTGAGCTCCAATGCATAGTCAAAAATAATAAAGCAATTAGTGAAAGTGGAAATTTTAGTGAAATAATAAAACAGCTACAGGTGATAGCAAATGAGGCAAAGAAGATATCAGGGAACAGGAAAGGGAGACAGTCAAAGCCCACTGTATTCCCAGGATAAATGTGGCCATACTGAAGGCTGTGCCTCCTGAAGAGTGATACCAAAGTCAAACAGACTTCATGAAAATTGCCTAACCAACTCCTACAACAAATAAATATGCAAACAACAACAAAAACAAACCTAATAAGGGAGGAGAAGAATCATTAACCAATAGCTACAACATATTACCTAAAGTGTCATCTTTATCAAGAAATTATGAGACGTGCAAAGAAACAAGAATGTGTAATACATACAGAAGAGGAAAAACAAGTGACAGAAAATACCTGGGAGAGGTCCCAGAAGGTATATATAACAAAGACTTAAAAGCAAACATTATAAATATGTTCAAAGAACTAAAGGAAACCACGTTTTAAGAAGCAACGAAAGATACGATGACAATGTCTCATCAAATAGAGAATATAGATGTAAAGATGTAAAACAAAAATCCAGTGGAAACACTGGAGTGGAAAAGTACAATAAACTTAAAAGGACTGAAATCATTAGTCCTTTTAGACACTAATAATTGAAAGAAATTTGGGAAATTAACAAATATGTGGAAATTAAACAACATGCCAACAAATAACCAATGGGTCAAATACAAAATCAGAATGGAAATTTAAAAATATTCTAAGATAAATGAAAGATATAAAATTTATCAAATATAGCTGAAGTAGTGTTCAAGATCTCAATCAATAACCCAACCTTCCACCTTAAGACACTGAAAAATGAGGAAGCCCAGCAATTCTACTCCTAGATTTATACTGAAAATAATTTTAAGCCTATACCTGTATATTCAGAGCACCATTATTCATAAGAGCCTAAAAGTGTCAACAGCCCAAACATCCATCAACTGATGTGTGGATAAATAAAATGTGGTATAGCTAAGTGATGAAATATTATTCAGCAATAAACAGGACAAGGTACTGGTAAATGCAACAACATGTACAGCATGAATGAACTTTGAAAACATTGTATTAAGTCCAAGAAGCCAGTCATTAAAAATTAGATATTATATGATTACACTTTTATGAAATGTCCAGAATAGTCAAATCTATACAGACCAAAATAGATTTGTGGTTGCCTAGGGGTAGGTGAGGAATGGTGGTGGAAATGTGGAATAATTGCTGATGTGTATGGGGTTTCTTTCTGGGGAGATTAAAATGTCCTAAAATTGACTGTGGTGATAGTTGCACAACTCCGTGACATTTTAAAAACTACTGAATTGTATACTTTACAAGGTAAAATGTATGGTATGCATTTTATCTCAATAAAGCTGTGTTTTTAAAAATTAAAAAAAAACCTACATATTGACTACAATGTACACTACTTGGGTGATGGGTGCACTAAAATCTCACAATTCACCACTACATAATTCATCCATGTAGCCAAAAACTACAAAAGTTTATTGGAGTACAAGTGTTTTTTGTTCGTTTGTTTGTTTTGCTTTGTTTTGTTTCGCACGGCCAATGCTTTTAATAGAAATCTGATCAGGAAGCTTTTAAATATCATTTCCTTTTTTTGAGGTGGGAGCGAGGAATGTTTTGCAGCAACACTTAACTTTTTCTCTGATAAAAAGTATACATTTATTGTAGAAAATGTAAAAAATACAAGCAAGCACAAAGAGGAAAATGTACTCAACAAGTTTAGTATATTTCCTTCTGGCTTTTTCTATGCAAATAAAAAAATAACTACTGATTACCCACCCATCTTGGCCTCCCAAAGTGCTCAGATTACAGGCGTCAGTCACTGCCCCCCGGCTACTGCAACTTTTTTACTCTATAAATTCTTAATTTTTTGTTTCCTTTTTGACTCTTTTGTAATAACACTTAGCTTACAATACAAATACGTTGTATACTTGTCTAAGAATAGTTTCTTTTTTATATCCTTATCCTATAAAGAGATTCTATTTTTTGCTATTAAAAATTTTATTTATTTATTTTTTACTTTTTAAACTTTGTTTTGTTAAAAACTAAGAGGCAAAGTCACAGTTGCCTAGGCCTAAAGAGAGTCACAGTCTAATATCACTGTCTTCCACCTCCATGTCTTGTCCCTCTGAAAGGTTTTCAGGGACAAGAATATGCATGGAGCTGACAAGAATATGCATGATAACAATGCCTTCTTCCAGAATACCTTCTGAGGGACCTGCTTGAGGTTGTTCTACAGTTTACTTTTTTATACCTAACTATGTAAAGTACTTTTGTACAACTGGAAGGGCGGTTTGTTTACACCAGCACCACAAACATGTCAGTAATGCAGAGCACTAAGACATGATGACAGCAATGATGTCACTAGGTGACAAGACTTCTTCAGCTTTCTTATAATCTTATTGGACCACCATCATATAGAGTCCATTGCCAACCGAAATGTTGTTATGTGGTACATGACTGTAGATAAGTCAGAAAGTAATAAAAAAAATGTTTCCCAGGTATTATAAATAGCTCAGTAGCTTCATAGCAAGAGAATATATCCTCTTGAAAGCATCAGAGTACAGTAAGCTGTATCCTCCATCTTCAGGGTAAATTGTTGGCGGGGGTGGGGGGGTCCTTAGAAAGAAAAATAGCAGAACTAGCCACCCACAAATTTATTTCATTCAAGCTGAAGACCACAGTCTACATGGATACTTCTGGGGTTCTGGAAATCACAAAGGTATCCCTTCCCAATGAAAACAACCTGCAAGATATATCTTAGCCTCCTCTGATTTGACAAGCATAGAGTGTGGCACGTTAGCATAACAGAACAGCAGCACCATTTTCATTTCCACCATCCTCAAGCTACTCTGACTCACATCACCTTTTATCCTAAGAAAGATCCTGCTACATAGCTATTATCTGTCCCCACTTTATGTAACATTAAAGGGAAAATGCTTTTAAATTGCTGCAACAGACTGTTTCTTTGTTTCAGGCAATCCCTGACATTCATCTCAGAAGTAGATCAAGTTTAAGAAAGCTCAGTAAGGGGTTATTTTTAATATTCATCAGGGGTAGCCATCAGAGCCTCACGTAAGATGGAAGCTAAGACAAAGAAGATCCCCTGGAAATGTCAGCAGAGCAGATCCTAAGGAGAAGATACCAGTGAAGGAGTCCTTGTGACCAAACAGCCAAAGGTCCCTAACAACTGTGATGTCTAATATTCAATTTTAGGCAATTTCGTTAAAATTACAGTAATCCTTTTCCCTCCTACCTTTATTATGCTCCAGAAATGAAAAGAGTAACAACCGTTTATAGGGCAAAGCTAGGGGAGAGCAAAGTTGACAAGGTGAAACAGTGATGGGTTTCAAGAATAGAGCAGAAGAAAGAATTTACAAGTGTGTCTGTTTCTCTTTTTCTCCACTGTCATCATCCTGGTTTAAGCAACTGTCACAGTAAATATGACAGAGTTGCAAAAGTGTTCCTCCTTCTCTTCTTTGTAGAAATAATCCAGCATGGATGTGGTGAAAGAGAAATGCTTATACACTGCTGATGTAAATTCATACAACCTCCGTGGAAAACAGTATGGCGATTCCTTTAATTTTGCCCTAACTAATCCACTTTTCCTCATGATTCCTTACTGTGGAGTACATAAACAAAAAACAAACAAATAAACAAAAATGCTAAATGTCCACTCTGATAAACTCAATCTGACATGCTACCCAAATATTCCCCTTTAGATAATGTTAAGACTTTTTAGTCAGAACTGTTTCATTTCCAATTTTTGTCCCCGTCTCCTGATCAATTTTAAGATGGCTTCATGGTGTAGCTCATGGGGATAGGTATGGTCTATGTGATCTAGAGGTGAGGGGATATGGGGTGGTATTACGGCTCTCTGGGTGTCTGAGGTGATGGCTCTTGCTTCATGGATTGCTACTTAGCCTGCCAGTCTTCATAGCTAAACTCAGTAGCTATAGATCTTATAACCCAATTCCTCTGATCTAGGTGAGGATCCGGTAGTGTTGTCTGGTTTTCTTCAATTCTGTTACCCCCACAGGTCCCTCTGAACCCCTGCCATATTAAGCTAGCTTCTACTTTGCATTTTCCTCCCTACATGCCTCTTATTGTTCGTGACAAAAGGGACCCCATGATAGACAGCACAGCACTCAATCCAGCATCCAAACCATACATGACACTAAGCAATGAAAGAAAGGAATTTAGAAATTGTTCCTCATTTCCCTTTCTTTCTCTCTCTCTTTCTCATGTTTGAATTTACACCAACTACTACCCTGCAAAATTCTTTTTTGACTGTCAGACTCTAACAATTGACTCTCTTATTCTCCTTTCATTCCTGTTTCATCATCTTAATTCTGGGGGGCAGATGGATATGCTTCAAGCAGACTACAGAGTTAATGTATACACACAAAAATGAAAAATTTAAAAATGTTTTTGTATATTACTGATTTTGTTCCATGAGGTCTCAGTCAGTAAGTATTTGTTGGCATGAAAGAAGTAAATACATTTTCAAATTGAAACAAAGTGAAATACAGAAAATAGCAACAACCCTACCAAACCTATCTACCCACATACCTGGTAATAAAACTCTGGAAAATAATAAGTTCCTGCAAGTCTTTCTTCACCTTCCTACAGTTTTGTCTTACAGAAATAAAGTGTCTGTAAATATTTTAAAAAGAAAAAAATTAGTGCTTTATAAGTTCATGGTGGCAGTTTATGGTAGAAGTTGAAGTTTTATAAGCCTAGACTTTAGCATAAAGCAAAGCAGAGCAAAAAGATGCTTATTTTGTTCTGCTTTTCTTCAAGGAGAAAAATAATCTTCAATAGATAAAGAAAAAACTACTGAAAGATATTGAAAATGTACCTGTTTTAAATGAAAATAATTTCTAAAGCTTAGAATAATTCTACTTCATGATATGAAAAGACATCACCGTTGTAATTGAGATCTATTGCCTATAATTTTGAAAAATTTTAACTAATGAGAAAGGGAAGGCTTTGAGAACAAGACTGTATTAGAGCTGCTCCTTTTCACTTTCATGGAAGTAAGTGAAAATGTTCTTCAAAGAAAATGAAGCAAAGGCCCAAATTTGGGAAAACACAAAATAAAATTTAGCTCTAGTGCTGATACATGTGAGGAGGCAGCTAGAAAAAAGCCTGGAAAAGACTGAAATCAGATCCTAGGGAACGAAGAATACCAGCCTAAGTAATTTATTCACTGTACTTTATTTATCCTTTTACCTTAGGGACACAACTCAAAGCATATATATTCTCCTTATTATTTATTTTATAAAAAAAAAATACTCCCTATCATTAGCACAACTTGAGGGATTCTATGCCGATGTGTGTAGTCAGCCATGATCTCTTGGATTGTTTCAATCATGTATATGTGTTTTACCAGTATTATCAACAAGGGACCAAGTCAAGGAAACTAAACCCAAGTGGGCATGCCCTAAGAACGGAATCAGGCTGGGCGCAGTGGCTCACGCCTATAATCCCAGCACTTTGGGAGGCCGAGGCGGGTGTATCACGAGGTCAAGAGATTGTCAACATGGTGAAACACCGTCTCTACTAAAAATACAAAAAAATTAGCTGGGCATGGTGGCGCACGCCTGTAGTTCCAGCTACTCCGGAGGTTGAGGAAGGAGAATTGCCTGAACCCAGGAGGCGGAGGTTGCGGTGAGCCGAGATCGCTCCATTGCACTCCAGCCTGAGTAACAAGAGTGAAATTCCATCTCCAAAAAAAAAAAAAAAAGCGATTGAGAGGAGATACAGTTTTCACATCAATTTCAAAGGCGAATTATACAAGCCTTGTCATAGAGCCAAAAAAAAAAAAAAAAAAAAAAAATCTCCAAGGATGGAAAATAATGGGATGGCTAAAAAACCAAAAGGCCCAGACAGAGCAGATCTGTTAGACTAACAAGAAGCATGAAGAAATATAGGAAAAAGAGCTACATTTTACATTACCTAATTCCACTTACTACAAAGTACCCAAGCACAGAAAGTTTGACTTAACACCCACAAAACAAATTATGATTTCCAAAGATTGATAGATTTCCCCCCCATGCCCAGTCATGCCAGGGTTCTTTTCTTCCTTTATGAGACTCATGATGCTTTCCATGCTTTTTCCAAAGAAAGAAATCAGAATGTGTTTCTTTAACAATATATCTTTTCCATTGCCTCCCAAATTTTACAATCGTAAGTGGAAATAGATTTCTCCATACTTTATGTATCTTTCTCCA
Organism: Aotus nancymaae; assembly: GCF_030222135.1. NCBI lineage: Eukaryota > Metazoa > Chordata > Mammalia > Primates > Aotidae > Aotus > Aotus nancymaae. The sequence continues at coordinate 19,068,645 of NW_026988476.1, read as the reverse complement.
AAGAGAGGAGAAATTTATACTCAGTAACTACCTCTGCCTTTTTCCCCTTCAAGGGGTGAAAGTGATGACTCAAGTATAAAAGAAGAGTGAGAACTACAGTAAAATGAAAGTTTAAATTCATATAGAAACAGAAATTTTACTTTCAGATTTTCTTTATAAAAAATGTTCACAATATTCTTTAGAAAACACATTATGAATAACTACTTTGCTGCTCAAACCCATTGAATATTGCACTGGGCATACTCCAGCATTTAATGAATATTTATTGAATGACTGGTAGGCTCTGAAGAACAAGTAAGTAAGGACTAAACACTGCATCAGTTAGTATTTTCAACAGAGGCTGATGATTAGGAAACCATTTATGATCAACAATAAAAGATGAACATACAATAAAGATAATTTGCTTCAGAGCATTCATAACCAAATTGAAAGTAATTTTTAACTTCTGATTCCAGGTGTGATGATGGAAACAGGATGGGACTTACAACTACAAAACTGAACAGGCAGTACAAGGATGTGATCCCTAAATAAAGGGGAAAAGCAAGACACGTCCTAGGATTGTACCAGTCAGCTGCCTGGAGTCAGTTTCTAGGCTGCAAACCAAGGAAGGGGAACCCAATTAGAGTCCAGAGTGTCATTAAATTGAAAAAAACAGAGATTGGAGTTTGAGAATGCCAAGGCAGCTAGAATTTGCCTTCTAAAATACCAGACGGGGCCAGGCACAGTGGCTCATTCCTCTAATCCCAGCATTTTGCGAGTCTGAGGCTAGTGGATCACTGGAGGCCAGGAGTTCAAGACCAGTCTGGCCAACATAACGAAACCCTGTCTCTACTAAAAATACCAAAACTTAGCGAAGCACAGTGGTACCTGCCTGTAATCCCAGCTACTTGGGAGGCTGAGAGAAGAGAATTGCTTGAGCCCAGGAGGCAGAAGTTGTAGTAAGTCAAGATTATGCTACTGCATTCTCACCTGGGTGACAGAGCAAGATTTTGTCTTAAAAAGAAATTTTTTTAAAGTAAAATTAAAAAAATAATAAAACACCAGACAGGCATGAACTGCACAGAGAGAACTCTGGAGACTCTGGTTAAATACTGAGCTGCTCATATATGAGGGAAAACTATCCAAGACCAAGAAAATAACCTCTGAAAAGTAGGAAGCAGAGTTTACACTGGACTTAAAATTATTCGTATTCCAACCAGACAATGTAAAAACACCTCATAATCCAAAGGACATTGGCTAAAATTCTGAGAAAGATATCTCCTTAATAATGGGGCTAAATTATGCCTATATTAGAATCTGTTCTGGACTCACCCTAAGTTTAAAATAAAGCTTCAGATGATCCAATTGATTTTAAATAATGTAACATGTTAGAATAAAGCACAACACAGTTTAAAGAATACAACCAAGTGTGGTGGCTCATGCCTATAATCGCAGCATTGTGGGAAGCTGAGGGGGTAGATCACTTGAGCACGGGAGTTTGAGACCAGCCTGGGCAACATGGCAAAACCCTGTCTCTATAAAAATACAAAAATTACCTGGGCATGCTGATGTGCATCTGTAATCCCAGGTACTTGGGAGAGTGGGATTGAAGGATCACCCAAGCCTTGTAAGGGTGAGGTTGCAGTGAGCCATGATCGTGCCACTGCACCCCAGCCTGGGTGACAGAGTGAGACACTGTCTCAAAACAAAAGAACAACTGAACACAGCAACCAAGAACATATAATCTACAATAACCATCAGATCATCATCTAATAAATATTACTAGGTAGACAGAAAAAAAAGGAACATATGACTCATGACTAAGTATCAGTCCATGGAATCAAACACAGAAATACCAGATCATAGAATTAGCATTAAAGTACATTTAAAGGACTACCATAAATATTTGTCATAGGTTCGAGAAGGTAGAGAAAAACCTGAACATAACGAGGAAAGAAATGGATAATATACAAAATGCATAGTGAACTTGGAGAAACACAGAGAAAATATAGTAAGGGAAAGTGACAGCATCAGTAATTTGTAGGATAATAATTGCAAGCAGACTAACATATTTGTAATCAGGAGTCCAGAAGAGAGAAAGGAGACAGAAAAATAATGTTTGAAAGAAACCAAATCTGGTTTTTAAAAAATGAAACCTCAGATCTAAGAATCCAACAAACCTGAAGTAAAAGAAAAGTAAAGAAAACTCACAAGGCCATATAAGAAAGTTGCTGAATACCAGAAGTAAGAGAAAAATTTGAAAAGCAGCTTAAGGAAAGAATGATATCATGACAGATAATACTATCCGACTGAATGTTTAACCACATGTTCTCTGGCAGGGAGCATGATGTATAGTATTTGCTGATTCCTGTGGCATTGCTACTTCTAGCTGGTCTATCTACCACTGATGTCCCTGAATGCTGAGTTTGAGGCTGAGGCACACAATTAGTTCTCACAAGGTAGTAATAAGTTAAACATAGCACACCATTACACAGAGAAAAAACCAATATATGAATGACGGCAGACTTCTTGTCAGAAGCCATGCAAGCAGTAAGACAAAGACACAGTTAGTTTAAAGCAGTGACAGAAGAAAAATCGAAAAATCAACTTGGAATCACCTACTAAGCAAAAAAATCTTTCAAAAACAAAGGCACACTAAAAACTCCCTGACTTAAACAAAAGCTTAACTTAAAGAAAACTGACCACCAGCAGGCTAAAATATACTACAATAAATATTAAAATAATTTCTTAAGATAGAAGGAAAATACTATCAGATGAAAATTTGGATAGACACACAGGAAAAAAGAGTGGCTCAAGTGATAATCCTGTCAATAAGCACAAGAAGTATGTATTTCTCTTTTTAAAACTTTTTAAATTATAATTGATTATTAAAAGCAGAAATCATGACATATGTGGACATTTATTACTTACATAGAATTAAAATACATGCCAACAATAACACAAAGAATAGGAAAAGAAATGAAAATGTATGTTTTAAGGTTCTACGTGCTAAGTAAAATGACGCTTTATTTGAAGGTAGACAGTAAAAAGTAAAGATGCATATTGTAAAACCTAGAACAAATATTACAATAAAACAAGAAAGTACAGATTTTAAGTCAAAAGTAGAGATAAAAATAATCCAGAAAAATCAGAGAAAAGAAAAAAGTATAAAAAAGGTTTCGACAAATGAAAAATAGCAAGATAGTATTTTAAACTCACATTGATGGATACTATAGTAAATGTAAATGATCCACACACTCCAATTAAAAGGAAGAGATAGAAAGATTTGATCAAAAATAGGACCCTGGCTGGGCGCGGTGGCTCAAGCCTGTAATCCCAGCACTTTGGGAGGCCGAGGCGGGTGGATCACGAGGTCAAGAGATCGAGACCATCCTGGTCAACATGGTGAAATCCCGTCTCTACTAATACAAAAAATTAGCTGGGCACGGTGGCGCGTGCCTGTAATCCCAGCTACTCAGGAGGCTGAGGCAGGAGAATTGCCTGAACACAGGAGGCGGAGATTGCGGTGAGCCGAGATCGCGCCATTGCGCTCCAGCCTGGGTATCAAGAGCGAAACTCCGTCTCAAAAAAAAAAAAAAAAAAAAATAGGACCCTAATATATGCTGTCAATAGGAAACCCACTTTAAACATATAGATATAGGTAAGTTAAAAGATCAAAAAGAAATATGCCATAGAAACAGGAATAAAAAAAAAAAGCTGAAGTAGCTATGTTACTATCGTACAAACTAAATTTCAGGGCAAAAATATTAACTAGGATAAAAAGAATCTTTTTATAATGATAAATATGTCAATTCATCAAGAGGCCATAACAATCCTCAATGTATAAGCTCCTCAACAGAGATGCAAAATATATGAGGCAAAAACTGCAAAAAACGGGGGAAAAAATACACATTCACAACTGTGATGGTTAATACTGAGTGTCAACTTTTTTAGATTGAATGATACAAAGTAATGTTCTTGGGTGTGTCTGTGAGAAAGTTGCCAAAGGAGATTAATATTTGAGTCAGTGGACTGAAAGAGGCAGCCCCACCCTCAGTCTTGGTTACAACATCTACTCAGTGGCCAGCATGGCCAGAATAAAAAGCAGGCAGAAGAACACTGAGAGATTAGACAGGCCTAGCCTCCCTGCCTACATCCTTCTCCTATGCTGGATGCTTCCTGCCCTCGAACATTGGACTCCAAGCTCTTCAGCTTTGGGACTTGGACTGGCTTCCTTGCTCGTCAACTTGCAGACAACCTATTGTGTGACCTTGTGATTGTGTGAGTTAATACTCCTTAATAAATTACCCTTTATATATACATCTATCCTATTAGTTCTGTCCCTCTAGTGGACCCTGATTAATACAACAACTATAGTGGGATATTTCAATACCCCTTCTCAGCAACTGACAGAACAAAAACCAGATTCAGTAAAGATATAAAATATTTAAACAACACAATGAAGGAAGTTATTTAATTGAGAGTCACAGAACTCAAACTACAAAGCCAGAATACACATTCTTTCTTAAATGCATTCACCAAGATAAATGACATTTAACATAGATTTATTCATTTATAAAACAAGTCTCAATCAAGTTGATACGATTGAAATCAGGCCAGTAAACTATCTGACAACAAGGTAATTAAAGTAGAAATAAGTAATGGAAGGGTATCTGGAAAATCCTCAACTTTTTGAAAATTATACAGTATGCTTCTAAATAGTTAAGGGTGAAAGAAGAAATCTTGAAGGAAATTGAAAAAGACATTAATATAATGAAAATGAATACAGAATATTCAAGAATTGGGGAATTCAACCAGAATGATGCTTAGGAGGACATTTATAGCATTAAATGCTTATCTTAGAAAAGGAAAGGGATTTCAAATAAATGATCTAAGCTTTCATCTTAGATCATACAAAATCAATGACAAAAATAAATGATAAATAACATTTTAAAGAGCAAAAACTAATGAAATAATTAACAGAAAACAGAAAAATAAATAGAACTGAAAGGTGGTTTTTGAGATGTCAAGAAAATGGAAAAATGTCTAACCAGACTGATGACAAAAAAATAAGGAAAAAGTCACCCATTACCAATATTGTGGATGTCACTATGGGCATTACTATGAATCAAACATTTAAAGATTAAGAGAAAATTATGAACAATTGCCTATAAATTTGACAACCTAGATAAAATAGACAAGTTTCTTAAAACTTGTGAGATTTAAGTCAATAAATATGATTTACCACATAAACAGAATTAAAAACAAAATTACAAAAGTAAGTCAAGAAGAAATAGATAACTTGAATAGCAGTATATCTAGGAAGGAAATAAAATTCATTGTTAAAATCTTTTCCACAAAGAAAATTCCAGGTATAGACAGTTTTATAGGTAAATTCTATTAAATGCTTAGAAAGAAATAATACCAATTCCACAGAAACTCTTCCAGGAAATAAAATAAGAGGCATCTTTTCCTAACCTATTTAATGGGGCAATGTTAAGATAAATCCTGATGCCAAAACCAGATGGTATTGTGAGGTAAAAAAAACAGCTATAGACTAATATTCCTCATGAACATAGACACAAAAATTCTTAACAAATTTTTTACCAGTTGATTCCCGTGATATTTTTAAAGTATAATGTCTCATGGCCCAGTGTGTTTTATTCCAAGAATGCAAAGTTGCTTTAAAATGTAGAGCCAATCAAGTTATCTCAACATTTAAAAAGACCTAAAAAGAAACCATAAAACCTTCTCAATGAATGCAGAAAAGATTTTGACAAAATTCAACATCCATTCATATTTAAAATGTTTTCATCACATAGGAATATAAAGTGAATTACTTAACCTCATAAAGGTACCTATTTAAAAGAAAACCTACTACTAATATTATACGTAATGGTGAAATACTGAATACTTTCCCTTGAATATCAGGAACAAGGCAAAAATATATACTGGAGATCTTAGCTTCTTTTTATTTGTGCATGGCATGATTATCTGTGCATAAAATTTTTAGGAATCTACAAAAGAGCAATTAATTGTAATAGAATTAATAAGTAGATTTAGCGAATTTGCAAGAAACAATGTCAATAAGGGAAGATCAATAGTACCTCTATACACATCTAATGAATAACTAGAAATTGAATTAAGATAACAATATTTTCAGAACACCTTAAAACATAACATACAGATAAATTTTATAGTGTAAATCTTGAACACTGAAACCTACAAAATATTACTGTGAGAAATAAAAGAAGCAAATCAAGAAATGTGATTCACCACATTAACAGAATTTAAAAAAAAAACCATATGACCATCTTAATAGATGCAGGAAAAGCATTTGATAAAATTCAGCATGACTTTATGATTAAAAAGATCAACAAAGGCCAGGCGCGGTGGCTCAAGCCTGTAATCCCAGCACTTTGGGAGGCCGAGGTGGGTGGATCACGAGGTCAAGAGATCGAGACCATCCTGGTCAACATGGTGAAACCCCGTCTCTACTAATACAAAAAATTAGCTGGGCATGGTGGCGTGTGCCTGTAATCCCAGCTACTCAGGAGGCTGAGGCAGGAGAATTGCCTGAACCCAGGAGGCGGAGGTTGCGGTGAGCCGAGATCGCGCCATTGCATTCCAGCCTGGGTAACAAGGGCGAAACTCCGTCTCAAAAAAAAAAAAAAAAAAAAAAAGATCAACAAACTAGAGGCATAAAAGAAACAGATCTTAAACTAACAAAAACCTATATATGACAAACCCACAGCCAACATCATACTGAATGGGGAAAAGTTGAAAGCAATCCCTCTAAGATCTGGAACAAGCCAAGGATGTTCACTTTCACCACTTCTATTTAGCATAGTACTGGAAGTCTTGGAGCAATCAGGCAAGAGAAAGACATAAAAATGTAAATGACATCAGTGTTTTTTTCCAAATTGGAAAAGAGGAAGTCAAACTCTTTACCAATAAAATAATCTTATATCTAGAAAATCCTCAAGTTTCTTCCAAGATCCTAGATTTAATAAATGAATTCAATAAAGTCTCAGGTTACAAAATCATTACATATGAATCAGTAGTACTGCTGTGTACCAATAAGAACCAACCTGAGAACTAAAGCAAGAATGCTACCCATTTACAATAGGTGCAAATAAAGTAAAATATCTGCAAAAATACTTAACCAAGGACATGAAAGATCACTACGAGGAGAACTACAAAACACTGATGAAAGAAACTGTAGATGACACAAACAAATGGAAACATATCCCATGCTCATGGACAGGAAGAACCAATGTCATAAAAATGACCATACTGCCCAAAGCAATCTATGGATTCAGTGCAATTCCTAACAAAACACTAATGCCATTTTTTACACTATTAGAAAAGACAAACATAACAAATAGACAGATACAGCAAACTGATCTTTGACAAAACAGACAAAAGCATACTCTGAAGAAAGGACACCACATTTGATAAATGATGCTGGGAAATAAATGGATAGCCCACATGTAGAAGAATAAATCTGAATTCCTATCTCTCATCACATACAAAAATTAACTAAAAATGGATTAAAAACTTAAAGCTAATACCTCAAACCATAAAAATTATAGATGATAATTGTCTTCTGACATTGGCCTAGGCAAAGAATTTATGACTAAGACCCCATAAGCAAAGGTAACAGTAACAAAAATAAATAAATGGGATCTACTTAAACTAAAAAGCTTTTGCACTGCAAAATAATCAAGAGTAAAAAGACAACCCACAGACATAGAGAAAATATTTGCTAACTATATATATAACAAAGTACCAATATCCAGAATCTACAAGGAACTCAAACAAATCAAGAAGAAACAAATAATCCCATTAAAAAGTGTGCAAAGGACATCAACAGACACTTCTCAAAAGAAGATACACAAATAGCCAACAAACATATGAAAATAGGTTCAACAACACTAATCATCAGGGAAATAGAAATTAAAACCACAATTATATACCATCTTACTCCTGCAAGAATGGCCTTTATTAAAAAGTCAAAAAACAACAGGTATGGCATGACGCAGTGAAAAGGGAATGCTTATACACTGCTGGTGAGAAAGGAAATTAATACAATTTCTATGGAAAACACTATGAAGATTTCTCAAATATGTAAAAGTAGATCTACCATTTAATCCTGCAATCTTTCTGCTGGATATCTACCCCGCAAAAAGAAGTCATTATATCCAAAAGACACCTGCACACACATTTATTACAGCACAGTTAACAATTGTAAAGAGAAAATCAACCTTAAGCACTCCTCAACTGATGAGTGGATAAAGAAAATGTGGTATATACATATATCTATGCATATGCATATATGTGTAATATACTATGGAGTACTAATTAGCCATAAAAAAGAACGAAATAACATTTTTTTCAGTGACTTGGATGAAACTAGAGGCCATTATCCTAAAGCTATGGAAATAAAATAAAAATAAACAAATACTTAAATAAATGGAGATATCACATTTATTGCTGGGAAGACATTTTTTAAATGTCAATTCTCTCTAATATGACATATATTCTATATAATCTCAATCAAAATCCCAGAAAATTATCTTGTAGAAATAATTAAGCTGATTCTAAAAAACATTTAGAAATACAAAGAATACAGAATAACCAGACAAATTTAAAAATGGAAAAAAACTAAAATGCTTTTATTGGCTGATTCCCAGGCATACTATAAAGCAAGAATAATGAAAACACTATGGCACCAGAGTAAGTACAGACATGCAGATCAATGATACACAGTACAAAATTCAGAGATTTGTACACAGATGGTCAAATGATCTTTCTATAAAGGTGTCAAAGTAATTCAATAAGTGTAACTTTTACTACAAATGATACTGGAACAACTAAATATTCATATTTTAAATAGACATCAACCCTTTCTTACCTCACATAAAAAAGATTTAATGTGGTTCTTAGATCTAAGCATAAAAGTTGCAATTATAGAAAGTATTTTGAAGAAATTCTAATTTGATATTAGAAAAGAATTAAGAGAAATTCTTTGTAATCCTTAATTAAACAATTTTTTAAACTAGGATACAAAATGCATGAATTATCAAAGAGAAAGTTGATATATTAGACTGAAAATTTTAAATGCTTGCTCTTCAAAAGACACTTAAGAAACTAAAAACAAAAAAAACAAGTAATGCCTGTAAGAATGTATTTGTAAAATAAATACTAAAGTATTTGTAACCAGAATAAAACTAACCCATTTTAAGAAAAAATAGATAAAATTATGTTTATATATATATATATATACACATATGTATATATGATATACAAATCTTTGTATACAAAGATATACAAATGGTCAAGAAGCCTAGGAAGAGAAACTCAACATCTACAGTTACTAGGGAAATATAAATGAAAACACAGTTCAATACCACTAAACACTCACTATAATGGTTACAATTTTAAAGACTGGTGATAATCAAGCACTGGTAAGCATATGAAGCAACTGTCCTGCTTACATATTTCTGATGGGAATGCAAAATGGTACAGCCTCTTTGGGAAGCAGTTTGTCATTATTATATAACTTTGAACATTCATTTATATACAATTTATTAATCTTACTCCTAAGTATTTACCCAGTAGAAATGAAAATATTTATCAGTACAAGATTTGTACCTGAATACTGTTTAATTTTTATTTATACTAGCCAAAACACTGAAAACTATCAAAATACACACTGCTTGATGACTAATTAAACAAATTGGATTACATCCATACATGGAATATTATTCAGTAATAAAAAGGAATTAGTGACACATGTAACCTGGCTAAATCTTCTAAAACATTACATTAAGTAAAAGAAGCCAGACGCAAATAGCTATGTTCTTTTTTTTGCTCTACAAATTAAATTTGATAAAAGGCAAAACTATAGTTACAGAAAGCAAATCAGGGGTTGCCAAAAGCAAGAAATGGGGTTGCAGATCAACTATAAAGGTCGAATGAAGTGACAGAACTGTTCTGAATTATTTTAGCAGTTAGACAACTGTATATTTCTGTCAAAACTCATTAAAATATCTTCATTGTATTATATTTAAATTATACTTCAATAAAGCTGATTATTTAAAAAAAAAACTTTAATTCAATTCTCATCAAAGTCCCAAACTTAAAACTCTGACTTTCTGAAAACAATAATCAAGATATAACTCCTCACTTAAGCTTGAAATTAATAATAATTTTGGAGATGAAAGTCACAATATTTTGTGAGAAATCTAAGGCCCAGAAAGGTCAATTAACTTGTCTTACATTTGAGAGTGACCACACATTTTAGTTTGTCTGGACAGTCCTGGTTTATTCCTGTTATCCTGGTAGCATAATTATTAATGGCACCCTCTTTCACTTTCAAAAATATTCCCATTTATATGATGAATTTTATGGCCACTCTATATCACTCAGCAAATAAGTGTTATAGCAAAATCTGAAACCCATGTTTTCTCATTCTCAACAACTGCTTCCCACTGAATCACACTGCCATCCACTTAATATAGGTGGAAAGGGAAATTAACACCTAAAAGTTATCTTGTCAGATATAGATTTAATAAATAGGTAAACACAATCTCCCTTAACACACACACACATATACTCATACACACTTAAACACATACATGGATGCTTAGCTATACAAACTTATATACATGAGTTCACATTCAGCAATTCTACATTTCCCAGTATTCAGTGGATGTTGACATATGTTATGTTCCAAGGAAAAATGCAACTATCTCTGAGAATTTTACCTGCCTAGAAGGAGCTACTATAACCTTGGCTATTTACTACAGTTCTCTGTGTTTCAATTCATCTTTCATTAAAGCTAGATTATCTCTATTAAATTGAAATAACTAAAAATCTGTAACTCTGATATTTAAAGACTAATTTAGCTTATGTTATGAATTAAATCAGTTCAAAAAGATATGAAATCCCAACCTCCAACACCTCAAAATGTGACCATACTTGGAAATAGGGTCATTGCCAATGTAGTTAGTTAAGACAAGGTCACCACAAAAGGGATGAGCCCTTAATACAGTGTTTTCATAAAAAGAGGAAAGACACAGAGACCAAGACATACAGGGAGACAGAAATCATGTGACATTGGCAGAGATTGAACTGATGCATTTACAAACCAAGGAACACTAAGTATTACTAGCAAAGGGCAGAAGCTAGAAGAAGCAGCCAACTCCTTAATTTTGGACTTCTAGCCTCTGTAACTGTGAGATAATAAATTTTTGTTGTTCTAAGCCACCTAGTGTGTGATAATTTGCTATGGTAACCCTAGGAAACTAATACAATTGGTGAAATACTTAGTAAATGCTAAAATACCATAAGAGTTTTACTCAAATGTATCCCTCCATTTACTGAGCCTGGCTGACTTAATTTTAGGAAGTTTTATTAATCTCTTACCTCTCATCAATATGGACAATTTAGGTAAAATCAGATCTTACACCCAACTTTTATAGAAATTTATGTATTTTAACACCCTACCTAAATTTCAACATCTTTCCCAGTTTCTGCCATCATTCATCTTACTACCACAACAATTTGTGCCTCTTAAATCTTCATCTGCAACAATCAAGGGAACTCGGCAATTTATACTCTGGGTATGTGGATCAGCCAAATAAGAGATAGGAGGATATTGCTAGAATAAATGGAAAGAGCAATCTCAGTTCTGCCTCGTGACCTTTGCACATATTTCCAGAAGAAAGCCTTTGAAAGTTCTATATGGTGATTTCTCATATGCTTTTCTGGCATTTTACCACATGCAGCACCAGCTAAACAGCACTAAATATCTTCTACATAAGACAGTGAACCCTCAGCTCTAGGATAACAGTTACCAACTAAAATCTTATGTTTTCCCCAAAGTCCAGAAAAAAAGCCAAAATTAGAACATGGCAATCATCAGAAGTATGTGTGATCTGTATCTATATGTATTAAAAGCAATTTCATAGATAAGTCATCCTCAGTTAAGATGGTGCCATCTCTTAAATATCAGAATTACTGATGCAGGTTTAACAAAACTTACCTTCTCATATCACTATGAAAAACATTGTCCACAAGAGGAACTCATAATAGTGGGTCACAACCCTCAAGTAGTTTGGAGGAATTTTAAAAAAAATGCCAGTGACTGCTGTAGATACTGAACTATCATGTTCATATACTGACCTGGGAATGGGTAAGAAACATACAAGGAAAGCTAAATTTTTATTTTTTTATTTCATTTTTCTAGGAAAGCTAAATTTCCAAATGATATGTATAGTCCCATTTTAAAAGTATTTTTTATTACAGTAATATTATTAAAGTGAAAATAAAATTCTAAGCTCCTAACCAACTGAATGGATCTCTCCTCTCAGCCAAGGGCACTCCAAAGCTAACCTGAAAAACTAGTTCAGGACATGATGGGAAGTAGGAGTCAGACATGCCTCATTACACCCTCCTCCCTTTGGAATTCAGGCACAGCTGACCAGAACTAACATTAAAACAGAGATTTTAAGACTGACAAAGCAGACTTTTTGTAGCAATATGACACCAAATCCTAGTTTGACTCTAGTATAGCATCACATGACAGATAACAGGCCCGGAAAGGAATTGTGGTATTTTACCCCAAAATATATTTATTTGACATATTGTGGAATGATCCTGGCAAAGGTGCCTCTTTGGAAAATCTATATTCTGTAGAGAATCTCCATTCCTTTTCAGGTCTTTTCCATGATCTAGGAAAGTGTTAACTAAGACTATGGCACCTTTAAGGTCTGATAAGAGCTCTGAAGTCTGCTACCTGGAGACTTCATCTGCATGATAAAACCTTGGTCACCACAACCCCTTATCTTAACCCAGACATTCCTTTTTATTCATTCCAGGTCTTTAGGTAAATGTTTGCAACTAATTGCCACTCAGACAATCTTTGAATCTACCTATGACTTGGAACCCCCTGCTTTGAGTTGTCCCACCTTTCTGGACCAAACCAATGCATATCTTACATGTATTGATTGATCTCGTGTCTCCCTAAAATACATAAAACCAAGTTGTAGCCCGACCACCTTGGGCACATGTATTCAGGATCCCCTGGGGCTGTATTATGGGCCACTGGTCACTCAAATTTGGCTTATAATAATCTCTTCAAATCTTTTAGATTTTGACTATTTTCATTGATAATATATACATAAAATTTACCATTTAATGATTTTAAGTGCTCAATTCAGTGGTATTAAGTATATCACAGTGTTGTACAACCATCATCACTATCCATTTCTAGAGGTTTTTCAACCTCCCAAATGCAACATCTATAATCATTGAACAATAGCTCCTCATTCCCCCTTCTCTCAATATGATCCCATTCTTGTAATAAAATTCTGAAAGTATACACACTAATCATCTCAAAATGTTCATCTTATCTAAACATTTACTAAAATTTGCTTGACACCTATTTTGTTCCTCCCCCCAAAAATGGATGACTAGATTAAAAACTATTTTTAAAACTATTTTGAACTTTATAAAGTAAATGACTTAGTATATGTACAGCACTTAGAAACAGTACCCGGCACATAGTAAGCACTACGTTGGTGTTAGTTATTATTATCTTTTTTGTATTAATCTTTGTTTTCTATTTTTCTACAGTGAATCGTTCTTATAAACAGAATAAAGTTTACTTAGAAATTATTAATAAAAGAAGGCCCACAACATCACTTCAAAACAGATAAAGAATAGAAAATCCAAATCATTTATTTATTTTAAAAAATATAAAACAAAAATACATGAAGAGATATGAACATGCATATAAGCAGCCCTACGACTGGAGCTGTCCCAAAATGCAACAGTGAAAGGGCCAACCCAAGGGGAACAGAGCACAGAGCAAACCAGGGAAGAAGGCTCCGACACGCTGGGTGCAGGTTTCACAGCTTTCAAATCTGTTTCTGAACAGTCAGGTTTCCATAGTCTCTCTCTAGACTCTATCCATTATGTTTCTGTGTCATCCCTGGCCTGATTTCTTTTAGCTGTGACTCATTTCATTCCAATCCTGGGGCCTGGGCTAATTTGTTCTGCTATATAAAGGAATAGAATGGCACAAATCCTGATTAGGAACTTCTGAAAACACAGGATTTCCTCTGCATAGACCAGCAGGGTTTAGTTCTGTCAGGAACATAGGCCTGTATCTTCCCTTTCTTTTGTTCTCCAAGCATTTTCTATCTCAATACCCCTGGAGTACTATGGATATCACTCTCATTTATTGGTCCTCTGAATGTGAGGGTTTGATAGTGGGGCAAAGCTTACATCCTCAATAGATTCCTCTTCAATACGTGTAAATGACTCTAACTCTTTAAAATGTAGCTCTTTCTATGCAATGGTGTTGAGTATGGCTGTTTGGATCATCTGTGCTAGTTAAATTACAGTCTCAGCCTTATCAGTATATTTCAAGGCTACTCGGAAAGTCACTAAATTATGTGTTCTGCTTACTAGAGGAAAAAGATATGTCATCAGAGTCTGTTGCTTTAACACTTTGGGGGCCTAATGCCTTATTCAGTTCTTTTTAGTGACTAATCCAGACCACATTTGCATTAATAGCCTTAACCCAGTCACAGGTTTAATTTGTTTAAAACTATATTTAGGCCTTTGGGAGCCTCTGTAATGAATTTCATTAAACAGAAAGATTATATAATGTACTCTTTTATGATTAATTAACTCTCTATAAAGATGGTAATTATAATTAAACTCATAATTTGACTCGTGTGTCATTATCATAATAATTGATCAAGTCATTTCATCCCGCAAGCGTTCAAAAACTGCAATGCATGTGAAACAGAAACAATTCTAAATCATCAAAAAATCACAGTTTTCACATATATTTCACACACTCTACAGCCTTTTTTCCAGTCTTTTCAGTTAATGGCCTCTTTTCTAACTATAACAATTTCTTTTCCCCAAAACACTTTTTATTACTCAAAAGATGACAATAAATTTATCTATAATATTCATATTTCATATCGGAATGACTGTGTAGTTTAGACATATCTGATGTTTCTGTTTTTAAAATGCAGGATATGCTACTGCCCTCAGGTTATTCAAGTTTGTATATGTGGCCTAATGGGCAGCCTTCATCAGAGACTCCGTGCAACACGTTTTCTGAGGTATGACCTGGGTAACTTTTGAAGGCGTTGGCACTAGATAGTGTAGAATATTCTTCTTTCAAAAATGAGAAGGAAGACTCTTCCCATTCTGACTACTCACAGCAGCCCAGAAAACCCACACAAATGCCCACTAGGAATCATAATTAACCTCAATGAACTGCCACATTCCAGGCATTCAAAGGACTTATCCTAAAACATCACTGCTCTTCATAGTGCACGCCTGTATCTGGAGGTGTTTACAACAGCAGCTGTGAGGAAATGCTGCAGGCAAAACAAACAGCAGCACCATTACAGCTATTTTTAGCCTGTAGGATGGAATCAGCTCAGGGCTGCTGGCTCGGCTCACACACCCACGTACTGAGGTGTCAGCGTTCCACAGCACACTGGAGCAGGGCCATTTCAGTAACAACTCAGAAGGCTTCAGGAAAATTCTGACTGAGCACAGAATTCTCTCTGAAATTGCTATACTCAGGTAAAATTCTCAAGGAACAGTGGAAGACCCAAAGTAAATTTTATGGCTCTCTCATCCAAACCATCTCTGAGAGAAGGACAGTGGAGTGAAAACATATAATGACCTTTTGGCTCATGTAATTTGTCTTTATTATTTTCTATTCCTTCATATACACATATATAGTATATAAAATATACAATAAGTATATTAAATATATACATATTATATATATGTATATACACACATACAAATATTCTTTTCTGCAAGTCATCTTGAGAATTTGTTTGTAAAGAAGTGAGATACAAATAAATATTAAGACCTAAGCATGAATTACACTGTAATTACCTCTCCCAAACTAAGGTAAAGCCACTTAGTTTAACCCACTCCTTTCTATGGACATAGAATGTCTACAGAACATAAGTCTATATAATGTCTATAGAAATGAGTTGGTTAAACTAAGTGCTTTCCAACCCAGTGCATGCTCCCTTTCTGATTGTCCCCTGCCACCTGCCTCTGGCTTCCTGCCACTTCTGGAACACACTCTATGCTCCGGCCACAGATCTCTGTACCTTGACACATGCTGTTCCTCTACCTGGGATAAGCCTCATTCATTTTTTTTCCAGTTTTATAATCCTACTTATCTTTCAAAACTCTCCTCAAGCATTGCTTTCTATAAGAAGCCTTTCATGCTTACCTGTACCAAGCATTTATTCTCACTCTGCTGCAAGCCATGATTGTAAATAACTTTGAAGTAAAAAACATCTTTCATTCATCTTTGCAGCTCCAACACCTAGCACAACACCTGCCAATAGGACCTAAAAATATTGTGTATTGAACAATTAAATGAATGTCTTTTCCAGTTCTGACATCTAATTAGATTGAGATAAACCAGTCAGATAACCAGCACAGCCCTCACACATTACCCAAAGGGCAGCTGCCTCTGATGGAGATGGGAAGGCTTAGAAAACTTCAGGGAAAGATCAAACTGACTCCATAG
The DNA here is from genome assembly GCF_030222135.1 of Aotus nancymaae. Classification (NCBI taxonomy): domain Eukaryota; kingdom Metazoa; phylum Chordata; class Mammalia; order Primates; family Aotidae; genus Aotus; species Aotus nancymaae. The sequence continues at coordinate 19,052,066 of NW_026988476.1, read as the reverse complement.
GACAGGCCTTGGATGAGCACCAGTAAATAAAAGAAAAGAACAAAAAGAAAGTTTCCATTACTAACATTACCTAGAACTAACCTGGGGATTTGTACAGTAATTTAATTAAATGTGATCAAGCTTGAACTTTTGGATAAACAAGTAGACATCAGTCAATATTTCCAAAATGTGTCTTAGAATGTCATATACATTCTAAGAAGCAGAAGGTGAGGCATTAAATCTTAAAGAGATGCCCTTAAAATACCTAGATTTACAGTTCCCATTGGCTATAGTGTTCCTCAGTGTTCTCAGTGGGGCATTACTTACTGCCCCACCCTAGAGGCATTTTGAAAATTTGTGGAGTTTTGTTTGTCTTCTACTATAACTGTGCCTATACATTTATATATTGAAATGTATATTTTACTAAAATTACTTTCATACTATAATTTCTTTTAAATTATACTTTAGTTTCTATTTAAAAATTGAGTGTTCGTATGTTTTATTATCCATAATTTTGTTTCATGAAAGGAAGGGAGGAATTATATAATATTTGCTATAGAAAAACTCAGTCTCACCTCCAGAAATCCAAGAAAACAAAGAAAATGAGGACTGGATCATGGCTCCCTCCACTTGGCTTTTTCCAGTCTTCATTGTCATATACTCTACAGCTACCAGAAGCCATGGTCCCTGGAGGTCCCACCTAGACTTCTCAGACAAGAACATCATGCTTTGAGATTTGAAGCAGATACCAATGCCTTTAACGATGTCATGTCTGCTGCCTTTGGAGGAACAGAATGCTTTATCCCACTGTGGAAATAGAGGAAGTCAGAGGATACACTTAAATTTATCATTGAAAAAAGAGTAGGATTGAGGGCTTTTCTTTCCTTTTTTCTTGCTCCTGCCTTTTTCTTTGAATAGGTGCAAGAATTGGATCAATCAGAATCCTTTGTTCATAACACACTATTATCACTGACTCACACCAAAGGATACAAAGTCCCTTGAAAAAGATGAATTACAGCAGATTAGAATTTTAGTTCAGGGTTAGATTACAAAGTCAGTGTACATAGCCCAAATCACCTAAATCTAACTAGAAGTTTCCTTATATCAAGCATAAAGTACAGTGTATGTAATTTTGATCAAGAACCCTGGATAATAGTTATTATGCATGTCAAATTTTGAGAATCAATTAGCTAGAATTCTGGAAGAAATAAAAATCATCTATGCAGACTTCTGATCATTTCAACTTTTCTGCTGCTGTTACAACTGTCAATGTTTGGCAGTCAATAAGGGATTGGTAGAGAATTCCAAAATACTCTTATTCTTTTAAGATTTCTTTTATTCTGTTGGTTTTTATTTTGGGATCTCTCAAATTTTCTTTGTTTCTATTTTTTAAAAATTTAGAATAGTTTTAGATTTACAGAAAAGTTGTGAAGATTGTTGATATGGTTTTGCTGTGTCCCCACTTAAATCTCATCTTGAATTGTAATTCTCATAATCCCCAAGTATCATCAAGTGAGAGAACTTTAATCCCCAAGTGTTGAGGGAGGGAGGTGATTGGATCATGGGGGCAGTTTTTCCCATACGGTTATTGTGATAGTGAATGATCTGATGGTTTTATAGGTGTTTGGCAAGTTCCTCCTTGGGTCACTCTTTTCTCTCCTACCCTCATGTGAAGAAGGTCCTTGCTTCCCCTTCACCTTCTGCTATGATTATAAGTTTCCTGAGGCCTCTCCAGCCTTGTGGAAGTGTGAATCGGTTAAAGCTCTTTTCTTTATGAATTACTCAGTCTCAGGCAGTTCTCTATAGCCGTGTGAAAATGGACTAACACAATTGTATAGAGTTCGCATGTACCCCACATCCAGTTTTTCTCATTGTAAACATTTATATTAGTATGATACAATTGTTACAACTCATGAGGCAATATTGATACATCACTATTTACGTAAGTTTTTAATTGATGCATATTTTCTCAGTTTTTACTGAATATCCTTGTTCTGTTCCAGGAGCTCATACAGGATCCCACATTACATTTAATTGTTATGTCTCCTTGGGCTCTTTTTGACAGTTAGTTACTTAGAATCTTAGTAACAGTTTCTTAGAATTTCTTTATTTCTGATGACCTTGCCAGTTTTGAGTAGTACTGATCAGGTATTTAGTTGTATGTCCTTTAATTGGTATTATCTGATCTTTTCTCATAATTAGATCAGAATCATGGGGTTTTAGAATGAAAGCCACAGAGAAGCGCAAGTCTCACCACATCGTATGAAGCATGCATACTGTAAACATGACATCCACTACTGATGTTAACCTGGCATTCCCACCAGCCATGAATGAGAGTTCCTGTTGCTCTGCATCTTTGTCAGCCAGCAATTAATATAGGAAGCTTTTTGGATTTCAAACATTTTCATATATGTGTAGAGGTATCTCACTGTTCTTTTAACACATAGAATCAGGTTGAACATCCTTCTAATGCTTATTTTCTATCTGCATATCTTCTTTGGTGAGGTGTTGCTTGGATTTTTGGCTTTTTTTGTTGTTGTTTCCTTATTGTTGACTTTTAGGAGGGTTTTTTTTTATTTTGGGGGTACAAGTCTTTGATCAAAAGAGTGATTTGAAAATATTTCCTCCCAGGCAGTGAGCAGTCTTTTTACTTTCTTGATAGTATCTTTCACAGAGTAAAGTCTTAATTTTAATAATGTATAACTTACCAATTTTTCTTTCATAGGTCAAGCTTCTGATATTATATTAAAGAATTCATCTCCAAACCCATGGTTAACATAGGTTTTCTCCTATATTTTGTTCTGTAAGTTTTATTGTTTTACATTTTGCATTTAGGTCAATGATCCATTTTGAGTTCAATTTTGTGTGTAAAGTCTGTGGCTTGGCCTTGAATTATTCCATATTCCATGCTGTTTCATGTGTATGTGTTGGAATAGAAGGGTGAGGTGGTGGGGAGGGCAGTGGTGGAAGCAAGAAACTAAAACCTGGGTCTGAATTAAATGCATAAATGATATGATCCTACTATGTTCACTATGAGGACATTTCATTTCTTTCTTTTCACAGTCCCTCCAGGGAAGCAGTAAAGTAGTGTAAACAAGCTTTCCAAGGACTACTTTGGTGTCCTCATTTACCTCTGAGATAAATGCCTGCCTGAACTTGACAGGTCTCTTTTGGAGGACAAAAGAGATTATAAAAAATTAAGGCACTTTGAGAAATTCAAAGGCCAATATGAATGTAATTTAACAAGTGCAACATTATAATGAACAATCTTCCTTCAGGCTCCATTCTTACACCATGCCTGGGAGGTAGAATCATTCCCTTACTTATGGGAGAACTTCTCATGGTGTAAACATTCATTCTAGAGAGCATTTCCCCATCAAACTACAGGCTGGTGCTCTGATTGACATTCCCTGCAAAGCAATTTGATAAGATTAAGTGGCCCTGCTCTCAATGTGTTCCTCCCTCCCCCACCTTCCTTTTCTGAAAAGGACTGTGTGAAACCACAGGGAAATAGTACATTTGCACACTATTCAGAAAACAGCTTGGCTGCCTGGGCTTGGCAGTGGATAAGCCCCTATTTTGAGCTCTCTTCAATTCACCATGCTCTGCCTAGAGGAGGCTGAAATCATCCTTTGCCTCCATCTCCACATTGAATGTCAGCCACAATCCCTGGCCACAGAGCCACCTACCAAGTAGACATCAGCCCTACATCATCAAAATCATCTGCCAAGTCATATCCCAGGGGTTCAGCAACATGGAGTTGCATTCATCCTGGAGACTTGAGTTTGGTGATGGCAAACTCATCACTAAATGAAAAGCAAGCCAATTCTTGAGCTTTTGGCTTCTTTATGAGTTTCCGTAAGTCCAAAATTCCCTTTCAATAAAAAGGGGAAAGTTGAGTTCTTGGCCCTCATGTGTCCTCAATACATTAACAAATCTTTCTAGCTTTGAAATGAATTATCTAATGCTTACAAAATATGAAGTCTTTCTGAGCCCTCTCAAATCAAAATGGAAAAGAAAATACTTTAAATTGAAGATTTCAAACACGAGATCTGAATAATGACTCAGTTCTTTCCTTCCATCAGCAAACTGCAAATTTTCAAGTATAAAATATTCCCTAATAAGCAAAAGAAATGACTGTTTTCTGGAAAAGAAAGTACAGATGAGTAGTGATCATTCAATATTGATATTTCCATTAGCCTGAAATCCCATTAAAGATAGTTGTAATTAATTGCAAATATATTTTCAACATAGAAGATTTAACAACAATACCATGTGCATATTACGTTCTAATTCTGTTGATCTAGGTCTTTCTATCTCTGGAAACAACATATGCAATGAATACCTAACCTTTGCTATGTGAAATGAGGGACTAAATGAAGCTCACATTTAAATGTAACTGAAAATGTGTCAAGTGAGTTGTAAGTGAATAAAACATGTCAGAATGATTATTTTCTAAAGGTGACAGACACTGAAGCTGTATTTCCAGGTATGTGGAGAAGCTATTAAAATTCTAGCAAGGTCTATCAGGTTCAGAGAATGACACTGGAAATTTATTACAGGTGCCAAATTCAGTCGTATTCTGAAGCGTGTTAATGTTTCCCACTGCAGACTCCTATAAAATACATTTCAAGATCTTTATGGGGGAAAAATGTGTTTATGAAAATCACAGGGCCTCCAAAGGGGAAACTGAATAAATGAGAGAGAGAGAGAGAGAGAGAGAGAGAGAAAGAGAGAGAGAGAGAGAGAGAGTGTGTGTGTGTGTGTGTGTGTGTATGGTATGTGGAGCATGTATATGAATTGCTGTATTATCAAATGAGACAAACTGTAGACTCTAAAAGAGCCCTATCTATGTTCCTTACTTTCCAAAGGGCCATATACCCACTGCATTCCATAAAGTTTCAACAAACTACTGTAGTATTAGTCTTTCTTATTTTTATCTATGCTACTTCCATAGCCTTGTTTGTTCCCAGGGTAACCAAACTATCAAACAAGCTTCTGCCTATTTGACTGTGCTCCAAATACCCTCTCAAACACACAGACTCTCCCCTATAAAACCAATGTGGACAGAAAGGAATCATGGGTAAATATTTTTCAGTTTCTCTCTGTAATTTCTTTCACTCTTTCACACTTTCATTTGTTGGTTGGTATATTTGGTTGATTACATGGCTGTTTGCTCTCTTACAGCAAGTCGGGACACTGTTTTATTTATTTTAATTTAAGGTATTATACTTTAAACTGTATTTAACATCATTAACTCTGTCCAAGGATGACAGAAGTTAATAAATATTCCTCACAGTGGCACACTTGTCTCCATAGATGTAGGTAACCGATTCTGTACTAACCTAGCAGAACTATTCTAGGAAGAATATATAGAAATTGGATTTATTTTGTGAAAAACTTTCATCACAGAAGGAGAACTCTGATGGGAAAGACTCAAAGGGCCAACGTGGTTGGGAAGTACAAAGGATGAAGCGATGCACTGGGGCTGCAGTATGTTATGACACCCCAGAGAAAAGCATAAAATCCTGTGCAGTAGCTGTTTTGCATAAATGAACAGGCAACAACTCATTGATTATTGGGAAAACTGATTTCACCTGTCATTTGGTGGTATTTAATTAACATAAAGAATGTGTCATTCTGTGGTTGGATCACAGAACATTGGAAAGGTCCATCTGATATCTAGACGAAAAAAAAAGAGGAAATTACCTTTCAGTCCTTAATCCCAGTCTTGCAGGATACTTAAAATCATTGTCTATGATCCATTCATGCAGATTAACTGTGAGTCACACCTCACTATAGAGAGGCAACTAGTAAACAGTTTTGAATCCAAGTCAGCAGTACAGGCAAAGGACCAGCTCTGAACTGCTCTGTTATGCTCCTGTCACATTATGTCCCTGGTTTGGAGGAATCTTGGGTAAATGTGTGCATTCATGTTCTTCTCATGGATATCAAAGGTTTTTTTTCATCATTACCAGTGGCTAAGATTACTAATCGCTCTACAACAAGATAGAAGAGTAAACACAAAGACTGTCATACATGCCTGAGTTTTTTCCAGGCCACCATTTTTCACCAGGTCTCACCAACCAGGAGCTCGCCCTTTAGGTTCAGACCCCTCCTCCTGCCCATCCTTCTAACATTTAAATCTTTCTCACCAAACTTTAACCCACTCTCCACCATCAAGGCTACATTCTTCTCTAAGGCATTGAAGAAACAGTGCAGAACAGGCAAGAAGCAATAAAAATCATATAATCAAATATATATATATTTCTCCATTAATGAAAGAATATGTCCTTGAAAACAAATACACCACCTAAAAAGCACAGAATAAGAATATACCATCACAAGAAGCAAGGAAAGCTAGAATGAGAAAAGATGAACAGCTTTCTTGAACCCTTACAGTTTTATTTTTTAGTTTGCTGGGCAATTTACAACATGGAAGGTAGTAATAATTGGTGTAATTTGCTGGTACAGTCATGTGAATGTGCTTGTATCCAAGTGGCTGTAGGCCCCGCACACCGCCTTATCTTGTTTGTGTGCCAGGTCTGTGACCTATGTCAAAAACACACCAACACATCCATCAATCATTTACCTCAGGGGTTTTTTCATATATGCCTACAACAGTATCACTTCCGTTACACTCTTTTTTTTTGTAGCCTCACTCAAATACTTCTTAGCATGCTACCTACAATATGTGTCTTCAAAGAAAGAAACCCATCCAGAAAGAAAGTGTGTACCTGCTGTTTGAAGCTGATGGTGTATTGTTGGTAGATGACAAAAAGAAACTGAACTCCTCAACTCCTATTTCGCTTTTGTCCTCACGGTCAAAGGAAAAGGTATTCAGTCAAAAATTAGTAGAACGAACACCAGTACCTAGGAATTGAAGCTCTAGATGAGAAAAGGGGTTGTGAGGGAGCACCTATAGGCTATAAGTAAGTTCAAATCTCTTGACCTGAGAATTACATTTCAGGTTACTGGGCAAACTTTCACTTGAGTTTGACAAACTACTGTAGGTAATCTTTAGAGAAGAAAAAGTGAAAGTCGCCGGAATACTGTAGACAGTGTGATTTTCATTTTCCAAAGTGGTAAGGTGTACTTAGTACAAACTTAAATTCCAGGCAGGACCCAGTTATGAAAAGCAAGTGTGTGAGTACCACGAATGCAGAGGTTGGTAAACTTTCATGAATGATGAAAAACAATCCCTTTCAGAAATCTGATTCAATCACACAAATCTCTGCCCCCAAATATGGAATGAATAACTAAAATAAAAGATGAGTATCTATCTCCCAAAATATGTACATGCACACAAGCTAAATTTTACATACAGTCTCAGGAAGTTCATTAACCCCCTTAATTTCATTCATGACTTGACTAATGAGCTCATTAAGAAAAATCATATCCAATTAAAATAATTTCTGCCTTAGCAAAGTTTCTAACTGGTAAATCTATAAATAGAGTCAATAATGCATATATTAATTTAAACAAGACATTTTGATCATCTCATTATATTCCTGTGAACAAGGTGATAAAAAAGTGAGTTGACTGTTGAAATTAGTTTGTTATCCCTTTAACAAACATTTACTAAGTACATTTTATGTGTCATTTACTATAGGTACTAGGAATAAGGTGAAGCACAAAACAGACAAGATCGCAACATCTGAATACCTTGTACCCTACTGGATAATTCAGACAACAGACAAAAATATTTCAGATAATTGTAAGTGGTATGGTATGAACAAAGTAAGCAAAGTGATGTGATAAGCAGTGAGTGTAGAGGCAAAATATGTGGGCTATTCTGGTAGTCTAGAACAGTCTTTCTGATGTTCATACTCGATCTGAGACTTAAACCTCAGGAAAAGACAGCTCTGTGAGGAACGGGGGCAGAACATCCGAGAGAGAAAAACAAGAGGGGTGAAGATCTGAAATAGAACAAGCTTGGCTTATTCAAGGAAGAGAAAGGCCAAGGAACATGGGAGAGATAAGGTCAAAGGCCAAGGGAGGGCTTTAAATCATGGTAAGAACTTTGGATTTCAGGCTAAGTGAGATGGGAAGGTATTTGAGGATTTCTACAGGGCAGTGACGTAATCTGACATGCGTGGGTTGCAGTGTGGCAAATAGATTACACTAGGTGGGAGAAGCAGGGCTAGAGAGGGAGGAGTTGCGGAGCCTGGAGTAGGACAGTGGTCTTGGAGATCGAGAGAAGTGAATCTATTCACAATATGTTTTGAAGGATTTGCTGGTAGATTCGATATGGGAAATAAAAGAAAAGAAGCAACTTAAGATAAGTCCTAGGTTGTTTTCTTAAGCAGCTAGGTGGGATAGTAAATCTATTTGCAGAGATAGGAAAGACTGGGAAACAAACAAGTTGGCTGGGAGGTGGAGAGGGTACAAAACTAGAGTTAAATTACTTTGTTATTAAATGTTTCTTATTAAGGATAGGACCACCTCATAGAAAGCTTTAAACAATGTGGTAAGTGACTATACCCTTGGCCTTGTCTTGCTCAATTTGTATTAATAGCATGATTTAAAATAGAGAAGAAGAACTTGTCAAATCTGTAAATAAAGGAATTTAAGACAGAATTTAGGTTGAAAGTATGTGCCAAATAAAATAAAATTACATTTAAGAGGAAAAATATAAAGTCCTTCTCTTGGGTCCAAAACCTATATATTTAAATATAGATTGGGAGAGATGTGGCTTGTAGCAACGTGAAAAAAAACAAGGTTTTGGTCAACTATAAACTCAAAATCCTAAGAATCAGCATATAAAGGACATAGCAAATTGGCACATAACCAACATGGAATCAACAGTGTTTTTGTTGTCATTATTATTGACATTTTTATGATTTTTAAAAGTTTGAACCAATACATAATGTTTATCAAAGGAACTGATGCAGTTTTAGGATGAATTAATAGAAATGGAATATCTACAGTACAGAAACTAATAACTTCAACTTATTCTCTACTGATGAAACCACTCTTGCATTATTATGCTTAACTATGTAGTATAGACATGCTGCCCTTAGGAAGCCAATGGAAATGGTAAAGGGATTAACAGCACATTATGTGAAGAATGTTAAAGAAATGAGGATATTTGGAAAAGAATAAAAAAGAACCATAGGCGACATCTGAAGAGCTCTCTTCTAATAAGAAAGTGGACTTTGACGGCATGTCCCCAGGAGATAGAAAAAGGATGACTGTATAAGAACAATAAGGGGACAAATTTTGACTTGCTTAAAGAACTTTCTAATAGTCTGGGATTACCCATGAGAGAATGGGCTCCTTTGAGAGATGGAAGTTTTGTAATATGAGTGGTATTCAAGAATTTGCAGCTGCCTGATGACAAGAGCATTGGAGACAGAATCAAAGAATGGAAAGACAGTTACGCTAGTGACTGTACAGGTTCTTTCCTGCCCAGTGGTTCATAATTGCTTTGTATATGCAGAAGCATAAAACTATGTCTCAGGATTTTTTTCTTTTTTTGATAGAAAGCAACAAAATAGAAAATATCAGTGGTCTTTTAAATCTGAGAATATCAGTGACAATGAACATATACACAGACTCAATAAATGCTGTATATTTGTTAAAATGGTATGTGGAAAATCCTTTCCCATAATCAGAGTTGGTGCATACAAAATGTGGCAAGGGTGTTGGCCATGACCTCAAATTCCTGCTAGGAAGTAGCCAGTCTGTGAGTCAGTCTTCCTTATACACATGGCATAACCCCTACTCACATTTTTGCTTAGTAAATTATTTCTGCTATATTGTAGTTGCAGAATTTCATTTGATCCACAAAGAAATGTTATGAAACCAAGTATGGGTTTCTCACTGAACCCATTATTTAAAGAAAAAAAATTACTTTACTAGATGACTTTAGAGCCACACACCAAATCTTATTAAATTTGGTTTATGGCTCTAAAACCATTTATCAACTTCCACTTCCCAGTAGAATGGAAAATTCAGCAGTTGTGTGAATTACCTCCAAGTTCCAGACTTGCATATCCAAATGGCTACATAACATTTCCACTTGAATGCTTGACAGAGTTCCCAAGTTTAACATACCTCAAATCAGCTCTTGATTTATATCTCTAAATCTTATCACACCTACAGCCTCCCCACATTAGAAAATTGTACCTCTATCCCTCTATCCACCTGTTGCTCATGCTAAAACCCTAGAAATTATCCTGAGACCTGTATTTTCCTATTTCCTTTCTCTGTAAGACTGATTCTTCACAATGCATATGAAATCATTTCACTTATTGCAATCTTCTTGGTCATTACCCTAGCCAAGATTACCATCACTCTTCTCCTGGTCCTCAACGGTAGCTCCCTGCCAGTCTTCCAGATGCTACTTTAATGCATTCCTGTCTATTCTCTTCAGAAATCAGCGAGATATATTGACTTGAAATGTAAATAAAATGATGTCATTTCCTGATTCAATTTCAACTGTTTCTCAACATAGAATATTAGCTCCTTACCATGGCCCTCAGGCTTCAGTTGATATGCTATCTACCTATCTCTCCATCTTCATCTCATGCTTCTCATTTCTTCTCTCATTATGCTCCAGTCTTTTTTCAAGTCTTCAAAAGCATCAATGTCTTCCCTGCCCTAAGTCTTCCAGATACTTTCTTTCCTCTACCCAGCATATTTTGGCCCCATCTTTTCTCTTGGCTGGCTCAACCCATAGGTTTCACCTTAAATTAGCCCTCTTTGAAGAGGCTTCCTTGACAATCCTGTCAAAAGCTGATTCCCTACCTGTGCCTCCCTCCCATCCCGGCCCACTATCTCCAGCTTATCATTCCTAGCATTTCTTTCCTCATATTTGTGACAACTTGTAATTATTTTACTCATGTACATATTTTATGTGCTTTTTGCACCTAACTATAAGCTCCAAAGGACAGGGGGCATTCGTTTTGTTCACTCTCTACTGGGTAAGGAAATACAGCACAAAGCTAAGAGCACAGGTTCTAAAGTTGGACTGCCTGGGTTCAAATTCTATTTTGCTAATTCATAGCCTTTCTGACCTTGACTTCTATGACTTCAAAGACTCCTTAGGTGAAATACGAAAAGAAAATGTACTTACCTCAAAAGTTTTAGGAGGATTAAATAAAGATATAAAATGCTTTGTATATAGCAAACACACAATAAGTATTAGCAGTTATTATTTTAGTGCCTAGCATACAGTAAGTACTGAATGAGCATTTGTTAAAAGAGTGATTTCCTCAAAGAGTAGTTTTTATTAAAAAAATGTCAAAACTAACTGGAGATTATCTAAAAGATTAAGAAATGACCTTTACCTGCAAGAGATTTATAACCTCAAGTCAATTGTCAATGCTGTTTTAATCTATTCACTCATTTTAGGTTGACTTCCTAAATAGCTTTTAAACTCTTCATCACCTTAAGCCCTCAAAGGACCACCCACAGGCTTCACCCTTACAGTACATCAAAACAATAAAAAGTATTTTTATGGCTGTCTTAGTCTGTTTTGTGTTGTTGGTTACAAAATATTACAGACCAGATAATTCATATATCATACAAGTTTATTTGGCTCAAGGTTCTAGAGGCTGGCAAGTCCCAAATGGAGGAGCTGCCTCTAGTGAGGGCCCTCTCGCTGTGTCATAACATGGTAAGAGGCATCACATGGTGAGAGATGCTGGAGAGAGAGCAAGAGAGAAACTTGGAGGTTCAAGCCCTTTTACAACCATCCTTATAAGGATGAAGCTTCATGACCTAAACACCTCCTTGGGCTCAAACCTCCAACCCTGTTGCACTGGGAATTAAATTTCTCAAACGTGAACAGTGGGGGACAGCACTGGCCAATTCTCAATTTTCCTCACCTCCACCTCTAAGTTTAACTCTGCCTTTAATTCCTTTCTTTCTTAGCAACTCAGTAAGAGAAAAGACCCTCCTTTTTCCAAGGCCACGTTTCTTAATTTTATACTCTCCTACATTCTCTAGATGCCACTTCACGTTTCACCTTCTTACTCAACCTCTACCTCTATATTGAGTTTATGCTCTCAATCTGCAAGAATGCCAATGTCTTCCCCAATACCAAAAAAAACTCTGGTAAATTTACCTTTCTTTAACTATTAAATCTCTTTTCCATACTCAATACCTTTATTTTCTCACCACCATTTACTTTACAACCCACTTTCCAGCACCATTTGTCACTCTCACTGAAGTATTTGCTTCTTTCCAATAATGCCATGTATTTTCACCCTCCATGGCTTTGTTCTTTATGTATCCAGAATGATTTCTCTTGCCATTATATTTCCCTATTAATAAATACAATTATCTTTCAAACTCTGATGCACATTCTCTTCTTTTGTTTAACTCACTCTAGTCCTTTTCTCTCTAAAGGAAAAAAGGATTAGAGTGAGTTAAACAAAAGAAGAGAATCCTTCAGGCAAAATTATTACTTTTAGACAAAATTATTACTTTTTCCTTCGTCTTTAATAGAACTTCATTATATCTCTAATGTAGTTTAAATTCCTTCTATTACAATATAGACAGAAAGATGAATATATTAATGTAGAGGTAGGTATTTTCTCTACTAACTTTTGAGCTTCTTAATAGCAATGTATGTGTCTCATTTATTTCTGAATATTTATTCAATTATTCCTCAATTAAAGTGTTCCTTTCAGCACTGACAATATTTTAGTCACTGTGTTAAGCATTTTAACTTTAATCCTAAGAAATCAAGAGAGAAATTATATTATCTCCATTCACAGATGAAGAAAATGAACCTTACAATAGTCAGTTTACTTGCCTACATCAGCTTTTGTTCTTTTTTAAAAATTATATATATTTCATTGTACTTTAGGTTCTGGGGTACATGTGCAGATCATACAGGATTGTTGCATAGGGACATACATGGCAATGGTGGTTTGCTGCCTCCATCCCCATCACCTATATCTGGTATTTCTCCCCAAGTTATCCCTCCCCAACCTCCCTACCTTCCGCTGTCCCTCCCCAATTCCCCCTCAACAGACCCCGGTGTGCGACGCTTCCCTCCCTGTGTCCATGTGTTCTCCTTGTTAAACACCCGCCTATGAGTGAGAACTTGCAGTGTTTGATTGTCTGTTCTTCATGTGCCAGTTTGCTGAGAATGATGGTTTCCAGATTCATCCATGTCCCTATGAAGGACACGAATTCATCATTTTTTATGGCTGTATAGTATTCCATGGTGTATATGTGCCACATTTTCCCTGTTCAGTCTATCATCGATGGGCATTTGGGTTGGTTCCAGGTCTTTGCTATTGTAAACAGTGCCGCAGTGAACATACATGTGCATGTGTCTTTATAATAGAAAAATTTATAATCCTTTGGATATATACCCAGTAATTGGATTGCTGGGTCAAATGGAATTTCTATTTCTAGGTCCTTGAGGAATCGCGACACTGTCTTCCACAATGGTTGAACTAATTTACACTCCCAATAACAGTGTAGAAGTGTTCCTATTTCTCCACCTCCTCTCCAGCATCTGTTGTCTCCAGATTTTATAATGATCGCCATTCTAACTGGTGTGAGATGGTATCTCAATGTTGTTTTGATTTGTATTTCTCTAATGACCAGTGATGACGAGCATTTTTTCATGTCTGTTGGCCTCATATATGTCTTCTTTTGAAAAGTATCTGTTCATGTCCTTTGCCGACTTTTAAATGGGCTTGTTTTTTTCCTGTAAATCTGTTTTAGTTCTTTGTAGAATCTGGATATTAGCCCTTTGTCAGATGGGTAGATTGTGAAAATTTCTTCCCATTCTGTTGGTTGCTGGTTCACTATAATGATTGTTTCTTTTGCTGTACAGGAGCCCTGGAGTTTAATTAGATCCCATTTGTCTATTTTGGCTTTTGTTGTCATTGCTTTTGGTGTTTTAGTCATGAAGTCCTTGCCTATGCCTATGTCCTGAATGGTTTTGCCTAGGTTTTCTTCTAGGGTTTTTATGGTGTTAGGTCTTATGTTTAAGTCTTTAATCCATGTGGAGTTAATTTTAGTGTAAGGTGTCAGGAAAGGGTCCAGATTCTGCTTTCTGCACATGGCTAGCCAATTTTCCCAACACCATTTATTAAATAGGGAATCCTTTCCTCGTTGCTTGATTTTGTCAAGTTTATGAAAGATCAGATGGTTGTAGGTGTGCAGCATTGCTTCCGAGGCCTCTGTTCTGTTCCATTGCTCTATATCTCTGTTTTGGTACCAGTACTATGCTCTTCTGATTACTATAGCCTTGAAGTATAGTTTGAAGTCAGGTAGCATGATGCCTCCAGCTTTGTTCTTTTTGCTTAGGATTGTCTTGGCTATGCAGGCACTCTTTTGGTTCCATATGAAGTTTAGGGTGGTTTTTTCCAGTTCCGTGAAGAGGGTCATAGGTAGCTTGATGGGGATACCGTTGAATCTATAAATTACTTTGGGCAATATGGCCATTTTCACAATACTGATTCTTCCTAACCATGAGCATGGAGTGTTTTTCCATCTATTTGTGTCCTCCCTTATTTCCTTGAGCAGTGGTTTCTAGTTCTCCTTGAAGAGGTCCTTTACACCCTTTGTTAGTTGTATTCCTAGGTATTTTATTCTCTTTGTAGCCATTGTAAATGGCAGTTTGCTCTTGATTTGGCTCTTTTTAAGTCTCTTATTGGTGTACAGGAATGCATGTGATTTTTGCACATAGATTTTGTATCCTGAGACTTTGTTGAAGTTCCTTATCAGTTTAAGGTGATTTTGGTCTGATAGGATGCGGTCTTCTAAATATACAATCATGTCATCTGCAAATAGAGACAATTTGACTTTCTCCTTTCCTAATTGAATACCTTTATTTCTTTTTCTTGCCTGATTGCTCTGGCCAGAACTTCCATTACTATATTGAATAGGAGTGGTGAGAGAGGGCATACTTGTCTAGTGCCAGATTTCAAAGGGAATGATTCCGGTTTTTGCCCATTCAGTATGATACTGGCTGTGGGTTTGTCATAAATGGCTTTTATTATTTTCAGATACATTCCATCAATATGTAGTTTATTGAGAGTTTTTAGCATAAAGGGCTGTTGAATTTTGTTGAAGGCCTTCTCTGCATCTATTGAGATGATCATGTGGTTTTTATCTTTGGTTCTGTTTATGTGGTGGATTACGTTTATAGACTTGTATATATTGAACCAGCCTTGCATCCCTGGGATGAAGCCTACTGGATCATGATGGATAAGCTTTTGGATGTTCTGTTGCAATCGGTTTGCCAGTATCTTATTGTATATTTTTGCATCTATGTTCATCATAGATATTGGCCTGAAGTTTTCTCTTCTTGTTGTATCTCTGCCAGGGTTTGGTATCAGGATGATGTTGGTCTCATAAAATGATTTGGGAAGGATTCCCTCTTTTTGGATTATTTGGAATTGTTTCAGAAGGAATGGTACCAACTCCTCTTTGTATGTCTGGTAGAATTTGGCTGTGAACCCATCTGGACCTGGGCTTTTTTGGTTGGTAGGCTATTAATTGCTGCCTCAAGATCAGCCCTTGTTATTGGTCTATTCAGGGTTTCCAGTTCTTTCTGGTTTAGGCTTGGGAGAGTGCAAGTGTCCAGGAATTTATCCATTTCTTCCAGGTTTACTGGTTTATGTGCATAGAGTTGTTTTTAGAAATCTCTGATGGTAGTTTATATTTCTGTGGAATCGGTGGTGATATCCCCTTTATCGTTTTTTATTACATCAATTTGATTCTTCTCTCTTTTCTTTTTCATTAATCTGGCTACAGGTTTGTTTATTTTGTTGATCTTTTCAAAAAACCAGCTCCTGGATTAGATTTTTTGATTTTTTTTTTGTGTGTCTCTATCTCCTTCAGTTCTGCTCTGATCTTAGTTATTTCTTGCCTTCTGCTAGCTTTTGAGTTTTTTTGATCTTGCTCCTCTAGCTCTTTCAATTTTGATAATAGAATGTCGATTTTAGATCTTTCCTTGCTTCTCATGTGGGCATTTATTGCCATAAATGTTCCTCTAGACACTGCTTTATATGTCCCAGAGATTCTGGTATGTTTTGTCTTCATTCTTCTTGGTTTTGAAGAACATCTTTATTTCTGCCTTCGTTTCATTGTTTATCCAGTTGTTCAATTTCCAGTTGTTCCAACCAATCAACATTCAAGATCCAGTTGTTCAGTTTCCATGAAGTTGTGCGGTTCTGAGTGAGTTTCTTAATCTTGAGTTCTACTCTGATTGCATTGTGGTCTGAGAGACTGTTTGTTATGATTTCCATTCTTTTGCATTTGCTGAGGAGTGATTTACTTCCAATTATGTGGTCTATTTTAGAGTAGGTGTGATGTGGTGCTAAGAATGTATATTCTGTGGATTTAGGGTGGAGAGTTCTGCAGATATCTATTAGGTTTGCTTGGTCCAGATACGAGTTCAAGTCCTAGATATCCTTGTTAATTTTCTGTCTCATTGATCTGTCTAGTATTGACAGTGCAGTGTAAAAGTTTCTCACTATTATTGTGTCGGACTGTAAGTCTCTTTGTAGGCCGTCAACAACTTGCTTTATGTATCTGGGTGCTCCTGTATTGGGTGTGTATATATTTAGGATTGTTAGCTCTTCTTGTTGCATTGATCCTTTTACCCTTATGTAATGCCCTTCTTTGTCTATTTTGATCTTTGTCAGTTTAAACTCTGTTTTATCAGAGACTAGGATTGCAACCCCTGCTTTTTTCTTTTGCTCTCCATTTGCTTGGTTAATCTTCCTCCATCCCTTTATTTTGAGCCTATTTGTGCCCTTGCATGTGAGATGCGTTTCCTGGATACAGCACACTGATGGCTTTTGACTTTTTATCCAATTTGCCAGTGTGTCTTTTGATTGGGGCATTTAGCCCATTTACATTTAAGTTTAATATTGTTATGTGTGAATTTCATCTTGCCATTTTGATGCTAGCTGGATGTTTTGCCCATTAGTTGATACAGTTTCTTCAGTGTGTTGATGCTTTTTACCATTTAGTATGTTTTTGGAGTAGCTGGTACTGGTTATTCCTTTCTATATTTAGTGCTTCTTTCAGGAGCTCTTGTAAGACAGGCCTTGTGGTGATGAAATCTCTCAGCAATTGCTTGTTCATAAAAGATTTTATTTCTCGTTCACTTATGAAGCTTACTTTGGCTAGATATGAAATTCTAGGTTGAAAATTCTTTTCTTTCAGGATGTTGAATATTGGCCCCCACTCTCTTCTGGCTTGTAGGGTTTCTCCTGAGAGATCCACTGTGAGTCTGATTGGCTTCCCTTTGTGGGTGACCCGACCTTTCTCTCTGGCTGACCTTAGCATTCTCTCCATTTCAACCCTGGTGAATCTGATGATTATGTGCCTTGGGGTTGCTCTTCTTGAGGATTATCTTAGTGGTGTTCTCTGTATTTCCCGGATTTGAATATTGGCCTGCCTTGCTAGATAGAGGAAGTTCTCCTGGATAATATCCTGGAGAGTGTTTTCCAGCTTGGACTCATTCTCTCCGTCACATTCAGGTACATCTATCAAACGTAGATTAGGTCTTTTCATATAATCCCATATTCCTTGGAGACTTTGTTCATTTATTTTCACTCTTTTTTCTCTATTCTTGCCTTCTCCTTTTATTTCATTGAGTTTATCTTCAATCTCTGATATCCTTTCTTCTGCTTGGTTGATTCGGCTATTGAAACTTGTGTTCTCGTGTTGTGTTTTTCAGCTCCATCAAGTCGTTTATGTTCTTCTCCAAGCTGTTTATTCTAGTTAGCATTGCATCTAACCTTTTTTCTAGGTTCTTAGTTTCTCTGCATTGGGTTAGCACATGTTCTTTTAGCACTGAGAAGTTTGTTATTACCCACCTTCTGAAGCCTGTTTCTGTCAATGTATCTGATTCATTCTCCATCCATCTTTGATCTCTACCTGGTGAGGTGCTGTGATCCTTTGGATGAGAGGCATTTTGGTTTTTGGTGTTTTCATCCTTTTTGTGCTGGTTTCTTCCCATCTTAGTGGCTTTATCTACCTGTCATCTTTGTAGTTGGTGACTTTCGGATGGGGTCTTTGAGTGGACATCCTTTTTGTTGATGATGAAGTTACTTATTTCTGTTTCTTAGTTTTCCTTCTAACAGTCAGGTCCCTCTGCTGCAGGACTCCTGGAGGTCCACTCCAGACCCTGCTTGCCTGGGGGTCACCCATGGGGGCTGCAGAACAGTAAGGGTTGCTGCTGGTTTCTTCTTCTGTTATCTTCATCCCAGAAGGGTACCTGCCAGATGTCGGCCTGAGCTCTCCTTTATGAGGTGTCTCTTTGGATATAAGGGGGTTGGGGAGCTGCTTGAGGAGAGAGTATGTCCCTTATAGGAGCTCAAGTGCTGTGCTGAGAGCTCCATTGTTTCATGAAGAGCTGTTGGGCAGGTACTTTTAAGTCTGCTGCAGTGGAATTCATAACCACCTCTTTTCCCAGGTGCTCTGTCCTAGGAAGGTTGGCTTTATTTATAAGTTCCTGTTGTGCTGCTGCCTTTTTTCATAGATCCCCTGCCCCACATGGAGTAGTCTAGTCTAAGTCTGTCAGCAGAGGTGTTGCTGAGCTGCTACAGGCTCTGCCCAGCTGCTGTGTGAACTGCCTCGGTAGTGATGGTCGCCCTTCCCCTCACTGAGCTGGACCATCCTGGGTCCAGCTGCTCTGCTGGGAAACTCTCAATCCAGAGCATTTCAGATTGCTTGTTTTGTGGGGGTGGTACCCACCGAGCCAGATTGCCTGGCTCCCTGTCTCTGCCCTCTCCCTTTCAGTTGAATGGGTGGCTCTGTCTCCCAGACATTCCTCGTGCCCATTGAAAAGGCTGCTCAGATTTGTGTGAGTTTCTGTGCATGAAGCCGTCACCAGCTGAAACCACTGTGCTGAAAACTTGCACTTTTTGGCCCAGAAATCTCCTGGTCTGTAGGCAGTGAAATTTGTTTGGAAATGCGGTAAGCACTCACCCTCTGCGTTGTTCTTGCTGGGAACTGCACTCTGGAGCTGTTCCTATTTGGCCATCTTGGATCCTCCCCAGTAGATTTTTTTTTTTAGCAATAGCTTAAACCTAAAAATTATTAAGATGAGAGCAACAGGTAGGATTATATTCTGTTGCTTATTCAACTCTCAGACTTTTCTTGGTTTATGTTATTCTGTAACTGTTTCAGACCATTATTACTAAGAATCTTTGCTTTGGGAGAAAACAGCAAAGGAAATTCAAGTTGCATTCTTACTTTTACAAATGTTGAGGGGCCTTCATAAGAGAAATACAAACATTAATAACTATAAATCAACCCAAGTAAACTAAACAATACAACTTTCTATTACTGTATTAGGCCTTTAGGAATTTAGGGATGCCTGGCTCTTGCTCAGTCTAAATGAATAGCAGCAGGTGATACTAGAAAGATAGGGAGAATGAAAGAGTCAGAAGATATCATTAAATTTGAGCATGAAGGTAGAATTAGGGAGAGAAATGAAAATATTCAGTTGAGTTGACAGAGAAGGTTGAAAGAAGTAATCTTCTCTTAAGGAGCAACATTTGAATCTCTAACTTCAGCAATATTAACACTAAAACTACTCGGCTCATACAATACATGCATTTGAAAATTATAAAGCACATGGCTTATAGTCAATAAAAGACTAGAAAAAAACCTAGATATGCACCATTAGAAAATTGATTGAATAAATAATTGAATAACTATACAATGGAATTTAAGACCAATTAAAAAAAGAGTTATTGGCATGGAAAAACTCTTACTATATATCATTTACTGAAAAAAGCAAAACTACCAAAAAAGCATATAATGTATAACTTCATTTTTGTATATAAATAGTACTATGTTATATATTTTGTATAGGCATATATTGCTAGATGAATGATATAAAATTACTCAATATTGTTATTTTGCTCATTTCTAGAAGGTATAACAATAGGATGGGATGAGGAGATGAAGAAAGAAGTGGAAGACTTCATTGTCTACATTTAAAAATTTGTGGATAGACATGGTGGCTCACACCTGTAATCTCAGCACTTCAGGAGGCCGAGGCAGTGGAGCACGAGGTCAAGAGTTCAAGACCAACCTGGCCAACATAGTGAAACCCCACCTCTACTAAAAATCCAAAATATTAGCCGAGCATGGTAGTGCGTGCCTGTAGTCCCAGCTACTCAGGAGGCTGAGGCAGGAGAACAGCTTGAATCTTGGTGGTGGAGATTGCAATGAGCTGAGATCGCACCATTGCACTCCAGCTTGGGCAACAGAGTGAGACTTTGTCTCAAAAAAAAATTGTATTTAACTTTTTTACAATACATATATATTACCTTGATGTATGTGAATATATTCAGATTTACTTTAAAATATAGTAATCATGCAATAAAGACAATTTTAAATTAGTGATAAAATTTTTAGAACTTATCTTTGTTCTCAGATGTTATAATTAACAAGGTAACCACCAAATTAAAAGTTGAATGTATTTTATCTAATCTCCCTTTTTAGATAAGATAATAACACTAACAGGGTAAAGTGACTTACCCAAGTCTCATAGACATTTAGCATTAGAGTTGAAAGGAATTAATGAATCAATGAAAACCAAAGGGAGGTTTGTAAGCTAAGTTAACATGTAAATAGCCAAAAAAAAAAAAAAAAAAAAAGTGGTTATAATATGCTGTTTGTATCACAAGAATTAGGAAGACATTTGTTTTCTTTCATTTGTTCTAAAGGAGTCACTTCTGTGTCTCAGCCCTGCAGTACTTGAAGGTGGGAGCAAGAAAAACTTCCACAGCTGCTGCTAACTTAGGATAAAGAGGAAAATCAGGCATCTGGTGGCAACAGAGAAGACAAAAGAGTGATTCACTGTCCAACAATATTTACTGCTCTCCTACTGTGTGCCAGGCTGAACACACTTGATGATGTTAATAGGAATGAGAACAAACACAGCATGTGCAAGGTCACCAGAAGCCTCCAGTCAGAACACAAATAGCCAAACCAAATTATAAGCCAATAAAAATAGATAACATCATACCATTCAGCAAGATAACTTGAGCACATTTTTTATAATAAAACCACAATAGTTTCACTGGGTGACTAATGCTATCCTATGTAAACCCTCCCATGAAAGCTATCAAAGACTGCTTGTCCTTTTCCCTTCTTAATTGAAATAAACTTAGTCTAACGAATAAAAGGATACAGTTTTGGCAGCCACTCTGTGTCAAATCAGGAAAGCCTTACTGGCAGTATATTCTGAGTAATGATTTGGCAGGAGTTAGACCACTTGAAGTGATGACATCACTACACGCACCTTTTCTTTCAGGACAACAAATATCAAATTGTGCTTTTTACCATCTTAGGTAATTTGATTTTGAGGCTTCAAAATCAAGGGTCTAGATCCAGATCATCTAAAGAATTACCATCATGTTCTTAAGTGTGATGGCCTCCATGAGTATTTACTTGATGAAATCTAAAAAAGCCCCACAGATTGTACCAATGTCAGTTTCTTGACTTTGTTATTGGGCTACAATTGTGCAAGATGTTAACATTTGCAGAAGACTGGGAAAGATGCATGGGTCTTTCCTGTATATTTATCTGTGACTTCCTGTGAATCTATAACTATTTACAAGTTATAAGTTAGAAAAATAAAACAATCTAACTTTTTATTTGGAAATAAAAGGAAAACAATATCCAAAGCACATTTCTTCTAACTGCAATTAAAAGTGGGGTTAAGTTATAAATCAAGTGGCCAATGTCTTCGATTAAGGGCTATGAACTGTAGTACTGCAAGGGGTTCAAGGGGTTATTTTCCATTAACTGTCAGTCCCACTAACTTTCATTTAGAGGTTGTTTGGTTTAACAAGGATTCGAGCAGCATTCTGAGAGCTAAGAAAAATTGCAATGTTGGCAGCTATAAGACACCCAGGCCACACTTCATCTTATTAATAGAGTTTCAATGCAGATGTGTCTGTTCTTACTTTACTGAAGGGCTCATTCTTTCATTTGTTCTTCATAAAGTGTTTTCATCATTAGAAAAGTGTTTTTTAACAGGTACTAAATATTTCCTCAAATCATATTTTCTCACATTTCTTTTTGTTTCTGGTAAAATATTAATTTTCTTTCATCTCTCAACAGCCAATTAATACGCTCTAACACTGGAATGAAAAATTGTCATCTCTTTTTCCTTATGTGGTACCTTCAAATTTCCAGGTAGTTTTTCTCATGAAATTATTATTTACTCTTCTTCTTGAATAGGGACATTTTAGAGTGACTATGCTCAAGGATGGTATACTAACCTAAATAATTTAAACCTTCTCTGAACTCACTATCTGCCACCCTGCAGATAGTGGAAGTTTAATAACACTCATATCTTTAGTTTGCCAACCAACATGGAAAAGATGATAGCAGCCAGATGGCGTGGGAATTAGAAGGAAAATATATGGAAGCAATCGGATCTTTGTGACTCAGGTAAGAATGAGAAAGCTTTAGATGTGGAAAGACTGGGCCCAATTAAAGATATACTTTTTAAAAGGATGTCAAGAGATATTTGACTTTTTTTCCCCAGTAGCTAATTAAAAAAAAGTGTAGTCTATGATCTTGATTTACAGTTGAACCTGACAATGGCATTGCTTTAGCCAGGACATTCAAGCCTAAACCAATCCCTCTTACTTGTGCTTGGATATGATCTGCTTATATAGACATCTTGCTGTGTACTTGTCATACCACAGGATGGGAAACCAAGATGTTGGACCTGCTTTGATCATGGGAAACAATAATTAGAGGGTTCTGTCTTATCTTCCAAATTTTTAGTTATTCTTATTGGGAAACAGTGACTGACAGGAGCCAGTAGTCCTTGCTATTCCTATCAATCAAATTGTGAATGGAAGGTGTGCTGTTGTAAAGGGATATGATACAGGGGAGCCAGAGGTGTTGCTGTGTGTGCTTCTTTCCTTGAGAAAAACAGCAGCACCAGCTGTAGCTCCCTCTCTTCTGAGATTAGAGGGAAAATGGACGGCTGTTTTGGTAATTGCAAAGCATTTAAATCTGTTTGCAAGGGATTTATTTATATCCTACAGTCAATACATTTAGTAAACTGAGCAAAACCCTAACTGCAATGACAATTTCTTAAACTGCATTAAGCAGCTTTGTTTCCAGCTCCAGTCAATAGAGGGACAACGGGCAACTCCTCTGTGGTTTCTGGACTATTTACCTTTCCCCATTAATTGACTTTGGAAAAAGTTCTTCCCCTGATTGAATTTTGCTGCTGTATATAGAAAGTAATAAAAAGGTATTATAGCTGAAAGAAAGAGTACTTACAATGTTCTGACCCAATCCTTATCTGAAAATAATACCCTCAGCAGAAATATGTCTCATCTTTATTACTATTTTTTTTTCTAGACAGAGTCTTGCTCAGTCATCTAGGCTGGAGAGCAGTGTCATGAACATGGCTCGCTGCAGCCTTGTACTCTGGGGCTCCAGCGATTCTCCTGCCTCAGCATCTTGAGTAGCTGAGACTACGGGGACCTGCCATCACAGCCAGCTATCCCATCCTGACAAATAAGCAGAAGAAAAACCTACTAAGGATCTCAAAGAACAATTTACTCCTGATAAACCAACTTTCACAAAGGAAAATTAACTATATAATGCCAAAATGTTGAGAAAATGTCAGGATTATGGACCTAGCAATTTTAACATCAGTAATTTGTCTTTCTTGGTCAATATTCAACTACCATCTTAAAGTTGGAAATATCACTGTCCCATCTTATAAGAAGGAAGAAGGTGACAGGAAACAAAAGAATAGCCAAATGGGGCTACATCAAACTTAAATACTTCTGCTCAGCAAAGGAAATAATTAATAGAGTGTAAAGGCAAACTGTGGAATGGGAGAATACATTTGGAAATAATACATCTGATAAGGAGTTACTATCCAAAATATACAAAGAATTCTTATAACTTAACGACAAAACACATAACCCAATTTTAAAAAAGACTAAAAAAAAAAAAAAAAAACTGAACAAATATTTCCCCAAAGAAGCTATACAAATGGCCAACAAGAATATGAAAAAAAGATGTTCCACGTTACTAATCACCAGGAAAATACGAAATCACACTAAGAAATGCTGCCACATCAATTAGGATGGCCACATTAATATCATTATAAAAACACAATAGAAAACAACAAGTATTAAGATAAAGTTATAGTTTTTGTAGCAGCTGTACCAGTTTACATTTCCACACTGGAACATGTGATTTAAAGGTTTCTTGAAAAATTAAAAATAGAATTATCATATAATCAATTCAGCAATCCTACTTCTTGGTATGTATTCAAAAGAACTGAAAACAGGATCTCAAAGATATATTTTCACATCCATGTACATATTTGTAGCATTATTCATAATAGCTATGAAGTGGATAGATAAAATATATTCACACAATAAAATATTATTCAGCTCTAAAAAAGGAACTTATGTCATGAGCTGCAATATGAGTGAAAGTTGAGGACATTATGTTAAGTGAAGTAAGCCAGTCATAAAAAGGCAAATAGTATATAATTGCACTTATGGGAGGTATCTAAAATAGTCAAAATACAAAGTAGAATGGTGGTTCCCAGGGGCTTCGAGGAGGGGGAAAGGGGACTTTTTCAATGGAGTATCGGTTATGCAAGATGATCTAGAGACTTTTTGTTCATTATTGTGCATAGTTAAAGCTACTGTACTGTACATTTAAACATGATTAAGATGGGAAAACTGAATTATCTTCAGAGCAGGGAAGTCTCTTACGGGCAGCAGCAGGGCTTAACGAATACTTGGATTATCACTGATGCATGCGGAAATGGGAAAAGGAGCAAGAGGCAGACCATATCCACCTCCCGGGTGCTTAGTGGAAGGCAGAACATATGAACAATTGGTGAAAAAATTTCTAAGCAAACTGTTGAGGGTGTGACATGGCTTCTCCTGACTGCTTAATAGCAAAATGTGAGAAGAGAGAAACAAAATAAATATGGAATTTATAATCAAAAGGAAAGCACTTATCACCTCTAGAGTTAGAGGCTTCAAATTCCGGTATTAGAGATTGAAACCCAAGAAGGCAAAAAAGAAGCAGGCTATGGTTGTAAAGAATGAAAAGCAAAAGTTTGATAAGGAGATTAATATGTCTAAAGGGAAACCAAATGCTATTCATCAACACAATAGAAGAATGATCCCAAAGGCATTTCAGAGATTATTGTGCCTGACCCTTTCATCAGAGGCTCAGAGGATCAAGGCTCAGGAGACAGAACTATGTCAAAAGAGGGGCCTTAGACACCTGTGTCCTTAGCACTTACTGCCCTATGCCATCTGAAGTCCCTACTCTCTCTATTCCAGCAGAGCATTCCAAAGCTTCTCCAGGTGTGAACCAAGTGGGCCAACATGTGACTCACGCCACCCCTCCAAAGGGCACAGGCAGTAAACCATGGCAGTGTCCAAGTAGTGCTATCTCTGCAGGCACAGAGGGTGAAAGAGCATGGGGATATGGCTACATCCACCTTGATTTCAAAGGATGCCCAAGAGTATCTCGAGGCCCAGGGAGAGAATTGCCACAGGGACAGGGCTATAGTGAAAAGTCTCCACCAAGGCAACGCCTAGCAAAGCTGTGGAGTCAGGGCCACAGCAGAGAGCCCCTACTAGAGGAATGCCTAGTGGAGCAATGGGGACAGGGCTGCCCACAAGACTTCAGCCTGGAACCACCTTCCTCAGGGAAGACTTCAACTCTCAACAGATAGTAATGTATGAAGGTCTCCATATAAGTGTTCAAAATGCATGAAAGAGCACACATGTCAGCAAAGGCAATACTATCACTTATTCATAAACCTTAAAATCTACTCCAGGAAAATATCATTGGCAATATTTAGTAAAAGTACAAGCACATCCAGCTGCCCATAAGGCACCATATATTGATGCATGGTTAGAGGAAAAATCACACCAATTCAAGCAATTAATTGTAATCCTATTTGTATCTGTTTTAAGAAAACAATTAATGTGTGTCCATTCAGGATTAGCTTCTGAAAGATGATTAATCTTCCAATACTGGGAGACACCAGAAGTACTGCAAGCCTCTACAACACATCCATTTGAAACCCCCAACAGATATTGCTATAGAACCTTGGTCCCAAACCTTCCTGCCTTCACGGTTCTGTTGGAACATGTAGGCATGCAACTCCAATGCGTAAGAACTGCTATATGGGCTGCACCCAGCAAAGCCATGGGGGCAGTTTCCCCTGGGGCTTTGAGGGCTCAATCCTCATCCCAGTGTGTTTTCAAGTTGGGACATAGAGTCAAAAATTATTCTGAAGGCTCAATATTTAATGTTGCTTACCTTGTCAGTTTTTGGACTTAAGTGTGACAGATTACCCCTTTATTCTTGTTTATTCTTTCTTTTGTAATGGAATGCCTACCTATCCTTGTCCCACCACTATATTTTGGATTTAGATAATACTTAGATAACATTTTAGACTTAGATCTTAAAGTTGTTGCTGGAACAAGTTAAGACTTTTGGGGCTATTGAGATGGAATGAATGGATTCTATATATGAGGAGAACATACATTTTCAGGGAGCCAGGGGTGGATTGTTATGGTTTGAATGTTGGTATCCCTCCGAAATGCATGTTGAAACTTGACCCCTGTTAGGTTGGTACCAAGAAGTCTTTTGGGAACTGATTAATTCCCTTATGAAAGAGGCTTCAGGAAGCTCCCTTCCTCTTCCATCTCTTCTGCCTTGTGAGGGCACAGCCACAGGCACTATATAGGAAGCAGAGAGTGAGCTCTCACCAGATATCGAATCAGCCAGCACCTTGATCTTGGATTTCTCAGCCTCTAGAACTATGAGAAATAAAATTCTATTATTTATAAGTTACCCAATCTATGGTACTTTTTATAGTCACAGGAAGAGCCTGAGAAAACTCCAATGATATTATCAGCATACTGAGCAAGATGTATTCATATCCTGAAATTTGACACTACCTATCCCTTTCTTCTTGAAAATAATTTTTATCTTCTGAATAAAACTTCTCTCCTTTAATAGATTGCCTGTAAGTATTTGCTCAGAGTGATCTTGTTCTTTCCTCTAAGGATCTCCCACTCTGAAACAGCTTCACCTCTTATCTTAAATTCAGACAACACCCAAGTCTACATTTGTGGCACTGGAGGTACTTCCCTCAAGAACTCTAAAATCTACCTGCTTGACACCTGCTATGTGCTACTCTTCTCTGCCCAATGCCAAAAAACCTTAAATTCTGCCTTAAATTATCTTTCTACACTCTTCAATAACTGGTTCTTCTTTTTGATTTTTAAAATTCTGTTAATTACAACAACATTCATCCAAGCATTCTTACATAAAATCATGGAATCATATTTTCTCCTGTCCTCACATTCAGTAAATTTCTAAGACTTGTAAGATTCTTCCTCAGGAATTTGTTTCACTTTTCTTACCTCTATTTTCTCTCTCACCAACCTGGTTCAAAACCTCATCATTTCTTATCTCTCTTTACCTAAACTCCCCATTAGAATTCTATGCAATTTACCAGATCAACCATTCTAATCCCAGTGTTGGCTATATCCGTGTCTTTGGAACCCCATAACACACTGTTAAATTCTCTTATCTCTTCCATTTTGCCTTAAAGTAATTTTATCACTGAATTTTGCACTTTTGGGGCAGAGAAACTGTGTTTTCTCTTCTATAAAGAAGCATCTAGCAGAGGTTTGCCTATGGAAGTAATTAAGAATATTCTACTAAAATGGAATTTGATTTAGAAAGTCTTCTTTGAAAAGAACACATCAGTTTTACCAATATAGGTAAGTTTTTCTTCAAAGCAGCAATCAATATTGTAGATATTATCAGAAAATATTGGTAAGTTTACCAAATATATCATGAAGGACTAATTTGTAGAAAACAAATGAGTTAATTTCAAACTTTGTACAACTTTTCCTCTCCCTCATTTTCTTGATATTGTGGTTTATTTGATTCCGTGTATGCCTGTGGTGTTATAGTATTCCCCAAATGTGCATATCAAACTATACATAAACACATGTACACACACTAGGTAATTGCCAAGAAATTTAAATCTAGTTTTAGAGAAAAGGAACAGGTTAACTTTACTTGGAGAGGAAAAAATCTGAGTTAACTCATGGACTCTGTTAAATTATTGAATTTGAATTTCAGAGGAAACACAATGGGGCTGAGGACTAATCTTTGTTTGTAGGAATGTCACTCCTACAGTTGTTGTTCTATAGAATATCACACATAAATTATTGCCAGATGTAACTTTTATTAAGAGTTGGGTAAATATATACATCATTTATCAATATAAACAATATGAATTTGAAGGGTTATAAGCATATGGTCATATGTCTTATATTTCATTTATCTTTTCAGCCCTGGTACTTATGGAGTTTGGTATAAAGACGGTAAGTCAACAAGTCCTTGATGAACTGAATGTGCTAATTCTTTTATTTCCTATGCTCTTGAGGAGTTGAAAGTTTTACTTGCAATTGTTTACTAAGCTAGGCAAAGATTTTAGGAGGCTTATTGTCAATGGGAAGATCAGTTGAATAAAAGAATTAGAGCAAAAATATCCCAAAGCAGGCCAACTTTGCCTAGGCAAAGATTTGTATACCGATATAAAGAGTTTATGTGGACCCTATTACCTTACTATGGTATTAATGAGGGCTGAAATTGGAGCTATTTCTATTACGTACTATAGAATGCAATAAAGTACCATGCAATAAAGATAACAGCAACTTTATAGGAAGAGGTTGAGAGGAATAAAAACTAAACCCCTACCAGAGATAAGGCAAGAATACTGCATGTAAACAGATGGAACATTTAGTTTTCTCAGTCCTTCTCTTACCATAATGTCTGCTTTAGCCTTACTACTAAAGTGTGGTCCCTGAAACGTCAACGTCACCTGGGAACTTGCTAGAAATGCAGAATCTCAGACTTTCCCCAAGACCTAAAATATTGGTCTATATTTTCACAAGAATCAAATGTGATTCATACATTTAAGTGCTCAATGAGAAACAGTTTACTTGACATTGTATAAGGTAACACAATATACTTGTAGTGAATAGTGGATAAGAACTAGTACTGGACCATTCTTGAAATATTGAAACAAGACAATGCAATATAAACATATTAATATGAATAACATAACAGCATACTTGATTCCTCCTCTGATTCATATTTGAATCCATTATGGACATAGCAAAAAACTGGGAAACTCGGGGCTATATTAGATGTTTGTCATCCACAAACCACCTTCCTCAGGGAAGACTTCAACTCTCAACAGATAGTAATGTATGAAGGTCTTCATACAAGTGTTCAAAATGCATGAAAGAGCACACATGTCAGCAAAGGCAATACTATCACTTATTCATAAGCCTTAAAATCTACTCCAGGAAAATACCATGGGCAATATTTACTAAAAGTACAAGCACATCCAGCTGCCCATGAGGCACCATATATTGATGCATGGTTAGAGGAAAAATCACACCAATTCAAGCAATTAATTGTAATCCTATTTATATCTGTTTTAAGAAAATAATGAATGTGTGTCCATTCAGGATTAGCTTCTGAAAGATGATTAATCTTCCAATACTGGGAGACACCAGAAATACTGCAAGCCTCTACAACACATCCATTTGAAACCCCCAACAGATATTGCTATAGAACCTTGGTCCCAAACCTTCCTGCCTTCACGGTTCTGTTGGAACATGTAGACTATAAAAGGTCACAAAATACCTGAGCAGGATCCATATGCCACAACAGAGCACAACTAGAAAAGGGAATTCTCTGCAGACAGTCTTCAGCGTAATCCAAATCAATGCCCAGGGGAAAGGGATATTAAGGACAGCGATGGCTGAGTCTCCTTAGGAACAAAATCAGAATGGGTACAGCCATCAGAGGCCTGTGCTGGGCCACACAAGGGGATCTTCGCTGGTGTTTTAAATTGCATGCTTAGCCAAATCGTGAAATATTGCTCTTTAGGACTCAGCACCTTTATCAACTTGGACCTCACTTTAGTTGTGATGGCCCGTCATGGTCACCAAGGAGCTGCAGTTATTCATTATGGATTATGTGTACACATTTCAGCAAGGCAGTATCCATCTCTGTCCTCCCTATCAGACATCACAAGGTTAATGTGGAAAATGCTATCTGAGTGTTAATCATGTATGAAAACAGCTGCTGAATGGAAGAGCGTTGGGAGGACTACGAGTAACCAAGAAAATGCATTCCCTTGCTAGAATATGCATGCGTCGGGAATCGATAAACTGAGATGCATATCCTTGCAACCTCGGGGGAAAATGGGCGACAACTTGCCTCCTTTCTAGGACACAATCAGTATTCTTACTCCTATCACACACAGCATTGTGCTTCAGGCTTCTGTCATCTGGAAGCTCTTTGGTTCTCTAAAAAGTCTTTAAGGGCCATGTACTTGGGGCTTTGCCACAAAAAAAGGAGGAGTGGGCTGCTGTAAAAAGGCATATCCTGTTATTATATCATACACGGAGGATTTGTATTTTTTCCTTGTCACTGTTAGCGGCACTATGAGATGAGATGTTCTACAAAAGTGAGCCCTTGTTAACTGAAGTCTTCATTTACATGCCCAAACTTTTCTTTTTCATTTTAACTATTTTAAATGAGACGCTTTTTACATTTTTAGACTACATACTAGGATGTGCAAAAATTACAATGCTCTTTATTTCCTATAACAAAATTTATGTTACTACATGAGCCATTGTTCTTCACCTTTGCCAATTAAAGGCAACCTAATCTCTCCAAAGTTCCATCTCTTCTGAGTAACTCCTTAGTCCATTAGAATGCGCTCCCTTCACATTCCTCCTTTTCTTCTCACCAAATGTCTGATGGGTTCCAGAGGAAGAGGAGCATGCAGGGGAGAGGCATGTGTCACCATGTGTACTGAACACCTTTTCTTTTTAAAATTTTTATTTTTAACTGACAAATAATAATTGCATATACTTACAGGGCACAATGTGATGTTTTGGTACACGTGTATGTTGTAGACAGATTCTATCAAGCTAATTAATATGCACAGCACCTCACTTATTCTCTTGCCCTTCATGTCATCCTCACTGCTGCTGGCCCCTGCCTGTGTCAGCCAGGGCTATCCACTATCCACTGGCGTCCTAACGGGAGGAGGTGTGTTGGGTGTGCGGGCTCATCTCATCCACTTCGGAGGAGTGGTTCTGAAGGGAAGGGTCACAGAACTCTTTTTAATGGATTCCCCCACTACATTAGAGAACCCTGAGAAACTTAGGACCTGGGACAACCACTGACCTATTGCTCCTGATTATCCTCATGTCCCATTGGACACGTGGCTTACCTAAGAGTCTCTCAGTGTTCCTTTATTATACCCTGGAGCAAAAGACATTGCTTTCAGACCCTCTAGACTGATCCGAGATTTTAATCACTACCCCTACCCCTTATCAAAGTAGGAGGGGTCACTGGGCCTTTCTCAAAGACCCAGGCAGTATCTAGCTCCAGTCACATTCTCCTCTGATTCTCTTGCGCTCTCTGACCAGGAAATGGCATTTATCTCATCAGGTATTCTTCCCACTCTAGAGGTAAGGTCCAAATTCTATGCTCTGAATCTCCCAGGTTTTAGGCCTTACTATTTAAAGGCAAGCTTCTGGAATTCACGAAATATAATTTTCTGACCTGAGTTTCTGGCTCCTTCAATCGAAAGCTGTAGCTTTTAAGACTTTTACCTCCGCGATAGATATACAAAAGTATGCACAAGAGCTCAAAAGCCTAGAATTTACTCTTTTCTTTCTGTATCATCTCAGCCCTGCATAGCAGAGCAATATAGATAACTTTCACGCTGTTTTGATGATAAGGAGAAGTGAAGAGTTAGAAGGAACTGGAAAAATACACAGCTTAATATCACAGTATTACACTGCTACGCATGACTTATTTACTTCCTAAACAGGGGATGCTGAACATAATTGTGCATTTTCTGAATAGTGTAGGTGTCTTATTGGCCTGGGTTGTAAGTAAATGCCTTTTAGTTTTATTGTTTCTGCCTTTCCCATCAGACTGTCAACCATCACTGCTATTTTGAAGGTACCTCCAGCAGATTCTTCTCTGCCTCGTTTCTAGTTTCTTGACTGTTATGAGCGGGATAACCATATAACTGCGCTTGTTAAAAATTGTGTGTTAAAGGAAAGTCAATGAAGTCTTGGCCCTAGAAGTTAAGTGTGCGCCTTTGCA
This sequence comes from Aotus nancymaae, assembly GCF_030222135.1. Lineage (NCBI taxonomy): Eukaryota > Metazoa > Chordata > Mammalia > Primates > Aotidae > Aotus > Aotus nancymaae. The sequence goes on along the minus strand of NW_026988476.1, from coordinate 19,019,885 downwards.
ACCACTATGTCAGCCTAAGAGGCTGTTTTTTTTCTTACTTCTAAGTTTGGGCTGTGTTTCCAAGGGTAGAAGTTGTCAGAAATTTCACCTCTGAATAAGCGGAACATTACTATCATTTAAGGCATAGTAGGTATCATTCTCCTTCATAAAGCTGACACAATGAATGCTTTGAAATTGATACCATGAGTACCATGTTTGAACTCAACTTGGGAGTCAAAGCCCCATTTTCAGATATATCTAGGTTATTTTCAGCTATTTACGAAAAAGCAAGCACACCATTAGAAAGCAATGGGTTTCCTTTCTCTCTGCTTTCATTGATGAAGGTATATTTTCATTTCTCTTTCCTATGAGAACACTGACTTCAGTTATTCAGAGTTTAGATTGTTGACCCAGCTGCCACTGTGAAGGTTTCAACAGAACATCTTAAATTGTGAGAGATCAGTATATAAATTGGGCTATAAAACCATGGCATTTCCTTATAATTGCTTGAGAATGTCTCAGACTAGGAACAAAGTTAAAGATAAAAACATAAGGCACTCAGGTCAACCTTTAGGAAATTCTTAATCATGTAAATATATTATGCAGCAATTCTTTCATTTGGCCTGTCAACCTCTTGAAGGGAATAATGTCCTGACTTCAAAGCTGAGGCCTTCTAGCTTTAGGGCTGGTCATTTTTCTCAAGTATCAATAGCAAAGATTCTCCAGGTGAATAGGTACCAAGGATCAGCCATACAAAGCCAGTCCCACAACCCCAGGAGTATATTAGGAGGTTCACTTTTCCTAGTTTCTACAACTGAAGACATTCGGTGTTAACTCACTGGAACTAGAGCCTTTTGTCTAGTTGGTTTTTAATTTATCTTGTTTCTCTTTTCCTGCATCTCACACTTGGCTAATAGGAAGAATGCAATAGCAGGAAAGACATTCAAACTTACTCATGTTCTACAAATAAACACCTCATTATCTTCAATCTTTTTACACTCCTGGAAAATGCAGCATCCATATTTTGCTACCTTCTCCTAGCAGTAGCTCCATGGTTAATCTCCTGTACCTCTTGCTTTAATGGGATTTCTCCTCTTGCCTTTAGCTCATGTTGCATGCTCTTAAAATAACTCTTAATGCTGAGTGAATACGAAACAAACAATGGATAAATTCATTCATTTATTTAGGAAATATATTTGCACACTAAGGGCTACATCAACAAATTAACACAGTTTCTGCCTGTATTAGTAACACATTGCTGCATAAAAATATTACCACAAACTTAGCAGCTGTTTTTAGCAGTTTAAAACAACACACATTTATTATCTCACAGTTTCTGTAGGTGAGGAGTCTCAGCACGGCTCTCATAGGCATTATAATCTAGTGAAAGATACAGTTAAATAAATTATCAGGCATATCTTGCTGTAGTGAATAGGGCCTATACCTTAGACGCAGGCAGAAGAGAGGATGCTATGAATGGGCATGGATATGTGGACTGCAGTGTTCACAGGCACGCCTAGGAGGCCCCTTGAGACGAGGCACATAGCTGGAGATGGCAAAAGGAGTGGGACAGGAATAAAGATAGCTCTTTCTCTGTGCCATCAAGTTCTGCCTGAAAACTTGGGATGTCTGGAAATCCTACATTTGAATCAGGTTTTCCAGGTTATTATGAATGTGCATTTGTCAGCTAACAATAGGATGTGTGGGCCACTATCTTTTCTTGCACCAGGCTCCTCAGATTTCAGGAGTAGACCTGATGCTAATACCACGATATAGATAATTCATGGGAAAGAGTTCAGATGAGAGCAACTAACCTCAAACTGGGAATTATTCTAGGGGTGGAGTGGGAGTGTTGGGGGACATGGCAGCCATGAGAATGAGCCTCGCAGATTCTGTGGGCAGGGAGTATAATTGAGCAACATCCTCAGCTACCGTGCTCTGAAATTCATCACCATGTTAGCACCAATGCCACTGCTCTCAGCCAGTGACTGGGTTGCTCTCACATCTGGGATCGTATGGGTTGCTCCCAGCCAGTGATTGAGTGTGGCAGGGATATTAAAGGAGATCCATTCCCAGGAGATGTAGGATTCCTCCAAAGGATGACTTTGCCTTAATGACTCCCCACTGGCCTTGCTAAACCCTTCTTAGAACTGCTCTACAGTTCAATACACTTCCATTCAATTCTTCTTCCTTCTTTCCCTTCTCTTTTATTCAAGGTCAGCCTCCCATGGCTGTCTGACAGCTCCCTTAATCTTAACCAGCTTCCTCCCTATTTTCTCTCACAGGTCTTTTCTCTCTAAATTCATTGCATGTTTGGTCCTATTTTGTATAATGTCTTCCACCAATAAGTTTCTTCCAATAAGATTATTCTAGGAAGCCTTCCTTGTTCCCCTGTGTTAATCCAGATCCTCTGACAAGTCTGTGCTCAATAACTCTGCAGGACAAGCAATGCCATGCCAGATTGGAGTGGTCCCTCAAATCACATGTAGTCGTGATGATCTCAGCAACCCATCACAGAGTCAGAAGAAAAGAAATTTCACATACTCTAGGGGAGGCGACAGGGATGACTGCAGGGGTTCAAATCCTGGCTCCTCACATATGAGCCGTGTTACATTGGGCAGATTATCCCACTGCTGTGCCTTAGTTTCTCTAATTGTAAAATGAAGACAATTGTAGTGCCTGTCTCATAAGATTACAGGGAGAATTAAATGAGTTTATTCCTGTAAATCTTTAAGAACAGCACTTGGTTCTATAGGCATCATTTCAAATGCAAGGTATAAAATTAAAAAACAAAGCTTTAAGAATTATAAATCCTCTTAACAATCTTGAAAATCTTGGCACCTAAAACAAAGCTACATTTGCTTTTAATTTTCTACAGAGAGGCTTCCCAGAAATAGGAGCAAATGACTGCATTTGTTCACATAACACATTATACAATAGGATCTGTAAAAAGCAGTGTATATTTCAGGAGAACCATGATTCTGTGTTTACATTTGAAGATGCAACTAAAATATTGCCACATTTAGAAAAGTTAGCATAATTTTATCTTTTATAATTTTTATGGTAGAAAAATTGTCCTCTGTCGTAGGCATTTGCAGGCCCCTTGTTAAATGTCAAAAATCTCCAGAAATCAAATTATTATAAGGTAGAATGGATGGTGTCAGATAGGCTTGCTTCCTGAAGCACTTGTTTAATTTACCTGAATAACTATTTCAATTATTGAGATAAAAATTGGTATTTTTGCGTAAGTCTGTGAGTCAGGGAATTTAGACAATTTAGAGCTGCTACATCATTCTGCTAAAGGTTAAATTTCACCAAACATAAAAAAAAATTATCACAGCCTAGTAAACTTTAATGTTCAAAACCTGGCCTTTTCAACTCCTAAAATACTGAATTTTGCCTCTTGAAATCTAGCATTCAGAACTGTGCTTTTTCTAAAACACATTTTTCTGATGAATGAAAGAAAAATACATAGCAAGCACTATAGGCCTAAATGAAATGTATCCGTGTACACAGTCACCTCCTTGATAGGAAAATCTCACTTAGAAGTTTTAAAAGTTTGCTGTAGATAAGTATCTAAAATTTAACCACTTTCAAAGTCGTCAGTCTCTCTTGCATTTAAAAAGTGAGCCAGAACCACGCAGAGTGCAAACATTTTTTTAAATGACTCAAACAATTTTTGTTAACATTTTTATGCTATAAACACTCGTGTTTATAACGATTACTTATTATAAAGTGGCTTTAAGATTACCAGAGGGAATCCTATCATAAGTAAAATATTATTAAAACATCTTTTTGTTATTTTTATTGAATGATAATGTGATATAGTGTTTTGAAAACTGAGACTCCTAGTTTTAAAACATGGGCCACACCTTATTAGCCTGTATGACCGCGAATAAATTACCTAACATCTCTGAGCCTCAATTTCTTCATCTGCCAAAATGGAACACTGTCACAAGAATTACATAAAATAAAGCATGGAAAACTTTGGGAAGAATGCCTGACTCATGGAGACACTCACCAGATATAGTTCCCTTCCACTTTCCTTCAGAAAAACAAACCTGAAATGGGAAGATTGTGATTGGGTACTATGTTTCATCCATGTATACTAATAAAAGGACATTTTCTAGTCTTAAAACATCTATCTGTGATGTCAGTTTTCTTGCCTACAGAGATAGTCATTCCTCTTCCCATATGACTGTAACCTAAGAAAAACACTCCTGTAATAAGTCTTGTAATAAAACTCCATCTACTATAATTATCTTCCAGCAGGATCAAACTATAAGTTAATCTACTTAGAATAGTCCCAGGTGTAAGAAACCTACCCAAAGTTAGAAACACTTTGGTTATTTTTGGGGTCCAAATGGATAAATATGTAAAATAATACATTAAGTGCAAATTTGTCACAAAGAACAGTTTTAGGCTCCGATCATCATATTTTGAGGATCATGAGAAGCCTTCATCACCTTACTCTTTCCCGTGTGGTTTGCTTCTAGTTCAAGTTGATTCCAAAGCTAGATATCTGTCCAAATCTATGGAGGTCATGTCTAAGGCTCCTGAGGATTCTCAATCTCTTTAAAATGCACTCCCTTGTCCCTTACCCCTAGCCTCAGGGAAATCTCCCTTTATTTCCATGCAGTTTGGAATCTATCTTGCCTAACAGAAGACCCTAAATCACCTTCCAGAAAAACTCATTCTGAGGTTGGAGTTGAACCAAGAAATAACTAAGTCTTAAACATTTGGAGCTCAAAAGAAGCTCCTTGAAGGGGTGTTCAGATAGGTCAATACTTCTTACTTAGCTTTCAGAAGCTTTTAACAAACAGACGGCAACTTAGGAACAGAAGCACATTCTTGATAATCACACTCACATGGACTGGAAGTCTAATCATTAGGCTAATTTTTATAATAAAGCTAGTTCAGAGATATATAGAAAAATAAAAGCAAGTAGGACAAACTGCAGGGGTAGGGATGGAAAACAAGAAAATCTCCCAGACAGATGACGTTTCAGATACCTATCAAAAAATTAATATATGGTCACCACATTCAAAAGGATGACTAGAAGGTGTGTTCCAGGCAAAATAAACAACTTGGGGAAAAACATGGAAATAAGAAAGAAAAAAAGCACACTGGGGGACTCTATAGTACACAGATATCCTGTTTTGTGATGTTCTCCTGAGTGCTAATTTCTTACAAAACTATTTGTCCCTGCATATTCCCTATGAAAAGGCATAGAAGATATCACATACATGCTCGTGCATCTACATGCTGTTGTTACATGTGTTTTTTACATTCTCAGAGCACTCTCCAACATTTTTTCCAATGGGTGCTCCCACCAAACTGCTTTACACCCTCAGTCAATAAGAATTATCATAATATCATGCAAACAGCTCTCAGCCAATGAGCTTTTATCAACCAATCCTGGGCTGAATGCATTCTGTAAAATAAATGTATTTTTCTGTGGCCTCTCTTTCTGCAATTAGATTTGTATGCTGACAAATAGCATTGATATATCATGACTGTCAGATGATGTTGCTAGAACTGCAACTAAGAAACAAAGGAAGAAGATGACATGGATATTAAAATGCTAGAGACTGAAGCCATGTATGTTAGAGTAAATAGTCAAGGAAATAGGATGAGAACCACAAAGTCCTATATAGTCCAATGAAGCACTTAGAAAAGATCACTGGAACCTAAAACAACTGAGTGACCAAGAGTAAAAATATTAAGTGAAGGAAATTACAGACAGAGGTATGGCACGGAAGTCAGGGGACTTAAAGAAAGTGTAAGAATAAAGAGCAGCTGCCAGTGTGTGATGCTGGAAAGAAGCTTTGGCTCTGATTTATGGCGCATAAACTTAACTCTAAACCAGGTGGGCTTCTGGCTTGTGGTAGCTGAAGGCCAGAGTATGATGGGAGATGCCACGGGAAGGCAGTTAGGAAGGTAAATTCAGGGCTGATTACAATAGAGCTCATGTTCCAACTATAGAGCTTAAACTTATTCTCTAGGGCAAGCAATAGAAAAAATATTAATTTCAACTGATGAAATGACAGAAAAAATATTTGTGTTTCAAAAATAAAATTAACAATGGAGTAACACCTCTTTTATAGTACCATAAAATGACATTATCTAGGAAATAGAAATAAACTAGGAGATTAACACTGTTACAGAATAATAGATTGAGAAAAATATACAACACAATATAAATATAAAGAAGAACTCCAAACTCCAGATCTGTAAATTCCAGTGAAAATACAGCAGGTAAAAGCAAGGTTTCCTGGTCTGGTACCAGCTGCCACCTGACCCATCCACTCTTAGTATATCTTCCTATCTATGTTTATTCTCCATTTTCTTCTATTATATTCTACCTCTACTCTGAAAATAGGGAAGGACCTCAGCAGATGGAACAAGAGACACTCAAAATGTCAGGTCACAGGTAAAGGTTACTCAGCAGGGACATATCCTACACCAGCATGCCCTACCTAGCTTGACAGAAGAGTTGAAAAGGTCGCCAATGCCTGTTAGACAAGCTTACAGGAATGAAAGGCACTTTTATCTCTTTTAGCCAAAGGATCACAGGAAACTGAAGGTCAGGTTTTCAATAGAAGATGAAGGTCTACTTCATCTTGAGTTTCACACACAGAAGATCATAAAACACAACAAGAACGTGAGAATCTCAGAACAAAGTAAACTGCCATATTTCCCATAGAGAGTTTTCCAAGCATAATTGTTAGTTTTACAGTCCTTGAGGTTTTGAGATGCTTACTAATATTTTCATGGGGCCACCTATCTTTAAATTTGCAACCCCTAGTCCTTTATCAATTAAGGGTCAGAGTGCTTAACACTGTTATGTAGTCAAAAAAGTGGCATCCAGAAGCATCCTGCTAGTCTTACAGATAAAATCAGTTGAACTTTAGGCAGTAATAGAGATTAGCCATCATGATTATGGCACTGTGTTATAAAAATGACACAGCTTATGAGATTTTGTTACAGCGAATACCCTCAAAAAGGGCTTCATGTCATCCATTTTCAACATCCTTGCAGGAAGAGTGACTTCAGTGGTACTCTAAGTGTGACTGCCATACTAATGATACCAGCAAGAGCACCCACTCAGAATAGCTGGATTTATCAGATTTATCCATCTGTAAGTCTTTAGCATCCACTGTCATTAGTCTGAATAATGGCTTCAGTGTCTATAAATGGAAACAGTCCGTTACATGAATAATCACTTCAGAGAACAGGAAAACGTTGTGAGGGGAGAAGAATCAAAGATTACACTTCATTGTGGGAGTTACTCATAAGCTTCTACTTATTTCTTTAACTAGGAAATGTTCAGAAGACTCTTAAAGCTTATCTGTGCTGCAAGAACTAGGGGAAAGGTGTCAAATAGGATTTATAACTGAAAAATGAAAAGATTTTTTAAACAATATTTAAGAATTGAGAATCATAATACATTCTTTGCACTTCACTACTTTAAAATTAATGACTCCAGAAATCACAAGGACAAAAATAATTAGAAAATTGAGAGACTAAATTTAAAGAACTAAAGACGTCCACACAAACCTTTAAATTCTTAAGTAGATTTGAAAACTTCAAAGCATAACTAGCATAAAGAAGCTGAGTATGAGAAGGCATCATTTGGAGTAAACTGTAGTATATTTCATAGCAAATAGATCCATTTGTCATGCAAGTCCTTATTATGAGTTTGTAAACAAAAGTGTTAGCTATCACATGGAAATTAACCAAACCTTATAAATAGCATTCGTCTTATAATGGAGTGTTCTAAGCTACACAAATACAAAATAATTTCTGCATAAATGATGATTTTCAACTGGCACTAAATTATTTTTTAAATGTGCCTCATGAAGGGTGATATGAAAAAGTCTGCTGAAAATGCCTCACTGTAGATTGGTTTGTTTAATAAATTCTGTGAATTTAGAATTAGCAAGACGGTTGATCATAAAGAACTCATAGTGATGACAATTACAGATCAGGAAGTGTCTCTACAATAAGAAAACCACTGGAACACATTGTTCAGAATGAATGAAATGTCGAGGCCTTCCCAAACTAATCAAATCAATTGGCCTCTTACTTTTTTTTGTGCTATTTTCAATTGTGAGATAGTGGAACAGTTAAACCTGGAAACTGAAAGTATTCTCTTTGTGAGTATCATCCACACTAGATGAGACAAACTTTTCCATACACTGCCAGGATACATTCTTTTCTTAGAGAAAATACATACTTCTTTATAAGTGTTTTATTCTACTTCAAGTAAGACATGTCCTTCATGTTCCTTGGTGCTATAAACTTTACTTACCAAAAAAAAGTGATTGAATTATCTTTTTAAAAAATATTGAATTCTCCAGTATTTTTCAACTTATTCTTTCAAATAACTCGGATTAAAAATCCAACTTTTTAAAATCTGCCTTATATTGTGCTGCAATTCCTAGCTTTAGAGAATGCATATTGGCACTAACTTTATGTAAGTATAAGTTTATATCTTGCTCTCAGCAGCTTAGGCTTGATACATTTTATACAAGAGTTTAAAACTTAAAGGCTTATAGTTAAAATAACCTGTGGCAAATAAGGCAAATAATGAGCCCTATACAGAGCATTTTAAAATGTTAATATTATGAACATAGTCAAGAGAAGAAGATGATATAGTTCTGCTAGAATACTTGAAATTTGATGCCCCTGTACAAGGCTATGTCTACACACAAATTTAGAGATTGAATGAAAATGGTAAAATTCAGAAAAGCTACTTACTAATTTATAGTTAATTAACCCAATGGGTTTACCAAATAATTTGTAAATTACACTATGTATATATAGTACTTTGTTTTCAAATTCATCTTAAAACACTAGAAAGGTATCTAACTTATATTTATGCCTTTTATTTCTGGCATATATTGGAGGAAGAAAAATTTTTTTGTAAGATACATTTTAAAAATTAGTGATTCATATTTATGCACTCAGCCACAATGAAATAATTGGTAGCAAACTTGTCCTCCTAACAGCTAGTGCAATTAGAGCAGAATTTCTCTCAAAAACTACAAAACTAGATTGGAAAACAGACAGTGAAGGACTATGTTTCCTGAAAGAATAAAAATAAAAAAGAAGAGCCCAACAATCACCATGTTTTTTGTTTTTTGATTTTTTTTCCCTAGATTCACTTTTTGGGCTGCAGTGTAAGAAGTGGGAATATAAGCATAGTACAGCAGCTTTGCTGAATAGAGGAAACAGAGAAAAGAGTTTAGAAATGCCACGGTGACTGAAATTGGATCTATTTCAGACTTTGCTCAAATATACAGCTACATGTGAGTAAAGTTCCATGAGTCTTAGCAAAAGACGATTACCAGGGAAAAAACATTATTATGGAGATATAAGACATAAATTCCTAGAACTAAAACAGGATCAATATGTATCTGATTGAAACAAGCCAGAGCAGTGAGATCTCACTAAAGATTCAGGTCATCCAGTAGAAATCCCAAAAAAGTCATACATTACTAGTAGGGCTTAACTAGCACTAGAGTACAGGCTACCTTAGAGTGTTTCATTAAAAACCTTACAAAGAAGTCTTGAAAGGAGAGAATTGAGCTGAAAATAATTTAACTGCTAGCCAAAATAAAATGCACAACTGACAGGAAGGCAACAAAATTTACATAATCAGCAATGGAATGTGGAAAATGCCCAGCATTTAATCAATAATTATTAGACATCCAACAAAAGAGAAATATAAATAATAAACAAAAATGATAAATTTAATTATTATAAAATAATTTAAATTATCTATTATAAATGTTTTCTAGAATTTACGCTAAAACATTATCATAATAAGAAAAAATGGAATATTTAAAAAAATAGCTACGTAGGACATCTAGAAAAGTTAAACTCATCTGAATTAGAAATTTTACCATATGGGCCTAATAGAATATTGGATATTATAAAACAAAAGATTAATGAATAGTGAACCTGAAGACATAGCAATAAACTACCTAAACTAAGCCAAGGAAGGGAAATAAGGCTAACAAATGTACAAAGTCTCTGTAACACATAGCAAAACATCAAACATCTAAAATGTGATAATTGGAGTCTAGGAAGAAAGGGAATAGGAAATGGGCAATTTTATATATATATATATATCTCTGAAGAAATAACAGCAGAAATGTTCTAATTTGGTAAAAACTGTAAAATAATAGATCACAGAAAATTGATGAACCTCAAACATGATCAAATAAACAAACAAAACAACACCAAAGCATGTCAAAATAAAATTGCTGAAATCAGTATGAAAAACATATTTATTTGTTTGTTTATTATACTTTAAGTTCTGGGGTACACGTGCAGATCGTGCAGTTTTGTTACATAGGTCTACATGTGCCATGGTAGTGGATTGCTGCATCCATCACCCCATCTTCTACATTAGGTATTTCTCCTAATGCTATCCCTCCCCAATCCCCCCACCCCCTGCTATTCTTCCCCTAGCCCTCCATCCCCCAAACCCCAGTGTGTGAGGTTCCCCTCCCTGTGTCTGTGTGTTCTCATTGTTCAACCGACTTATGAGTAAGAACATGCGGTGTTTGATTTTCTGTTCTTGTGTCAGTTTGCTGAGAATGATGGTTTCTAGTTTCATCCATGTCCCTGCAAAGGACATGAACTCATCTTTTTTTATGGCTGCATAATATTCCATGGTATAGATGTGCCACATTTTCTTTATCCAGTCTATCATTGATGGGCATTTGGATTGGTTCCAGGTCTTTGCTATTGTGAATAGTGCCACAATAAACACATGTGTGTATAAGTCTTTATGACAGAATGATTTATAATCCTTTGGGTACATACCCAGTAATGAGATTGCTGGGTCAAAGGGTATTTCTATTTCTAGATCTTTGAGGAATCACCACACTGTCTTCCACAGTAGTTGAATTAATTTACACTCCCACCAACTGTGTAAAAGTCATTCTATTTCTTGACATCCTCTCCAGCATCAGTTGTCTCCTGATTGTATATATATATATAAAATTGCACTTTGGGTTCTGGGGTACATGTGCAAAACATGCAGGATTGTTGCATAGGAACGTACATGGCAATGTGGTTTACTGCCGCCATCCCCCCGTCACCTATATCTGGCAATTCTCCCCATGCTATCTCTCCCCAACCTCCCTACCTCCCTCCTCTATTCCCCCCCAACAGACCCCAGTGTGTGATGCTCCCCTCCCTGTGTCCATGTGTTCTCATTGTTCAACACCGGCCTAGGAGTGAGACCATGTGGTGTTTGATTTTCTGTTCCTGTGTCAGTTTGCTGAGAATTATGGTTTCCAGATTCATCCACATCCCTACAAAGGACACCAACTCATTGTTTTTTATGGCTGCATAGTATTCCGTGGTGTATATGTGCCACATTTTCCCTGTCCAATCTATCATCGATGGGCATCTGGGTTGGTTCCAGGTCTTTGCTATTGTAAACAGTGCTGCAATGAACATACGTGTGCATGTGCCTTTATAATAGAATGACTTATAATCCTTTGGCTATATACCCAGTAATAGGATTGCTGGGTCAAATAGAATTTCTATTTCTAGGTCCTTGAGGAATCACCACACTGTCTTCCACAATGGTTGAACTAATTTACACTCCCATCAATGTGTTAAAGTGTTCCTATTTCTCCACATCCTCTCCAGCATCTGTTGTCTTCAGATTTTTTAATGATCACCATTCTAACTGGCGTGAGATGGTATCTCAATGTGGTTTTGATTTGCATTTCTCTAATGACCAGTGATGATGAGCATTTTTTCATATGTTTGTTGGCCTCACAAATATCTTCTTTTGAAAAGTGTCTGTTCATGTCCTTTACCCACTTTTGAATGGGTTTGTTTTTTTCTTGTAAATCTGTTTTAGTTCTTTGTAGATTCTGGATATCAGCCCTTTGTCCGATGGGGAGATTGCAAAAATTTTTTCCCATACTGTTGGTTGCTGGTTCACTCTAATGATTGTCTCTTTTGCTGTACAGAAGCTCCGGAGTTCAATTACATTCCATTTGTTTATTTTGGATTTTGTTGCCAATGCTTTGGTGTTTTAGTGATGAAGTCCTTGCCTATGCCTATGTCCTGAATGGTTTTGCCTAGGTTTTCTTCTAGGGTTTTTATTGTGTTAGGTCTTATGTTTAAGTCTTTAATCCATCTGTTGTTAATTTTAGTGTAAGGTGTCAGAAAGTGGTCCAGTTTCTGCTTTCTGCACCTGGCTAGCCAGTTTTCCCAACACCATTTATTAAACAGGGAATCCTTTTCCCATTGCTTGTTTTTGTTAGGTTTGTCAAAGATCAGATGGTTGTAGATGTGTGGCATTGCCTCTGAGGCCTCTGTTCTGTTCCACTGGTCTATATCTCTGTTTTGGTACTAGTACCATGCTATTTTGATTACTGTGGCCTTGTAGTATAGTCTGAAGTCAGGAAGCATGATGCCTCCAGCTTTGTTCATTTTGCTTAGGATTGTCTTGGCTATGCTGTCTCCTGAGTTTTTAAAGATCATCATTCTAACTGTTGTGAGGTAGTATCTCAATGTGGTTTTGATTTGCATTTCTCTAATGACCAGTGGTGATGAGCTTTTTTTCATATGTTTGTTGACTGCATAAATGTCTTCTTTTGAAAAGTATCTGTTCATATCCTTTGCCAACTTTTTGATGGAGTTATTTGGATTTTTTCTTGTAAATTTGTTTAAGTTCTCCATAGATTCTGGGTATTAGCCCTTTGTCAGATGGGTAGATTGCAAAAATTTTTTCCCATTCTGTTGGTTGCCAGTTCACTCTATTGATAGTTTCTTTTGCTGTGCAGAAGTTCTTAAGTTTAATTAGATCTCATTTGTGTAGTTTGGCTTTTGTTTCCATTGCTTTTGGTGTTTTAGTCATGAAGTCCTTGCCGATGCCTATGTCCTGGATGGTATTGCCTAGGTTTTCTTCCAGAGTTTTTATGGTATTATGACTCATGTTTAAATCTTTAATCCATCTAGAGTTAATTTTTGTATAAGATGTAAGGAAGGGATCCATTTTCAGCTTTCTGTATTTGGCTAGGCAGTTTTCCCAACACCATTTATTAAATAGAGAAAATAGGGAATCTTTTCCCCATTGCTTGTTTTTGTCAGGTTTGTCAAAGATCAGACAGATACAGCTGTGTGGCATTCCTTCTGAGGCCTCTGTTCTGTTCTATTGGTCTGTATCTCTGTTTGGTACCAGTATCATGCTGTTTTGATTATAGTAGCCTTGTAATATAGTTTGAAGTCAGGTAGCATGACGCTTCCAGCTTTGTGTTTGTTTGTTTGTTTGTTTGTTTGTTTGTTTGTTTTGCTTAGGATTGTCTTGGCTATGCAGGCTTTTTTTTTGTTTTTATATAAAGTTGAAGGGTTTTTTTCCCAATTAAGAAAGTCATTGGTAGCTTGATGGGGACAGCACTGAATCTATAAATTACTTTGGGCAGTATGGCCACTTTCATATTGATTCTTCCTAAACATGTGCATGGAATGTTTTCCCATCTGATTGTGTCCTCTCTTATTTCCTTGAGCAGTGCTTTGTAGCTCTCCTTGAAGAGGTCCTACACATCCCTTGTTAGTTTTATTCCTAGGTATTTTATTCTCTTTGTAGCAATTGTGAATGGGAGTTCGCTCATGATTTGGCTGTTTGTCTATTAATGGTGTATAGGAATGTTTTCGATTTTTGCACGTCGATTTTGTATCCTGAGACTTTGCTGAAGTTGCTTATCAGCTTAAGGAGATTTTGGGCTGAGATGATGGGGTTTTCTAAATATACAATCATGTCATCTGCAAACAGGGACAATTTGATGTCCTCTCTTCCTATTCGAATACTCTTTATTTCTTTCTCTTGCCTCATGGCCCTAGGCAGAACTTCCAATACTATGTTGAATAGGAGAGGTGACAGAGGGCACTCTTGTCTTGTGTCAGTTTTCAAAGGGAATGCTTCCAGCTTTTGCCCATTCAGTATGTTATTGGCTGTGGGTTTGTTATAAATAGCTCTTATTATTTTGAGACACAATCCATTGATACCTAGTTTATTGAGATTTTAGTATAAAGGCTATTGAATTTTGTCGAAGGCCTTCTCTGCATCTATTGAGATAATCATGGCGTTTTTGTCTTTGGTTCTGTTTATGTGGTGGATTATGTTTATAGATTTGACAATGTTGAACCAGCCTTGTATCCCTGAAACCAATGAGAACAAAGACACAATGTACCAGAATCTCTGGGACACATTTAAATCAGTGTCTAGAGGGAAATTTATAGGATTAAATGCCCACCAGAGAAGCAAGGAAAAATATAAAATTGACACCCTAACGTCATGATTAAAAGAACTAGAGGAGCAAGATCAAACAAATTCAAAAGCTAGCCAAAGGCAAGAAATAACTAAGATCAAAGCAGAAATGAAGGAGATAGAGACACAAAAAAGCCTTCAAAAATCAATAAATCCAAGAGCTGCTTTTTGAAAAGATCTACAAAATAGATAGACCACTAGCCAAACTAATAAAAAAAGAAAAGAGAGAAGATTCAAATAGATGCAATAACAAATGATAAAGGGGATATCACCACCAATCCCAGAGAAATACAAAATACTATCAGAGATTACTACAAACACCTCTATGCAAATAAACCAGTAAATCTAGAAGAAACGGATAAATTTCTGGACACTTACACCGTCCCAAGACTAAATCAGGAAGAAGTTGAATTCCTGAATAGACCAATAACAAGGTCTAAAGTTGAGGCAGCAATGAATAGCCTACCAACCAACACAAGTCCAGAACTAGATGGATTCACAGCTGAATTCTACCAGAGGTACAAAGAGGAGCTGGTGCCATTCCTCTGAAACTATTCCAAACAATAGAAAAAGAGGGAATCCTCCCTAACTCATTTTATGAGACCAACTTATCCTGATACCAAAACCTGGCAGATGCAACTAAAAAAGAAAATTTCAGGCCAATATCCATGATGAACATTGATGCAAAAATCTTCAATAAAATACTGGCAAACTGAATTTAACAGCACATCAAAAAGGTTATCCAACATGATCAAGTCAGCTTCATCCCAGGGAAAAACATCTTTAAAAAAGCCAGAGATAAAATACACATTACAAAGAGGGAAGCAAAAATGAGAATTATTACAGACTAATCAAAAACAATGCAAGCCGAAGACTACGAAACATCTTTAAGGTGCTCAAAGAAAAATACATAAACCTAGTATTCCAAAACCAGTGAAAATATGCTTCCAAAATAAATGCAAAACAAAGGCATGTTTTTGTCAAACAGTGACTGATTCATCTTGTTATCAGTAGATAGGCTCTCAAAAAAATTTTAAAGAAAGTTCTTCATGCTGAAGGAGCATCATAGATGGAAATACAAGTCTATACAAAGAAGCAGGAGAAGTGAAGAGTGATGAAAATGGTAAATATGTGAACATTCAATGAAAGATTTTTTTTCTTTTCTTTAAATATAATTGACTATTTAAAGCAAAAATATCAACAATGAAGGCAGCAGAATAATGGTCCTTCAAAGTTGTCCACATCTTAATTTCCATAACCTGTGAATACATTACACTGCACAATCAAAGGGACTTGGCAGAAGTGATTAAGGTTACAAGTCTTGAGACGGAAAGATTATCTTGGATTATCTGGGTGGGTCCAATATGAGCACATGAATCTTCAAAAGCAGAAAATCTCTCCCATCTGTGGTTACAGGGAAATATACAAAGATGGAAGAAGGGTCAGAGAGATCTGACATGAGAAATGGATGTGCCATGTATTGGGAACCAAGAAGTGCAGCATACTCCAGATGCTTGGAATGACCTTCAGCTTACAGCAAACAAGAGCGTAGAGACTAATTCAACAATCTCAAGGAACTGAATATGTCAACAACCCAAGATGTAAGAAACAGATTCCCTACAGAGTCTCCAGAAAGAAATGCAGCCCACTGACACCTTGATTTTAGCCCAGTGAGCCCCATACCAGACTTCTCATCTAAACTATAAGATAATAAATTCATATTGTGCAAGCCACTAAGATTGTATTCGTTTGTTATGGCAGTAATAGAAAACTATTACAAATATATTATGGGGTCGATGACATATTTAAAAGCAAAATGTATGACAAGCATAGCAGAAAAAAAATCAGAAGAAACGTATAATTTCACATCATACATTGAGTAATAAAACATAATTTGAAGGTTGAGAATAATAACTTGAAAGGTACATGTGACAAATGCTAGTAGATTTTATAGGTTATACATATCATTCCTTAACTTAGGCTAATTTGGTAGTCTATGATAAGTAAAGTTTTTATTTGTATTTTCTTTTGCATGATATTAAAGAGCTAATCATATGTTTGAGAGTTATTTGTTTTGTCTTTCCAGTGGGAAGCTATTTCTCAATTGGTTTGCTGGCACTCTCTTACTGGCTTGTAAGAGTGTTTTACATATTAAGGAAATTACCTTTTCTTATACTATGAACTATAAATATTTTCCCAGGTGTTTTTCTTTTTGAAGAAGGTGTTTTTGAGTCATAGTTTTAAAAGACTTTCCTACTTGCAGATTATAAACTTTTTTTTCCATGATTTCTTCAATTTGTTTTTCATGACTTTTTAAAAACTGTTGCTCTTTGATAATTTTAAAGTTTTCTGAATTTAAGAGAAGTTTCTATATTTTTAAAGATGTCTAGCCATTCTCCCAAGCCACTTATTCAATTCATCTTTTTACAACTTATATTAAATGCCTTTTTGTCATAAACTAAATTTCTATGAGCATTTATATGTATTTCTGGATTTTCTATTACATTTCCTTGTCTGTCTATTCAGGCACTAATATTAGTCTCTTTTTAATGACTGTAGCCTTAACATGTGCTTTAATGTGTAACACCACCTAGCACATGCTCCCTAAACACACACGTACACACACACTTCTGGCTATTTTTGCTTATTTCTTTCACATAAACTGTAGAAATCAGTTTTTCTGGTATATAAAAATGCCATTACCATATTCATTAAAATCCCATTAAATATATAAATTAGTTTATCTATGGGGAGCTGTCAATTTATGAGGTAAAAATATTTTCTTCATATTAGTCTTTCTATCTTGCAGTCCTTTTCTTTCTTCCACACAGTGATTTAGAAATAATTCATAGAGACGATGCTTATTTCTTGTTATACTTGTTGTAAGGTATTTTCTTTTTTTTTAATCTTATGTATGGGGTCTTTTCTTCTGTTATTCATTAATATCTTCAACTAGATATTATGAGATACACACACACACACACACACACACACACACACGACATTTTGTGGATGGGAGTTGGGAAGTAATATACAAAATGACCAACAAAGGAAATACTTATTGGCACCTACTCTGTGCCAGGCACTGTGGTAATTGCTGAGCCATATATTACTTTATTTAACATCATTTATTTATTTACTTGCCAAAAGACAAATGAATAACAGGAAAAAGTTTGTGCAACCATTAGCACCAAGAATTAAGTTTCCTAAAATGTTTAATAATAAATATCTACAGAGAAAGGGAGAGCTAAATGTCAGATGTTGGATAAATTACAATTGACATGCTTTTCAATGTGTTTTTAAACTCAATAGAAAGTACAGAAAATCTCTAAGAGCCAAATAAAACTAAGGCTAAGCTACAGTCATGAACTTAGAATTCTGTCTGTTGACTATGTGACGAAAGCCAGTACCTGAAATCTATGAATTGGAGAATTAACAACTACTCTGGGGAAAGAAGATTAGTCTTTGGCATCAGCAAAGTGAGTTGTAGCCTGAAACCAGTACATAAAGAAGCCAGGGCATTCAACTGGGCTTTCCTCTCAGTTAAATATTGGTGGTAAAATTTCACTTGCACACCAAGAAAACTACGATACATTTTAAAAAAGGAAACTATTTATTTCTGCTACTATTAATGAGGGAGTTATGTGTGAAAAGGCAGTGCTTGAGAATGAAGTTCCTTCCTGTGTGTTTTTCGTAGATATTGTTCATTAGATGTATTCACATTTTGGTAAAAGATTTTATCATAAATGATGTTGAATCTTTTTGAGAGCTTTTGCTCCCTCTATATCTCATTTAATCTATTTATAGATTTAATTAATTACCCTTGAATTCTTAGAATAACACAATCCAATGATTTGAAAATTGAATTGCCAAATGTTTAATATAGAAATTTTACATGTAGATTAATAAAGTTTCACTACTAGTAAGATTAATATAGAAATTTTACATTTATATTAACAAAGTTTCACTAATAAATTGTCTTTTTATACTGTCCAGGTCTACATAAGGTATCGTCTTGGGAAAAAAAAATCACTTTTACATATTTTTATTTTAACATGAGAAATTTACTAAAGCTACTAATTTATTAATCTACCTTTATATACAGAAAGAGAAGAGACAAACAACAGAGTCCTTAACATATGTGTAAAGAAAGGAGTTGGGCCGGGCGCAGTGGCTCATGCCTGTAATCCCAGCACTTTGGGAGGCCGAGGCGGGTGGATCATTAGGTCAAGAGATCGAGACCATCCTGGTCAACGTGGTGAAACCCCGTCTCTACTAAAAATACAAAAAATTAGCTGGGCACCGTGGCACATGCCCGTAATCCCAGCTCCTCAGGAGGCTGAGGCAGGAGAATTGCTTGAACCCAGGAGGCAGAGGTTGCGGTGAGCCGAGATCGCGCCATTGCACTCCAGCCTGGGTAACAAGAGCAGAACTCCGTCTCAAAAAAAAAAAAAAAAAAAGAAAAGAAAAGAAAGAAAGGAGTTAAGATACTCCAGATTGGATGTGATATTCCATGAGAAACAATGGTTTACAAGGGTTTGTGGTTAAAGGCTATGTTCTCCAAAAGATAACAATACATCTTTGAAACATGTTTTATTTCTTCTTAAAAAGAAACAAAATGAGATACATGTGCAGTACTTGCAGGTTTGTTACATAGGTATATGTGTGCCATGGTGGTTTGCTGCACCTATTTACCCAACCTCTAAGTTCCCTCTCCTTACACTCCATCCCCCAACAGGCCCTGGTGTGTGTTGCTCCCCTCTCTGTGACCTTGTGTTCTCAGTGTTCAACTCCCACTTCTTAGTGAGTACATGCAGTGTTTGGTTTTCTGCTCCTGTGTTAGTTTGCTGAGGATGATGGCTTCCAGCTTCATCCATGTCCTGCAAAGGACATGATCTCATTCCTTTTAATGGCTGCATAGTATTCCATGGTGTATATGTACCATATTTTCTTTATCCACTCTATCACTGATAGGCATTTGGGTTGGTTACACATCTTTGCTATTGCATAGTGCCACAATAAACATACATATGCATGTGTCTTTATGGTAGAATGATTTCTATTCCTTTGGGTATATACACAGTAATGTGATTGCTGGGTCAAATGGTATTTCTGGTTTTAGATCCTTGAGAAATTGCCACACTGTTTTCCACAATGGAAGAACTAATTTACATTCCCACCAACAGTGTAAAAGTATTCCTATTTATCCACAGTCTCGCCAGCATCTACTGTTTCCTGACTTTTTAATAATTGCCATTCTGTCGTGAGATAGCACCTCATTGTGATTTTGATTGCATTTCTCTGATGATCAGTGATGTTGAGCTTATTTTCATGTTTCTTGGCTGTGTAAATGTCTTCTTTTAGAAAATGTTTGTTCATATCCTTCGCCCATTTTTTTGATGAGGTTTTGTTTGGTTGTTTTTTTTTTGTAAATACAAAAAATGTTTCAAAAAGGATTTTCTATAGACAAGGGCATAGGACATCTTAAAGTCCCAACACTCTAGCCTTCATTCCTGTGACTTCACCTCCCACTGCTCTCTGGTTTATTCTGATTCAGTTCTTCCTCAAACATGCCAGGCTAGTTCCTGCCTTGGGACTTCTGCATTTTCTCCTTCTTCTGCCTGGATACTTGCTTTCTGCTCTTCTTCAATGTCATCCTCTCAATGATGTCCGCTCTAATCCCCTAATTGAAATTGTTATCCATTCAATTCAGGTTCCTTATTTATTCTGTTTTGTATTTTCTTTAACACTAAAGAAATAGTATGTGATTTAGTTTGGATAGCTAGCTCTTTCTTCCCTCTAGAATAAAATCTCCATGAAGGCAGTGACTTTTGCTGTTTTATTCAGTGTGATATCTCTAGGACCTAGAGCAAGTGACTGTCTCAGAATACTAGTTTAATAAATGATTGACTCACCTCTTTTATGTCTTACTAGTTACTGTTTATTATTGCTCAATTTCCAGCTTAACCTTATATCCCCCAAATGAGTGCTTATTATTACCATTGTTTTATTCAACCATAATGTTTATCTGGGAACAGAATTCTAGATTAATAATTTTGAAGATCATTCTATTTCATGGTTTATGTTATTGCTCTTGAAAAATCATGTGACTGTCGACCACTCCTTTACATGTACTCTACCTTCACTTTCTGATGCCTTTAAAATTTTCTCTTTATCCTCATCGTTCTCAATTTCATTAAATATTCCAAATGTGAATTTATTTTGATTGATCTTGTTTTGGGATTCATTGTGATTGTTGAATTTGAGAAGTCATTTCTCGGAAAGCTCCTCAAAAATTCTGGAAAATTCTCAGTTATATTCTATTGCACTACTGTCTCTCCCTATTTCCTCAATTTTCTCCCTCTAGAACCCATTTAGATAGAGATTCTCAATCTTAATGTTAAGTGATTTGTGTTTCCGAACCATATATATTATCTCTTCATTGTTCAGTGCTGCAATCTGGGTGATTGCCCCAGATGTGCCTTCTAAATCATGAAATTACTCTTTTTTAAAACATTTCTTTTTTTTTTAAGTTTCAAGTTCAGGGGTACATGTGCAGGTTTGTTGAAATCCTTCTTAATCTATCTCTAATTTGATCTTTAAACTCATCCATGGGACATTACTTTAAATTTCTAGCAACCAAATATGTATTTTAACAAATTTTTAGTAATTTTTGTCTCATCCTTACATATCTAATTTTTTTCTTTCTTACTTTGATAATTGTAAAAATTTATGTTATAGTCTACATCTGCTATCTCTAAATTTTGAGAGGCTAAATCCTGTATTTGTTATGTATGCTAACCCATTCTTGGTTGCTTTTTTTTCCTTGTATGTTTGATAATTGGGATCATTAGCTTATACTGAGCAGAGCTTTAGCTGTCTGTTTCCACAGAAACATTTGGCATCTCTTCTGCCAGTTACCCCAAGGACAACATTTATCCTAATTTCTTGATTTAAAGGTTAACACACTGCATATTTTATAACTATGAAGCCAACCCATATAAAGGTAGTTCTGATTGCAAACTTTTCTGAAGTATTTATTTGTTTACTTATTGTTTTATTCAATGTCAAAAACAAACTTAATTTGTCATATTTCCTAGCTGATGAGCAATTTTTCCTATTACATCATTTTATGAAGGTATGGTTACTTAAAGGTATTAGCTTTTTAATAAGAAATTCAGTTCCAAATCCATTCCCTGCTGCTTCAGTCAGCCTTGTCTCTTCTCATCATGTAGGTCTTAACATTCTAGGTTCCTCATTTGCTGCTGTTTCAGAACTGTGCTTCCCGAATTAATTTCCTTCTTTGATTTTTGCTACTGGAAGTGTTCTTTACTTTTTAGGTTCCCAGGTCTGAAATTAAAGTTTTAAAAATATTTTATACAGCATTTCTAAATATTTGATAGTAGAATTATAGTCAGGTTATTTATTACCAGATTCCTGATACTAAAGTCCTTAAAGGTTTCAAGAGTGGAAGTGTATTTCAGGGAAATCTACAACAAAGAAGTTTGACTCAAACCAGATACATGAGGCAGTGCCAAAGCTCCTACAGCATTTGTGAGAGCATAATGAAACACAGCTCTGAAACACTTCATGCTCACATGCTTCAATGTGAAAGAACCTGAAGAACTGTCTTGGGAGAAAGCTGCTTGTATATAAATCTCAGTAAGAATTATACACTTTCCATATCCATAGTCTTTATGCAGAAGACACTGTCTTTAAGAAGTGTTCTCTTGTATTTCCAATACATTCTGTCATGAAGCTTCCTGTTTAAGTGAGTCTTCAATTTTAAGCATTCATAAGGGAATACAGTAAGAGCTGGATGCATAATTAAGCAGTCATGGTGACATTGTCCTGAAACTGTGTCAAATTCTGAACATATGTATTCACTATTAGGTACCAATAATACTTTCAGTCCCAGACTGGGTATATCCAATTATAGTTCTGTAAATACCTCATATTATAAATTGTATCCTTTTTTCATGAGTGTTTCATTTTGCAGGATGTATTTTCCTTGTAACTGTGAAAATTGGATGCAACTGCTCATTAACTGGGACACTTATTTATATAGTCTGGCATAACTTAGAACATTAATTAAGGCAGTGCATGCTTCAAATATACAGGCCCTTTCCAACAATTACTGAATTGGTTGGGAGGAGGGTGGATATCTGTTTGCTACAATAAAAATTTATATATTCAGTTGCTCTTTTGATAATGTGACATGACTTCACAAATGTAAAGCATTATGTCTAGTAAAGGAAGATAAATGGATGATAGATAGATAGATATCCATTATACCTTATCTACATTTCTAAGATTGAAGTCCTGAAAATTGAAAATGTAATTCATCTGACAACAGCCAGAAAAGAGTGGGGACCAATATTTAACATCCTTAAAGAAAAGAACTTTCAACCCAGAATTTCCTATCCAGCCAAACTAAGCGTTATAATTGAAGGAAAAATTAAATCCTTTGTGAACAAACAAGTACTTAGAGAGTTCACCACCACCAGGCCTGCTTTACAAGAGCTTCTGAAAGAAGCACTATACATATAAAGGAACAACCAATATCAGCCTTTCCAAAACTATATTAAAAAGCAAAGAACATTAATACAATGAAAAATTTACATCAACTAATGGGCAAAACAGCCAGCTAGCATCAAACGCCAGTATTAAATTTATATATATTTCAATTGGATAAAAAGCCAAAACCCATCGGTATGCTGCATCCAGATCCATCTTACATGCAACAATACACAAAGACTCAAAGAGAAGGAGGAAGATTTACCAACCAGAGAGTAAAAATAAACAAATAAACAAAAAGCAGGAGATGCAATTCTCGCCTCTGATAAAGTAGACTTTAAAGCAACAAAGATCAAAAGAGGCAAAGAAGGACATTACATAATGGTAAAAGGATCAATGTAACAAGAATAGCTAACGATTCTATAGATCAACGAGATAGAAAATTAACAAGGACATCCAGGACTTGAACTCAGACCCGGAACAAGTAAACTTAATAAACATTTATAGAACTCTCCACTTCAAATACACAAAACATACATTACCACCTCACACCTATTCCAAAAGTGACTATATAATTGGAAGTAAATCACTCCTCAGTAATCGCATAGCATTTCATAGGTTTAAATGAAATATTGGTTGGCTGTTTGTTTGTTATCTTCTTCCCTTATTCCTTCCTGACTACATCATTAAGTATAATTATCAGTATACAAGAGGTTTTCAATACCCATTACTAAATTGCATTCTAGCCTGGGCAAGAAAGCAATACTCCCATTCTCTCTCTCTCTTCCTTATTCCTCCTCCCCATTCTCTAAAAAAAAAAAAAAAAAAAAAAGAAAATGTAATTCATTTGACAACAAAACCTGAGCTGACTCCAATTTTTTTAATGGTAAAGTGTGATCTAAACTCATATGAGCTATTTAACCCACTTACTGTGTCTGTGTACATACTGGACTGAATAAACATTACAGTGTTGATTACAGGGCACTTCCCCGGACCTTAGTAGGGTGTTACATAATGTACGTATTATATAAAAATGGTGATATATTACCGATCTAAAGTCCAAAAAGATGCTGAACTCTGAAACACTAAGACTAAGAGCCTCAGAATGGATTGTGGGCCTGTAATAAACCAGCATTAAAAACTATCAGAAATCTTTTAAAGAATTATTAAAATATCTATGAATTTGGAAACTCTGAACATAGATTTAAGATAGTACTCATAAATCAAAATTATACTTCTTATATAAAGTTTAACAAGAAAAGTATATGTATTGTAATGTATTATCAAAATTTTAGACACATAGGCTGTAATGCTATAGTGAGTACTACTATTTTTAAGCATATTTGGAATTAAAGCATGCATTCAGGAATAAATATGGTATTTACAGCCACTAAAAGATGTTTGAAGAAATTGAGAGAGTAATATTCTTAAAGTTCTGTAAATGTTTGAAGTTTTAAATTTTATTCCAGGATTTCTTAATAACAGTACTATTGATATTTGAAGTCAGGTAATTCTTTGTTGTAGGGGCCGGTCCTGTGCAATGTACAATGTTTGGCAGCTTATCTTACCTCCACTCACTAGATGCCAGTAGCACATTTCATTGCCCATCTCCAGTCCTTACAATCAGCAATGTTTCCTGACTTGCTAAATGATAAGGGGGCAACTCAGTGGAGAAAAACACTTGTAATTCAACTCTCCTATAAGAATTCACAGTTTGTTCCAAGTCTGTGTTATTGTAAACAGTGCTACAATAATAGCAGGGGGTGGGGGTATTGGGGAGGGATAGCATTAGGAGAAATGCCTAATGTAGATGACTGGGGGGAGTGGGGACGGATGCAACAAACCACCATGGCACGTGTATACCTATGTAACAAACCTGCACATTCTGCACATGGACCCTAGAACTTCAAGTATAATTTAAAAAAAAGACTTCATAGTTTGTAAAAGTAGTTTCACATGTATGCTGTTATTTCTCCACAAAATAGCTCTGTGAGGTAGTATTAACATGTCCAATTTAGAAATAAGGAAACTAAGGCCCAGGGAGGTTACGGAACTTGCCCAAACCACATAACTGAGCAGATAGGACCACCAGTTAGCTCAACCAGGTTCTTCCTTCATTATCATCCTGAAAAAGGTACTGTGTCTATAAGATATGCTACAGATTATCTCTAATTTTTGAAAAAACAGATTAGAAACAATACATTTTGGAACATATGTTAAATAGTTTAAGCACACAGAAGACAATTGCTTATGAAATCACTCATCTCTGGGATTAAGCCATAAATTGATCATAGGCATGCCAAATAGAACCAGGTGTTTTCATACTTCTAAGTCTTACTAGGCAATGACTTCTGTGGATAAGAAAAACCAGCAACATAGAAATAAGCTTGTGGTATGGAAATCACTCTGTAATTTCTTACTAGTAATCTCACTGTGAAATAACTTAAAATAATTTCAAATTCATATTTTAAAATGGAATATTACAATGAACTGTAATAAGAATAATCAAGAAAATTAGCATTAAACCCAGGAAATTAGTTCCCAATAGCTCCAGCTGTTTACAATTCAGCTTAGAGAACAGGTAGTACCATGTTGCTTTAAATGCATAATAGGAATGCATTTTCAATTGCACACTTATCTCTAAGGCTTTAAATCTTCTTGAAGTTTATTTGACACTGTGCCAGATAAGGAGCAGCACAGTTACTGAAGCTGGTACACAGCCAGTCCAAGCTCTTTTCCAAAGCACTATCAGCAATTCCAATGAAACCTGGGACAGTCTCCACATTATTGATGCAATTTCATTTTCAAATGTCACATTCATGTCAAATTGTTTACACCCAAGAGATTTTGCAATTCACAGTTCAAAGGCATAATTTTCTTATCCATCAAACTAAAATGATTAAGCACTATTTTGCATGATAGATGTATCATACATTGTTGCTGTTATAACCTCTGGGTAAACACACACATACAGCATTTGGTAACAATCATCAAAACCCTACCATTTTATTTAAAAATAAAAAGGTCAGGTGATGGGAATCCTTGTACCCCACATATGGATCTTTAACTGAGAAGTAAGGCTTTTCATCTATTTAAAATGCAAATAAGCATTATGTCATTATACAGGTGCACTACTTAAAACAGTTTTGTGAGTTACCTTGAAAACTGACATTTTCACCTACATTCTGTTTTTAAATAAATCAGAGTAACATAAAAAGTGTTCAAAACTGAAGGATGTCTGTAGCTTAAAAAGAGATGTGTCTTATGACTTACGCCTGGCTTGTAAGGATTAGGACTTTTTAGGATGAAGTTGCTTTTCTCCTCTCATATATATTTACATGGCATAGATATAAAGCAGAAGAATAATTTTTATGTTTTTATACAAAAATAATAATACCTACTTACCAAAACAAACCTTAAACAGCTAGAAGTGTAGGAAGCACTGATTTTCTAAATAAAGGGCTAACTTTACCTAATTATTTTTATGATACCCTTATCATAATATTTCAGAATCAAGAAACTTACCATGTTTGTTTCCACTATAACAACTAAATGACCTATTCTATCCAATTTTATTGTTTCTTCACAATCATAGCAACTTCACTTACAATTTTTGGCATTTATAAACTAAGTGGAAGATCTAACTAACCCAATGCATTACTATTCTAGTAAGTTTGTAAAAATCCATATTATATTTCTTACTTAAACAATTGCCCCGTACCCTGTGGTCCACCCATTTGGAAAAGTAGAAGAACTGAACTAAGTGTGCAGAGATGACTCACTCATCCAGACTCCACCATTAAGGAATTATAAGAGGTGACTCTGAGCTGCATGATCCTTACCTGAAAAACAACAAAATTGGAATTACTTTCTTAGGCAATTGTTATAGACAAGATTTAACTAAAACCAACACATTTTGGAACACACACACACATACACACACACATTTGTACAAATGTAAGATATTTTTACATCCTAACAGTAACCTAATTCTAAAAAGGTAGTTAAAATATCATTGATTAATGAATTTTGAAAATGAATATCTGAATATGGATATCTATAAATCAGAGTCTTAGAGATTGTGAATGATACTGATTACATTTAATAATAATAGTAAAGGTAAGTGCAGTATACCAGTTCTTATAAAACTGGATCACAATTATTCTGTCTCCTATTTATATAACTCCTAGCCATAGCCATTGATAACCATATTGTGAAAGCCTACCTATATCTGTTATCTGAGACAAGTGTTCATCAACTTCAAATAACTCATGTCTAAGAAAACAGGATTTTATTTTTCTAGATAGGTAACTTAAAAAATAAAGATAATCCTTCAAAAGTTTTGTTTACTCACTTATCAAAATGTTAGACAAACCAATAGGCAAAGTATAAAAGCAAAAATCGAAAATAACTGACTTTTTAAAATACCATATTATATTTGGCCTAGAAGCATACAGCTTTACTTATAAGCCCACAAAACATATGGGCAAAAATTCTGCCAATTATTTTATTAATGCCATATAAGCTTCTTGAAGATAGTATTTGTATTTTATTCCCAGTGACCATCACAGTTCATGAAGGATTAGAAATTATTTAATAGCTCTATTCCAGCGACTGACAGACACTGAAAATGTAGCAAGTCGAAAGCTAAATTTTTAATTTTCCTCATGTCTAACCCTCATCTCCTTTGTCATTGCAGTGGTCTCTATAACTGCAAATGTTATCAGTAAATATACAATTTTGTAAATTAGAAATTAGAGTAATTCTTGATACCTTCCTTGCCTCAAATGTGATAAGTTCCCTATGACCATTGATTTCACTTCTTAATCTGACTCAGATTTGCCATCACATGGGTCACACAGAGAGGCTTTACTGACTCTTCAAAAGGAGCTAACATTCCACCAATGTGCAACTTTTAGACTTATGGGAAATAAAGCCCATAAGTCTATTGAATACAGAATTCCACATTACTTGGGAAAAGCCATTTAAATTCACAAACTGAACTTCTTTGGGTTCTCTGTATCAAAGGGCCCCTAGGGTGTTCTGTCTTTAAACTTCAAGAATTTATCCAGAAAAGTAGAATATGGAAACATTTGGTGACCTCTATATCTATCCCATGTAAAATATTCAAATTATTTTCTATAATGGGAGATCAGATTCTATTTCTAAAGGTTCTGTGATTCCTAGTTTTATATAATATCCTTAACATTTCTTCTTTTTTCAACACAACTAAAGATACATGGCTCAATATAGTGGAATTTAACATTATAATACATTCTTCTCCTGTCATTTTAACCAATGAAACAATCCAATCAATTTCAGCGGCACAATTTATTTGTAACTGGAAAGAGTTTAGAAAAGAAAATAGAAAAATCTATACCATCTAATGCTTCAAATAAATATTTTCCAGAAGCCAATACAATTATTTTAAGGACGTCAGTTCTCAAATGTCAAAATCTATGGTTCTTTTTAACAATAAGTGTATGCACGCTTAATTTTTCTAATTTCCCATCACTGTCTGGATACTACTTATCTTTTTAAGAATAATTTTCTGTAATAAACCTTATTGAAATGATTTAATGTTCCTTTTTTCCTTATTCCAGTCTAAAGAATTACGTTTTCATACACACCGTTCCTCTGCCTGTCACTATAAGCTGCACATTGTGACTCCCAATTCAGCGTATCCACACTTACCTTCAAGGCCTGCTTTCTCCTACCCTTGCAACCAACAAAAGAAAAAGAGCTCTGGATACTTAATTTTGTTGCCATTCATTTCCAACTATTGTCTATGTTGTGCTCAGCCTCTGGAATCAAACTGACTTATTTCAGTTGTATGGTCAATTAGGTGGTTATTCATCTGTGAGTGTTGAAACTTGTTTCAATAGAGTTTTATAAACTCCAACTCCTAAATGAAAAGGTTTTCTAATCTATTTTAATTCATCATGAATAGATAATGTTTAACAGTACAAACCAAAATATTCTTTTCTTTATTTCTTAGGATTTTCCTCTTTAATGACCGTGGATACCTGGAATACCTTCATAAATGTAATCTTGTAAGCATAAAATATAAAATTCCCATTAAATTTACATAATGGCATTCCCAGACCTGTGCTTATAACTAACATCTTTCTCAATATTCACTGGTGTTTTCACTAAAAATATGTTTTCTACAATTTCTACACAAAAAAACTCTTTGGAAACAAATATGCTAAATTTCAATAAGCTTATATGAAAATGGAGTTTGGTAATATAGAAATTCTTAAGTATTCTCATATATTACCTAGGAAAGAAGAGAAATGTTAAACAGTCAGTGCAGAAAACAAAAAAAGAAGGAAAGCTGTATAGGATGGCAGTTTCCACAGTTTAACCCAATAAGCAATCTATAAACTGATAGTAAACTAGTATACATGGAAAGGTCTCAAACTAAGAGCTCATCAAGGTGTGGTAAAGGCTCCATGGGACTCACGTATACCCCAGAGGCTGTAGGATATGAAGATCTGCAGGCTTTAGAACTTTGAGCCTACATTCAGAGACCTGTTCTATTACTTACAGTCCCATGACCTCTGGCTAATCAATAAACCTCTCTGAGGCTCAGTTCTCAAGCTGCAAAATGGGAATGATAATGTCTACCTTGGTCAAGGGCAGAAGAAATAAGTTAAATTTATATACAATCCAAATACATGATATACAGAACAAATGTTAGCACTCTCAACTACAAAAAGAATTTTCCAAGTTGTACCCTTGAGGTATGAATGTACTTTACTTGGGTTTATATATTACTTTAAAAATGCTATCTCCCCCAAATAAATTCATCAGGTCAAGTAATATTACTTTGGCCAGTGCTACTCTCATGAACCAAACTTATTCAAAAAAATTTTTACAAAACCACAAACATCATTAATAATAAGTAAAGCAAAAAACCACACATAAATATTGAACAAATACACATTAGGCACTTTTACTTCCCCTTTCAAGTTCTTATCCTCCTTATGCTCTGAGAAGATCTCTATTCCGCCAGAGCAGGCATTTGAGCATTTACCAAAAAGTGAGGTACAAAAATGAGGAAAGGAAAAGGGACCAGAATCAGTTTCAGGCTGGGGAAACTGTCAAGACAAGAAAGGTGTGTGAGCAGGTTAAGGAATGTGAAGGAAGTGGATTTGGGAGAAAATGGTAAATTAATAAGTATTATTTTGGAGATATTCACACACACACACACACACACACACACAAATATATATAATACATATATATATATATATATATTCCAGTAGAGTTTAAGAAACACAAATGATATTCACAAGTCAGAATTATTTTTGGGATTAGGACTGTGTTCTTTCAACCACAAAAGTCTTTAATGCAGACAACATTTAAAGACGCTATAAACATTATAAAGTCAAAGGAGTGGCCTCATCAAACCATAAGAGCATGGACCTACCCTGATGTGAGTGGGGCTAGGGGCTGGAGGAGAACACAGAGGCAGGTGAAAAGCTAAAGGTAAGGAGAGGGTGAGAACAAACATTTTTGCTGTTAACAATAACAAGTATGTTTATAAGGCTTACTATACATGAAGCTGTGCTCTCAACTGTTTTCATGTATTAACTCTGTCAGTCCTCTCAACAAATGAAGTTGTTATTATTGTTATTGTTATCTGCATTTTACAAATTAGCAAACTGAGTCAGGAGGTGGTTAGGAAACTTGTACAAGATTACAGAACCAATAAGTAACAGCCCTAACATTCAGCCCCAGCCAGCCTGGCTCCTTGTTTCTATTAGTGTTTCGTTAACTGAAGTTGAACAAATTAAAGTCTCTTCAGCAGTCTGCCCTTAATTTAACTTAAAATTTGTTTCAGTATTTTAAACTGGATTTATACATCTAATATATCTAATTTGTAAGCACTTCACCTATCCAATAAATGCTTTCTTAAGCACGATCCTTATAAATCTAACAAATAAAACATTATATATATACTTAAACATTGTATTTTGTTAAATATTACAAACATTTTACATAACAAACACAATGATTATCCAGAATTGGAAACAAAAATATTTACACTGTGGGTTTGCTTTTATTTTTTATTTTTGATTTTTGCGTTTTGGTTTTTTCCCTTCTGCATTTATTTTCTTATTTTCCCAAGATTGTATCATTTTTTGTGCAGAAAGTTTAGGGAGGTGCAAATTGCCATGTTAGCCAGTCTAAGATTCCTGGGTCAAAAATTCAGTCAAACTGTATTATTGCTTAGTGGTTATTAAGGATTTAAGACTGGACAAAGTTTCTAAGGGAGAGCAGCTTCTAAAATGATTCTACCTAAATTGCTTGTAGTGGCTATGTTAATAGGGGCTTCAGCTCTACATTTACCAGAGATTTGTTTGACTGTCTACATATCTCCAGGATTAAGTAGTTACTTCCACCAACAACTCTTTTTAACCTCTGTATATTTTTATTGTTTAATTTGCATAGGCAAAATGCTCACTCCCACACAGGTTGCTGTTACTTTCCTTCACATCTGCATTCCTTTCATATTCTTCTCTTCTACGATTTTGGCCACAGGTCTACAAACCATCACACTGACATTTTTGCTGAATATTTCACTTTTCATTCCATTATAAGTGGGGATGAGCCTGGGGTGCTTCTAGGTGGTATTATGACAGAAGGACTTAAAGTCTGCCCCGCAAATTAGACAGTCTTTCCTGGGAGGAACCAGGGAAGACACATTAATAGAATAATGATAAGTAAATAGGGATGGTGTCCTACTTTTATTAATTAGGTAGGAAAGCACTCTTAGGCCACCTTCTACTTAAGGGCTTGGAAAGAAGAGGTGGGGAAGTGTATAAACCATGTTCACGAGGCTATACTTCTAACCTTTCTAAAAGCTCCTCTTTCTGAAAACTGAGCTCCATCAGTGGACTGACTATGATGACAATTCAGATCACACTGTTTCGTTCTTTGGTGGAGCTACAGAGAGGTAGAGAAGGCCACAAAGGAAGCTTGAGGCATTAACTGTCCTTAGTTGCATTCTCCTTAAAGTTCAAGGCTTAAAAAAATAAAGTGACCATCATGGTTTTTTCATAAACATTCTCTCCAAAATTAATTGCACTTCATCATTTGCGAAAAGCAATTTTAAAGACCGACAGACTTACATCTGAATTCCTCTTTAGGAAAGTTTTTACCTTTCTAACATTGGAT
Source organism: Aotus nancymaae (assembly GCF_030222135.1). Lineage (NCBI taxonomy): Eukaryota > Metazoa > Chordata > Mammalia > Primates > Aotidae > Aotus > Aotus nancymaae. The sequence goes on along the minus strand of NW_026988476.1, from coordinate 18,987,895 downwards.
AAATTACTTCTATGAGCCTGAATTTAACTTATTTATAAAATTAAGCCAATTCTATCTACCTCCCAAAGCTATCATGATGAGATGACAGATTTAAAACATTAGAGATATATTAATAATTATTAATGTAATAAGCTGAGAGATATTGGTTTCTCCATTCAGATGCTACCCCATCTCTTCAACTTAAACACATTGCCCTCTTTTACTATCTGGCTTATCCAGTTTATAGTATGAAGCAGTATCACTGCCTGTGAATAGTCATGAATCTCCAGCTATTCTACCTATAAGAATGATTGTATCACTATAACTTGTTATCTAAAATTCAAAGTTAATTACCCAAGGCTAGTTCATTACTCTAAATTTAAAATAAATAAAATAAAGCCATCTACATTCAAAGAAAACTGATAGCCATTTTTATCAGAATTTGTGGCATAGTTAATGTTAGCTTGGTACGCTCTAATAATTGAGTGGTTGGCACTACAGACCTTTGCCAAATATGGTTCAGGTTGACAGACTACAACTCACAAAACATAATGGTTTCATAATTATTCTGTAGCTATGGTCAGACTTACAGATAGCATTTTTCTAGGGTTCTCATCTCTTCTTGTTTTTACTAAAGTTAGACAAATGTTACATTCTCATAAAAAATAAAATTTTTATAACCATCAGTGCCACAAGAGTTTAAAAAATTATGTCAACCCAAAGGGGGCTCATTTATGATAAAACCATTGGAAGTAGGGCATGACTTACATAAAATTTTAAATTACAGTCTCATCTTAATTTACTTCCATGTCTTATCAAAGGAACACTCAAATTTCTCTATGATTTGCTGCAACAATCCACTCCTATGCCAAGCCATTCACTCATAGCTTTGCTTCTTGGCTGGGTGTCTTCAAAAGGAAAAAAAAAAACTTATAACATTGCCCTCATCATTTAAACCAAGGCCAAATGATTCAAGAGAACAAAAACATTGATAAGGATGAAAAGAAAATGTTCTGTTTTATTTTTGAGGAATCTCAAATTCACAGTTCCTGCCTCCTGTATATAGTCAATAATTATTCTTAAATGCAAATTTCCAAATACACAGAATTGTCAGTCCCTATTTCTGGGTTCCTCACTTTTGTTGTTGGAAATGTTGAACATTGGTGTAATTCATTCTACTCGGCAAGAACGAATAAAGGAAGCAGGCGATTAGCTACAGAAGGCCAGGTTACCATAGCGACATGGTAAAGATAAAATGATCTTTCAAACTTTTTCAGCATCATGTGTCAAAGGAAAGTTTGAGCTCTTTTATCTTTCTTCCTGGGATGGAAAAGGCACACTTTGTTTTCATCCTAAAGGAGCACCTGCTTCCTTATGATCCTCACTGAGTGACTTGTGGCAGCTGAAAAGAAAGTATTCAGGGTATAGTAATGACTGAAAAGATTGGAATATCCGTGGTGTCAAGGAAAAAAATAGCTCACCACTTATACTCAGGCTATCCTGACCCAGTGTTAACCAGACTGACCTTCCCATCCCATAGGCTTCATAATCCTCCTGGGATGTACCACAATCATAAACTAGAGTTGGGACAAAAAACTCCAGGGCTTTATCAATTTTTCCAGAATACAGAATATTTAAAGCCAAAAATATTATTTGTGAAACTAGCATAGCAAGGATATTAAACATCAAACTATAGTCCAAGAAAAAAAAAACCGAGGCCTATTTCACTATTGAATATAGACGTCATATATTATTTAAAACACTTGCATGTCAATCTTAACATGTAAAAAATAACAAACAAACCAGGAATATCAATAATTATGATAATTATTATGAATCTATTAATGGAGATGACAGATATGGCTAAAATTAGATATTATTAGAAATTTTGACCTAGAGTCAATAAGTATTTAAGTTACAAACTTTGACCTACAGTAATTTTTCATATTTAAAAGTGATTTTCTCAACAGGTCCTGAAAAATATTTGAAAAATTTTGTACCATATTAATATACAAAGTAACTCTGAAACCAATAAGAAAAGAGCTACTTTGTAAACAATAATGTTATTAAATCTTTGCTATAGTTTCATAGCTAAAGTCCAAATCTGAAAATAAAGAATGTTATGCTCACACATTCTAAAGAGGAGTTTCAGGATTCCCTACCTTCCCTACCTACCTCCAAACTCAAGCCAAACGACCACAGAAATTGTGCGTATTTAGCAGAAAAAGATACTAATCTTTTATCCCCAAGCTGGTTATTTTCTAAGTGACAGAAACCTAAGCTTTTCTTTCCCCAAGAAATTCTCTCAAAGATTCATATTATGAATAGAGCAAATAAAAATCTCTGCCTGTGCTTCTCAAAAAAGAGCCAGTATATGAATTCTCGCTATACCAAGGGGATTCAAAAACCAGATCATACTTGAGTGACCACATGAGGGATCCTCTCTTGTCCTTACCTGTCCTCTCTCCCCATCTCCAACTCAGTATCCTGACAGGAAGAAGAGGGTAGAAGAATGGGGAAAGAACTGATAAAGAAATGATTATAACTGTGCATTTAAAAATCTATACCTTGTTAAACACCTTGGAAACTCCCCCTCAAGTCCGTACAGAATCGGAATGTGTTATCTTCTACATAACAGTAGGGCTCTCTCCAAAGAGTCTAATTCAGTAGGGTGAGGCCTAGGAAACTGAATTTTTAATACCACTCTAACACCAAATGGGGAAAATGTTGCACTAGGGAAAGAGAAAGATGATAATGTGTTACAGGTTTTATCAGTTGCTTCTAGGAAAACACAAGCTGGAGGATATATCAATGATCTTTTAGAAATAACACCAAACCTCGAATGCTTAGGTCAAAAGCCCAGAGTACTCCCCCAGTTCAATGTCATAACAGTGGTAAGTAAAGGTGCACAGTTATCAGTCACACAAATTCTTCCACCACGTTAGTGGATCACATTGGAGATAGCAAGTTATATAAAGAATAGTTCTTGGAAACAAAAGTTGTATATACCATCTGAAATCAAGGTTAGCTTACAGCAGAAATCTCACATATAATCACATTTTAAAATAAATTCTGATAAGGAATAACTTATCTTCTTACCCATCTAATCCATTTTTGAACCAGATCCAGGTCATACATCCAGAGAAGATTAAATAGCAAGAACAGGTTAAAATATGTTTGCACTTATAAAATTACAAAGTATGTGACAAAACCTGGCAGCAATCCATGACTTGCTTCCTCACTTCTAAAAGAAGTTCAACCTTGTGAAAATGTCTAAAATTTCAACTATCAGGACAAAAGAAAAAGTATACATTTTCATTTTACCCATGAATTTTCCACATTTTCATCCAGATAACAATGTCACTCTACCAGGGGTGGCCATCACAGCTTTCTGACTGGTATGCCTTCAGGCAGGCTGCTCCTGTGACCCCCACATTTCTAAAAAGCTCATGTCCTTACATTGTCTAATACAAATTAAAAATGAAAATATGGAACAAATTAAAAGCCTGCTTTCTCACTTTATATTCTGTCATCCACCTTTTGGAGAAAGAGAGAGCCTGGTAGAAATGAATAAAACCAACTTCATCATTATTCTTCTTATTAAGAAAGTATAATGGAGAAAAGTGCTATTTTTAACCAAAATTTCTGATTCTTTCCAAAGGGGTTCTTCGGTTCTGAACACTATAATGATTTTGGGACTAGGAGCTAGGAAGAATTGCACTGCTCTACAGAAGAAGATGAAGAGTTTGGAGTTACCTATGCTATCCAGGGACAAAGGAAGGTAGACAGGAGACATGAGAAGGGTAAAGGAGAGAAGCAGTCAAGATAGTGAGGCCAGGATCTAGGAGAGGTAAAGAAGCTGATGAAAAATCCCACATTATAGAGGATCAAAAAACAAAAGATGTTCTAATATAATTTGAAATTGCTTGCATTGTTGCATGACAAAGCTCTCTTCATCACTATCCCAGATTGCCAGTATAGTTGGCTGAATACAGTTGCCCTGTAAAAATAACTTTTTATGAAAATTGAGCTAGAACTCAAGGTTTACATTTGGGATTCCACAGAGAGGCATACAAGCAGCAAGCAAGGGTAATACAATCCCTGAATTAAGTGAATTCTAGGGAAATAAGGGTTTAGAGTCAGACGTAAGCATGGAAATATAAACTCTTCACCCAAGAGGTCTTTGGAAAAGTAGCTTGTGTGCAATGAAGGCTCTAAGCAATCTTATCTAGTTTTTAAGAGAAGAGTCTCCTGTTAACATCTCAGTTTTCAAGAAACATGACATAATTATAATAAATAGAGAATAAAAGATTTTATTCTTTATAAGGCCACACCCAGTCAACAGTTGTTTATATTTGGATATCTATCCTTCCAGCAATATTTTTCTTATTTCCGTATATCTGTATGCATATGTGTGTATACGTGCAGAGATGTTTAACAAAAATATCATTCAAATAATGTAATATCTACATATAAACATAGACATCAATTTTATTGAAATAGACTCATAAAATTTTGTGTTAATAAATTTTGTAGTCTCCAGTCTCCACTTCAGCCTTCCCTAGTTTTTCTCTGGATAATACAGAATTTTACAAAAGAAGTTAAAAATATTTACAATACCAGAAACAGAAACTGACATTGTCATGTCAAAATCTGAAAGAAACTTATAAAAATTATGGGCTGCATGGAGCTAGTTTAGATAAAACTATTCTGACTACAACACATGATATAATCTGAGTTTGCTTTATGAATCGGGGATTCCCTAAAAGAGATATAAAGAGGTTATCTTCCCTCAGCAACTACCATCTACTGAAAACAAAGACCCTAGATCAATAAGAGAGCAGGGTAGCTCATACTCTGTAACCCTTTGGCTCTGCCATTTTGAACTAGTGTTTAATTATTCCCCCCACCTCCTGGCACATTGGCATGATCTCTTGCTGACATTCAGACTTCATCATATAACCTTTTGCCTCAAGCTTCTCAAGGAACGGGGTTCTCAGAGATCTTTTTCTCTCCAAAAGGTATCAGATATAAGGATAAGTTGCCCATTACATTATATTAGCAAAACCTAAGAACAAGAAATTCTAAGAAAAGAAGGTAGAAAATTCTGAGTTGGTAAAGGTGATAACGTATGTATTAAGTATGTATCCTTCTAAATGCTCAACTGTGCAAAAGGGAGGCACATAAGGAAGTCTCTTGCCTCCTCAAGTGGAAAGTTACTACTAATGGATAAATAGGTGTCTTGTCTGTTAATTAATTTTAAATAGCACAAACAGTTAAATATTTTGTAAAGCAAAGTAATCTATGAAGAGGTTAATATCTTGTCTTTTTGGGACAAAAACAGAAGGAACCTGGTCTAAGTAGGAAATTGTTTTTAAACACACAAAGATTCACTGAATATGTGTTAAACATCTTCTATGGGATTTTCTAAGAAATTAGAATGAGCAAAACATAATGAGATTTAGAATTTTGTTTCCTAAAGGGCCATGCCAGAAACACAGATATATTTGTTTATAATGAGAAGTCAAAAGTATAAGTAAAAATTATTAGTAAAAAACAAGTGAGTGGAAGTGAGAGCAACATACTAAACTTCAGTAACAACCAAATTTAGTAACTAAACTATAAACAACATTTCCAAACCAAGCCCTTTAAAATCTGATAGTTCTGTTTCCCCTGGAGGAGTAAGTCATGTTAAACTTTATTAGCCTTGGGTCAAGTCTAGAGTATCATACTTTAGGGTTTTCCTGAACTTTACTTTCTCCCTTCCTTGCATTCACATCTGAAATGGGTTCAAAGGCCAGTGTGCGAAAATTACACACAAAAACTGGCATCTTTTTTAACATGGAAAATCTGAAGCTAAACGCATTCTTAGTACCTCACTGAAACTCTGTAAAGTATTTTAATACAAATTACATTTCAAGGAAAGAAAGTTTAACCATGACAGAAGTGGTTAAAGGACAGAAGTTCAACCACAACAAAGGTACATTCGCTATATTCTCATTGGGCGTTTTATTAGGGTTTTTGTTTGTTTATTTGATTTCGTTTCTTAGAAAAGCAGAAGGCATATATATTATGTTGTCTTTCAGTAAAAGTGTGGCTACTGAGGATGGGATGGGAAGCAGAGGGAGGAAATGAAAAGACAGGTCAAAAGGTACAAAGTTGCAGATATGTAGGATGAATAAGTCTAAAGATATAAGGTAAAACATAAGGACTATAGTTATTAAATGCTTGACATTTGCTGAGTCCATTTTAGGTGCTCTTATTACAAGAAAGGATAAGTGTGCAAGATGATGGATATGTTTACTTGCTTGACTATAGTAAACATTTCACCATGTGTAAGTATGGTCATGTGGTGCTTAATGGCAGGGATACATTCTGAGAAATGCATTGTTAGACAATATCATTGTTGGGCAAACATCACAAAGTGCACTTAAAAAAACCTAGATAGTACAGCCTACTATGCACTTAGGCATTGCTCCTAGGCTGCAAACCTGTCCAGTGTTTTACTGTACTGAATAACATAGGTAACTGTAACACAATGCTAAGTATCTAAACCTAGAAAAGTTACCATAAAAATATGGTATAATAATTTTATGGGACCACCATAATTAACCAAAATATCATTATGAAGTACATGACTATATATCAAAATATCACATTATATACTTTAAATATTTAATTTCAAAAAGAATAAACTGACAACACACTTTCTGTTTTTAGCACTCAAATACATTTTTACAACATTTTCTTCTCACTCAAAGTTCAGTTTTGTTAATTATACACACTTAGTCATTATGGTTACAAAATCATAATTATATCTAAGTGACTTGACAGTGGCACATCCCCATTGTGAGAGTGCGAATTCTGAGCTTGTTTTCTGAACTATTAACCATCATTAGAGATGAGAAATTGCAGTCAATTTTCACTTTGTTATCCAATGTATCACTCAGGATTTAACAAATGCTTAGAAATGTGCTTAGATCATAATCTGAACACCAATTTCTTTGTGAATTTTCACTATATCAAAACAAATGGAAGCCTGTGTATGTAAAATACTTACATTTATAGGTATGCAAGATTTTGATGCTATAATTAAAGTCTCTTTCATCACATATTTAACACACGATTTGCATGAAAATTTAAGGTCTTGCAAAGAATTACTGGTTTATTCACTAAGGAAAAGAAATATGCCAATTAACTTGTAACATTAGTTATTTTGTTTAGACCTTGCTCATCTCCAAAGCCAGAAAAACAGGTAAAATATACTTCTATTTATGAAAGGTTTATTCATCTATCTAGACTTGATGAAAGTATTAAAATGTTGACATCATATATAGTTGTATCCTTCTTTAAGAAAAACAAAAATCACATATTTACCAAGTAGTATTTTAAAGAGATCCCTTGCTTTTCTAGCAGATTGTACAACTGCATTCAGTTACAAAGGTAGGAAACTAGTGAAGTACCATGTGATCTCAGTATTCCTTGATTAAAAAAAAAAACTCCTCAGGTCAATTTTTAAATGTAATAACCCTGTATTCAAATGAAATCTCTCACAGATGTTCAATATTTTGAAGATTTGGAAGGCAAGTTGGTTGACTACAAAATGGTAGCCAGAAAAACTTACTTTATTTTCCCCCTGTCTAATTTCCTCCCTGAATACAACCGAAGAAACTTTCCAGAAGCATATTTAAAAAACTACTGAAGAACATTTAATATTTTAAATTAGAGCTGGAATTACGTGGGCAGGTGGGGCCACACAGTCTTTTATCGGCACACTTACTAAAAAGTAGGACACACCTCAGGTGCTGGAAACCTAGCATAAGTTGCAGGAATTGAATATACTGTTGCCATTTCTTATTGTCTGATAGGGTAATAATGCTATTCCCAGATTATGTTTTTTTATATTATTTCCAGTGAACCTCTGAATGTTTGGGTAGTAACAGAGAACAACTACCAAATTATCTGTTGCTCCTCCCCTAGCACATGTAAATTTAAGAGCAGCTTAGAAGATTATTAAGAAGTTTGTCAGGGTAGTTTAGTTTTAGTTTTATTTTTAATGTCACAAAGAAAAAAATTATTAATGCATTATTGTCTGCTTAAGAATAAACTGGTTTAAAACTCAAAATGCAACAGATGTTACCACTTTATTGCTCCTGACCCTGGCATCAAGTCAGTAGATAATGTGAACACAGTGCTATTGTCCATTACAATAAGTACAATTATTGCAGGTATAAAGAATCCTAAATCCAATCTAAGGCTGCACAAATATCATCACTAGATTTGTGGAGTCAAAGTTACTTTCATGGGTAAAAATAAAATCAATCATCGTACTTGCTTTTTGAATTTACCAGATATCTGTATTATGTTCCTGGCAACATACTTCCTCTTGCCAGCATACAGCGATGTCAGCATCTCCCTGAGACTGTTAGGGCAAGCTAACAACACAAGGACAAACCTAGCTTTCAGATCTTAGAGGACACAGCTCATATCTCATAACTCTCCTTGAGTATTCATTCGACAAATATACTGAGATCCTAATGCACTGTCAGCCATGTTCTAGACACTTGGGATCACTGGCAAACCGGATAAAAATTTCCTCCCAGCACTTATATTCTATTGGGGATGGGAGGAAGACTGGGAAACAAACAACAGACAGAAAATAAGTAAGTTGTATGATACATGTTAAGAGATATAGGAATTAAAACCAAAGCAGCAAAGGGGAATAAGGAGTGTGTAGAGTATGGTAGGGCTTGCAATATTAAGAGTAGTCTAGGCAATTTTCATTGAGAAGGTAGTTATGATGATTAATACTGCATGTCAACTTGATTCGATTGAAGGATGGGTGTGCCTGTGAGGGTTCTGCCAAAGGAGATTAACATGTAAGTCAGTTGGCTAGGAAAGGCAGACCTACCCTTAATCTGAGTGGGCATAATCTAATCAGCTGCTAGCACGGCTAGGATAAAACCAGGAAGAAGAACGTGAAAAGACTAGATTAGTTTAGACTTCCAGCGTACACCTTTCTCCCATGCTGAGTCCTTCCTGCCCTTGAACATCAGACTTCAAGTTCTTCAGCTTTGGGACTTGGACTGGCTTTCTTTCTCCTCAGCTTTCAGACAGCTTATTGTGGGACCTTGTGATCATGTGAGTTTAATACTCCTTAATAAACTCTCAAATATAATATAATATAATATAATATAATATAATATAATATAATATAATATAATATAATATAATATATATGCACTATTAGTTCTGTCCCTCTAGAGAACCCTGACTAATGCAGTAGTATTGATCAAGACTTAGACAAGATACTAGAATGAACTAGGCAGCTATCTGGGGAAGAGCATTACAGGTTGAATTAACTGAAAATGCAAAGGCCCTAAGGTAAAAACTACACTTGCCTGTTCCTAGAGCAGCAAGGAGGCCATGATGCACAAGTAGTGGGTATGAAGTGTGGCTTCATATGGGGTAGTCTCCCTTCCAGCTTCTCATGCAGGGCCAAATCTTGGTCCACACATCCCCAACCCAGCCACCTGTGCCACTCAGGTAAAGAAGTTCTAAGTCCCCCTTAGAAGAGAAGATATAGCAATTTTGGAGTTCCTTTATCTCAAAAATGCATATTCTCATTTATTTTCTGCCCATACAGTATTTTCCAATAGAACCATAAAATTATGTAAAAGTTGTTTATTTGTTTGTTTTTAAAACGTTTCTTCTACTATTTTAGATGTTTTATAATCAGAGAGTTTTGTGAACTCGGTTATGCAACTTGCCAGAAACCATTTGAATGGGACTGAAACATACCTAATTGCCGTATCTATGAGTTTAAAATGATCAGATGTTGGTACTTGCAAATGTTCTGACTCAACAGAAGTATCTTTTATTACTTATATTACTTTAATAACCAGAAATATATGTGCCACATATGTTATAATATACATAGCAAAGATTGCTGGTTGCCTATGTAGTAGGCACTTTCTCCTTTTTCTTTAATAATGGAACCCTGATTTTTTTTCAAGATGGTACTGGGACCACCTTAAAAAATAAATATTTCCCAGCCTCTCTTGAAGTTAGATGTGGTTACTAAGATCTGTCCAATGCTATGTAAATAAGTTTTATGTAGGACTTCCATGAAGATTCTTCCATGAAGAGGAGCTTATTTGACTGCTGGTTCTTGATTTTTTTCCTCTTCCTCTTTCCCTCTTCCTTCCTGTTTCCTGGAATGTGAGAGTGATGGGAGGAGCTCTAGCAGCTGTCATTGAAGATAGATGGCACATTGCAAAGTGAGACAGGGGAAAGATAGCAGGGTCTCACAGTCCCTAATGATCTCGTGGAGCTCTCACAAGTAGCCCTAGAGTAATAATATTCAGATCATAGAATAAATTTTTCATAGACTAAATCAACACAAAGGCCACTTGGTATTTCTTTTATTTTTTCTAATTTGTTTTGATTTTCTGTCATATGAGGCAAAATCTAATTCTAGATAAAAGAAAATTGTTTTTTAAATTAATTTATCTAAAAGTAATGGAAGATAAGTCATTTTGAATTGTTTTTCCCACTGACTGTTTGTTCAACAATAAGTTATGTAGACAGAAAAATTATCATCTAGCCATCTAGAAATCAGTCCAGGTATGGTGGCTCATCCTTGTAGTCCCAGCACTCTGGGAGGCCAAGGCAGACAGATCACTGGAGACATGAGTTCAAGACCAGCCTGGGCAACATGGCAAAACCCTGTATCTACTAAAAACACAGAAATGTACAGACCCTGTAAGGTATTAGCTTTTTGTTTTCTTTTGGAAATCATTTTACAGTCATGGTATAGTAAGTCTGTGATGCACCAATGGCCAACATCTTAACAATGTTAAAACCGGTATAATTTATGAATTACATACACAAAAAACCCTAAGGTTTCAACTTATTATCCAAGAAAATATTCAATTTGATTATTTTTCTCTCTGAAAAATAATGAATCTGTTGCTTCCTTTTTATTTGCTTTACCAAATATAATTTTAACTGTGGTCATATATTATTGCAATTTAATATATTTTTCTGAGTAAAATTAATATAAAGCATTGTGGCTACTCTGAATAGAGAATTGTAACAAAAATTCAAACATATGATAACTGTTTAATATAAAATATTCTATTTTAAACTATTTTTATATATAAGCCATCATGAAGAATAATGTACATTTTAGTGCTTCTAATGAATATTTTAAGTCAGTAAAGAAATAATAAAAATACAGATTTGATAAGAAATATCAACATTTATATATCAATAAAAAAAGAATAATTATAAAATGTAAAATAACTTTGAAATATTTAATCTACTTGCAAGTTTTAAGGTATAAGGGTAAAATAGTTCTCAAAAATAAAATAATAAGACTTTAAAACTTCACATTAAATCAATCACTGTCTATTTTAATTATTGACTCTTAATTTCATTCTGGAAAATGATATCATCCATTATCGTTTTCAACAGTCTATAGTAAAATAAAAATAAAGCCAATATGGCAGGTTTTTAATAAAGCTGATCTAATTCAATTTAAAAGAGTATCCTTTATTCTAAAATAACATCCTTTGTTTTCGGATATCCTACTGATCACAGATAATTGTTGCTGCTGCTGCTTTATTTTTTATGTCTTTTTTTAAAAAATTGTTTTTTTATTATTATACTTTAAGTTCCGGGGTACATGTGCAGATCATGCAGGTTTGTTACATAGGTATAATGTGTCATGATGGCTTGCTGCATTCATCACCCCATCATCTACATTAGGTATTTCTCCTAATGCTATCCCTCCCTGAGTCCCCCACCTCCCAACAGGCCCCAGTGTGTGATGTTCCCCTCCCTGTGTCTGTGTGTCCTCATTGTTCAACTCCCACTTACGAGTGAGAACATGCAGTGTTTGGTTTTCTGTTCTTGTGTTAGTTTGCTGAGAATGATGGTTTCTAGCTTCATCCATATTTCTGCAAAGGACATGAACTCATCCCTTTTTATGGCTGCATAGTGTTCCATGGTATATATGTGCCACATTTTCTTTATCCATTTCTATTATTGATGGGTATTTAGGTCAGTTCCAAGTCTTTGCTATTGTGAATAGTGCTACAATAAACATATGTGTGCATGTGTCTTTATAATAGAATTATTTATAATCCTTTGGGTATATACCTAGTAATGGGATTGCTGGGTCAAATGGTATTTCTATTTCTAGGTCCCTGAGAAATTGCCACACTGTTTTCAACAATGGTTGACCTAAATTTACACTCCCACCAACAGTGTAAATGTGTTCCTATTTCTCCACATCTTCTCCAGCATCTGTTGTGTCCTGACTTTTTGATGATTGCCATTCTAACTGGCGTGAGATGGTCTTTCATTTTGGTTTTGATTTGCATTTCTTTAATGATCAGTAATGATGAGCTTTTTTTCATATGTTTGTAGGCTGCATAAATGTCTCCTTTTGAGAAATGTCTGTTCATATCCTTTGCCCTTTTTTGATGGGGTTGTTTGTTTTTTTCTTGTCAATTTAAGTTCTTTCTAGATTCTGGATATTAGCAGATGGGTAGATTGCAAAAATTTTCTCCCATTCTATAGGTTGCCTGTTCACTCTGATGATAGTTTCTTTTGCTGTGCAGAAGCTCTTTAGGTTAATTATATACCATTTATCTATTTTGGCTTTTGTTGCCATTGCTTTTGGTGTTTTAGCCATGAAGTCTTTGCCTATGCCTATGTCCTGAATAGTATTCCCTAGGTTTTCTTCTTGGGTTTTGACAGTGGAGTGTTAAAATCTTTCACTATTGTTGTGTGGGAGTCTAAGTGTCTTTGTAGGTCTCTAAGAATTTGCTTTATGAATCTGGGTGCTCCTGTATTGGATGCATATATATTTAGGATAGTTAGCTCTTCTTGTTGCATTTATTCCCTTACCATTATGTACTGTCCTTCTTTGTCTCTTTTGATCTTTGTTGGTTTAAAGTCTGTTTTATCAGAGACTAGGATTGCTACCCCTGCTTTTTTTTTTTTTTTTTTTGCTTTCCATTTGCTCAGTAAATATTTCTCCATTCCTTTATTTTGTGTCTTTGTGTCTTTGCATATGAGATGTGTCTGCTGAATACAGCACACAGATGGGTCTTGACTCTTTAGATTTCACTTTTCATTTCAAAAACTTGTTTGAAAGTTACTAGTCTCAAATCAAAAGTGAGAGAATCCCTAATTTAAGTGACTACTTAATTCCATTTCATTTAGCACTTCTTTTACATTGTCCATTTTGCACATTTCCTTTGAAAATTATATCAGAATTAAAACAAGATTTTTGTTAAACTTATCACTGATCATTACTTTGAAATTAGCAACAGTCTCAACTAACGACAATTACTTGTAAATATTTCACACAAACAAATGTATAAGGCTAAGAAAGAGGCATAACAATACCATTTCTCCTTATTAACATGTTACCTCTTGAAATACCAGACTATTGGTTGTAGATAAAACATGAAGGTTTATCTTTTATCTGTATAAAATACAATAATTCATGTAATACACATATTCTTACTACAGAGATCAAATGTAATGTGTTGAACTGTATTTTCCTTATCTATAGAAATGTAAAACTTGTTATTCATTCTGCAAAATTAAAAGCCTAAAGCAGATTAACAAAAAGATAATGTGAACCACATATGTATCTTTTAAATTTCCTAGTAGCCACATGTTTAGAAGGAAGAGAAACATGTGAAACTAGTTTAATATATTTAATTTAACCTGATAAATCCAAAATACTATATTTCAACATATACCCAACATAAAAATTATTAAGACTTTTTTATTATTGTTTTGGTATTAAGTCTTCAAAATTCAGAGTATATTTTACACTTAAAGTGCACCTCAATTCAGACTAGGCACATTTCAATGGCTCAATAGCCACATGTGGCTAGTGATTACCATATTGGACAGCACAGGCCTAAAGACATATTATTCTCAACTCCGAAATAATTGGGATATAGACCACAGGTCTATAACTGCGTAAATGTAAGATAATTAGATTGTATTGGAACCCAGAGTTTCTCATTTGAACATGGCTGTTTCCACTCAGATAAACTCTGTAGAAGCCTACAAAATGTGACTGATCCCAACAAATGGGAGTGGCCAATTTTCTTATAATAACCTTAAATGAAACGAGTTTACAAGCTATGAAAACCCAATTTATAAATCATTCTTAATGCAAATACAGAGGGCCAAAATTGGTAAGAACAATGATTTCATAATTTTCATAATTTGTATCATATAATCTGGACAAAGGCATCAACAGTGATGAAGGACCTAAATTTTTACAACCTAAGGAAATCCTGTATATTTCACAGACATGTTTCTTGCTGGGCCTTTCGGTCAACCCAAGGCTAAGTGCTGAAAGCCTAGCCATGACACCCACAATGGACATTCTCTTAACTCAGCTCCTCTTAAAAAGACATGGCACAATCTGTCCACACATTGCTTATTAATTTGCAATAGGAAGAGAAGTAACTACGTGGTCTGAAGAAGACAGACAAATCTTAATCAGGTGATCAAATTAACATCCTTGGTGAGGGGCAGAAGGACATGGTGTTCCTCCACAAGTGCTACTCTGAAATGAACACACTATCACTTTTGTAGTATTCTGGGCAAGAACACATAACCTCAATCTAATCAGAAGTAAACATCAGACAAACACAAATGAAGGAACATTTCTTAAAGTTACCAGATTGTTTAAAAATGTCACAAAAGTTTTTAAAAAATAGTTGAGAAATGTTTTAGATGAAAGGAGATAGAATGCAATGTGTAATCCTGAACTGGACAAAAATACTAAGAAGGCCATTATTAGAACAAGTATTAGAATTGGAATATGAGCAACAGATTACTATATCAATGTTTCTGAATTTGATAACCATAAATGGTTACATAAGAAAATATTCTTGTTTTTAGGAAACACACTGGAACATTAAGAGATGAAGTATAATGTATGCAATATATTTTTTGAATAAAGAAGTAAAATGTATTTATGTGTTATATGCATATATATAATATATTTATATGTAGAGAGAGAGACAATATGAGTGAGAAATGCAGCAAACTTTGTAAGTCTGGGTAAATGGTATATAGGAATTCTCTACATTATGTTTGCAACCTACTGGTAAATTTGAAATCATTTCATATAATAAGTTAGGAAAAGGCAAGACACAATTATAGTTGAAATACACACCTCCTTATGGATAGAGCTGAGTTTTAGAATAAGATAACATACATTTAAATTACCCTTTCATTCAGGGCTTTCCATTTTAGAAAGTATTTACCTTTCTATTATTATAACTCTTCTCCCTATAGATAAAAATGTTACATGTTTAAAGATAAAAACACATCTTGATACACAATTGGAAAGGCAAGGTTGTTTACTAATGGAACACAAATTGTGATGAATATGCCTAAAGCAAACAAATGTTATCTGTATGGACTAGTTACTTTGCAAAAATTTAAATCTCACATAAAGACCAAATTCTTCCTATCTTATAAAATTCTAATGAGATAATGAACAAAAGATATTCTGAAAAGTATAAAGCATTATATAAATGTGAGGCTCATACTACTGGTCACTGCTAAGTGGCGACTGTTTACATATCCAGTACACATATATATCCACCTGCCTGCCTGCTTTACTGGTGACCTGAGATTTTGGTCTTTTCTTGACTTCATTCTTGAACTGAAACATCTGTTCTTCTTGGATATCGAGACTGTGAGCTTTTGAAACTATGACATACTCCATTGGCTCTCCTGGTCCTCTGGTTTACCCACTGCAGATGTTGGCACTTCTCAGCCTCTATAACCATGTGGGCCAATTTCTTATAAGAAATATGCATATATCCATTCTATTGATTCCATTTCTCTCTGAAGAATCCTGACTAATATAGAATGCAGACATTGCAGACCCATGCTAATGATAATTTTTACTGGAGCAAATTGCTTGTGACAAAGCAATGCCTTTACAGGGATGACAAGACTCCCAGTGATTCATTCAAAACAAAGTTATAGTCAGAAGGGTTCTGTAGTCTTTTGGATACTATGCCTGTAGAAAGAATTGACATAGGGAATTTAAGAAATAATTGGAAAAATCAAGTTTCAAAATTTTTCTTGCAAAGAAAATATCTACTTTTGAGGGTTTTAATTTTTTTGCACAGTTTTTCTGCCCTTTTCTCTATTTAGGCTGCAGAATGAGCAATGGAGGCTGATTACTGTTCACAAGTAGTCATTGTTCCTCTTAGTAACAGAAACCCCAAGAGGTATCTGGGCATGTGGTTTCCCAGCTACAGATTCCATTTTTCAGGTGGCTTGTTGCTGTTAAGGGATGAGTACGGGCCAATGGGATGTAAGTGGAAATGATGCTTATAGTTCCCAGCTCATCTTCTTAAAAACACCAGTCCTAGGCATGGTCTTCCCCCAACCTTTTCCACTAATCAGGATGACAAATGACTGGAAGAACCTAAGAAGCTGTGGATGCTGAAAATGGTAGAGATGCCCCACTAGTTCTAGACCACTCACCTCTAAATTGCTATGTGAGAGAAGTAAACTTTTGTCTTATTTGCACCACTGTTTTTGGAGGTCCCTGTATATAGCAGTTTATAACATGATAAGCATACATATTAGCACTGAGAATAGGAAATTTGTGCAACAAAAACATCATATATAGTGGCATGTGTATGTGTGTATGTGTATCTATATGTATATATAATGTGGAATCAGGTAGCAGGCAGCCAGATATAGATGCTGAAGCTGGGAAGCTGTTGACCTTGTTATATTATGGGCTGACATGGAAAGCAGATTACAAATGTACTGAGTCTACAGCTGTGTAATTTTGGTTTGGGAAAGTCAGAAGGTTGTGATGTGATAGCTGCTGTTGCTGCTTTTACTATATATGAGAAATTTGAGCTCAAGCAAGAACTTTCAGCTGGCAAGAAGAAACTAGGGGAAAATCTGCTAGAAGAGGTTCTCAACCTGTAGACTGTAATCAGTTAAATGAGAAACCAGAAATTTGGGATTTCACAGATTGGAAAAACCAAGTGCTTTTGTACCTCCCAGAAAAAAGCTAGAAATAAGAATGTGACTGGGAGCTGGCCCAGCTGCAACAATAAGGTTAAATTTGTCCTGTAAGATGACTTTAGAATAACACTAAATTAAAAGAGAGAACGACAGACTGAGTACAGAATCTGGTAAACAAATGAGGAGATCTGACAGGTTTAAGAACCATGACCAGAAGAGATTTTTGTGTGTGGTTATTTTCACATAGAATTGCTGGGAACAAATAGGCCCGAAGCTTACTAAGTTTCTGAAGGAACTGTGTTGCCAAATAAATTCTAAGCCAGGTGTATTAGTTTCCTGTGACAGCTGTAACAAATTACCACAAACTTGGTGACTTAAAACAACAGAAATGTATTCTTTCACAGTTCTGCAGATCAAAAGTCCAAAATCAAGGTGCCAGCAGGGCTAGTGTCTCTGGAGCCTTGTAGAGAGAATCTAGTCCATGCCTTTCTCCCGGCTTCTGACAGTTACTGGCAATCCTTGGCTTTCCTTGGCTGTTGGTTGCATGGCTGCCATTTCTGCCACCATCTTCACATCCATTCTCCTCTTCTGTGTGTCACTTCCCTCTACTTCTCTTAGAAGGATATTTGGGATTGGATTTAGAATTCACTCGAATAATCCAGGATAATCTCCACGTCAAGATCCTCAATTACATCTGCAAAGACTTTTTTCCACAGAAGGTGCATTCACTGAATCCAAAAATTAGGACCTGATATCTTCAGGGGACAATTATTCAGCCAGTAATACCAGACCCAAACAAACTTTTCATTTCATCATTAGAGTAACCATTAGATAATTCTGCACCAGCAAGAAGTTGTGCAATGCTGCCAAAGCTGAGCAATGTCCAAAAGAGCACAATCTCCAACACCTTCTTTCAATGTGCCCAAGGAGGATAAAAGAACACCCCAGAGGCAGAGCCAATGACAAAGGGATTGAGTGACTCCAGGAACAGAGGTGGCAAGATGGGCCCACCAAGGAACTCATCCTCCTACCAGGGCAGGGAAGCCTCACAATTTCTATCTAATAGGATTTGAGAAATCCTCAGGACCAATAACTGCTAGAGATTTCTACACTTCCCTCTTGAATGTGGAAGTTTTAATTATCCTGTTGCTGCTCTCCATTGTACATCAGGTATTGGGAACAGGTAGGAAGAAACTTGGCCTTTTAGTTTATAGTTTGGTGAACCTTGAAGAGCTGCAACAAGACCTAATGGAGAGGTCAGGTATCACCCCCAAGATTCTAGACTATGAGCTGGGTGAAGTAACTGGATTGAATTTATTGCTGTCTCTCTTGAAGAGGGGTGTATGTTTTATGCAGGGGAGAGAGATCAATAGGGATATTTAAATGACAAGAGAGGTAGACTATGGTGAAGTATTCTGTCACCCCTTCTTCCTCAGAATAATAGAGCCCCTAGAACTTCAACGGGCCATGGCCATCCACCTATGAATTACATTTTTCAACCTCTCTTGCAGCAAAGTGTGGTGATGTGACTAAATGTAAGATAATAGCATATAAGTGAAAGTAATAGACATAACTTCCAGTCCTTATTTCACTCTGTCTGTACTTCCTTTTCCCTTCTTGCTACTGGCAAGGAAATGGCAACAATAGTGCCACCACTAAAGTCTTATGTTGAGATGGCAAAGCCACCCACCAGCCCTTCAGCTCTGGATCACTTATCTCTAGACTATCATGAGAGACAGAAATAAACTACTTATTTCTAATCTTTTTGCTAAACAGCTTAGCCTAACATTAAAAAATTTAAGTTTCATCTAGCTTTCAAGAGCTCTAGTGCAAAATTATATTTTACATTCCAAGAAAAGTAATAGGAAAGATGCCCATATTGGAAGATCATGAGCATTCTGAATACAAACATATACTCATTGCTACTTTAAGAAATAGAAGGCATAATCTTCCCTAAAAGCATACCTGATCACTAATTTTTCATTCATAAAAAAATTTGCCTTATTAAGATGAAGACTTGCATTTGAAGCAAAATATATGGACATCATGTTGAATATCTACCTGGAAAAAGCACATAACTGCTTAAAAAGGAACTTTACTACTACATGAGAAAGAACAGTCAGACTACAAGAATTTCACTGGATGAAAATGTTCCTCAGTAATGCAGCTACACTTTGCTTTCCCAAAGATAATGGTAAGATACTTGGAATTATTATCCTGGATGCGGCAGATCATTATGATACAGTTTTACTCTAATCCTGTTCAATACTGTTCACTAAAATAAGGATAAATATGCCAAATAGTGGTACATTTGCAGAATAAAATTACTTCTCTCCAGTTTAAACAGAGGTAGAGTTCTACTCAGCCTCCTGTAGCACCATATTCTGAGTTTGTAAAGATCAAAGATTATGCTAAAAGTGTCTCTGTACCCCAATAGTGCTTTCTCTAGAGAAGAAGTGAGAAAAAAATCAATAATCTAATTTTTAATTTTCTCTGTTATGATGGTACACAAATCTTCACTTTAAAATCAGGGTCAATACACTATGCTTTTATTTGACCTTCCTGCATAAAAAAAAGAAATCCAGGAATAATAAAAACACATTTGAGGCTATATGAGAGAGAGAGAGAGAGAGAGAGAGAGAGTGTGTGTGTGTGTGTGTGGTGTGTGTCTTGTCAAAAGAAAAAAGAAGCTGATGAAGTTTGAGGGTTTAGACTGAGGCAACCCAAGGATATATGGGAACGTTCCTAGAGGGAAGATGACAAGGTTATTTTTTACAGAAATGTCAACTATAGATTAAATTCAGAGTCACTCTACCCTTAATATAATAGTTGTCATAAACAAGGAGGTATGAGTTATCCATTGTTCACATAAGCAGCTTTAGAGAATCATGGAAACAAAGATTAAATGGATATAATTTATAATCTGGGCTCACTACAATCCTAGGGCTTTGAGTACTGAACTTCCGCCGAGCCTCTGGGAGGGCCTCAATACTGACCTTCACCACAACACTGGTTGACACTGTGCTGTCTTTGGTGTTGACCTATTATTCCACAAAGTAATACAAAACAATGCAAATGCAATTTATTGGATTTTCAATTCCCTTTATAAGACTTTCACTGTAAAAATCAGAAAAGGAGAAACAGTGTGCAGTTTGCTCTGTAAGCATATGGCAGACAGACCTACCACGGTTGGCCATTGCATTTACCTTTTTAATATGCAGTAGCCAATTTCTGTTGTGTGTATTACATGTGAATATATATAAAATTATAAAAATGGATCGCATCAGTTTCTCTTTCCTGGCATAAGCCAAGATATATAAATAATTCAATAGAAATGTTAATACCCTGTTACTATACTTTAAAAAATCACCTGTTTCTTCTCTAAATTATTAAATCAAATTATAAATGGTGACTTTTTATATTATAGCATGTCTTCCAAAATGTGATTCATGGCTTTTGACTTCCTAAGAGTGAATATTGTCTACTTTATAAAATGTTTACTTACGTATGTGATAGTGCATAAACAAACATAAATTCCCATCATGTGAAACAACTGTTTTAAAGAGCATAATAACTAAGACTACCAGTTCTAGAGTCAGGTTTTCTGAAATTAAATCTCAGCTTCCCCATCTACTAGCTATGTTAACTTTAGGCAATTTATTTAACCTCCCTGAGTTTCTTTTTTCTTGTCTCAACAAAAGGCATATCAATAAAGTCTATGTGTATTTTGAGGATCAAATGAAATGAGGCATCCTAACTAGCAAAATGCTCAGGAGTTAGTATATTCTCAGTAAGTGTTACCTATTATTATTATCAACATTTTTACCTTGTTATTACTACACCTAGGGAAAAAAATCTACTGTTATAGTCAGTCAGAGAGAGTTATGTAAACATCCTGCAAAGTGACAAAAAAATGAATTCCTCCTTCTTTATCACTGCTAAACAGGACCAAAAAGAACTAATCATTATACATGTGTATAATTGCCATATGACATAAAAAATATTTTAAAACATCCAATTTGTCATCAAGGTACTTCAGTTGAAAAATGCACATCTATTGTAAATGCTCACCTTAACTCTGGGGCCATTTTATGCATAACTCTGTATTCATGTTCTGTGGAAAACAAGGAGAACCTCCTTTCTGCAGGCACTCATTCCCAGAGCTTATTCTCTCTAAGGGTCTTTGTATTTGGAATATTTCTTCCCCACCATATCCTTTGTTTCGTTGGTATTCTATTTTTAAATCACACTCTAAAATACTATTTCTGGAATAATGGGATTTGACTTTCATCATTGTGCGAACCTTATTACTCTATACCATGAACCTTCCTTCTCCTTTCCTGTGTCTTTTTCACGGCATAATCATCCCCTCACTCACCCAAGCTGAAAAATTTGGAGTCATTCTCACCTTCTCTCTCATCCTAGCACATATCCTTATCAAATCCAATCCAGTCCACTTCCAAAATATTTGTTAATAGGATCCCTATTTACTCCCCACCCACCGCCCAGGCAAAACTATTTCTAAATTAAAGTATTTTATAAATGTTCTTCCTTCTTTTAAAGTATTGTAATATTTTCTAATTTTCTGACTGCTCTCTATATATCCCATTTCTTGTGTATTGTTCTGTTGTTTCAGTATGCTATTAATTGTATACAACTGTAGGCTCAATTTTGATTGAACTTGAATACTCATAACTTGTATTTGTCACATCACTAAAATGCTTCAAGAATGTGATGAAAGTTATGTGTTTAACAACACAGTACCCTCTGATGATTAAGCCCTCATATATACAAGAGCCAACATGGGTCAACTCTCAAACGTACATTAGTAAGAAACCAGGCTGCCCTCAAAGTACATTAGAATATGCCCTTTCTTAATAACTTGATACTGATATCAAATATAAAACTGCTTAATAGTCAACTTCCCAATTGGATTTTAACATTTAAAAGAGACAAGATTCTCAATACATCTAGTGCTTTAAAAACTGAATTTGGTAGCCCAAAATATTCCCATTCATATGTATTTATATAGACTGAATCTATTAATACAACATGAGTATAAAATAGTTAAAAAGGGCAACCTCATGTTAAAAGACGAGAGCTAAATGAAATCAGACACTCTGTCCCACAAGAAGATGGTGTATTTATCTTTGGTGAAACTTTTGCTTTAAAGAAATGTTTAATTTTTCAAACAGATGCAGAAATTCAGAAAGGTTGATATTTTGCAAATGACGAAGAGTTGTAGTGATGGTTTACCGCAAGTTGATAAGAATTTTAGAGCAGTTCTCCTGAACATACTCCATCTTCCCTCACATTAGTATCATTTATAGCATCTGAAATGCATTTGAATTCAGCGGACTTCCTGGAACCCTAGAAGGAATTCATTACATATCTTTCCCACAGTTAATGTCTTTTTATTTGCATAAAAATACGATTCCGTCACAGCTTCCAATCGAGGTGATCGAAGAGCATTGTGGATGTCTAGTCTAAAGACTTTCATATCTGAATAGATCATGAGAACGGAGCTTCACATTCATTGTTGACCTTTTGCCTTTTATCATTGAATTACACACACTACAAAAGAATATACAAACTTAGAAAAAACATACTTTACAAAGACGCCAGAGCTTATCTGGAGGACAGATACTGTGATGTGTTTTGTAACAAAATACTATCAGCCTTTTCTTCAAAGTCAAGAGGAATGTCTACACAGATTCCAATGATGGAAAGTGTTTCAAAATATGACATCTTAAATTTCTGCTCTACATAGGTACTAGAATTCCCTTTTATGTAACTGTAGAAAGTTGGCAACCACAATATTTTGATCTTGTCCTTGTTGCCTACCTGTAGGAAGATACGAAATAGTTAAACTCATGAGTGTTTGGATGAACCATCTGTGCTCAGGCTCCCAAAGCAGGACTAACTTCGATTTCCTGAACTTCCATCATAGACAGAACGTTAACAGAGAGTGAAAGGCATTATATTTATTCACTCAGTTGGGAATGCTTTACTGAGAGGGTGGCCGTAGGTCATGGTTTGCTTGAGACAATCACTTTTTATACATGTTGTCCTGGTATAGTTATTAATAGTGTTTCCTCAAAGAGACTTCTTTGGACAAAAAATTATGTGGTAACCTTTTTAACATAAGGCTTCATATATTCCAGGTCAGTTTTGAGTTTTAGGTAATGGCAAAAGTCTTTTGCTCAAGGAATAAAATCCTTTTCGCTGCCTAAAATCACAGAAGCAACGGTCAGTCACGTAGAAGTACTATCCGAGGCATTTTGTAAGGCAATACCGGGTATGCCCAGGCCTTGTCAATAAGAGGAGCCTATGAATACCAACACAGAAAAACACCCAGGCCAATGTGGATTAAGGAGCCAAAAGAGATTGGAGGCTGACTAGGACAGCTCAGGATTAAGATTAGGTAGAAAATAACTTCTCTGGTTACTCAGAGATAAGGATTTCATCTTGTCAAAACCCTAGAGATGATGGGTTAATATTTAAAAAAAAAATCACACTGTAATTACGCCTACATGTTATTAGTATTTCATTTAGCATATGTATGTGCTCCAGTGAGGTATTAGCTAATGTCTCCTGTACCTGGTTCATCTACAGTGTTTAATAGTTCATCCCAAAGATCCTCTCTGTTGCTTGTTCTCCCGCTAAAATATTAAGCTCTGAAATCCTTACATGTAGGTCCATGTTTAAGCTCACATCAGCAAAACAATCTTCTCAGATACCAAGCAACAAGCAACCCTCTTAGGGCAAAAATGATAATGAAATCTGTGAGCACGTTAGGTCCAGAATCACGGTTATCAGGGATATTCTTCTAGGGAATCTAGGAGGATAGTTTTACTCCTAGGTGTTTGAAATTAGGAGTTGCTGCATAATATATTAGAAAACGCATGGAATTTACAATCAGAAAATTTGGACTTGGGTTCTATATACTAACTAAATGAGCTCAATTCAATTTCTTACCTCTCAGAACACCACATTCTCAGAAAGAAAATGCAGATGATAATTATGCTGATTTCACAGGGTTGTATTTAGGATCACATGAGTTAAAGTACAATCATGGAATAGAAGATGCTAGCAACAAAGGCAGGACTGCTAGTACACCCTTATTCTCTTTATCCCATTTCTAAAACTCCTTCCAAATTGGTCAGACTTCAACTGTATCAAAGATATTTCTTTCTTCCTTGCTCATTTATTTTCTGTATCATTGCTGACATATGGGCAAAAAGAAAAGTGAGCATGTCAGCACACATAAATTCTTTTTACCACATTTAATTCTTTATTTTTTGTTGAATCCAGTTAATTCTGCTCCTGGGTTTATTAATAATATAATTAATGGCACTTGTCTAAACACTTTGCTTCTCAGCTGCTTGTTTTATTGCCATGAGGAAAGAACCATACTTTATTTTTATCTCCTTTCTAAGAGCAAAGATTTTTCAAATAATCAAATGAAGCCAGTATGATTGTGTTGTCTAAGGACATCTCATGTCTTTCCTGAGGAGTGTAGTAAGTGGCTGCTCTCAAAGTCACTGGGAGTAAGTGTATTGGTTCAGATGCTTCATGATGATCTGCCCCATATTTTATTTCAAATGACATCTCCACTTGCCAATAAATAATCCTATGGTCCTTTTATGTTCCATTCTAGAAACCACTATTTTTCTTTTTTTCAATATATGGAAGGAAGTACTCACGGTTGAGAATATGAATTATTAAATAAAAAATTAGAAATTAGGATTGGAACTGAGAAAATTAAAAAGTCAGTTCCATATCTAAGAAGGAGAAAATAATTTCAAACCACTAATCTTTAGAAGGCAAAAAGAAAGCTTCATTTTACAAACTTCCCTTCTACCCTGTTATTTAACTAACCCTCTGAATACTCAATGACTGAATTTCTACAGTGGTTGAAAAGCTGTGCTCAACTACTATGATGCAAATTTTCAGAATTAGTTCTTAATTATTTTCCTGAAAGCCTCAAGCTTAATATTAATTATCTGGTTCTTCCTTAGCATTTCTATAGAAAATTGACAGATGTCAATATTAACATTTCATAAACTTTATGAAATCTTTAAGATAGTGACACAATTACACTGCTACTATTGATTAGATCTCAACCAACCCAAGGGAAATTTCCTATGTTGCTTTCAGCCTCAGTCACCATTAATAGAGTTATAACGTATCTTCAAGTTTATAGTTAGCAATTCAAGTTATTCGAAAGGGTAGGAAGTGATGTTAAGATACCAGGGCGTGACTGACTATAGAAGATTTAGAGATAAGTTTAAAACTGAAAAGTTGACAAAGAAACACACATGTTAAGTATTTTTTAAATTTTTTGTAGTTATGCATGCATTCATTTTTTCAAAAAACACTTTCTTTTTTAAAAAATTAATTAATTAATTAATTTATTTATAGGTGAAGGGGAGGAAGGCAGCAAATCAAACATTTTCTAAATGCCTATATTGTGCCAAGTATCATTTTAGATGATCAGGATGTATCAGTTAACAAAATTTCTCTCCGGAAGGAGCTCAAATTTTACTAGGTGGGGACAGACAATACACAATACATATAACAAAATAAATAAAATCTATAGTATCTTAGAAGTTTACAAATGCAATGAAAATAAAAATGAAGATCAAAATTGTTGGATAGCAGGGGTAAGAGTATTTTTATCTTTCATCAATTGTATTATACACCAAGAAACCACTAATACTTAAAAATCATTTGTACAAGCAGCATTTGTTGCTTTCAAGCATTCGTTGGCTTTTATAGTAAAAAATTGTTCATTTTCCCTACATCTCTTAAATGTATTCATAAGTGGAAATAATAAAATGCACAGCTAAAAAAGAAAGAGAAACATGTCATCTTAAATCTGTTGGTAACTATATAATTCTAAAGGTGATGTCATGTCATTCAAATCAATAAAATAATGTTCTGACACTGTATACTAAAAACAATACCTGTAACTACTCTGGGAAAAGCAGCTGCTGCTTTAAAACAGCTGTTGATCTAATGCGGAACCAATTTATTTCCATTGATGCTGTAACTGTGATAGGTTCACTAACACTCCAATGTAGCTAAACAACCATGTTTATTTTGTAGGTGACTGTTGCTTTAATTGTAGAAGTACATTTTGTTTAACACGTTTCTAGTGACTCCACTGTTACAGAAAAAAAATGGTTAGCAACATCCAAAAGATGTTAGCCACTAATGCAATAATTGAAGCACTATGCATATTCTCCATCTCTCTGCAAAACTGCATTTGTTTCTCATTTAGAATTCAAGAAACATTAATGGAATGCCTACTAAATTTCAGGATTTTTACAAGAATGTGATGTTGAACAAATCAGGTTCCCCATCCTTAAGGAACTATCTCTTAGAAGGGTTTGTAAATTTAAGAGATGTCTGTAATTGAATATACATACTAGATATTTTGAACTATATTCTGATTTGGCTATTGTTATTTAGAAATCTAGATCTCAAAATGTCACTCTAAGCTTCTTGGGCCTATACTTTTTATTTGCTTAAGTTTTCTATTTAAAATCGGACTTGTAAATTTGAAATTTGCAATAGTGCATCAGGATATAGAAAGAGTATACTCATAGGTAGAGCAGGCAGGCAGGCAAGACACACCTTTGTAAAGACCAACCTCAACAATAATGACAAGTAAGGAAAAGAAGGGATTAGAAAAAGGAATGTCTTGGTAGCCTAGCAAGAACCAGGTCACCTATCAAAATAGGGGCTTCTAATCTTCTGTACCATGGACCTCTCCTCAGTATAATGTTTTTAAATGCATGAAGTAAAATAAATAGCATTACGAAGAAAACCTATGAAGTACAAATATCAAATTTGTTTTGTCATATGGTAATACATATGCGTCTTTTATAGCACAGTAAAACATAAGAGGTAATAGTATATCTAATAACACCTATAATTTTAAAGTGAGTGTAAATGATATTTTGAAGTATCTGTAACAACTGTGATATGATATAAATACATCTGTGAGTTCTATTGATGATAAAGTCACAGGTGCTCCTAAAGAGTGGTTTGTTGCCTTCATTCATAATTGAAAGATGTGCCAAAGTTCATATGCATAACGTGTTATATTTTACTAATTATAAAATGTGTTGTTCACATGTGTGCCCTCAGTCACTGGCCCATGGCACAGACCTAATTCTTACCAATGCTAGTGTCATTCAGCAATCTCATTTCCCAATGCCTCACAAAAACAACATCTTACTAACCTCCTACATTTTACACAGAAGTGTAAACCTCGTTATGCCCTTCAAACTTCCCTGTCACCAGTATTACTGGGCTCTTGGTAATGTGCACTTGAAGTTCTATTTACCTAAAAGGCACCATTAACTGTCATTTTTGAAAACACAAAATTTATATAATACTAATCATTACTTTAGCTTTCCAGAAACACACCAAAAAGCACAGCTTACAGCACCAAGACAATTCTATTAAGACATACAATCAGGCTTAGATGGTTTGCAAAGTCAAGACATGAAGGAGTAATCAATTAGTTAACAACTGACAACAACAAAAATACTTAAGCGATGGGAACTCCCTGGATTCTGTTATTCAGGGAATAGGCTGTCAAAGCTGGTGCTAAAAGAAAATGAATCATGAAAACTGTGTCAACAAAGGTAGAACATCTATCGGAATATAGACAGTCTGGTTTCATCAGAGCTCAAGTATAAAGAAAACAAGACATTCTGTTTGATTCATGTGTTGGTGTGGAATCATGTGGCATTCAATTTCTAAAGTAGTTTTGTCTATCACACCTACAAGAAATATTTATTATATGACAAAGTAAGGTCATTCACTCATTGAAAAGAGAAGAACCAGACATATAATGTACACTTGAAGCATCCTAGATCCAGAGTGTTAGCAACATGCAGATCACATGAACACAGCATCTTCAATGTCAATAGCCTCTTTGCTGTGCAGAAAATAGTGCCTTTGAAGGCAAAAATGAGAGGAGTGCATTTTAAGCAGCTACAAAGGAACAGTGATTTTCACCAGACTGAAAAAAGAGGTGGGAGATATGGGAGATAAGATTAGAAAATGAGAGGAAGTCAGACCCACAGCACTTAGGGAAAGTGCCCTCAAGAAAAGGACAAACATGGCCGCACTATGTGCCCAAGGTCAGGGGATCCTTGGCTACTGGGTTCCAGACAACTCAAAGCTCCCTGTACCCTGTGCACTGCTCACAAACAAAAAGCTACAAAATTTCAAAACCCCATGATGACCTTGGAAAATGGGAACATCATCTTCCCCTGTTTTCTGCTAACTGTAAGAGTCTCAGATTCTGGTGCTGCCCCGTAAGGGAGGAAACTGAGACTAAATTTTTCTATAATAAAAATAAAATCACAAATTATTTCTTGTTCTTGTTTTTTTCTAACAAGAAAAAAATTATGTTAGATATTTTTGAAAATGTGCCATACTTATTTCTGCTTTCTTAAACTGTCTGATCAATTTAGGCAACCATTTCAATGAAAATAAAATGTTGGAAGTCTCACAACATGTGAGTAAAAAAACCCCAAATATTAAAAGATAACAAAGAATATACTTAATAAAGAGACTTTTGGATAAACCTCGAATAACAGCCTCAAACTCATTACCTGATGATTTTTGATACATGGTATAGACAGAGTTCTTCTGGCCATAAATTATACTATTAGTCCCTTTTTCATTTCAAACCTATCCTTTTTTTGTGGCTGTTCATATTCATCCCCTAGTGTCTCGGAGCTGAAATAATTCTCTTCTGAGCAAAACTTCCCCGCAGATATATGTGCAGTTATTGTGTATCTCAAGATTTCTGAGTTGGAATTTTTAATGTATGTGCAATTATGTGAATCATTAAGATTGTGAAGATATTATAAACAAAGTAAAACAAAACGAATGATGAAGTTATGAGCTCATTAACCTCGACAGGGACCAATGAACTCTGTCTTATTACCTAAGACTGAATCTCACAGAGCCCACATTCATGCTGGTTACTTAATAAACTGTGAACAGAGACAGACGTGAGGCAGAGTCTCCAGCTACTGCAGTCTTTAGAATCTGCAGCAGCATCCTGATCCAGCACTGGGGTAACTGACATCTTCCAGGAAAGGGAGCACCCAACAGTATCACAGAGAGAGAAATTGGCACAACTCCAAAATACTTTGTTTGGTGTGTTTTAAACTCCATTCAAATAGTAAAACAAAAAGTGTCTAAAACAAAAATATGTGATACTGCAAATTAGAAAAAATATAGGGAGAAATTTTTCTTATTATAGAAGGAAAAATAGACAATAGTTTCAATTAAGAATATAAAAATCACTACAAAGAATGAGTTAGGAATAAAAACCAGTGGATTTTGGGGAATGATGCTTATGGTAGGTTATATATTTTTAAATGATTATGCCTCTCCTCATGAGAGAACTATACACCTCCACCCTATTGATATCAGCCTTTATGTGTCTCACTTGGCCTTTGAAATAAAAACAATGAGATATACCACTTCCAAAGATAAGCTTTAAGTGTCACGTTCTCTTGTGCCCTGTCATGAGATTGGTACGACCCAGGTAGGGACTACTTCCTCAGTCTGGATCCTGCAATGAGGCTGACACAGCACAGAGTCACAGTTCATTAAGGATAAATAAGCAGTATAAGCAAGAATTAAATTTTTGTTCTGGTAATCCACCAGGATTTGTGGAGTTTTGCTATTGCAACATAAATTAGCTGATAGTGCAGGACTGATGAGATTCTAAAGGCCAAAAGCAGGACCAGTGAACATCTTCTAGTACATACAAATGTACCACAGCTACATACCATAGGATAAAATCCTAGGAGCCAAGGAAATAGTACCAGATCAGTATTGCAGGGCACAGCCCAAAGTCCATAGTTTCTTCATTGTTCAACCTTTCTGGAGCACATAACTCTGAGTCTTGCATCTGATTAGCTTTGATAGCTCTAGGGAATAGACCATCTAGTACCTTATTTCTCCTGGCACCAGGGATCCTCTAGGGTTTGTAAAGGAGACTTTGTCCCTAACAAGGAGTAGGAGGAGGTTAGAAGAGGAAACTGTAGAGAAAAGAGAAGGTAGTGTGTAAGAATTTCAGTCCAAATACCCAGGCACACAAGATGTATAACTTTATATTCTGAAATAAATTGATTCTGTTTTTGACCTGTATTTCTTGAGGTCTTTTATCATTAGGTCAAGCCACAGTTTCAAGATCTGACAGAGGGGCTTTTTTAAAAAATTAAAAAAAAACAGTAGGGGAGAAGGTTCTACGTCATCGGTCCACACAGATTGTCACTTAGGTATTTACTGCCCCAGTTCTTAAAGCTCTCTTGACGTTTGTGACTGGCAGGTGCTTCTGTGACACACCTGAGAAAGCCCTTCATGAAGCTGACTATAAACTACTTTGCCTAGCAATCTAGTAGTAGTTCCACATCAAGGATCTTGTTCTCCCTGTAACTGCACTGCCTGGGAATCAGACCCCTCTGCTTGCATCACACTCATCTTTCCTCACCGGGGCATCTCTAGAAGGAGGGGGGATTCTACTACCTTTGTGTTTGGGAACAAAATAGTTTTTTTTTTTTTTTTTTTTTTTTTTTGTATAACTGGCAACTTGTACATTCCTTTAGGCTTAAAGTTTCAAAGCAAATAGGAGGAAAAATCATAGGCTATTTCTGCTTTGTATCCAGCCACCACTCTACTCTGCGCTGGTAGGAAGAAGCCAGACAACCTGACTGAATGGAAAGACAAGCAAAGAGGCAAAGACAGGCAGGTAAATTTAAGTTAGTCTTTTGCCCCCATCCAATACTACAAAAGCACTGTGGCTTACTGCAAAATTTCTATAAGAGGCCCCTAAGATTCCATACTCTAATCACCAGACCTGTGAATGTGTTATCACTTCAGGGTTATATTATGTGGCACAGTTTACCTTACAAAAGACAGATCATTCAAGTGGGCCTGATCTAATCACAGGAGACTTTGGAGGAAAAGAAACTTCTCTGGCTGGTGGCAGAAAGGAAGCTAGAAGAGGAAGTCTCAGATATGCATGAGTAGGGCTTGATGCACAGTTGCTGCTTTGCAATTGGAAGGGACACAAGGAGCTGAGGGCACACCCCTGACAGACAGACAGCAAGGATACAGGGACTCAGACCCACAAACACAAACAACTAGATGTGCCAACACTTGAATGGGCTTGAAAGCAGGTTTTTTCCTTACAGCTTCCAGACAAGAGCCAATACCTTGTTTCTGACCTTGTAAACCAAGAGCCTAGCTGAGCCCACCTGAGCCCACCTGGACCTCTGACCCACAGAGTTGTGAACTAGTAAATTTGTGTTATTTCAACCACCTCTGTGTTCATTTGTTACACAGCAACAGAAAACAATACAATCTTATTTCCTGTACCCAATTTCAGTCCTGCAATAAGTTCACAAACTCCCTATGCCCTATTAATAATTTTTCAAGGATAATTTTTCCTTAAATTGTTCAGTTTACTAATATCAACTGCCTCACTTATCCTTCTTAGAACATTAAAATGCTGTTCATTAAATGTATATAATGATTGTACCTTTTTCTTTTTTAAGCTTCCATGTGTGCTCACACTTATTTTAGATTCTTGCTTGGGATGGATCTAAATAGCACAAAAATAGCAATTCAATATGCTTAATCTAACAACTTATTTTGTCAAGGGCAATAATCTAACAACTTATTTTGTCAAGGGCAATTAGATTTTCTTGAATATTGAAAAATATTCTAACACTATGCTTCCAGCTCTGAAGATGTGGTTCCCTTTAATAATTAATAGAATTGAGATTATAAGAATAAAAAATGAATTTTTACCAATGACTGCCTCTGCACAGTGACTGCCTCTGAATTGTCTTTGGTTTTAAAAATTCAAGCTAGAAAATTAGTTATTTTCTTACTAGCTTAATTCTGCAAGTCAAAAAAAATCAAAAATTACATGATATGCTTCAACTTTCAATTTAATTAAGGCCACTTTATATCATTTGGTTTTATATGTTCATTTTGTTTTTATTAAGTGGCCCTAAAAATGCAAGATTTTTTTGTATTTTTGAAACACATGAAAAAGCAAACATTTACTCTTGTTGGTTCTGGTTTTTAGTCAAGAGGAAAAGTATAAAGGTCAAAACAGCTTGTTACCATCTTAAGTCACCATTATATACTTAGAGTTCTTAAGCGCCCCTTCAGACAATATTTTCAGCTTTCACCCCCTAACAAAGGCTGGTATTTGGAAGGAAGCACCTCATTCAAGGAAGTTTGAAAAGTTTCAAAACTTGTATTCTATAACTCAGGGACATATCAAAGCCCTAATGTGCTGTGAAAATGCTTTTTGATTCTTGAAATGTTGCTCCTCTGTAATTCTGAGTCCCTCCTGTCAGTTTGTCAGCAATAAAAACATCATTAGGTTGTGTTCCCTAAAGTTCTGATCATTAAAAAAAATGTCTTCAAGACTCAAAGTTCAGGCAGTGTTCCATTACATGATTTCACATCTAAGCACTAGCTTACATTATCTGAAGGCGGCAGTAATTCTCCTTTTTAGATGACTAGAAATGAATTGGTTAATATACAGTAAAACATAGCGGAGTGAGTATTTGACTATGTGATTTATGGTGAACAAGGCCAGCCCCATTCTCTTATCAGATTATCAAAGTAAGTTTTAAAAATCACTGCCTATGCCCCCTTTTCTATAAATAGTTTGTGACCAAAATTTACATGCCAATACTCTTTCAGGGATTTCAATTATTGGGAAATGTGAATAAAAAGAAGAGGATCTGAGGCAAGAAAGGAGAGAGAGCAAATATTTATTTTTCCACAAAATGCAGTTGAGTGCTCAATCTCATAAGATGTATTCATGAAGGAAGATGTCTTCAGAAAGGAAGATGTCTTCAGAAAGGAAGATGTCTTCAGAAAGGAAGTATGAAGTACTATTTCTTCTAACAGTCCACTGGAACATCTGCAGCCTTGTGTGTTCCATAGTGCACCAAATACCGCAAAACTTACAGGTTACACCGGAAAGACCAATATTGGAGTCTCTAGAATGCCTGATCCCAAGGCAGCAATGGCAGCATCGGTAGTGCTTATGGAAGACCTGCAAGCAGGGCAAGTAGAAGGCAGATGCAAATTCGGAATCTCCCACCTTCCCACCAGCTGCTACTTGGACTCAGCCTATTAAGCCATTGCACATGAGCACTCAGCAGGGCCCAGGGCATCCTGTACCTCAGCAGTAACTGTGAAGACCCAGAGAAAGAGCTAAAAAGTTCTGAGCATGATGCTTGAGGAAAGGTGTCAAATCATGCTCACCAGCAACATGAGGACTTCAGAACAGCTGCCTCCAATAAAAGGCAATAATGGAATCGCATTAGACTCCCTTTAATGAAGATTGAAACCACGCCCATTAAGGTCTGTAAAAGTGCAGTTGGCTCCAGAAGGTTATCTCTGGAGACTCATCTATGACATCAAGCAGAAATTCTTGGCCAAGAAAACCCAGGGATTCACTTAAACTGATCCAACACAGTCTACTCCTTGTGCTATTTAGATTCTCTTACATCCTTTTCTGAGAAAAAAAAAATCTTATTTCTCTCCTTAGAGAGCAGCCACTTCTAAGGAGTGGTTAATTGTAGTCACTGGAAAAAGATTTAAGGATGGTTAAGAAACTAAGCCCTCATACCCTCTACTTAGTAGGGATGATCCCAACACTGTCATTGAAATTCATTAGTTTCCTCCTCCACTGGCCATTCAGTAATTCCCTCATCTTTAGCCAGCATTTTAGCTTGCCTGGGTTGTATGTACAATGAGGAGACACAGACCTTTATCACCAATGAGTCTGAGTCTTTCCTCAGTTGTCTGTCCTTATCAGACTGTGATTGTTATAATCATCCATTTACAGTTATTACCAGGTATGGCAGCACCAAATACACAAAAATATACAGCCATCATCACAAACATTTTCCTTCTTGCCTCTATTATGTATCAGGAGGAACATATAAGCAGAATAGAGGTGGAAATCCACTGAAAAAACAGATTAATCACTTGCCTAATGCCTACCATCATCACCAACAACAATAGCAGCAGCAGCAAGAAGACTGCGTTTCTAAAATTAAGAAAGCCAAAGATATCCAATCCAGAGGCTCAATGAACTTCAAAAATCAAACACATATAATCAATTAACCATGAGCAATTTTGTTCTAAAAAACTGGCATAGCCTATTTATAGAAGGAAAGGTATTACCTGAGATATCAAGAGCCAAGACCTACTTGCTATTACCAAAAAACAATGAAAAATTTCTGCAGTGAATTCAAGTCATACCTACTATTACAACAAATTCTATAGTAAGGTAAGGATTGAGCTTAGCACATTTGAACATAGGAAATAGTGACCAGTTCTACAGAAATCCAGATTCTTTCCATGTAAACCATTATATACAGTGAGAACATACTTTGCTTATTTTTATTATTTGAATTTCATCAAATAGTGAAACATAATTATATTTTTGCTAATAACCTACAGAATGTCTAGTAGCTCCCTTGGAAACAGTTAAAATGGATGTATAAAAGTAAAAAATGCACAGAGGGTAAAGGAAAAGTAAAAGTGTGTTTCAGCAAACAGAGAAAAATTGTTCAGAAATAGTTAACCATTGCACTGGTATCTAGGGCCCTTATTTATAATTCTAATCTGAAACCCAACATGCCTGCTTTTCTTCTTTGACGCTAAGAAGTGAATGCTTCCATCTTTGAAGTTGTTCCAACAAACTTCAATTCAACAATTCAATGTTAAGGTGGAACAGTTTTCCAGTCCACATGGGGTTTTGTTTTTGTTTTACCATTTCATCTCCATCAAATTTACACAAAACATCTAGGAAATTCAAAATCATTGTAAAAAAAAAAATAAACTCAAAGGTAAACGTTGCCAAACACAACATGCTGCAGCTTTTCCCCAATGCACAAATTTTATTTGTGATGAGAATGCATGATAGACCATTAGGGAAGAGAAAAGATAACTGGAACGGTTAAAACAATTATACAGTGTAATGGTTTCATCATCATCATTTCACTAACTCACATCTGTGACTATTTTGAATCTGCTACTAATTAAATAGTGGCATCATAGGAAATAAAACATCTGGACCAAATTCATGCTGAGGTGCTCATGACAAACATTATCCCTCATACTTTCTTTTCACTTGATGAGGCTTCATGAAGGGATACTTTTCCTCCTTAAAAAATTCTGAAACAAGGAGATTATTCCCATAAATATCTATGTTATCCATTTCCTTCTATAATAAGGTATAATAATAGAACGTAAATGTTTTCAAATTAGTTCTGTTAAAATAATTTTTTCCTCTGATAATTTAGAAAATGAATCTAATTTCACAACTACCTCTAGGGACAACATTGAGCTTTTTTCATATTTTTAATTTCTTTAGCTCTAATCACTGTAATTTTTAAGATGGTTCTTCACAGGTCATTTCTTTGGTAGCCTGATGATATAAATATCTTAAAGTGGCCTCTTTAACACTTCTAAAACCATCCTTAGCTAGCACCAACAATTTAAAATGTCCCTGAGGTCTATATTAATGTTCAAGAATAACACATAAAAGAAATACCAAACTATGTTCAATGTAAAACAAAAATTAAAGCCATGGTTTCTTATTTTGCACTGTGAAATCATTCAGAAATGGAGAAGAGCTTGAAACATGTCATTGTGAGGAGAAGAACCCTAGGAATTCCTATCTCCCAGACTAATCAGTCAATATAATTACAAAGTGTCAACATCCTCAAAACATGGTATAGTTTTTACCCTTTCTCCCATATTCATACAAAGGGGTAATTGTAACCTCTGTTGCCAGTTATCTTCAGTAAGACTTTTCAAGGTATAGATTTCATTTGTATTGTTTTGGGTAATTATTCGATTTTATGTAATCACTACATGGGATGCCTAAGTCCTGGCATTGTATTGGATATATCACTCAATACAAGCAGACTAGTCATTAGTTTAAAAAAGTTGCATAAAAAAGAACCAAATGCATCTGGAATTTTTTGTTGTGTCTTCCTCCTTGAAACAAAAAGAGTTGAAGGGTGACTAAAATACAGTACCTAACCTTATGGAGTTTACATACTAGCTGAGGATGTACAAGAGGACTTACTTGTACATTAAAAGTTAAGCTGTGATGTGATCCAATGAGAAAAGAGAGGTTTTATCTGTCGTATTTTTCAGATTTCTGATTAACACTGAATTTCAACAATCAATAATTGCACTGTCATTTGTATTTGTCTGTGAATAACAAAATCAATATTTAGAAGGAACAGGCAAATAATGTAAATATGACTGTTACTATTTAGGTGTTACATTTGGGTTTGACTCCAAGTTTTAGAATTTTTTTTTTTTTTTTCGTTTTTGGTTTGTTTTGTTTTCCTAGAAATATAAAATGTCACTTCTTTATCTGGGTATGCCATATACCAGACCAGAGAAAATCAGATTTTCAAGGTTAAAGCAAGAAACCCACCAGAATCCTAGAGGACAACTGTATAACTTAATATTCTACAGGGAGCCACACAAATTTTAAACTTATGCCTTTTGGGGTGATATGGTTTGGCTCTGTGTCCCCACCCAAATCTCATTTTGTAGCTCCCATAATTTCCACGTGTTATGGGAAGGACCTGGTGGGAGATGACTGAATTACAGGTGTGGGTCTTTCCCATGCTGTTCTTGTGATAGTGAATGGGTCTCATAAGATCTGCTGGTTTTAAAAAAATGGGAGTGGCCTTGCACAAGCTCTCTCTCCCTGCTGCCATCCACATAAGATGTGACTTGCTCCTCCTTGCCTTCTGCCATGATTGTGAGGCCTCCCCAGCCGTGTGCAACTGTGAGTCCAATTAAACCTCTTTCTTTTGTAAACTGTCCACTCTCAGGTATGTATTTACCAGCAGGGTGTAATACAGTAAACTTGTTGTAGTAGAGTAGGGTGTTGCTGAAAAGATGCCTGAAATGCGGAAGCCACTTTAGAACTGGGTAAAAGGGAGAGGTTGGAACAGTTTGAAGGGCTCAGAAGAAGACAAGAAAATGTGGGAAAGTTTGGAACTTCCTAGAAACTTGTTGAATGGCTTTGTCCAAAATGCTGATAGCAATATGGACTATAAAGTCCAGGCTGAGGTGGTTTCAGATGGAAACAGGGAACTTGTTGGAACTGGAGCAAAGGTGACTCTTGTTATGTTTTAGCAAAGAGACTGGTAGCATTTTACCTCTACCATCAAGATTTGTGCAACTTTGAACTTGAGAGAGATAATTTAGGGTATCTGGTGGAAGAAATTTTTGAGCAGTAAGGCATTCAAGATATGACCTGGGTGCTGCTAAAGGCATTCAGTTTTAAAAGGGAAACAGAGAATAAAGGTTTGGAAAATTTGCAGCATGACAATGTGATAGAAAAGAAAGTTCCATTTTCTGAGGTAAAATTTAAGCCAGCTGCAGAAATTTGCATAAGTAATGAGGAGCCTAATGTTAATCACCAAGACAATGGGGAAAAAGGCTCCAGGGCATGTCAGAGACCTTTGGAACAGCCCCTCCCATCACAGGCCTGGAGGCCCAGAAGGAAAAAACCGTTTCATGGGCTAGGCCCAGGGTCCCCATGCTATATGCAGCCTAGGAACTTGATGCACTGTATCCCCCAGCCCCACCAGTCATGGCTATAAGAGGACAACAAAGAGCTCAGGCAATGGCTTCAGAGGCCATAAACCTCAAGCCTTGGCAGCTGCTACATGGTGTTGAGCCTGAGAGTACACAGAAGTCAAGAATCAAGGTTTGGGAACCTCTGCCTAGATTCCAGAAGATGTATGGAAATGCCTGGATGCCCAGGCAGAAATTTGCTCTGTGGGGAGGGTCCTCATGGAGAACCTCTGCTAGGGCAGTGCAGAAGGGAAATGTGGGGTTGAAGCCCCCACACAGATACCCTACTGGGGCACTGGTTAGTGGAGCTGTGAGAAGAGGGCCACTGTCCTCCAGACCCCAGGATTGTACATCCACTGACAGCCTGCACCATGCACCTGAAAAAACCACAGATACTCAATACCACCCGTGAAAGCAGCTGAGAAGGAGGCTGTACCTGGCAAAACCACAGAAGTGGAGCTGCCCAAGACCATGGGAACCTATCTCTTCCATCACCATTACCTGGATGTGAGACCTGGAGTCAAAGGAGATCATTTTGGAGCTTTAAAATGTGACTGCCCCACTAGATTTTGGACTTGCATGGGGCCTGTAGCCCCTTTGTTTCAGACAATTTCTCCCTTTTGGAATGGCTGTATTTACCCAATAGTTGTACCTCCATTGTATCTAGAAAGTAACTCACTTGCTTTTGATTTTACAGGCTCATAGGCAGAAGGGATTACCTTCTCTCTGATGAGACTTTGGACTGTGGCTTTTTGAGTTAATGACTTTGGAGGACTGTTGGGAAGTCATGCTTGGTTTTGAAATGTGAAGATATGAGATTTGGGAGAGGTCAGGGGCAGAATGAAACGGTTTGGCTCTGTGTCCCCACCCAAATCTCATCATGTAGCTTCCATAATTTCCACATGTTGTGGGAGAGGGCCTGGGGGGAGATGACTGAATTATGGGGGTGGGTCTTTCCCATGTTGTTCTTGTCACAGTGACCAGGTCTCACAAGATCTGATGGTTTTAAAAAATGGGTGTTGCACTGTAAAAACTCTCTCTCTTTGCCTGCTGTCATCTGTGTAAGATGTTACTTGCTCCTCCTTGCCTTCTGCCATGATTGTGAGGCCTTCCTGGACATATGGAATTGTGAGTCCAGTTAAACCTCTTTTGTAAATTGCCCAGTCTAGGGTATGTCTTTATCAGCAGCATGAAAGCAGACTAATACATTGGCAATGCAAAGGGTAAATATTGTCTACTTCACTTTCTACTGGATTTTTTATACTAATGTATAGCATACAATAAAAATTTCTAAGAAATATCAAAGCATGAAAACATGATCCCAAATCATGAGTAAAAAAAAATTAGTAGAGTCTTATTCAGAGAAAACCCAGATAATGAAATTAGCAGAGAAGACCTTTAAAATAAGCATTATGACTATGTTAAATATGCTAATGTAGAAGAGATAAACAACATGTAAGAACAGATAGGACATTTCAGCAGAAAAATGGAAACTTCAAGGATCAACCAGAATACACTTTTAGATGTGAAAATTATGATATTAAAAAGAAGTAATACATCAACCAGGCTTAAGAGCAAAAGAAAGGATTGGTGAACTCAAAGATAGTTTAATAGAAAGTATCCAAATAATAATACAAAAAGAAATAAAGAATTGAAAAATGAACGGAACAAAGCTTCTGATATTGTTAGCACAATATCAAATGACGTAACACATGTAATTGGAGTCTCAGGATGAGAAAGAGGATAAATAACACCAATCCTACACAGACCCCTTTGTAAAACAGAAAACACTTTCCTACTCATTTTATAAAGCCAGAATAACCCTGACCCCAAAACTTGATAAATACATTGCAAGAAAATAACAGAGCAATATGCCTATAATAATAAAAAAAGTGGGAAATGTCTTTAAAAACATTAGCAAATTAAACAACAATGTATAACAAAGGATAATAACACACAATAAAAGAAAGTTTCACTAAATTTAAAACCTATTTAATAATTTTAAAAAATAAGCAAACTAGAAATGGAAGAAGTCTCCTGAGCTTGATAAAATACACCTAACCCTAGTGTCATAATGATAAAAGATGAAATGATTCTCCCCTAAGATCAGGAATCAAGCAACAAGGTTTACTATCATCATGTCTATTCAACTTTGTACTGGGCGTTCTAGATAGTAAATAAAGGGGGAAAATAAAATAAAAGCCATCCTATCTGAAAGGAAAAAGTAAAATGTTTTTTATTCATAGATAATGTGATTGTATACACAGAAAATCCTCAGCAGTCTTCAGAAAAGAAATAACAGTAAACTTAAAATGTTCTCAAAAATAAAATGTATTTGTAATATTGGCTAATATTAGCAAAGAAAGAAAGAAAACTAAAACTTTTAAAACAATACAATTTACAGTATTACCAGAAAAAAATATCAAATGTCTAGAAAAAAAATTAACAAGAGATGTGAAAGACTTCCAGAAAAAAACTAGTTTGAGGTTTACCATAAATGTAAAAGTTTAAGTCATAAGCTTCTGGGGAAAAAAAAGGAAATTTTTTATGATTTTGGTGAAAGCAAAGATGTAACAGACAAAATGTGAAAAATCACTAATCATAAAATTAAGACTATAACAATCAGGCTTCATAAAACTAGAAAATTCTGCTTACCAAAATACTAGTAATAAAATAAGCAAACTACAGCCTAGAGAAAATATTTGAAATATTTGTATATTTGACAAAATAATAATTCCCAGAATATGTTTTCAACATTTTCTGAATCAATAAAACAACCAAAACCAGAATTAAAATGATTAAAATATTTGAACAAATACTTCCAAAAGAAGATAGAGGAATGTCCAATAAACATCTGAGGTACTCTAAGAAAATACCATTTGAAGCCACAAGGAGATAACCATTTCACAAGCTTATAGCTAAACTACTAGACAATACTAAATGCTGACAAGAATATGGAGCAATTGGAACCTTCATACGGGCAGCATAATGACTTTGAAAACACCATATGACCCAGCAATGTCAGTTCTAGATATTTACCACCCAGATTTTTTTAAAACGCCCATTTAAAAAAATTTGTGGAGGAATGATCATTGGCGTCTTCTTGGTCAGAGTTAAAAACTAGAAATAACTCAAAGGTTTATTGACATTGGCATCAATTAATTAATGTGGTAGATACTACTAGTCAGCAACGAAAAGGAATGAGCCACTAATACATACAACAACACGAATTAATCTTCAAACACTGTGTTAGACAAAAGAAACCAGGTCCAAATGATTACCTATTAAATTATTTCATTTTTACACTGTGCAAGAACAAGAAAAACTAACA
This sequence comes from Aotus nancymaae, assembly GCF_030222135.1. NCBI lineage: Eukaryota > Metazoa > Chordata > Mammalia > Primates > Aotidae > Aotus > Aotus nancymaae. Next base: position 18,946,833 of record NW_026988476.1, on the reverse strand, counting down.
TGTGATGATTGAAATCAGACACTCTTTCTTCTGGGAGTTGGGAATTGGACTAGAAAGGCTCATGGAGGAATTTTAAGGGTGACAAATTGTTCTACACCTTGAATGAGAATTACTTAGGTACATAGAATTATAAAAAATCATCAAATTGTACGTGTAAGATCTGTGCATCTTACTAATGTAAATGATACATCAAGAGAAACAAAGGATGAGAAATGTATTTTTTTAAAAAACAGTGTTATGAAAGATTATCTGAAAATGTGCCAGATATAACAAACGGCTACCATATGTATGCAAAACACTCATGGGGAGGCAAAAAGTAGAACAGTTGCTAAGATTAAGAAATTTAAAATATAATGAAAGGTCACAACTATCACCCTGCCATGTTTTTTATGTCCATGAAAGGTCCTGTTCAATTAAAAATATCACCAGTTAAACAGGAAAAGTAGCAGGAACAATACTCATTAGATTGGTCTTGAGTTAACAGGAGGCCTAAGCCAGGCAGGCATCAGTCACAGCCTGGAAGAAGAGGGAGTCAGCCCAGAAGAAAGACCCCTCAGCTTAAGGGTGTTGCATGAAGGCTCTAGATAAGGAATCAGATTTCTGGCCAGTGTGTGGAAGAGAATTGGAGGATTTTCAGAGCAGAATGAGAACAGAGAAGCACCTGTTTAGCCTTTACAGAAGAGATCCTGCCATTTGTGACAACATGGATAAACCTAGATGACATTAATGCTAAGTGAAATAAGCCAGACACAGAAGGAAAAATACTGCATGATTTCATTTATATGTGCAATTTAAAAAAATCAAATACACAGAAGCAGAGTAAAATGGAGATTACCAGATGGTGGGAATAGGAAGATGTAAATTGAAAGGTACAAAGTTGCAAATATGTTGGATGAATAAGTCTAGAGATATAATGTACAACATAAGGACGGACTATTGTTAATAATAATAATACATTCTGCACTGGCAATTTGCCAGGAGAACAGATTTTAGGTACAAACTACCACCAAAAAAAGGTAATTACAAAAGATGATGGGTATGTTATTAATAACTTACTTGACCATAAAAATCACTTCCCTGGAGAGATCCAAGATGGCTGATGATTAGCAGCTCGGGCACGTACCTCCCAGTGAAAGCGCAAAGAACGAGAGGACGCCACACTTTCAGACGAATATTAGTTGCTCACGGACCAGGAGATTCCCAGTGGAGAAGCTCCATGGGTCGCCAGGGCGACTCTTGTGGCCGGCGTGGCGGTTTTGCTGGTGCCTTAGCACGCCAGTTCTTGGTGCAGAGTCCGGATATTCCCGGGCAGAAAAGCACCATCAATCTTAACACCGCTGTTTTGGCCGGCTCAGTATATTGCTCAGATTTCGGCGCAGGGAATCAACAAGTTGGACGTCAGAGACCCAGTTAGAAAGTCGGTAATTATAAAGACGACAGACGGACAAATATATAATGAAGGGAAGAAACCAGCGTAAAAAGGTAGAGAATACTCAAAATCAGAATGCCTCTCCCTCTACAGGGGATTGCAATTCCTCATCAGTAACGGAACAAGGCTTAATAGATTACACGTGTGTTCCAATAACAGCAGCAGATTTCAAAACGTGGGTGATAAGAAACTTCTGTGAATTAAAAGAACTTGTTCTAACCCAATGCAAAGAAACTAAGAACCTTGAAAAAAGGTTTGACGAAATGTTAACGAGAATGGACAATTTAGAGAAGAATATAAGTGAATTGATGGAGCTGAAAAACACAACACGAGAACTTCGCGAAGTATGCACAAGTTTAAACAGTTGAATTGATCAAGCAGAAGGAAGGATATCAGAAGTCGAGGACCAGCTCAGTGAAATGAAACGAGAAGACAAGAATGCAGAAAAAAGAATGAAAAGGAATGAGCAAAGTCTCCAGGAAATATGGGACTATGTGAAAAGACCTAATTTACGTTTGATAGGTGTACCTGAATGTGATGAAGAGAATGAATCCAAGTTGGAAAATACTCTTCAGGATATCATTCAGGAAAATTTTCCCAACCTGGCAAGGCAGGGTAATATTCAACTCCAGGTAATACAGAGAACACCACAAAGATATTCTTCAAGAAGACCAACCCCAAGGCACATAATCGCCAGATTTATTAGGGTTGAAATGAAGGAGAAAATACTAAGGGCAGCCAGAGAGAAAGGTCAGGTTACCCATAAAGGGAAACCTATCAGACTTACAGCAGATCTCTCAGCAGAAACCCTACAAGCCAGAAAAGAGTGGGGACCAATATTTAACATCCTTAAAGAAAAGAACTTTCAACCCAGAATTTCCTATCCAGCCAAACTAAGCTTTATGAGCGAAGGAAAAATTAAATCTTTTGCGAACAAACAAGTACTTAGAGAGTTCACCACCACCAGGCCTGCTTTACAAGAGCTTCTGAAAGAAGCACTATACATATAAAGGAACAACCAATATCAGCCTTTCCAAAAATATATCAAAAAGCAAAGAACTTTAACACAATAAAAAATTTACATCAACTAATGGGCAAAACAGCCAGCTAGTATCAAACGCCGGTATTAAACTTATATATATTTTAATTGGATAAAAAGCCAAAACCCATCGGTATGCTGCATCCAGGCCCATTTTACATGCAACAATACACAAAGACTCAGAGAGAAGGAGGAAGATTTATCAATCAAACAGAGAGTGTAAATAAACTAATAAACAAAAAGCAGGAGATGCAATTCTTGCCTCTGATAAAGTAGACTTTAAAGCAACAAAGATCAAAAGAGGCAAAGAAGGATATTACATAATGGTAAAAGGATCAATGTAACAAGAAGAGCTAACGATTCTATAGATCAACGAGATAGAAAATTAACAAGGATATTCAGAACTTGAACTCAGACCCGGAACAAGTAAACTTAATAAACATTTATAGAACTCTCCACTTCAAATACACAAAACATACATTACCACCTCACACCTATTCCAATTATATTTCTATATAATTGGAAGTAAATCACTCCTCAGTAATCGCATAGCATTTCATAGGTTTAAATTAAATATTGGTTGGCTGTTTGTTTGTTATCTTCTTCCCTTATTCCTTCCTGACTACATCATTAAGTATAATTATCAGTATAAAAGAGGTTTTCAATACCCATTACTAAATTGCATTCTAGCCTGGGCAAGAAAGCAATACTCCCATTCTCTCTCCCTCTTTCTTTTCCTTCTCCCTCCTCCCCATTCTCTCTCTCTCTCTTTCTCTTCCTTTTTCCTCCTTCCTATTCTCTCTTTCTCTTTAAAAAAAAAAAAAAGAAAAGAAAAATCACTTCCCTGTGCATATATAGATCAAGATAAGTATATAAAGACATCATGTTGTACACCTTAAGTATATACAACAACAAAAATTTTTAAAGAAAAAGAAAATACAGAAAAAACAAAGAGGAGAAGGTTTCTTATCAGAAATATGGTGCCTCCTGGTGAGCTGCAGTCTGCTTTGTCAGAACCTACATACACACCTGCTTTTGCTCAGTTCTTAACATCCAGAGGGCCAAGACCTCAGCTGCATTTGCCAACTCCTTACCAGCAAGACTGACCATTTGGCATTTCAAGTCCTTCTCTGGCCATTACCTCTATTTTCCTTCTTATTTCTTTGTTCCAGGTGTCTGTTTTCTCAGTGTTCTTCCTGACTCCAAACTTTCATTACAACTCTCTGGATTCCTCTGCAGTTCTCTGTCCTGCCATCTCTCTAACTGAGAGTCAGCTCCCACTGCAGAGAGAGGGTTTTTCCACACAGGTGCTGCTGTACTTCTCTCTTGAACACTCCTCTACCTCTCCTGCCAGCTGGAAATAGTCAGTCTGCATTAGTCTAGTCTGCTCTCAGCTAGAGCCTGCCTTTTTAAATATTCTAGGCTTTCTTAGGCTAAACAACTCTGTATTTAAAAAAAAAAAAAAATTAATCACACTTTTGGCCTTTAACTGAGTTTGCCAAACTTATTTTTCTAAGTTTATCAGAAAAATATATGCCCACACTCATTCACTAGAGTTGAAAAATCAGACAATCACAGTCTTGTGCTATATTTATCCTTTCTTTCCCTCAATTTCTATTTTCAAATAGTCTCCTTATTTACCATCTTTACTTGAAGAATGAAATGGCATTTATTAGATACATGACAGTGAATTTTCTGAGGGACTCAGCAACCTTAGTAGGCAAAAGGCCTTCCAGTGCTAGAGACAGACCTCAGCAGTAAGAGAGCCTTCCTCAGAAGAAATCTTCACCAGTCAGCCTTCACCCCGAACCTCAGATAGTCCTAGAAGCACACTCTAAATTTCCTAATAGAGCCAGGAGCAAAGCGTTATTATTCTGCATGCTCAGTAACAGCCACTGACCACATGTATGCTACAAAACTAATCTTGTCCCTAATGAGGAGATGCTTTTCTGTATGTTCTACAGACTAAAAGTCTCCAGGTTGTGTGCAGATGCCTTCACAGTGGTGTGTGACATGGCCGAGCCTCTCCAGCTTTAAGCCTTCCTCAGGGCAAGATTTACCTTGTCTCAGCAACCACCAGGAAGCTTTTCTTTGGCCATCCCATTTCACAGAAAACAGAACTGCTTGTTGCCAGCTTTATTTCTTAACAGAGTTCTTCTCCCTCACAACTTAAAATAAGAGCACTAAGTCTTCTAATTTTACGATTCCAGGGAAAAGATTGAGAATTAAAAGGAAGAGGGAAGGGAAAAAGGCTTAAAAAAGGACTTACAATACACGTGGCTTTAAATAGAGGCTGGCAGGCCTCCTTGAGATGGTCGGATGGGAAGGGCTCCCTGGCAGAACCTCCTAGGGCCCGAGTACTGGGAACAATGTGCACTGGAGTGGAGCCCTGGGAAGTTCACACCCTTTGCAGGGGGGAGGAGCCTGACCTCTCCTGTTCCTGGGTGTGGTACTTGGGATTGGATCTGCCAGGTGGGAAGCGTACCAGCAGGGCTCTGGCTTTGCAGAGTCCCTGTTTCTCTTTTTTTCTTGGGCAAAATATCTATATCTATATCTGTATCCATATCTAAATCTATATATAATTTTTTTTAATTTTCCCAATGTATCTCATTTTTCTCACCCTTCAAATTGTCTGCGCCTGATTTTTGGTGGCTGTGTGACAAGGACTCCAACTTTAGCTGAACTAAGGAAAAGTCCTACAACATCCTTGCAAGACATACTTTTATTAAACTATTAATGAAGTTGATATGAATCTAATCGATTAGGTTTCTGATCTATTAGATATCTAATCTGCAGATTAACTTTCCTGGCAGAAAGTTAAGTTCCATCAATTTGGGGTCCCAAACTCTCCTCCGGATCTCTATTCAGGTTCCCAGAGGTGTGTAGGGTACCTGGACACTGAGGACAGCCCATCAGGTTCTTGAGGAGTCATCTGACCAGGCAGTATCTGCTGAAGCTTATGTTTCAAATCTCTATCATCTTCCTGTGAATTTTCCCTAATCCTTTTAAAATGACCTTCTCCAGTCCCATGGCTCTCTTTATTTTATCTGTGTGTTGCTTTGATGCATAGAATATCTCCATTGAGGAGAAAGAGAAAAAGGTGAAATTGAAGGAGAAAAAGTTGAAAAGTTGCCAGTTCTTACTGTCACCATGGGTCAGACTTCAAAACATATGTTAACATAGAAATTGTCTAATTTGCAAACTGAATTGCATTAAAAATACAGGACAACTCTGCTCCAAAGAGTAAAATTTTACATAGGTCAATTGGCTTTATACTTACAGACTGAAGAATTAGGAACTTGACTCAACAGTAACAAAATAAAAATAATCCCATTATAAAACAGGCAAAGGACATAAACATATATTTTTCAAAAGAAGACATACAAATGACCAATAATATGAAAAAATGCTTACTCATCACAAAAATGCAAATGAAAACCACAATGAGATACCATCTTACACTGGTCAGATGGCTATTACTAAAAAGTCAGAAAATCACAGACATTGGCTAGGATACAGAGAAAAGGGAAAGCTTACTGTCAGTGTGAATGTAAATTAGCACAACCTCAATGGGAAACAATATGGAGATTTCTCAAAGAGCTAAAAATAGAACTACCATTTGATCCAGCAATCCCACTACTGGGAAACTACTCAAAAGAAAATAAATTGTTATATATAAAAGATACTTCTGCTTTAAAAAAAAAAAAAGATACTTATACTCATATGTTTATCACAGCACCATTCCCAATAGCAGATATTTAGAATCAATGTAAGTGTCCATCAATAGATGATTAAAGAAAATGTGGTATATATATATATATATATATATATATATATATATATGGTGTGTGTGTGTGTATGTGTGTGTTCTTCATATGTGTATATATACATAGAACTGTGGTATACATAAAAAGAATGAGATCATGTCTTTTGCAGCAACATAGATGGAACTGGAGACCATTATGTTAAGTGAAACAATTCAAAAAGACAAATACCACATGCTTTCACTTATAAGTGGAAGCTAAATGTGTAGACATGGACACAGAGTGTGGACTCATAGATACTGGAGATTCAGAAGGGTGGGAGGGTGTGAGGGATGACAAATTACTTAATGGATACAATGTACATTATTTGGGTGATGGTTACACTAAAAGCTCAGACTTCACCACTACTCAACATATTCATAGAACAAAACTGTACTTACACTAAAAAACAACAATATGAGTGGGTCCAAAGCTTGGAAACAACAAACAGTAGCAAATCATGAAGACAGAGTTGTTGTGTAAAGTAAACAAGAGAGAAGTGGAGAGAGAGAGGCAGGGACCCCAAGAATACTAGCAGGAAGAAAATATGCCCACTCTCCAGCAAGAGCAAATCAGTTAAAATCATGCACAGAAGATTGGTCCTCATGCCTGGGATCCCTTCTAGGATGCTAAGCCTGGTAGTTTGTATGGGCTTTCCTCCTCTTCACTATTATCAGCCATGGGTAGAAACAAAATAAAACCCACAAGGATTAAACATATCATAAATAGTGATTTGCTAAATGATAAAATGTTTTTGGAAGCACAGTAAGAAAGGCCATTGGTAGTTTCATCAAAATAATTCTGGTGCTTTTCACTCACTAAACACTATAAATGGGAGTTAAATACAGTAACACATATGTCATACTTATCAGACTTTAAAATAAGAATACACATACAACATCAGTTTGCTACAAAGCTTTGGCTACTTTTTCCTGCAGAAGGCAAGAAATGGCCAGAGCTTCCTTCTGCCAATCATTGCCACCTTGTGTGACTATCATAAACCAGCTTTTCTAACACAGCTGCATACGCACACTTCCAGATAGCCCTGAAAAGAGACTGCCAAAGGCCTAAAGGCTCTTGCTGACCATGGCTTAAATAATTACTTCTCTTTGTCCATTGACCATTCAGAGTTTGATCCAATTACTGCACAATTTCTGCCCTCATTCAGGAGACTGACAATGCCCATATAATATCAGACCGACAGGATATGGGGTACTCTGCTCTGCTCTGCAAAGGCCTAACAGGTCTTTAATTCTTTTTTGGCAGACTATTTTTCTGATTAAAAACTTTTGAATTTCTAGTTAGATAGGAAGAATCTTCAGAGAAAGACTGTAATGTATCCAGCATCATTACTGTGGCCGCTGATCACACATACTTATTGTTGGTAGAGTTCCTCTGGGCTCAGTTAGAAGCCGTTTTTTTATTTCCTATACAAATGCTCAAGGCCTACGTTTTCATACAGTTAATTTGCATTTTTATGGGGATGAACCCATTTTGTATGCCAGGGATTCATCTGTGGATTTTGCACTGGATACTTTTTTTAAAAATACATTTAACATAATGAAGGACAGATTGCTAGATACTGAAATATAGAGGTTAGTACAAAATAGTTGAAAATGTGTTTCATCTAGACATAATAAACTGAGAAATAGTATATCTTTCTTTATGAAAACCAAACTCTAGGAAATTTCAGACAGAATATATATTTATATATGTATGTGTGGAGAACACACATACATAATTAGCTCTTTTATAAAAGAGTGACTGTAAAATTCAATAAAAAATAATGAAGCCACATTCTGTATAAAAAAAGAAATACTAAAGTTGCCAGAATTCTACAACTGCGGTAGAAACCTCCTAATTGACGATATTTAAAATTAACAGAAAACACTGTAAGCAGAAATAACGCTTATTTAAAACACTTATTAAATCAGTGTGGATTCTTTTCCAGAAGAAATAGAGAAAAAGAATGGGAAAGCACTGTGGCTGACATGAGGGAGCCAGAATCTATGTTTTAAGTAGAATTACAATATGAATTGCAAGTCAACATAGGAATAGAAAGATAAATAAGATACAGTCCTTGTTCTAGGCTTATGAAAAAAATGGAAAATAACAATAAAGAATTGCCAATACTTTTTTTTAGCTTTAGTTTATGTTTCTCATGACTCTGGCTCCCAGTGTGAAAACTCTCAGACTCAGTTGTGCCTTGCTATTCAAAAAGTGGCCTGTTGATTAGTAGCATAGGTGATACGTGGAAGTTTTTAAAACTGCAAAGTCTCAGGCCTCACCCCAGCATTACTGAATCAAAACCTGCACTTTAACAAATCCCCAGGTGATTCTTACACACATTAAAATCTGAGCAAACTGGTGTAGAGCTCTGTTTGCCAACATTTTTAATTCTGCCAAAGCTCTATTTAAAACCAATTGATTTCCTAATTGTAAGTTATATCTCTTTGAAAAAATGCTTTGATTATGTGCTTTCTTGTTCAAAACCCTTCAATGGTTTCCCAACTTTCTAATCATAGCCTTCAGGGCACACTACAAACTGACCCCTACTTATCTTTTCCATAGATGAAACATATGTGTATACACACACACTACACACAAACACACATCCGTAGACATTCCTTGCGTTCATTTTTACCTGGCATCTTTGCTCATTTGATCACCTCTTCCTCAAACAATGCTTCTTAATTTTGGCTTCCCATTAAAAAAAATTGGAAAGATTTTTAAATCCTATTGCCCAGACATCACCCCAGATGAAGTAAATCAAGGCTCAATCAGTGCAGCATACACATTCATGTTTTTATAGCTTCCTGGGGAGATTCCAAAGTACAACCAAGGTTATGAAGCAGTGGCCTAGAAAATCTTCCCTCCTTCTCATTCATGTTCTGAAATCCTATTCATTCTTCAAGGCAGAGATCAAATGCAGCACCCTGATCATTCCAGCATACTGAAATCTCTTCCTTATAACTCACAGACACCTTTTAGTCCATGTTTTCTTTTTTCAAACTGCAACATAGTAGATAATCATTTTTTCTTTAATTAAAAGTCTGTTCAATCTAAAGTTGCCACTGGATAACTGGAGAAAGACTGGAGGTGAAAGATACTCCAATCTCCCACCGATGACAAACTTGCATGATATGACAGGGCCTACCAGGGATTGGGGCTCTGAAGAACACATAAAAATATGACCACTGAGATAGAAATTCCATTTGACCCGCAATCCCATTACTGGGTATATATCCAAAGGATTATAAATCGTTCTATTATAAGGACACATGCACACAAATATCCACTGCAGCACTGTTTACAACAGCAAAGACTTGGAACCAACCCAAATGCCCATCGATGATAGACTAGACAGGGAAAATGTGGCATATATACACCATGGAATACTATGCAGCCATAAAAAATGATGAGTTTGTGTCCTTTGTAGGGACATGGATGAACCTGGAAACCATCATTCTCAGCAAACTGACACAAGAACAGAAAGTCAATCACCGCATGTTCTCACTCATAGGCGGGTGTTGAACAATGAAAACACATGGACACAGGGAGGGGAGCATCACACACTGGGGTCTGTGGGGGAGAACTAGGGGAGGGACAGTGGGGCGTGGGGAGTTGGTGAGGGATAACATAGGGAGAAATGTCAGATATAAGTGATGGGGAGGAAGGCAGCAAACCACATTGCCATGTATATACATATGCAACAATCTTGCATGTTCTTCACATGTACCCCAAAACCTAAAATGCAATAAAATATATATTTAAATACATATGACCTCTAATAAGAGAAAAGCAAGAAAGAGGAGATGGGGAGCTGGAGGGCTCCCTCCACATTCAGGTCTTCCTCCTACCTAGCTCAGTCAGGGCAGTGTCACCACATAATCCAGCTGCCAAAGTCAAGAAGAAACCCTATTCCTTATCCTCATCTTGTTTATTGTCCATCTCCCTCCACTAAAATGTAAGGTCTGAAAGGTAGAGAGTATTGTTTTTTTATTCACCGATATAATTTCCTATTGATAAGAGGAGTATGTGGCACAAAGAAAGTGTGATAGTTAATTTAATGTGTCAACTTGACTGGACACAGGATGCCCGTACATTAGGCCAAATATTATTCTGGCTGTGTCTCTGAGGATGTTTCTGGATGAGATGAACATTCTTGCCAGTATTCACTTTCCATTTTTGCACCAGGAGTTGCTTTCCTGGTGGTTTATCTGATATCCAAGGGCCTCACTCATCTCTGCCCTTGCTTGTAAGGTTCTCACTGCCTAGAATTTAGAAAACGACTTTTCATTCTTTAAAACCAAGTTCAGTGACAACTCCTCCAAAAGTTTTTGTTTATCTTCCAAAACAGGATCAACTACTGCTATCTTCTTGATATTGATCCCATAGGTTTAACCTACTTCTATATTCTCCTTAATTCTATTTTTTTACACTTTTATTGGTTGTGCAATTAGGATGCTTTGAGCTACAAAAGCCGGAATGCCTGCAAGTAGTTTTTAAAGGAAAGTCATTTAATTATCTCACATATTAAGAGTTCAGACCATTCTAGGCCATGTGCAGTAGATCAACTATGCCATAATGGATCCAGGCTCCACTACCATCCTCAGTGTCTGTGATCTTCCTCTTTAGAACTGCAAGGTGACCTCCATGGCTCCAAGCATCCTCACTTCACAGGATGGGGTCCTAAGCAGAAAGCAAGGAGTTGGGGCAAATGGACTTTATTTTTCATCAGGTAAAAAATTAGCTTCAGAATACCAACACAGAATTTCTTTTATGTATTCTTGGCCAAAATTGGTCATATGCCTGTTTCATAACCAATCCCTGGCAAAGAGACATAGGACACCAATACATAGACCAATCATAATTCATTACCTAGGCTTGGAAAAATTGCCACATGAACAAAACTGAGATCCTATAAACTGAAGAAGAAAACAGAATGAACATGGGATAACTAAACCAACTATATGTCTTTCTCCCCAGCGAAATGTGGTAGGTTTGAGAGCAAGGTCCACGTTATTTCACCTTCTAGCCTAAGTCCATAGCACAATGCCTAGCACTGAATGTTGGAATTGAATTTGAAACTCATCTAGGAAAAAAACCTAGTTAAAATAATTACTTAAGCAGCCTGAGGAGGGAAAAAGCCTAATTTCCCTTTGGCTTTGTTTTCACATTTATAAAGTAGAGGTAACACTTCTTCACTCCCTAAAATTCACATTAAAAATTTTAGGCTAGATCCAGTCATTGTTTATAATACGTAAGAAAACAAAGCATGAAAATACACATCAAAAGTCTAAATACTTATCTTCATGAGCAACAATGAATTACTATCAAATGATGAAGATGCCTATATTTACAGAGCACTTGCCTCTGGGAGGCAAATTTTACAGGCTATGCTAGTTTCCTAGGGCTTCTGTAACTAAGGACCACACGTTGGGTGGCTTAAATAATAGAAATTTATTATTTCATAGCTCTGGAGGCTAGAAGTTCAAAATCAAGGTACCAATGGAGACAATTCCTTCTGAGGGCTGTGAGGGAAAGATCTCTCCTAGACCTCTCTCCTTGGCTTGTAGCTAGCCATCTTCTCCCTGTGTCTCTTCACATCAGCTTCCCTCTGTGCGTGTCTCTGTGTCCAGTTTCTCCTTTACATAAGGACAGCAGTTATACTGGATTAAGGCCCAATCTAATGACCTCATCTTAACTTGATTACCTCTGTAAAGACTCTGTCTCCAAATAAGATCACATTCTGAGGTACTGAGGTTAAAAATTCAACGTATGAATTTTAGGGAGACATAATTCAGCCCATAACATATGCATGATCCTCCCTATCATCTTCTGCAATAGATACTATCATTAGCCTCATTTCACAGAGGAGGGCATTGTGACTTGGTGAGGCCAAGTAGGTTCTCCAAGGACACTAGGGACTGGTGGAACAAACTCCCTATCTTATTTAAGAACTAACTATAAGTTATGATGGCAGGATTTTTTTAATAAAGTATAGACACTAATTTTGAAAGACTTGGTAATGTCACCTAAAATATTCATTTTAATTATATTTTGAAGACATTATAACAAGGAAATATAAAACTAAAATAGATAGTTTCCTTGGCGATCATTGAGTCCAATCCCTTCATTTCACACATGTGGAAACTGAGGTCCAGAAATGGAAATGTACTTAAGTCACATAGCCTGTTCAGGAAAAGACAACCAGAATGCAGGTGTTGGTCCAGGGATTTTTCTATACTGTGCCTCTGACTCCCAAAGTGTGGAGCAGACCACTGTTAAAGGAGGCTCACTAGCCTGAGAATTCAGAGACTCAGGAGCTTTTGCTAACTTTGCTAATGAATACATGGAACTGATTACTTATACTGTTATTCATCCAACATATATTTCTATGACTCTCTCATCTACCCAGGAGATATGTCCCAGTTAAAAACACAGGCTTTGGGATACTACCATTCTCATCCTGATTCTGTCATTACTAAATGACCTTGAAAAATGGACCAAACTTCCTGCTATTCTAACTCCTCATCTGTTCAATGGAAATCATCACAGCTCTTGACTCACAGGGTCATAATGAGAATTAAATGAGTTAATGCATGCAAAGGACTTAATAAGCAACCTGACATACATTAACATTCAGCACACGTTAGCTCTTAGCTCTTACTTTGTGCTAGGAACTGTGCTAGGCACTAAAGATACAGATGTTAAAGACAAATAGAGGGGAAGGCAAACCAATAAATAGAAATTGCAATATACATTAATAAACATCATATTATAGGCATACTGTGACAGAATCCATTACCCTATCACATCACATTCTCAGTTAATTTGATGGGAAAAGTATCTCTGGTTAAAATTTTTTATATTTCTATTCTGAAGGTCAGGGAAACCTGCTCAAAGTAGTTGTCACCTGAGCTGTGTCTAGAAGTTAGATTTTAAAAAAAAAAGGAACATTCCACATGCAGGAAAGAGAAATCATCAAGGACAGGCAAGAATTTCACTAAGGCTGGATTTTCAGGACTCTTGGGGATGGAGGATAAGGGGAGTAGTGGTGAAAGATGAGGGTAGAGAAGCAAAGCCGATCCAGATAATGAAAGGCTGGGCCAAGATGTTGGGGATTTAGGGGAGAGACAGAGAGAGAGAGAGAAAGGAGGGAGGGAGGGAGAGAGAGAAAGAAAGGAGGGAGGGAGGGGGAGAGAGAAAGAGAGAGAGAAAGAAAGACAAAGAAAGAAAGAAAGAAAGAAAGAAAGAAAGAGAAAGAAAGATTGATTTTAAAAATCCTTTTAAAATCCTGCAAGGGATTTTAAGCAGAAAAGTAAAATGATCATGTTGTGCTTAAACATCTGTTGCCTACATTCTTCATTTCTTTAAAATGACCAAGCTGAACAAAATATTTTAGATTTTAGACATTAGCGAGATTTGTCTTTTCTAGTTCCAAAATTGCCCTTACTTTCTAACAAATCTCTGTAGATCTTAATTCAAAGCAACTTTGGGTTTATTTGGAGATAAGACAAGTAGAATGGTTGGTGGTACATTCTATGACAATCTGTTAGCAGGAAAGCTTAATGTAGTAAAAACAATAACAACAACCCAAAAAACCCATTTAATACTAGACACCCAAACTGAAAACTACTGTCCTAAGTATAAAGCAAGACCTGAGTAATAAAGAATGTTACAGATCATCAGCAATAGCTATAGCCACGTGCTTCTGGAAATGAAGAGGTACCAACAACGCTTGTACAAAACAGTCATGAGTAAAAGCTGGTGCATAATTATTACAATCCTGTTTTGCAATAGAATTTGAAAAGCCAGGATAAACTTTTTGGAGTGTGAAAAGTCAAAGACTAATGATTAGTAGAATGCTTAGAATACCTTAAACCTTCAACTAGTTCTCCTGGCACATGAGTGATAGCCCATCCGTTAGTGTTTGCGTAGCTACAAATCTTTGAAAGGAGGACTTGTTTGACTATGAAATATGTCTCCATTGGGAAAAAATACTAATGGCTGCAATTACCCCTGTAGTAAACTGAGAGTTTGATTCTTTGAGGTATTTTTAAATCTTTTAAATACACATTCTGAAATATTGATCTAGCAGCAACTTCTCTTATTTCTTTCGGCACCATTTGAACAATAGCCAACTTACCTATTTTTCTTAGTGCAACTTAATTTCAATTATATATATGTAGGTCATAAGTTTTCACAGTTAAAAGTATATTTAAATTGAGACCAGCCCTGTTTTCCAAATTGCTTTCTTAATTAACAATCTGCTGATGATGACTAGTGTATGCAGTACACAAAATTACACTCTTTGTTGAATTTAATTTGGTGCAGGATTAGAAAAGGCAACACCACCCATATTCCTAAATCAAATAGCAGTAAGAGGATGAACCAAGTTATCTTAGTCACAACCTCAGAGAAAACGAAAATAAATTAAGTTTTAATATAATGGCAAAGACAGGGACTGACAGGTTTCCAACCCTACTAGCATTAATCTTGGTAACCAATATATACCAATCAGGCAAAAGTTACATTCAAACAGCTAACATGGAAAATCCTTGAGGGCAGATAAAATAGTTTGTCTTGATACCCACATCCAAGCATAGGGTCTATTCCAATGCAGGTGTTCAGAAAATGTGTGCCAAATGGTTAACAAGAGGATGACTATAGAACCCAACCCATCATTTCTGTTTTGCAGCATGTCTTTTCTTCTCAATGAAAAACATTACCTTATAGAATCATGGAAATATTTCTAAAACAGGTATTGTTTACTTCTCTCTCCAAGGAGCTTCAGATATGCTGACTTGATTTATCACCGCAATAAAACTGAATAATTTTAGGCCAGAAGTTCTGATTCTTCTATATTTTATATGTCTCTTATTGATACTTTTTATTTTATGGGATTATATTGCCCTGAATGGCAGGGGCCACATTTTTGTACCCATTTTCTTAATCACCCCATAGTGCCTAACATGATGACTTAGGTAGGTAAGGAAATGTGGGGCAAATTAATTTTAAGTAATCAATCAATCAAAGTCATTTCTTCTTACTGTTCCCACACTTCCAGGTCATCATTTTACACATAAGAAGACTGAGGCTATGACAAAGTAACTTAATTGTTCAGGGAGACATAGCTAATTACTGGCAGAGTTTCTAAATCAAGTTGCTGTCCTTGTACTGCTATTTCAGAAAGAGAAAATCGTAAAGGAAACACACCAGGAGAGAAAAGCTTATTGATACCTAAAGTTGTAAGTAATGTGCTACAAGAGGAAATTCAAGCCATTACAAATGTAACAACAACATTGTAATTTGGTCAAGGCATAGAAACAATTTGCTATGGCTCTTAATGTCAGTCCCCAGCTTCAATTTCTTAGAGTTAACATTCACCAACTGCATGTTATCTGCCAGTCCCTGTGACACCAAATAAGTGTTATACATAGATTATTGCATTTATTTTTTAAGGCAAGACTCCAAAATGAATATCATTACCCACATTTTTATACATGAAAAAAAGGGAGTGTGCATGGTTTACTTCAGATCACCAAGCTAAAATGTAAGGGATCTAGGATTTAAACACAGATCCATCGATCCATACTGTTTCCATTATACATTTTGGCTTCTTGCCAATAAAAATTAGTAATAATATTTTAAAGATTTTTCAATGCCATTTGAAATTGGCTACTAAAGAAAGGATGCATTATACACTTCCCCTTACTGTACCTTCCTCTGCATTGGGAGAGAGGAAGTGAGGAACAGCATTCCAAGAGTCCACTTTCCCAGAAATTCTGGTATGTTGTGTATTCTTTCTCAATGGTTTTTTTTTTTTTTTTTTTTTTTTTTTTGAGACAGAGTTTCGCTCTTGTTACCCAGGCTGGAGTGCAATGGCGCAATCTTGGCTCACCGCAACCTCCGCCTCCTGGGTTCAGGCCTCATTGGTTTTAAAGAACATCTTTATTTCTGCCATCAATACATTGTTTATCCAGTCAACATTCAAGAGCCAGTTGTTCAGTTTTCATGAAGTTGTGCAGTTCTGAGTTAGTTTCTTAATCCTGAGTTCTAATTTGGTTGCACTGTGGTCTGACAGACTGTTTGTTATGATTTCCATTCTTTTGCATTTGCTGAGGAGTGATTTACTTCCAATTATGTGGTCAATTTTAGAGTAGGTGTGATGTGGTGCTGAGAAGAATGTACATTCTGTGGATCTAGGGTGAAGAATTCTGTAGATGTCTATTGGTTTGCTTGGGCCAGATCTGAGGTCAAGTCCTGGATATCCTTGTTAATTTTCTGTCTCGTTGATCTAATATTGATAGTGGAAAGTTAAAGTCTCCCACTATTATTGTGTGGGAATCTAAGTCTCTTTGTAGGTCGTTAATAACTTGCTTTATGTATCTGGGTGCTCCTGTATTGGGTGCGTATACATTTAGGATAGTTAGCTCTTCTTGTTGCACTGATCCTATTGCCATTATGTAATGCCCTTCTTTGTCTCTTTTAATCTTTGTTGGCTTGGAGTCTATTTTATCAGAGACTAGGATTGCGACTCCTCATTTTTTTGCTATGTGCTTGGTATATCTTCCTCCATCCCTTTATTTTGAGTCTATGTGTGTCCTTGCATGTGAGATGGGTTTCCAGAGTAAAGCACCCTCATGGGTTTTGAATTTTTATCCAATTTGCCAATCTGTGTCTTTTGAATTGGGCATTTGGCCCATTTACATTTAAGGTTAATATTGTTATGTGTGAATTTGATCCTCCCATTTAATGCTAGTTCGTTGTTTTGCCCAATAGTTAACTCAGTTTCTTCATTGTGTTGATGCTCTTTACCATTTGGTACGTTTTTGCAGTGCCTGGTAGTGGTTGTTCCTTTCTATGTTTAGTGCTTCCTTCAGGAGCTCTTGCAAGGCAGGCCTGGTGGTGATGAAATCTCTCAGCAATTGCTTGTTCATAAAGGATTTTATTTCTCCTTCTCTTATGAAGCTTAGTTTGGCTAGATATGAAATTCTAGGTTGAAAGTTCTTTTCTTTAAGGACGTTGAATATTGGCTCCCACTCTCTTCTGGCTTGCAGGGTTTTGCCAAGAGATTCTCTGTGAGTCTGATGGGCTTCCCTTTGTGGGTAACCTGACCTTTCCCTCTTGCTGCCCTTAGCATTTTTTTCCTTCATTTCAACCCTGGTGAATCTGACGCTTATGTGGCTTGCTCTGGGACACATTTAAAGCAATGTCTAGAGGGAAATTGATAGCAATAAATGCCCACATGAGAAACAAGGAAAGATATAAAATTGACACCCTATCCTAAAGTTGAAAGAGCTAGAGGAGCAAGATCAAAAAACTCAAAATCTAGCAGAAGACAAGAAATAACTAACATCAGAGCAGAACTGAAGGAGACAGACACAAAACACTCTTCAAAAACATCAATGAATCCAGGAGCTGGTTTTTTGAAAAGATCAGCAAAATAGACCACTATCCAGACTAATAAAAAAGAAAAGAGAGAAGAATCAATTACATGCAATAAAAAACGAAAAAGGGGATATCACCACCAATTCCACAGAAATACAAACTACCATCAGAGATTACTACAAACAACTCTATGCACATAAACCAGTAAACCTGGAAGAAATGGATAAATTCCTGGACACTTGCACCCTCCCAATCCTAAACCAGGAAGAAGCTGAAACCCTGAATAGGCCAATAACAAGGGCTGAAGTTGAGGTAGCAATTAATAGCCTACCAACCAAAAAAAAGCCCAGGTCCAGATGGGTTCATAGCTGAATACTACCAGACGTACAAAGAGGAGCTGGTACCATTCCTTCTGAAAGTATTCCAAATGACACAAAAAGAGGGAATCCTTCCTTACTCATTTTATGAGACCAACATCATCCTGATACCAAAATCCAGCAGAGACTAAAAAGAAAAAGTAAAACTTCAGGCCAATATCTGTGATGAACATTGATGCAAAAATCTTCAATAAAATACTGGCAAACAGATTGCAATAGCCCATCAAAAGTTTATCCATCACGATCAAGCAGGCTTCATCCCGGAGATGCAAGGCTGGTTCACCATATGCAAGTCTATAAACGTAATCCACCACATAAACAGAACCAAAGACAAAAACCACATGATCATCTCAATAGATGATGAGAAGACTTCTGACAAAATGCAACAGACTTTTATGCTAAATCTCTCAATAAACTAGGTATCGATGGAATGTATCTCAAAATAATAAAAGGTATTTATGACAAATCCACAGCCAATATCATACTGAATGGGCAAAAAGTGGAAGAATTCTCTTTGAAATCTGGCACTAGACAAGGATGCCCTCTCTCACCACTCCTATTCAATATATTATTGGAAGTTCTAGCCAGAGAAATCAGGCAAGAAAAAGAAATAAAGGGTATTCAATTAGGAAAGGAAGATTGCCTCTATTTGTCTCTATTTGCAGATGACATGATGGTATATTTAGAAGACCCCATCATCTCAGCCCAAAATCTCCTGAAGCTGATAAGCAACTTCAGCAAAGTCTCAGGATACAAAATTGGTGTGCAAAAATGACAAGCATTCCTAAACACAAATAACAGACTTAAAGAGAACCAAATCAAGAGTGAACTCTCATTCACAATTGCTACAAAGAGAATAAAATACCTAGGAACACAACTAACAAAGGATATAAAGGACCTCTTCAAGGAGAACTACAAACAACTGCTCAAGGAAATAAGAGAGGACACAAACAGATGGAAAAACATTCCATACTAATGGTTAGGAAGAATCAATATTGTTAAAATGGCCTTACTGCCCAAAGTAATTTATAGATTCAATGCTATCCCCATCAAGCTACCTATGACCCTCTTCACAGAACTGGAAAAAAACACCTTAAACTTTATTTGGAACCAAAAGAGAGCCCGCATAGCCAAGACCAGGAAAAAGAACAAAGCTGGAGGGTATCATGCTACTTGACTTCAACTATACTACAAGGCTACAGTAATCAAAACAGCATGGTACTGGTACCAAAACAGAGATATAGACCAATGGAACAGAACAGAGGCCTTGGAGGCAATGCCGCACATCTACAACCATAGGATCTTTGACAAACCTGACAAAAGCAAGCAATGGGGAAAGGATTTGTTGTTTAATAATTGGTTTTGGGAAAACTGGCTAGCCATGTGCAGAAAACAGAAACTGGACCCCTTTCTGACACCTTACACTAAAATTAGCTCCAGATGGATTAAAGACTTAAACATAAGACCTAACACCATAAAAACCCTATAAGAAAACCTTGGCAAAACCATTCAGGATATAGGCATAGACAAGATATCATGACTAAAACACCAAGAGCATTGGCAACAAAAGCCAAAATAGACAAATGGGATCTAATTAAACTCCACAGCTTCTGTACAGCAAAAGAAACAATCATTAGAGTGAACTTGCAACCAACAGAATGGGAAAAAATTTTTCCAACCCACCCATCTGACAGTGGGCTAATATCCAGAATATACAAAGAAGTAAAACAGATTTACAAGAAAAAAAAAAAAAACCCATTCAAAAATGGGTGAAGCCCATCAATAGATACTTTTCCAAAGACGACATATATGAGGCCAACAAACATATGAAGAAATGCTCATCATCACTAGACATTAAAGAAACGCAAAGCAAAACCACATTGAGCTACCATCTCACACCAGTTAGAATGGCAATCATTAAAAATATCAGGAGACAACAGATGCTGGAGAGGATGTGGAGAAACAGGAACACTTTTACACTGTTGGTGGGATTTTAAATTAGTTCAACCATTGTGGAAGACAGTGTGGCAATTCCTCAATGACCTAGAAATAGAAATTCCATTTGACCCAGCAATCCTATTACTGGATATATATCCAAAGGATTATAAATCGTTCTATTATAAAGACACATTATAAAGACATATGTTCATTGCGGCACTGTTTAGCAAAGACCTGGAACCAACCCAAATGCCCATCGATGATAGACTGGACAAGGAAAATGTGGCACATATACACCATGGTATACTATGCAGCCATAAAAAACGAAGAGTTCGTGTCCTTCATAAGGACATGGATGAATCTGGAAACCATCATTCTCAGCAAACTGACACAAGAACAGAAAATCAAACACTGCATGTTCTCACTCATAGGACGGTGTTGAACAATGAGAACACATGGACACAGGGAGGGGAGCATCATACACTGGGGTCTTTTGTGGGGGACTAGGAGAGGGACGGCAGGGGTAGGGAGGTTAGGGAGGGATAACATGGGAAGAAATACCAGATATAGGTGACAGGGGGATAGAGGCAGCAAACCACATTGCCGTGTATCTGCCTATGCAACAATCCTGTATGATCTGCACATGTACCCCAGATCCTAAAGTACAATAATGAAAAAAAAGAGTTCTCTTTCTCATATGATTAGAGCTGCCAGTGTGGAGCTGTTGTTGTAAAAGCAGGACACTGGGATGTGAAGAGAAGGCATTCCTCCCTGGAGGCATCTACAAGGAGACACATAGCAGAAAGCATAGGTGAAGTTCATGGCAGCTTTCTGGCTGTGGAAGGTGACTGTCATCCCAGGAAGCAGTTCTTAAGAATGGTTGCTTCAGCACTCAAAGTTGAGATGGTAGCAGGCACTTCATAGCATTCCTTGAGATTTGTAGAAGGTTCTACCTGGAGAACCACTAGTTTTGAAACCACATCATGGTTGGCTTCCTGGATCTTTGCCTCTCCAGTCTTTCTGATTTCCTGCAAGCCTGCAATTCTTTGGAAGAAAGCCTCCATACTTGGAATTACATAAATGGTTTATGTTTTCCTGCAGAATCCTGGCTAATACAACTACCTAGGTCAATTTCAAAAAAAAAAAAAAAAAAAAAAATCCTAGTAAATAAAATAAAAATAAAATTTACTTGTTTTTCAAACCATTAACTGGTTCCCTTGGTCTCCCACAAATAAAGCATCCAAAATTTTGCAAGTAAAATGTTTTCTTCCTTAGAAATTGCAATTACTCTTTGTGGGTTCTAATATGAGTTGGTAAATGAAGCCGTAGACTCTTCCTCATATAGATTTTTTTAGATTAAGACAACCATCTGCTTTGATATCTTAGGGTATTTTTTTTCTTTGAATCAGGGTTTGTACAAGAAAAGTTTGTTAAGATATCTACTAATACTGCCATTTTAAAATTTCCTCGGGGGGTGACATAAAAACAATACCACATAACACTGAATTAAAAATATATATATACACATATATACTTTATGTATCTATATATTTTAATTGCTAAGAACATTCTTAGGGGAAAACATCTGTTATGCCAATATAAAACATTTTAAATGAACACAATCTGGCTGTTTTGATTCCAAAATTAAAACTGCCAAATTTGTAATTTGATGGTGAACTGGCTCTGAATTCTTAATTATTCCCATTTTCTTCCAAAGCCACTAGATGGTGGTTCCATCAATAGAAACCCTCATAGTCACAGAAAATTTATCCGTATCTATTGTAGCATTATTGGAGTATACACTGTGAAGGAAGAATCTGTTTCTAAAAGAAATAAAGGCACAGTAGAAGGATCTGAGAAAAAGCTAGGATGAACAAGTTATTTGGAAACTTCTATCATTTTCACTGATGTGTGCCTTCCAGATCCTGGGCTAATTTATGTCAGCTCCCCACTGTATACCACATGCTTCTGGATGTGCAAAACTGAAATTTCACATGGAGTAGATTTTCCAGGAAAGTTTGAAGCAAGGTCTGTCTCACAGGTAGCATTAGATAAGCTACCACATACTAGTGTTAAGAGAGATTTTTTTTTTAAGCTTATTAATACTGAGCTAAAAATGTGGCATGGTTCAGCTAAGGGGACTTGCACAGTGATCAGTAAAAGATGATGACAGAGACACATAAGTAAAAGCCAAAACATGAAAAGATTCTGTAGCATACTAAGGAATACAAATGTTATTCTATGGACACCAGAGAGCCACTGAAGGTTTTAAGGAAACTAATCTGACAAGACTTGAATTTTAGAAAGCTCATGTTGGTAGTACTAAGGAAAATATAACAAAGAGAATTAGTAATCTGTTTCTTTGTTTTCTTCGAAGTCTCATTCATTGATGCTCTCTTTTTGCTCATCCCTTAACTCCTAAGGTTATACAGGGCTCTGGTTTCAGAGCTCTTCCCTTGCACATGGCTTCAGTGCTCCTTAAATTCTGTAGAGCTGAGATTGCAAAAGGTAATTTGAAAAATAATTAAGGTAGCTGAGGAAGGGTAGGAGATGATTTGACGGCTATTTCTGTAAGGTGAATCAGCTTTGTATCACTTAGGCCCCCTGGAAGAAACAGATGGCACTTTCAGAAGGGCTAAACAGAAGAGATTTCAAATTTACAGAGGCATTGGGCATAGTTAAGGAAACCACCAAGAGAATGGTGAAGCAACTGGGGGCCAGCAATAGCAAGAGAGAACAAACCATGTTCTTGTTGACTGTGAAAACTGGAGCAAGGAAAAGGTGCCACTTAGCAAAAGTTAGGACCACAAAAGAATGATGATCCCCAGAATTGCCACAAGACAGGGAAGGTGGAAGGGGAATAAATGCCTTGGCCTTTGTTTTCTCTTGTTCTCTGATCTCCAACCAGTTCTTCTGACTGGCTGAACATTAAGGACCACAGGTAATGAAGACCACAAAGGTGAGCCTTCCAAAGCACAAAGCAGAGACAAGACAAGTGGAAAATAGACTTGGAAGGGGGAGGGCAAATAGGGAAAAATAAGCACAAATTAATTCACCATCAGAACATGGGAGAATGATGTCAGTATAAAACAGAAGTCACGCTGGTATGTACACATATTTATGCTTTGCATCATACAGTACTAGAGGCTAAATATACAGAAAACATGGAGTGGTCAAACCCACCAGCACAAGAGAATTTATTCAAAAAAAGGAGACATTATCAGGGATCAGTGTTTTACATAACACCAATACTTAAAGGGTGACTACAAGGAAAGGAACCCATCTTGAAGGCTAGAAAGAAACAGATTGAGGAATCCAAAGACGAAGAAAAAGGTTCTGAAGGTGACATGAACAACAGTAAAGTAGCCTCTGGCAGATATAGCTTTAACTTCCTTAGTTTCAGTTATTTGAGGAACCTCAACTCTAACGACAAGGAACAATTTAAAATCTGAGTGAGGGTACAAACCCAAGTCCACAGCTGGTGTGGAGAGCATGTCACTTTGCAGGGAACATCCAGTTTTTTAAGTGGCTTCACCTTCTTTTACTTATTGCCAAGGGCACATGAACTCTCATTAAGAATATGAGTCAGGAAATTGTTAAGCTGTAATCTTCTGCAAATTATGATGACATTATAGGTTATGGTAATATTCAAGAATCTAGAATGCATAAATATTCTTGGGATATATTTCCATCCAAGTGTCATGGATCTACTATACCAGAAGTAACAAATAAAATGAGTGTTGAAACTTCATCCATTTTATTTGGAATCACTGGACCTTGACAAAGGAATGTCCTGAAATATTGAAGTGGAGACAATGGAAGGTGGGTTGGGGAGATGAGGAACAGAAGCCAGATTGTAGCTGGTTATGGAATGAATGGGAGGTGAGGAAGTCAGGCAGTGAATGTAAAGTAAGGTTTGAAGAGGACTGACCCGCTATCACTTCTGTGTGGAGAAAGCTTCATCAGAGTCTGCGTAAGGAGGAAGAAAAATGTGTAGTATAGAAGAAACTTACTAGATACTTCTTCCTGGTCTCAGATATCTCCATAATTAAATAATTTGAAAGTTAGGGTATTGGGTGGAATAAGGTGGGAGGGCCAGTAAGGCTGTATGTGCTCAGATTTCAGGTTCATGTGAGTATGAACCCTGTCTGTTTTTATTAACTATTGAATCACCAGAGGCTAACTCAGCTCCTATAGAATAGATACTTTGTTCTTTTGTTAAATGAGAGAAAGAAAAATAGAATGATCAAAGGTAGAGGCCAGCTCACTCCATGAAGGACCTCAGACATGAGGTGGATCAGCCCATGGGAGAGACCGAGCAGAAGCCCAAGTGGCTTGTAATCATCAGAAATAGTTAATTGGATTTCATCATCTTTATCATACCATTGAGATTCATTCACCTTGAATGAGAGCAGCAGGTAAATACATCCCCCAAATGTGTTCATTTTCTCCATATCCCTCTAACATTTGAAGTAGGTCATGGAAAAACATTAAACTAGAAAATAGGAAACCAGGCTCTTAGTCCTAGTTTCATCACTAATTGGTCATGTGGTCTTAGATAAATCATTCACTGTGTCTTTACTATCTATTGCAAGTCAGGTATCGTATCAAGCTCTAGGTGTGGGACGATGCACAACAGAGTCACCATGGAACTAATGAAATGAATAAGTAAACAACCACTGCAATATAGTATCTTAACTACTGAGTGGTGACTGTAGTGAATGTAGAGTATCTAACAAGATGACATAACACTGTACCTCTGTGAAGTCAGGAGAGGCGCCACAGAGGAAACAATGGTGAATCTGACAAGTTAAAGACACGCTGAGTGGAGGCAGACCCTCACCTCTCTGACACAGCTTCTGTAAGAATAAAATAAGGAGGGTTGCCAGAGCATCTCTCAGATCCCTTTGTCCATTACAGTATAATATGTGATCCAATTTTTTTCTAAAATAGAAATAGAGCTGAAGAAATGCTATCCATTAAGAAAAGAGAAATTCTATGCTTAAATTGCAGGATGCAAATGAGAGGAAAAAACATAGTGTTCAAAAAGAAGAGAGAGACAAAACACAAGTGAGAACACATTTTCTAGGGCGTAAAGGATTTTTGTTTATTTTTTAACATAGTACACCAAAAAATAAATACAATTATCCCAGTTTCTGCCCACAGTTTTCAGCATTGTACAGCCTTTATTTAATGTTACATCAAAACACATTCTCTGCCAATCCTTCTGTTGCTTAGGAACAGGCAGTCAAGAGCCTAAGCTCAGAGACTCCAAAGTCATCATTAAAAGGCTTTGTGCATTGCTATCAGAAAAATGCAAATTCAGTAAGCCTGATTGATACCCTTCTGCTAGCAAGTTCCAAGAATGGGGACCCAGGTCCCTCTAATTTGGCTAGTTCCCCTTTATTTGGCTCAGTGTGGCCTGTGTAAAACAAGTAAATAATAAAGAACTGTCAGCCAGTGACTAAGAGCACTTTATTTCTGAAGAGCTAGTTCTTGTTCAACACACTCCATGTTCTTCTTGAACCAAGATGGGAAAGTTATTTACCTGCTGTTTGTATTTACTGCTTTTTGCTCTGCAAAGTCAGACTATTTCTAACTGTATAGTCTATATTCTACATCCTTTTCAGTCACTTCTTGGTTTGATCACACTTGACTTGTGCTTGAAGAGAAAAAGGAAACTTATTTCATTGGCACGAGCAGTATGACAGGTATTAGGAAAGCCAACCGCCCCTGAGCACTCCACAGCTGTATCATGGCTGAAACCATGAGCTCCTAATCCACGCTTTTCTCTGATTCATACCCATAGGAACCAGCCACAGTTATCCCCACTTCCGGCCCTCCTTGACTTGACCTGGGGACAATGCAGCTCCACATTGTTGGCCACTGCAGAACTGCTATACCTCTGCTGCCACTCCAGGAGTCGCCTCTTCCAGCCATTGTCTTTTCCATTTCTCCATTATGGCTGTTTCTATCATTGCTGCAACCTGGCCCTGAACCAAAGGTGCTGTTTTTCTTTGCTGGCTCTGTGATGGGTATGAAAACAAACCTTCCCCTCCCATGGCTGGTTCTTTACCTCACTCCCATTTCAAATGCTGCTTCCTCCTCCCTTCCACTCTCAAAGCAGAAACTGTAAGGAGACGAGACTGTTCTCTTTCACTAATGGGGACAGATGCCTCTTCTACTGTCCTCAGAAACCTGACATCTCTCTTCTCCACCTTAATACAGATAGTGGTGTTTATGCTCCAGGCATCCTTTTAAGCAGAGTCAGTCCTTTATTGAAGCAGCTCTGGGAATGCTCCTTATAGACCTCTACAGAAAATATAACTGGCCTAGAGTCCTAGCTGCTGGACTCTGAAATCTATCCCCCTATGTACAGTGAGACTACATACTTCCTAAGCTGTTGCCAGTGGATGACTGAAGTGATAAGGATATTAAGGCAGGCCAAGCTCCTGGGAGACCAGGGACTTCTCTAATAGGGAACACTGGTTTCAGAGCTACCCCAAAGGCCTTACCTAACATTCCTTAGATCACCTAGCTGTCTGTGATGCCTCCACCCAACTTGCCTGCACATAATCCACCATGGTCTGTCAGCTCCCCTGCCTCCCCCAGATTCCTACTCATTTTCTCTAACATGTGATTATTCTAATACAGTCCAGTTACACTGAACATTGGCTTATAGTCTGCTTCCTAAAGAACACAAACTAACCCACTCCTTCACCAGATTTC
This sequence comes from Aotus nancymaae, assembly GCF_030222135.1. Lineage (NCBI taxonomy): Eukaryota > Metazoa > Chordata > Mammalia > Primates > Aotidae > Aotus > Aotus nancymaae. The sequence continues at coordinate 18,920,121 of NW_026988476.1, read as the reverse complement.
TTTGACTGGGTCTGCATGTTTATAGCCTCCTGCATGTTTGAGGCCCTTGTTCTATTTGACTATTCACTGGCATTTTCACTTGTGAATTCTTGCTGACATCTGTATCCTGTTGATACTCGAGTGCTTTCTGCGTGGCTGCACTGTGAACCAGGTGGCCACTGGTAAACCACCTCCTAGCCTCACATTAACAGACTCAGTGCTGGGACACATCCAGAGATGCTCTATCTACCTCTAAAACACACAGTGGCTGTCCCATGAGCACTCACTTCTCAAAAGATATGCCCCCAGCAGTGCAGGACATTATAGTCCCTCAGAATAAGGCCAGCAATTGCCCACACAGTCTTTAGGAGCCTGATCTTGACTGCTGTGGAGAAGACTATTTCAGTCCTAAGCAGTTCCAGGAGGATTTGACCAGACCCTCCAGCCCTCCTCTGCCACAAAATGGTAGGTCTCCTTTCAAACGTATTTGTGTTTAAGGGAAGCTTAAGTGGGTTAGAGGGTGCTCAAGGAGATCACAGGTCAAACAATCTCTCTGAGTTCTTCCCTAGAAGGTACTGAAAACCTGATTGGCCTGAAATCAATCCAGCTTTGAATGATACTCTAAGTCTGATGTGCTCCAGAAAGAAACCAGATCTTAAATGCACATTACTGACTAGCTGTGAACTTACCTTGCTTAAAGAGTAAAAAAAAAGTGAAGGTGGAGAATAGATTAAGATACAGGAGTGACTCCAGCCATTTCTTCTATCAATATTGGAGTTCCTTGCAGCATCTATGAGTGTGTGTGTGTGTCCTGGCAAGAAAATCTCAGATAAAAAAGGTAGCTTATAATGTGGAGGTCCTTGCTTAAGTTAGAAACTCTCTCAACATTTGCAGATAAAAGATGAATAACTACTAAATTTTTTCCTGAGGCCCCAGAAATGGGGCTTCTCTGCATTGAGGCAGCTTATCAGTTTCTTACCAGGTCTATGTACTGGAACCCAAAGAGAATGTGAAAATGGACAGGCAAAATGTATTTCTGCTCTTCTTGTAAATGAAGAAAACAAGTTGTAGTAGAAAAATTCATGAAAATTCAAGAAAATGTAACCGTGATTAGACCCCAATAATAGTATGAAAACGCATCTTTTACTCTAACAGTCTCTCTATTCATTCTAAAATGAACCAGACAGTAGAAGGATTGCCCTTGTTTAAAAGATAATGCCCTTGTTTGCAGAGTCCAGGCCAAGTAACATCATGGAAAAGGGAAGGTTCACCATTTGGGCAGGAGCTGAGCAGATGTGAACTCAATGTCTGCACTGCATTAAAGCTTCGGTGTAAATCTGATGACCTTATCTCCCCACAGCCTGCGATTAATTCTATTTATAAAATACAGCTCAAATAAAGATCAAAGTTAATCCTTTCCATGCCAAGTGGGTAGTACATAGTGATGGGTCACTCTGTAAAAGGGTATGAAACTATATCAGGCCGATGTTCTTCATCACAGATTAGTATACAGGGCTTTTACCTTCAAGAGGAAAGGTTTAAGGATTTTGAAGAACTTGTAATGTCCATTTCTTGATACCCTTAAATTCTATTTCAATTTTTAATTATCTTCAAAAAATATAAACTTCCTCAACTATCACTGATTCATATTTTTATTTGTTGCCACCACACAACTTCCAACATCTCACCAATACACACACACATACACACACACACTCACACACACACAGACACAATTTGTAGATCCTATGCCTTTGAGAGAACTCTACCAAAAGGTGAGAATGATCACTAAGAGAGTCTGCACTGCATCTTAAGCGTATGGCTCTTGGAATCAGAAGGCTTATATTTTCATTCCAGGTATGCCACTTATCCAGCCATAGGATCTCGGGTAAGTTACTTAGCCTCCCTTTGTCTCAGTTTCTTTGTCTTTAAAATGGAATTATAGTAGTCCCTGACTCACAGGGTTACTGAGAAGATTAAATAAGCCAATACATAGAGTACTCAGAACACCACCTGGACTTTGGTTAATCTACATGCGACAGCTGTAGCCTGATCCCAGGGCCAAGCTCAGGAGCATGACATGTACCACAGAGTATTCCTCTTATCTAGTTTGCAATTTTAACTGATATGGGAATCCAAAAGACCAGTCCTCTTGTACTCTCACGTCAGTTAAAAATTTTTATTTTATTTATTTTTTTTGAGACCGAGTCTTGCTCTGTCGCCAGGCTGGAGTGCAGTGGCGCAATCTCGGCTCACTGCAACCTCCGCCTCCTGGGTTCAGGCAATTCTCCTGCCTCAGTCTCCCGAGTAGCTGGGACCACAGGCGCGTGTCACCACGCCCGGCTAATTTTTGCATTTTTAGTAGAGATGGGGTTTCACCATGGCCAGGATGGTCTCGATCTCTTGACCTCATGATCCGCCCACCTCGGCCTCCCAAAGTGCTGGGATTACAGGCGTGAGCCACCGCGCCCAGCATTTCTAACACTTTGAAACACATTCCCCCACCCTGCAAACGACCCCATGATAGAGGTAAACTGCCATTCAACTTGGGGCTAAAATGCCATATTCCCAATGTGTATACATTGTAAGAGGAAAAAAAAAGCAAGTTCAAACCTTTTCTGCCCCTCAGCATGGTTCTGTTTGACTAGTCCCCCTAATTTTCATTCACAGTTAGGTCTCAGTATGGTTAATATCAGGTCTCTGTAGCATTAGGCCTCTGCAACGTTAATATTCTTTAACAAAATGATTCTCATGAGTACCTTGTGAACTGAATGCTGATTTGAAGATCCTAATTTCCTGTATATAAATGAGGTCATATTAACAGAAATAGCTCAGATTTCCCTGAGTCATGATTCTGCTTGTCCTGAACACTCCCAGCTCCTTACCACCTCCCACCACCAAGGACTCCAAAAATCTACAGGGCATGAGTCACATGTACTCTCAGTAAATCTGTCCCTCTGGGCACTGGACCTCCACTGGAAGGTTCCCACGATGATTTTCCCCAGTACTCTGCCCATGCTCTGGGCTTCGCTGTGGCCCAGATGTTTTAATTCTATTAAAGACTGAAAGAGTACTTTATTTCACTCACAGTGCTTGTCCGTGTCAGGATGCAGAAATGTGTCCAATGAGGGATCAGGGCAGAACCAGAATCCAAAGGATAGACATGATTCTGTATGCACAACTGCCTTACTTCTGCAGTGACTGAGGTTTTCATAGAGTCTAAGATGGATGTTTCCTGGGGGCAACTCAGTTTTCATGCTAATGTCTGGCTGCTGTTGAGTTCAGCTTTGTGTCCACAAACTAAATCTGATCTAAGCCAGAATCTTGAATCTGCAAAAGTGAGAATCAATGACCCACACACTGGTCCGTAAATAGAATCAGGTATATCCTTTTCCTTAAGGAGTGAGTTATTAAATGCTTAAGAGTTAACTAAAGAATATAGCACTTTGTAGAAATCGTAATCAAAGCCTTTGGCTCAGCAAAGCCTTGCCTGATGCTTGTTATGAAACCATCCCATCCCCTCTACTAGAAAGAACCAAGCAACGTATGAAACTTTTACTTCCCCTCAGAGAAATGTATAACAATAATCAACCATTTTTACCCCTTTTCTTCCTAATATACGATATCCAAAATGAGTTCATAGGCAGAAAAATGTCATAGGAGAGTTTGGCTTTTTTTTTTTAAACTTTTTTTTTTAGGTTTTTGGATGTAACAGCCTAGAGCCTTTCTCACTACCACCAACAGATGGGACACAATATCCACCAATGAGCCATTATGGCCTTTGGTTGTTATTTTTCCTGCAGTTCAGCTGGAACACATTCAGAAAAATAATACACATTTCTGGGACTGGTTTGCATTATAATTTTGGAGCGTAATCCAGACTTTCCCTTGTCTATTTCCTACTGCAGCAAAAACCGAGCCTCTCTAGTTCCATTTGACTTCACCAGGAGGATGCAACTTGGCAAAACACAGTGATACCAGGCTGCAAAAGGTCTGTAAAAATATCAATGGTCCCACGTGGGAGTCAGTACATCTACCATTCGAACTAGATTGCATTGGCTCTGTTGGCAGTAATATGGGTGCATGGATGCAGTTACCACTAAAAGGCTTTTCATACTGTGACAATCAGATCCCCCGGTGCTCAGATATTGCATTCATTTTCTAACTCATTCATCATGTGAATGGAATGAGGAAATAATGGGATGTGTTCCTCATACTTATCCATCATTTAGCGAGGACACCACGTTCTGGTTTTTTGGATTAAAAAAGAAAGATAAGTAAGAGGCTTAGCAATCCTAACATCTGACAGTCCTAGCAACTCATGAGCACTAACGTCACTGTGGGAACCATATCACAACAGACAAGTACTTGAGAAAGAGACAGTATGATGAATCTAGCAGAGTCTACCAGGCAATTCCAGGCAGGCACACCTTCAAGACCCTCCTTATTATTATACCACATTCTGGATAAATCTTTTAGTTACATTCAAATATTCTCAACTAAATTAGAATAAAATTGTATACACCTTTGACCCTGTAAATCCACTTTGAAGAATTTATTCTAAAACAATCAGAAATGTGCATAAATACAAATCTTCAAGAATATTAATTCCTGTTACATTTTAAATATTGAAGAAATGGAAACTACTTAAATTTCCAGGAAGTGTAGATTACCTAAATAAATTGTAATAGAGCATGCATCATAAACAATATTTGTGAAGAGCATTTAAATGCAGTATATGCAAACTCACAGCCAGTATCATACTGAATGGGCAAAAACTGGAAGCATTCCCTTTGAAAACTGGCACAAGACAAGAATGCCCTCTCTCACCACTCCTATTCAACATAGTATTGGAAGTTCTGGCTAGGGCCATCAGGCAAGAAAAATAAATGAAGGTTATCTGAATAGGAAGAGAGGACATCAAATTGTCCCTGTTTGCAGATGACAGGATTGTATATTTAGAAAACCCCATTGTCGTAGTCCAAAATCTCCTTAAGCTCATAAGCAACTTCAGCAAAGTCTTAGAATACAAAATCAATGTGCAAAAATCGCAAGCATTCTTATACACCAATAATAGACAAACAGCAAGCCAAATAATGAGTCAACTGCCATTCACAATTGCTACAAAGAGAATTAGATACCTAGGAATACAACTAACAAAGGATGTAAAGGACCTCTTCAAGGAGAACTACAAAGCACTAGTCAAGGAAATAAGAGAGGACACAAACAGAGGGAAAAACATTTCATGCTCATGGCTACGAAGAATCAATATCATGAAAATGGCCATTCTGCCCAAAGTAATTTATAGATCCAATGCTGTCCCCATCAAGCTACCATCAACCTTCTTCACAGAACTAGAAAAAAAAAAAACACCTTAAACTTCATATGGAATCAAATAAGAGCTCGTATAGCCAAGACAGTCCTAAACAACAACAAAAAAAATACAAAGCTGGAGGCATCACACTACCTGATTTCAAACTATATTACAAGGCTACTGTAATCAAAACAGCATGGTACAGGTACCAAAACAGAGATATAGACCAATGGGACAGAACAGAGGCCTCAGAAAGAATACCACATAATTACAACCATCTGATCTTTATAAACCTGAAAAAAACAAGCAATGGGGAAAGGATTCCCTATTTAATAAATGGTGTTGGGAAATCTGGCTAGCCATATGCAGAAAGCTGAAACTGGATCCCTTCCTTATACCTTATGCAGAAATTAACTTTAGATGGATTAAAGATTTAAACATGAGGCCTAACACCATAAAAACCCTAGAAGAAAACACAGGCAATATCATACAGGATATAGGCATGGGCAAGGATTTCATGACTAAAACACCAAAAGCAATGGCAACAAAAGCCAAAATAGACAAATGGGATATAATTAAACTTATGAGCTTCTGCAGAGCAAAAGAAACAATCATTAGAGTGAACTGGCAACCAACACATTGGGAAAAAATGTTTGCAATCTACCCATCTGACAGAGGGCTCATATCCAGAATATATGGAGAACTTAAAAAAATTTACAAGAAAAAAACAACCCCATCAAAAAGTGGGCAAAGGATATGAACAGACACTTTTCAAAAGAAGACATTTATGCAGCCAACAAACTTATGAAAAAATGCTCATCATCACTTGTCACTAGAGAAATGCTAATCAAAACCACATTGAGGTATCTCAATGTGGAAGACAGTGTGGCAATTCCTCAAGGATCTAGAAATAAAATATCATTTGACCCAGCAATCCCATTACTCGGTATATGACCAAAGGATTATAAATCATTCTATTATAAAGACACATGTACATGTATGTTCACCATGGCACTGATTACAATAGCAAAGACTTGGAACCAACCCAAATGCCCATCAATGATAGACTGGATAAAGAAAATGTGGCACATATACACCATGGAATACTATGCAGCCATAAAACAGGATGAGTTCATATCCTTTGCAGGGACACAGATGAAACTGGAAACCATCATTCTCAGCAAATTGACACAAGAGCAGAAAACCAAACACCACATGTTCTCACTCATAGGTGGGTGTTGAACAATGAGAACACACAGACACAAGGAGGGCAACATCACACATGGGAGCCTGGTGGGGCAGGGGGCTAGGGGAGGAATAGCAGGGGGGTAGGGAAATTGGGGAGGGATAGCACTAGGAGAAATACCTAATGTAGATGACGGGACAATGGATGCAGCACATGACCACCATGGCAAGTGTATACCTATGTAACAAACCTGCACGATCTGCACATGTACTCAAGAACTTAAAGTATATTATATAAATAAAAATAAATAAATAAAAAAGAAAATAAATGCTCACAGATGTCACTGTTTTTAAAACTGAAAATAAATAAATAAATAAGTAATTGCAATATATGGGGAAATACACAATTATATGAAGTGAAAAATCAGATTACAAAATAATATATATTTTGCCAATTATGTAAGAAAAAAGTATTAGTAATTATTCTCTCTAGGTTAGGAATTTGAAATAATATTTTTTTTCTTTTTCAGGTTTTCTGTGTCTCTTAATATTTCAATAATAAATACATGCAAAAAAGGTAGATTAAATGACATTTTTAAGAATTCGAGAATGAGATAATAGCTTTCTGGCCTACAATTATGTTGACTTTGTTTTACAGTATACAAGAAGATAAACAAGCAACTTTAGATTGGAAGAAATTACTCACATTTGAGAAGCAGATAAAAGCCAATAGAATCTAAAACCACAAAATGACTGGGACAATATAGAGAGAAGGACTAACAAATGTTTCTTACTGAAACATTTTTTGCTTCATTTTCCCCTTTGATTAGAATACACTTCCTTCCACCATGGCAACATGCTAATACAGACACTTCTACATGCGGTTTGCAATGTGTAAACTGTTCATTCATTGTTTCACTTATTCTTTCTAGGTCCCTGTTTCTTCTTGAAAGAATGGAAAGATCACGGCAAACAAGATGGAGTTATTTCCACTTTTGTGGAATTTAACTTTTCTTTCAAACCTTGCAATCATTCCACAAGGTAAATTGCTTAATCCTCAGAGGAAGTTAAGAGAGTTTATGTTACTTGCCACAGATAGTCAAGAGAACTAATACTCAATCTAGGTCCTCTGATTCCTTAAGACCAAAGTTCTTTTGACTATACCGTAAGTTTTCAAATATTTTCAAAAGTGATATGCATTGTTTTAAATGAAGTTATAATTGCTATATTTCACCAATTCTGATGAACACTTTTTCAAATTTCACCTCATCTGAAAACACCAAGAAGCATTTATTATGGCTGTTGGCAAAGAAATTATAGAGATTAAATTCTAGCAGCCTGAATATTTGCATCCATTCTTACAAAGATAGCATCAGTGGCTTGCAAGAAAATCCCAGAGGCAGTAATAGAGTGCTGCTTCAGAAATTCTGCCCTACTAGCACTCTCAATGGCACAGAGGATATATTATCTGAAAACAGAGACACCGAATCATCAGATTTTCAGATAAAAAGAAGTTTTAGACATACCTTGAACAATTCATATTGTTTTTATGCCTAAATAAGACTAAAAGAGTGCATTCAGTAAGTATAACATTTTTAAAAGCCCAAGAGATGAGAAATCATTGCAGCACCTTTGTTTTGGTGCTTATTTTTCTCTCTCTCTAAATAATATAATAAAGATGGTATATTATGCATTCCATGGAATCATAGATTCAATGCAATGTGTCATATCCCCAACATTTTGGGCTTGTGTAATGAGGTAGAATTATAAGAACCACCACCCTTAACCTCAAACTTCAACTGGAATAGCTCTTCAAGGGGCTTGGCACCTCTCCTCCTTCTTGATGGGTAAAGATTAGCATCATCAGAACTTCACTACAAACTTCATAATTGAAATCATGTTTTGGCAATTACTGAAATATAGCTAAGGGATTTGATATTGTATGAGTCACAGATTCTTGATACTCAGACATACTAAGTCCATTCCAAACTATGTCCAAATGAGATGAGGTTAAGTAAGATGTGCAAACTTTATAGGCATCAGTTTTAGAATCAGATTTCTCTGGTTTCAGGTCTAAGCTACCTATTTTTTTTTTTTTTTGGCAATGTGACCTTGGATAAATTACTTAAACTTTCTGTGCCTCTGTTTCCCTATTTATAAATATTAATAGTGCTAATCTCACAGAGCTTAGAAGATTGAAAGAGAAAATCTATGTCAAATACCAAGAATATTTTAAGTATTCAACAAATAATATGGGGGAGGGAATAAGCCTAAAATTCAGGTTTAACTTTGAGACTTTGCCTCCAATCTTCCAACAAAATATGATCTATAATCTGCTTTCACCAATGACAGATATTTTTAAGCCCTTTTTCTGTGGAAGGTACCCTCTAGAAATGTATCATTTATTAGAGAGATGAAATACAGATGATAGAAAAGCAACTACAACACAATATATTATAAGTGGTAAGGAAAATGGTACTTTACAATTCTAGAAGAGATGATATTGCTTCTAGCATGGGCAAGAAGACTTCAAAAAGGTAGTAGGATTTGGAACTTCAGACCCAACACTAATCTGAAAAGAAAACAAAGAGTCACTGGAGTTTTGCAAACACAAGTGACCTACTCAAGGTCATGTTTTAGTGAGCATTCTTTGTAGATCAACAGGAATATAGATCAGCTCCTCTTTGGAGGAGAGAAAGAGAGAAAGGTGACATTTTCCTGCGGTCTTGTCAAGTGTATTTAGCAATAGGTCAGCTCAGAGGGAAGCAAGATCTTCAACAATGAAGATTAAAAAACTATTAAAGGAGTAGGTGAGGCAAAAGGAAATAGTTATCCAGAATAAAACTATTGAATTAGACTGCAACAACAAAAAAAGTGAGATTCAGGTTACAGTTACCATTTGAGAGTTCAACAGATTACACTGATACAGGCTGGGGAAGAATTTGCTAAATTTAAAATACTCTATTTCAAGTTAGGTCAATGACTATGACAAACAAAAGAGTAATTAATGTGTAACTTCAGGCTAAAGGGAGAAATTGAAAATCTGAGTTAAATTAAGTATATCAATAGTGACATTCAAAAACACACATGGCCATGTGCTCCATGATTATCAAAGACCCTGAACAATGAAATCTCATGATAAAAGATGCATTCTTCAGAGAGTGGGAGAGAAATGATTCCAGGAATCTGCCTTAATTTTTATTATCACTATCATAAAACTATAACAGGATTATTAATATTGATGTTTGTTCAGGGATTATACATCACCATTTCATGCAAACAGCTTAAGAGTTGCCTTCTGTGAAGCCCACCAAGCTGTTTACATAACCCTAAATGCATGGCAAGAGTTCAACTGGTCATTATGATTTCAGACACAGTTTGTATTAGTCACTCTCTCAGTATCTAATCACTACAGTTCATGAGAAACAACAAAAGACAGGCAAGTGTTTTCAGTTCCCTGAGATAACCTATTAGGGGCATTCAATTTCACAGATCTACTGTGAACGTATACAGAAGGGTTTATTAAGGCTATTAAGCAACTAAAATCATATAGCTAACAGTTCCAAAATATGTTTGTTTAAACACTTTATGAGAGACAGAAAAATTAGGTCAGATGGGATTATTAAGCTTTACTCTTAACTCTTCCGAAAATCATCATTGACTCTCTTGGCTGACACTCACCCCTTCTCCCTACTTCTAGCTCAGAACAACACATCTGTTGTTATTTCCGCTCATATTAATGTTTCTACATTTGAGGTCAACACTCCTCCTAACAGGAGCACAAGAGAAATAGCATTCTCGGAAAAATGGCTAAGTAGCTAACTAGAAAGATTTGGGGCAGCTTGTATCTGAATTCTGAATGCAGCTACCTAAAGGAAGGCAGAACAGCCATAGAGGACAGTGTGATCTATAGCCCCATCCTCTATGGAATGGGTCAGAGTAGAGATGGTTTCACAGCATATGGGGAAAATCCTAGGATCTCAGAAAACAAGTATCAGGGATAATACTGCATATCTACCCACAGTGAAATTCTGCCAATTCAGAAAGTATATTCAGAGTCAGACAGGAACCTGAGGATGACTGGCCTCCATTAGAAAGAGAGCGCTTCAGGGGAGATCCAAGATGGCCAAATGGAAGCAGCTCCAGAATGCAGGTCCCAGTGAGAGAGATGCAGAAGCCAAGTGATCTCCACAATTCCAAATGAGCTACCAGGTTTATTTTGATGGGTCTGGTTGGACAGTGGGTATAACCCAAGGAGGGCAAGCTGAGGCAGGGTAGGGCATTGCCCTGGCTAGGAAGTGCAACTGACCAGCGGAACGAGGGCTCTCCCACTCCAGAATTCAGGTTCAGGTACTGTACTTTACCCAAGCTCTCTGCAACCCACAGGACAGGAGATCTCTGCCGGCCGAAAAGCACCTGCAAGTTACCTGAACAGAGCTGGGCACCAACCCCGGCCGGTGCAATAGATTGTTGGCATGGACCTAAGCAAAAGTGTTGGCTAATGCCAAGAAAGCCTGACAAATGCCCCCCAGAAAAAAGGGAGAATGAAAGCAGGGAATCGGGCAATACAGCTGGGCAGGTCTCTCCCCTACAAAGCCCAGCAAGCCAAAGCCCTCTCACTTGAGAGTTTCACAGCCAGCACATCAGTGTGAGCTTGACAGAGATCAACCAAGCTCCATGAGGGAAGGGCATCCGCCATTGCAGAGGCAGACCTAATCTTCCTGTGTAAACAAAAGACGCAGGAAATTTACACAGCTGCTCCACTAAATCCATGGCAGCCCAGCAGTGGCTCTGCAGGCAGACAAAGGGAAGGCGGCCTCCTCAAGCAGATTTCTGAGATCAAAACTAGATAATCAAGGAGATAGGAAGAAACCAGCACAAAAAGGATAAACCATCAAAGACCAGAATGCCTCTCCTCCACCAAGGGATCACAAGTCCTCATCAGCAACAGAACAAAACCGGATGGAGAACAAGTTTGATGAATTGACAGAAGCAGGCTTCAGAAGGTGGGTAATAACAAACTTCTCTGAGCTAAAGGAACATGTTCTAACCCAATGTAAAGAAACTAGAAACCTTGAAAAAAGGTTAGATGAAATGCTAACTAGAATAACCAGCTTAGAGCAGAACATAAATGACTGGACGGAGCTGAAAAACACAGCACAAGAACTTCACGAGGCACACACAAGTTTCAACAGTTGAATTAATCAAGCAGAAGAAAGGATATTAGAGCTTGAATATCAACTCAATGAAATAAAACAAGAAGGCAAGAAAAGAAAAAAGAGTGAGAAAAATGAACAAAGCCTCCAAGAAATATGGGATTATGTTAAAAGACCTAATCTACGATTGATTGTTGTACCTGAAGGTGATAGGGAGAATGAATGCAAGCTGGAAAACACTCTTCAGGATATGATGCAGGAGAACTTCTCCAACCTAGCAAGGCAGGCCTACATTCAAATTCAGGAAATACAGAGAACACCGCAATTATGTGCCTTGGGATTCCTCAAGAAGAGCAACCTCAGGCACATAATTGTCAGATTCACCAGGGTTGAAACAAAGGAAAAAATGCTAAGGGCAGCCAGAGAGAAAGGTCGGGTCACCCACAAAGGGAAGCCCATTAGACTCACAGTGGATCTCTTGGCAGAAACCCTACAAGCCAGAAGAGAGTGGGGGCCAATATTCAACATCCTTAAAGAAAAGAACTTTCAACCCAGAATTTCATATCCAGCCAAACTAAGCTTCATAAGTGAAGGAGAAATAAAATCCTTTATGGACAAGCAATTGCTGAGAGATTTCGTCATCACCAGACATACCTTATAAGAGCTCCAGAAGAAAGCACTAAACGTGGAAATGAACAACGAGTACCAGCCGCTGCAAAAATGAACCAAATGGTAAAGACCAATGACACAATGAAGAAACTGTGCCAACCAATGGGCAAAACAACCAAACGGTAATAAAATGGCGTGATCAAATTCACACATAACAGTATTAATGTTAAATGTAAATAGACTATATGCCGAAATCAAAAGACACAGATTGGTAAATTAGATAAAACGTCAAGATCCATTGGTGTGCTATATTCAGGAGACCCATCTCACGTGCAAAGACACACATAGACTCAAAATAAAGGGATGGAAGAAGATTTACCAAGCAAATGGAGAGCAAAATAAACCAGAGATTGTAATCCGAGCCTCTGATCAAATGAACTTTAAACCAACAACAAAAGAGATAAAGAAGGGCACTACATAATGGTAAAAGGATCAATACAACAAAAAGAGCTAACTATCCTCAACATATATGTACCCGATACAGGAGCACCCAGATACATAAAGCAAGGTTCTTAATGACCTACAAAGAGACTTAGACTCCCACACAATAATAGTGGGAGACCTTAACATTCCACTGTCAATATTAGACAGATCAAAGAGACAGAACATTAACAAGGACATACAGGACTTGAATGCAGGGCTGGACTAAGTGGACCTAATAGACATCTATAGAACTCTCCACCTCAAATCCACAGAATATACATTCTTCTCAGCACTGCATCACACCTCCTCTAAAATTGACCACATAATTGGAAGTAAATCACTCCTCAGCAAATGCAAAAGAAAGGAAATCATAACAAACAGTCTCTCAGACCACAGTGCAATCAAATTAGAACTCAGGATTAAGAAACTAACTCAGAACTGCACAACTTCATGGAAACTGAACAACCTGCTCCTGAATGTCAACTGGATAAACAATGAAATGAAAGCAGAAATAAAGATGTTCTCCAAAACCAATGAGAATGAAGACAAAACGTACCAGAATCTCTGGGACCCATTTAAAGTAGTGTCTAGAGGAAAATTTATAGCAATAAATGCCCACCAGAGAAGCAAGGAAAGATCTACAATTGACACCCTATTGTCAAAGTTGAAAGAGCTAGAGGAGCAAGATCAAAAAAACTCAAAAGCTAGCAGAAGACAAGAAATAACTAAGATCAGAGCAGAACTGAAGGAGATAGAGACACAAAAAAACCCTTCAAAAAATTCATAATCTAGGAGGTAGTTTTGTGAATAGATCAACAAAATAGACCATTAGCCAGACTAATAAAAAAGAAAAGAGACAAGAATTAAATAGATGCAATAAAAAAGATAAAAAGGATATCATCACCAATTCCACAGAAATACAAACTACCATCAGAGATTATTACAAACAACTCTATGCACATAAACCAGTAAATCTGGAAGAAATGGATAAATTCCTGGACAATTACACCAACCCAAGACTAAATCAGGAAGAAGCTGAATCCCTGAATAGACCAATAACAAAGGCTAAAGTTGAGACAGCAATTAATAGCCTGTCAACCAAAAAAAGTCCAGGTCCAGATGGGTTCACAGCCGAATTCTATCAGATGTACAAAGAGAAGCTGGTACCAATCCTTCTGAAACTATTCCAAACAATACAAAAAGAGGGAATCCTTCCTTACTCCTTTTATGAGACCAACACCATCCTGATACCAAAACCTGGCAGAGACTCAATAAAAAAAAGAAAATTTCAGACCAATATCCATGAGGAACAACAATGCAAAAATCTTCAATAAAATACTAGCAAACTGAATGTAAGTAACAGCACATCCAAAAGCTTATCCATCACAATCAATAGGCTTCATCCTGGGGATGCCAGGCTGGTTCAACATATGCAGGTCTATAAAAGTAATCCATCACATAAACAGAACCAAAGACAAAAACCACATGATTATATTAATAGATGCAGAGAAGGCCTCTGACAAAATTCAACAGCCTATTATGTTAAAAACCCTCAATAAGCTAGGAATCAATGATACATATATCAAAATAATAAAAGCTATTTAAGAGAAACTAACAGCCAATATCACCGAATGGGCAAAAACTAGAAGCATTCCCTTTGAAATCTGGCACTAGACAAGGATGCCCTCTTTCACCCCTCCTATTTAATATAGTATTGGAAGTTCTAGCCAGAGCAATCAGGAAAGAAAAGGAAATAAAGTGTATTCAATTAGGAAAAGAGGAAGTCAAATTGTCTCTATTTGCAGGTGACATGACTGTATATTTAGAAGCCCCTACTATCTCAGCCCAAAATCTCCTTAAGCTGATAAGCAACTTCAGCAGTCTCAGGATACAAAATCAATGTGCAAAAATCACATGCATTTCTATACACTGATAACAGACAGAGAGCCAAATCAAGAGTGAACTCTCATTCACAATTGCTACAAAGAGAATAAAATATCTAGGAATACAACTAACAAAGGATGCGAAGGACCTCTTCAAGGAGAACTACAAACCACTGCTAGGAAATAAGAAAGGAACCCAAACAGATGGAGAAACATTCCATGCACATGGTTAGGAAGAATCAATATCGTGAAAATGGCCAAACTGCCCAAAGTAATTTATAGATTCAACACTATCCCTATCAAATTACCAATGATCTTCACAAAACTGGAAAAAATGACTTTAAACTTCAAATGGAACAAAAAATGAGCCCACATTTCCAGGACAATCCTAAGCAAAAAGAACAAAGCTGAAGGCAATGCTGCCTAACTTCAAACTATACTACAAGGCTACAGTAATCAAAACAGCATGGTACTGGTACCAAAAGAGAGACATAGATCAATGGAACAGAACAAAGGCCTCAAAAGCAATGCTGCACATCTACAACCCATCCAATCTTTGACAAACCTGACAAAAACAACCAATGGGTAAAGGATTCCCTGTTTAATAAATGGTGTTGGGAAAACTGTCTAGCCATGTGCAAAAAGCTGAAACTGAAACCCTTCCTGACACCTTACACTAAAATTAACTCCAGATGGATTAAAGACTTAAACATAAGACCTAACACCATAAAAATCCTAGAAGAAAACCTAGGCAAAACCATTCAGGACATAGGCATAGGCAAGGACTTTATCAATAAAACATTAAAAGCAATGGCAACAAAAGCCAAAATAGACAAACGGGATCTAATTAAACTTCAGAGCTTCTGTACAGCAAAAGAAACAATCATTAGAGTGAACCAGCCACCAAAAAAATTGGAAAAAATTTTTGCAAGCCACCCATCTGACAAAGGGCTACTATCCAGAATCTACAAAGAACTAAAACAGATTTACAAAAAAATAACAAACCCATTCAAAATTGGGCAAAGGACATGAACAGACTCTTTCAAAAGAAGACATATATGGGGCTAACAAACATATGAAAAAATGCTCATCATCACTGGTCATTAGAGAAATGCAAATCAAAACCACATTGAGATACCATCTCATGCCAATCAGAATGGCAATCATTAAAAAACCTGGAAACAACAGATGCTGGAGAGGATGTGGAGAAATAGGAACACTTTTACACTGTTGGTGGGATTGTAAATTAGTTCAACCATTGTGGAAGACATTGTGGCGATTTCTCAAGGATCTACAAATAGAAATTCCATTTGACCCAACAATCCCACTACTGGGTATATACCCAAAGGATTATAAATTGTTCTATTATAAAGACAAGACACTTGCATACATATGTTCATTGCAGCATCATTTACAATAGCAAAGACCTGGAACCACCCAAATGCCCATCAATGATAGACTGGACAAAGAATATGTGGCACATACACACCATGGAATACTATGCAGCCATAAAAAAACAATAAGTTCGTGTCCTTTGTAGGGAGATGGATGAACCTGGAAACCATCATTCTCAGCAAACTGACACAAGAACAAAAAATCAAACACCGCATGTTCTCACTCATAGGTGGGTGTTGAACAATAAGAACACATGGATATAGGGAGGGGAGCATCACACACTGGGATCTGTTGGGTGGGGCTAGGGGAGGGACAGTGTGGGGTGGGGAGGGTGGGGAGGGATAACATGGGGAGAAATGCCGGATATAGGTGACTGGGAGATGAAGGCAGCAAACCAACTTGCCATATATGTACCTATGCCACTATCCTGCGTGATCACATATGTACCCCAGAACCTAAAGTACATTAAAAAAATAAAATAAAATAAATAAAAATAGATAACAAGAAAATAAAAGAAAGAGAGAGCTTCATAACTGAATGATGACAGAATACGGACCAGAACCTGAAGGCTACATGAAGCAAGGAGACTTTCCAAGATGGTCATAGGACCATCTCTCAGTATTGGTATTTATTGTTTTCTGGGGCTACACCATTCACGTAAATAGATGAAAAGGGTCCCCAAATAGTTCTCAGTCTTTGCTGCACATTGAAGAGCTTTAAATAATACTGATAATACTAATTCCTGGGTTCCACTCCCAAAGCTTCTAATGTGGTTGGTTGGAGATGCACCCTGGGAATCTTTATATGTGAGTGTCCCCAGGTGATTCTGATGTAGAGCCAAGGCTGAAATTCAGGAGCCTGTGGTGATATAACAGGCAAGGATGAACATGTGACTAACCAGGGAATATGTCATGCTTAAAACTATTCAGATTCTTTTGTTTTTTAAACACTGAGCTGGCTGTGTAAACATCTCCACTGTCTGAAGCCCAGAGTTTGTAAAGGGACCATGAAAGACCAATTCTTCCTTAAAAAAAGATGCTAATGAAATAAAATGAATTATGGTAAAGATGATGGGAACTATGACTTGCTAATACTGAGCATCAACTTGATGTCACACATTATCTCCTTTAATCTTCTAATCCTTAGAATGTCACCAGAAGAACAATGCCTAGCACATAGGAAGTAGTCAATAAATATTTGTGAATAAATATTGTCCCATTTTACATATAAGGAACAAAGGCTAGAAGTGGTTAAATAATTTGTCCACTGTTACACAGTAATGAAAGATCCAGGATTTAACTCCAAGTGTGTCTGAATCTTACCACTTGGCTATGCTGCCTTCATCTTTAAGATATCTGAATTATCCAACATCTCAGAGAGAAATCTCATCTTAGGGACCTGGTAAAGTTTTTACTAGATATACATTGTAGTTGAGATACATAGCAGCACTGGTTCTCACTTTCCAGAAAAAACTCGATTACTAATTTGAAAAAGTGGCATAGACTCCATACCTAAAAGACTAGTTGAGTCATTTTAACAATCTAATAATAGCAATATCTACATAATGTACAAAGCAATTCCAAGAATTAACCAACTCTAAATAACTAAAACATCTGCTATAGAAGATAAAATAGGATAGCAGATTTGATATACCAACAAACTCCCAGTAATGTAAGCAATAAATGAAAGAGATGCATAAATGCTTAAAAGACTATTCATAATGGGGAGGGAGAAAAAAAATCAGCCAATGTATGGTGTTAGCTACAAGTCATATAAAAAAAAAAATGGAAAGGAGAAGGCTAACATAAACAACTAATAGCAATAGCACAAGCTGAATATAAATAAGTAGCCCTAATGGTCAGGCCTTTAAAGGGCTTGAACTTTATTCAGCATATGCTGTTTTCATAGCCTAGAATCCTACTCTCTTTTTTCTATCTGGAAAGGTAACTCATCTCTAAGGCATAGCTCTACTCCAACTCTTTTCATCAAAGCAAATAATTTTCTGAGGTCTGTTCTTACAGTATTTTCTATGTATCTCTAACACAACTTTCACAATTTGTATCACAATTATATATGCATTAAATCTTTCTTTTGGCATGAGTGCTTTAAAAAAATGAGAGTGGCCATAATTTGTCTTTGTATCCCGAAACCTTGATATGGGGCTTGGCCCACACCGGATGATAAATGTCTGAAGGAATGCTTCTGCCAAAGGAAGCCTTTAGCTGCTTCTAACATTAGTCACATGGGGAATTCTATTAACCTTTATGTGATATTGAAAGTGTTACTATATTTGCCTATATAGACAATCTAAAAGCAAACTGGTAAAATTCAGTCCAGTACAACTTCTAGGATATTAAATCTGGTTTAAAGTTGCATTCAAGAATACTCTATAAAATCACAGATTTTCGGCAGCCATCAAAAACTACCAGTTAATATTTACAGGGTCATAATACCACGGTTCTCCATAGCCAAAAGTAAACATTTACTGTTCTATAAACAAATTTTGCTTTAAGAAAAATTCACTTAAAGAAACATTGCCTCTAGTGTTTTAGACCAATTCAGTAGTTTAGCTCTATTATGCAATAGATATATAATGTTGACCCAAGAAAACTCTGAAGATTTAAGAAGGTACTTCAACTCATTAGGCCATGAAATCACAAATTTAAAGTCTATCATGTTGAAAGAAGTTAATGCTAATCACCCCTCCCCATACAATTTTTTTTTAAAAAAAACCTTGTAAAAAAGAGAGATCTGTCTGCAAGAATTAAATTGCCTTGGAGAGCAGCATTTTTAAACTAATAGCCAGAGTAAGGCTCACAGACAAAATACTTGACCTGTGAAATATCTCTTGCTTACTTTTAATGACTATCCTCAACTCAGGAGTTTGTCATAATCACTCCTTCTTATTGATGTGATGGTAAATTAATCTTTGCACTCTGTCAGGAGAAAAAAATGAATGCACCTGAATACACCCTCAAAGTTATGTTCGGAAAATCAATTTTTCTTGATGAAAGATGGTAAATCAGTCTTTAATAATTTAGATTCTTCAGTGTGAAATTTTACTTAGGACAGAAGATATTTTTAAAAGCTATTTTGATAAAAATAAATGAAACAATGTACAATAAAGCTTGATCCATGTGCCATTATAGACACTCATCATTTTATATAGAGACACCAAGGATTCCCTTTTAAGGATAGATAGATGAGCATTTGGGAGTGTGGTGCAGGAAGGGAGTGAAGGACAGGGAGAGGGAGAAGACGAGTGAAAAATAAAAAGATATACAAATTACTGAAATAACAATTAACTTATTATTTTAGCTACTGAGAATATTATGAAAGGTTTCCTTCAATAAGCCAATCTCCAACTCCAAATGAATGTTTAGGATTCATAACTCCGGTGCTGATAATTCTTGATAAAATGGTAAGTGTTTCCCTGAGCACTTCCTGAGTATTGTGGTAAGAAACATGAGCTCTCCTCTGGCTGGCATCTGGCAGATGCCCCTCTGGGACAAAGCTTCCAGAGGAAGGAACAGGCAGCAATCTTTGCTGTTCTGCAGCCTCCACTGGTGATACCCAGGTAAACAGGGTCTGGAGTAGACCTCCGGCAAACTCCAGCAGACCTGTAGCAGAGGCGTCTGAAGGTTAAAAGGAAAACTAACAAACAGAAAGAAATACCATCAACATCAACAAAAAAAATTCCACATAAAAACCCCATCCAAAGGTCACCAACATCAAAGACCAATGGTAGACAAATCACAAAGAGGAGGAAAAGCACCACAAAAAGGCTGAAAATTCCAAAAACCAGGATGGCAGTTCTCCTCCAAAGGATTACAGCTCCTTGTCAGCAAGGGAACAAAAATGAATGGAGAGTGAGTTTGACAAATTGACAAAAGTAGTCTTCAGAAGGTAGGTAATAACAAACTCCTCAGCGCCAAAGGAACATGTTCTAACCCAGTGCAAGGAAGCTAAGATCTTGAAAAAACGGTTAGAGGAATTGCTAATTAGAATAACCAGTTTAAAGAAGACCATAAATGACCTGATGGAGCTGAAAAACACAGCACGAGAACTTCATGAAACATGTACAAGTATCAATAGCCAACTCTGTCAAGTGAAAGAAAGCATAGCAGAAACTGAAGATCACATTCATGAAATAAAGCATGAATACAAGATTAGAGAAAAAAGAATGAAAAGGAACAAACAAAGCCTCCAAGAAATATGGGATTATGTGAAAAGACCAAACCTGCACTTCATTGGTGCACCTGAAAGTGACAAGGAGAATGGAACCAAGTTGGAAAACACTCTTCAGGATATTATCCAGGAGAACTTCCCCAACCTAGCAAGACAGGCCAACATTCAAATTCAGGAAATACAGAGAATACCACAAAGATAGTCCTCAAGAATAGCAACCCCAAGAAACATGATCATCAGATTTACCAAGGTTGAAATGAAGGAAAAAATGTTAAGGGCAGCCAGAGAAAAAGGCCAGGTTACACACAAAGGGAAGCCCATTAGACTAACAGCAGATCTCTCTGTAGAAACCCTACAAGTCAAAGAGAGTGGGGGCCAATATTCAACATTCTTTTTTTTATTATTATACTTTAAGTTCTGGGATACATGAGCAGAACGTGCAGGTTTGTTACATAGGTATACACGTGCCATGGTGGTTTGCTGCATCCATGCCCCTTCATCTACATTAGGTATTTCTCCTAATGCTATCCCTCCCCAATCCCTCATCCCCTGCTATCTCTCCCCTAAAGAATTTTCAACCCGGAATTTCATATCCAGCCAAACTAAGCTTCATAAGCTAAGGAAATCCTTTACAGACAAGCAAATACTGATAGATTTTTATCACCATCAATCCTGCCTTAAAAGAGCTTCTGAAGGAAGCACTAAATATGGAAAGGAAATACAGTACCAGCCACTGCACAAACATACCAAATTGTAAAGACCATTGACACTATGAAGAAACTGCATCAACAAATAAGCAAAATAATCAGCTAGCATCATAATGACAGGATCAAATTCACACATAACAATATAACCTTAAATGTAAGTGGGCTAAATGCCCCAATTAAAAGACACAGACTGGAAAATTGGATAAAGACCCACTGGTGTGCTGTATTCAGGGGACCCATCTCACATGTAAACATACACATACACTCAAAATAAAGGGATGGAGGAATATTTACCAAGCAAATGGAAAGAAAAATAAAAAAAGACAAAGAAGGGCATTACAAAATGGCAAAGGGATCAATGCAACAAGAAGAGCTAACTATCCTAAATATATATGCACCCAATACAGGAGTACCCAGATTAATAAAAGAAGTTATTATAGACCCACAAAGAGACTTAGGTTCCCACACAATAATAGTGGGAGACTTTAACACTCCACTGTCAATAACAGATCAATGAGACAGACAATTAACAAGGATATTCAGGACTTGAACTCAGCTCTAGACCAAGCACACCTAATAGAAATCTATAGAACTCTCCACCCCAAATCAATAAAATATACATTCTTCTCAGCAGCACGTAGCCCTTATTCTAAAACTGACCACATAATTGGAAGTAAAACACTAATCAGCAAATGCAAAGGCAAGAAAATAATAACAAAGAGTCTCTCAGACCGCAGTAAGAACTTAGGATTAAGAAATTCACTCAAAACCACACAATTACATGGAAATTGAACAACCTGCTCCTGAATGACTACTGTAATAACAATGAAATGAAAGCAGAAATAAATAAGTTATTTGAAAGCAATGAGAACAATGACACAATGTACCAGAATCTATGGGACACAGCTAAAGCAGTTTTTAGAGGGAAATTTATAACACTAAATGCCCACAGGAGAAAGTAGGAAAGATGAAAAATTGACACTCTAACATCTCAACTAAAAGAACTAGAGAAGCAAGAGCAAACAAATTCAAAAGCTAGCAGAAGACAAGAAATAACTAAGATCACAGCAGAACTGAAGGACATGCAGACACGAAAAACCCTTCAAAAAAATCAATGAATCCAGGAGCTGATTTTTTGAAAAGATTAACAAAACAGATAGACCTTTGGCCAGACTAATAAAGAATAAAAGAGAGAATAATCAAATAGACACAAGAAAAAATGATAAAAGGATACCAGCATTGATCCCACAGAAATACAAACTACCATCAGAGAATATTACAAACACCTCTATGCAAATAAACTAGAAAATCTAGAAGAAATGGATAAATCCTGAACACATACACCCTCCCAAGAATAACCAGGAAGAAGTCAAATCCTTGAATAGAAAAATAAGTTCTGAAATTAGGCAGTAATTAATAGCCTAACAACCAAAAAAAAAAAAAAAGTACAGGACCAGATGGATTCACAGCCAAATTCTATGAGAAGTACAAAGAAGAGTTGGTACCATTACTTATGAAACTATTCCAAACAAAAGAAAAAGAGGAACTCCTCCCTAACTCATTTTATGAGGCCAACATCATCCTGATTCCAAAACCTAGCAGAGACACAACAAAAAAAGAAAACTCCAGGCTGATATCCCTGATTAACATTCATGCAAAAATCCTCAATAAAATACTGGCAAACCAGATCCAGCAGGATATCAAAAAGCTTATTCACCATAATCAAGTCAGCTTCATCCCTAGGATGCAAGGCTGGTTCAACATATGCAAATCAATAAATGTAATCCATCACATAAACAGAACGAATGACAAAAACAGCATGATTATCTCAACAGATGCAGAAAAGGCCTTTGATAATATTCAACACCCCTTCATGATAAAAATTCTCAATAAACTAGGTATTGATGGAACATATCTCAAAATAACAAGAGCTATTTATCACAAACCCACAGCCAATATCATGCTGAAAGGGCAAAAGCTGGAAGAATTCTCTTTGAAAACTGGCAAAAGACAAGAATGCCCTCTCTCACCACTCCTATTCAACATAGTATTGGAAGTTCTGGCCAGGGCAATCAGGCAAGAGAAAGAAATAAAGCATATTCAAATAGAAAGAAAGGAAGTCAAACTGTCTTTATTTGCAGATGACTTGATTGCGTATTTAGGAAATGCTATCATCTCAGCCCCAAATCACCTTAAGCTGATAAGCAACTTCAGCAAATTCTCAGGATTCAAAATTAACGTGCAAAAAGCACAAGCATTCCTATATACCGAAAAGAGATAAATAGAGAGCCAAATCATGAGTGAATCCCCATTTACAATTGATACAAAGAGAATAAAATACCTAGGAATAAAACTTACAGGTGATGTGAAGGACTTCTTCAAGGAGAACTACAAATCACTGCTCAAGGAAATAAGAGACTACACAAACAAATGGAAAAACATTACATGCTCATGGATAGGAAGAATCAATATCATGAAAACGGCCATACTGCCTGAAGTAATTTATAGATTTAATGCTATCCTCTTCAAGCTACCATTGACTTTCTTCACAGAATTAGCCAAAACTACTTTAAATTTCATATGGAACTAAAAAAGAGCCTGTACAGTAAAGAAAATTTAAAAAAATTTTTAAATCAACTTATTTCTGTATTAATGAATTTAAATACACACCTTAGGGGAATATAACATATTTTATGAGACAACTGATCTAACTGATTGTTTTTTTATTATTATTATACTTTAAGTTCTGGGGTACATGTGCAGATCTTGCAGGATTGTTACATAGGTATACACATGCCATGGTGGTTTGCTGCCTCCATCCCCCTGTGACCTGCATTAGGTATTTCTCCCAATGTTATCCCTCCCCAATCTTCCTACCCCCTGCTATCCCTCCCCTACTCCCCTACCCCGAAACAGACCCCAGTGTGTGAAGTTCCCCTCACTGTGTCCATGTGTTCTCATTGTTCAACACCCACTTATGAGTCAGAATATTTGGTATTTGGTTTTCTGTTCTTGTGTTAGTATGCTGAGAATGATGGTTTCCAGGTTCATCCATGTCCCTACAAAGGACATTAACTCATCTTTTTTTATGTCTGTATAGTATTCCATAGTGTACATTTGCCACATTTTCTTTATCCAGTCTATCACTGATGGGCATCTGGGTTGGTCCAAGTCTTTGCTATTGTAAACAGTGCCACAATGAACATACATGTACATGTGTCTTTATAACAGAACAATTTAAAATCCTTTGGGTACATATCCAGTAATGGGATTGCTGAGTCAAATGGTATTTCTATTTTTAGATCCTTGAGGAATTGCCACACTGCCTTCCACAATGGTTGAACTAATTTACACTCCCACCAACAGTGTAAATGCATTCCTATTTCATCCTCTCCAGCATCTATTGTCTCCAGATTTTGTAATGATCGCCATTCTAACTGGCATGAGACAGACTCTCAATGAGGTTTTGCTTTGCATTTCTGTAATGACCAGTGATGATGAGCATTTTTTCACGTTTGTTGGCTGCATAAATGTTTTCTTTTGTAAAGTGTCTGTTCATATCCTTTGCCCACTTTTTGATTTTTTTTTCTTGTAAATTTGTTTCAGTTCTTTGTCGATTCTAGATATTAGCCCTTTGTCAGATGGGTGGGTTGCAAAAAATTTTTCCCATTCTGTTGGTTGCTGGTTCACTCCAATAATTGCTTTTTTGCTCTACAGAAGCTCTGGAGTTTAATTAGATCTCATTTGTCTATTTTGGCTTTTGTTGCCCTTGCTTTTGGTGTTTTAGTGATGAAGTTCTTGCCTATGCCTATGTCCTGAATGGTATTGCCTGGGTTTTCTTCTAGGGTTTTTATGGTGTTAGGTCTTATGTTTAAGTCTTTAATCCATCTGGAGTTAATTTTTGTATAAGGTGTAAGGAAGGGTTCTTGTTTCACCTTTTGCACATGGCTAGCCAGTTTTCCCAACACCATTTATTAAACAGGGTATCCTTTCCCCATGTTGTTTTTGTCAGGTTTGTCAATGATCAGATGGTTGTAGATGTGTGGTGTTGCTTCCAACCCCTCTGTTCTGTTCCATTGGTCTATATCTCTGTTTTGGTACCAGTACCATGCTATTTTGATTACTGTAGCCTTGTAGTATAGTTTGAAGTCAGGTAGCATGATGCCTCCAGCTCTGTTCTTTTTGTTTAGGATTGTCTTGGCTATGTGGGCTCTTTTTTGGTTCCATACGAAGTTTAAGGTGGTTTTTTTCCCAGTTCTGTAAAGAAGGTTGATGGTAGCTTGATGAGGATAGCATTGAATCTATAAATTACTTTGGGCAGTATGGCCATTTTCATGATATTGATTCTTCCTAACCATGAGCATGGAATGTTTTTCCAAATGTTTGTGTCCTCTCTTATTTCCCTGAGTAGTGGTTTGTAGTTATTCCTGAAGATGTCCTTCGCATCCTTTGTTAGTTTTATTCTTAGGTATTTTATTCTCTTTGTAGGAATTGTAAATAAGAGTTTACTCATGATTTGGCTGTCTATCTGTTATTGGTGTACAGAAATGCTTGTGATTTTTGCACACTGATGTTGTATCCTGAGACTTTGCTGAAGTTGCTTACCAGCTTAAGCAGATTTTGGGCTGAGATGATGGGGTCTTGTAAATACACAATCAGGTTATTTGCAAATGGAGACAATTTGACTTCCTCTTTTTTTAACTGAAACCCTTTATTTCTTTTTCTTGCCTGACTCCTCTGGATAAAACTTCCAATACTATGTTGAATAATAATGGTGAGAGAGGGCATGCTTGTCTAGTGCCAGATTTCAAAGGGAATGCTTCCAGTTTTTGCTCATTCAGTATGATATTGGCTGTGGGTTTGTTGTCAATGGCTTTTTTATTATTTTGATATATGTTTCATCGATACCTAGTTTATTGAGAGTTTTTAGCATAAAGGCTGCTGAATTTTGTCAAAGGCCTTTTCTGCATCTATTGAGATAATCGTGGTTTTTGTCTTTGGTTCTGTTTATGTGATGGATTACATTTATAGATTTGCAAATGTTGAACTAGGCTTGTATCCCCAGGATCAAGCCTACTTGATTGTGATGAATGAGCTTTCTGATGTGCTGTTGCATTCAGTTTGCCAGTATTTTATTTAAGAGTTTTGCATCAATGTTCATCATGGATATTGGCCTAAAATTTTCTTTTTTAGTTCTGTCTCTGCCAGGTTTTGGTATCAGGATAATGTTGGTCTCATAAAATGAGATACGGAGGATTTCCTCTTTTTGTATTGTTTGGAATAGTTTCAGAAGGATTGGTACCAGCTCCTCTTTGTATGTCTGGTAAAATTCAGCTGTGAACCCGTCTGGACCTGTATCTTTTTTGCTTTTTAGGCTCTTAATTGCTGTCTCAACTTCAGCCCTTGCTATTGGTCTATTCAGGGATTCAACCTCTTCCTGGTTTAGTCTTGGGAGGGTGTAAGTGTCTGGGAATTTATCCTTTTCTTCTAGATTTACTGGTTTATGTACGTAGAATTGTTTGTAGTATTCTCTGATGGTAGTTTGTATTTCTGTGGGATCAGTGGTGGTATCCCCTTTATCATTTTATTGCATCTATTCAATTCTTCTCTCTTTTCTATTAGTCTGGCTAGCAGTCTATCTATTTTGTTGATCTTTCAAAAAAAACCAGCTCCTGGATTTATTGATTTTTTGAAGGTTTTTTTTTGTGTCTCCATCTGCTTCTGTTCTGCTCTGATCTTAGTTATTTCTTGTCTTCTGCTAGCTTTTGAATTTGTTTGATCTTCCTCCTCTAGTTTTTTTAATTATGACAGTCGGGTACTGATTTTAGATCTTTCCTTGTTTCTCATGTGGGCATTTATTGCTATAAATTTCCCTCTAGACATCGCTTTAAATTTAAAGAGATTCTGGTACAGGTGTCTTCATTCTCATTGGTTTCAAAGAATATTTTTTTTCTGCTTTCATTTCGTTATTTATCCAGTAGTCATCCAGAAGCAGGTTGTTCAGTGTCCATCAATTTGTGCAGTTTTGAGTGAGTTTCTTAATTCTGAGTTCTAATTTTGATTGCATGGTCTGCGAGACTGGTTGTTATGATTTCCATTCTTTTGCATTTGCTGAGGAGTAATTTACTTCCTGTTATGTGGTCAGTTTTAGAGTAAGTGTGATGTGGCGTTGAGAAGAATGTATATTCTGTGGATTTGGGGTGTAGAGTTCTGTAGATGTCTATTAGGTCCACTTGGTCCACATCTGCATTCAGGTCCTGGATATCCTTGTTGACTTTCTTTCTCATTGACCTGTCTAATATTGACAGTGGAGTGCTAAAGTCTCCTAATATTATTGTGTGGGTGTCTAAGTCTCTTTGTAGGTTGTTAAGAACTTGCTTTATGTATCTAGGTGCTTCTGTATTGGGTGCATAGATATTTAGGTTAGCTAGTTCTTCTTGTTGCATTGATCCTTTTACCACTATGTAATGCCCTCCTTTGTCTCTTTTGATATTTGTTGGTTTAAAGTCTGTTTTGTCAGAGAGTAAGATTGCAACCCCTGCTTTATTTTGCTCTCCATTTGCTTGGTGAATCTTCTTCTATCTCTTTATTTTGAGTCTATGTGTGTCTTTGTACATGAAATGGATCTCCTGAATACAGCACACTGATGGATTTGACTTTTTATCCAATTTTCCAGTCTGTGTCTTTTCATTGGGGCATTTACCCTGTTTACATTTAGGGTCAATATTGTTATGTGTGAATTTGATCTTGCCATTTTGATACTAGCTGGTTGTTTTGCCCATCAGTTGATGCAGTTTCTTCATCATGTCGACAGTCTTTACCATTTGGTACATTTTTCCAGTGGCTGGTACTGGTTGTTCCTTGCCATGTTTTGTGCTTCCTTCAGGAGCTCTTGTAAGGCAGGCCTGGTGGTGATGAAATCTCTCAGCAATTGCTTGTCCAGAAAAGATTTTATTTCTCCTTTACTTATGAAGCTTAGTTTGGCTGGATATGAAATTCTGGGTTGAAAGTTCTTTTCTTTAAGGATGTTGAATATTAGCCCCCACTCTCTTCTGGCCTGTAGGGTTTCTGTCAAGAGATCTGCTGTGAGTCTGATGGTCTTCCCTTTGTGGGTGACCTGACCTTTCTCTCTGGCTGTCCTTAGTATTTTCTCCTTCATTTCAACCATGGTGAATCTGATGATTATGTGCCTTGGGGTTGCTCTTCTTGAGGAATATCTTTGTGGTGTTCTCTGTGTTTCCTGAATTTGAATGTTGGCCTGCCTTGCTAGGTTGGGGAAGTTCTCTGGATAATATCCTGAAGAGTGTTTTCCAGCTTGGATGCATTCTCCCTGTCACATTCAGGTACACCGATCAAGCGTGGATTAGGTCTTTTCACATAATCCCATATTTCTTAAAGGCTTTGTGCATTTCTCTTCACTCTTTTTTCTCTAATCTTGCCTTCTCATTTGATTTCATTGAGTTGATATTTAATCTCTGATATCCTTTCTTCTGCTTGACCAATTTGGCTTTTGAAGCTTGTGTATGTTTCACAAAGTTCTTGTTCTGTGGTTTTCAGTTCCATCAAGTTGTTTATGTTCTTCTCTAAGCTAGTTATTCTAGTTACCATTTTGTCTCACCTTTTTTCAAGTTCTTAGTTTCTTTGCATTGGGTTAGAACATGTTCCTTTAGCTCAGAGAAGTGTGTTATTACCTACCTTCTGAAGAAGCCTGCTTCTGTCAATTTGTCAAACTCATTCTCCATCCAGTTTTGTTCCTTTGCTGGTGGGGGGTTGTGATCCTTTGGAGGAGGAGAGGCATTCTGGTTTTTGGTGATTTCATCCTTTTTGCACTGATTTCTTCCCATATTCATGGATTTATCTACCTTTGGTCTTTGAAGTTGGTGATTTTCAGATGTGGTCTCTGAGTGGACGTCCTTTATGTTGATGCTGAAGCTATTTCTTTCTACTTTTTAGTTTTCCTTCTAAGAGTCAGGCCCCTCCACTACAGGACTGCTGGAGGCCTACTCCAGATCTTGCTTGCCTGGGAATCACCCATGAGAGCTGCAGAACATCAAGAATTGCTGCCTGTTCTTTCCTCTGGCAGCTTCATCCCAGAAGGGTACCCACCAGATGTCAGCCAGAACTCTCCTGTATGAAGTGTTTTTTTTGGATATACAGGGGTCAGGGAGCCCCTTGAGGAGGCTGTCTGTCCCTTATCAGAGTTCAAGTGCTGTGCTGGAAGTTCTGTTTCTCCCTTTAGGGATGATGGGCAGGAATGTTTAAGTCTGCTGCAGTGGAACTCACAACCACCCATTTTCCCAGGTGCTCTGTCCTGGGAAGGTGGGGTTTTAATTATAAGATCCTCACATGCTGCTATCTAGCAAGGAGGGAGTCTAGTCACAGTCTGCCTGCAGAGGCACTGCTGAGTTGCTATGGGTGCCATTCAGCTGCTGTGTAAACTTCCTCATGCTTTTGTTTACACAGGCAAGGTTAGAAATGCCTAGGCAATGGTGGATGCCTTTCCCTCCTCTGAGCTCAACTGTCCTGAGTTGAGCTCAAACTGCTGTGCTGGCTGCAAAACTCTCAAGCCAGAGGGTTTCAGTTTGCTGGTCTTTGTGGGGGTGGGACCCGCTGAGCCAGATCAGTTGGCTTCCTACCTTCAGCTCCCCTTATTTCAGGGGAGTGAAAGGCACTGGCTCACAGGAGTTCCAGGTACCAGCCAAAATGGCCACCTGGATTTGTGCTGAAAACCCATGGTGCCAGCTGGAATGGCCACACAGATCTGTGCTGAAAACCCGCAGGGCTTGTGGGCCTGGTGGAATCTCCTGGTCTCGGTCAAGACAATTTTAAGCAAAAAGAATAAAACTGGAGGCATCACTTTACCTGACTTCAAACTATACTACAAGGCTACAGTAACCAAAACAGCATGGTACTGGTACCAAAACCGATATATATATACCAAGTAACAGAATAGAGGTGTCAGAAATAACACCACACATCTATACCAAGTAACAGAATAGAGGTGTCAGAAATAACACCACACATCCACAACCATTTGATCTTCAACAAACCTGACAAAAACAAGCAATGGAGAAAGGAGTCCCTGTTTAATTAATGGTATTGGGAAAACTGGCTAGCCATATGTAGAAAACTGAAATTGGACTCCTTCCTTACACCTTATACAAAAATTAACTCAAGATGGATTAAAGACTTAAATGTAAGACCTAAAACCATAAAAACCCTAGAAGAAAACCTAGGCAGTACCATTCAAGACATAGGCATGGGTGAAGACTTCATGACTAAAACACCAAAAGCAATGGCAACAAAAGTCAAAATTGACAAATGGGATCTAAATAAACTAAAGAGCTTCTGCACAGCAAAAGAAAATATCATCAGAGTTAACAGGCAACCTACAGAATGGGAGAAAATTATTGCAAACTATCCATCTATCAAAGGGCTAATATCCAGAATCTACAAAGAAACAAACACAAGAAAAAAACATAAAACCCTATCAACAAGTGGGTGAAGTATATGAACAGACACTTCTCAAAAGAAGACATTTATGTGGCCAATAAACTTATATAAAAAAAGCTCATCATCACTGGTCATTAGAGAAATGCAAATCAAAACTACAATGAGATACCATCTCATGCCAGTTAGAATGACCATCGTTAAAAAGTCAGGAAACAACAGATGCTGGAGAGGATGTGGAGAAATAGGAATTCTTTTACACTGTTGATGGAGTGTAAATTAGTTTAACCATTGTGGAAGACAGTATGGCAATTCCACAAGGATCCAGAACCACAAATACCTTTTCACCTAGCAATCCCATTACTTGGTATATACCCAAAGGATTATAATTCATTCTACTATAAAGACACATGCACACATATGTTTATTGCAGGCTGTTCATAATAGCAAAGACATGGAACCAACTCAAAGGCCCATCAAAGACAGACTGAATAAAGAAAATGTGGTTCAAATACACTATGGAATACTATACAGTCACAAATAAGGATGAGTTCATGTCCTTTGCAGGGACATGGATGAAGCTCAAAATTATCATTCTCAGCAAACTGACACAGGAACAGAAAATCAAATAACACATGTTCTCACTCATAAGTGGGAGTTGAACAATGAGAATACATGGGCACAGGGAGGGGAACATCACACACTGGGTCATGTTGGGGGATGGGGGCTAGTGGAGGGATAGCATTAGGAAAAATACCTAATGTGGATGATGGGTTGATTGGTGCAGTGAATCACCATGGCGTATGTATATCTATGTAACAACCTTGCACGTTCTGCACATTATCCCAGAACTTAAAATATTATAAAAATAAATATATAATTTTTTTAAAAAGCATTATTAAATATAGAAAAATGCTGTATTCATATTATCATGAATAGGTACTTCAAATTTGCTGTTAAATAAAATTAATGAGATCACTTAAAAGTAAAAAAAAAAAGAAACATGAGCTCTCAATGCATGAAATCTGGGTTCAAATTTTGGCAATTATGACTGCCTATTGACTTCATCTTCTGTTCTTAGTTTCCCTGTCTGTAATCTGGTAAAATAATAGTACCTGCTCATGGAGTTATAAAATGTTTAACTTAGTAAGTGCTTAACAATTTTTTTTTTTTTTTTTTTTTTTTTATGAAACTAATAGTATTCACTTCTTTGCTCCTTGTTCTCTAACTTCTTAAACTTCACAACAATAGGACACCTTGCTAAAAATAACCATTTCTTCTTTTTTCCTTCTTTAAATTATCAAGTGTCTTTTTAATTTCAGTCTTTGATATAATTTTGACTTTTTTTTTTTTTTTTATTAAAGAGAAAGAGAGAGAGAGAATGGGGAGGAGGAAAAAGGAAGAGAAAG
The DNA here is from genome assembly GCF_030222135.1 of Aotus nancymaae. Taxonomy (NCBI): domain Eukaryota; kingdom Metazoa; phylum Chordata; class Mammalia; order Primates; family Aotidae; genus Aotus; species Aotus nancymaae. Next base: position 18,888,363 of record NW_026988476.1, on the reverse strand, counting down.
AGAGAGAGAGAATGGGGAGGAGGAAAAAGGAAAAGAAAGAGGGAGAGAGAATGGGAGTATTGCTTTCTTGCCCAGGCTAGAATGCAATTTAGTAATGGGTATTGAAAACCTCTTGTATACTGATAATTATACTTAATGATGTAGTCAGGAAGGAATAAGGGAAGAAGATAACAAACAAACAGCCAACCAATATTTCATTTAAACCTATGAAATGCTATGCGATTACTGAGGAGTGATTTACTTCCAATTATGTAGTCACTTTTGGAATAGGTGTGAGGTGGTAATGTATGTTTTGTGTATTTGAAGTGGAGAGTTCTATAAATGTTTATTAAGTTTACTTGTTCCGGGTCTGAGTTCAAGTCCTGAATATCCTTGTTAATTTTCTGTCTCGTTGATCTATAGAATCGTTAGCTATTCTTGTTACACTGATCCTTTTACCATTATGTAATGTCCTTCTTTGCCTCTTTTGATCTTTGTTGCTTTAAAGTCTACTTTATCAGAGGCGAGAATTGCATCTCCTGCTTTTTGTTTATTTGTTTATTTTTACTCTCTGGTTGGTAAATCTTCCTCCTTCTCTTTGAGTCTTTGTGTATTGTTGCATGTAAGATGGGTCTGGATGCAGCATACCGATGGGTTTTGGCTTTTTATCCAATTGAAATATATATAAGTTTAATACTGGCGTTTGATGCTAGCTGGCTGTTTTGCCCACTAGTTGATGTAAATTTTTCATTGTATTAATGTTCTTTGCTTTTTAATATATTTTTGGAAAGGCTGATATTGGTTGTTCCTTTATATGTATAGTGCTTCTTTCAGAAGCTCTTGTAAAGCAGGCCTGGTGGTGGTGAACTCTCTAAGTACTTGTTTGTTCGCAAAAGATTTAATTTTTCCTTCGTTCATAAAGCTTAGTTTGGCTGGATAGGAAATTCTGGGTTGAAAGTTCTTTTCTTTAAGAATGTTAAATATTGGTCCCCACTCTTTTCTGGCTTGTAGGGTTTCTGCTGAGAGATCTGCTGTGAGTCTGATAGATTTCCCTTTGTGGGTAACCTGACCTTTCTCTCTGGCTGCCCTTAGTATTTTCTCCTTCATTTCAACCCTAATAAATCTGGCAATTATGTGCCTTGGGGTTGGTCTTCTTGAAGAATATCTTTGTGGTGTTCTCTGTATTACCTGGAGTTGAATATTACCTTGCCTTGCTAAGTTGGGAAAGTTTTCCTGAATGATATCCTGAAGAGTATTTTCCAACTTGGATTCATTCTCTTCATCACATTCAGGTACACCTATCAAACGTAGATTAGGTCTTTTCACATAGTCCCATATTTCCTGGAGACTTTGCTCATTCCTTTTTATCCTTTTTTCTCCAATCTTGTCTTCTCGTTTCATTTCACTGAGCTGGTCCTCGACTTCTGATATCCTTTCTTCTGCTTGATCAATTCGACTGTTTAAGCTTGTGCATGCTTCGCGAAGTTCTCGTGTTGTGCTTTTCAGCTCCATCAATTCACTTATATTCCTCTCTAAATTGTCCATTCTCGTTAGCATTTCGTCAAACCTTTTTTTAAGGTTCTTAGTTTCTTTGCACTGGGTTAGAACAAGTTCTTTTAATTCACAGAAGTTTCTCATCACCCACATTTTGAAACCTGCTTCTGTTATTGGAACACACTCGTTCTCCATTAAGTCTTGTTCCGTTACTGATGAGGAATTGCGATCCCCTGTAGAGGGAGAGGCATTCTGATTTTGAGTATTCTCTGCCTTTTTAGGCTGGTTTCTTCCCTTCATTATATATGTATCCGTCTGTTGTCTTTGTAATTACCGACTTTCTAACTAGGTCTCTGAGCGGACGTCCAACTTTTTGATTCCCAGCGCCGAAATCTGAGCAATCCACTGCACCGGCCAAAACAGCGGTGTTAAGATTGATGGTGCCTTTCTGCCCAGGAATCTCTGGACTCTGCACCAAGAACTGCCGCTTTAAGGTGCCAGCAAAACCGCCGCGCCGGCCACAAGAGTCGCTCTGGCGACCCGTGGAGCTCCTCCACTGGGAATCTCCTGGTCCGTGAGCTACAAATATTCGTCTGAAAGTGTGGCGTCCTCTCGTTCTCTGCGCTTTCACTGGGAGCTACGTGCCTGAGCTGCTAGTGGTCAGCCATCTTGGATCTCTCTCTAATTTTTTTTTTTTTTTTTTTTTTTTTTTTACTTAATAACAGTCTCAGCACTTTTATTAAGCATGCAAGACTAACAAAAACTTTGGCAATGCATAAGTGTAACACAGTGACAAGAGAGAGCTTTTACAATTAAGTCTTCTAATACTGCCTTCACAGTGTGGAAATTGTGCTACATCCACCAAAAGAGGGCCCCATCTACTCAAATATTTTAGTACTTCACCCCAGGAACAAACTCCTTTGCATTTGGATTCAGATTGCTCTTGACCACAAGATCTTCCAGAGAAGAGCCGTCACTGATAACAAGGTCATTAAACTGGTCTTGGATTTGGTCCATAGTTTGTGGGAGATCTCGAGCTGGAATAAACCATTCATGCTCTTCTTCCTCTTCCAGCATTTCTTGGAAACAGCGTTCAATAAATTCTTCTTCCCATAACTCCTCTTCTATTTGTCTGTTGAATTCTTCTTCATTTTCCATCCACATGTACTCTGCAAATGGATTGTCATCTTCATGAGAATGACCGTTAATAATCACATCTTCATTGATGATGCTTGGGCTAGTACTGCTGCGACTTGGATCTTTCATGGTTGATGTTAGTTGTCGTTTTTAACCAAGTGCACAACAGCGGGGACGGCAGCCAACGAATCCTGTCGGCCTCTGCGGATCTCCACAGGCAGCGTCGCTCCCCCGCTCGACGTGCGCTTAGCATGTTATTAGTTATGTTACATTTATTTACAGACTAAGGAAGTCACTAAAAATAGTGATGAGTTCTAGAACATGTTAGGTAGAAAGTTGATGAAAATAATAGCTAATAACCGCTATTTATAAGGTCTTAACTAACTTTAGACACCATCCTAAAAGCTTTCAATGAAGTAATTTATTTAAACTTTATAACAGTGCCATGATGTAGGTACTATTATGTTTCCCACTTTTATACAGAAGGAACTGACACTCAGAAAACCAGTAAGAATTGTTCACAGTCACTCATTTAGAATGCAGCAGAACTGGAAGGCAAGGCAGGGACTGGATTGACTAGAAACAGAGATTTATGCCCATCAATGATAGACCGGACAGGGAAAATGTGGCACATATACACCATGGAATATCATGCAGCCATCAAAAACGATGAGTTCGTGTCCTTTGTAGGGACATGGATGAACCTGGAAACCATCATTCTCAGCAAACTGACACAAGAACAGAAAATCAAACACATGTTCTCACTCATAGGTGGGTGTTGAACAATGAGAACACATGGACACAGGGAGGGGGGCATCACACACTAGGGTCTGTCAGGGAGCAATAGGGGAGGGACAGTGGGGGTGGGGAGTTGGGGAGAGATAGCCCAGGGAGAAATGCCAGATATAGGTGATAGGGAGGAAGGCAGCAAACCACACTGCCATGTGTGTACCTATGCAACAATCTTGCATGTTCTTCACATATACTGCAAAACCTAAAATGCAATTTAAAAAAACCAGAGATTTAAACACTCTGTATTTACATAAGCCTTATTCTCAATGAAATATAGATGAGAAAAATCTTCTGAATTTTTTTACATTTGTTTTGATTATCCTGATCTTTTTCTCATGTTTGCAACTATATTTCAAATATTAATGAGATTTTATATACCTAAAAATATTCCTTCAAAATGTATGAATTAATAAGAGGTGATAAACCAGTGATCAACCATAACCATGCAAGTTTTCAATGCTGAAAATATTTTTAATATCTGAGATTAATAGAATGTTAGTTCACTTATTTTTTTCTTTTGAGATGGAGTCTCACTCGTTGCCCCGGCTGGAGTGCAGTGGCTGTGATCTGGTCTCACTGCAACCTCTGCCTCCCAGGTTCCAACAATTTTCATACCTCAGCCTCCTGAGTATCTGAGATTACAGGCACCTGCCACCACACCAGGCTAATTTTTTGTATTTTTTGTACAGATGGGGTTTCGCTATGTTGGCTAGGCTGGTCTCAAACTCCTGACCTAGTGTTCCACCCACCTCAGCCTCTCAAAGCACTGGGATTATAGACATGAGTCACCGCACCCAGCCAGTCAATTCACTTCTTATTGAAAATGTCAATTCACTTTGTTACACCTACTGATTTTAAAGAAACTTAAAATCAATTTTACTTAATTTTGTTGTAGAATATAATTCAATTTCAAGTGGGTATAAAAATTAAACAAGGGATTATTAAAACATGAGTTATAACATATAACTGGAGTCAAATGCAAGTCATCTTTTATATAGCTATCTTTCCTCATTCAAACTCTTCATATACATTCTATCGGTCTTCCTCTAAAATATACCAATTTGTATTTTAAGACATTAGGCATAGTTTTAAAATATTATTTTCTAAAAGTTCAAAAACTAATTTTGCCCCATGCTTCTCTAAAAACAACTATGATTTATTGAACATGTATTAGGTGCCAAAACTGATAAATATCATTTCACTTATTCAACATAACGGATCTATTTAACACAGGAAAAACTGAGGCTTAAGAGAGTTAAATACTATACCCAAGGTCACCCAACACTTTATCATGGGATTTACAACTGTTTCTCCAGTGCCCTATCAAACCTATAGCTTCCTCACCTATGACATTCATCTCCTTCACCTGAGAATCTTGTAGACACATAAAAACAGAATGATCTTTCTGAATATTCAGTGAAATATGAAATATTAGAAACATGGTTTGCATTATGTTTGAGGCTGGTGGTTCACAAAATAGTGCACATGAAAATCGTCTGCAAACCTTTTATAAAATGGAGATTCCTAAGTACCATTACTACAATCCCAAGATTTGAATCTGGTTTGGAGTATTTGGAACAAGCATCTCAGGTGATTCAGAAAAAAGTAATTTGCAGATCATACCTTAAAAAGCAGCATTCTAGCTAGCAGAGCAAGATGGCAGAATAGAAGCCCATACCATTTGCTCTTTACCGCAACAGGAACACCAGATTTTAACAGTTATCTGCACACAGAAAAGCACCATCACAAGAACCAAAAATCAGACAAGCAATCACCATACCTGGTTTTAACTTCATATTGCTGAAAGAGGCATTGAAGAGGGTAGGAGAGACAATTTTGAATTGTAGCATCACCCCTCCAGCATTCCCTAGCAGTGGGCTTGCTTTGTGAGGAGTCTGTGCACCGGGGGAAGGAAAAGCACAGTGACTGTGGGACTTTACATTGAATTCAGTGTTGCCCTATCACAGTGGAGAGTAAAGCTGTGTTGGCCTCAGCCAACATCTGAACAAGGCGCATTTAAACCAGACCTAGCCAGAGAGAAATTGCCTATCCCAGTAGTGAGAATCTGAGTTTCTCAGCAAGCCTCACAACTGCAGACTAAAATACCCTGTGGTCCTGGATAACTTAAAAGGCAATCTAGGACACAGGACTGCAACTCCTAGTACCAAGCTGAACTAGGGTGGCAAGCCACCTAGGGAGATACCAGCCATGGCAGCAAAGGTAGTGCTTGAGCCACCCCCACAACCCTAGGCAGTGCAGCTCACAGGAACGAAAGTGACTCCTTCCCTCTGCTTTCTTAAGAAGAGGAGAGCTAAGAGTAAAGAGGACTTTGTCTTGGATGTTGTATACCAGCTGAGCTACAGCAGGATAAGGCATCAGGCAGAGTTGGAAGGACCCTATTCCAGACCCTAGCTTGCAGATGACATTTCTAAACTTACTCTGGGCCAAAAGGGAAACTACTGCCTTGAAGGGAAGAAAGCACTCCTGACAGGATTCATCACTGCTGACTACAGAGTCCTTGGGCCCTAAATAACCAGTAGCAATACCCAGATAGTATGCTGTGGGCTTTGGGCTCTGAGACATGCTGAACACAGACGTAACCAAGCACATTCCCCTCTGCGGTGGCTATGGTCAAAGATCCCCTCTGTTTGAGAAACACAGATGGAAAAGTAAAGGGAACTTTGTCTTGCATCTTAGGTACCAGACCACAGTGGGTAGAGCAATAAGTGGATTCTGAGGGTCCCTAAGTCTAGGCCTAGGCTCTTAGAAAGCATTTCAAGACCTGATCTGGGCCATAAAGGAGCCCATTTTCCTAAAAAGTGAGTCCTAGGCCATACAGCATTCACCACCTCCTCAGATGACTGAAGAGTTTTGGGCTTTAAGTGAACATTGGTGGTGGCCTGGAAAAGCCTGCTGTGGGTTGGTGGTGGCAGTGACCACAGGGCGAGGCTTCTCTACCTATGGAAAGGTGAAGGAAGAGAAGAAGGACTTTGTATTGTAGTTTGAGTGCCAGCTTAGCTGCACTGGAATACAACATCAGGTAAATTTCTAAGGATTTTTACTCCAATCTGTGGCTCCCAGGCAGCATCTCTGGACCCACCCCAACCCAGGGCCTGGGGAAACTTGCCACCCTAAAGGGAAGGGCACAAACGTGACTGGCTTCATCACCTGCTTATCATAGAACCCTAGGTCCTTCAGTGAACATAGGAAGTAGCCTGCTAGTGGTTATACTGGGTCCTGGGTGAGATCCAAAGCTGTGGTGGCTTGTGTTTGGACCCAGCATGATCCCAGTGGTGATGGCCACAGAGGTCCTTGCATCACTATAGTCCCAGGACCAGGTAACTCAGCACAGATAGAGACTGTTTGTTTGGGAGAAAGGGCAAAGAACAAGAGTTATCTCCCTGGTAATCCAGATAATTCTTCTGGATTTTATCCAAAATCATAAAGGCAGTACCTCTACAAGTCTGCAAAATAAGTAGTAGTATTAGGCTTGGGGCCCAGGTCCCTTCAAATACTTGGAAATCCTTCTCAAGAAGGTTGGGCAAAGACGAGCTCAGCCTACAAAGACTGCAATAAATACTTAATTCTTCATTGCTCAGACACTGATGGACTTTTACCAGTATCAGTAACATCTAGGAAAACACGACCTTACCAAATGAACTGAATAACGCACCAGAGGAAAGAGAAACATGCAAACTTTCAGACAGAGAATTCAAAATAACTGTTTTGAGGAAACTCAAGGAAATTCATGATAACACAAAGAAGGAATGTAGAATTTTCTCAGATAAATTTAACAAAGAGATTGAAATAATTAAAATGAAGCAGAAATCCTAGTGTTGAAAAATGCAATTGACACACTGAAGAAAGCACTGGAGTCTCTTAATAGCAGAATTGATCAAGCAGAAGAAAGAATCCGTGAGCTTGAAGACAGGCTATTTGAAAATGCACAGTCAGAGAGAACAAAAGAAACAAAGAATAAAATACAATGGGGTATATTTATAAGATCTAGAAAATAGACTCAAAAGGGCAAATCTAAGAGTTATCAGCCTAAAAGAGGAGACAGAGGTAGAGACAAAGGTAGAAAGTGTATTCAAAGAGACAATATCAGGCCGGGCGTGGTGGCTCATGCCTGTAATCCAAGCACTTTGGAGGCCAAGGCAAGTGGATCACCTGAGGTCGAGAGTTCAAAGAGACAATATCAGAGAACTTCCCAAACCTAGAGAAATATATCAACATTTAAGTACAAGAAGCTAATAGAACCCCAAGCAGATTTAATTCAAAGACTATCTCAAGTTATTTAATAATCAAACTCCCAAAGGTCAAAAGTAAAGAAATGATCCTAAAAGAAGCAAGGGAAAAGAAACAAGTAACGTACAATGAAGATTCAATACGTCTGGCAGCAGACTTTTCAGTGGAAATCTTACAGACCAGTAGAGTATGACATATCTAAAGTGCTGAAGGAAAAATGTTTTACCCTAGAATAGTATATCTGGGATAAATATACTTCCATCATGAAGGACAAATAAAGACCTTCCTAGATAAATAAAAGCTGAGAGATTTCATCGGCTCTAGACCTGTCCTACCACAAATGCTAAAGGGAATTCTTCAATTTGAAAGAAAAAGATATTAATGAGCAAGAAAAGAATCATATTAAAGTACAAATACACTGGTAATAGTAAGTACACAAAAAAACACAGAATAATATAACAGGAGAATAATGGTTACTTCTTGTCTTAAGTAGAAAAAATAAATAATGAACCAATCAAAAACAATAACTACTACAGTTTTTCAAGACACAGATAGTATAATAAGACATAAAGAGAAACACTAAGAAGTTAAAAAGTGAGGGATAAAGTCAAAATATAGAGTTTGAAATAGTTTTTATGTGTTTGTTTAAGCAATCAGCGTTGTCATCAGCTTAAAATAGTGGGTAATAACATACTGTTTACAAGCCTCATGGTAACATTAAATAGAAAATCATACCACAGATAGACAGAAAATAAAAAGCAAGAAATGAAAGCATACTACCAATACAAAATCACCTTCACTAAAAGGAAGACATGAAGGAATAAAAGAAAGAGGACAAGAATATCGCAAAACAACCAGAACCCCAAATGACAACTCCAAAATGACAGGCGTTAAGTCTCTACTTACCAATAATAATATTGAATGTAAATAGACTAATCTTTCTAATCAAAAGACACAGAGTGGCTGAATAAGTGGAAAAAATAAGACCCAATGATCCATTGCCTACAAGAAACAAACTTCACCTATAAAGATACCCATAGACTCAAAGGAAACTAAAAAAAGAGCAGGGGTAGCAATACTTATATAAGACAAAATGGATTTCAAGAAAAAACTGCAAGAAGAGACAAAAAGATCATTATTTAAAGATAAAGGGATCAATTCAGCAAAAGGATATAGCAATTGTAAATATATGCACCCAACACTGGAGCACCCAGACATATAAAGCAAATGCTATTACAGCTAAAGAGAGATAGACCTCAATACAATATTACCTGGAGACTTCAATACCCACTTTCAGCATTGGACATTCTTCAGACAGAAATCAACAAAGAAACATCAAACTTAATCTGCTCTATAGAACAAATGGACCTAACAGATATCTATAGAACATTTCATCCAGTGACTACAGAATACACATTCTTCAACTCAGCATAGGAGTAATTGTAAAGGATAGACCCTATGTTAGGTCACAAAAGTTTTAAAACATACAAAAAAATTGATTAAAATAATATCAAGTATCTTCTCTGACCACAATGGAATAAAACTAGAAATCAACAAGAGAAATTTTGGAAACTATACAAACACATGGAAATTAAACAATATACTCTCAAATGACCAGTGGGACAATGAGGAAATTGAAAAGAAAATCTAAAAATTTCTTGAAACAAATGATAATGGAAACACAACATTCCAAAACCTATGAGATACAGCAAAAGCAGTACTAAAAAGGAAGTTTATACCTACAAGTGCCTATGTGAAAAAAGAAAAAAAAGTAAATAACCTAATGATGCATCTTAAAGAACTAGAAAAGCAAGCACAAATGGAAACCAAAATTAGCAAAAGAAAAAAATAATAATAAAGATACGAGCAAAAGTAAAAGAATTCGAAATGTAGAAAACAAAACAAAAAAAATCAATGAAACAAAAAGTTGGTTTTTGGAAAATATAAATAAAATTGACAAACCTTTAGTCAGATTAATGAGTAAAAGAAAGAGAAGAACCCAAATAAATAAAATCAGAGATGAAAAAGGAGACATTACAATTGATACCACAGAACTTCAAAGGATCATTAGAGGCAAGTCTGAGCAACTATATGGCAATAAACTGGAAAACCTAAAGGAAATGAATAATTTCCTAGACATGTACAACCTACCAAGATTTAACCATGAAGAAATCCAAAACCTGAACAGACCAGTAACAAGTAATAAGATCAAAGTCATAATAAAAAGTCCCTTAGTAAGGTAAAGCCCTGACCCAATGGCTTCACTGCTGAATTCTATCAAACATTTAAAGAAAAACTAATACCAATTCTACTGAAACTATTCCAAAAAATAGAGGAGGGAGTACTTCCAAACTCATTTTACAAGGCCAGTATTATCCTGATACCAAAACCAAAGACACATCAAAAAAAAAAAAAAAAAGAAAGAAAGAAATAAAGAAAAGAAAAGAGAGAGAAAGAGAAGGAAAAAGAGAACAAGAACAAGAACGAAAGAGAACTACAGGTCAAAAATCCTCAGCATAATACTAGCAAACCAAACCAATAAAACATTAAAAAGATCATTCATCCTGTAGGTTGCCTGTTCAGTATGGCAATAGTTTTCTTTTACTGTGCAGAAGCTCTTTAGTTTAATTAGGTCCCATTTGTCAATTTTGACTTTTGCTGCCATTGCTTTTGGTATTTTAGTCATGAAGTCTTTGCCCATGCCTATGCCCTGAATGGTATTGCCCAGGTTTTCTTCTAGGGTTTTTATGGTTTTAGGTCTTACATTTAAGTCCTTAATATATCTTGAGTTAATTTTTATATAAGGTGTAAGGCAGGGGTCCAGTTTCAGTTTCCTGTATATGGCTAGCCAGTTTTCCCAATAGCATTTCTTAAATAGGTAATTATTTCCCCATTGGTTTTTTTTGTCAGGTTTGTTGAAGATCAGATGGTTGTAGATGTGTGGCATTATTACTGAGGCCTCTATTCTGTTCCATTGGTATATATATCTGTTTGGTGCCAGTACCATGCTGTTTTGGTTACCGTAGCCTTGTAGTATAGTTTGAAGTCAGGCAGAGTGATGCCTCCAGTTTTGCTCTTTTTGCTTAGGATTATCTTGGCTATACTGGCTCATTTTTTGGTTCCATATGAAATTAAAAGTGGTTTTCTTCTAATTCTGTGAAGAAAGTCAATGATAGCTTGATGGGGATAGCATTGAATCCAGAAATTACTTTGGGCAGTATGACAATTTTCACTGCATTGGTTCTTCCTATCCATTAGCATGGAATGTTTTTCCACCTGTTTGTGCCCTCTCTTATTTCCTTGAGCAGTAATTTGTAGCTCTCCATGAAGAGATCCGTCATATCACTCGTACTGTATACCTATGTTAACAATCCTACACATTCTGCACATATATCCCAGAACTGAAAGTATAATAAAAAAGAAAGATTTAAAAATGTATCTGACATTTTTAGAAGTCATGCAAACGTAAAACTGTTTGAAATGTAAAAAAAAAAAAATCACTCATCATGACCAAGTGGGATTTATCCCTAAGATACAAGGATAGTTCAAGAGACTGGGATGGGTAGTGGCATCTGGAGGTGGAAGCAGGTGGAGATTGTTAATGTATACAAAACAAATAGAAAGAATGAATAAGACCTAGTATTTGCTAGCAAAGCAGGTGACTATAGTCAATAATAATTTAATTGCACATTTAAAAATAACTAAAAGAGTATAATTGGATTGTTTTAACACAAAGGAAAACTGCTTGAGGGGATGGACATACCCCACTTTTTATGATGTGATTATTACACATTGTATGCCTGTATTATATCTCATGTACCCCATAACTACATACACCTACTATGTATCTGCAAAAATTAAATATTAAAAAAATAGCATTCTGGATTCCAAATTAAAATGGCAATCATAAAGTTAGGGTAACTGAGATTTTACATTTTTACTCACCTCCTCTGATGAAAACACATAGTAGTGATTAATGAAATATAATGATTTTAAAATAGCCAAGCTCAAAAACAATGTAAACATATCTGTGAGACACAAACTGGATCTCTGTGGGGCAAAACCTTGAGCATAAAATGAAGCAGAGGCTCACTAGCTCCCAATTCAGAGACATGCATCAGTGACTGAGAGCCAACTACCATAAAAAGTAAAAACAGTATTACCAGACGGATTAAAATCTGATGCAGAAATCATTAATAGGAACACAAATAAGCAGTACAATAATAGGAAAACTTCATTAATAATATGTAATAATCATAAACATACATGTACCTAATAGCCTAGCCTCAATATATCCCAAGAAAAATCTGACAGAATTATACAGTCAAATTATCTGTGGAGGTTATAGTCCAAGACCCTCCGTGGATACCTGAAACCCCAGATAGTATCAAATCCTATATATATTGTTTTTGCCTACATGTACATACTTACAATAAAGTTTAATTTATAAATGAGACACAATAAGACATCCACAAGAATAACTAATAATAAAATAGAATAATTGTAACAATATGATGTAATAAAAGTTATGTGAATGTGGTCTCTCTCTCAAAATATCTTATTATATTATATTTACCTATTTTTGGACCATGGTTGACCACCAGTTACTGAAACTGTCTATTAGAGGGGAAAACTGTATGTAGAAACTGAAAGATCCACAATTATATTGAGAGACTTTAACATATTTCTATCAGAAACCAATGAATGAAATAGAAAAAAAAATCTAGAGAAGATTTGACAACAAAATTAAAGTTTTATTTAGTAGAAATGAAATTTTACAGAGAACAAATAGAAAACATACATTCTTTCACGTATAAAAAATATAAAATATTTATAAAAATTAACCATGTAATAAACTACAATGGCAGACTCAAAAAATTTGAAGCAATTATCAGCATGCATATCTTATTCTCTGACATGTAATTTAATTAGGAAGCAAAAATTAAAACATATATTTATAAATTTTAAAATACATGAAATGTACACTGAATTTAAGGAGGAAATGGTAATAAAATTATGAAACATTTGGAAGTGAATAATAATGACAGTGCTATATATCACTAATGGTATGTGGCTAAAGGAATATCTAGAGGAAATTTTATAGCCTTAAATGCATTTATATAAAAATGGAAGATTTCTAAAAATAAGTTATTTTAAACCTAATGACCTACATAAGAAATAACAGACTAAAGCTAAGATAAGAAACTAAGAAAAAAAGAATAATGGAGAATAACAGAAATTAATGAAATAGAAAACACAACAACAAAGAGCAACAAATCAAAAGCTGATTCTTTGGAAGGAGATTCTAACAAAAATGGGTTTAAAAAAAGAGAGGTCTGATCTCTGCACCAAAAACTGCTGCTTTTGTGGAAGCTGGGTCTACAAAAGAAAATGAGAGAGAGAGCAAGAAGAAAGGGAGTGGGGATAAAGAGAGAGAAAGAGAGAGAAAAGGCTCAAGTAAAAATATGGCAATAAAAAGGGGACATAATTAGAAATACAGTTTGGATTTGAAAATCACAAGTGAAATCTATGAACAAATTTATGCCAGTAAATTTGAAAATGTATATAAACCAGATCTTTTTCTAGTAAGCTTACTCAAGAGAAATTAGAAAACATAAAGATATGGATGACTATACATAAAGTCAGTGGAAAGACTTACGGACAGTAAAACAGATGGTTTTACAAGTGTCCCAAATCTAAAAGAAATAAATATTATTATTTATATTTTCAAGATGGAGTTTTGCTCTTTTTTTTTTTTTCAAGATGGGGTTTTGCCCAGGCTGGAGTGCAGTGGTGCGGTCTAGGCTCACTGTTCTCACTGCAACCTCTACCTGCCTGGTTTAAGCGATTTTCCTGCCTCAGCATCCCTAGTAGCTGGGATTACAAGTGCCTGCCACCACGCTGGCTAATTTTTGTAGTACTTTTAGTAGAGACAGGGTTTCCCCATGTTGGCCAGGCTGGTCTGAAACTCCTGAGCTCAGCTGATCCACCTGCCTTGGTCTCCCAAAGATAACTTTTTTATTATGCAAGTTGTTTCAGACAGCAGATAAAGAAGAAAGGCTAACTCAGTATGCTTTATGTGAGTAGCATAGATCAACCAAATCAGAGTAGGGAAATACAAGTAAAAAATATTTTTAGACCAATTTTATTTATTATGATCATAGAAAAAATTCTAAATACATTAGCAAACCAAGTTTAGCAGATTATTATTTTAGATACCTCACAAAAAATAGAGTTTATTCAGGAATTCAAAGGTGAGTCAGCATCACCAAAGCTAGTAACTTAACACACAATATTAATAGATTATCAGAGAAAATAGTAGCATCTCACGGGATGCAGAAGTCCACTTACTAATATTCATATATTATTTCTGAAAATATTCTTAACAAACAAGGAATCGAAGGAAACTTCAGGAACTTGATACAGGACACTTAATAAATATATAGCAAACATTGTGCTTAATAAATAATCTAGAAATATTCTTATTAAAACAGTATCAATACAAGGGTATTCTTTATCATTTCTTATCAATAAAAATAGGAAACTATAATTAGAAAGCCATAAACAAAACTAACTCTATCTGAAGACAATATTATCTGCATAGAAAATTCAAGAGAAACTATGGACATCGTATTAGAAGTGTTCATATAGTTTAGCAAAGTTTTTGAATACAAGATCAACTCATCAAAATCATCAGCATTGTCATATGCCAGTAACAGTAAAACAGAAAATATAATAGAAAAATACATCCTGTGCGCTATAGCAGCAAAATATATAAGGTATCTAAAAATGACTTTAACAAAAGATGTACAAGATCTTTATAAGATGATATAAAGCAATATTTAAGGGAACAAAAGAAGAATGAGAAGACATACTAGCTACACAGATGGGAAGACTCAATACTATTAACATGTCTATTCATTCCAAATTTATGTATGTATTCGAAAGACTGTCATTGCCCTACAGCCTAAGACTTATTAGAAGCTAAGAGGAAAAATGCAGTATAATATTGTTGCAAGGATAGACACACCGACAATACAGAAGAGAAACTTCAGAAACAGACTCCCATTTATGTGAACGCTAGATACATGGCAGAGGAGAAAATCCAAGTGAGTAGAGAAATGAACAATGCTGGGGAAACTGGTTCTCCTTATGGAAAAGTCACATACAACTATGTTCCAAAACCAATGAGACAAAACTAGTTTGTAAGAAATTACAAAAATAATTTTCATAAGAATTAAAGGCCTAAATATAGGGGGAAAGAAAATCCTTAATGTCTTTTGAAGGCTATATAAGAAAAGATCCTTATGGCTTCGAGATAGGAAAGAATTTATTAAAATAAAAAATGACAAATCATCAAAAAACTTTTAAATTTCATAAATATCTTTATCTCTTTACAATTCAAAATCATAAAAATATCCATTTGTCTATTGTAAATGGGATTTTGTTCTTGATTTGCCCTCAGTTTGAACAATATTGGTGTATTAAAATGCTATTGATTTTGTACACTGATTTTGTATACTGAAACTTTTTTCCTTTCCAACTTTTATTGTAGATTCAAGTGATACATGGACAGGTTTGTTACATAGTGATTTGTGTGTTGTGGATGTTTGGTGTACAGATAATTTTATCACCCAGGTAATCAGTATAATACCCACTAGGTAGTTTTTCAACCATCACCCTCCTCCCAAGCTCCACCCTCAAATAGGCCCCAGTGTCTATTGTTCCCTTCCTTGTGTCCATGTGAACTCAGTGTTTAGCTCCTGCTTTTAAGTAAGAACATGCAGTATTTGGTTTTCTGTTCCTGTGTTAATTCACTTGAAATAACGACCTCCAACTTCATCCATGTTGCTGCAAAGCCCATGATCTCATTTTTAATAGCTAGGTAGTATTTTATGAGATATATGCACCACATTTTCTTTATCCATATACCGAAACGTAACTGAAGTCATTTACCAGGTCTAGGAGAATTTTAGCAGAATCTTTAGGGTTTTCTAGGTATGGAATCATATCATCCCTGAAGAAAGCTGGTTTGACTTATTTTCCTATTTGGATGCCTTCTATGTCTTTCTCTTTCCTGATTGCTCTGACTAGCATCCTACTACAATGTTGTATAGGAGTAGTGACAGGGGGCATCCTTGTCATGTTTCAGTTCTCAAAGGGAATGCTTCCAGCTTTTGCCCATTCAGTATGATTCTGACTGTGGGTTCA
Source organism: Aotus nancymaae (assembly GCF_030222135.1). NCBI lineage: Eukaryota > Metazoa > Chordata > Mammalia > Primates > Aotidae > Aotus > Aotus nancymaae. The sequence goes on along the minus strand of NW_026988476.1, from coordinate 18,872,502 downwards.
TCATAGATGGCTCTTCTTATTTTGAGGTATGTTCCTTCGATGCCTAGTGTGTTGAGAGTTTTTATTATAAAGGAATGTTGGATTTTATCAAAAGCTCTCTCTGAATCTATTAAGATGATCACATTGATTTTATTTTTAAACTTTTATGTGGAGAAGCCAATCTTGCATCCCAGGGAAGAAGCCCACCTGATCATGGTGAATTAACTTTTTGATATGCTGCTGGATTCAATTTACTAGTATTTGCTTGAGGATTTTTGTGTTTATGTCCATCAGAGATATTGGCCTGTAGTATTCATTTTTCACTGTGTCTTTTACAGGTTTGGGGGTCAGGGTGATGCTGGTTTTGTAGAAAGAGTCAGAAAGGAGTCCTTCCTCATTTTTTTGGAATTGTTTCAGTAGAATTGGTACCAGCTCTTCTCTGTATATGTGTTAGAATTCTTCTGCAAATCCACTGTGTCCAGGGCTTTTCTCGACTGGTAGGTTTTTGATGAGTGATTCAATTTTAGAATCTTTTATTGGTCTATTCAGGGTTTCAATTTATTCCTGATTGAATCATGCGAAGTTATGTGTCCTTAAGAAATTACCCATTTCCTCTAGATTTTATAGTTTGTGTACATAGAGGTGTCCCTAGCAGTCTCTGAGAACATTTTTTATTTCTGTGGAATCAGTTGCAATATCACCTTTGTAATTTCTGATTGTGATTATTTGGATATTCTCTCTCTTTCTGTTTTTTGTTTGGTTAGCCTCTATCAATCTTGTTTATCCTTTCAAAGAACCAAATTTTGGTTTCACTGATGCTTTATATGGGTTTTTGGGTTTCAATTTTGTTCAGTTCTGTTCTGATTTTAGTTATTTCTCTTCTTCTGCTAGCTTTGGGGTTAGTTTGTTCTTGTTTTTCTAGGTCCTCTAAATGTATTATTAGATTGGTAATTTGAGATCTTTCTAACTTCCTGATATAGGCATTTAGAGCCATAAACTTTCCTTTTAACACTGCTTTTGTTATATCCTGAGATTTTGGTATGTTGTGTTTTTGTTTTCATTTATTTCAAAGATTATTTTTTTATTTCTGTCTTATTTTTGTTGTTTACCCAAAGGTCAATCAGGATCAAGTTGTTTTATTTTCACATAGTTGTGTAGTTTTAAGAGATCTTCTAGGTTTTGACTTCTATTTTTATTCCACTGTGGTCCAAGAGTATAGGTGGTATTATTTTGATTTCTAGAACCTATTGAGAGACACTTTATGGCAGAGCATGTGGTCGATGTTAGAGTATATTCCATGTTCAGATAAGAAAAATATATATTCTGTGGTTGATGGGTAGAGCAGTCTATAAATATTTATTAGGTTCCTTGGTCAAATGTCTAATTGAAGCCCAGAATTTCTTTGTTAGTGTTGTGCTTTAGTAATCCAATGTTGTCAGTAGGGTGTTGAAGTCCCACACGATAATTGCGTGGCTGTCATTTTGTATATGTAGAAGTACTTGTTTTATGAATCTGGGTGCTCTAAGGTGTGTACATCTACAGATTCAATGCTATTCCTATCAAACTACCAACATGATTTGTCACAAGTAGAAAAAAAAACTATTCTAAAGTTTATATGAAACAAAAAAAGAGCCTGAATAGCCAAGCAATACTGAGCAAAAAGAACAAAGCCAGAATCATCACATTACCTGACTTCAAACTATGCAATAGCACTACAATAAGCAAAACAGCATCATACTGACACAAAAATAGACACACACACCAATGGACCAGAAAACAGAATTCAGAAATAAAGCCACACACCTACACCCATCTGGTCTTTGAAAAAGTTGGCACAAAATAAGAAATGGTGAAAGGACTTCCTAGTTAGTAAATGGTGCTGGGATAACTAGTTAATTATAGGTAGAAGAATGAAACTAGACCCCTACTTTTTCCATGTGCAAGAATTAATTCAAGATGGATTAAAGATTTAAATATAAGACCTCAAATTATAAAAATTCTAGAAGAAAACCTGGGAAACACCATTCTGAATATTGGCCTAGGGAAATAATTTATGACTACATCCTTGAAACTGCAACAAAAACAAAAATTGAACAAATGGAACCTAATTAAACTAAAGAGCTGCTGCACAACGAAAGACACAGTCAACAGAGTAAACAGACAACCCACAGAATAGGACAAAATACTTCCAAACTATGTGCCTGACAAAGGTCTAATATCCAGAATCTATAATGAACTTAAACAATTCAACAAGCTAAAAATGGGCCAGGCATTGTGGCTCATGCCTTTAATCACAGCACTTTGGAAGGCCGAGGTAGGCAGCTCATGAGGTCAGGAGATCAAGACCATCATGGCTAACATGGTGAAACTTGTCTCTACTAAAAACACAAAAAATTAGCCAGACATGGTGGTGCACACCTGTACTCCCAGCTACTCGGGAGGCTGAGGCAGGATAATCGCTTAAACCTCGGAGGCGGAGGTTGTAGTGAGCCAAAATCAGGCCAGTGCACTCCAGACTGGGTGACAGAGTGAGACTCCATCTCAAAAAAGAAAAAAAAAAAAACATTAAAAAGCAGGCAAAGAACATGAACAGACACTTCTCAAAAGAATACACACAAACATATGAAAAATTCTCATGTCACTAAACATCAGAGAAATGCAAATCAAAACCACAATGAGATACTATTTTTCATCAGTCAGAATGTCTATTATTAAAAGAACAAACAAATTAACAGATGCTAGTGCTACAGAGAAAAGGAAATGCTATTACAATGTGCATGGAAATATAAAGTAATTCAGCCACTGTGGAAAGCAGTTTGGAGATTTCTCAAATAAATAAAAACAGAACAACCATTCAACCCAGCAATCCCATGACTGGATATATACCCAAAGGCATATAAATCATTTTACAAAAAAGCCATATGCACTCATTTGTTCATTGCAGCACTATGCACAATAGTAAAGACATGAAATCTACCTATGTACCCATCAATGGTGGATTGTATAAAGAAAATGTGGTATACATAGACCATGGAATACTACACATCCATAAAACAGAATGAAATTATGTTCTTAGCAGCAACATGGATACAGCTGGAGGCCACCATCCTAAGCAAATTAACACAGGAAAGGAAAAGCAAATGCCACATGTTCTCTCTTATAAGTAGGAGCTGATTATTAGGTACATAAAATTAGGAAAAATAGACATTGGGGACTACTTGGGTGAGAGGGCAGCAGAAGGGCAAGGGCTGAAAAACTACCTATTGGGTACTATGCTGACTACTGAGTGATAGGATCATTTATACCACAAACCTCAGTATCACACAACATGCCCATATACCAAACCTGTACGTATATCCCTTAAATCTAAAATAAAAGTTGAAATTATTTTAAAAAAAACTTGATTATTAGCATGCTTTAAACACCAGACATTTCCCCCATTTTCTTCTTTTTTATTGCATTTTAGGTTTTGGGGTACATGTGAAGAACATGTAAGATTGTTGCATAGGTACACACGTGGCAGTGTGATTTGCTGCCTTCCTCCCCATGGCATTTCTCCCCATGATATCTCTCCCCACCTCCCCACCCCCTGCTGTCCCTCCCCTATTTCCCCCCAACAGACCCCGGTGTGTAGTGCTCCCCTCCCTGTGTCCATGTGTTCTCATTGTTCAACACCCGCCTACGAGTGAGAACATGTGGTGTTTGATTTTGTGTTCTTGTGTCAGTTTGCTGAGAATGATGGTTTCCAGGTTCATCCATGCCCCTACAAAGGACGCGAACTCATCGTTTTTGATGGCAGCATAGTATTCCATGGTGTACATGTGCCACATTTTCCCTGTCCAGTCTATCATTGATAGGCATTTGGGTTGGTTCCAGGTCTTTGCTATTGTAAACTGTGCTGCAATGAACATTCGTGTGCATGTGTCCTTATAGTAGAATGATTTATAATCCTTTGGATATATACCCAGTAATGGGATTGCTGGGTCAAACGGAATTTCTATTTCTAGGTCCTTGAGGAATTGCCACACTGTCTTCCACAATGGTTGAACTAATTTACACTCCCACCAACAGTGTAAAAGTGTTTCTATTTCTCCACATCCTCTCCAGCATCTGTTGTCTCCAGATTTTTTAATGATCACCATTCTAACTGGCGTGAGATGGTGTCTCAATGTAGTTTTGATTTACATTTCTCTAATGACCAGTGATGATGAGCATTTTTTCATATGTTTGTTGGCCTCATGTATGTCTGGTTCTCCCTCTTAACTAGGTCTTTCCTGTCAAATAAATCAGCTCTTATTTTTTCCATCTTAAAAATATTTTAAACATCTTGAATATATTTTTTTCTATTTCCTTTTATGGAAAAATTCCTCAAAAGAGTTATTTATTATTGATGACTCCAATTTCTCTTCTATTATTGTATCATTTATCTAATTTGTTGAAGCGAATCACCTTGAATCCACTCCACCAAAACCACTCTTGTAAAAGCCTCCAATGATCTCCAAATTGTTTAGTTGAATGATCAATTCTCTACCCTCATTTAATAGAGTTTGATGATCATTCTCTCCTCTTTAAAACCTTGTCTTTATGTAGCTTCCAAACAATATATTCCCATGGTTTTCCTCCTTGCTTACCAAGATATTTCTTTCTGCTCTTTTTTGTTGATCCCTCTTTATCTCTTTGTTCTTTTAGTGTTGGAGTGTTTCAGTGTTCAGTCATTGTCCTGTTTTCCCTTTCCTTTCTATTTCCACTGATCCAGATTCATGATTTTAAATACCATAGAAATACTATCACTCTCAAATGCATTTCTCATTTGAGCTTCAGAGTTACATATACAATTGTCTACTTGATGTCTCTATATGGCTAACTAAAGGCATCTTAAATTTAACATGTACAAACTAAACTCTTGATCTCCCAACAATCTGATCTTCCCAGCATCTTCTCTACTTCTCCATTTCATTTTTTCCATTTGCTCAAGCCAAAATGCTAGTCTCCTCTTTCTGTCACAGTCCACATCAAATTCCTCAGAAAACCTTATTAGCACATTTTCAATGTATAGCTGACATGTGGCCACTACTCTCCTCTATTGTACCATCTGGATCTAAGCCCTTATCATTCCCACCTACACTATTGAATAACCTCCTAATTTATATTCTTTCTTCCATCTTTGTCTGGTCTATTCTTAAATCAGCAGCCAGAGTAATCTTGTTCAAAGACAGGATGATTTTGTTACTCCTTTGCTCAAAACACCACAGTAACATTTCATCTCACTCAGGAAAAAACAAAAAAAAACACATCATGACAATTGCCTAAAAAGTAAGTTTCAATTCCAACTGTAATTGTTTTCTTAAATGCTCATAATACTGTTAATTGGGATGTTTCTCTACAATAAATAAGACAGGGCCCCTATTGTTCATTTGTACAACATGTTCTGATGGCGGAATGACTTCCTAAATTTGAACTTGAAGTTGACATAGGGAGAAGCAATCTGACACCTATGTTGCAACCAGTCTATTTTCTTTTTTTCTTTTTCTTTTTTTTTTTTTTTTAGAGAAAGAAAGAAAGAGAAAGAAAAAGGGGGAGAGAGAACAGGATTCTTGCTCTATTGCCCAGGCTGGAATGCAATCTAAAAATAGGTATTAAAAACCTCTTTTATGCCGATAATTGTGCTTAACAACGGAGACAGGAAGGAATAAGGGAGGAAAATAACAAACAAACAGCCAACCAATATTTCATTTAAGTCTGTGAAATGCTATGCAAATGCTGAAGAGTGATTTACTTCCAATTATGTAGTCACTTTCAAAATAGGTGTAATATGATACTGAGAAAAACGTATGTTCTGTGGACCTGGGGTGGAGAATTCTATAAATATTCACTAAGTTTACTTATTCCAGGTCTAAGTTCAAATCATAGATGTCCGTATTAATTTTCGATGTCATTGAAAATAGAGCTAAAATTTTAATGGATCTAAAATTTTCCTAGGTTATTCTTTTTCCTAACTCATTATAAGTGCTATATAAAAAGTTATTGCTACTCCTATGATTCATCAAGGGTAAAATGAATTACCAGAATTGAGATTTGAAAGAGAATTTCCCAAGAACAACATAGTGTTCCTGGATTTCAGTGCTTTGAATACTCCTAGCAATGAATGTGTCTTTTCAGTAAAATACTGAAGGGAAGCAGTTGTTGATTTCCTATTATGATTATTGTATGAAATTAAACAAGAACTAACAAGGCCTACTGACCCTGAAGGAATTGGAGAAGGGACAGATGAGTTTTTACAAGCAGAACAGTATGAAGCATGAAGCTTAGAGAATGGACAAGCCAGACGAGTGAATAGTGTCACAGTGGTAGGGAAGGCTTAGGGGTAAAGGATGGTTTTGGAAGCATCAGGGAATTCATTGGGGAACTTGCACAGGGCAAAGTGTGGCATATTTTTATTTTTTGTTGTTGTTGTTTTGAGAGAGAGTTTTGCTCTTTTCACCCAGGCTGGAGTGCAGTGGCGCAATCTCCACTCACTGCAACCTCCGCCCCCGACCCCTATCCCAGGTTCAAGCAGTTCTCCTCCCTTAACCTCCTGAGTATCTGGGATTACAGGTGCCTACTACCATGCCCAGCTAATTTTTGTATTTTTAGCAGAGACGGGGTTTCATCATGTTGGCCAGGCTGGTTTCAAACTCCTGACCTCAGGTGATTTACCCACCTCAGCCTCCCAAAGTGCAGAGATTACAGGCGTGAGCCACCATGCCCGGCCCAAAGTGCCTTTTTTTAAAGCTGGGCTTTCCGACAGAAAAAAAAAAAAAAAAGACAGGGCCCCTATCCCTTCTCTGACCTCTTCCGTTATCATTTGCTTTTCATTTGCTCCTCTCCAACCACAGTGGTTCTCCTGATAACTCTTTGACCCTACCAAGAGTACACTCATCTTATGACTTTCATCCTTGCCATTCTCTTTACCTGAAATGCTTTTCCCCCAGAGAGCCATACAACTTACTCTCTCGCCTCCTCTAGGTACATATATTAATATGTTACCTTCTAAGGGAGGCCTTACCAATCAACCTCTTAAAAAAATTATAACACTTCCCTCCCTCTAGCATGCTCTAGCCTTCTTTCATGCTTCAGTTTTCTCTGTAACACACATCACTATCTAATGTGCCCTTTAATTATTTCTGTTTTATTTTCTATTGTCTCCCCTCCCACTGGAAGGTAACCTCCATAAGGGGAGATTTTTTTCTGTTTTCTTACTGCTGCTATCTCCAATATCTATTGCAGCGTATAGCACATTTTATATTCAATAAATATTTGTTGAATAAATGAATGCACAGATAAATAGCACAATTTTAACAGCAAAAAAAAAATGAAAATGATTTAAATGTCCTGCAACAGAAAAATAAACAAGTTCAATGTAATCTAATAACACAATCTCAGAAATATATTGTGGGGGGTAGAAGGGAGGAATCTACAGAAAGTGTGATATCAGTTATAAAGCTTAAAACACTGCAAAATAATACTTGCTTCATTTACAGTTAAATACATATGCAACAATAGAACAAAATCACCTATGGGTAAACATGAAATTCAAGAGAGTCTTAACTGTGGGATAAGAGAAAAATGGGATGATAAAACTAAACAGGAGATTTTATTTATTGGTGAATTTTGAAATACGTATATACACTCCCAGTACTATTGGAAATATTTAACAATTTAGGCAAATGTGTCTCTCATTTGCCTAAAACCCACCTTTACATGTTGTCAGTGTTTCTAACTAGTGAACTGGAGATCTTGGGTGAAAAGGAGATTTTCAGATAGAGCTCTAGGAAGACAGTCTATGACTTCACTCAGTTCAGAAAGTGAATTGAGTGTACTTCAGCAAGTTGAGCATAAAACCGCACAGAATGCATTAAGGATTCTAAATTTTGCTTGCAGTGTGACATTAATCAATCTCTAGTGATTCTTAGATCTTCACAGTTCCATAACCAACTCTTTTTACATTTTTTATTATTATACCTAAAGTTCTGGGATACATGTACAGAACGTGCAGGTCTGTTACATAGGTATACATGTGCCATGGTGGTGGTTTGCTGCACCCATCAACCAATCATCTACATTAGGTATTTCTCCTAATATTATCCCTCCCCTAGCTCCCCACCCCCAAGAAAGGCCCCGGTCTGTGATGCTCCCCTCCCTGTGTCCATGTGTTCTCATTGTTCAGCTCCCACTTATGAGTGAGAACATGTGGTGTTTGGCATAACCAACTCTTATTCTATCACCCACAGCCAGCTTGTGCTGTAATGTAGCATAAAACTTCCAGGCATTCCCACCACACACCCTACTGAGGGCTTAATGTGTTCTCAGCATGCAACTTTCCAAAGAAATAATACTTTTTTTAAACACAAAAACATGACCTTATCACAAAGTCTTGTAAATTCAGATTTTAATCTAATTATTAGACATCCATAAAGTTGAATTACTCAAATTGTTTTATATTTGCTATAGAAATCATTAGAAAACGACAAAGCACCTTCTTATTCTGGATAAAATAGACGTGCTGTGTTTTAGGATCCCATCGGCTCTTCTTTTGCTATAAATTCCATCTAAAATGTAATAGTGTATTTTCTTAAAAATTAAAACAGCTCGTCTTGAACTAATTTCCATCTGCTATACAGGAAGCTCACATTTATCTTTATAAGACACCATTCACCCCACTCCTTTTAATAAGAGAAGCTATGATGGTACAAATAAATTAATTCAGTATTTATTGGGAGACAAACCCTTAAATCCACAAATATTTAATAGGCACAGGTATTATTCTGAACGAATGCTTTTCCATTTACATAGATACAGGAAACTGTCATTCTAAATCAACCACCCTCATCCCCACCCACCATCCTTCTTAGCATGGTCCTGTGCTTAATTCATCTTTCTAATTACAGCAATAAGGACTTAGTCTGTTAATGAACAGTTCCTTATGCGAATGGTCCTCACCTGAATGAATGAGGAATAACTGTGGACTAGTTAATATTAAAATGTCTAATTGAAATTAGTCCTTATAAATTTGTTGTTCAAAGTTGACAGTGGTTTGACTGATTTCTACCAGCTCTGACTTCCACCTACCCTCTCCCTAAAGAATTGAGTAAGTAGCCTCTCCGGCCCACCATTTGGCCTAAAATAAGAAATCTTGCCCTTTAATTGCATTTACATTGTAACCTAAAGGTAAGGAATCCGTATCAAAATAGGAAATTTTAACATCAATGGACCCAAGAAGCTCATCTATTGCCTGTGTCAAATCCTGATACTAAGTTGACAGGTGGCTCATATATCTAGCTGGCTCTGCTCTTCAGCTAGACGCAGAGATCACAGCTGCTATTACACATTTAGAGATGTAGACTTTAACAACAAAAGAACAACTCACAGCTCCACACATAATATTGTCATAAAACAATTGTTGACATAACTTAGTCCATCCTTGTTAAGAGAGGACCTGTAAGAAGCCATTCCTTTTGGGGTTATGGTTATCTACAGGCAACATGGTAAATACATTGTTATAATTTATAATTTAATGAGTTATATTACAGTAAAAACAATTTCACACTTTTACTACTTGTCCCCTCCAAAAATATCACACATTGGTAGGAGGGTTTTGTTTGGGAGGGGTTTTGAGATGAGCTCAGCATGCTTCCCATTGATTTCTAGGAGCCAATTCCAAGAGACAGAAGATCCCCAAGTGGTGCTGATTACACAGACCTCTGCATTTCTGTTGTACTATTAGTGAACACTGACTGTTTAACAGATTAGTTTGCCAGACCTGGAAATAGTGAGATGAGTAAGATGCTGACACTAGCCTCCAGGATGTCTACTCACACACATAGATAGACAAGCACAACACGACGAATAAAAAGCTGCCCAAGAAACCAAACTTCTCCCAGCCTCAGAAAGAGCACCTAATTCTAGCTGAGGTGATCAAAAAAAGCTCTTGGCAAGAGTTCACACTTAGAGTAAGTCATTAGGAACAAATGAGAATGTGTAGCATGTGGATAAGATGGATAAGGGCACACCAAGCAAAGGAACAGCACATACACAGAAGCACAGACATATAGACTAATGTGGAGAATCCAGACAAAAGCATACGATGGATGTGGAACTTTATCTTGAAGGCAATAGGATCCTTTCAAAAATCAGATCCTTCCCAAGCAAGGAAGTGAACTGATCACACAAGTGCTTCAGGAAGATCACTATGTCAGCAGCATGGAAAATGGATCAGAGGAGGGCCAGAGGAGAAATGGGAAGCGAACTGTGTGGCAAAAAAATCTACAAACTATATCAGCGGTCTGTCACATCAGGAAATGTGTCAGACCAATTTGGCACTAAACAGTACTTGGGTGACAAGAGAGAAATATTTCAAATGTTGTTGGAAAATCATTATAACTGTATTCTCTATGAAAATAATAATGAAATAATAATAAAACAATAATTCACCATCATTTAGTGTCTTTTATCCTCACAACTATTCTACAAGGTAGAGTTTATATTCCATTTTACAATCACAGCAACAAAATCAGAAAAATTAAGTAAATTAATTCAAATCACATATCTACTAAATGGCAGAATCAAGATCCAAACCTGAGTTGTCTAGCTCCAAACCCCTCCCTCTTTTTATTGCACCATGACTTGTCTTGGATTCTCCATCTCAGGGGGTTTACCAATCAAGTCCCCCAAACGATCATTAAATAGTGGTCTCTTAGAAAATATTCCAATAAGGTTAATGTGGAAATTTCTCCATCATTTTATTTTCCTCTTCCATGTATTCAAGGTTAAAACATGTTTCACAGAAAATGGACTAGAAGGAAACTAGCCACCGTAGTGCTGATCCAGGACACATGGGGTTATTTTCAAGGCTAAAACAAATTCTCAGAGAGAAATACTAACATTAAATTATGTTAAAAGTATTTTTGGCTCTTACTAAATGATGCATGTAGAAAGGCTAGTTTAAAATAGTCACAGATTGGGGGCTGGGAGAGAGGAAAGATACCTCACTGGCATGCCCTTGCTTAAATTGCCTAATTAGTCATGCAAAATGCAACCTATATGCAATGGATGAGTTAACATTGCTATCACAACCTTCACTTTTCCATTATCTGACTTTTATGAGTTTAAATTTGCAATCTTAAAGGTTGCGGTTGCGCCACTCTAGAATTTTTGCATTTAATTAAACACAGCAATAGAGAAAAATCACATTTTTCAAAACAAATGTTCATCATCTTAAATCTAGCAATAAAAAGATGAGTCATCAACATTCTCAGAGGAAAACTTTCAACTTGCCTTGCTACCATATTACTATGCTTTTTTTTTTTACAGCCAACATGAGATCTGCGAAAAACATGTGGCTACATCTATAAAAGATGATTACTATATTTGTTTTTAAACTTTTCTACATGCTATTCTGTGACAGAGTACAAAATCAAATCTAGCTAGAATATGTCAATTAAGCCTTTAATAGATGTAACTTTATTTTTTACTATTATAATATGCCAAAGTAAATTATCTCTTCAAAATTTCAATACAATATTTTTTATAATTTAAGTTATATATCCTCAAATCACATGAAGTACACCAAATACCAATATCAAAACCCAATGAAACAAAATCATCATTTTTCCTAAAATTGAGTGGGGAGAGTGATTCTCAGAGTATGTTAAAAACACTAAAAATTACATATATTGTAATGGCATCTTATGGCAACATTTAAACCTATGAGGTAAGATTTTGGTGGTCATTAAAGTGTCCTCTGAACTGGAATGTAAATATTATGGCCTTAATTTTAAAGGAGTCTACATGTGGATAAATCTTTCATTATTTAATCAATAAATATTTATATGTTATCTTCTAAAGCCAGGCCCTATACTAGACTCCATCTGCAGAAGGGGTACACTGGCCTTGACAGACACATTTTCTTCTATTGGAGGAGAGTTTGCTGAGAAAAAGAGCAACGGTGGTTAAGTGGATGTTTTGAGGAAGATGACAAATGTTTGGAAACGGTGATATGAAGAAACAGAAGAGCTAATTAAGGACAATACTGAGGTTGAAAAAATCACACTACATACCGTGAGTCTGATGTGAGTCCTCTCAACTCCGATTTCATCTGGCATTTTCAGCAACTGAGACACAAGAATAGAGAAGGCAGACGCAAATTAGAGTTAACAGAGTAGATCGAGTAGAAACATAGGGAGACTCCAATGTTGAGAATGCTGTTAAGAGAATGGATGGTGTCATACTCCAGGCTTCTAGACAATATTTGGATTCATGTAATAAAGAAGGAACTGAGATCTGGCCAGTATAAGAGTTACACTGGCCACCACAATAGACAAGCACAGTTTGCTCATGTGCTTCTCACATCTAAGTCAGTTCTTAAGAGGCCACCTTGGTAAGAAGGCCAGGTCCCTCTTGAGAAAGAACTCTATAATGCTACTATGCATACATACTATAATTATTATTCTGATTCTTCCCCAAAGGGACCTGCTGCCATTTTTCAGGGTGCCCATGCACTCAGGGAAAGGGAATAACCATACTTTTCAAGAACAGCTAGATATGGGATGTGAATGATATCATCATGGTTTTCTGTTTAGAAACAGGGGCTTTTGGTCACCAGTTGATAAGTGAAGATTTTCCCCAAGTTTATCTGATAGACGATCCAATGAGTTTTTGGATTCAGCTTGTAGGTCCCTGTTCCTCATGTTTTATAATGGAACAGATATACCCTGACCTGTGCAATAGGGGCGTTATGGTAGAAAGAGATTAGTAGAAACCTTAAAATGACCTCCCAATAATATTATCTCTGACTAAGAAACCTATTTTAAGGCTAAGGCTATGACAGAAGGCCAAAGACAACAGATGGCACTGGTCTTCCCATGATCTCCATCAGCCAGAAACAGCCAGTCTCATAGGATCGTTGCGTGGCCTGTTAAAGGCATAACTAAGACACCCTCTTGAAGACAACACCTTTAAGGATTGAGTTGCTGTCATCCAAAAGCCAGTGTCTTATATGGGAGGCTGTATCTTCAAAGGCTAGAATGTATATCTGTTGTTGAGATTCACTCGGGGTGGCTGGCAAAATGTTAGCATTTTAAATTTTACTCCAATCTTAGCAGAGAATTACAATCTGGGAAGTCACTTGTATACAAAAAAATACATGAAATTTTACTGTGGAACACCTGCGGAGAGCAGCCCTGCGAATCCCGGAACCCGCCCAGGTGCTGCTTGCTGCCTTCCGCTTGTGTTGCTGGCTCCTCAAGCCCGGCGGGCTTGGGTGGAGCTTCCGTGCCAGAGCCTTTTTTCCCTTTTCTTTTCTTTCGCTTGTCTGTGGGGCTCCGGCCTTTAACGCCTTTTTCCTTATCCTTTTATAAACATACACTGATTGCCTTGCTGATCATCAATTACTGGGCAGGTTAAGAGTTCTTTCTTCAATGCTGCTTGCTTAAGACAAGTTCCTATAGCCGTAGCACTTTCTTTGTCCCTTTTCCTATTCATCCGATGCCTTTGTGCATTATTTTTCCCCACTTGTTCCCAAACTTTATGTCCAGCGTGCTCCTTGGCAGGAACCATGGGCTCTGGGAAGTAGCAGTTTGAATTACATCTTTTAATGGAGCTTGATACTGTTTAGGTTGCGCTGATAACTGCTGCCCCATGATGAATCCCTATCCTGAAACAATGCCTCCCGAGCTTGGCAATCCCCAGTGGGTACCAAAGACTTACTGACTACTTGACCTGACCACGCAGTCCTCTTTACTTTCCGTTCCCAGAAGGTCCGTTCCTTCTTCCCAGCAATGCTCACGTTGGTCTGCTCTACGTTTGAGTGCCTGCTGTGATGGTATCACATCGTGGTTACCACCCGAGATGTTTAACAGCATCTGCGAAGGTCCGGACTGCAGACCCTGACTCACTGACGGATGAATAAATCCACCCTCACACCTGGTTCAGTGATTCAAGTGGGCCAGGGATGGTCATCAGCTGCTTTCAGAGGGCAAAATGCAACCAATCAATCAAGACCCCCTGTACATCCACACATTTATTCTGTTAAGATTTCACAACAAAGGATCTAAGTCAACACACCTGTGGACAATTAACATGGTCGAAAGAGCGGTTTTACGACTGATAAAAGCTTTAAGTTCCAGGCCCAGAGTAAACACTATTAAAGAGTAATTCCCCTTTGATCTCCCCCTGAAAGGACTATCCAGCACAAAGTTTACATGCGTAAACAGAGTAGAGACAAAGGGATGTGGGGTAAACAGACTTAAACTGGGAAAGCCTCTTAGTCTCTCTCCTGTGCTAAGGTAAATAAGGGGGCTGCCTTCAGCCTGCCCCAATAAAAGCTTTTAGCCTTCCAAAAGGTTTGACATTACAATCTATAACTTTTCCTAATATTTTGCCAGCCAGCCCAAGTGAATCTCAACAATCTGTGACCCAAAGGGTAAAAATAAAATTGGCCATTGAAACCATCTACCCCAGCGACCTACTCACAGAATGTGTGCTCATCATTCCTGCAACCTTAGTCTCTGACAAGTGAGGAGGGAGACAGGTAAATAAAGGAGGTTTCTACCAAAAGCCACATCTCTACATCTATGCTAACAATCTTGTCACTTTGGCTCCTTGTGTCAAGAGTCTAGGAGAAAAATAAAGGAGTGAAGGTAGTGGCAAAGATGAGGGACGCTAACTGACAAGATGAGCTAGTGTTGCTTGTAAACAAAGGAGCAGGGATCAGTGCATCTGGAATGCAGGGTGTCTCATGTTTCCATTCCCACAGATTAAAGTCAATCACAGCAACCACAGTCTAATAAGGACAAAAAAAAAAAAAACCACCAGGACTCAGACTCCTTGGGGAAGAAGTCTGGGTTATCCCATCAGACAGGCATTTCAGATCAGCAAAATTCTGATAAATTATAAGGAAAATCAAGAACACATGGTGGAAAAGGTAAATGAAGTCTATGAAATAAGGCATCAGAACCAGCTGTAGAAGTTGAGACTATAGCCTGTTTTAACTCTCCTTGCTCTCCTTCAGAAACTGTAGTGGCCACCACTTTGAAGTGAACTCTGTGACCTGTAGCTCCCCACTGGATAGGAGAGAAGGGCATCAAGTTGTCACAGTATTGGAGGTCCAATGTCATGATGGGGATGGGAGGGAGATATAATAAAAGGATCAAGTGTATATGAGTGATCCGAAAGGTAGATTGTAACAGGTTTCTCTCATGTGCCATTTCAGATGTTCCTGGCCTCACCTGTCTCGTGTTCTAGCTCTTGTCTCAGTGAGCCAACGCCACATAGGCTCCTATGGACTTCATACTGGTACATCCTGACAGCATTATTCTACTTTGAAATTAGGAATCAGAATCTGAGACTGAAATTTGTGTTCAATTATTTATTGAAGAAATATTCCCAAGAAAAAGGAAAAAAGGCCAGCAACTTAGGACAGGGGAAGAAGCCAACCAAGGATTTGACCTCAGCAGGTGACTAGCTTTAGTCTGATCCCGCTCTGGGCCATGAATCAAGGCAAGGGGACAGTCCGTTGACACTTCTGTGAGTCAGTTATTGGCTAGGGGCTACCCCTCAGGCTGGAGACTAAACTTACTGTTATAATGACTTACTGGCAATTTTCCAGAGAACAGGGCAGTGATGTATTTCTGGCAGCCAACACAGCAGCTGGGGGATGGGTGTGCAGGCCCAGTAAAGAGAAGCTGGTGAGACTCCAACAGTATCCTTTCTGTTCACTGATGGAGAGTCCTGAGAGGTTGTTTATATGACTGCTCAGGGAACAACCCTCAAAATCAAGTAATATTTTCATTGTGTGCATGAATCATTGTATATGCAACCGGCCCCATAGCACATCCTGGTATTGGCTCTTCTTCCTCCCCTGTGTCACTTCCCTTGTCCTCCACTCTTGCTTCCTGGGGATTGTAATCTCTAAGAAATTGAACCTTATACACCCTCTGCTCGGGCTCTTCTTTCTAAGGAACCCAAAGTAAGACTACTGTGGAGGCTCAAGGTGTTGCAGCAGTGAAAGGGTGAGGATGGAGGCAGACCTGGTTGGACTGAAAGGCCTACACTGAATGAGGTCTTCTGTGCATGACAATGCATCGCTCAATACTTAGGCAGTATTTTGCCAAGAAGTTACTTGCAGAGTCTAATACATGACTCAAGGCAAGCATAACTCAATCTTTGACTCAAGTCAAAGATTCTGGAAGATAAAAATCTCTCCAAATACAAAAGATTTTATCTTCCAACCAAAATTTGTGACTGGGTAGGTCATAAGTGTTAATCATAGTAATTTATAATATGACGTCCAAGATGCCTATATGCCCAGGGGTTCTACGGGTTTAATAACAGACAGACAAGGAGTTATGTGTCTCTATGCAGGTAGCTGCTTTCTATCCAGTTACAGGAGGAAGGCCTGTGGCCAAAACTACCAATGACTGTACTTCTTTGCCCTCAGCAATAAAGCCTAATTCACTCTAATATTTTAAAGCTTTCTTTAGGTGTTTGGCACTCAGTCATTTTTAGTTTTTATTTCATATAATATTCTGTGTGTTAAGTTTGAGAGAGAATTTGCCATATCAGTTTGGCATGTTATGTTGACTTCAATTTGGCTTGAGTCTGGTCAATCTGTGTAAATAAAAAAAAAATCACTATGTTGCCTTATTTGCTAGATACACAGCTATATTTCTGAATATAAATAATTGGAGAGAAAACAGCTAACATAAATTTGCTTGAAATTTCTATACAGAAGCAAAAGTTATTTTTTTACAAATTCAAACATAAAGTTATTTCTACAGGGAAAAAACTAAGTTAAATATTCATAAAAATTAAACTAAAGTAACTTTTGAAAATCTCACCATATTTCAGAGCTAACAAACTAAATGAATATGTCTACTTTGCATTTTAAGTCATAAAAAATGAAATGGACCTTAAAATAATTAGATCCCCAAAGTTTGCTTTTTTTTAAGGTGGCCATTTTATTATAAAACATAGCTGTTGGCTGGGCACAGTGGCTCATGCCTGTAATCTCAGCACTTTGGGAGGCCAAGGCAGGCAGATCACCAGGTCAGGAGATGGAGACCATCCTTTGTGAACACGGTGAAACCCAGTCTCTACTAAACATACAAAAAATTAGCTGGGGTGGTGGTGGGAGCCTGTAATCCCAGCTACTCGGGAGGCTGAGGCAGGAGAATTGCTTGAACCTGGGAGTCGGAGGTTGTAGTGAGCCAAGATCACACCACTGCACTCCAGCCTGGGTGACAGAGCGAGACTCCGTCTCAAACAAACAAACAAACAAAAACATAGCTGTCAAAGTGACTGGAAAGTCATATCATGTTTTCATGTTATTATATTCTTTGAACACAACTATTTAGGAATTTTGTGTACAATGAAGTAGAAGGGTTTCATGAAAAGCTTGAGGCTTCCCCCATCCCACACATGTATGCTTGAAGTCCTAAACAGTTTTCCATAGAAGCCTCAAAGGGTAGCTTTAACTAGTGTTTCAAGTAGAAGCACTTTAAGATATAACAGTTAAAGCAGTTTCAATGGTTTGTGATCCAAACAATCAGTTTATGAACATTACTACTTTATCCACTAATGGAATCCATCTTCAATTTCTTCTCTTACTTTTTCTCTTTCTGTTTTGGGTTTCCTTTTTGTGGCCTGAGGTCATCAGTTTTTTGGTTCAATCAAAATACTTCCATTGTGACTGCACTGAAGAACATACTGGTTTGTAGTGACTGGCCTACCTTTATCACCTCTTAACCTACTAAAAACAGCATGATAAAGGTTATGCAGTTTCTGCTTCATTATGTTAATAGTTTTGTTACATTGGGCACTCTCTCTCTTAAGGGTTTTCTTATTTTTGAATATTTCATTTAGGAATTTAAAAAATTGTGTCCATGAGAGAGGACCTGTAACATTGCTTTCTTTTTTTGTAATGTCTTTCTTTAGATCTAGTATTAATGTTATACCACTATCTTGAAACTTGTATTCCCTCCTTTACTTTTCTCTGGGAGATAGTGTATGAGATTGATGTTATTTATTTTTTCTTGAATGTTTTGAGAATTCATGTTTGAATCTGTTTGGGTTAGAGTTTTATTTGTGAAGGAAAAATTTTACTGTTGATTAAATTATTTTATAAAATTTTGTACTGTTCAATTTTTTTGTTATTTTACAGGCCCAGTTTAGTAAAATGTATTTTTCAAGAAGTTTTCCATTCTTCTAACATTTTTACTATTTATGAGCCTAATGTTGTTTCATATAACCTCTTGCATCTTAATAACTATATGATCTGAAGTTATGGACACATTTTTATTCATGATATTTGTTTTTGTATCTTCTATAATTTTTAAATTGATTAATTTTATCACATGTTTATGTTATTAATTAGACTTTGGGTTTTAAAATTCTCTATATTTTATAGTTGCCTTATATTTTTAAAGTATTATTTTTTCTTTTGTCTTTGAGTTTAATGTTGCCTTACTTCTCTAATTTATTGAGGCAGATCCCTAAATGTTTGATTTTAAAGCTTCTTTTTTTAATGCATACATTTAAGGCTATGTATTCCCCTTTACAAACAGATTTAGATTTATCCCACTGTGTGCTATTTTCGTATTTTTACTATTATGGATACAATTTTTTTTTTTTTTTGAGATGGAGTCTCACTGTGTTGCCCAAACTGGAGGGCAGTGGTGCGATCTTGGCTCACTGCAGCCTCCACCTCCCAGGTTCAAGCAATTCTCCTACCTCAGCCTCCCAAGTAGCTGGGACTATAGGCATGCTCCACCATGCCTGGCTAATTTTTGTATTTTTCATAGAGATGGGATTTCATCATATTGGTCAGGCTGGTCTTGAACTCCTGACCTCATAATCTGCTTGCCTCAGTCTTCCAAAGTGCTAGGATTACAGGCATGAGCCACTGTGCCTGTATTCAATTTAAAGTATTTTCTGTTTATTGTTATTTTCTGGAGAATGGATTGATTAGAAGTGTTTGGCAATCTATACTTAACTTTTTGTTATTGCTTTCTATCTTAATCCAGCAGAGGTCAACTAATACTCTCTGTATAATTTCAATCCTTTGAAATTTACTGAGGCTTGTTTTATGATTTGGCATATGGTCAACATTGCTATGTACCTATGTGTACATAAAACAATTTTAATTTGAGATGTTTATTATAGCTTATAGTGTTCTGTATGTGTAATTAATTTAAAGTCTTGTTTAGGCAGAGCACGGTGGCTCACACCTGTAATCCCAGCACTTTGGGAGGCCTAGATGGGTGAATCTCTTGAGGTCAAGAGTTTGAGACCAGCCTGGCCATCACAGTGAAACCCTGTCTCTATTAAAAATACAAAAATACAGGTACGTGTCTGTAATAGCTATTCAGGAGGCTAAGTCAGGAAAATTGCTTGAACCTAGGAGGCAGAGGTTGCAGTGGGCCGAGATCGTGACACTGCACTCTAGCCTAGAGACAGAGCAATACCCTGTCTCAAAAAAAAAATAATAATAATGTTTAAACTTGTTGTTGTATTCTTAATTTTAATTTGGCTAATTTATTTGTTACTAAAAGAGATTTGTTAAAAATCTTTTAGGCTGGGCATGGTGACTCATTTCTGTAATCCTGGCACTTAGCAAGGCTGAGGTGGGAGGATCACTTGAGCCATGGAATTAAAGACCAGCCTAGGAAAGATGGCGAGACCCTGCCTCTACAAAAAATACAAAAATAACCTGGGCATGGTTGGATGTCCCTGTAGTCCTAGCTACTTGGAAGGCTGAAATAGGATTGCTTGAGCTTAGGAATTCAAGATGGCAGTGAGCTAACCATGCCACAGCACTCCAGCCTGGGATGACAAAGCAAGACCATGTTTCTAGAAAAAAACTTTTTGGGTGTAATTGTGGGGTTTTTAATTCGTTCTTGATTTTCTGTCAATGTTTTCTTTATATGATTTGAGTCTATATTATTTGATATATGCAAACAGAATTGTCATATATTCTTGATTTACTGAGCCTTTTATCTTCATGAAGAAGTTCTCTCTAGACTTGGTTATACTTTAATTTGGTTTGGCTGTGTCTCTACCCAAATCTCATTTTGAATTGTAGTTCCCATAATTCCCTCATGTTGTGGGAGGGACCTGGTGGGGATAATTAAATCATGGGGGCGGTAGTGGTAAAGAGTAAGTGTCATAAGATCTCTTATTTTTTTAAGGGCAAACTCCTTTTGCTTGGCTCTTATTCTTCTCTTGTCTGCCATCATGTGAGACATGCCTTTCACCTTCTGCCATGAGTGTGAGGCCTCCCCTGCCAGGTGGAACTGTAAGTACATTAAACCTCTTTTTCCTTCTTTATTATCCAGTTTTGGGTATGTCTTTGTCAGCAGCATTAAGAACACACTAATACATACGTCTTACTTTAAGTTACAATTTTTCCTTGTGTCACTGTCTTTCTCAGGCTGAAGTATAGTTGTGTAATCTTTGCTCACTTTCCGGGTTGAAGCAATTCTCCTGCCTCAGCCTCCTTAATAGCTGCGATTACAGGTGCATGTTACCACGCCCAGCTAATTTTTGTATTTTCAGTAGAGACTGGGTTTTACCATGTTGGCCAGCCTTGTCCCAAACTCCTGATGTCAAGTGATTTGCCTGCTTTGGCCTCCCAAAAATGTTGGGATTACAGGCGCAAGCCACTGTGCCTGGCTTTATTTAGTATAGCTTTTCTACTTACTTTTAATCTTTTAGTGTACTTACATATGTTGTGCTTCTTGTAAGCAGTATATAGTTGAATTTTACTTTGTTTCCTGCATGATAATTGCTTTCTGTGGTAATGGATTATTTTTTTAATTTAATTTTAATTAAATTTGATATGCACTGATAATAGCTATTCAGGAGGCTAAGTCAGGAAAATTGCTTGAACTTTAACATAGTGCACTGATATGCACTATGTTAAATTTGGTTTCCTTTTTCCTATTTCTATTTTTCTTTTACTTTATTGCCTCCAATTGAACCAGTTAGTTGTTTTAAAAATTATTCCAGTTTTCTCTTCTGTTGTTTGATTCGTTATCACTATTGCAGGAACACTTACTATCCCCCATTTCAGATAAAGCCAGGTCTTTAGAACACTAACTCTATTTATTCAATTCCCAATTTTGTGTTTATTGTAGAATATATATCACGTATTTTAATTTTTTATTGATACATAATAGATGTATATACTTTGAAGGCACATGTGAAAATTTAATGTAGCCATATAATTGGTAAAGATCAAATCAATGTAATTGGGATATCTATTACCTTAATTGTTTGTCTTTTCTTTATGTTAGATCTATTCAAATTATTTTCTTCTAGCTATTTTGAAATATGAAATTGATATTACAAACTATATTCCTCCTACTAATCTATCAAATATGAGGTCTTATTTCTTCTATCAAAGTGATAACCACCAATCTACTGTCTATCTTCATGAGATCCACTTTATTAGTTCCCACATACAAGTGAGAACATGCCATATTTGTCTTTCTGTGCTTGGCCTATTTCACTTAACACAATAATTTCCAGCCCATGTTGCTACAGATGGAAAGATATAATTCATTTTTATGGCTGAATAATTTTCCATTTTGTTTATATACCATGATTTCTTTATCCATTCATTCATTAATAGACACTTAGGTTGATTACATATTTTGCCTGTGCTGAATAGTGCTCCAATAAACATGGAAGTGTAGATATCTCTTCACTATATTGATGTCCTCTTTTTTGGGTGTGTATCCAATAATAGAATTGCTAGATTGTATGGTAGTTCTATTTTTAGTTTTTTTGAGGAATCTCTATACTTTTCTCCATCATGGCTGTATGGGTTTACATTCCTATCAGCATATCCTCAGCAGCATCTGCTGTTCCATGTCTTTTAGAGAAAAGCCATTTAATTGGGGTAAGATGGTATCTCATTGTAGCTTGATTTGCATTTCTTTGATTAGTGATGTTGAACGATTTTTCATTTGCCTGTTGGCCATTTGTATGTCCTCTTTTGAGAAATGTCTATTCTGATATTTTGCCCCTTTTTTTTCATCAGAGTTTGTTTTTTCTTCTATTGAGTTGTTTGAGCTTTTTATATATTCTGGTTTTTAATTCTTTGTCAGATAGGTAGTTTGCGGCTCTATTCTCCCATTCTGTGGGTTGTCTCTTCACTTCGTTGTTTTCATTGTTGCACAGAAGCTTTGTAACTTCATATAATCCTTTATCTACTTTTGCTTCAATTGTCTGTGCTTTTAAAGTTTTATAGAGTAAATCTTTGCCAAGACCAATGTCCTGTAGAGTATACCTGGTATTGTCTTCTATTTGTTTCATAGTTTGAGGTCTTAGATTTAAGTCTTTATCTATTTTTATTTAACTTTTGTGTATGATGAGAGATATGTGTCTTACATTCTTCTGCATATGGTCATTCAGTTTTCCAGCACCACTTATTAAATAGATTGTCTTTTCCCCAATTGTATGTTCTTGGCAACTTCATTGAAAATGAGTTCACTGTAAATGCGTGGACATATTTATTTTTCACTTTCTTGTTAGGATCAATCACTGGTTTCTTGACTTGTCTGTTTGATGAGGTCATGGTTCCCTGTTTGCTGTTGTTTCTTATGGATGTATGTCTATGTCTTATCTTTGAAATATTATTTATTTCAGTCTTATCTGTCTGGCTTTGTTTTATTTTTTATTGCATGTGTGTGTTTTTTTTTTTAAAGATTCTTTGTAATTTACCTACTGGTTTTATTTTATTTTTCCTCTAGGTTTATGCCTCCTTTTTCAGCACTAGATGGCTCCTTAAGCCCAGGTTTGACTTATTAAACAATCAGAGTGCCACCTGTACTGAATGGGGTTGGTACCAAAGGGTATTTTCCAGTAGTTTGGGAAGGCTGGCAAGGGGCTCATGTCCAAGGGACATGTGGAAAAAACTTCCTGCAGCATGGTGCTACTGAACAGCCACTCTTATTTGGCTTCTCCTTGGTCCAAGTTGCAGAGCAAAGTTGCCAGGGATGAGGGTGGTAGTCCCGCCTCTGCCCTTTCTCTCTGGCTGTCCTTAGGGTTATTTCTCTCTTCAAGTATTCCCTATGGTTCCCATGGGTTGAGGCAGAGACAGATCTCTACCAGAAAACCCAAGATAATGGAGAAGCTGGTTGTCTACCTCAATCTGACTCTTTCTGGTACAGTCTGTGAGTCAGGAGCATATTTTTCACATACTTTTTGCTGGGCAGATTGGGAGCAGGTGTGTCTCGGATAGGGCTGTCCAGTTCTCTTACTGTTTGCCCTAATTTTTTTTTCACTTTTCTATGGCTCTAGAAACTGCCTCATCCCCATATTTGAGTTCTAAGATATTGTTGGTATTATTCTTGGCACTGTGTATTTATTTTAGTTTTCTGTAGGAGGTAGGGAAAATGAAGCCAGCTTGTTTCTATGCTGCCATTTTGAAACTTAAAGTATCATTTGTAGAATATTTTAATTTCTTATATATCTTAATTTTCACCAGTCACTTAAAAATACAGTCAATTTGAATTTACATTTTCTGTCACATATACTATATTTACTTTTGTTCTTTCTTTCATACATTCCCTACTACTTTCTGCTGTAATTTCCTTTGCCTTAAAAGCATCTTATGGTATTTCTTTTGCTGTTAATCAGGTAATGCTGAATTATGTGAGTTTCATTTGTCTACAAATGTCTTAAGTTCATCTTTATTTCTGAAAAATAGTTTTGCTTGGTATAGAATTCTGGATTGGCTGTTTCTTAGTTTTACCATTCAAAGACATAATGTGATTGTTTTCTGGATTTCATTGTTTCCATTGATTTGTTGGCTGTCAGACTCCTTTGACAGTAATATGCATATATGCTGGTTGCTTTTGACATTTTCTTTTGGTCCTTCATTTCTATCAGTTTTATTATTATCATTCTGTGTATCACTTTATATTTATCCTGCTTGGAATTTGTAGCACTTCTTAAGTCTACAAGTTGGTATCTTTCACCAGTTTACAAATATTCTTAGCAATTATATTTTCAATTATTACCATTCTTTCCTTTTTACTTTGGACTGTAATTAAATATGTTTTAGATCTTTTTACCATTTTGCACTGTGAATGTTTCTCAAAGTCTTTTCTATCAAAGTTCATCATTTTGTCTTCTTTGTTATTCAGTATGCATAATTTTTTGGGATCTATCTTCTAATTCTGTAATTATCTTCTATGCATATGATTATTAAACCCAAGTATTTACCTTTTAATTTCAGCTACTGTGTTTTTTATTGTGAATATGCCTGTTTTATTGTTGTCCTACTTTCTAGTTATTGTCTAAATATTCTTCATTTTGTTCTTTAATTTCATGACAAACTAAATTATTATTTTCATATCTACAATTTTATTACCTGGTTCTCCTGTCATTTTGTTTCTGTTGTCCATTTCCTCTCTTTTCCTTACTTTTGGTCAATTCATGTCTTTTTTCTGCCTTTTATAATGTTGATTGTTTTATATAAAAATATAGAGATATATTGAATATCTAGATATTGCTCTGTTCTTTGAAGCAGGATTTTTATTTGCTTTTTGTCTGACAGAGTAGGATTAATTCAGACCAATTCAATCAATGATTGAAATCATGAAAGTTTTTGTAGTTAATTTTGTGATTTATCTTGTTACAGAAGGAAAACAGAATGGAGAATGGAAATTAACCTGGATAACTGTTTGTTTTTTGGTGTGTGTGTGTGTGTGTGTGTGTGTGTGTGTGTGTGTGTGTGTGTGTTTGTTTTTTGAGACATAGTTTCATGCTCTTGTTGCCCAGGGTGGAGTGCAGTGGCGCGACCTTGGCTAACTGCAACCTCCACCTCCCAGGTTGAAGCAATTCTCCTGCCTCAGCCTCCCAAGTAGCTGGAATTGCAGGTGCTCGCCACCACACCCGGATAATTTCTTTTCTGTTTTTAGTAGAAAAGGTGTTTCATCATGTTGGCCAGGCTGATCTCGAACTCCTGACCTCAGGTGATCCACCCTCCTCGGCCTCCCAAAATGCTGGGATTACAGACGTGAGCCACCATTCCTGGCCCTGGATAACTATTTTTTAAAAATGTTCTTTGGTTAAGTTTCTTAATTTAAGAAAATGATAATGTACTTATTAAACAGGATTTCTCAGGTAAAAAGCTTTAATATGTAATTGTGGCTTGACAAAAGTAAATACTTTATGTTAATATAATTTATTTTAAATTTTTCTGGCAATAATGTGAATTAAAGTTACTCTCAATTTTTTTTATTTTCTCTATGAGCCAACACAAAAAATCTAATATGTCACAAAGAACAAAAAGAAGTGTTAAAAATTATTTTAATGATACTTTTAGAATGCCCTCTAAGAAAGACTGGTAAATGAATAAAATACATATTTTACCTCAAATGTCTTATTCTTTTTGCTTTAGTTTTTATTTATCACTTTATGAAGCAATATTACTGGGAGTCTAGAATTGTTTATAAAAAAAGAAGAAGATGAGATTCCTGTGTCAACAGCAAAAAAGAAATAATGATAATAAATAAGACTACAATTTGGACTCTTTCTTTTCTCTTTTTGGAAACACTAGGAATTATTGTTCAGTAGGCTGAACATTAATGTTGAAATAACTCTGGATTGAAAATACACATAAGGACATGTAGTATGTATATATCTGAATCTTCACAGTTGCCTCCAAAAGTAGTATAACACAAAGTGAATGAGAAGTTATCCTCAGTATGTCTGAATCAGAAGAATAAAAATCCTATGCCACAGGAGAGGGTACAATTCAGGACAGCAGCACAATAGTCTATCCAGTGTCTTATTGACAGGAGTCATAACTTTGAAAACTGTTTAGATCCCTAAAGAAAACTATGTTTATTTTATAAAGATGGAGTATAGTTACCTAATTCTTAAAACTTTAAAAAACATTCCCAGGAAGACTTTCCGTAGTTTTTATATAGCCCTCCTTTTATTGTTAGGAGACTGAGGCTATCTTTGAATGGATTAATCAGCTAGCAAATAAATGCATAGTATCTTTAAAGAATATTCTGAATATACTGAAATGTTTGTATACTTTGGGAGAGGAATACAGAGGGAGAAATACATTTCTTCCACAATCCTATTTATACAGGAGTAAATAAAAAATTTTTAGTTCATAACATTAATCTGAGGCCAGGGTCTGGATTCAATGTGAATGCAAATTGCTTCAGACACTAAAAATAAATACTATAAAGGAAGTAACTAAACTAATATTAGGTTTGTCAGTAAGTTGAGGGCTGCAGTTTCTACTTGGAGTTAGTGAGTAGTTGTGAGCACTTTATGGAATACCCTGACTTATCCCAATGTAGAATACTGCAGCAAGCATACCATAGACACTCAGTATAAATTCAATGCATGAATGAGTGAATGGCACTCTCCTAGACCCCAAATGCAGCCAAAATAGGCTTCCAGATGATTGCTTTTTAAGTGATTTCATCTGAAATTATATATTAGACATGGGGATTTAAGTTGAATCCCAAGATCATTTTTAAAACCTTTTTATAAACTCTGTGTCTCCTAGATTCAGGGCAGTCTCTAGAAGATTCTTGGCTATAGAAACATTTTCAAGTGGTTTCTCATGGATATATTTGCTATGATTCCTTTAGAACTGTATAAACTTTTAGTATTAGAGACAATTGCCTGTAATGACTAACAAAGATGAGTCAAATCATTGGGCTAGGTAAATCTTGCTTATTTCATGTCAGAGCAATGTTCCCTGTGGTTTTGAATAGTTATAAATATATTTTTCCAAGTTAAGTAGAGCAGACTAGCATATTTACTTTGACCTATTTTCTGCATTTGGGTCAAAAGCATGCACATCAAAGTTACCTCTAATGCAGAATGAAAATGTCCAATCTGTGCAAAAAGTATTCATGCATTCAATCATTAGAAATGCAATGACAGTTAGCCTAGGTGGTTCCAAGAGGGCCATAGTTATGGTTAGCAGATGAGACACTGATTTTAGGTGGCTTCAATAAAAATATATAAAAGACTGTGGATTGCATGAAACACTGTCTGCCCTTGACCAGGTAGGCCCAATTACAATGAGTTAATAGAAATGTCACTACATAGAAGATGAACTTTGAATCCAACTCTTTTAAAAATGCATGAGTCAGAGGAGATACACTGAAATTTAAAATTTTCTGACAGGATTTAATAGAGAATTTATTTGCCAAAAATTATAAGTTAGAGATTACATGAAATCTAGGGTTTTGCTACTTCTAAAAGTGTAGCCTCCAGTAGTATAACTGTGGGAATGTTTATATTTATTTCTTTGCTGAATCTATTGCTTGATACTCATGTAGCACATTTTTTCAGCTTTTCCTTGAGCATCTATATGGAGTCTGACTACTTCTCAATGCTTTCACCACTATCACCATCTTGGCCAAAGCAATGTTATGTTATTTCTCTTTTGGACAATGCCATTGCCTCATAATTGGCTTCTTTCTGTTCTTTGCCACGAGCTCTCCACTCATATTTTGTCTATTCCTCATTCAAAGTAATTCTTGTAAAGTAAATCAGATTACGATATGCCCTGCTTAAGATCTTCCAGTGCTTTCCATCACACTCAGGTACAACCCAAATTTCTAACCAGGGCATATAGGCCCCTGCACTCTCTGGTCTTATCCCCACACCCCTGTACTCCTCCTTTTGTGCTTAAGCCTCACTGGCCTCCTTGATGTTCCTCAAAAGCACCAAGCAGACTTCAACCTGAGAGTTTTTCTGTCTGCCTAAGAGATGACTCCCCATATACACCTCTGTAAAGATAAACAAAGCCAGACACTGGCTTAAGCAATGAGAAATGATTTTATTCAGAAATAACCATTGCAATGGTGAAGAGGGCCCAGCATGACCTAAACTCAACTCAACTTTACTGAAACAAAAAGCAGGAGACATTTAAAGACTGGAGTGGACCAAGGGAAAGACTCTTAGTGGTTTTAAGGTGTTTGGCCCATCAACTAGGTGTGCTAATTAGAGCTTACCCATAAGAGAAACAAACTTCTCATATCTATATGACAGTAGGCAGTGGTGCAAGTTAAGCAAAGTTAAGTGGTGACTTTCCCACAGCGACTGGGAACAAGGGAGAAAGTGATCTCAGTGACTGATTGCATGTCAAAGAAACAGCTCTTAGGTCTTTGAGAAGAAAAGAGGTAGGAAGAAGATTCCTAATTGCAAGCTCTCTGAAGTAACCGCTCTAAGTGAAGTTTCATCGGCCTATTTGCCTATTACCAGGTTTTGGCTAGAAAGAATAGTAAAATCTCCTGGCAACGTTGAGTGTTTTCAGACAGGCACTTAAGGGGGAAGTCATCATACTAGAGATGTGGCCTTGAGCTGTTAGAAACTACACTAATGTTTGTTCAAGTCTCTTAAAGAGTGTATGTATATAGGGGATGGGATGCAGTAGATGAAAATAACTTGTACTGAGAGTCTGCAGGTTTTATGGGACAAGCTTGAGGTCTAGTCAAGAAGAAGACTCAGAGAAGCTTGACTACAGTTTGTTCAAGGAGAGAATCTTTGTCACTTCCACCCAATGGCACTCTCTTTTATTCATGGAGGTCTTTACTCCATGAATCACCACTCCACTCTAATCACCAATCCAGAAAGGCTTTCCATGTCTATTCTTCTAAAACAACAACTGTCTATCACTTCCTATATCCTCAAACTACTTTTATTTTTCATAGAATAGGTAATTATTTATTTATTTGTTTGTCACCTTACATTATTAGTATGTAAACTCCACAAAGGGCTTTATCTTATTCATCACAGAATAGTAGGGAATCAATAAATCTTTGTTGATAAAATTTGATTATTTTAAAGCATTTATTTAGAATTAATCATTCCTATGACTTTCACCTGGAATAAAGATAAGTAAGACAATCTCAGCCTCTAAAGAGCTCCTGGCTTAGTGGAAGAAATAATGGTGAAGAAAACAGTTACACGATAGAGAGATCCTTGTGGAAAATTAATTAAGTACAAAATCCTATGGGAATCTGGAAAATTGAGCAATAATATTTTTGGGAGGAAAAAAATCAAGAAAAACTGTTAAACAAGAGTTGATTATTTGATTAGAGTCTTGAAGAGAAAAAATATGTTTTAATACATTTCTAATAAAATTTGGCATCTTTTTCAACATGTATGGATGATTGTGAAAATGGACAAGTTAATCTTTCCTTTTAGATAAGTTTCTACTACAGAAAGTTGACAACTGGTAGCACAATAAAATTACAGGTCTCAATCTTATCCTCAATGCAATTTTCTTTCCCTTTTTCACATTCTCTCTCTCTCTCTCTCTTTCTCTCTTTCTAGATGGGATCATCTGGCTCTATCTCCCAGGCTGGAGTGCAATGGCGCAATCTTGGCCCACTGCAACCTCTGCCCTCTGGGTTCAAGTGATTCTCCTGCCTCAATCTCTCAAGTAGTTGGGATTATAGGCATGTGTCACCACACTTGACTAGTTTTGTATTTTTAGTAGAGACAGGTTTTCATGATGTTGGCTAGGCTGGTCTCAAACTCCTAACTTCAGGTGATCAGCCTGCCTCTGCCTCCCAAATTGCTGGGATTACAGGTGTGAGCCACTGCTTCCAGATCCAGCATCTCTTAATATAAGAAAATATTCATAATGCAGAAAAATAATTTAACCTAAAATACACATTCATATAAATTTATTGTACATATGCACATGAATACTGAATGAAAAAGATGCTATTTCAAACAGACGTATAGATAGGAATTTACAAGCTCATGTATTTTATAGGGCTTTCATTTAATAAAATGTATTATATTTATGGCATCGAAGTAGTATTAATTGAATCTTTTATCTGGGAAATGAAAACAGTGATCACATAGAATGAAATGGTATGATGGCAGTCATTAAAATGGAATTCTGCATACACTGGAGGATTATTTAAGGTACAATACTAACTATGGGTCAAATTTTCATCTTAGACAAAGAAGTAAATGTTATTAGTTTGACTGAAGTAATCTGTAGTAATCAAGAAGGACAAACTTCTTTTTAATACATTTTAAAATATACAATCTTTCCAGTCATTTACCATAAAACATCTCACTAGTTATTTTCTTAGCACTTTAAGATGATATTAATGATATATAGTGATACTTCATTCTGACATAGGTCATTAAGCCATTCAGAGTCATTTAAAGTAATGTTGTCACAATGACTTCAGTCATTGAGTTTCAATGATAAACTTTGCTCAAACAACATAATTGATCATTAATGTTCTCATTGGCTTCAGGCTTAATGTAGGTTATTTTTTAAAAAATACTATAAAATCATTACCAGGAAATGAGAGGTTAATCTCTTCAGCAGTACAATTGATTACAGTTGCGAGATCCTTTTTCAAAATAATAAAGTGATAATGAAGGCCAGCACAAGGAACAATTGATTTAGAGCACAGGGAGCTGGGTTTTATAATACAGATTACAAGATGCTAAACATTCTTCATAGCTCACTAGTTATAAACTTGGGAAACTACTTGCTCCATCCCTGCATCTGCAAGAAATGATGTGAACAAATGGGTTAATTTTTATGTAGTGGTTTGCATTGTTCTCAAAAAAGAGAATCCTGGCATAAATTCAAAATACCAATGTTTTCAAATAATTAGTTTCACTATCCCCTGGGGTAAGAACATTCATGTGTCATTATCAAAATAGACATTCAGAAGCTATTTAGTACTGTTATAAAAATAAGTTCTGCTGATTCCAATACACCCCAACTCATTTTGAACTGAACTGCCTTGTGTTTTTTAAATACTTGGATTTTCTTTTGTAAAACGTAACTTACAATTTTCTAAGAATTAGTTCCTAGAAGATATTTTAAACACTGAATAAGTTGTATCCAAGACCAAATAACAGCTCTAACATACTAATAATGTATAAACACATCTTCGATAAACAGATTTCCAAGGTTTTGTTCAATATTTGAAGAAACCTTTCTCACTAAAGCCTAGAAATATTTTGAGTGGGCCTTCAGCCCAGTTGCCAACTTCATTGTTTTCAGTCTTTGTAAACAACATTTTAAAGTATCTTTCTACTCTATTGGGTGCTTATGCCTTTTTTTACTTGGCCATTTTCTTACTGTTAGTATACGATTACCCCCTATTTTACCCTTGCAAAATATATACATGATAAATATTTTTGTGCATTGTTTTCTTATTCTTAAGATTCTTTCCTTACAACAGATTTTTAGAAGTAGAATTTTACTGGCTCCAGGAGACTTAGCATTTTACAGGCTTTTAAAAACATACTGCTAAATTGTTTTCCAAAAAACTTGTGCCCGTATTACACGATCATGATGAATATATAAGAATGCCTGTTTTTTTTTACTGTAGTCTCATCACATTATCAAAATTAAAACAGTAAGAATATGTTTTATAAGATGAAACCAAAACAAAAGAAAAACTGGAGATTCTTAATTTATACATAAGTGACCTATTGACACAATTGAAGGATTGTACTATTCAGGAGATTTGAGTTTAACCATGGAGTACTGTACATATGCATTTATCTCAGCCCCTTTCTAAAATCCAGGTTAAGTGGGAGTATGAAAATAAATATGGTATAAGCCAACAAAATGTTGGCTAAGAAATGACAACATATGTTTTAGAAGTCAAAAAGTGGTATGAGCTTGGAAGGCAACACCAAGGCAAAGCGAGGCAGGTCTTGTTGGGAGGGCTCTCACGCTGGAGTACCAGGTTTGGCTTGGGTGAGATGGGACATGGACTCAAATGAAAGTGTCTGCAAGAGATTTTTCACCCCTAAGCCCCTCCCTAAACATGTACCGTGAAGCAGCTGCCTCATTCACTCCTGCAAGAGAAGAGAGGTTTATTTGGTGGAGAAATGGAACTAGAGGTTCCATGCTGAAGTACACCCAAAGCATAGCAGGAGAGCAAGAGAGGCTGGTACTAAAATAGAGCTAATAAGTGAAAGTCTAAATCTTCTTAATACATAATACTATAAAATTGTTAATAGCTTAAGTCGATAACTCAAGAAATGGGAGTATAACATTATAACCAGGTGGGTTAGTGTCAGGAAAAAAAAACAGCCAAAAATATTAGAGGAGAGGGATTCAGGAATAGGGAGAGGTGAGGAAGAGGTCAATTGTTTTTCAATGTAGTTAAACTTTAAAAATATACATGTATTACTTTGATAAAAAATATTCACAGAAAATAGAACATGGTAATAAAGGCTACCTGCCTAAATTAAGGGGCCACTGTTTATAATACTGTGGATAGCACCTTACTCTTGAGGCTTAAAGGCAGGGAGGAGAGCCATCAAACAGCAAGCTGCCTGGGCTGCTGAAACCCTTCTGTAGAGCAGATGGAGTCAGAAACTTGAAGCCAATGAATTAACCAGGTGAGACAACATGCATATATAGGGGCATCGTTAATTATTTAATACTGAAACCCACTAGAATAATGATAAAAATAGCAACTCAGCAGTTCCTGGAATAAAGCTCTCTCTCTTTTTTAGGTAGGCAGGCTCAAGTTAACCCTTTTCTAGAACACTTAAATTCTTTCCCGGATATCTTTACTTTGGCTCAGCCTCAGCAAATGTTTCTCAAACATCCTGCCTAAAATAAGTGGGGCTTCTCCTCTAACTGCCATTTTATTTGCTTGTGCATTTAATCATGAAATGATTTTGATAATGTGAAGGTCCTATATGTGGAGCAACCAGGAATAGTGTATGAGCAGAACAGCATTGATCTGTAATTCACATAATGCCCTAGAAATTATTTCTCTTAAAGTGAAAAGAATTCTATTTGGCAGTTCTTATTTCCTCTTTTATTTTTCTTCTCCTCTCCAAGGTTCGACTGACCTGTACTGTTTTTGGTTGATTTATTAATTTTACCCATTCTGGTTCTGTAAGAGAACTGGGATGCTACTCCAAACTTCTTATAAAGTAGATTTCTCTTTAAAAAAATTCTCACTCTACATTTAATTTTGTCATTTCAATGAAGACTGTTGTAAAAAAATTACTTAAAATTAAATCTGCATATTCTAGATATCTGTCTCCAGCATTTTTATGCACTTGAGTGTACATAAGAATTCTCTTGAGGAGCTTGTTAAAAACACAGGAGCCTGCTCTCCCTCTAACTTCTTTTCAGTAGATCTGCAGTGAAGCCTGAAGTTTGTATTTGCAACAAGTACTCTGATGCCAGTGTACCATGTTATGAAAAACATTAGTTCACTCATAATTTCTCTTTTTTGTGCGAAAAGGTGAGCAGATATTACCTATCTAGAAAATATAGCTACACCTAAAAATATGCAATTTATGTAGCATGAATATGGGGAGATATCAAATCCATGAGGGGTAATAGAAATAAACATTTTAATTTCCAAATTATTGAAATATAAAGTCAGACTGAGAAGAAAATAACACTAGTTATCAGGAAACTCTATAAAATCCTTTAAAATAAAGAGGAAAATAAATATTTTATCATGTTTATAAATCAAGTTAATATTTGCCTAACATATAAAGTATGATTGCGGATTTAAGATAACTCAACGTAATAGACTTTTTTTTAGAGATAATCTTCATTTTCATGAAAGCGATTAAGAAAAAAGTACTGCTGGTGCTAATTAAAGTTAAAGTAATTTGAAAGACACAAAATGGGAATAATGCATAATATAAGTTAATTTTCATGATTAAGGATAATTTAACATGCTGCTACTAATTGTGATGTTTATTATGCCTGGTTGGACACAGAAAATTTTTCTTCATGTTTCTCACTTTTCTTAATGTCTTAATCTTCTTCTTTAAAAACCAGTGAGTCTTTCTGGCTAAATTTATGGAAATGGAGCAGAGTGATTTTGTTAATCATGCCAGCTACCTCTTTTGTTCAACTGTCAGCACAGTCTATGAGGCAGCCCAGCAAAAACGACCCACACATTTGGTTCTTTTCTGATTAACTCACCAGAGAACTCTGCATTTGGCCAGAAGTGAGAACTGGAAATTTAGTGTTATCAGAGCATTATGATAAGACATTAGCTTTATATATTTTTGCATAGGTTTGAAATCATATCAATTTCAGTCTTCAGTCTGTAGCAACTGAAATTCAGTGTTGGACTCTGTTGATATGCTTGCTTTGTGTCATGAACAGCTAATATGAAAGTTCTAAATTTCATAATGCAATTTTTATGGCAAAGTAAGTAGCTTGTTGGAAGGGTGTGGTCTTAGAAGCCTCAGCTAACTGACAAATAATGGTCTTCACATTGGAACAACAAAAAAAAGTGATAATTTCACTGTCATAAAGAATGTGAGGAATATTTTCTCAAGATGCTTTACCTCCTATCTGTTCTTAGGAATGTGTCTGAAGACATTCCATCTCTCATATTCTTATTCTGAGGTGCATCTGTGGATCCCAGTACTGCAGAATAGAAATCCTTGTTTTTGCACAGCTCAAGAGGATGTTTAATTAGCATTATCTGGATAATAGCTCTGGTTTTCTAGTTTATCTAAAACATAGAAATCGGAGAAGAAATAAATGAAATAGACACTCGAAAAACAATAGAGAAGATCAATGAAATTGAAGAGTTGTTTTTTAAAGCTAACTAAAATGGACAAATCCTTCACAGATAAAAAATAGAAGACTCAAATAAATAAAATCAGAAATAAAAGAGAAGTATTGCAGGTAATAACACAGAAATACAAAGACTCATAAGAGACTATTATGGCCAAATACATTACAACAAATTGGGCAACCTAGAAGGAATGAACAAATTCCTAGAAACATACAACCTACCAAAACTGAATCACGAGGAAATAGTTAATCTCAACAGACCAATACAGAATAGGGAGATTTAATTAATAATTAAAGGCCTTCTATCAAATAAAAGCCCAGGACCAGAAGGCTATATACCTCAATTCTACCAAACATGTAAAGAATTAATGCCAATCTTTCTCAAACACTTCCAAAAATTTGAAGTGGAAGGAATACTTCCAAACTCAGTTTACAAGGTCAGCATTACTTTGATACCAAAGTCAGACAAAGGCATTTCAAGAAAATAAAGCTACAGGGTAATATCACTGATGAGCATAGATGCAAAAATTCCCAATAATATTTTCAACAGTATATTAAAAGGATCATTAATCAAGATCCAGTAAGATTTATCCATGGAGTGCAAGGATGGCTCATTGTACACAAATCAATAAATATGATTTACCATACTAATGGAATGAGGGACAAAAACCATATGATCCTCGCGATAGATTCAGAAAAAGCATTTGACAAAATATAACATTCTTTCAAGAGTAAAACTCTCAATACAATATAGAAGGACTGTGTCTCAAAACAGTAAAAACAGTAATGGCTATGTACGACAAGCCCAAAGCTAACAACATACTCAACAAGTGAATAGTTGACGGCTTTTCTTCTAAGATTGGCAATAAGGCAAGGGTTCCCACTTTCACCACTTCTATTCAACATAGTACTGGACATCCTGGCCAGAGCAATAAGGCAAGAGAAAGAAAGAAATTGCATCTAAACAGAAAGTAACTATGTAATTGTCTCTGTTAGTTGATAACATGCTTATAATGTAGAAAATCTTTAAGACTCCACCAAAAAACTGTTTGAAATGAAAAACCAAATTCAATAAAGTGGCAGTTTACAAAATCTCAACTTACAAAAGTCAATAATATTTCTATATACTAATAAAGAACTACCTGAAAAAAAGTAAAAAAAAAAAAAATTCTATTTGTAGCAGCATCAGCAAAATGCTTGAAAGTAAATTTAACCAAGGAAGTAAAAGATCTGAACACTGAAAACTATAAAATATCAATAAAATAAATTGATGATACAAATAAATGAAAACTATCTCATATTACTGAATTGGAATAACTAATATTGTTAAAATGTCTATACTACCAAAATAAATCTATAAATGGAATGCCTATCAAAATTCCAAGTAATTATTCACAAACATAGAAAAAACTGTCTTTCTTTTTTTTTTTTCGAGGCGGAGTTTCACTGTTGTTACCCAGACTGGAGTGCAATGGCGCGATCTCGGCTCACAGCAACCTCCACCTCCTTGGTTCAAGCAATTCTCCTGCCTCAGCCTCCCGAGTAGCTGGGATTACAGGCATGCACCACCATGCCCAGCTAATTTTTGTATTTTTAGTAGAGGCGGGGTTTCACCTTGTTGACCAGGATGGTCCTGATCTCTTGACTTCGTGATCCACCCGCCTCGGCCTCCCAAAGTGCTAGGCTTATAGGCGTGAGCCACCGCGCCCGGCCAAAAAAACTGTCTTAAAATTAATATTGAACCACAAAAGACCCAAAATAGCCAAAGCCATCTTGAGCAAAAAAGAACTAAGCTGAAGGAATCACACTACAGATTTCAAATTATACTACAAAGCTGTGATTATAAAAATAACATGGTATTGGCATA
Source organism: Aotus nancymaae (assembly GCF_030222135.1). Taxonomy (NCBI): domain Eukaryota; kingdom Metazoa; phylum Chordata; class Mammalia; order Primates; family Aotidae; genus Aotus; species Aotus nancymaae. The sequence continues at coordinate 18,836,059 of NW_026988476.1, read as the reverse complement.
AAAACACACACATGAAACAATAGAATAGGATACAGAGCCAGAAATAAACCCACATATCTATGATCAGTTGATTTGTGGCAAAGGTTCCAAGAACACACAATGGGACAATGATAATCTCTTCAATACTTTTTGGGAAAATGGAATATCCCCACACAGGAGAATGAAATTAGACTCTTATCTCACTCTATCTACTAGAATCAACTCAAAGTGAATTGAAGACTTAAACATAATACCTGAAATTGTAAAACTATTAGAAAAAAACATAAGGCAAAAGCTCTGTGACATTGGTCTGGCCAGTGATTTGTTGGAAAAGATCCCAAAAGCACAGGAAACAAAAGTAAAAATAGGTAATTGGGATTGCATCAAGCTAAAATGATTCGATATAGAAAAGGAAACAACAGAGTGAAGGGACAACCTTCATACTAGTAAAAATATTTACAAACAAGCATTTGATAAGTGGCCAATATTCAAAATACACAGGGAACTCAAATTACTAAATATTAGGAAAACAAATAACTCTATTAAAAATTGGCAAAGGAATCTGAATAGACAGCTCTTAAAAGAAAACATACAAATGGCCAACAAATATATGAAAAAATGCTGAACATCTCTAATCATCAGAGATCCAAATTAGACCACAATGAGATACCCCTTCAAATTACTGAATTAGTTATTATCAAAAAGATGATAAATAAGCGTTTTAAAGAATGTGAAGAAAAGGGAAGGCTTGTACACTGTTGGTGGTATTGCAAATTAGTACACATATTTTGGAAAACAGAGTGGAGGTTCTTCAAAAAAACTAAAAACAGAATCACCATAGGATCTAATAAGTGTGCTTCTGGGTATATAGTCAAAGGAATTAAAATTAATATATTAAAGAGATGTTTGCTCTCCCATGTTCACTGCAACATTATTTACAATAGCTAAGAAATGGAAACAATCAACTTGTCCAACAGAAAAGGAATAGATTTTCAAAAAATGAATTATACATACACAATGGAATACAACTCAGCCTCAAAAAACCAGAAAATTCTCTCATTTTTTACAACATGGGTGAACCTAGAGGGTATTATGCTAAGTAAAATAAGACAGACACAGAAAGACAAATATAATATATTCTCACTTTTGTGAGGAATCAAGAAAGTGAAACTTACAGAAGTATACATTAGAATGGTGGTTCCCAGAGAGTGGGGGTAATGGGAGATTGATGGAGAAAGGAAAGACATTAGTGAAAGGGAACTAAATTTCAGTCAGACAGGAGAAATAAGTTCTGGTCATCTATTGCAAAGTATTGAGTTAATAATAGTGTATTGTATATTTTAAAATAACTAACAATTTTAAATATTCTCACCCCCAAATAATAAATATTTGAGTGATGGATATCTTAGTCTGATTGATTATTCCACAATGTACACATTTATCAAGACTAAAAATTTAACTTCTATGTATGCATCAAAACTAAAAATTTAACCTCTATTTTAGCAATAAAAAAACAGGTTGCTGATATGACTTTTCACATTAAATGGCTGTATAGTAGCTGTGTTGGTAGCTTAAACTATTGTGAAATTTGAGAGTTTCACTAAAAAATGCCATTTTTGTAATAAGAAATTAATTATTTGGTCATCAGACAATTCCTTAAAGTATGTGAGTCAGTTTTACTTTATCAATTTAGCTTTAGTTTTCTTATAAGAAAAGCTGGGATTCTAACAATGTCTGCTCAGGTGTTTCTTTGGTACATATGTTCTGAGGGAAGGCAAGAACTGAACCAAGGCTGAAATCATGATGTCAACACTGTCGGAGTAGGCTCTACATTTTTTTCTTTTGTTTCTTCAGTTTTTCTATCTTTTTTTCTTTTTTTTTTTTTTTTTTTTTGAGACGGAGTTTCACTCTTGCTGCCCAGGCTGGAGTGCAGTGGCACGATCTCGGCTCACTGCAACCTCCGCCTCCTGGGTTCAGGCAATTCTCCTGCTCCAGCCTCCCGAGTAGCTGGGACTACAGGCACGCGCCACCATGCCCAGCTAATTTTTGTATTTTTAGTAGAGATGGGGTTTCACCATGTTGACCAGGATGGTCTCAATCTCTTGACCTTGTGATCCACCCGCCTCGGCCTCCCAAAGTGCTGGGCTTATAGGCATGAGTCACTGCGCCTGGCCTTTTCTATCATTTTTAAAGATTTTTTAAAAACCTTGCATTCAGTTCTCAAAGCAAATAAAAGAGTATTTTCTAAAAAGGTAATACCTAATAATTCTGGGGTGACAATAAAAGCGAATCGTAAATCCTGCAATATCATTCTATATTTAGCTGATGTGACAATAAAAGTAAACCATGAATTTTGCAATATCATTCTGATGAATAGAGCCAGTTTTGTCAATGCACATATTTATATTTTGTAAAAGAGGTTTTTCTTTTTGAAAATTTTAATTAATTAAATTTTATTATACATTAAGTTCTGAGATACATGTGCAGAATGTGCAGGTTTGTTACATAGGTATGCATGTGCCATGGTGGTTTGCTGTACCCATCAACCCATCATCTACATTAGGTATTTTTCCAAATGCTATCCCTTCCCTTCCCACAGACCCCGGTGTGTGATGTTCCCCTCTCTGTGTCCATGTGTTCTGATTGTTCATCTTCCACTTATGAGTGTAAACATGTGGTGTTTGGTTTTCTGTTTTTGTGTTGGCTTACTGAAAATGATGGTTTCCAGCTTTATCCATGTCCAGTGATGCTTTTGTGACTAGAAATATGCCACAGGAACTTAACTTTTGTTTATATCAGTTAGTCCATGGTAGAATTGGTTTTGTTTTTTGTTGCTTTGCTTAAAGTTGCAGTTTCCAAGAACAGATTAATGATGTTAAGTAAGAACTTAACTGTTCTGATTGCTCTGGCTGCATCCTTAAAACTTTGATCTGCTATATTTTCATTATCGGTGAGTTCAAAATATTTTCTAATTTCCCTTGTGATTGAATTTTAAAATTTTACCCAAAGATTAAAGTGTTTTCATTTATTTTCACAAACGTGGAGATTTTCTAGTTATATTTTTCCTTATTGACTTCTAATTTAATTCTACTACATTCACACAACTTATTCTGTCTTATTTTCAGCCTTTAAAATATGTTGAGACATGATTCATAATATTTTGGTAAATGTTCCCTGTGTACTTGAAAAGGATACATATTCTTTATTTGTGGGTGCATGTTCTGTAAATGTTGATTAGATTAAGTTGTTTAAATACGTTGCTTAAGTATTCTATTAACTGTGTTCTTTTCCATAAGTTACTGAAATAAATACTTTAAAGTCTTCCATTTACATGGATTTGTTGTTATCTGATTTTAGTTCTGTCACTTTTCCATTTATATATTTTAATGCTATATTATTAATTATACATATATATTTAATGGTATATAATTAATGTTATATATGTCTATCAGATATATGTCATATATGTCTATCATGAAATGTCCTTCTTCATTCCACCTATTGCTCTTACTGTAAGGTCTACTTTTGTGCTATGTTAATATTACATGTTAACAATAATTAAAAATATAATAATATATAAAATAGAAATATAGCCAAACCAACTTTATTCTTGCTTGCTTATATATAAACACACACACATACACACAGTGTTGGAGTGTACCATCTTGCTCTGTGTTCTATTTGTGACATCTTTTATCCTTTTTTCCTTTCTCATTTTTGTTGGTATTAATTGCACAATTTCAAAAATCATTTCCACTACAAAAATCATGTCCACTACAATGTGAAAATTTTGAAACAGTTTTTAAATTTACTTAATTCCTCTCTTTTATTCACTACTGTTATATATTTTATTTCCAGATATGTTGTAAACACCAGAGTGATTTGTTCACATTGTCACTTTAAGCAGTTAGCAGTTTTTCATATTCATTCTTTGTATGTTTGCTTTTCATGGCCTATGCTTCCATTCTTCTAATTGAGAGTGTTTTCACACTATTGTGCATTTGTTTGCCAGAACTGTTAGTTGTGGTCACTTCAAAAGAATTGGAGGGCTAGATATTTACTTTATACCCTTCCAAAACAGAGTGGCTTTATAAATGACTTTTGCTATTTTCTGAAATGTTCAAGTAAAACACAAATACATCATGGACTATAAAAGCCTAAAATATATAACATTTAAATATATTTGGTGTATTAAAATTATTTAAAAAGTATTAGTGTAAGCTTTGTTAATGTTATAAACCTTTTCTTTACATGATTACATAGATGGCAATCTATGCATATACATGTCAAATGTTAAAAAACAATGAGATATAATTGAGGTGGCCAGTAGAAAGACAATACACTTCTTTACTGTGTGTTTGTCATTCCTGTTAGAAAAATAAAAATATGTAAAAGAAGAGCTAACAATCTCCACATTTGAACACACGTCAATAAGATAGTTCTTTAGATCACACATTTTTGGGAATAGACAGTAAACCTAGTATTCTGGATTCTCTGTCAGACTCTGTATATTTAATAGTCTTTTGGGAACAACTTCATACTGTGTGATTATAGAACTGTCAACACCATTCTCTTGAGAATGTGCCATAACTATACTATAGAACAAATTCCTTTTATTTCTCCATATCTTGGATGAAGTTCTTGGTTTCTAAGGAAACTATAGGCTTTTGTCAAGACCCAGTTTACTCAACAACTTGAAGATAACACTGAATTAAGTTTATTTTATTTTAATTTTAAATGTTTGTATTTCCTCTTCATATCCAGAATATGAGCATTTTCACTCACCAAAAACTGAGAAAAACAATAGGTTTAGTGTATAATTTATCATTTAAAAATAATAGTTTTGGGGCCAGGCACAGTGGCTCATGCCTGTAATCCTAGCACTTTGGGAGACTGAAGCGGGTGGATCACGAGGTCAGGAGATTAAGGCTAGCCTGGCCAACATGGTGAAATCTCGTCTCTACTAAAAATACAAAAATTAACCAGGCGTGCTTGCAGGCACCTGTAATCCCAGGTACTTAGGAGGCTGAGGCAGGAGAATAGCTTGAACCCAGGAGTCAGAGGTTGTAGTAAGCTGAGACCATGCCACTGCACTTCAGCCTAGGTGACAGAGCAAGACTCTGTCTCAAATAATAATAATGGTTTTGGAAAAAACTGAAAACTAAGAAATACAAAAAAGACTATTATGTAATATTTAAAATAGTTAAGAATTTATTATATTTAGTTTATTCTATTTTTTCCTGATAAAACATTAAATATGAAATTGAATCCTTTTTGATTTTCTAGATACTCCCATGTAATCCTATTCTCTCTTTACATAATTACTTCTATTGAGATATCTTATGTGTTCTTTCCATAGAACACCTAAAATGTGTTCTACATATTTTCAAAAGAGAAAATATGTGAGGGAACACATAAAATGTGTATTATATATATTTTCCAAATATGAATATATAGTTAACTTGTTTGAATTATATATAAATGTATGCACAAACCTACACACAAATATAGGTTCAGAGGTGACTGGTACCTAATATTGTTTGGTCTTTTTCATTTATAGATTTTATCAGTTCGTATTTATTGCCTGCAACTTTCTTTTTTACAGTTATAATCTTAAAATCTATCTATATGGTTATACAGAGAGTTTTCTTCTTCTGCTTCCACACTTCTTGGAGAGTCCTTGGAGACTAGCAAACCTTTAGAACTTTGGGCGTGGGATAGAACAGGGTTGATTAAGTGTTCCCTCTGGTTCGATAGAGTCCTTGGCAAGTCATGGAAATCACAGTCATTCTTAGTCAGAAGAAGGGGTGTTCTGAAGCTAGCGCAGTTCTAATTGTAAACTTATTTATTTTATAAGCATCCCAACATGGAAGATGAATAAGATAGACTATCTTCCTCCAGAAATCATAATAATAAAATGTGATATTTTCCAAAAGAGGGTTATGTTAATAGAGCCATAGAGGTTCTAAACCGAGAAGAATTTACATAGGTTTTGATATTTTTATCTTTGAAAAGAATGTATGATATTTGGCCTCACAAAAAAAATTAAAAAGTTGTTTTAAATGGAGGATAGAATATATTATATTGCATAGCAAAGTTTTAAAAATTCAGAAAAAGAGGAAAGATTGGCAGATTCATGATGGGTTCAAAAATTTAGTTTGAATCCAGCTTGTTAAAGTCTTTTAAATATTCATTTTTACCGCTAAAGTTTTTTAACTTTATCCTGAAAACATATGGTCTAGTTAGAGTTTTAAATATAGGGGACTGTCATAATTAGACCTCTGTATTTTGATAGCAACTGGATGAAGAATTAGCACAGGAATGTATTATTTTCCAACAGCCTAGTTAGGATACAATTACAAAGTCCGGGAAAAGTATAAAGGCCTAAAGTAAATAATGGCATTGGGGTTAAAATGAGGACAATACTTAAGAAATGATAAATAGATTGGTAAAGATTTGGGAGGGTTATTGTGAGGATTTAAATGGATGTCCATTAAGCAGAACAAAATAGTTCCCAGTCAGCACTAAGGATCCAGTTGAGCTAGAATAAATACATTTGTAGCGGATCCAATTGTCATACTCCCTCTACCCATGCTTGATTATGATCATCAGCATGAGAGCAAGAAAACAGAAAAGAGATGTTTGAATTTTTCTTGGTCCAAGGATAAGTGGAACAACTACAGAGAAAAAGATGATAGATAAATAACTGACGTGTGTTGAAATGTTTTGCCACGAATTTCTGGCTAAATGAAAATGGAAATTAATCCAAGTGAGAGGATGGGATGACTGGATGAAGTGAAAGTTGTACTTGTAGAATATTCTAATAGTAATTAATAATCGATCTAATAATTAAATTAATCATTAGTTATGTTTTAGAATTTCAGATTTTCCAGGTGACATTAAGATCAGGGTCATGACAAAGGGACAATTGTTTGAAGTTAAAAGATTACTGTGCACATTGTTAGAGAATTAGAAGTATCATCAACATAGACTGAAATGCTTTCAGAATTTCAGGAGGAAAGGAAAACTGTTATACAAGTGCATAAGTTATCAGCAAACAACAGGGATCATTCTGGAGATGTTAGCTCATGTTAGCAAAACAGAAATGTAAAGGTAAATTAGTAAACTTAAAAAGCATTGTCTAAAAAAGAAGATAATGTGGCCTTGAAGTAGCAATGAGGAGTGAGGACACCAGAGACAAATCAGAGATGCAGAAAATCCTTCTTAGATTGTGTGCCCTCATATAATAAATATATCTCCACTGAAATGGGGTTTCTTCTGCTCCCCAAGATTAAGTTTTAGATCTCTTCTGGATCTCAGTTTCACTCAACTCCCTAAACATCTTGCTACATCAATTCTTCCATACATTCTTTGCTCTTTTCCAATGGCCTTTTTTTAGAGTATAAAATAATTCTCATTCTCTTAAAATACAAAAAAATATTTTGTAGGCGGGTGTTGAACAATGAGAACACGTGGACTCAGGGAGAGGAGCATCACACACTGGGGGCAGTGAGTAGAGGGGCTACGGGAGGGACAGCGAGGGGTGGGAAGGGTGGAGAGGGATAACATGGGGAGAAATGCCGGATGTAGATGAAGGAATGGAGGCAGCAAACCACCTCGTTATCTATGCGCCTATGCAACAACCCTGCATGACCTGCACATGCACCCCAGAACTTAAAAGTACAATTAAAAAAAAATTCCTTCAATTCTTTTACACTTTCTTTTTACTACTTGTCTCTACCACTTCATGGCTAAGCTTTTTTTTAAAAAAAATCTATACTCTTTCATCCCACAACTAGGTTCTCTAGAATCTGGCTTTTTTCCACAGTCACCAAGGAACCTGATCTTCCAAGGTCACCAATGATATCCCAGTTTCTAAATTCAGTGCATTCATTCTCCTGAATATGTTTTCGTGCCTTCTTGAAAAGGACAAGATTGAACTTGACACTTGAAAATTTCTTCTGTATTGGAGCTTACTCTTTTTTGATCTCAATACACCAAGTCACTGTCACTCTCAATTTCCCCTCTACTTTTCATAGAAATCCTTCTCAGTCTCCTGCATGGAATTTTCTTAACCTGATCCCATAATGTAGCCTGCACAGTTGGTGTTTCAGGTCCTTACTTGACCATATTCTTTTCTTGCTATTTACTTCCAAAATAAGCACACCACAGAACTCCAAACATCATTGACGCACCGATAACTTTAGGATCTAACAGAGATTACTTTCCTGAATTCTGGAAACATATGTTCATGTATATATAGAATTTCTAGTTGGAGGTTTCTCAGCTACCTTGACTTCTGGACTGAATTGAAGTAATTATTTTCTCCATCTTACCACATTTTTATCTTAATCTGAGTTTTCTCTTATGAAAGAATATTACTATCCACCTAATATCCCAAGCCACCAAGCCAGAAATCTGGGAATTATCCTAAACTGCCCTGATTCTCACTCTAAGAATCACCTTTCATTCATCTCCATCAATATCCCTAGTATCTATCCTCTTGTTTTTATTATGTTATTGTATGAGACCTAGGTTGTATTGGGGTCACCACCTGAGATGTTGATTATCATCTATAGAGGTTTGTCCTGCAGATCCTGATTTAATGACAGATGAATGAATGCACTCACACACACTAGAATACAGTGAATCTGAGTGGGCTAGGGAAGATGGTCAGCTGCTTTCAGAGGACAATTGCAGCTAACTGACAACAACTCACTGCTTCTCCTAACATTTATTCAGTACAGATTTAATAACAAAGGTTCTAAGTCAACATGCTTGTGGATAATTAACATGTTTAAAGAGTGGTTTTATGAATGATAAAAGGTCTTGGTTCTGGGGCCCAGAATAAACACCATTAATGGGTAATTCCCCTTCGACCTCCCCCTGAAAGGACCATCCAGCACAAAGTTCACATGAGCAAACAAATTAGAGTGGGAACAAAGGAATGGAAGTAAAAGACTCAACTAGGGAAACTTTCGTTGTCCCTCAATCTCCACCCTATGACTTAATACTCTAATGCAAGAACTGGCTGCCTTCAGCCTGTTCCACTGAAATCTCTCAGCCTTTCAAAAGGTTTGAGACTATAATCTTATAACTTTCCCTAATATTTCCTAATATTTTGCCAGCCACCCTGAGTGAATCTCAAATATTGTGCCATTAAGAATTGCTTTGGGAAAAAATTTCCATACTCATACTTATTGCCTTTGCTACAAATAAAGGAGTTCTAACCTTTGCAACCTTGTTTCTAATTGGAAATTCTTTTATTCATTCCAAGTTTACCCCTTTTCAATTCTCCATAGGGGCTATATCAAATTTTCACTAGTTTTTAAAAATTATTTATTTATTTACATCCTTACTACCACAGTGAAGAAGGTTGGTCTCAATAACATAGTTTGTCTGTTAAATGTTTAATTATAGGGTGAAAGATGTTATGTGGTAAAAGATCTGAATGTAGAACTATCTTTTCCCTCAATAATTTAAAGAAAATAAGTAGTTTATTTGGAGAAAACACAGAATGTATGCTAAATGTTGTTTGTGTAATTATGTTAAGCCATTAGATTTTATTATATTAGAGAACTCAGAAATAGTTTAAGTAAATACTAATATTTGAATTTAACAAATTTGAAAATAAAAGGGGTGTTTTGAAGAGCAATAACATCTATTTAAGCGTAAAGAATATGTCACCAAGTGGGTGAAATTTCACCTGAGACCTCCTCAGGTTTCACTACTTTGGGTATATCACTATTAGCATTTTGGTCACAACCAATCAACAAGTCTCTAGGAAGTTCCAAACTTTCCCTCATCTTCCTGTTTTCTTCTGAGCACTAGAAACTGTTCCAACTTCTGCCCTTTACCCAGTTCCTAAGCTTCTTCCACATTTTTCTAGTAACTTTATAGCAGTACCTCACTTCTCCAGTACCAATTTTCTGTATTAGTCCATTCTCACACTGCTATAAAGAAATACCTGAGACTGGTTAATTTAGGAAGAAAAGAGGTTTAATTGGCTCACGGTTCAGCAGGCTGTACAGGAGGCATGGCTGGGAGGGCTCAGGAAACTTAGTCACGGCAGAAGGCAAAGAGGTAGCCAGCACATCTTCACCTGGTGGTGTAAGAGAGACAGAGAGTAAAGTGGGAAGTGCCACACATTTTTATGCCATCAAATCGTATCAGAACTCACTCGCTATCATAAGAATAGCAAGGAAGAAATACGCCCCATGATCCAATCACCTCCCATGAGGTCCCTCCCCCAATGTTAGAGATTATAATTCAACATGAGATTTGGGTGGAGACACAGAGCCGAATCATATTAACACGGTTTTGAAAGCCAGAATTGTGTGAAATATTCTTTCAGAGAAGCATCATTCATTCCCTCCCACATTTCTTCTATGTTTTCCCTTTGTTCTCACCATCCCCTACAGATAACCAATCGCAGTAGTCTCTAGTTTTTTACTTGTGTTTCTTTATAACAATAATGAGCAGATATCTGCATATTTTCCTATTTCTTTATTTTCTTACAAAAAAGCATTCTAAAGATACTCTTTTAAAAGTATTTTGTTTATTTACTTTGACTTATTTCATGGGTATGTGTGCTGCTTTGTTACATAGGTAATTGTGTCATGGAGGTTTGCTGTACAGATGATTTCATCACCCAGGTAGTAAGCCTAGTAATTTTTCCTGATCCTCTCTCCTTCTATCCTCCACCTTCTGCTAGACCCCAGTGTATGTTGTTCCTCTGTATGTGTCCATGTGTTCTCATCATTTAACTCTCACTTGTAAGTGAGAAAACATGCAGCATTCGGTTTTTGACTTTGCTTTTTCACATAATGCTTACTGTATCCTTGACCTTTCCATATATGGGTTCATTGAGTCTTTCTCATTCCTTTTTCCTCTCTTTTTTATTTTATTTTTACAGGTACATAGTACTTCTTTGTGTGGCTTTACTACAGTTATTTTTTCAGCCACTCACTAAAGTCATATAGGAGATTACAAACAACTGCAAACAATGCTGCAATGAATAACTATGAATATATATTTTTGTGTTATTGGATGTTTCTTGGGATAAGTTCCTAGAAATGGGACTGCTGGGTAGAAAGCTAAACACGCATGTTGTTAAATTATATATTGCCAAATTCCCCCTATAGATATTATACCAGTTTGAATTCTCAGTAGTGCCCATTTCCCTACAGCCTCACCAACACTTACACTTTTAAAATCTGCACAAACTAGTTAGTGAGAGATGATATTACAGTGTAGTTTTAATTTGTAATTTTCTTATTTTGAAGAGAATGTATCATTTGATATATTTATGAGCCATGTTTTTATATTCATGGAAAAATTATTCATGTCTTTTGCCCATTTTCTACTGTGATTTTGCTTTTTCTCCTGTCTCAATTTTAAGTATTTAAAAATATGTTAGGGATATTAACCCTTTATCTAAAATATATCTTGCAAATACTTTTATCTCTACTTTTCAGTTGCCTTTAGACTCTGCTTATGGTGATTTTTGGCCTTATAAGACTGTTAAATACATTTTCATGTAGTCAAATTTATATCAATTTATATCTTTTTTACAGAATTGCATTGTGGTAAATTGTAGAAACATAATAAAGTTTTACCAACTAAACAGAATTAAAATTTACATTAAAATATAGGAGAAACTTTTGTTGAAAAAAATTATCTGAAGTTTTACTTCTCTGGTATGAAATTACAAAAATTGAAAGTATTTTTAGTCATTAAATGACTAAAACTAAATATGAATATAATTTTTCTTTTAGAGATGGAGTCTTGCTCTGTCACCAGGCTGGAGTGCATTGATGCGATCTTGGCTCACTGCAACCTCCACCTCCTGGGTTCAAGTGATTCTCCTGCCTCAGCCTCCTGAGTAGCTGTGACTACAAACACATGCCACCACAGCCAGCTAATTTTTGTATTTTTAGACAAAAGTACAAAATCAAAAATTTGAGACAGGGTTTTACCATGTTGGCCAGGATGGTGTTGATCTCTTGACCTTGTGATCCGCCCACCTTGGCCTCCCAAAGTGTTGGGATTACAATGTGAGCCACCACGCCCGGCCATATGAATATAATTTGGTAGGTAATAAATTAAATATTTCAGATTAATTTTAGCAAGATTATGTATTATTTTCTGGTTTAAAAAAGTCAAACCACATGCCTGTGATTTTGTTCTACTTCTCTCTACTTGGATAGTGTCTCACTCCCTGTATCTAATATCTTTTTTGTGTTTATTAATGGCTTTTTGTGTCTGTGAATATTTGTTCTCCATATTTAAATTTTGCATGGAAATCCATTGTTAGTTCCATAGCAGATTATTAAAACTACCTTAGGGAAGGCCTCCACTTATGCTTTCGTTGTGCTGATTAAACCTTAAATATCAAATTATTCTGGCTCTTTTATAGATCAGAGAATTGAGCCAAGTAAAGGTACATCTATAGATTTCAGGTTCCAGGGTAGCAGATTCTGCTGAAGGCTGAAATGATATGAAAAAACCATCATTTGTGTCCAGGGTCTTAATTGTTTTAGCCTATAGGTCATTTCCAAGGCCAAAAACTTTGCTTTCAAACTGCAACATTGGTTCCAACATATCAAAGTTCCATACTCAGTTCCTAAATGTGTTTCTTGTGCCAGCACTTTTTCCTATTGCCACCTATACTTTTGTCCAAATTAAAAAAAAAAAATTAAAAAATAATAATAGCTAAACTTTGCTACTTCCTTATGTATTTTGATAAACTCTATGTTGATTATCTCATTTTAATCTTCCTCATAATGCCCTCTCTCACCACTCCTATTTAATACAGTATTGGAAGTTCTAGCCAAAGCAATCAGGCAGGAAGAAGAAATAAAGGGTATTCAATTAGGAAAGGAGGAAGCCAAACTGTCTCTATTATTTGCAAATGACATGATTGTATATTTAGAAGACTCCATCATGTCAGTCCAAAATCTCCTTAAGCTGATAAGCAACTTCAGTAGTCTCAGGATACAAAATCAATGTGCAGAAATCACAAGCATTCCTATATACCAATAACAGACAAACAGAGAGCCAAATCAAAAGTGAACTCCCATTCACAATTGCTGCAAAGAGAATAAAATACCTAGGAATACAACAAAGAATGTAAAGGACCTATTCAAGGAGAACTACAAACCACTGCTCAAGGAAATAAGAGAGGACACAAACAGATAGAAAAACATTCCATGCTCATGGTTGGGAAGAACCAATATCGTGAAAATGGCTACACTGCCCAAAGTAATTTATACATTCAACGCTATCCCAGACATCAAGCTACCAATGACCTTCTTCACAGAACTGGAAAAACCACTTCGAACTTCATATGAAACCGAAAGAGAGCCTGCATAGCCAAAACAATCCTAAGCAAAAAGAACAAAGCTGGGGGCATTAGGCTGCCTGACTTCAAATTATACTTCATGGCAACAGTAATCAAAACAGCACGGTACTGGTACCAAAACAGAGATATAGACCAATGGAACAGAACAGAGGCCTCAGAAGCAACACCACACATCTACCATCATCTGATCTTTGACAAACCTGACAAAACAAGCAATGGGGAAAGGATTCCCTGTTTAATAAATGATGTTGGGAAAACCACCTAGCAATTTGCAGAAAGCAGAAACTGGACCCCTTCCTTACACTAAAATTAACTCCAGATGGATCAAAGATCTAAGCATAAGACCTAACACCATAAAAACCCTAGAAGAAAACCTAGGCAAAACCATTCAGGACATAGGCATAGGCAAGGACTTCATGGCTAAAACACCAAAAGCAATGGCAACAAAAGCCAAAATAGACAAATAAGATCTAATTAAATTCCAGAGCTCCTGTACAGCAAAAGAAACAATGATTAGAGTGAACTGGCAACCAACAGTATGGGAAAAAAAATTTGCAATCTACCCATCTGACAAAGGGCTAATATCCAGAAGCTACAAAGAACTAAAACAGATTTACAAGAAAAAAACAAACCCATTCAAAAGTCGGCGAAGGATATGAACAGACACTTTACAAAAGAAGATATCTATGAGGCCAACAAACATATGAAAAAATGCTCATCATCACTGGTCATTAGAGAAATGCAAATCAAAACCACATTGAGATGCCATTTCACACCAGTTAGAATGGCAATCATTAAAAAATCAGGAGACAACAGATGCTGGAGAGAATGTGGAGAAATATGAACACTTTTACATTGTTGGTGGGAGTGTAAATTAGTGCAATCATTGTGGAAGACAGTGTGGTGATTCCTCAAGGACCTAGAAATAGAAATACCATTCAACCCAGAATTCCCATTACTGGGTATATACCCGAGGAATTATAAGTTATTCTATTATAAAGACACATACACAGGTATGTTCACTGGGGCACTGTTTACAATCGCAAAGACTTGGAACCAACCCAAATGTCCATCAATGGTAGACTGGATAAAGAAAATGTGGCACATATACACCATGGAATACTATGCAGCCATAAAAAATGATGAGTTCATGTCCTTCATATGGACACGGATGTTTCTGGAAACATCATTCTTAGCAAACTGAAACAAGAACAGAAAACCAAATACCACACGTTCTCACTCATAGGCAGATGTTGAACAATGACACGGGGAGGGGAGCATCACACACTGCGGTCAGTTGCAGGGGGCTAGGGGAAGGACAGCAGGGGGTGGGAAGGGATAACATAGGGATAAATACTAGATATAGGAGATGGGGGGATGAAGGCAGCAAACCATCTTGCCATGTATGTACCTATGCAACAATCCTGCATTGATCTCCACATGTACTCCAGATCCTAAAGTACAATTAAAAAAAAAAAAAAGTGTGTCACTGGGGTCTGTTGGGTTGTCGGATGCTAGAGGAGGGATAACAGGGGGTGGGGAGATTGGAAAGGGATAACATTAAGAGAAATACCTAATGTAGGTGATGGGGGATGGAGGCAGCAAACCACCATGGCATATGTATACCTATTTAACAATCCTGCAAGATCTGCACATGTACCCCAGAACTTAAAGAAAAAAAAATAAAAATAAAAAAAGTGTGTTTATTTTCTGATGATCAGAAAGGTTAAAATTCACATTGAGGATCACACAGTCATTAAGAGTCAGAACTGGGTTTCAAAGCAGAACTGCCAACTGGGAGTAAAATTTCTTAACCAGTGACCATACCATTGAGTAGTCTTACAAACTCACAGTTTTTGAGTTATTCAAAGTAACATGTTTAAGTACAAATAGCAAATAGTACCGAGTTAGCTAGTACTTAAAAATCACATTTTCAATTACAGCAAGTTATTAAGGGATGAAAAGGCAGTGAACTTCAGTCCTGCTGTGTGAATAATGGAGGTAAACCAAACTTATATGGAACAAAAGTCAAACAAAAGAGTCTCAAAAGAATTCCAACAGTGCCTTTCAACATAGCACTGGTTGAAACCCAATGCATAGCTCTTGTTTATTCTCTTCGTGCTATACTCATGTTAATCAAATACATCATCTGAATTAGGCTTCATATTTATGGACAAATTATAAAAAAATGAAACTACAAATATTATAAGAGTCAAACTATAAACCTCAAGAATAATTGTATTAGCAAATAAATGGGACCTGGGTGAAAATAATATCACAGTGAAATAAATGCTCTCTGAATCATCTTCCATGACTGATTCTGCTACTCTTCAATGGAGCTGAAATCAGAGTAGGCTATTTTAATCTTTCATATGGCTGCCTTCCCAGGCATGTCAAGTGCTCTCAAATGTTGGATTCATCAGTCCAAATCTCTTTTGCAGTAGCTGTTCATTTTAGGCTTTATAAGCTAACAGAGATGTGCCTGTCACAAAATATGAATGAATGCTCCTTTTTCTTTCTTTCTATCATTCTTTTCTTTGCAGCTGTTGTCTCTGGACCCTTGAGGCATTAGGGATATCCATCGCACTGACTCATATCTCTATGTAAGCTGGTTTCAAGCATGAAAATGCAAAAGGCTGCGTTTAAAATATTATAAGTGGAATGAACTTTCAGTCCTTGCTAAATGCTTTCATTAGGATAAGGTATGCATACCTGCCTTGAGTCTCCTCACACAAAAAATCCCCTAATCTCTTTTTGTCCTCAAACAATATAAATTGCTCATGAAACGACAGGTAGATGAAAAATGCAATTTCACTTCTATAGAAAATAATTAAATAGATAATATTTTAATAGTGGATTTTGCACCCATGTAGGTCACCACAAGCCATATCTTTAGAGTATTTAATTTGACTTTCATCATCATTGTTTTTAAGGGTCTTTATGTAGAATAGAATAACCTTGCAAATAAGGTTAATGTGAGAAAATGTAGCAACTCTTCATTTTCAAGTGTAGTACAAATTCTGTGCCATCTAATGCCAAATGTTTTTCATCAACAGTTTATGTAGCTGAGAATTAAGTAATTTTGAATTTGGATTCTCTTAATATCAACAAATATTTGTTGATAACCTATTTAGTACAATGTAGCATGTTGATTTATATTTAATTTCCAACAATTTATTTTATATAAGCATAATTTTGGAAAGTTAGCAGGCAATTTTCCGTATTACAGCCTTGTTAATAATTGCTGTAGGAGGTCACAAGTCAGATGAAAATTTAAATTTTTTCTTTTTTTTTTTTTTGAGACGGAGTCTCACTCTGTCACCAGGCTAGAGTGCAGTGGCTCGATTCTGCTCACTGCAACCTCTGCCTCCTGCGTTCAGGCGATTCTCCTGCCTCCGCCTCCCTAGTAGCCAGAACTACAGGCACGTACCACCACACCCAGCTAATTTTTTGTTTGTTTGTTTGTTTTAAGAAGGAGTCTCTCACTGTCGCCCAGGCTGTAGTACAGTGGTGCTATCTCAGCTCACTGCAATCTCTGCCTCCTGGGTTCAAGCAGTTCTCCTGCCTCAGCCTCCCGAGTAGCTGGGACTACAGGCGTTCGCCGCTATGCCCAGCTAAGTTTTTTGTGTTTTTAGTAGAGACGGGGGTTTCACCATGTTAGCCAAGTCTATCTCTTGACCTCGTGATCCGCCGGCCTCAGTCTCCCAAAGTATTGGGATTACAGACTTGAGCCACCCTGCCGAAAATTTAAATTAGATAGAGGTAGTTATTTTTGGTCTTGGAATGCAAATGGGATGTTATTAGATACTTTATCAACTCACTTCTCTATTACTTTCAGTCATTTGTTCCTTTTGAATTCCTATAGTTGTATGTAGTAGTCCTTTAGGGTTTAATACTTATCAGTTTAATTTCTTCCATGACTCATTTTGCCACATTCCTATAATATCAATTGTTGAGAAAAAGACATGATTGTTGCCAACACCCCACTCTCAAGCCTCATAATTAGTACAAAAACTGGGCAATATTAGGCATTGTGAAATCCACCTTAAGTTCCTTTGAGAAAGCAATTTTATTTAGTTTATTCAATGAAGTAAATGAAACTTTTAATAGGTATATGAGACATTTAAAATGTTTGATGTTAGTTTTCTGGATTATATATTTATCAACATTTTATAAATACTATATATGTCATATGAATATAGTTCTAATATGTAAATTTATATAATACAAATATGTTTATATATGACTTTATATTAATTTTTAATTAATTATTTTTATAGGGATGTTTGCAAATGCTATAAAGAGGTTGCAAATTTTCTCAAAATGCAACTCAAAAAAAATTTTAGATACATGTCTTCCATTAAATTTTAAACATGTTAGTCACAGAGTAATATTTATTTACTATATTACATAACATTTATTTACAGTGTAAATTTTTCTATAGCTTCAGAATAATAGATTTTTACAAGTAGAAGTATTTTAGTCTACCTTTATATTTTACATACAAGAACACTGAGGTCAATAAATTCAAATGATATTTCAAATCTTTTATTTTACTTTAAGAAAGGACTAAGAGTAAAAGTCATGTCATGTTATTCACTTCAGTTTTTTCCTTTTATACATTGAAATATATCATTTTTACACTGGTTAAACACATTGTAATAATGATTAAAAACCATTAATTACGTTAAATGATTATATGGCTTTTTAAATTCCAACTATGACTGCCAATTCATTCTCTAAATATTTATTAATATAGTTGGATTTGAGATTACCATTTTACTGTTTTTCTATTTGTGCCATCTGTTCCTTTTTTCTTATTCTTCCTTTATTCTGCCTTCAAATACTGTTCATTATTCCACTTTATTCTTTTGGCTTTTAAAGTATACTTTAAAATAATTTTAAACTGGCTATCCTAAGGATTTCATTATTTATCCTTAATATGTTATAGTCTAATTTGGATTATCATGTTGTTACTTAACAAACAAGGTAGAAATCTTATAATAGTATATAGTTGACTCAGAAACACATGGGTTTAAACTGCCTGGGTCCATTCATACATGAATTTTCTTCTTCCTCTCCCACCACTGAGACAGCATGGCCAAGCCATAGAATAGGAGAAAATATTTGCAAATCATCCGCTTAACAAAGGGTTAATAACTTGGATGTAAAGGAGCTCAAAAACTCAATAGGAAAAATACAAATAAAATGACTGAAAGATGGGCAAATGGGCCAGGTGCAGTGGCTCATGCGTGTAAACTCAGCACTTTGGGAGGTGAGGCAGGTAGATCGCCTGAGCTCAGAAGTTCGAGACCACCCTGGGCAACATGGTGAAATCCCATCTCTACTAAAATACAGAAAATTAGCCGAGCATTGTGGCATGCACCTGTAGTCCCAGCTACTCAGGAGGCAGAGGCAGAAAATCACTTGAGCCTGGGAGGCGGAGGTTGCAGTGAACTGAGATCGTACCACTGCACTCCAGCCTGAGTTACACAGTGAAAAACAAAACAAAATAAAACAAAAAACATATGGACAAATGATATGGATAGACATTTCAAAAAAGAAGATGTACAAATGGCTAATAGGTATATGTAAAAAAGTTCAGCATCACTAATCATTAGAGAATGCAAATCAATATTAGTGAGATATTATCTCACTCAGTTAAAATGGCTCCCCCCACCAAAGAAAACACAGGTAGTAATGAAGGCTGGTGAGGATGTGGATAAAGGGAGCCCTCATACACTGTTGATAGAAACATAAATTAGTATATCCACTATGAAAAACAATATGGAGTTTCCCCAAAAAGCTAAAAATAAAAGGACCATATGATCCAACAATGTCACTGCTGGGTAAATATACAAAAGAAAGGAAATCAGTATATTGAAGAGATATCCAGCTGCACTCTCCATGTTTATTAAAGTACTATTCACAATAACCAATAGTCAACTTAGGTATCCATGAAAGGATGAATATGTGGTGCATATAGAAAATGGGATATTATTCAGCAATTAAAACAATGCAATCTTGTCATTTCCAACAACATGGATGACACTGGAGGACGTTATGTTAAGTGAAATAATCTAGGCACAGAAAGACAAATATTGTATGTTCTCACTCATATGTGAGAGTTAAAAATAAAATTCAACTCATGGACACAGAGTGGAATGATACTGTCAGAGGCTGGTAAGTATAGAGAGGAGGGGGTGATAAAGTGGGTATGAATAATGAATACAAAAATACAGTTAGATTAATGAAATAAATTTAGTATTTTATAACACAATAAGGTTACCATAGTTAACAGTTTATTATATATTTTATTTTTCATTTGAAAATATAAATTTTCTTTCTGTTTTTTATTTCAGTAAGTTTTGGGGGAACAAATGGTGTTTGGTTACATTGATCAGTTCTTCAGTGGTGGTTTCTGAGATTTTGGTCCACCCATCACCTAAACAGTGTACACTGTACCCAATGTGCAGTCTTTTATTCCTCACCCCTCTACCACCCTTCCCCCTGAGTCTCCAAAGTCTATTGTGTCATTCTTATGCCTTTGCATCCTCATAGCTGAGCTCCCACTTATATGTGAGAACATATGATGTTTGGTTTTCTAGCTGTTGGTATATAGCAGTGTTATCAATTTGTTTATATTGATTTTGTATCCTGAAACTTTACTGAATTCATTTATCAGTCCTAGGAGATTTTTCTTTGAGCCTTTAGAATTTTCTAGGTATATGATTACATCATCTGCAAACACTAACAGTTTGATTTCCTCTTTGCTGGTTAGGATGCCCTTTATTTCTTTCTCTTGTCTGATTGCTCTAGCTAGGACTTCCAGTAGTACGTTGAATAGAAGTGTTGAAAGTGGATGTCCTTGTCTTGTTTCAGTTCTCAAGGGGAAATGCATTCAACTTTTCTTTGTTCAGTATAATATTGGCTGTGGGTGTGTTATAGATGACTTTTATTATCTTAAAGTGCATCCCTTCTATGGTGATTTTACTGAGGGTTTTAATTTAAAGGGATACTAAATTTTGTCAAATACTTTTTCTGCATCTACTGAGATAATCACGTAATTTTTGTCTTTAATTGTTTATGTGGTGCATCACACTTACTGACTTGTGTATGTTATACCATTCCTGCATCCCCGTATCCCACATGATCATGGTAAATTATCTTTTTGATATGCTGTTGGTTTCAGTTAGTTAGTATTTTGTTGAGGATCTTTGCATCTATGTTCATCAGGGATATTGGTCTTTTTTTGTTATATTATTTTCTTGTTTGGTATTAAGGTAATACTAGCTTCACTGAATGATTTAGGGAGGAATCTCTTTTGCAGTAGAGATGTTGCCACTATCTTTTGCAGTAGTGGCAACAGGATTGGTACTAATTCTTCTTTGAATGTCTGATAAAATTCAGCTGTAAATCCATCTGATCCTGGACTTTTGTTGGTTGGCAATTTTATAAATTACCATTTAAATTTTGCTGCTTGTTATTGATCTGTTCAGTTTCTATTTCTTTCTGGTTTAATCTCGAAGGGTTGTACATTTCTAGGAATTTATCCATCTCCTCAAGGTTTTCTAATTTGTGTGGGTAAAGTTGTTCATAGTAACCTTGAATGAGCTTTTGTATTTCTGTGGTATTGGTTGCAATATCTCCTGTTTTGTTTCTAATTCAGCTTATTTGGATCTTCTCTCTTCTTTTCTTGGTCTGTCAGTTTTGTTTACCTTTTCAAAATAGCCAGCTTTGTTCATTCATCATTTTTCTTTATTTTTTTATTTTAATTTTTTAGTTCTGCTCTGATCTTTGTTATTTCTCTTCTTCTGCTGGGTTTTTGTTGGATTTGTTCTTGTTTTTGTAGTTCCTTGAAATGTGACCTTAGATTACCTATTTGTGCTTTCAGACTTTCTCATGTAGGCATTTAATGCTATGAACTTTCCTTTTAGCACCACTTTTGCTGTATCCCAGAGGTTTTGATAGGTTGTGTCACTATATCATTGAGTTCAAAAAAATTTTTTAATTTCCATCTTGATTTCATTGTTGACCTAACAATCATTCAGAAGCAGGTTATTTAATTTCCACGTATTTGCATGGTTTTGATGGTTCCTTTTGGAGTTGATTTTCAATTTTGTTTCGTGGTGCTCTGAGAGAGAACTTGGTATAATTTTGATTTTCCTAAATTCGTTGAGACTTATTTTGTGGTTTATCCTGTTATTTTTCAATTGTTCCCAACCTTAACATAGAAGACTTATGTTGGCTGTGAATTTAATCTTCTTAGGATTTTGGCTACCTTTATAATTATGTTCTGGGATAGGCCCCAGCTTTCTCTGCCCTCCAAACTGCAGGAAATGAGAGCTCTCTGTATGCAAACAATGAGCCCCTTTTTCTTTCACAACTTAGCTTTTAAATTGCTGATTAATTATTCTCAGCTTCTTAGTAAAATATTTTTTCCAATTGAGTTTAATAGGAACATTCTAATTATATTATCTTTATAGTTAAATTTTCTTTCCTATTTCTCAAAGGATGGATCATGTTATGTTATCGGCAAAAGCATTCCATTCTACCAGGATACCATTACAGTTCAATACCTGTGAAAGTCTATCAACTGGACTGCTACCTCGTAGATACTATCTGTCCTTCACCCACTGTCTACACCAAAAATAGCAGTCCTCATTTTAACTGGGTGACAGGTGATCTAATTCTAAAATTCTAACTCCATGGTTACAGTCTTAGACTACTTCTAGCACTAATGGTCACAAGATGGGTTCTCTGGAAGCATATATTGACTGGAGATAACAATGTAACGGGTTCCTTGAGGATTGCCACTGGCATCAGCAACTGTAGTGAACAGGGTAACAAGCAAAACTAGTTAGAAGAAAAAGTTACAATATAATGCATTATTTAAATAATTCATAGTTTACTCTGAAGAGAATTCTGAAAAGGAGGTGATCCTTTGAACGTTTACCAAGTTGGGACAAGGAAGCAGGTCTTAACATCCCCATGCATATCAGTTATTGTATGTAGGTCATTCGCGAAAGTCTCTATGGCTGCTGACAGTTAGGAACTGTCTGCTTATTGCCCTCTCAGCAACTATGGTACTAAGTCCTTCATTTCTGAAAAAAAAATTGAGTGGCATATCATGGCATATACCACAATGGGAGAAATTGATATAACAAGCAAAAGACAAAATCAGTAAGGATACAGATGATTGGAATGATGTGATAATACTATTGATCTAATTGATATCAATAAAGCACTGCACCAAACAACTGCAGAATAAACATTTTTTTCCAAGTGCTTTCAGAGCATGTACTCATATTGATTTAACCATATTGTTTAAATGCTAGGTAATGAGGCACATTTTTACAAATTTCAAAGCACTGAAATACAAGTTTCTAAAAATTTCAAAAAGGCCGCATTTCTATAGAGCATGTTTTCTGACCTCAGTGGAATTAGCTATACATTAAAAGCAATTATTAAAAAATTCCCATATATTAAGATATTAAGCATATACTCCTAAATAATCCTTGGTCCAAAGAATGGATTGTATAAGACATGACTCTTTTAGTCACGTTTTGAACAAAACATAATGAAAATATGAAACATCCCCACTGGCAGGATGCAGCTAAAACATTCGTATTGTAAAATTATTAGTCTTAAATATAAATGTTAGAAAATAATGGGTACAATCTGACAAAGTGCATACCTCAAGAAGTTAGAAAAAGAACAGCAAATTAAACTCATTTTTAGAGATAATAATATGTGCTTAAATTAAAAGAAAACTGTCTTTTAAAGATATGTGCTAAAATATTTAAAAATAAATTAATATGATTTCCTGTATTTGCTTTAAAATAATTCACAGGAAATGAGGAGAGTAGTTATGACAAAAATGTGTCTAGAGAAATGTAGATAGTAAAAGATGGACCATATTTAGAATATTTTGAATAATTGGTGAGAA
Source organism: Aotus nancymaae (assembly GCF_030222135.1). Lineage (NCBI taxonomy): Eukaryota > Metazoa > Chordata > Mammalia > Primates > Aotidae > Aotus > Aotus nancymaae. The sequence goes on along the minus strand of NW_026988476.1, from coordinate 18,812,768 downwards.
TAGAGGTTATATTATGCTGTTCTCTTCACAATGCTTATACTTTTTAATATTATAAAGGTTAAAAATGTGCAAGTCTGATTCTTAAAATCTAATAAGATAAAGCAAGTGCAATAATAGAAAAAAATGGCAAAAGGTATGAATATGTAGTTGAATTACAAGGCAGAATATTAAGGGCAATAAAAATCAGACATGAGGTAAAATATTTTTAAATAGATTAGGTAATAAGGTAAAAATGATTTGTCAGAAACTAGTCATAATTTATCTTTATTGGAACAACAAAGATAACTTTAATAAGTAGTTTTTGGTCAATTGTATTTTTGCTTTGAATATATGCTGATGGCCTCTAAAAGGAATAATGCCAGTGCTTTTTATAGAAATACCAACTGAGACTAAGAATGATCATTCTCATGAGCATATATTCAAGATCTAAGTTTTATATTTAACTCAGGTATGGGAACATTTGAAACAAGCTACACCATTTATTACAATGGTGTGTGTCAATATATGATCAGGTGACTTTAGCAAGATGGCAAAACAGAAGATTCCTTGTTTCCCCCACAAAAATTTACTTACAAACCATCCGAAGACAAGAATACCACCCTGAATTCATCATAACTTGAGGGAGAAGTGGAGAAATCCCATGGGCCCCAAGGATCGAGACGCTGTGATTTGGAAGAGAAATCCTCATCTCAAACTGTGTCACTCCTCTCCCATGCCAGCATAACACCATTCACAGAGAATTTCTCTAGGTTCCAGAGTTTCTTAGGTGAGAGGAGGAAATTAGAAGTGGACATTGAATCTCCCCACTGGTCTGGGATCTTCCTGGGAAGCCTACTCTGGTCCTATTCCACAGAAATTGTTGGGAGTGCCAGGAGGGCTCTCACCTTCGGTGAAGTGGGGGCAAAAAATAAGTACTAATAGCAGTGACTGATGAGTGAATCTTGGTGACTACTCTGTGCTCCAATGAGAAAGGGTGCTACATTGAAGAGAATGACTGGTGCCATAGTACCACAGGTGTCACAACTTACAGGAAGGACTGAATCCCTGGCTAGATTTTCCACAAAGTTGAAGTGCTTTCCTGGAGTCTTCCCCTGGCCCAGTAATGACTAAAAGTTTGGAATTAAGTTCCATTACATGCTTCAGTATTCCCCAGACTGGGAAACAATGGCAGGGCAACAATATAGCTCCAAGGCCTATTTAACTTCTGATACTCACTGTAAGTTTTCCCCAGATCAAGAAACAATGATAGGGTGAGTTAGTTTCAGTACAGTGTTTTATTTCCAGTGTTCATTGAGTCAGCATTTAAGTTCTGAAAATAAGTAGTAAAGGTCTAACACTAACAAAGAATGCCTGTAAGAACTAGAAAAAGTGGCTGTTTCCTCAAATGTGCAGGCATTAATGTAAAGACACAAGGACTATGAAAACTCATGGGAATATGACACCACCAAAATATACTAACAAAGTTTCAGCAGTGGACCCCAAAGAATTGATCTGTGCTATGTCAGACAGAGAATTTTGAATAATTAAATCTAAGACATTCGGGAAATCACCTTAGATATAATTATCACTTAGAGATAATTTGTTTTCCAAATATCACTTATTTGTCTAAGCAATATTTGGAAAACAAACCAGAAACAAAGTAAGAAATTTGACAAAGAAATAGAAGCAATTTAAAAATAGATATTTGAGAAATATGGAATACAATGACTGTACTGAAAATTCAGTTAGAAAACTTCAATGGAAGACTTAATCAAACAGAGGAAAGAATTAACAAGCTCAAAGATAGAACACAGGAATTTTCCCAATCAGAGGAGCAAAAAGAAAGAATTAAAAAAGATGAAGATGGCTTATGATAATTAAATGACACTATTAAGTAAACCAACTTCTGTGCAATAAAAATTCCCAATGACAAGTGAGAAAAATACGTCAAAAGCATATTTTTTAAAATAGTGGCAAAAAATTTCCAAATATGGAGAAAGGTAGTACCATTCAGGAATAGGAAGCTCAAAGATCACTAATCAAATTTACCACAATGAATAAATCCCCAAGACACATTATAAATTACCAAAAATTAAAGACAAAGAAAGAATACTCAAAGCAATCAAGGAAAAGAAACATCACATTTAGCAGAGTCCCAGTACAGCTTTTAGCAGATTTCTCAGCTGAATCCCTGCAGGTCAGGAGACATATAATTGTATATTCAAAATACTGAAGGAGAAAACTATGAATCAATTATATTGTATTCAGCAAAGCTATCCTTCAAACACTGAAAAGAAATAAAGACTTTCCCAAACAAAAGCTGAGAGAATTCATCAACACCAGACTGGCATTACAAGAAATGCAAAAGGAATTTCTTCAATCTGAAAGAAAGGTATGTTAATCTGTAACAAGAAAACATCTGAAGGTATTACTTAGTGATACAAGAAAAAATAACACAAATTCAGAATAGTCTAATATTGTAATTAGAGTAGGTAAATCACTTATATATTAAGTATAAAGTCTACAATATAGAACTATTAAAATAAAAACTACACAATTAAGAAATGAGAAATACAAAAAGATATAAATTGAAACATCAACAAGTCAAAATGTGTGCATGTGGGGTTGGTGTAATGTGTAGAGTTTATCTAATTTTTCTCTGTGATCAAAATTAAGTCATTATCAGTTTAAAATAACCTGTTATAAGATGTTTTTTTGTAAGCCTTCTGGTAACTACAAAGTGAAACCTATGATAAATACAGTAGAAATGAATAGCATGAAATCAAAACATACTACTAGTGAAAATCACTTAACACAAAAAAGACAGTAAGAAGATCAAATGGAAGAAAAGAGCTACAAAAAAACTGGAAGACAGGTAACAAAATAGCATTAGTAAACTTTTACTTTTCAATAATAATCCTTAATTTAAATGGATCCAGTTCTTCAATTAAAAGGCAAAGTAACTGAATGGCTAAAAATAAATGACCCAAATATTTGCTGTCTATAAGAAATTCACTTCATCTACAAACACACATAAAAACTGAAAGTTAAAAAATAAAAAATAAAAAATCCATTCTAATGGAAACAAAAAAGAGCAGGATTAGCTATACTTACATATGCTAAAGCAGTATATTAAAGAGATATCATCACTCCCATGTTTGTTTCAGCACCATTTACAACAGCCAACATATGGAATCCACCTAAGTACCCATCTGGATGAATTGATAAAAGGTGGTACACAATGAAATATTATTCAGCTATAAAAAATAAAATCAAGTCATTTGAAGCAACATGGATGGAACTGAAGGATGTATGTTAACTGAAATAAGGCAGGCACAGAAATAAGTTAAACCCATGGAGAGAGAGTGTGGAACAATGGTTGCTAGAGGCTGGAAAGGTTAGGGGAGAAAGGGAGATAAACACAGGTTGGTTGATGGGTAGAAAAGTACAGTTAACTATAATGAATAAGTCCTAGTTTTTAATAGCACAATAGAATGATAATAGTTAATAATTTCTTGTATATTCCAAAATAGCTAGATGAGAACATTTGGAATGTTCCCAACACAAAGGTGATAAATGGTTGAGGTGATGGTTATCCCAATTACTCTGATATGATCAATATACACTGTAGGCATATATCAAAATATCACATGCATTCCATAAATACGTACAATTATTATGTATCAATAAAAAATTAAAATGATTTAAAATATATAGAGTATGTTTATTCTGTGGTAAGTTTGAGAAAAGTTGATACTTTTTTTAAAAAAACGGCATATTATATTTAGGTCATAATATGGTTTGGCTGTGTTCCTACACAAATCTCATCTTGAATTGTAGTTTCCAGAGGGACACAGTGGGAGGTAATTGAACCATGGGGGTGGTTTTCCCCATGCTATTCTCATGATAGTAAGTTCTCACAAGATCTGATGGTTTTATAAGGAGCTTCCCGCTTCACTCAATTCTCATTCTTGTTTCCCCTGCTGCCATGTGAAAAAGGATGTCTGTACTTCCCCTTCCACCATGACTGTAAATTTCTTGAGGCCTCCAAAGCTGAACTGTGAGTTAATTAAACCTCTTTCCTTTATAAATTACTCATTCTTGGGTATGTCTTTGTAGCACCATGAAAAGGGACTATAGTACCCATGCAAGTCTGAAGTTTAGTCAGTAAATTGGTACAAGCTAGTGGAGTATTGCTGAAAAGACACCCAAAAATGTAGAAGCGACTTTGGAACTGGGTAACAAGCAGAGGTTGGAACAGTCTGGAGGGCTTGGCAGAAGACAGAAAGATGTGAGAAAATTTGAAACTTCCTAGAGATTTCTTGAATGCTTTGACCAAAATGGTGATAGTAATATTAACAATGAAGTCCAGGCTGAGGTGGTCTCAGAGATGAGGAACTTCTTGAGAACTGGAATAAAGGTGACTCTTGCTATTTTGTGCAAGGAGGCTAGTGGCATTTTTTTTCACCTGCCCTAGATATCTATGGAACTTTGAACTTCAGAGATATGATTTAGGGTATATGGAGGAAGAAATTTCTAAGCAGCAAAACATTAGCATTAATTGGGTACTATTAAAAGCATTTGGTTTTATGTGTTCCCAAAGATATAGTTTGGAATTGGAACTTATGTTTAAAAAGGAAGAAGAGCATAAAAGTTTGGAATATTTTCAGGCTGATGATGTGATCGACAAGGAAAAACCATTTTCTGAGGAGAAATGCAAGCCAGATGTAGAAATTTGCATAAGTAACAAGAGGCCAAGTATTAATCACCAAGACAATGGGGAAAATGTTTCCAGGGCATATCAAAGGTCTTCATGGCAGTCACTCCCATCACAGGCCCAGAGGCATAGGAGAAAAAAATGGTTTCCTAGGCCAAAGCCAGAGGCTTGCTGGTTTGTGTTGTCTTGGGAGTTGGTGCCCTACATCTCAGCCATGACTAAAAGAAGCCAATGCACAGCCCAAACTGTTGCTTCAGAGGGTGTAAACCCCAAGCCTTGGCAGCTTACATGTGGTGCTGGGCCTATGGGTTCTCAGAAATCAAGAACTGAGGTTTAAGAACCTCTGCCTAGGTTTCAGAAACACCTGGATATCCAGGCAAAAGTTTTCTGCAGGGTTTGGGCCCTCATGGAGAACCTCTGCTAGGGCAGTACAGTAAGGAAACATGGACAGAGTCCCCACTGGGGATCTGCCTAGTGGAGTTGTGAGAAGAGGGCCACCATCCTCCAGACCCCAGAATGGTAGATCTGCTGACAGCTTGTACCTGGAAAAGTATGCCTGGAAAAGCTGCAGGCACTCAAAAGCAGACTGTGAAGGCAGCTGGGAGGGGAAACTGTAGCTTGCAAGGCCACAGAGGTGGAGCTGCCCAAGGCCATGAGAGTCTGACTCTTGCATCAGCATGACCTGGATGTGATACATGGAGTCAAAGGAGATCATTTTGGAGCTTTAAGGTTTAATGACTGCCCTATTGAATTTCAGACTTACATGGGTACTGTAGCCCCTTTGATTTGGCCAATTTCTCCCATTTGGAGTGTGTGTATTTGCCCAATGCCTGTACCCCCCTTGTATCTAGGAAGTAACTAACTTGCTTTTGATTTTGCAGGCTTATAGGCAGAAGGGACTTGCCTTGTCTCAGATAAGTCCTTGGACTTGGACTTTTGGATTAATGCTGTAATGAGTTGAGATTTTGGGGGACTGTTGGAAAGGCATGATTGGTTGGGAAATGTGAGGACATGAGATCTGGGAGGCACCAGGGGCAGAATGATATGGTTTGGCTGTGTTCCCCCCTACCCCAAATTTTATCTTGAGTTGTAGTTCACATAATCCCCATGTGTCATAGGAGGGTCCCAGTGGGAGGTAACTGAATCATGAGGGTGGTTTCCCCCATGCTATTCTTGTGATAGTGAGTAAGTTCTCATGAGATCTGATAGTTTTATAAAGCACTTCCCCATTGACTTGATTCTCATTCTTCTTCTCCTTGCCATCATGTGAAGAAGGACATGTGTGCTTCCATTTCCACCATGATTGTAAGTTTCCCGAGAGCACCCCAGTCACACTGAATTGTGAGTCAATTAAACCTCTTCTTTATGAATTAACCATTCTCAGGTATGTCTTCAAAGCAGCATGAAAATGCAAGAATACAGGTAATTTTAGATGTTTTTGAGTGAAACAAAATAGACAAAAAAATGGACTATTTTTGCCAAAGCAAATATATCTTTTAATTTTAACTCTTTCAATATAAGCCACTAAGTGTAGAAGTAAGAAAGACAAATAAATATATGGAGGAAAGGCTAAAATTCCAAGAGCTAATAACTATTCCAGGACACTAAGTTACTCATTTCTTTCCTCAAAATAGTTATCATCTAATTTTTAATATTAAGAACATTCTGTTGGTTATTTAAATGGTATTTGACTTTTTTTAAATAAATAACTTTGTTGATATATGTTCTATTTATTTGAATATTTAAGATATTCCCTAGGTATCTATAAACATAATGTAGTCTGTATGACATAAATTCATTGAAATGTGCTATGATCACCTTTGTGATATTTACATGGTCACTTTGAGTACATATAACATGTCTGCCAACAAGGAGTTCATGGTTTTAATTTGTTGAGTGCTGAGATCTCTGGGTGACTATTGGATGCTGTGTGTTAATTGTGGTATTAAGTCCTCAATATCCATATATAAAATTTTTTGGTATACTTGAACTATCTTATGTTGATAGAGTTTTATTTTATTTCTTTGAAAGTAAATTATAGGTGTGTACTTCATGTTTTTAATATCTTCTTGATAGATTTCTCCTTTTAATAATAGTATCTTTTAGAATTTTATCAGCTTTTTGCCTTATATTTTTATATAAAGTAGTTGCCTTAGCTTAATATTCATATTTGCATAATATATCTTTCAATTGCTTTGCTTACAACTCTTTAGAGTTGTTTACTTTCAGATGATTCTCATATTAGTAGCTTAAAGCTTGATATTTTAAAACTGATTTGATAATATTATGGCATACTATTTTTCATTTTGATTCTGATATCCATCTTCCTCTTTTAAGTATTATGTTCACTGATAACCAAGGCCATATTTTATCTTTGAATAGCCAGTGTCTATGGTTGTAGCCAATGGTACACAAAATAAACATAGGCTGTGATCTATCTGAATATTTTAACCCTGGAGTAATTCTTGCAATTCTCCCATTGCTTGACTCTTGTGTGAACATTTTCCTCTACTTTGGTCCTTATTACTTCAATATCTTTCTTTCAGTGTCTTTCATAGGCAGCTCTTATCTTTTAAATATTGGGATTCTTTAAAGTCCTGCTCTTAGTCTGAATTTCTTTATCTTTTTAAAAAATTAAACTTTAGTTTTTAGAGAAGTTTTATATTCATAGCATAACTGAGTGACAAGTTCAGAGATTTTCCATATGCCACCTGCCCCCATCCCACATTCATACCTCCCCCTTTATCAATACTCCCCACTAGAGTTATACATTTATTACAATTGGTGAACCTATATTGACACACTATTCTTACCCAAAGCCCATAGTTTACATTAGAGTTCACCTGTTGTGTTGTACATTCTATGAGTTGGGACAAATTGTTATGGAATATATCCACTCTTATAGTATTATACAGAATTGTTTCACTGTTCTAAAAATCCTTAATGCTCTGCCTATTCATTCCTCTCCCTCCTCTAACCATTAACAACCAAAAATATTTTTAATGTATTCACAGTTTTTCCTCTTAGAATTTCATATTATTGGAATCCTAAAGTATGTGGCCTTTTCTGTTTTTTCACTTACTAATAAGCACTTAAACTTTCTCCATGTATTTTCACTGCTTGATAGCTCATTTCTTTGTAGCATTAAATAATATTTTATATTCTCTATGTCATTGTCTCCATGTACCACCATTTCTTCATCTATTCACATACTAAAGGACATCTTGGTTGCTTCCAAGATTTGACAATTAACAAATAAAGCAGCTAAAAACATCCATATGTAGGTCTTTGTGTGGACCTAAGTTTTCAACTTCTTCTCGTAAAAACTAGCACAGTTGCTTGATCATTTGGAAGAGTATGTTTAGTTTTATAAGAAACCTTCAAACTATCATCCAAAGTGGCTGCACCATTTTGTATTCCCACCAGCAATGAATCAGGGTTCCTGTTTGACCACATTCTCTGCAGCATTTCATGTTGTCAGTGTTCTGGATTTTGGCCATCCATTCTAATAGGTGTGTAATGATATCTCGTTGTTGTTTTAATTTGCATGTTTCTAATAAAACATAATGTTGAGTGTCTTTTCAAACACATTTTCCATTTGTATGTCTTATTTGATGAGGTGTCTGTTAAAAGTCTTTGGCCCATTTTTTAATCAGCTGTATGTCTTCATATTGTTGACTTTTTTGGAGTTCTTTGTATATTTTGGGTAACTGTCATTTTTCTGATACATTATTTGCAAATGTTTTCTCCAGCCTGTAGCTCATTTTTTTCATTTTCTCAACAGTGTCTTTTGCAGAGCAGAAATTTTTAACATTTTTACAAAGGAGGAAAAGCAATACAATGGAGCAAAGATAGTCGATCTGGAGCTACTGGGCATCCACATGCAAACAAATGAATCTAAACATAGCTCTTACACCGTTGACAAAAGCTAACTCAAAGTGTATGTTTCAAGACAATGTTGGAAGGAGGAGCTGAGCACTCAAGTAGAGGGAGGGGAAAACTAAAACCTTATTACTGTAAGCAAATATCACAATAAATACAGCTGTATAACAAGAGAAGACAAAATGTAACTAAAGCTAAAGAAATGTGACCAGAAGCTTATCATACCACAGAAAGAGTCATCACCGGATTTGGAAGATGGACACCCGGGATCCTGCAGTTGTAAGCAAATATTACAGCAAAAGCAGCCTTTAGTAGGTATAAAAGAATTAACAAAAGAAGAAAAAATGTCACCAAAGCTCACCAGATTGCAGTAAGAGTCATTACTGGAGTCCAGAAGGTGGGTGCCCGGGATCCTGCATCGGAGTTGGGGCATCCCTCAGCACATGACAACAGCAGCCTTCGATCCTCCTTCGTGTAAGCTCCTTTTACTAAATCCACTTGTTACCCTGGGCATCCTTTGTTTGCTCAGGAGGGCCCTTCCCAAGCAAACAACATTAAAACAATCATGCCAGGAGCAGTGGTCTTTTAGCCAAATCTCACACAAGGTGTTTATCTTTTCACCTTAGGTGCCCTTGCCTCTTTGGATGGAGGCATACTTTAAAATGGCATTAGTGTGGCCAATTTTTCTCTTCCTACAGTGAATCATAGACCTAAATGTAAAAATGCAAAACTCTAACATTCATAGGAGATGACAGGAGAAATTCTATATGACCTAGGGTTTGATGATGACTTTTTTTGAACTCCTGACCTCGTGATCCACCTGCCTTGGCCTCCCAAAGTTCTGGGATTACAGGCAAAATCCCAGGGCTGGGATGACCATGCCCAGCCTGATGATGACTTTCTAGATACAACACTAAAGGCATGATTCATGTAAAAATGTGATAAGTTGGATAAAATAAAAATTTTATTAAAATATTTATCTATTTTAATTTTACATATTTTTCTTAATATTATTCACACTCATTATTTTAACTCTCACTTTTGTGATTGAACTACAACTTATATCCTTAATCAAGACTTTATTCTTGAGTTAGAAATCATTATTTCTTAATGCCCCTGCATATTTCTACTTAGATGTGCCACAGTGGTTTTAAGTACAATTTGTGCAAAGCCAAAATTCCCATCTTCATTTTCCAGTGTTTTTTATTCTTTATTCCCCATGTTGATGATTTTACTCCCAGATAGTCAGTACTTATGTTAGAAACCAATAGAGGTAGTTCCAGATCTCTTTCTCTTTATCACTGATTAGTTGTCATTTATATCACTTATTACCTTTTCACTTACTATCAAGTCTATTCCTTTCTTCCTTGCTAAACAATTAAAATGAGTCTCTTTGTCATCTCCACAGTCTTGGTGTTAGACCCTCATCTTTTTTTCACTAGGAGAGTTGTGTTAGCCCACTTCTCTAGCCCTTTAAAATTTATCCTACATACTGCCTCAATAGTGTACAATAGGAAGTGTGAATCTGACCATGTCAGTCACTCTCTTGCTTTTAACACAGTAATGACTATCTGTAGCACTAAGGATGACATATACATTTTGTAGCATGGTATACAATGCTCTGCATTTTTAGCCACCTCCCAATTTTTCAGCATTATCTTCTACAAACTCTTCTGTTCATCCTGTACTGTATTTGTACTGAAGTATCTCATTTTCCAGAACTCTCCAAGCTCTGTCTCAGTCCATATTTTAAAAAAGATATTGCTATCCCACTAACATTTACTCATCTTTTTGGATTAATTTCAACCTTGTTACTAGATTCTCTGTTTCCCCCAGGCTGAGTTTGAATCACTCCTCCTGTGCTCCCATATCACCTTGCACAAACATCAATTTGAACATTTAGTAAATTGTATTTTGGTAGTTTGTTTGTGTGACTCTAACACTAAATTGTCAGCTCCTTGAAGCCAGGAATGTTGCCTTTGTCATGAAATAGTAATTATTAGGTAGTATCTGTTTAATAAATGTTCCTGAACAGATGATTATCCTCTGGATCTTTAGAAAAAAACTGTTGATAGTAATGAGTAACTCGGTGCCAGTGCTCCACGGTGATGCTGGGGTGTGGCAAATCCAGTCTCAGAGTTGAGGCAATCTTGACTCCCTTCCACCCCAGTCTGGAATGCGCTGTCTGCATTTCCAACCTCCTGAAGATAGCAGCTGAAGCAATGTTTGCTGGAAGTGATTCAAAGTCAGAGCCCTTACTTTACCATTTTTATTGTTGCTCATATGACTCCCTCAAGCTGATAGACATTAAATATATTGATTTTACTGGAAATTTAAAAAAATGTTTGGGCAAAATGTACAATTCTATAACAAATGGGAATCATTGAAGGTCATTTAATTACTCTGTTTCCTTTGATGTTTTTTAATTTACGTTTCTTCTTTAAATCAAAGAACTAAACCTGTCCTGTTTTTCAGGGATTTTTTTCCTATAAATCTGACAAATGGCTGTGGGTGTTCTCCTCTGAAATCTCTCTCTCTCCCTCTCTCTCTCTTCAGAACATGAAGTTAAAAGTTAATCACAAATCAGAGTACCATAATTTTTCATGATCACAGCACAAACAACATCACAAATAAATATAAAACTCTAAACTCTGGCCTGGAAATGAATTACCTAAAATTCACGTTATGCTGAAAGGATAAAGTTAATAATATTTGTGTTTTCTAGGCCAGGGAACAACAAAATGCCTGGAATACATGAATATTCTGAAGACAAAAACTACATTTGCTTCAGACGCAGAAAAAAGCTCAGATTTTAAGCCTTTGAAGCAAGGCTGATATGTTAAAAATTCAAGTGGTTTCAGAAGTCTGAACTTTGAAGCTTGTGGAAAACTTGAAAATAAAAATTAATGCCTTACTATAGGCTATATTCCTCCTAAGTCATTGTAGATGGTTGGAGCTCTTTTTTTCCAAGTACATAATTTTAGAAGGTATATATTATAAAATCTTTCCTAATATCAGTTTAACATTAAATACATTGCATTATACATTTGAAAAACCTGGGTTCCAGTTGGGCTTTGCCATATGTTGGCTGCTGAACTACTGGCTGACTAGTAATCTCTCAGAACTTCATCATCTAAACTCTAAAATGGGCATTACAAATAATACATATGTTTATAATACATGGTAATACATAGGATTGTCGTATTTTTAAAAATCTGAGTTAAGAAGCTGTGTATATTAGACAATACTTTTTAATTATTTTTTTATCTTCAAATTTCCAACTTATAAATTGTATGACTCAAGAATCATGTCTTCTTTTACCAAAGATATTTAAACATTATTCATTAACTGATTCAAATAATAAGTACCAGTTTTGTTTGTATGTTTGTTTGTTTGGGGAGTCTTAAATAGTACGAGTTTGTAGATGTCGTAATTTGAAAGGGCATATGGTCTCTGAACACAATAAATTATGCAGCTCCTGATCCTCATTGATTACTTTTTGGCCTAACTTCTGAATTACTGAATTACTGAATTATATTCATTTATATATCCTCTTTATCATCCACACAACTTTGTATTAAAGCTCATGTCATGTCTCAGGCATTGGCTTATGTGAATAAGACAAAATCCCTAAACTCAAAGCAGTCATAATTTATTGGAAAGAAAGACCCACAAAAACAACAACTGAAATTCAATATGATAAGTACTAGACTCTATGTATGCAGAGGACACTGTGAGAAGGTAGCTGCTTCTTATACCTCACCACTGGAGGTGACGACTCCAGAGTTGAGTTTTAAAAACTGAGTAGCTGGGAAGGTTAGCTAGGTGACTGTTAGGGACTTACAGTTGTAAAGAGGTGCTGTCAAGACAGGCAAGCGCATGTGCTTGCCAGAGAAGTGCATGTGTAACAGTAGAAATGGTAAGAAAAGTAGTCTATTTTAGCAACATCACTGTAATTCTCACCTGTAAGATTCTCTTCCCTGTATATTGGGGGAGAGGGAAGAGCACGTTTAGGAACTCTAAGAGATTCAGTGTGGTAGAAACACAGGATAAAAACCAACATAGTTTGGCAAGACTGGGAAGAGACCAGAGGACCGGTCATAGCCATATGTGCCATGCTGAGGAGTTTGGATTGTTTTTCCTGAAAGCTATGGATAGCCATTGAAGAATTTTGGGCTTCAACTTGATTGGGTTTGGGCTGAAACTTAACTGGGTTTGAATTTAACAGGTAAAATCATGTGTAGCTTGACAATATGTTCTGAGAAATGGGTTCTTCGGTAATTTTGTCGTGGTGTAAACCTCACAGAGTGTACTCAGACAAATCTAGATAGGATAGCCTACTACAACCTAGGCTCTCTGGGATAGCCTCTTGCTCCTAGGCTACACACCTGTATAGTATGTTGCTATAATGAATACTGCAGGGAATTATAGTACAATGGTATTTGTGTATCTAAGCATTGCTAAATAGAGAAAAGTTACAGTAAAAATATGATTAAAAAGATTTTTAAAAAATAGTACATCAGTATAGGCCACTTACCATGAATGGACCTTGTGGGACTGAAAGTTGATCTGGCTGAACCAGTGAGTGAGTGGTGAGTGCATGTGAATGCCTAGGACACTACAGTGCACTATTATAGACTTTATAAACACTGTACAGTTAGGCTACACTAAATTTGTTTTTAAAAAGTTCTGTCTTCCATAAGAAATTGGCTTACCAAAACCTTTTTACTTTATAAACTTTTAAATTTGTTTAACTTTTTGACTCTTTTGTGATAACACTGAGCTGGAAACAAAAATACATTGTATAACTGTACAAAAATATTTTTGTTCTGTATATTCTTATTCTACAAGTTGTTTTCTATTCTTTCTTTCTTTCTTTTTTTTTTTTTTGAGACAGAGTTTCACTCTTGTCACCCAGGCTGGAGTGCAATGGCGCAATCTTGGCTAACTGCAACCTCCGCCTCCTGAGTTCAAGTGATTCTCCTGCCTCAGCCTCCTGAGTAGCTGGGACTATGAGCATGGGCCACCACACTCAGCTAATTTTTTGTATTTTTAGTAGACACGGGATTCTGCCATGTTGGGCAGGCTGGTCTTGAATTCCTGACCTCAGCTGATTCACCCACCTCAGCCTCCCAAAGGGCTGGGATTACAGGTGTGAGCCACCATGCCCAGCTTATTTTCTGTTTTTTAAATTTTTTATTTTTTTAACTTTTAAACTTTTTGTTAAAAACTAAGACACAAACACACATATTATCCTAGGCCTGTAAAGGGTAAGGACCTTCAATATCATTGTCTTCCACCTCCACATCTTGTCTCACTGGAAGGTCTTCAGGGGCAAAAACATGGCTGGAGCTGTCACTTCCTATGATAACAATACCTTATTCTGGAATCCTTGCTGAAGGACTGGGCCAAGGCTGTTTTACAGTTAAATTTTTAAAAACTATAAATAGACAGAACACACTGTAAAATAACAAAATATAGTATAGTAAATACAAAAACCAGTAAGATGGTCATTTATTATCATTTTCGAGCAATATGTACTGTACATAATTCTATGTGCTATACTTTTATATGACTGGCAGTGCAGTAGGTTTGTTTACACCAGCATCACCACAAGCCAGTTTCCAGTGTGCAGTAGATTTCGATAAATAAATGTTAAATATGTATAAACAAAGTAAGATGTGTAGATCAGTAGAGTGACCACATGTGGAGAAAATGGACTAATGATAAGGGAGACATGATCAAGCATGATGACTATGAGAGGAGGAGCAATTCTGGTGGTGAAGACAGATGAGCATTTCATTTTTAGACATATTTATGGGCACTGGTGTAGCCATAGAGAAGCCTTTGAATACTTGGGCCTCAGAAGAAAGGTGTGAATTCAAGGTAGAGTCAAAAGATAGTAGTAGTTGTAATTACAGAAATAGGTGCCCTCACCTGGAAAGAGCTTACTTGGTGAATAGAGACAAGATCTTGGTAAGGAACCCCAGGGAGCCCCACTATTCTGGATGCACATGGGGGAAGACTGAAAGAAAGGAAGACTGAAGAACAGCTGAGGAAAAACCATCAAACAAACACAACAGGTGTGACTGATATCATGGAAGCCACAGGATAAGTTATTTCAATCCTTTTAGATAGCTTCATATTCTAGGATTTTAGCTCTTTCTATAACCATTAGGACTCAGGAGCTCTTCATGAGGCATTACAACATTTCCCTGATGGATGCCATTTTCAAAAGCTGGCATGTTCCTCTGGGATTTTATCTGTCTTGGTCTCTGGGTATCCTTGGGCCCCATCTTTCATTATTCTTTCCCTAGGTTTCACTAAGCAAATTCCTTCTGTCTCATGTTTAATGTTATTAAAATTTAATGTCGTCCAGAGACTATACTTTAAACAATTTTCTCTATTCCAAGGCCAGTAGAAAAGTTATCAGACTACACAATTAAAGCTGCCTGAGATGCCTTCATTCAGAGCCAAAGTTCATCAGGTCCCTATAAACACTGGGTCTTACTGCTGACATTCTTTACCTATCACTAGGTGTGAAAACACAGGCATGTACACATACTACATATACTCAGAAAGGAACTATTTGTTGTTTTGTTTTCTCAAAGCAAGCCACATGACCTGGAGTAGCCAAGAATAGGTAAAACATTGTGGAAAGCTGGATTGCTGAAAACTATTTTATTAGGAAACTTTACTGACTGTATGAAAACAAATGTGGTTGTAAAATAAATTTGAAGCAGATTGTGAGGAAGGAGGAAAGAGGTATTCTCTGGTGGCTTATCTGCTTGTTTTAAATAAAGACGTTCTTAGAAACCTGTGAACCGAGAATCTGTTGTATAGTTTCAGTTGATCCTAGTGGAATAGAAGATTATTATCAGTGAAAACAAAAACCATGCTGCCACTCTTATTCCAAATGTGCAGGGTGTTCTTCCTTACTTCATCACTGGGATTATTACACAGTAACTCTTGATCATTATAAAAGATTTTTCAGTATCATATAAACAAGTACTGTGCCAATAGCCAAATGATAATATCCAGAAACACTCTGTGAAGACTCAGCTGCTGGTTCCAACTGAAATTTGCCATCATTCTTGGAATTCCATCTTTATCTGCCTAATTCAGTGACTAAAGGAATTAGGGAAAGTACCACAGAAATAGCTAAGTAATTAAATAACTTTACACAATCAAAATGATTCCTATTTGAACCAAGCTTTTTATCGTTGTTGTTATTCCTTCCTAACTCCTCTTTTCACCCCATCTGTATATTTGCACAGAGCAGCTTAACAAAGCAAATTGCAGGAAATGAGTTTGGCAACGATACAGGAAGAACAGAATTAGAGGAAAATGGATAGTAACTAAAGAAACTGTCCATATGGTTTTTTTTTTAAAGGACAAGGTCAAATGAAATACCTTACATTTATCATTATATGAAACCAGGAGACAAATTTGAACTCAATAGGCAGGAAATTAGACATTGAATTCAGGTATTGTTAATGTGACTTTCATACTTGAGTCTCAGCTCATCGTTATGAAAGTCACCTCTCTGCTTCTCCTGGAATTCTAGCTTTTATGACATTTTTGCTGAGCTATCCCTCTAGTCATTTATTCATTCATCCTAATCGTCTATGGCAGCACAGAGGCCACATCACAAGGCACAGTCTTTCTGCTTCTGTAAATGAGCTCAGTCACTTCAAAAGCCACTCCCTTTGTTCCTTGATTTCTTTTTGAGCTCCTAGCAACCACCATTGTGTCTAAATTTAGATGCATTTCATACATCTCTCTGAATCTCTAAATTATACTCCATCAATGCACAGCTGAGATTAAACCGTGGGTCTTCAGTCAGGGTAGAGCTAACTACTGTACACATTTCTTTATGCATGGAAGCCTTATTAAAGTAGATGCATAGAAAGTAAAAGGCAAAGCTGAGATCTGTTACAAAAGGTGGAGCTACTAAGTCAGGCATTTGTTACTTTTGGAATATCCCTCTTTCTCTTCACTGCCCTTATAAATTCTTCACAGTAAATTCTAGAAATTCCATACTTAATTTCTCAGCACTTCCAATGCAAATAATAATTTCTAGTTAGATCGGTTCATGCAACCTGGTAATTAAAGTCAGGTGAGCTCTGTTTGTAAAAACTTAAGAAGGCAATTGGTCTACACAGGATTTTTGAAGAAGTGTTCCTCAACATTCAAACCTGTAGAAGGATGACGGCAGTTTTTGATAATTTTACCTCCTTTGCCTGGGCTTTCACAGCCCCCTAGGAGGAGAGAGGCTGGGAAGCAGTGTGATGCTAAATTGAAAACCTGAAGGAACTGGTAGGTTACACACCAACAAAAGTGTAAAAGACAAGAGGTGTGCTGGATATGCTGCCATATGCCAGCTGAACTCTGAAAATGTCTACACCAATGGCATTCATTATTATCTTAACTTCCTTTTCAAGATTTATATGTAAGAAATGACTGTGCATCCTTCATCTTCTTACCTCTAGATACATCATGATAGTCTAAAATGTCTGCAAGATGAGAGTTTCTCCTATTTTTAAATTTATTGAAGGAATAAATTCTTAGGCCTTTAATAAGAACTAATTTCAGTGTTTCTCCATTCAGAGAAATGAAAAACTCACACATAATTTCTTGGATCATCTCATTTGAGCAGGTAATTATGAACCAGAGGTTAAGAATAAATTTTCTGGAAACCTGGCAGCATAGCCTTTAGAGCAATGATAACAGCAAAACTCCTCCTTCACATAGTTGCAAGTGTTCTTGTTCTTGTTAGTTGCTCTGCAAATTCATAATGTGTAGCAAATAGCAAGCACTCTGTAAACATGTACTGACTAAAGGAATTTTGAAATAAACGCACATTGAACACTAAGGCAACCAGGAGTACATTTATGAACATACAGGCAGCCCATGTCTTACGTCCTACCTCTTAACCTCTTAAAACTCAGCTGAGGCTTCCTTCCAGGCCAGCATCAAGTCCAGTGGTGACTGCTTGCACCTTCAATATTACATCTTAAGGTGTTTGTTCTCAATCTAATAGCCAAAATATCTTCATTTTTTCCACATTCAACATATATTTATTGAGTTTATGTTATGTGCCTATACTTTCAAATTGTAATTTGAAAATTACAATTCCAAAGAATTCTTGTATACATAGAGACTTGTATACAAAGAATTCTTGTATACATAGAATTGTAATCTTTGAAAATTATAATTCCAAAGAATTCTTGTATACATAGAGACTCATGATCATACCCTTATAAGCAAAGCTTTGATGAGATTAAGACGTCAAATGGAGCCAGCTACACTTAAGACGTGATAAGCCTATGAGGTTGGGTGGGGACTCTTTTTCAAGAGCCTGTATTAGGTATCTCAGTTGAACTAATGACAGAAATATCAACTGTGTTAGGGAAGCCTGGACAAGCTTTACAGAAGGTAAGATAGTTAACCTCATCTCCAATGATGAGTGGGAACTTCCTAAGGGCTGGATCGAGGAGGGATACTTCAGGTTCTAGAAAAGTAGCATAGGCAGAGACATGGAAATATAAAATCTCCCAATGGATGACATATTTGCGACTCACTATGGCTGAAGCATAGAAAATATGTAGGAAATGTTTCTGGAAGATGAACTCTTATGTGATAGATTGAGAAGCGCCCATGCTGAATTTGAAACTCAGGAATAACAGAATTACATTGCTTTTAATGTCAGTTAGGTTAAAAACTATGTGCAAGAATGCTTTTTATATTCTGTTTTTGAGGAATTTGTTTTGTTTTAGATTAACTCAGAAGCTGACCCTAAAGCAAAGATTTGAGCAAAAGGGAGTTAAAAGGAGACTTTTGTTTTAAAAATATTATATCATTTTTTTATTTTTATTTTTTAAGGTGATCCCAGAATACCACCTATAGATCCCAGGCCAGTGAAACAGCAAAACAAAGCAGCCACATTTGTTATCATGCTAGTTACCCCTTTGAGTACGTGTAGACAAATTCCAGTTGGGAATTCTATGTGTCAGTATAAAATTCACATTTAAAAGTTCTCCCTAGAGGACACAGAATTCTGGCTTCCTGAGCAAATGACAAAGTGGGCTGTGATGGCTGGAGTAAACCCTGCAAAAACTAAATGTGAGTACTGGCAGGTGGATGTCACTGCAGTGGGAGGGCAGAAGGGTCTAGGACAAGGTGCCAATGTCATCTACTATAGGGAAGATTCCAAGGATACCCTGATAGGGGAAAAATGCTGCTTATGTTTTTACAAACCTGTCACCACAACTAGAAAAATATTTTCAGACATATATTAGAAGTTCACTAACTTTGAATTTTATGTTCCTCTACATTGTAATCTCTTACTATTTTTGAAGAATTTTTCACTTATTTTTATTTTTATTTGATTGTCACATAACCTTTGGATATATGTAAGGCTGATGGAATCATTTTTGTGCTACAGATGAAGAAACTGAGTTTAGAGGAATTAAACACTTAAATGACTTATATGACTATAGTTAAAATGAAGTTCTGATTTCTACTGCTGCAAAAGAACATTTAGCTTATCTAGGTCACACTCAAGCTAAAATTTTTATTGCAATTCAGAAACAATCCAAATACTATTTGCCAGTTATATTTCTATCAAGTAGAAAGATACTATGCAGGGAATTGTATCCTTTGGGGAATGTAAAAAGTTCTTGGCCATAAATGCTCTCTACAGAGAGCAGACCTGAAGACTTGAGTTGGGAAAGTTGAATTATGATGGGTAGAGACTCTGGCTTGAGACAGGAGTCAAGTTATAGTAGAGAAAGGTGAGTATTATGGAAGCTGGAGTTGAGTTTCTGTTGGTACTTTATGTGTTGCAGAGTTACAAAGTAGATTGGGGGTTATTGCAACTAGGTGATGAAAAACATTGAATAGATGGGTTTAAGTAACCAGTGGACCAAAAACTAGGTATGCAAACTGGAACAAAAAGACCCATTGCAAAGATGAGAATGGTGATCAAAGATTTGCAGTATGAAAAATAAATCAAAATATACCAAAAATATAAGACATATTAGAAGGCTAGTCATTAGATAATTAGTCTGGGTAGCAGGAAATGGGATTACTCTGTAGGAAGAATCAAAACCTGGGTAGTAGTATGATCATCTGCTGTTAACAGAATTTTATATTCTAATGCTTTATCACCTTTGGGAAGCTTCTTAAAAGTCTTCCTGCTCCAG
The DNA here is from genome assembly GCF_030222135.1 of Aotus nancymaae. Lineage (NCBI taxonomy): Eukaryota > Metazoa > Chordata > Mammalia > Primates > Aotidae > Aotus > Aotus nancymaae. The sequence continues at coordinate 18,792,983 of NW_026988476.1, read as the reverse complement.
CAGGAACTAATTCTATGAAATAGCATTTGGGAAGAAAACGGTATAAAATTTTTTAAATATTTTGTTTCATTGAAAATACGTCATATAGAAAAGAAATACACCTAAAAAATTACTGCCAGTTGCAAACATGCATTGCATTTTTAATGAGAGAGAAGATGTTGGCAATGCATTTCAAATCCATTATGAGCAAGAAAACATTCAGGGCAGACCTAAGCTCCAGCAAGTGGCTTTTATCGGTAGCACTCACAGACAGTACAAGTATTGTGAGACGAGCATTCTAAGGCAGTTGTTACAAAGTTGGTCTGTTCACTTTGAAAACTATAAAAGTACTGTCTGTAGCATACTTTTGACCTACTTCAGTTCAGATGGCATTATAATCTTTTTAATCACTGGGAGAGAAATCTTTAGCTTAGGACTTAAAAAAGATAATAAAAGGATTACTTGAAAATTACTTAACTCAGACTATAAAATTAATTATTCATAGTTCATATAACAGCTTAAACATGAATAAACAATACATTATCATGAATACGCAAGTTGATTCTGATGCTAACCTACAATCTGTCTTTACCATGGAACTGGTGAAAGCCTTAGGTAGTTTATGGTAAACATTAATCTCCTTTTTGGTCTAGTTTGACTGTCAACGCCTGCTTCCTTTGGTCTGATTCTTGGCTATTCACTCATTCTTTTTCTGTCCTCACACATTCTGTGCAATCCTTGTTAGAATACTCATGCCATTCTTAATCTAAGTTTTCTAAAAAATTGCAGAGAACTGTTGGTAATTACTGTCTGTAATTGATCAAAGGTCATCATTAGCTATCATGTACATCTCTACATCTGTCTTACTTGTCTGTTTTGCTTCAGTTAGCTTCATTGCTCTCTTTCTTCCTTTACTTGTCCTTTCCTCTGCTACTGGTGCTGGTGAAAGCCAAGAGGCCTGAGAGGTACACAGAAAAAAAGGCTCCAACTACTGTATTTTTGAGCTGCTAGTATCTTTCCTTTTGACTGTATATCTTTCAGGATGATTTTATCTCCTTGTATAGCCTCTGAAAAATGTATTCAACATAGAACTATAAAACATACATTCTTTATATGTGCATTACAAAAATCTGTTTGTCTTCCCTGGTTGCATAGCTTTGTGGGAAAAGAGATTAAGGCCTAAGTTTTGGTACACAAGTAGCCTTTGTCTGATTTGATGCAATCCAACAATTTTCCTCCACTGTCCATATGTATTGTTATTTCTAAGAAACAACTTCAAAATTAGCACTCTTTTCCCCAACCCTCACCCCAGTTAGCTCAGGATTCTATTATTTAACCCAGTTTGTGTAGATCTCTAGGTTTTCATGGCCTCAACGTAAGTTGGAAGGCAGAGAGCTCCATGTTCTGTTGATTTCCAAATTCCTTTTAGTTAATAGAGATGTCACACTTAGAAAAAGATACTTTATTAGGGAAAAGTTCAAATTCAGTTTAGTTGGAAACCAGCAAAGTAGTTCACCTTCAGTTAGGCCATTACTCAAAAAGACAAACCTAAATTCATAGCTAAATGAAAGATTTTGTCTTTATTATGTGTCAAATTTTGGGATGCACCTTAATGATATGGATCTGCCCAAACTGACACAAGCTTGCTGGATAGAATCAGTGCTTTCAGAAGACTGATTCCTTGATTAAGAGGTTATAGTGTAATGGTTCCATGGCACTATCACTGGGAAAATTTTTGCATTTGTTCACCCACGGTGTTTAACTTTGAAGTGAGCATGGATTCTTATGTATATTTTAAGTCCTGTTTCCAGTTATAATACCAAAGAATAGATATCTCTGGATTCTAAGTTACTCGTATTTTCTCTCCACAGCCCTGGGAGTGTATCTTATGAAGTTCAGAATAAGTTAGTTTTGTCAGTGATTTCTTTCCAAGGTTGTCTCTGACTTCCAGATTCCCATTTGATCCACATTTCATCTTCTTTGCCCCCAGGCCCAACTTGGTAAAATCCCTTCCTTCACATTTCCCTGTCATGGACGTAACATAAAATAAATGACCTCTTCACCCTCCTTCACTTCTATTTTCTTCCTTGGCTTTGATCATTCTAATTCCACTATCTCATTCTGCTGTGTATTAGTGATGACAGAGTTCAAATAATATGAAGACAGGAATTTGGCCCTGTAAAGGCTCTCTTTCCTGTGTTCAAAAGCGTCTTTGAGTTGACAAGTCAAGTCAGAGCTCAATGTTTTCTAATTGAATAACAAATTGAAAAGAGGTCAAATGATAAAAAATCTAGTACAAATAGTATGAGTTTATGCATTTTGAAGTATCAATGCCTTGGACACAAAGTGCAAGACTGATAGGTGAAGCTCCTCATATGGATAAGGAGATAATTCCAGGAAATTTGACTTTCATATTGAATGCTTTTTATGAAACTGAAAATAAAGGCAAAAGATAAGCTGTAGTAAGGAGAACAGGTAGCTGAGGGACAACCTTGAACTGGTTTCTCAAAAGCCATGAAGTTGCTCTGATATCTTTCAGAGGATGTCTAAATAAATGTCTATCAGATGAAAGAAATTGCACTGTACGATCTTAAAGTTTTAAAATATATATATATATATATATATTTTTTTTTTTTTTTTTTGAGACGGAGTTTCGCTCGTTACCCAGGCTGGAGTGCTATGGCGCGATCTCGGCTCACCGCAACCTCTGCCTCCTGGGTTCAGGCAATTCTCCTGCTTCAGCCTCCTGAGTAGCTGGGATTACAGGCACGCGCCACCGTGCCCAGCTAATTTTTTGTATTAGTAGAGACGGGGTTTCACCATGTTGACCAGGATGGTCTCGATCTCTTGACCTCGTGATTCACCCGCCTCGGCCTCCCAAAGTGCTGGGATTACAGGCTTGAGCCACCGCGCCCGGCCAAAAATATTTTTAATGTCTATATTGAAGTATCAGATTCAACTTGAGTCATTCTATCCTATGACACCTTTTAATAATTTAATCTATTATGTCTTGGTCTATCTGGATCTGAAAAGATTTATCCAAAATGAAGCCAGTGGAAGTTCAATCATAAATTATTCCCAGTGGGGTCAAACAAAATCATGGTTTATCTAATAATATAGAACAGTAGTAATTTATATGTCTGAATCTTAGGACTTCAGAATCACAATTCTCAGTTATTTTGAAGTTAAGAAGTCTTTCTGTATTGCAAATTTCGAAAGAGTGAAAGCACTTAAAATTTTTTTGGATTCTGAAGCTTAAAGCCAATAAAGTAAAAGCAGAAAAATAGGTATTAGGGTGGTACAGAAGTAATTGTGATTTTGGCCATTATTTTAACTTCCGCACCAACTGAATACATTTTTGTGGAAGGACTAATATGAGAAGGAAAAGATAAGACTTTGACCACCTCCATACTAATTGCTTATAAAATCAAAATCTTGAAGACAGTGTTTTTTTGTAAAACCCAAATATCAGCAATGATTATTAATGTAAATCAATAAATGAATAAACCAATAATCAATGTGGAGATGAGGGACTATGCTAACTTCTCTTCCTGGGTTCACAAGGGGCGTGGTTTCAAAGGCAAGAACTTCCCCGGGCCATACCTCCATCCACCTCCCCATCTGGGAAAGTTCTTTGTTTAACTTTCCCTGGTGCAGGCTAGGTAAAATTCCAGGTGAGCTTCCTTAGTTCAGAAAGTCTGCCAAAAGCCCTGGGGGAGGGGCTCTGTTGTGGACCCAAGCAACCAATCTGAAATTAAAGTCAAAAATCAATCACTCCAGAGAAAGTTTGAAAAAACTCCTCTCACTGGACAAAAACATGAATGGGGCGGGAATAACATTAAAGTTAAAACTCCACTGCACCTTACCTGCCTGGATTTCCCTCTCTGGGAGCCCCTCCCACACTGGGAGCTCTCACTAATTCTCTCTCTTTCTCTCTCTACCTAATAAAATGCTCTCTGAAAAACTCTTTGGGTCCAATATTTATTTAACTGGTAAGCTCACTGTGCTGCCAGGGCCTCTCCCCGATTCCTGGGGCTAGGGAGCCCAAGAACCTCAGGCACATCAAATGGTGGTGGGTAGTTGAGCCCTATCCCGTCTTGACACCTGGTTACAGAGAAGCTCCCCAGTGTCCACTGTTGTGTCTCCAGTCCCCTCTCTGCCTTCTCTACTCTGCTCTCTGCAGAGGCTGACCAGTTTAGACTCAGCAAATGACCTGCTTGGCCTCTGTCTTGGCACCAGGTTTTTGAATATGGAGCGCTCAGAAGAGTTTGGGAAGTGGGAGTAGAGTGAAGTCAGTGTCCTTAACTTCCTAGCACTCTCTCTTCAGGGTTACCACTGGCTGACTGTTTTCCATAACAGAAGGTAGCTCTTGGCAGCCTGTATATTAAGGTCTCTCTTTTTTTTTGGCTCTGTTTTTCTGTCTTGAAGTTCTGATCATACTCTACTTAACTTTATGTCTTCAGGGTAGTAACAGAACCTTGTTACTAGTCCCCAGGGAATGCCATGATCATTTTCTTGCACCTGGTGACACTTTTTAAGTAATACTTTTATTAAACTCTCCTTAAGTTACCCAGTTTGGATATGCCATCTCTTTCTTGCCAAGACTCTGAAGGATACAGCAGCTATTGAATAGATGAGTGGAAGCGCTCCCAATATTTCAGCTTATTAGCTATGTACACTTAGGCAAATGATTCAGCTTCTTTAAGCCTCACCTTTCTCATATGTTAATGAGGCTAATCATTCCTATTTTTAGCAGGCAGAATCATTGACCCTCAAAGAGATCTACCTCTAATCCCCCAAACCTGTGAATTGTTATAAGCCATGGTGAGGGTGAATTAAGATTGACATTGGGATAAAGGATGCCAATCAACTGACTTTAAGTAAGGGGATTGTCCTGGATTATCCAAGTGGGCCCAGTGTAATCACAAGGTACTTAAATGTGGACAAGGGAGGCAGAAGAGTTAGTGTCAACGTTATGCAGTGTGAGAAAGACTTGACTTACCTTTCTTTGCTCTGAGGATGGAGGGAGGGGCCACAAGCTGAGAAATGTAGGCCACAAAAAAACGCATTCTCTCCCACAGACTCCAAATGGAAAACAGCCCTCTGGAAACTTTCATTTCAGCCCATTGAGACTCCTTTTGGATTTGTGAACCCTGGAAATGTAAGATAATTTTTGTCAGTTTAAACCATCAAATTTCTGGTAATTTGTTACTGCAGCAATGAAATACTAATATGCTATTTTACTGGCTTGTTTTGAGAATTAGATGAAATAATGCAAATCCTCAAGTTTTGGAACATGAACACTGGAGCTATATAGATATAGGTATGTGTTTTGAGCCTCTGTATATCAAAAAGTAAGTGTTATCTTAAGATTTATGGTATTACTTCTCATACAATCAGTAGTATTTGTTCGAGAACTAAACTTGTTCTAAAATGGATTTTTGTTTCTATGAATATTTCAACAGGGAATGCCTTATTTAGTTTTGAGAAGTTATCTCTATGCCAGCTGTTTTTAGACTCAGAAATATTCCCCTTATTGTAGAGTTGGCAACAATCACAGACAGACAAAGGATGTTGGATGTGTACACTTGTGATAATTACCACACTTCAAATTATTTGCATAGGACCACATTTATTCAAATTGACTCTTTAATTGCCAAGCAATGAATACAGAATGGAGGACCATTTTAATTTATGGCCATAGATGGATTTTAACTCAGGGTTTGTGTTTATAAATGTACATTTCTTCCACAGTAAGCAGGATGTGCAGACATGTAGGAGGTCTAACCCTCTGCTGAAAACTTGGATCCTCAGGGCCTGACTACAGAGGCTGGATGGACTTGCCTATTGTGCGCAGGTCCAACTCCTGCTTGGCTTCCTGCACTGAAGTCACTATCTTTTGGGCTGACATCCAATTTTGGCATCAGTTATCTACATGAACAGGTGCTCCCATAAAATGAGCTGCATAAAAAAGCAAATGCTATGGCAGAGCTCAATGATTTCTCACTTGTTGTTTGTATAGAGGGTATGTTTGGAGGCAGGCAGGGTTTCTCCACAGGCTTAAGAAGCTGAACAGAGAAAATACAGAAACCAACATATTCTAGTGCAAAATAGCTTAAAAATCTAGAAGGTTTTATTTTAAATAACTTTTTAAAATCACACAAATTCCCCTAATCCTTTAATATGATTTATCTTACATTTCATGGTATCAGAGGTTGTGTCAGCATGTATTTAATATTTGGCACAGTATTAGAATAAAAGGGCAATGGGTAGAATGTATTTAAAAGTGATTAGGGTGGGGCAAGCGGGATGGAGTGAAGGCTGGAGCAAGGAGTTGAGGTTTGTCAAAATGCAAAACAACATATTTAATTCAAATCTAATGTTTCTGGAGCTCTGACATTTGCCAAGGTATTGGAGTGACTACTGAATAGATAAATCTCTGGAAAAAAGTTCATTAATACAGGTCAACATTTAAAAGAAACAAAATCATAGTTTGAAGGACTTCTGATTGGTTCAACTCTCAGTTATTCCGAAATTAAGAAGTCTTTCTGTATTGTAAACTTCTGAAGAATGAAAGCACTTCCAATTTTTTTTCTCTAGAAATCTCTTATGAATTTCTGAGGCCTAAAGGACTCTAGTAGAGTAGAGGATCTATCTAATGTGAATAAATGCTCATTTTCCAAGACATAGCTTGCTCATCTCACCATACCAACTGAAAAGGCTAGATTTCCTTAAATTCTAAGAGAACAATGCAGTGTCTTAAAGGCAATGGACACTTATAAAATACATATAATATCCTTATAGCATCATCTCCTTACTGTTAATTATCATAAAATTAAAATATTATCTCTTGGGAAAAAACAAAATGAGAACTGCTAGTTTATTTTAAAAGAAACGTCCAAATTTTACTTTTAAAATTGTGCAATTTTTATATTAATAAGGATAAAATGTAAAATCAAACATAAAAAAGAACACATATCTCCATTTACATCATTCACATAAAAATGTCACCATGTAGGCAGCTATATGATGTAAATGTGGCTTTGTTTGAATTTTATATGAGTTTTGATGTTTTACATGATGTATCATGTGGTTGGAGTCTACTTTTTATGTACTAGTAAATTTAAAGAAACTGATGCTTTTCTTTTGAATTTTTTGATGTGTAAATGGAATATGTAGCATCACTCACCCCTCCCAGAATTATTTAATGTCAATTAGGATGATAAATTAAAAACCAGTACATCTTTGCTTAATGTTTTCAATCGGTTCTTGGAAACTGTGACTTTAAGCAAAATCACATATAAAAAAACCAAGTTTACCACAGGTTAATTGATATAACGAGAGTTAAGTTCCTAAGGCACATTTCTGGAAAAAAAAAATCATCACACTTCTAAACAAAACCAAAACACTTCTAATATTAAACATTGAAATAAATGTGAACTATACAATCCTTTAAGGAATGAAATAAAAACAAGATAATTCTTTACCACATTGTTGGCGCATCTGTGAGTAATGGTGGTTTTAGCAGTGGTAGGTTAAATCAAGGGGTAAATGTTTACAAAGTGAAAAAACTTCATGGATTTTTATTTTACAGTAATGTGAGTTCATTCATTTTTTCCAATCCACTTATTCTAATTCAGTGTTGAGGTGGCTGGAGCCCATCCCAGTAGCTCAGGAACCAACCCTGGACAAGACGGCATCTCACTGCAGAGCCCACTCACACACATCTACCGATATGGTTTAGGTCTGTGTCCCTGCCCACACTTCAGTGTTGAAGGTTGGGCCTGGTGGGAATTAATTGGATCATGTGGATTGATTTCCCCTTTGGTGCTGTTCTCCTGATAATGAGTGAGATCTCATGAGTTCTGGTTGTTTAAAAGTGTGTAGCACCTTCCACTTTGCTCTCTTCCTTCTGCTCTGGCCATGTAAGATGTGCCTGCTTTCCCTTCAACTTTTGCCATGACTATAAGTTTCCTGAGGCCTCTCCAGCCATGCTTCTTGTGCAGCCTGTAGAACCATGAGCGAATTAAACTTCTTTATAAATTACCATTCTTGAGTAGTTCTTTATAGCAGTGTGAAAACTGACTAATACAGAAAATTGGTACCAGGGAAGTTGGGCACTGCTATAGAGGTACATGAAAATGTGGAAGCAGCTTAGGGACTGGGTAATGGGCAGAGGTTGGAACAGTTTGGAGGGCTCAGAAGAAGACAGAAAGAGGAGGGAAAGCTTGGAACTTCCTTGAGACTTCTTAAATGGTTATGACTAAATGTTGATAGTGATGGAAAGTAGAGGCTAGGCTGAGACTGTCTCACATGGAAATGAGAAACTTATTGGGAACTAGAATAAAGGTCACTCTTGCTTGCTATGTTTCAGCAAAGAGACTGGTGGCATTCTGCCCTGTTCTAAGGATATATATAGAACTTTGAACTTGAGAGTGATAATTTAGGCTATCTGGTGGAACAGATTTCTAAGCAGAAAAGCATTCAAGATGTGGCCTGGCTGCTTCTAAAAGCCTATTCTCATATGCATACACAGAGATATGATCTGAAAATTGAACTTCTATTTAAAAGGGAAACAACATAAAAGTTTGAAAAATTTGCAGCCAGGTTATGTGGTAGAAAAGAAAACTCATTTTCAATGGATAAAGAGAAGCAGGTGGCATAAATTTGCATAACTAAAAGAAAGGCAAGTACTAATAACCAAGACAATGGGAAAAAGGCCTCAGAGGCATTTCAGAAACCTCCACAGCAGCCCCTCCCATCAGAAGCCTAGAGGCATAGGAGGGCAGAATGGCTTTATGGGTCAGACCCTGGGCCCTGCTGTAGTGTGAAAACTCAGGACATGGTGCCCTGCATCACAGCTGCTCTAGCTCCAACCATGGCTAAAAGGGGCCCTGGTACAGTTCCAGCCATTGCTTCAAAGAGAAACCATAAACATTGGCAGCTTCCAGGTGGTGTTAAGTCTATGGCTGCACAGTGTGCAAAACTTGAGACTTGGTAGCCTCCACCTAGATTTTAGAAGATGTATGGAAAAGGCTGGATGGCCAGGCAGAAGCCTGCTGCAGGGGTGGAGCATTCAGGGGAAACCTCTACTAAGGCAGTGCAGAGGGGAAGTGTGAATTTGGAGTTCCCACACAGAGTCCCACTGGGGCATTGCCTAGTGGAATTGTGAGAAGGAAGCCACTGTCCTCCAGACCTCAGAATGATAGATCCAATGACACTTTGCACTTTGCACCTGGAAAAGTTGCAGGTAGTCAACACCAGCCTGTGAAATCAGCCATTGGGGCTGTATCCTGCAGAACCTCAGGTACAAAGCTGCCCAAGGCCTTGGCAGCCCACCTATTAGAGACCAGTCTGTCCTGGATGTGAGACATGGAGTCAAGGAGATTATATTGGAGCTTTAATATTTAATAACTGCCCTGATAGGTTTTGTACTTACACAAGGACCTGTAGCCTGTTTTGGCCAATTTATCCCTTTTGGAAAGGGATTATTTACCCAATGCCTATCCCCATTTTATCATGGAAGTAACTAACTTGCTTTTGATTATACAGGCTCATGGGTGGACAGGACTAGGCTTGTCTCACATGAAGCCTTGGACTTTTGAGTTAATGTTGGAATGAGTTAAGACTTTAGGGGACTTTTGGGAAGGCATGTTGTATTTTGAAATGTGAGAAGGACATGAGATTTGGGAGGAGTCAGGGGCAATTGATATGGTTTTAGTCTGTGTCCCTGACCAAATCTCAAGTCAAATTGCTGTCCCCAATGTTGAAGATGGAGTCTTGCAGGAGGTGATTAGATCAAGGGGATGCATTTCTCCTTTGATGCTGTTCTTATGATAGTAAATGAGTTCTCATGAGATCTGCTTATTTAAGAGTGTGTAGCACCCTCCAACCTCCCAACTCCCTTCCTTCTTCTCTGACTATGAAGGATGTGACTGCTTCATCTTCACCTTCTGCTATGATTGTACATTTCCTGAAGCCTCTCTAGCCATGCTTCCAGTACACCCTGGGGAACCATGAGCCAATTAACTTCTTTTTTCTATAAATTACCCAGTCTCAGGTAATTTTTTTATAGCAGTGTAAGAACAGAATAATACATACACAGTCACACAGACTGGGACCATTTAAACATGCCCACTCACCTAACATGCACAGGTTTGGTATGTATAAGGAAACCAGAGAAAACCCATGCAGACATGTCAAGAATGTGCAAACTCCACACAGTTTTTTATGAGAATTGTGTTTTTTTTTTCTTTTTGGTCACCAATGATATAAGGAAATGACATTGAATGAAACTGTGTTATTTGAAAACCTGTTGTGTGGAAAATCTTTTCTTGCTCCAATATTTTTATCTCCAGCTACTGTTACACATCCCTTACAATTCATCCTTTACTTAAAGGACTGTTGGTGAAATCTACCAGAACTAATATCAATTCCTACTTAAAGTAAATAAAAGTTTAAAGTTGCCATATATAGGACAGCTATAAGTTAATTTACAATAGAAGCCTTTTTTGGATAAAAAGCAAAACAGTTATTTGTATAGTTATTTGTATATTCCATTAATATAATGCCTTATATTAGTGGTTAAATGCCCTTAGAATAAGAGTAAATAAATGAACATCCAGAAGCCCGTAGTCACAAGAATGAAACTACTTATTTTATTATCTTCTAATTTTAGTATTTAGGTCTTATGATGTCACATACAGTCTTTTTAAATCAACCTTAACTGGAAGGACATCATAAATTTTATATTTTATACATTATATTAATCCATGTATAAAATATGTTATGGAAATATGTTATGGGGCCAGGCATAGTGGCTCATGCCTGTAATCCCAGCACCTTGGGAGGCCAAGGTGGATGAATCACCTGGGGTCAAGAGTTCAAGACCAGCCTGAGAAACATAGTGAAACCTTGTTTCTACCAAAAATAGAAAAATTAGGTGGGCATGGTGGCAGGCACCTGTAATCCCAGCCACTAGGGAGACAGAAACAGGAGAATCGCTTGAACCTGGGAGGCAGAAGTTGCAATGAGCCAAGATTGCACCACTAGACTCTAGCCCGTGCAACAGAGTGATACACCATCTCTAAAATACATATATTTTATGGGCAGAGAGAGATGAGGGGAAAAGATAAGCTGAGTTTAGTATCGTTTATCTGAAAAGTAAAAATAGATTATTCTATAAAGAATTCCCCCAGATAGCAGCCTAGTCCCATTCTCCCTGTAAATTCTTCCTGATATTTAATGTCCTTTTAATTTGAGGAAAAACGGGTATGTCTGGTGTTTATGTCCATGTGTCTGAGCAAAAATCTCAGTTAGTGGCCACATGTTGGTACATATGAAAAATGATTTAATATGCTTAGATGAACTGTGATATAGTTCATTGAGAAAAACCATCACCGGAAACAGAAAAGTGATGTAGTTAGTGAGCATCTTTTCATCATAATCCCTCTTTGTGTGCATTAAAATAGCAATGAGATTGCATTGGAGATCTGTCTCTGGTATAATACCATCATAATGTGGTCATAGAACTGAAACTTAATAGTTTGTATTTCTTTTTTTAATTATATATATATATATATATATTATACTTTAAGTTCTGGGGTACATTTGCAGATTTTGCAGGATTGTTACTGCTTCCTCTTCACCTTCTGTGGTATACACATGTGATGGTGGTTTACTTTTGTATTTATATGTATATATACAGTTTGTATTATATAGTTTGTATTTCTAACTATATTTGCTTCTTTTTCTGGCTGCAGTATTTCCATGGGCACATGAAAATGATTAAAATTCTGATTATTAATATTAACCAACAAAAAAGAACATCTTCTAAATTAAAATTCAGTGAGAAACTGAATCCCTTAACAGTATTCATTTATATTCAAAGAATGCTAATAATCTTCAGTCTTTGTGCATGAGATCAAAAATTCAATCAGTAAATAACCTTAACAACAGAATCCAAAATGGGAAAAGCAAAATAGATTTTTTTCAAGATACCCACTTGCTGCTATTGATCAAAACTTGATCTAGGTTTATATACTATTAACATGCTGTGCATGGGATTTCATAGATTTATCAATGTAAATGTATCATCAGCAAATGTTTTGGTAGTGTTTTCTGTTAGCTGTCTGTCATTCTTAGTTGTAACAGAAGCGAACACAGCAACTGTTTCTTTCTTTGTGGCGATAATCATGCTCCAAAGAATTAGCAGCTTTAGGCAAGGAGGTGATGATTCATGTCTTTGTTTATTTGCCAGACAAATGCAACTCATTTGCTAGCTTGAAGCACATAGGTACTTCCCACCCTGCTGCTTTCTTAGAGACAGCTTCATTGCCATCCATATTCAATATTATTTGTTTCAGGTTTGGGGTTTTAAGACATTATTTCAGATATAAAGATGTCAAAAATATAATGATGCCAGAAAATATTACTTTTAAAAGTTTGAGCAATGGATGTAAAAGACTAATGGAAAAAGACTGTTTTATATTTCTTTTCCTTATCCCTTCTGAATTCAGGGGCTCAGTGTTAAGGAAGTTAGTGGGTTGGGGACCAAACCAGACTTGCAGAAATATCTGGAGTGTGTGAAGCCAGAGAGAGAGGATCTTCCATTTGCTGTGAGGTCGTCTACAAAACACAAAGAAAAGGCAGGAATATCTTCCTTTTCCTGTGCATTAAATCTTACTGTTTTTCCCTGGAATAAACTATGCAAACATTTCCAGATTAAATACAGCCTGTTTCAAATTGAAACCTACAGTTTGAGAGTCTGTCCTCATATTTGGTGCTGTCCCTCCCACTCTGCCCATGGTTCCTATATCTTTCTGAAAGGCCCATACACAGTTCTCTCCCTTAGACTTCAGTGCCGGCTGCTTGGAAAGATGACTACTGATCCCTTTAGCTGTTATGGCTCTGTGATGTGAATTGCAAATATACACATAACCCACAAGGTATGTAAGTCACATTGCCCCAGACATAATTCCCACATTTGGTTAAAATTACTCCACCATTTTCATGTGATAGTTGATATAATAGATTTGTAAACATGATTATCTTTATCACATAAAAATTTTATGGGCTTCATTAAAAAACCATAAACCAGTTAGAAACAGTTCAGCTCCTATGTATCCTTGTCTGGAAAGAGCATCACCCCAAAGCTGGAAGGGTGAAGTTTCAGACCTAACCTTGCCTCTAGTGCCCTTCATGTAGCACCAGCTGGATCTCAATTTCCTTTCTGTCAAATGGAAAAGTTGGCTAGATGTTTTGTTAGGCCCCTCAGTCCAACTCCAGTACATTTTTTGTTAAGGTTTTGGTCAAGGGGAATTCATGCTTACAGTAGTTTATTTAAGATTAAACAAAACAAAACAAACCTTGTGTGCCTTAACATGAGATTATATGTACTGAACATTGATAGGTTTTTCTTTGAGTCTTTTTTATTTTTTATTTCTGAAGTATAGACAATATAAAGTAATCCATATTAGCTATATTCCATTTTCAGATTATTGAATAGCTTTGATATAATTATATATGTGTTGTTATGAGCATGTATCAGGTGTTGGAAACCAACAGTAAATTGTAATGGAAAAAATTCCAGTCAGCTTGAAACAAGAAGTGACCTCATTTCAATGAATAAATACATTCATGAAATACATGTACCTACATACATTTTTTGGTAGTGAGTTGTGGAAGACATGGAAGAGGAACTGGCTGGAAATAAAGTTCTGAAACTACCACCGTGCCTACTTCCGTTCCAATTCGTAGACAAGAGAATTAAAGGATTTGAGTCTAAGGAAACTCAATGAGGGTAAACAGGGCTTTAATTTGTATTTGGGGATTTTTAAGAAGCAGATGAGTGAATCCAATCATATTGGTAGGATCCTTCTTTATTTTATTTTATTTTACTTAATTTTATTTTTCCATAAGTTATTAGGGTACAGGTGGTATTTGGTTACACAAGTAAGTTATTTAGTGGTGATTTGTGAGATCCTTGATAGGATTATTTTCTCCTCTCTTTGGATTACTGGAAGTCCCTGTTAGTCTTGAATTGAGATATGTCTCCTATACTCAAATTCTCAAATGCTGCAAGTGATGGTTGAACAATAGCCATATGAGTGCTAGCTAGTAGAGTGATGATGTTAGTCACCATAGTTATTTTTATCTTAAAGGAGTCCTGAAAAAAAATATGCCATGAAAGAATGTTAGTGTCTAGTTTTCTTATAGTTTATATGTATAAAGTAGCAAGTAAAAAAATGCTTAAATTCTGTGCTATTAAAGTTCACCTTTTTGCCTCTTATATGGGAAATCATGCATAGCACACACTCTGCATAAGCATACTAAAGTTTTACTTAGGTCTTAGGTTAATTGGTTTTGGCCAGAAGCCTAAGCAAAACTTTTAGAACAAAGGGAAAAATCTATTTTGATCTTTAGGATCAAATATAAATTCAAGGCAGATTAGACTAATAGTGAGTTTATGTATATGAAAGTGTATAATGTTTTACTGTATATTTCATTAAATAAATACATTTTTATTATCAAAAATAACTTCTGGAAACAGCTTAGGAATGGCATAATTATGGATATATAGGTTTTAAACAGTTTGCAATTGTTCAGAATTATTATTGATAAATGCTAGCTAAAATAACCTCATGGGAAACACAAGATGGCTTGAATTAAATAGAGCAAAAACAAAAACTATGATTTGATGTTCCATAGCTCATGGGTTCTGTAAACACAAATTCATAGGAATGAATGTCATCTGTCCCTGGCCCGAAGACAAATCACTGAAAATGTGGGTCTGAACTCAGAAAAGGTAAAACTTGGTAGGTTACTGTTCAACTATGACCACTTTTAATTAATATTGATGAGAAAGTTTCTTTTTTTCTAATACATCAAGAATTTTAAACCTAAGACAAAGCCATGAAGATTAATACTTTCTTTTATTTGAAATGGAATCTGTATAAAGGACTTTATAGTTCTTAGAAGTCCAATTTACACAATTCGCTAATTGCATACGACACAATTTTGAAAGGATTCTTAGAAGATTAAGTGCACATGTATGTAATGTTTAATTCTTAAGAATATTATGGCCATTTGAAATAGAACCTAGTTGAGGGAGATCTTTTTTTCTATTACAGCTTAAGAGGAAAAGAAGGAAACATTTATGAGAAAAAATATTATGAGGTTTCAAATTCATTCACTCATTCAAGTGTTCATTTAAATATTAGACATCACTATGTGTGAACTACCCTAGCATTCTGTAGAGGGGTTTAGGTTGTTATAAAAGTTTCAGGACAGGATCAATCATGTCACTACCTTTTGGGTAAACACTGAAGTAAACTAGAATACTATTTCATATGTTCCCAACTCACTTAGAATCTTAAGGTTTGGAATTCCTGCAATGTTTCCAGAATCATTACAACACACTAGAAGCAGTTTTCAGATTGAAAAATCATGCTAAATGTGGGTAACTTAATCAAATCCCCTGGTTCCATAGAGGTTACTTACTCATAAAATTTCTTGACTAATTAAAGTGATGTTAAAGGTATACTTTATTTTCTTTCTTTATTTTTTTTTTGATGTAACCTAATTTAACTTTTCTTCACTTTTTTTTTTTTTTTTGAGATGGAGTTTCACTCTTGTTGCCCAGGCTGGAGGGCAATGGCATGTGATCTGGGCTTATTGCAATTTTTGCCTCCCGGGTTCTAGAGATTCTCCTGCCTCAGCCTCCTGAGTAGCTGGGATTACAGGCAGGCACCACAACACCTGGCTAAATTTTTGTATTTTTAGTAGAGATGGGGTTTCAACATGTTGGCCAGGCTGGTCTTGAACTTCTGACCTCAGGTAATCTGCCTGCCTTGGCCTCCCGAAGTGCTGGGATTACAGGCATGAGCCACCGCACCTAGCCTGAGCCACCATGCCCGGCCTAAAACATTTTGAAGAAGATGCAATATTTAAAAATCAGTTTCAATTAAAAGAAAAACAAAATGTAAAACTTAGCACATACTTCTTGACTACCTATCATTTTATAATGTTATGTGTCAGTTCAACCTTGGGTATTCTACCTTCTGAGAACTCACATAGAGAGATTAATGAGAACAAAAATCATGTTCATTTCTCTTATGTAATACATGTAACATGATATTTCAGGTCAGTTATTATTAATTTTTGAGGGACATTTAAAAATAGACCTGGAAATACTCACTAAATTTCTGTGGTTGACTGGACAACTCATTGTAAAGAAAGAAACTGAGAAAGCTGTTAAGCATGCCTCCAACATCTGTATCATGAGCATAGGCAAAATATTTTCATAACTTTGGATTTAGTTTAAAAATTTGGATTTAGTTTATAAAAGCAGGCCAGTGTTGACAATATTTGAAATAAAGTTGTAGATTTGAATCATTTTTGTAGAGTTGGCTTTAAAGTTTAATATTTAGAATATGTTTTTCTTGATTCTCTATTATTGTCTGGGAAACATGTTTTTCTAGAACTTAAAGGGAAGAAGAGCCTCTCCAGTGTTCCCATTACTGCAGTCCCCCTTCCTGGAGTATGCTCATCTTCATTTCCAGGATACGGCTTCCTTCCTGGCTGTGTAATCTATGTTAATATTACTTTACCACTGCTCTGCAAATATCACAAAGAAATATCATACTTAACAGCGTCTGACTCTGTCCTCTCAGGGAACAAATGTCCAGGGACTTGGTAGTGCTACCATCTGGATGCACAGAACATATCTTTCCAAATAGCAGCAACAGAAGTATGCAGTTGGCACAATCTGTCTTCCTTGCTTTGGCACCCTAAGCAAATATTTTTTGAGATTTAGGCAATGAGGTGAGTATGGTGGTAGAACTACAAAAAGGTCTCTATGTGCTGTTTTACCAAGGTCCATGAGCTTAGGGTATGAGCTAAAATATAGTCTAGCCATGTCTAGTCATTCATGCTACAGTTGAACAGCAAGGGATACTTAGCTGGAGGAATGTGGAAGCCATATCATCTCACATTCTCAATAGTAGCATGAACAGTGAGAAGCAGGAAAAGTCTTGCCAACTGCTACAGGAATGTGGGTTTTATCAAGCCAAGAGGATTACTCAGAACTTAATTTGAGTCCAAACACACACATCTAACCCCTGAGCTAAGTGTTTAGGTTTCTAAAAAAAAGATAAAACATATATTTTAGTAGTTAAGAATTTAGGTTAAAAAATTCTCTTTGCTTGTGATAATCTAGTGATTGTCTCCGTTTTAAATATATCTTTATCAAATAGGATTTCCATACTTTCTGATGTTTTTAAGACTACACTCAACTCTCGTGTCCTCAGCTTTGATATAATCATTGAATGAAATATTTACGGAAAACAACATAATGAACTTTTGTATATTTTAGCCACTCTGATCAATTTTTTTTTTTTGAGATGGAGTCTTGCACTGTCTCCTAGGAGGTAGTGCAATGGCGTTATCTCGGCTCCCCGCAATCTCTGCCTCCTGATTCAAGCAATTCTCCTGCCTCAGCCTCCCGAGTAGCTGGGACTACAGGCATGCACCGCCATGCTCAGCTAATTTTTTTTTTGTATTTTTAGTAGAGACGGGGCTTCACCATACTGGCCCAGATGATCTTGATCTCCTGACCTCATGATCCTCCCGCCTTGGCTGCCCTGACTGCTGAGATTACAGCCATGAACCACTGTGCCCAGCCCACTCTGATAAATTTTAAACAAAATTTTCATGACACACTGGAAGACATTTATTAGAATAGCACTTTATGAATCAAGTAGATAACAGCAGTTTGCTCCTAACCTTTTCAAAATTGCCTTATTTCCTTAAAAATCTTTCTTGCACTTCAAGAGACAGGCAACTGTATGATGTCATCTTGGGAGCAGACCGAAAATCACATCCTAAGCAAGGAGTCTGTTGACCTGAGTTAATTGGATACCTATCTTGAGATCTCTGTAGAGTGAGATGTGTTAATTGTGTTGTCTTCTTCCAATATAATTATGCAATTAACTTGTATCATCAGAATAGACTGTTTGTTAACACACAATTTATTTCAAAGGTATCAATGCTCTGAAAGACCTGCACACATTTTGTCTGGCAAGATTTGACATATAATTGTGTTGAAATGTGCTTTCTAGTGAACATTCAACCTCCTAGTGACCATGATACTTGAAAAAGAAATGTTCTCAGGGTTAGGAGAAGAGAAAGGAAAATGGCTCTCTCTTGAAAAATTTAAGCAATTTACATGCTTCTTTCTTGCTCAGTAATTTTACATTTAGTGATTCTAGTTCAGCAAGCATTTTCTTCCCTCTTTTGGTATGCTTGAATTTAGGCTCCTGCACAACTTTTCTTCTTTGCAAATTATCGGTATCTAGGTAATTAGCTACAGAAGGTTTTAAATTTTTTATAGTAGATACTAGAGAAAATTAAGAGCAGTATCCTGTATGTGTATGGGCAATACATTTTCCATAATTCCAGGGGTTGGAATGTCACATTTCTGTCCTGAATCACAGGGAGAAAGCACATTCTCCCTTCCTTTGTTTCTTCATGTAGACACAAACATCTATATATGTACATACGATATCCAGAATAGCATCCCCTATAGAAGCTGCCATTATTATCACGAAATTAGAGAGTAAGAAAGTTAAGGGACCATAAAATTGTTGCCATAATGTTCCTTCTCTATTGTTTTGAAAAATTGGCTTCAGTTATACAAAATGAAATAGTTCTAGAGATCTGCTGTACAATACAATACCTGTAGTTAACAATACCATTCACAGTATGTATTGTTAATGCACTAATTGTATTGTTAACACACTTTAAAATATGTTAAGAAGATAGATCTCATGTTATATGTTCTTACCAAAAACAAAACAGAAAAGGACACAAGGAAATTCTTGGAAGCCATGGATATGTTTAGCATAATACCTTGATTGTGGTGATGGTATCACAGGTGTATATTTATGGCTAACCTAATCAAAATGTATATATTAAATATGTATAATTTTTGGTATAGCAATTGTACCTTAATGAATTTTATGAGAGAGAGAAATTTGGTGTTCACAGTGGTTCTAAGGATGGTAATGGCATATTTGAAGTTAGCATTTTCTTAATGCTCCAGATGCGAAGAAACATTCTGTGTGTACACAACACATTCACTCATATCCCTGTGTCTCCTTGGCTCTCTAAAATCAATTAGCCAATTTCAGCAAGTGCATTATGCATTTTTCCTCTTCTGACAAAATCACTATGCTTTATTTTAATGTAATTACGTTGTTGTACAAAAGTGAGCACCTCTTCCATCTGTTTCTTACAATGACTGTGCATTTAGCAAATAAATAGTCTTGGGTAGGTGAAGGATCTCAGGAACTGCTCCACAGATAAAGCGCTTCCAGATGCTTGCAAATATCCAGGTGTAAGGCATTTGCAATCTCCTTTTATCAGTCATAAATTCACATATCCTTACCTTTCAGGAAATTTAAACAATTTTTAGGAATCCATGTTTTTGGAATTTAATGGCCAATTTTTATTTTCTGATTTCTTAAAAGAAGGAACATTTAAAATTGTTCCTGTGATTTTCTTGCTGCATTCCACAGTCTGATTTTTTCTTATGATTTGTTCTGGAAAGGCTTTTGTGGATTATTTCTTTCATTTTATCTTCCTCTGTACCACAGTCCATAAAGTGGAACCCTGAGAAGTGCACTGCTTTATGAAGGATGGTGGAATAAAAAATGACCTTTTCAGAGTAGATGAAATAAGTTCATTAAAGATGGATTCTGAAAGTGATTATGTAATTTTATCCTGCTATCATAAATAATTAAAAGTAAATAATTCGGTGAAATAATTATCCTCATTGTCCTCACTATACTTTCATACTTAGTTACAAGGCAGAGATAATTTCATGCTGAGATGTATTTGTTTTTGCTCATATGCACTTAAGACATAGTAATGTTCTATTTTATAGTATGATTGAGGGACCATCTCATTATCAGAGAATTGTTTAACAGTAGGTATAGTTAACGAACAACTTGAATCCATATATTAATATTTGATTTTGGAATAAAATGAGTTAATTATTGTAACTATTTCATATTTTCCCCAATACAACAGTGGCATCATGTTACGAAATAAATGCAAGAAGGATATGTCTATTTTTGTGTTAAGGACTCCTGGGAGGAAATGAGTTTGTTTTTTTTTTTTTTCTTAAGAAAAAGTAGCTGCTGCACTGACTTCTGCCAAATCTTTCCCTGATTTTATTTTGATTTTTAAAAAATTTTTATTTTTCCTTCCAACTTTTATTTTAGATTTAGGGTTACACATGCAGGTTTGTTATATGGGTAAAATGAGTGCCAAGGGAGTTTGGTGTACATATTACTTTGTTACCCAGGTAATATGCATAGTACTCAATAGGTAATTTTGATCGTCACCCTCCTTCCTACTGTCTAGCTTCAAGTAGGCCCTGGTGTCTATTTTTCCCATCTTTGTGTCCTGGTGAACTCAATGTTTAGCTCTCACTTACAAGTGAGAACATGTAGTATTTGGTTTTCTGTTCCTGCATTAATTCACTAGGATAATGGCCTCCAGCTACATCTATGTTCCTTCATAGAACACAATCTCATTTTTTTTATGGCTGCATAGGATTCCATGGTGTATATGTACCTCATTTTCTTTATCCTGTCCATTGTTGATGGGCATCTAGGTTTATTCCATGTATTTGCTGTTGTGAATAGTGCTGTGATAAACATAAGTGTGTGTGCATCTTTATAGTAAAATGATTTATATTCCTTTGGGTATACACCCAATAAGACTGCTGGGTTGAATGGTAGTTCTAAGTTCTTTGAGAAATTACTAAACTGCTTTCCACAGTAGCTGAACTAATTTACATTCTCACTAGCAATGTATAAGCATTCTCTTTTCGCTGCAGCCTTGCCAGCATCTGTTATTTTTGACCTTTTAATAGTACCCATTCTGACTGGTATGAGATGGTATCTCATCGTGGTTTTAATTTGCATTTCTCTGATGATTAGTGATGTTGAGCCTAGTAACACTTTATGTAATGTTGGCTACAGCTATGTCTTTTTTTGAAAAGTATCTATTTATACCTTTTGCCCATTTTTAAATGGGATTTTTTATTTTTTATTTTTTTGCTGTTAATTTGCTTAGGTTCCTTATAGATTCTGGATATTAGACTTTGTTAGATACGTAGTTTGCAAATATTTTGTCCCATTCTGTAGATTGCCTATTTACTCTGTTGATAGTTAAATTAGGTCTTTGGTTTAATTTCATCTAAACTCTTAATTTAGATTTTACTTGCCTTTTTTGTTGTTGTTGTTTGCAATTGCTTTTGGAGTCTTTGTCATGAAATTTTTGCCAGAGACTATGTCTAGAATAGTATTTCCTACTTTTTTTTTAGTTTTGCTGGATTTATAGGAGGCAGAGACACAAGCCAATGAAAGGTGAAGAAAATTAATAATGCTTTCAGTCTGTAGAACTTAGAGGACATGGTACACGTTTATTAACACGACATGCTAAATCTGCTTATGTCTTTTTCAAATACAGTTAATTTACAATAAAGAACTTTTAATTTTTTAGAATCTCTAGATTAACACTAAGATCAAGAGATTAAAAAAAATCAGAGACTATTTGTATGGTCTCATGGCTAAGCAGGAGGCTGAATGATTCCTGATGGCATCATTAACACTGTGATCTTTTGGGATATAGATATATGTTTATTTAACATATGATGTCAGAGGGGGTGAGTAGGCTCAATGGATGAATATATAGCAGGCTTCTCTAGTCATACACCTATAACTGCAGCACCAACTGCATCATGAGCAGCGTATTTGCTTAAGAAGCAGCTTCCTCATAGGCATGCTCAATTACATAAAAATGTTCCACTAGGGAAAGAGATGATACATAGGAAACAAACTTGGCTGTGTATATTAATGTTACTACTTTGATCAATACAAGTTAATAGGTATCCTAGCCTACTAAGTAAACCTTTTATTTAATTTATGAACAAGGTTTTATTATTATTATTATTATTATTGGTTATTGATTCCTACTTTGACATTTTCTGCTCAGATCATATTGTTTTGCCTTGCAAGTAGACACTTTGGTCTTAGATTCACACTCCCCTTCCCTTAATTTTACCCGATTACAAACTATTAATCCCTCCAACTTCAGTAATAATGTATTATGCTATTTACACTAAGATTAAACTCACAGAACTTCTTTAGAATTATGATTATAGTGGGTGCTGATATTGTTTGGCTGTGTCCCCACCCAAATCTCACCTTGAATTGTAATAATCCCCAGGTGTCAAGGGCAGGACCAGGAGGGTGTAATTGAATCATGGAGGTGATTACTCTCATGCTGCTCTTCTCATGGTAGTGAGTTCTCACAGGATCTGATGGTTTTATAAAGGGCTTTTCTTCTTTTTGCTCGGTACTTCTCTCGCCTGCCGCCAAGTAAAATGTGAATTTGCTCTTTCGTCTTCCACCATGATTGTGAGGCTTCTCCAGCCATGTGAAACTGAGTCTATTAAACCTCTTTTTTTTTAAAAAAAAATTACCCAGTCTTGGGTGTGTCTTTATTAGCAGCATGAGAATGGATTAATATAGGCATTAAACAAAAAGACAAGAAATAAACAGGAATAGCATAAGAGATCATCGGAATTTTGGTATAATAATCATTTGGCTCATGGGAAAGTTGATTGTGCGTGCTCTTGGTACATAGGTGTGTGTTTATCTTTGGTGGACATTTAGCAGCATAGTTTTCTTACTCAAATGCAGTCCTCTCAAATATGTCCAGAGTGTAGTTAAATAAAAAGTTGACAGCCAAGTTGCTAGGCCATTAACCTTATCTTGACTGTGTTGATTTCTTTTATGCTGTAATGTTTGTTATAATCTAATATGTTTCTTTTCCTTTTAAATTTTGGGGAATATTCAAATTCTTATCTCTTTTATTGTAAAATATTTATTTTAACCCCCCTTTTTGCCTCCTTTTTAGTATATCTTTTTTTTTGACTTGTATGAAAAATAATATTAAAAGAATTCATCAAAACTTTTGTCTCCTGGTAACTCTACATATCTACTGTTCTTCATTTATTTTTAGCATATTTTTCACCTCAAATGTGGGTCCTTGGAGATAATGGAGTACTTGTTGAAGGATGATGCATGTAACATGCTTTATTGGTTGTCTAAAGATTATCTAAAGACCACTTCTTAGAGTCACACTTACAAAGATTTATAAGTGTTTCTTATCCAACACCAATAAAATCAAAACTAAAATGACACATTTAATATTTTCATTATGTAGACCTGGTTTCAATTTTCAAAATTAATTATAACTAATTCTTCTATTTTGACTGTGTGGCATTCTCTGTGACTTTTTTTGTGTGTGTACTTTCCTGCATTGGTTACCTTTTTGCTCTAAAATCCTCGTCTTCAAGGTTCAGTCTAAGTGCATTGCTAACACATGGAGAGGTTTTTTTTTTTTTTTCCCAGTGACTCTCTTAAGCACACACAGCTTCCCTACTTTATTATAGTTATTAATGTACATGAATTATTTTTCTCTTAAGCAGTAAACCCTTTAGAAACAGAATCTCCACATGTCAGATATACTTCATTCTTTTATATCTGTAGTATGGCGCTTTGCAGTTTATGAGCCCTTAATAAATACTTGATTAATACAAATGACCTGGTGACTTAGGCGGTGCATAGTGTTCTGCAGTGGTCCATACCTGGGGTGGCCATCATAGATCAGAAACAAAGAGACCAATAAAAATGAACAGAGGATCCAGAAATAAAGCCACACATCTACAACCATCTGATCTTAGATAAAGTTGACAAAAACAGGCAATAGGGAAAGGACTCCCTATTCAGTAAATGAATCTGGGATAACTGCTAGCCATATGTAGAAAATTGAAACTGGACCTCTTCCTTACACCATATACAAAAAACAACTCATGATGGATTAAAGACTTAAGTGGAAAATCTAAAACTGTAAAAACCCTTGAGAAAAATCTAGAAAATACCATTCTGGACATCAGCCCTGGTAAAGATTTCATGACGAAGACCCTAAAAGCAGTTGCTACAAGAACAAAAATTGATAAATGGGACCTAATTAAAGAGCTACACAGCAAAGGAAATTGACAACAGAGTAAATAGACAACCCATAGAATGGGAAAAGATATTTGCAAACTGTGCATCCAACTAAGGTTTAATATGCTTAGATATTAAAATCAGACATTAGATTTAGTTTTATTAGATGGTAGATATGAATATTAGATATTAGCATTAGAATCTTTAAGAAAATTAAGCAGATTAAGCAAAAACCAACCCCATTAAAAAGTAGCCAAAGGACATGAACAGACACTTGTCAAAAGAAGACATGTACGTGGCCAAAAAACATATTTAAAAAGGCTCAACATCACTAATCATCAGAGAAATGCAAATCCAAACCACAACGTGATACCGTGTTATACCAGTCAGAATGGGTACTATTAAAAAGTCAAAAAATAACAGATGCTGGTAAAGCTGCAGAGAAAAGGCAATGAATGCTTAGACACTGCTAGTGGGAATGTAAATTAGTTCAGCCACTGTGGAAAACAGTCTGACAATTTCTCAAAGAACTTAAGACAGAACTATCATTTGATCCAATAATCCCACTTTTGGGTATATGCTTAAAGGAATATGAATCATTTTACCATAAAGACACATGCATGTGTATGTCCATTGCAGCACTATTCACAACAGCAAAGACATAGAATCAACCTAAATACTCATTAATGGTAGACTGGATAAATAAAATGAGGACATATATATACCATGGAATACTGTACAGTCATGAAAAATAATGAAATAATGTCCTTTGTCTCAACATGGATGGAGCTGGGAGTCATTATCCTAAGCAAACTAACACAGAATAAAAAACTAAACACCGCATGTTTTCACTTATAAGTGGGAGCTAAACATTGAGTATACAAAGACACAAAGATGAGAACAGTAGATACTAGGGCCTACTTGAGGGTGGAGGGTAGAAGAAGGATGAGAATTAAAATCTACTTAATGAGTACTATGCTTATTACCTGGATGATGAAATAATCTGTACACCAGATTCCCACAATGCACAATTAGTCTATCCAAGCAACCTGCAACTGTAGCTCTAAAACTAAAATAAAAGTTAAAAAAAAGAGAAAAGTCAGCCTTCAAATATTTCAGGAATGTTTATCATAGGAAAGATTATTAATAAGTTCTCCTGGATCTGTTCTCAATCTAGTTGGGAATATGACATAACAAGGCACAAGAACAAATAAGTATACAATATCAAACAGTGCAATAAATGGTGTGGAACATATTTACAGAAATACAAGAGGAGGGAACACTCCTGAGGCAAGATGACCAGTTAAGGCCTACAAAGTTGAGAGTTGAGGGTCATGCATAATAGATAAAATTTGAGTAGGTAGAGAAGAGGTGGGAATTACCTCTAGAATTGAATTTTTTGTTAGTGATGACTTCAGTGAAAAGAAAAAAGCCAAAAAAAAAAAGCAGAATAAAAAGAAAGTAGAGCATAATATGTGGTAATTTGGGTTCACTCTTCTATAGAGTTCCACGTTCTGTTCCCAAAATAAGGATTACTCATGTTGCTGGATTTGAATAAAGATCAAAATAAATTTGTTTGCATTCATCTGCTCAATTTGCTTTCAATGATGTGGAAGTTCCATATAAGGAGATATGTTCATGCCTTTTGAAATAAAATTAAATTTCCAGTATGAAAATTTATGTAACACATCTATCCTTTCTACAAACTATTCAGTAGGTATTAAGTAATCTTTGCAGGACAGCCAATATCAACAACTGGTCTTAGCAAAAACATGCTATTGCTTCTTAACCCGAGGGGCACTGGGAATTATCTTGGCAACCTGTTGCCTTTGTAACTGGCCTATACCTTCATTAATCGAGACTAGTCCTATTTTTAAAACATCTGTGTTATACAAATCCAAATATATTAATAACATAGCACTTGAATAATTGATTGCTTTTTATACTTAACAGTTTCAGCAAATGTCCATGATCCTCAAGGAGACCAGTATTAAATGTGCTTAAAGTGTTAAAGAAAATGGTGAAGTTTCTGCAATTTGATTAATTGATACCCTAAGGACATGACCCCTTCAACTGCTGAGATGCTAACTATGCAAAGGTGAGAGTGTGTAAGAGCAGAATTATAATTATCTGGGATTAGGCCAAGAAAGAGTTCACTATCTAATTTAATAGTACATTCAATAGCTTACCATGGGATCAAGGTTTGCAGACTTTCTTTTAATTATTAATTTTCATCTGATTCTCACCATTTAGAGTTCCTCTAATGATTTAACAAGAAAATTATTACATTGAAAAGTCAATAAAAGGGAAACAAACAAGAAAAATCAGTCTCTTGTTTGTTTCCAAATTTTCCTAGGTGCAGATTTTCACAACTCCATGTACACTTGAATTTTTGCTTTCTAGCCCATTCCTTATTTTTAACTTTTAAGGTCTCCCTCCAGCTCCATTGCTATCTGTCTAGATCCCAGCCATCATCCAGTTCCCAGTGGAAATTCCACTAAACCATGAACCCTTCAGTGAATTACTTGGTTGGAAGTAATCTCTTCCCCTCTCAGAAATCTCCTGATACTTGATTTTTCTTCTTTTAGCTTCTTGTGCTGTACAGTATGTTTATCATTTCATAGCGTTCTTATATTAATCATATTTTTGAAAATTATAAAGTCTGATACAAAACATTTCTTAATTTTAATAAATATTCTTTGGTTATGCAACATGTTAGCATAAGGGAAGCCAGGTGAAGGGTATATGAGGACTTTCTATACTATTTTTGCAACTCTAGAGTGAGTTAAAACTTAAAAAAAAATCTTCTTAATAGAACATGTGATTAGTTATTATACTTAATTTAAATGGAATTTTTGAGGTTAACCAAAAAGATGGTGTTACATAAGTAGAGGTCTGCAGGAGTGCACAAACAAGAGACTTTCCTGGACTTCCCTGAAGCACTAAAATGAAGATGGGATGATAAAAACATAAAACACTCCAAAAAGAGAAATCTGTTGTTTCAGAATTATCAATCCACAACTTTTTGAGATTATTTACTAACCAAAATTTCTTCCTCATATATATATTTTTCTTCTTTGAGACCAAAGTCGGGGCACTAAAATCTTTGTTGAGAGAATGTAAATATTAATGAATAGATTGTCATAGATGGAAAAAAAGGGGATTTTGCTTAAATGAACTTAACTTGTTCCATAAACTTAACTGTTTCATGTAAGATATACATTTAAAGGGATGTATGAGAACATTTTTTAAAAATAATTAATTCTACAAAACCTGAAAAATAACGAAACTTACAAATACCACATAGATGGACACAAAAAAAAATCTGACATCTGCAGTTGATCCATTCGTTAAAATAAGGCAATCTGTGCAGCCCATTTCTGTAACTCTTTTGCAGACTGGCTTAACTTTTCATTCTCATAAAATTGGAGATGGGCTGTTTGGTTTATTGGTAATTGCAACAGAAGCAGAATGGTCCTATGTTTGCCAGTCCACAAACCCGATAGATGTTTATCCACTCACGGCAGTGCCAGCCTGCTGCATTATTTCAGCTAGCAACATTCCTCGATGAAAAAAACAGCAGCTGCTCGCTCAAAATAAACTTGTTTCTGTTTATGCTGTCAGCGGAAAGCTGTTTTAAAAAAATCATTAGATGCATCATGCTGTTGTGGTATGTTAAACTGTGAAGCATAAAGAATCATTCCTGAAAGACAAGCGCCATGCTACCTTCATTGCACAGTGTTTCTTTCTACTGCATAATTCAACTGCAGGTAAGATTGGTGACCTCAGATGTTCTGACACAATGTTAATGATGTCAAGATTGTGGAATGAAGTCCCTTCCGGGTTAGTAAGTTCTGCACAAAGGAAAATGTGTGAAAACCACTACGCTAAGATTTGGGGACTTGGCACCGATGCTGGCTCTGCCAACTACAATCTATATGACCTTGGATACTTCTCTTGATCAATCCAAGCTGCACTTTCTCCATCTGATCCAAAGGGTTTCTTAAAACTTCACACTTTATCATCCAGTGTTCTTACTCTTAGCATTTTTCATCAGTTGTGAGGGTGTATGGCTGATATAAATATATTCTGACCCTGGGTAAATTACACAAAGTATTATTTTACTAGTCAATAAAGGTATCTTTATATTAAAAGACTGACACACTTACTTTCTTTTGTTAAGTTAAATATCAGTGTATTTTGAATTTTTTCCACTGATAGACATTGATAAAATAAATTATGGTACAGCTATAAAATAAATTACCACCCTACCATCAGTATGGTAATCTTATTAAAAAATTGTATTGAATTCATTAGAATGTTGTATGAACTGACATAGAACATCAAAAAGAATCATTAGTTTAAAAGAAAACAAGTAAAGTAGGTTATATGCAGCTTGTCCCATTTTTGTAAAATATGTATATACACAGATACATGTGTATATGTGTATTTATATTATGTATACAAGATTCTGAAGTAAGATATACCACATTATTTTAAAATGTCTTCCTCAGGAGGAGGTAATAACATAGATCTCCATTTTTATGTTTTATACCTTTATAATATTGGAAGGTTTATAGTTACCATATATTACTTTTACTATCAGAAATGACTATGGAACATTAAAATTTTAGTGAGAATATGAGCATATAGTCAATTTTTGGAAGTATACTTTTAAGTGTAAGTTTTCATGCATTTTGAGAAGTGTGTGCCTTTGTGCCACCATCAACCTGAACAGTGTTCTAGAGGCCTTTGTGGTTAATCTTCCCACCCTACCTTAGGTCCTAGACAACCACTGATCTTATTTCTCAATTAATTTTACTTTTTAAACATTTTAACACAAATGGAACCATACAGTAGCCTCTTTGTATCTACTTTCTTTTGGTCAACACATTGAGTTTTAGATTGATCTGTGTTACAGTGTGAATCAGTAATTTGTTCCTTTTAATTCAAGGCTACATTGTGGGAATATTTCATAATTTGCTTTTCCATTCACCTCTTGATGAATATTTGCATTATGTACAGCTTTTTATTATTCTAAATAAAGCTGCCTGAAATATTCATATATGTCTTTTTTTTAGGAGGAAATGATTTTTCTTGGTTATATACCTAGGACTAGAATTACTGAGTCACAGTAGAAGTATGTTTAACTTTAGAAGAAATTACTACAGAGTTTCCCAAAGTTGTAGCATTTTGCCTCACCTCCAGAAATGAGTAAAAGTTTCAATGACCTCATATACCTATCAACATTTGATAGTCAGCATTTAAAATTTTAGCTATTCATATGAATACTTATTGGAATTTCTGTATGGTTTAAATTTTATTCCTCTGTGATAAAAGGTGCTGGCCATATTTTTACGTTATTAATAGATTGTTTTGTGAATTGTCTATTCAGATCGTTTTCCCAATAAAAATGGCATGCTGTCATTTTATTACTGAGTTGTGAGAGCTCTTACTTTTTAAGCTATGTGTGTGTTGCAAGCATTTTCTCATTGCTTGTGGTTTGGCTTTTCATTTTCTTAACAACAGCTTGAAAAGTTGAATATTTTATTTTTGATAAATTCCAGTTGTTCATTTTCTTCTAATGTTAGTGCTTTTGTGGTCTAAGAAATTTTTGCCTACCCAAAGGCTGTAAATATTATTTCCTATATTGTCTTCTAGAAGTTTTATAATTTAAGCTTTGTGTTTAGATCTTTTTTGTTTTGATAAACAGAACATGTGCCATTATATTTCTAGTGAAAATATAGTACTTTTAACATAAAAAATAATTCTACAAATCACTTCCAAATTGATCTCTTGATAGTGTTTGTAAAAGGTAGGACTTTGAAAATAACATGGCCATCTGGGTCCTTTTACCTCAAGGAAGAAAGCTACATTTAAAATTTTATTCTTAGCCTACCTGTGAAAAAGGAAATTTGTTTTGTGTTTTGTTTCGGCCTCATCTTATTTTTTCAGGGTTTTTGTTTTGTTTTGTTTTGTTTGTTTGTTTGTTTTTTTGAGATGAGTCTCCTTCTGTTGCCCAGGCTAGAGTGCAGTGGCACATTCTCAGCTCACTGCAACCTTGCCTCCCAGGTTCAAGTGATTCTCCTGCCTCAGCCTCTTGAGTAGCTGGGATTACAGGCACCTGCCATTGCACCTAGCTCTCATCTTATCTTTTCATACAAAAGCATTCTTCAGTATAAGAAGGATGGAAATCGTGAAAGTAAACAGAATAGTTTTTCCAGAAAGAGGAAGCAGACACCTGTATCATATACCTCTGATAATTCCAGTAGGACAAAGAAAGAAGAGTGGGCATTGCATTTTTTAAAATAAATTGTATTGTCTGCCTTAAAGTATACAACATGATATTTTAAAATATATATAGTGAAATGGTTACTGTAGTAAAACAAATTATCATATCCATCATCTCACATGGCTACCTATTTCTCCTTCTGCAGCAAGAGAAGCCACAATCTACTCATTTAGCAAAAATCCTAAATATAATACACAATTATTAACTATAGCCTTCATGTTGTAGATTGGATCTTTCAATTTTTCATCCTATGTATTTACTACTTTGTATCTTTAACTTACATCTCTCCAGTTTCTACCCACTCCCCTAACATCCCAATCTCTATATATTTGATCTATCAATCTATCATCTAACTCCCTATATATCTATATATCTACCTATCATCTATCTATTTAATTCTACATATGAGTGGATCATGCAATATTTTCTTTCTGTCTGTGGCCTATATAGCTTAGTATAATGTACTTCAGGTCCATCCATGTTGTAGAGTTAATGATATAAAGTGGTGCTCTTTTTTTTTTTTTTTGAGACACAGTTTCACTCTGTTGCCCAGGCTGGAGTGCAGTGTCATCATGATCTCAGTTCACTGCGAGCTCCACCTCCCAAGTTCAAGCCATTCTCATGCCTCAGCCTCCCAAGTAGTTAGGATTACAGATGTGTGCCACCATGCCCAGCTAATGTTTATATTTTTAGTAGAGACAGAATTCCACCCTGTTGGCCAGACTGGTTTTGAACTCCTGACCTCAAGTGATCTGCCTGCCTCGGCCTCCCAAAGTGCTGGGATTACAGGTGTGAGCCACTATACCCAGCCCCTAAAGTGGTGCTCTTAACAAGAAATTATTGGTGGAATGATGTCACAATTCAAACTGGAGTAAATTAAGTAGTCAATGAATAGTAGGAACAGGATTTCCTAGACTGAAAAAGTATTGGATATGATTATAAGTAGCTTGGTTCACATTTTATCTTAAGTAAAAGTTTTCCTTGTCTTTAAATATTTATGCTTGTCACAGTACATATTTTATACCAGAGACAGTGTTTCTTCGTCCTTAAATATTTGTGGTTGAAATGCTAGGTTTTTAATCAATCTTCAAAAGGTTAGGACATGGAAAAATGAACTGGAAAATGCTGCATTTACTGGGGATCCATACTCAACATGATAAACTCATAACTTTTCTCCCATAAGTTATTTACTTAGGTCATAAAGTTATAATCTAAACTATTATTTGATAAAACGTAATTGTAAGAATAACCCAGCACAAAACTTTTGGGAAAATAACATCACACAAAGAATAAAACTAGAAAGCTTCACCACTGTCACACGTCTTTAGATGCTTTAGCCTGTTTGGATTTCTAAATTGATATTCTAACAAAAGATGACTAAGGATACTTGCTGTTTTAGCTATCAGACAGTACATGTGATGGCACTGCACAATAGACTCTGGCATTGGACTGGATTATCAAAGCGTGGACTATGAATGGAAGAGAACTGATGTGAAAGCATCATCATTAATCAAGGTTCTTTGTAGAAGACTGGTTATTGGACACACAGTTCATATGCTCCATTCAGTTTCATAGGAGAAAATGTATCAGTAACATGATAGGGTGAGTTAGCACAATAGAAATAAGATAAATTATACTTTATGTTGAGAACTAATTCCAGTACAATTATTTGTGAATTATATTTGTGAATTTACAGGTGATTGAAAATTTGATTGATGGATGCAGCAAACCACCGTGGCACATGTATATCTATGTAACAAACCTACACATTCTGCACACGCATTCCAGAACTTAAAGTATAATAAAAATAAACACAGACACACACACACATACACACAAATAAAATGAAATAAAATGGGCGTGGCAAAAAATGCATATTGACTATGAAAGTATTATTATGTTTTTCTATTTTTTACTAAAGTAATTTGACCAAATGAAAATAATTCTTGTTGGTTAATATCTTGTTCAATGAAGGCCTTTTAAAATGGAATATAATAGAATATAGTAGGTGAATTAACCTTGTTATGAAATCAAAAAGTCAATTATAACTATTGCAGTAACTTCAATTAAACAGTAGTCTATTACTTATTTACCTTTGCTCTTCCTTCTTTATCCCCTGACTGGCTAGACTGATGAATGTTATATACTGTGGTCTACAAAATAGCCCTAATAAGTCAGACCAATACAAAGGTAACCTCATGATTCCCACATTTTAAAACATTACCTGGTTGGTCTTGAATGAATTCCATCCTTTTTCTTTCTCTGGAGAGTGCTAACCGAATTTAAAACTTCCTTTTTCACTTATTATTTGTGGTAATTTCTATGTTTGAACATTTGCATATATGTCCAGGAATGTATATTATCCATCAAGTAAAAATAGTGATTCATTATGAAGTACTTAAGTCAGAATCTATCCCAATATTAGATGCAGAATCTAGTCAGCAGTTTCATCTTTGATGGATTATGTTGTCAGAGCTTTCAATGAATTGGCAATTTCTACTTGTAAGCTGTTTTCTAGAAAAGATGAAAGTAGTCACAAGACCTTAAGTAAGTATCTAATCATCAAATTATCTTGTATTTACAGCAGTAAGTTTAATTATAATAAAGTCACACAATTTAAAGTGCAGGTCTGTTTGTGACTCTTTTAACATAATTGAAAAATGTCATCTAAGTGATTTTCATGTTTAGATTTTTCATTTTACATAGACTATGTTTAAATTCTCCTACAAAGAGTTAGCAATAATCCTCAAGCTTTCATTAAGAAAGAAATACAAGAAGATTTGTTTCATGATTATATTTAGTAAGCTAGCTTGTCATTTATATGTATTAAGTGGCTGTTTCATGCGAGTCATTGTGTCAGGTAGTCTCTTCTCTTTGCTTCTACAGATACAAACTGTCCTGGTTTTCAACTTACTTTTTTGTTTTATCCTATTTCACTTTGACTTTTAGGGCAGACTTTTATCTCTTTTTTTTTTTTTAGACAGAGTCTCGCTCTGTCACCAGGCTGGAGTACACTGGCATAATCTTGATTCACTGTAACTTCCACCTCCCAGTTTCAAGCAATTCTCCTGCCTCAGCCTCCTGAGTAGCTGGGACTACAGGCGAATGCCACCACATCCAGCTAATTTTTGTATTTTTAGTAGAGATGAAGTTTTACCATGTTGGCCGGAATGGTCTCAATCTCTTGACCTCGTGATCAGCCCGCCTCAGTCTTCCAAAGTGCTGGGATTACAGGCGTGAGCCACCATCCCTGGCCCTTATCTCTGTCTTCTTTATGTGTTGATTTTTCTTGGGAGTATGTCTTAGGCCGTCTCTTTCTCTCACCCAGCTTCCGCAGGTGATTGCATCTATTTGCATCTTCTGGGAAAAGAAGCAACATAACACGATAGATGAGCCTTGAGTTTTGGGTATTCAGGGTTTCGGATAGCGTATATAGGTCTATTGTCACCTGCCTGACTTGAAGCAAATTAATTATAACATCTTAGCTTTCCCATTTCTTCATCAGTATAATGAAGGACCTGTCTTATGGGATGGTTATAAGGATTCAATGTGTTCCTATACAATCCTGTATTTTCCTATCATTGTACTCATTACAGAGTGTTATAATGGCCTGCTTCATTGTCTGTATTTCCGTCAAGACCCTGTGCTCTAAGTGCTATGACAGCAGGATTTACTTATATTTTTATAATTGAATCCCTAGTACTTAGATAAGTTCTTCAGCATAGGAGATAACACGTTTATTGAATTCATGGCGATAGATGGTTACAATAGGGCACTGTCCCTAAGGAGTTCACAGTGTGAAAGGAGAGACATATTGGTAAACAAATAATTATAATACTATTAAACTATTAAAATATAAATATTGACAAAACATAGCAGGCTAGGCTGGGTGTGGAATCCTAGGTGTGGTCGACCCTGGCAGCTACTGGATAGAATATGGCTCAAAGTTCTTCAACAGGCTAATTTTAATGTGCAGGCTACTAATAGAGACCTAGAGAGGTTTGTAGCTCTTACTTGAACAGGTTGGTTGATTCTTCAACTTACTTAATACAAGAATCACACTTATGAGATGGTAAAGTTAAGAAAAGCAGAGAGTGTATAGGGACGCAGACTTGGAAAGGCACCCCATTTGGGGAGGCACAGTTAATATTTTGGTGTGGCTGGAATGCAGCATGCTTCTGAAGTAGTAGGGTGATGTGTAGCTAGAAAACTGTTGATGATTAGGAACTTAAACTTGATCTCATAGGCAACAGAAGGATCTTTAGCATTGAAATCAAATAATAAAAAAACTGTCATTAATGCAGAAATGATGTGAGAAAATGCTTCAGCCTTGCCAGGAATGTGTGGAGAAATACCTCTCCTGTTCTATTTGGAGAGTGAGATGCAGCCTTCTGAAGGGTATTAGTCAAGAGAAGACAAGTCGTCATTTCGAATTTTAGCTTAGCAAAGAGCTTTTTCTGGTCTCATGTTAAATCCATTTCAATGATAGAAGCTTCGGGGTTAATCAGCTCCAGCCTTAATTATCTAAAACAGGACAAATCTTGTTCTGAAAGCATAATGTAAGAGGTTAGGAAGGTAGGTTTCAGGGGAGGATGAATAAGCTTATTGGTGCATGGTAATTGTCCTTGTAGCTATCTTGCAAATGAATTACACTTTGCTCCCTCCCACTTCCTCTTCAGGGCAGTCTTTAATCAACAGGAAGACTTATTTTACAAAGCTTTTAAAAATTATTGTATTGCTCCATTTCAATAGCAGTAGGGGTTTATTATATTGCTTGATTCCATAATTCTTTTAAGAAATTTCTTTGGAGAAATAGTTCTCCATATTTCAAGTGGTTATGGTAGAATTAATTATCAAATTGCCAAGTCTCTCCTGGCTAGTAAGTGGGCATGTGACCTAAAGTTCAGCCAATCACACTCTTCCTGAAATCTGAGTATTTGGTAAAGTGAAACAAGCAGAGGGAGTGGTTTAATATGATTTATTTAAATTTTAGGACCTGAAAAACTTTAATGTTCTTGTTTCCTATATTGCCAGACCTTTTCAGTCCCTGAACTTGCCAAGGTGTGTTTTTCCAGGTTTTCTTTTAATTCTGTAAGTTTTCTTATCCAACCACTTATATAAAATTATCTAGGTTATAAGTTACCAAGAATGATTTTCCACTGGTGAAAGTCAATCATCACTAATTTATTTTTGTTAAACATTGTTCAAAACCTTAAAAAAGAAAACAAAATATCTCAAATCTTGCTTTTAATAAAGCACCAAACAATTTTGGTTTTCAAAATAACAATTCTTTCTTAATAAGCACATACCAATTTTCACAGGAGACACAGGGGAACATAAAGTGACAGAATCTGAGAGATTTTGAGCTTGAAAAGTGGTATGGCATGGTGGTTACAAGTACAGGTTCTCCAGGTGTGGTGTTGTGGTTAAAGTCCTTGCTCCACCTTTAACAATAATGTGACCTTGGATAATTTCCTTATCCTCTAAGTTTCTCCATTTTTTCACCTGTAAAATGGGGCAAAGACAATTCATGTGATGTTCTTAGAACAGTGCCCAGCTCACAATAAGAACTCAATAAATAAACTTTAGGGTCATCTTCCAGATATGCTGCTATTTTATTTCAAATCTCAATTTTGAGCTGCTTGTGAGGCAGACACATTGTTCTATCCATCTTTGAAATCCTATTTCTGAACCTAGTAAGTGTGCTTTTTCCAAGTGGCTACACTGTAATGAAACATCTGAAATTTGTTTTCATATATGTGTTGTAGTTATTGTATTGATATTTACACAGAAACCTGATATCAATAATAAAATTATTGAAATCTTAGGGTCCAAACTTGCTGTCTTTCTACTGATCTCTACAAAGTATCATAGCTTTCAATGTTTATAAACTTATATAATGATGTTTCATTGTTTATGCAATATTTTTTTGTTATGTAATATTTTTTTCCCAGTTAATTGTGTTAGAATCCTCAGTGGAATAATTAAGATTTCACCAGTGGTTCTTAACTTTGGCTGAATATTAAAACCAGCTGGAGAGCTTTCATAAACACCAATTCCAGATTGCCAACTCAGATTAATAAATTCTGAATCCTTGGGGAAGGAACCTGGAAATCAGCATTTTCTCAAGTTTCCAGGTGATTCTAATTTGCATTCGGAACTGAATTATTGTTGTTTGAATTCTGTTGGAACATCCTAGTAAAAAGCCAGCAGGCCTCAACAGTGCAGAAATCTTCTCTTTTATTATTAAATTATAAAATTTTAGAATTAAAGATTTTTGAATTTTGACTAAGTAGTCAGACTATAGTTTACTTATAACATTAAAGAACAGAGTAATAAAGCTTACAAAGAAAGGCTGTTCTCTTACTCCCCCATTTCTTTCATCATTGTAAGAAACTATATATATTTTTATTGAGAGCAGATAGAATTTGGAGGAGGACACTTGAAAATTTACCGTACTTTTGGCGTTTATGTCTGTGTCAACACGTCCGTCTCTCAAGAGGCCAGGATTTGCACATTATCTTGATTATTTTTTGAGTACATAGTCTATTAAAGTGCAGACTAAATTTTGTTGTACTAATAATTTCTGTTTAAATTTACATCAGGGTCCATAGGGTTGGGAACAGAGTGATGATTGGCAAGAATATATACGTTGTGTCTGTGAACTAGTGTTTATCAGTTTTATTTTCTGATACATAGATTAAGTTCAATGCCTTAATAACTTAACAACTTTTCAGACATTTGAAGACAGCTATCAACTAACCTCCAATTTTGCTTTTCTGTAGGATAAACATGAGCAATTACATGGATGACATGGTTTCTTGAACATTCAGTATGCTTATTTCTACTCTGGTTAATTATAGTAGCTGATATTAACTGAGCATTCACTATGTGTCAAGTACTGTTCTAGGTTC
Organism: Aotus nancymaae; assembly: GCF_030222135.1. Classification (NCBI taxonomy): domain Eukaryota; kingdom Metazoa; phylum Chordata; class Mammalia; order Primates; family Aotidae; genus Aotus; species Aotus nancymaae. The sequence continues at coordinate 18,755,712 of NW_026988476.1, read as the reverse complement.
TTATTTACAACATAATTTCGTCCTCACAGCAATCTTGTTGAGAGAGTAGCTCTTTTTTTTTTGAAGATGAGGAAACTGAGGCACAGGTGTGATAAGACATGTTTAGAAACCTGCCCTAGGTCACACAGATACTAAAGGGGGGATCTTGTATTAAAATTCTGGCAATTCTGTATCAGCAGTCTCAGTCACTACACTACAGTGATTCATATTCTATGTAGTAATCTACAATTAAATCTGTAAAAATGCAATCAAGCTATCAATCCAGTGGAGGGTGTAGGTGAGTGAAAGGAAAATATTCTTAAATTAGTTTAAAAATAATTTTTCAGTTTTTGGTATGCTATACAAAGCAAGAATTTGTATAGTTTATTTTTTCCCTGAACAATTCATGGGATCCTTTGATATTGTTTTGTGTCTTGACTATAATGCCTGGAGCTATGAATTAAATAGAAAATCTACAAAATCTTAGTTAGTCTATGATACAATGTCAGATAATTTTCAATCTTCTAGCAAATGGTTAAAAACTACTAATATAGACTTCATTTTGATCTGGCTTGTGTGTGTGAGATCTTTAAAAGACAATGCTTTAAGAAGTGACATCTAATATAAGGGTCCCCAGAGTTCATCATACCTGCAGGTTAATCTTTTCGTTAATGCCTTAGGTACTCATAGGCAATGAGGCGGGATAAATATATCAATCCAGCACATCTGAAGTAACAGGCAGGGGAAGTCTGAGCTCAGTGGTGCAATATGTCAAGAGAGAAGCTAAGCCTACCATAATGTGCACTGCTGAATTTGGGCAGTTGGCCAATGCTTAACACTGCCAGAGAAGTGCAATTTTATTTTAATCATCTATTCTTATGTCAAGGCCAAGAGCAGCATTTATACCAGCTTCAACTTCCCCATCAGTTACAACAATATGCACTTCAGAGTTCTCAATGCAGGGAAGCTGAATTTGCATATTAGTAGAGCAGAAAAATATATTTGCTCCTTTCATTTTTGGAAGGTGGGACAGGGAGATAATCACGGAAGCAAGGACTAGACATTTCCAAGCCTTTCAGTTCTAAAACATACCAGGCTAGGCAGATAACGTTTGAATCATGAGGTCAAAATACAGCCAAACAATTTGGTATTTTGAAATCAGCACTTTAGAAGAGCAGACAAATTATGGAAGAGCATTTTTAAATAAAGAGAAACTCCTTTGGGTCCAGTCTATGCTCTGAAGACTGGAACACATAGATTTGCTATACAGTTAGTATCTTAAGTGAAAATAGAAGCTGAAACTATCACATCTCCTATTTTTGATGGGACTAATCTCTTAAGTCTCCCCACAGTCTGACCAGGTGTTTTTTTTTTAATCAATGAGTTTTCTATATTAGAACAGTTATTTGTACTTACACATATGCAGCCATAATTAAGGGTGACAAAGTATAATTCAAAGAGCAACTCTAACACAGCTTATAAAATCTTCAAGAGAATTGAGTTAAGTAAAACATATTGATATTTTCACTTGATTTTGTCACATATTTTGCATAATTCTCTTTTCTCTGCTCTCTGATATTCTGTAATATATCACAAGCATAGTTCAGATTTGTCATCCAAGGTCAAGCTCAACCTATTTCACATTCTACAATTCTGATAGAACTTTATTCTTCATAATTCTTAGTCATATACTGCCATTCTTTCCTTTTACTTCTTTTGAAATTAATATATTTTATTATAATGTAGAGGTGTCTTTTAAAACTTCAGTCAACAATATTTACGTTTATCAAATCGTTTAAATTTTTTCTTACATTTGTCATTTACAATTTGCATGGTAGCTAATGATTTTACGTTTTTGTTTTAAAAACTATCTTGACTTGTGGCTACTAAAATTATTGGAGTTCTGGACCTGCTATGAGCCATGATGTCAGTCTAGTCCTCTGTTTGATACTTGAAACTTTCTGCGATATTCCAGACAACTGGTTAGTCAGGTTTGCCTGGACACCTTAAAGGTAGGCGGTTTATTACCTCAACAGTGTAGTCTAAGTTATAAGGATTAATGTCACTCATCCTATTGTAAATACATATTCCTTGAAATACTTTTTGTCAATTGGTCCCAATTGTCTATGATAGATAAAGAAATGCAAATCAAAACCACATGGAGATACTATCTCACGCCAGTTAAAATGGTGATCTTTAAAAAATTAGGAGACAACAGATGCTGGAGAGGATGTGGAGAAATAGGAACGCTTTTACACTGTTGGTGGGAGTGTAAATTAGTTCAACCATTGTGGAAGACAATGTGGTGATTCCTCAAGGATCTAGAAATAGAAATACCATTTGACCCAGCATCCCATCCATTACTGGGTATATACCCAAAGGATTATAAAACATTCAATTATAAAGACACATGCACACATACATTTCCCAACCCAAATGCCCATCAATGATAGACTGGATAAAGAAAATGTGGCACGTATACACCATGGAATACTATGCAGTCATAAAAAATGATGAGTTCATGTCCTTTGCAGGAACATAGATGAAGCTGGAAACCATCATTCTCAGCAAACTGACACAAGAACAGAAAATCAAACACTACATGTTCTCACTCATAAGTGGGTGTTGAACAACGAGAACACATGGACACAGGGAGGGGAACATCACACACCAGGGCCTGTCAGGGGTTAGGGGAGGGATAGCAGGGGTGGGGGGATTGGGGAGGACTAACATCTAGTGTAGATGATGGGGGGACAGATGCAAGAAACCACCATGGTATGTGTATAGCTATATAACAAACCTGCATGTTCTAAACATGCACCCCAGAACTTAAAGTATAATAATAAAAAAATAAGATATTCAACAATAAAAGCAAACTTCTAAACAAATAAAATAAATTAAATTAAATAAAAAATAAAACCTCAACCACCTTACAAGTTTTCAGATATTTGAAAGCAACTATCATTCTCCCCATTCCCTATTTTTTCCGTTCTCTAGGAGAGACGTGGCAATTTCCATATGTGATATGGTTTCATGAGTATTTGACATAATTCTATCCTAGTTACTCTCTTCTAAATGTGGGCCAATTTTTCCATCTGTGTTGTAGACACATAAATGTGATACTCAGACCCTTCTTCAATTTGCTGCCCAGGTGAGGTCTGTGAGGTAAGAGACAGCCTCCAGTTAGTTACTTTGGGGCCAGCCTTACCTGCAGAGCACCACCTTAACTGAGGTTCTGCATTTCCAGGGGCAGCCCACATCCTTTGATTTCTTCTGCCTAATATTCTTTCCCCTCTTTTCATATATGTTGCTCCTTAATAAATATCTTGTAATTCATACTTGATCTTATTGTCTGCTTTCAGAGCACCTAATCTAAAACAATATTTCTTTTTGCCTATATTTCTCTATGCCCAGATTAGTTTAAAAGGTTTTGAACAAAGTTCAGACTTTCCACTTATGTATATTGAAGATGATTGTAAAAATATTGAACCCAAAATATTGGATTCCAGTTTGTCAGGACTGGTTTGGATGTAATTTTACCATCCCACATTTTTGCTACTTCCAAGTTCCTGCCATCTTAACATATGATTACCACCAACTACTTCTCAAAATTTTTGATCAAATATAAACTAAATAATTTTTAATACAGAGTCCTGTTTGAATCTAGATTAACATAATCAATGTTTTATTGTTTATGATTATCTAATTAAGTCTGCATTTTATTCTATTTTTCTATTGCTAGAGTAACATTAAAAAGTTATCACCTCTTAAATAATGTTTAACCACACAATAAAATATATACAGAAAGGTGCAGAAAACCAAAACTACAATTATTCTATGGGTAGACTCATGCATCCATCATCCAGATTATGGAACAGAAAATTGCCAGCACCTCAAAATCCCTCCAAGCCACTAATTCTACACTCTTCTTCAAAGGTAACTCACTTTCCTATCTTTAACATCACAATTTTTTCTTTTTTATAAAGTACTTTTATGTAAATTGAATCTTAGAGTAGATATTCCTCTGTGTCTGGCTTCATTCACTACAGGTTATGTTTGTGAGATTAATAAATATTATGTAGCAAGACTGCATTGCTTCTATCATACTGGATTCTCAATTTGTAAATATACTTCAATTTGTTCATTCTATTTTAGATGAACAATTTTCTAGTTTTTGATTATTTTGAAAACATTGCCTTTTTACATAATTGGTATACTTAGTACGTTTCTGGTGGATGTAAAAAATGCAGTTGATGGGTCATGGGTTATGTCCCTGTGAGTCTTTGATAGATACTGCTACTTTCCAAAGGAGTTGTACAATTTGCATTCTCCCAGTATATGAGAGTTTCAGTGCCCAGTTGCTACTCGTTATTGTTAGTGGTTTTTTTTTTATAGCCACTCTAGTGGTGAGTAGGTAGTTGCATATTAAAATGAATTTTAATTGCCTTCCATTAAAAATTAATGAAATAGAGTACTTAGGTATTGACCGTTTAGTTTCCTCTGCTGTGAAGTTCTTGTAAATGTCTTTTACCTTCTCTTTGTTTAAAACTGGATTATCTATTTTTCCCTTCTAATTATCACCAATTTTAATATGGCTTGCATACAGATACTTTGCTGATTATATGTATTAAAAATTCTCCTATGGGGTATGTTTTGGTAAAGTAGTAAAAAACAAACAAACAAACAAACAAACAAAAAAGGCCAATTTGGTGGCTCATGCCTGTAATCCCAGCACCTTGGGAGGCTGAGGCGAGCGGACCACGAGGTCAGGAGACAGAGACCATCCTGGCTAACACGGTGAAACCCCATCTCTACTAAAAATGCAATTAGCCAGGGGTGGTGGCACATGCCTGTTGTCCCAGCGACTCTGGAGTCTGAGGCAGGAGAATCGCTTGAACCACGGAGGGGGAGGTTGAAGTGAGCTGAGATCTTGCCACTGCAGTCCAGCCTCAGGGACAGAGTGCGACTTCGTCTCAAAAAAAAAAAAAAAAAATAGTAAGATGACTTTGCTAAGATGCTCTATCTTGCTCTGTAATCACATTTCAGTGTTTTTGTAAAGTGTGGTCCCAACAGGAGGATAATTCATGAACTTCGAATAAAAAGACAATTCTTTATGCAGCAGTGCTAAGAATGGGACTTCTTTTTATATTCTTATAAATATGAAGCTCTCTTGTTGCTCGTAAGTTTTTTTACAGTTTTGTATTTTCCAAGTGTGCATACTGTACACTCTTTGGGGATATGCTTAGTAACACTATGTATGATTTTTCTGGAGGTTGATAACTTTGCTTGTAGGAGATTTTCTTTAAAAGAATGAGCAATTACATACTTACTTCGAAAGTATTTTCCTGTAAAAAATATAGGTTTTTTTTGCTATCTTAATTTTGGTTGTATTCTTTGATGTCAACACATTTTGTATAATTGTATCATATAGTTATATTGAATCATGTAGTATCAAATATTTCATGTGATTTAATAGTGATAACCAACTTAAACCTATTTTAGTTATTTATTTTTCCATAAAATACTGCCAGATGCTGATGTTCAGAGTTATTTATTTACCTGTTCAGTTACAGAAAGTGGTGCTTGGTTGCAGAACTATCGTACCTTTTAACACGTGATGTGTGCATTCAATGTAACAGAAAGGGCAACAATAAAATAGTGATCCTTTGGGAGGCAAAGACAGGCGGATAACAAGGTCAAGAGATCAAGACCATTCTGGCCAACATGGTGAAATTCCAACTCTATTAAAAATACAAAAATTAGCTGGGCATGGTGGGCGCACCTCTAGTCCCAGCTACTCCGGAGGCTGAGGTAGGAGAATCCCACTTGAACATGGGAGGCAGAGGTTGCAGTGAGCCACAATCACTCCACTGCACACCAGCCTGGGCAACAGAGTGAGATTCCCTATCCAAGAAAAACAAAGAAAAAAAAGTATCCAAAAGAAAAAAAAGAAAACAAAGCAAATATTCCTACTCCGTGGCCTGCTTTGTAAGTTTTCAAATGTTTTCTATAATACTAAAGCAATCAGTCAACTGCAGTGGCTCATGCCTATAATCCCAGTACTTTGGGAGGCTGAGGTGGGCAGATCACCTGAGGTATGGAGTTCGAGACTAGCCTAACCAACATGGAGAAACCCAGTCTCTATTAAAAATACAAAATCAGCTGGGCATGGTGATGCATGCCTAATGATCCCAGCTACTCAGGAGGCCGAGGCAGGAGAATGGCTTGAACCCGGGAGGTGGAGGTTGCGGTGAGCTGAGATTGCACCATTGCACTCCAGCCTGGGCAACAAGAGAAAAACTCCATCTCCAATAAATCAATCAATAATCATCAAAATAAAACACAAAAAAAATTAAAAAATAAAAACAGGAGTGATGGATGCATCAAACCACCATGGCACATGTATACCTATGTAACAAACCTGCAAATTCTGTCCTGTATTCTAGAACTTAAAGTATAATAATAAAAGAAACCTAAAAAGTAAAAATTTTAAAAGAAAAAAATTAAAAAAAACAGAGACTTTAAAAAATATTTATGAAGTTCAGTGATCAACATTTTCCTTTATAGTTAGTGTTTCTTGTGTCCTGATAAGAAATCTTATTCTATACAGAGGTATTAAAGATATTTTATTGAAACTTTGTTGTTTTACCTTTCACATTTAGATATACAAATATTCCCGTTAAAGTTGACACTGGTGAATGGTTTAAGGGATAAATATTTTTGTATTATATAGATAAGCAATTTATTGAAAAAATTATTTGTTCCCTCACTAATTTGTAGGGCCACCTTCTATTTCTAGTTTGCTGAGTATTTTCCTTTCCTTTATGATAAATAGCTGTTAAATTTTACCAATGCTTTTTCTGTTTGTAGGAGATGGTAATATAGTTTTCATCCATTATTTAGTAAATGTGGTGAATTCTATTGGTTCATTTTTAATGCCAAGCCCACTTTGCATTATTGGAATTAACTTGTTTATGTTTTTATCCTTTTTTTATGTATCACTAGATTCAAATTCCTATTTATTTTTCTTTTCCCTGTGTGTTTAGATTGATGAGAGATTTTCTTCTATGATTTTTTTTTTCTTGCAATGTTCTTGTCAGGTTTGGGTGTAGGAATTATGCTGGCTTTATAATATAACTTAGGATGTGTGTTTTCTCACCTGCCTATTTAGTGAAGAAGTATATATATATATATATATATATTGCTTTTTTTCTGTTTTAAATGTGTATGAGGAAAAAAAATTCCAACATTAAACCTATCTGGGCCTGGAGTTTCCTTTGTGAAAAATATTTGAATTTTAAACTCAATTTTTTTAACAAATAGAAGACTACTGACATTTTATGGTTTTTGTTTGTTTGATGATGGTTTAGCTATGCTGTATTTCAAGGAATTTTTTCTATTTTACCTAACTTTTCAATTATATCAACATATAATTTTGTAGTAGCTTCTTTTAAAATTTATTATGTCTGCATTAAAAGAGCACCTCTTTTTATTTTCTGATGTTGATAATTTATTTTTTTTTTCTAATTTTTTATATCTGTTTTTATAACCTGTGATGTTATGTGTTATCAATTTGGCTAGTTTTTTCAAAGAGCCATTTTGGCTTTGTTGGCCTTTGATTATTTAATGTTTTTATTCTCCTAATTGATTTCTGCCCTTGTCTATATTATGTCCTTTCTTCTACTGTCTTACAATTAAATTTTCTGTTCTTTCCTAGAAGCTCAGTTCTAGTAGCTAAAATTTGCTTCTTGAAATAGAAACTTGTATTATTACATTTCATACCTTCTTCTTTTCTAATATATACATTTAAAGCTATATGTCACTTTAAGATCTAGCATAGTAATATCTCATAATTATTGCATGTTTAATCTTATTTTTGCATTGTTCAAAATATTTTTCTTTCCATTTTTATTTCCTGTCTCACACATTAAGTTATTTAGAGCATGTTGCTTAAATTCAAAATATTTTGGTCTTTTTTAATCTCTATTATTGATTGCCAGTTTAATTCTGTTGTTGTCAGAGAATATCCTCTGTATATTCCAAGTCTTTGAGATTTATCAAGACTTATATGTATTCTGGCACATGTGCTATTTTGGTAAATGATCTTCCTCCCTCCCCCCCCTCCCCCTCCCCCCCCTCCTTCCCCCTCACCCTTCCGTCCGTCCTTCCTTCCTTCCTTCCTTCCTTCCTTTTTTCTCACTTTGTTACCCAGGCTGGAGTGAAGTGGCACAATCTGGGCTCACTGCAACCTCCACCTCCCAGGTTCAAGCAATTCTCCTGCCTCGGCCTCCCAAGTAGCTGGGACTAAAGGCACATGCTGCCACACCTTTGGATTTTAGCAGAGATGGAGTTTCACCATGTTGCTCATGCTGGTCTCGAACTCTCTGAGCTCAGGCAATCCACCTGCCTCAGCATTCCAAAGTGCTAGGATTATAGGTGTGAGCCACCATGCCCAGCTGTGTTTTCTTTCTTTCTTTTAACACTCCTGGCTCTGCTGAATTTCTTAAATGTATTGTCTTTAAAAATAAAATTTTAAAATTATTGACCATTATCACTTAAAGTATTTCTTCTACTTCATTTCTTTCTCCTGATACTGTAATTATATGTATGTAAAGTCAGTTGACTGAATTAAAATAGTTTCTTACATTTGTTCTGTTATTTATTTATTTTATATTTACATAATTTACTGTTTACTAATCTTTTCTTTTTCTTCTGTTACGTTTAGTCAGCTAGTAATCCATTCACCAAATTAGTTTGCTTATTTTTGAATTGAATAACAAATTGATTTTTTAAGGACAACTTTTAGAGCAGTTTTAGATTCAGAGAAAAATTGAGAGGAAAGTATACAGTTCCCATATACCCCTGCCCTGACACATGTATAGTCATGTTTTATTTCTAACAAATATTCCATCTGTTCTTAGCTCGGTTTAATGCTATTATTAGTAAGAATAGCATCTACTGAGTTTTAAATTTAAATGTTATTTTTAATTCTACATTTTAATGTATTGCTTTATGTTGTTAGTTTCCTGTTGTCATATAACTTTTAAACATGTTAATCCTAGAAATTTTAAATCCATGTCTGCTAAGTCCAATATCTGGATCTTTTGTGATTCTGCTCCTATTCTCTTGGTTTGCAGTTACGTGATCTTCACTCCTTTTATATTGGCAATTTTTGATTGAATGTTGGATTTTGTGTATAAAAAATAGAGATGGTTTGAGGGTCTAAATGGATGTTATCTTCCTGCTGAAAAGATTTACTTTTGTTTCAGATGGGATTTTTCAGTAGGGAAAGATAAGTTTAAACCAGTTTTACAATTTATTTATTTAAATTTAGGCTTCAAATTTTGTATAGGCTGATCTATTTCTGGATTGCCTTTATTGTCAGAAGTCCTACAAATGTGTACCCTAAAATATGAAGTGTTTATTGGGGTCCTTCTTCCTTTTCTGTGCCAGATGTTCAATTTTTGTCTCCTTAAACCCATGGTATTGTCATAAGCATTTTTCACCTTCTCAGCCACTCAGCTGCTACTTTCTCACATTCTTAGTCTTTTCAGCTGCTGCTTTAAAATTAGCAAATGCCTTGAGGGAAGAATATATGATTTTTTTCTATGGGTTTTTCTCTTTCTGGATTTTGGCCTTTGGATCCTTGCTACCTTGCATCTCTCCAACACCCCTGACTCTCCTCCCCATACATTAATAATGACATGACATCTTAAAAAGTAATAAGTAGTGTCTGCTCCAAATAAATATAGAACGTTTATTTGACTAATTTTTACACAGTACTTTCTTGCATGATTATCTGAACCTCAAATATATTATTCTTCCCTGCATCTGGATTTTTTCATGTTCTCTCATCAAAGATTGCCTTTTCCGTCTCTTCTACTGAAATCAAGATTCACCTAATATGTTATTATTTTCAGAATCTCAAGTCATTTTGCCTATACTCCTCTTTCTCCAAGTTTCTGTTAGCAGTTATTATGAGAATCGTGTACTTGGTTTCTAATCACATAACTCCTTATTTATTTATTTTGCAAGTAGGCAATGGTTTTCTTAGAGAGGACATGAGTATTAATGATAAAGGGAAATAAGAAATTGTGACTTTATCAAAATGTAAAATTCATTCATCAAAAGACACTACTAAGATTAATAAACAAGCCGAAGTCCAGGAGAAAGTATTTACAACACATAAATCTGACAAAGGACTTTTACCGAGAATATGTAAGGACTCCTATAATGTAATAATGAAAATACAGCTCAATTATTTATTTATTCATTTGTTTTTGTTTAAAAAGTTCTTTTTAATTTTATATTCAGGGGTACATGTGCAGGTTTGTTGCATAGGTAAATTGCATGTCATAGGCGTTTGGTGTACAGATTATTTTGTTACCCGGTTAATAAGCATAGTGCCCTAGAGGTAGTTTTTTTTTTATCTTCATCCTCCTCCCACCCTCCAACCTCAAGAAGGCCCCAGTGTCTATTGTTCCCTTCTTTGTGTCCATGCGTACTCAATGTTTAGCTCCTACTGGTAAAGTGAAAACATGAGGTATCTGAGTAGTTTTCTTAGGATAATGGTCTCCAATGCCATCCATGTTGCTGCAAAGGAGATAATCTCATTCCTTTTTATGGCTATATAGTATTTCATGGTGTATATGTGTCACATTTTTAAAATCTAGTTACTGTTAATGGGCACCTCAGTTAAATCCATATCTTTGCTATTGTGAATAGTATTGCAATGACCACATGCATGCTCTTTATATGCACTCTCAAGTGATTTGCATATATCTTGTTTTGAAATGCTTTATGGTTTTGTTGTTGTTGTTGACAAAAATTAACATGTCTTCTAAAGTTAATTCTGTTCATTTACTTCAAACACGTTTATAACTTTTGTCTCATGATATGTTAAATTTCCTCTTTCTTCTTTACTCTGTGAATGTTCCTAAGATGCAGAGTTTGGGCTGAGTGAGTCTAAAAAGCAGTAGTAACCCTGAGTATTGATACCACTGTACAGGTGATTTAACAAGAAAAACTGGATTGATTGAAATCAGGAGAACATGTCTAGTTTTACACTGATATTTATGGATTCCACAGTGGAATGATCCCAAATAAAAGAGTTCTTTATTTTTATCTGGGATGTTCTGGATTACAGATACTTCATGGGCCATTTTACTCACTTGTAACACTTATTAAAGAAAGCTGTGACTGTGGAAACTGTTCAATATACATTTTTAGTTGAATTAATAATCTTTCTTCAAACTTTAAAAATTAGATAAATAGGTTCATTCATTTCTCATTAAATATGCAAAATCAGTTGAGCAGGGATATTTATACTTTTAATAGTAGCCTCAGTAGAGTATCCAATGTACCAAACTTGTACTATTTCCCAAGCAATGTTTAATAGAATTATGTGTTAAGGGAAAGAATTAAATTACATCATCAAAAAGTATTTGAAACACTGCACAATTATTTCCAGTAATTGTAAACACAAAACAGCTCTGTGGTAAAGAATTCTGAGTTTTTCAGAAATATGTTTTTATAAAACTTCTGCTTTCACTTGAAAATCTATCAATATCTCACAGAACACTCATGCTCTAAGGGACACATTTTGAAAAGCTTGGCACAGGGCAATATCTACCTCATGGACAACTGTCAATTATTGTTTCTTCTTTTATGCCTTTTCTGCTTCCTATTACTTGACTTTAACAATCTGTAGAGACATTAAAGTATATGAAATGTTTAAATCCCTCTAGCTTGCTACCAATTCACAAGGAGGTTTATATTATGTTTAGATACAAATTCTGTTGCCTAAACTTTTCATTCCTTCATGATGACAATTGTATTAATTTCTTATGGTTGCTGATACAAATTACCAGAAATGTAGTGGCTTAAAAAACACAGACTTGGACACTTTCAGTCTATGTATCAGAAGGCTGACAGCTGAATTCCCTTTGGAGGCCCTAGAGGAATGTGACAGGCACAATCACATCCTCTGAAATATGCCTATATTCTAATCTCTGGAATGTGTGAATATGTGATATTACATGGCAAAGGATAATGAAGATTGCAGGCGGAATTAAGGTTTCTATCACTAACCTTGAAATAGGTAGTTAAACTTGGATTATTTCTGTGGACCCAATGGTCCATAAAAGTGGGAGCAAGAGGCAGAAGAAAGTCAGTGTCAAATTGATGCAGCATGAGAATGACAAACAACTATTGTTGGCTTTGAAAATATAAGGGGGGACCAGAAGTCATGAAATGTGGGCAGCTACAGAAGCTAGAAAAAGAAAAAATATTCTCCCCTATATCCTCTAGAAGGAATACAGCCATCTGGTATTTTGAATTTAGCCAAGAAAAACTCATTTAAAATTTTGAAATCCAGAAAGAGAAGATAATCTGGATGGTTAATTTTATGTGTCAACTTGGCTAGGTCTTGGTACTTAGATGTTTGAAATCGTACCATTCTAGATGTCCCTGTGAAAGTAATTATTTTAGATGAGATTAATACATAAATCAGTAGAATATGAGTCAAGGAGTTTATCCTACATAGTGTGATTGGGTTTCACCCAAACAAATGAAGGAATTAAGAAAAAATCTTCACAATCCTGTAAAGTAATTCCTTAATATATCTCTCTCTCCATATTCACATACAGACACACACACACACACACACACACACACAGACACACACACATATCTTATTGGTTCCATGTCTCTGGAGATGATTGATTAACCATAATATATTTCTGTTGTTTTAATCCAACAAGTTTGTGGTAATTGGTTATAGCACAGATAGGAAACTAATATAGAGATAAACCATTTCTTTGCCTTTTCTTTATAATCCAGGATAATCTCTTTAAGGACATGTGATTAGCAATCATAATTGACTCTGCAATCTTAATTCTCCTTAACCTTATAACATAGCATATTTATTGATGCTGAATATTGAGATCATTTTTGACCTATTCACATTACTTCTCTATAAAAAAGTTATGTAACTGTTTATTCTTTGCACTAAATCTTAGAATGCATTATGAGTTGTTAAGTCAACCATGTTAATTCCGACATCACATAGAAATAACATTTTACTAACTAAACCTGTTGTGGGGCAGTTGTTATTGAAAGAGCAAATAAAGTTGTTTTTTTTTTTAATTACTATGCTTTTAGCATCATCTTAATTTGTCATTTGTTACTACTTCAATATCTAATAAACATTTCAGTTTACAGGATACTAAGTATGTACTTTGGTTTTGAAATATGCAAAGAAGATTTATTCAGTTTCCCATTTAATTTACGTGGCTTTTCAAAAATGTATTACAAAGATAATAAAGCATATTTTTCTTTTCCAAGGCCAAAAGAGTGGTGATGTGCTGACAGTCCCTCTGCAGCTTCAGGCTTTGACAGCAAGAGCCTTGGCTACAGCAAGCCGAAGGGTGTTGAGTGGAAGAGCAGAAGAGTGATGAAGCCATGTTGGTTATTGAAAGATATATTTCTGAGTACATGAGTCAGTTCTCAGAGCCTTCTAGAAACGACTGGGTATGTGAGCCGCATTTGCCACCAGCCATCCCAGCTTATAAATCCCAGGAAAATAAGTGTTACTTGTTATATGTTCTCAAACATTTAACCAGTGCTGTTACTAAGGCTTTATGCTTACATAAGATAACGATCAGCATTAAATATTTACATTGCTGTTCTAACATGTAAGAATAGAAAATCTTTTTTTTTTGTTAACAAGGATGCAGGCCGTAGTAGAAAAAGCCTGCATGTAGGAGTTGTGATAGCATATCTTGATCTAGTTTAGGACTCCACTGGCCTGTGTCATTGAACAAGTAATTTAACTTTGCCTACTATATTTCCTCTGCAAAATGAAGGACCTTGACTGCATTATCCCTAAGATTTCTGCTGGTTCTTACATCCCTTAGTCCTAATTACAAGCAACTTCTCCAATTTCTAATAATTAACACTTATCTGTCTTTACTGGATTCAGTGCTAGGAAAATGGATTGCCTTTATGTTACTCATACATTCTTATATGTTACCTGTATGTCCCTGCCTAGAATATAGCTTTTTTAGTACAGAGACCATGGTCCACACCTGCTTCATAGTCAGTATAGCAATAAGAAAAGTACTGAAAAAATAAACATGTAATACTCTTTAAAGTGAAGTAAACTAATTTCAAAAATCTTATGTGTGGCTGTATTTTAATATTTGAGTTATGGCCAGGCATGATGGCTCACGCTTATAATCCCAGCACTTTGGGAGGCTGAGGCGGACAGATTGCCTGAGTTCAGGAGTTTGAGATCAGCCTGGGCAACACGGTGAAATCCTGTCTTTACTAAAAATATACAAAATTAGCTGGGCATGGCAGTGTGTGCCTGTAGTCCTAGCTACTTGAGAGGCTGAGGCAGGAGGATTGCTTGAACCCGGGAGGTGGAGGTTGCAGTTAGCAAGATCACATCACTACACTGCATCCTTGGTGACAGAGTGAGAGTCTATCTCCAAAGAAAAAAAAATAATAATAATTGAGAATTGAGAATTGAGTTATTTTAAGATATATTTTAATAATACAGGTTGTAAACTGTAGTTGTCTGTTTGGAGTGCTTCTTGGAGATCTAGAAATTTTCATTATTTTAATTGCTTATTATTAACTAAGAGGCTTGACAAAACCTTAGTCATGGCATTCCACAGTCCTCCTGGCCCTTAATAGGAACCAAGCACTCTACCTGCCATGGTTTCTTATTGCTTGTCTTTACTGTAAGTGCTGTTGGAGCTGCAAAGCATTTGAGATGTGAGGACAAACTCCAAGGGCTGGACAAGTCACTGATTAGAATGCAAATGCCAGAGAAATATATTATTGAACCTGGAAGATCAGCATTACTGCAGCACTGATGAGGAGTGGTGGAAGAAGAAAGGAAAGAATCATTATGTGGTGGCAAAGGAGATGCAAGTGATTTTAGGCTTTGAGTTGGGATAAATGCATAGATGTCAAGGTTTTCAAAGACAGGGATCTGAATCAGCCTTCTAGAAAATGAGCTGATCATGGAAGACTGATTTGTAGTTGATATGTTCTGCAGTGCCTGTTCCAACTGACAGCAGCAGCTCTGGAAGCTGCTGCCTAATTTAATTAAGCTAACAAAAAGTAGAAAAAAATAAGAAAATATTTTATTTACAGACTATAAATACCTTGAGGAAACAGGAATCTAAAAATCAATAAAACTTAGTGGTAGAAGAGAAAAAGAAATTCATCTGTACTGATTTTTCTTGGTAGAAGAAGGATGGTGACTAAAATAATCTATATCCCCCTTCCAATAAACCGGGAAACAGAGTCTGGATAAAAAGCTGCAGGGAGATTTTTTGCTTGCTTAAGTAACAGTAAAAGACAAAAATGTCAAATGCAAACATACATATTCCATCAGGAGGTGCTATGGAGCAATGTAAAAAGAATTAACAGCCCTGCATCGCAGCTGTTAATGACCAAAGAGGGCATTCCCATATTCCATTTTGGTTTGTTGAAAAGCTAATAGTAGGAGAAAAATCTTCCAATGAAATGAGAATTGCTCCTGAAATATTTCAAAAGGAAACAAACCATCAAAACAATATCCAAATGCATCATGCAAATCTTTGAAAGGTTAAGGATTTCAAAGAAGGAAAATTAGACAACAAAATGTGCTATGTTTTGAAAATTACTTGGTTGAGTTCGGTGACTCACACCTGTAATCCCAGCACTTTGGGAGTCCGAGGCAGGCGGAACACGAGGTCAACAGATCGAGATCATCCTGGCCAAAATGGTAAAAATCCGTCTCTACTAAAAATACAAAACTTAGCCGGGTGTGGTGGCACGTGTCTGTAGTCTCAGCTACTTGGGAGGCTGAGGCAGGAAAATGGCTTGAACCCAGGAGGCGGAGGTTGCAGCGAGCTGAGATCGCGCCCCTGCCCTCCAGCCTGGCTATAGAGCAAGACTCCGCCTCAAAAAATAAATAAATAAAAAGCAACAACAAAAAAATTACTCCTCTCACCTGACTGCTAAGAAATCCACAAAACACTGCATGTATTTGCTGTGTATTTCCTACACTTAAAGGAGCAAAGGAAAGTGGCAATTTAAGATTAGCTTCCTAATAGCAATGAAAAATAAAATTTTAAAATAATGTTTATATTTACTAAATAAGTCAATTTCTTTTTTAGTTGCATTTTAAACCTAGATTTACTTGGGCTGTCCACTGTTATCAAATCAAGTGCATACCCATCCAGAAAGAATAGAGTTAATGTACCATATTAGATTAAACTATTATTAAGAAATAAATCAAAAATCAAAGTTAACAGTTACCACTACACTTTATTTTCCTATGCCTTTCTAAATTTATGTACACATATACATTTACATAGTTAATAGCATAAACCATACTAACATTTTATGACTATATTTTTTTACTTAGAATTTAGTAAGGTTAGGCTGGACGCAGTGGCTCATGCCTGTAATCCCAGCACTTTGGGAAGCCAAGGCAGGTGGATCATCTGAGGTTGGGAGTTCAAGACCAGCCTGACCAATATGTAGAAACCCCATCTCTACTAAAAATACAAAATTAGCCGGGCATGGGGGTGCACGCCTGTGCTACTTGGGAGGCTGAGGCAGGAGAATCGCTTGAACTAGGGAAGCAGATATTGCAGTGAGCCCAGATTGCACCACTGCATTCCAACCTGGGCAATGAGAGCAAAACTCAGTCTCAAAAAAAAAAAAAAGAATTTAGTAAGGTTTCTATCATACTTTTATTTTCAAAAGGAAACAAGTTTATAACATTTTTCAGAATTTATTAAAAAATATATGCAACTTAAACATGTGTATTGATATAGTATGACTAGGTTGAAATGAATATTTAATAATTTAGAATTTAATAAAGTTTCCAGCTTACTTTTTTGTAATGCTAGAGATAAAAATTTCCAAAATATATCACCATGGATACAGGAAGTAAAATGTTAGTAAATGCAGACATAAAATAATGTTTTCTTGAGAATTGTTTTCAGTGATTACATGATAGCATATTATGTAAGCTACAGTGAAAGTCTTTTCTCTCAATGAAAACTTAAATATTTGTTAAATGAATAAATTATGTTAATGAATGGATAAGTCTATTTTTAAAACCACTGCAACAACACACACAGTAAAAGTAAATCTTTTACTGCAAAAGACTGGACTTGGTTATGTTTAATGGTGCTAAATAGTGACCTTGCTAATCTTTTATAATCACTTACAGAAATGTTTGCAGATGTAAACTTTTTTTTTAGTGTTTGTCCTCTATATATTCCTAAATATATGGATATTGGAGTAGCAAACATCCTACTCAAAAGTGAACCATACTAAAGAACCTTTTAGAAAAAAAATTAAAATAACTTGATTGTTCCCTCCCCTTTTTCATCACGTCTCCACCTTTGAGCTATTCTTTCTTCTTGTACTATTTTCAGGAATAAAATCTGTCAGACATCTAGAAAGGGCAGCTGCTAAACAAGTTGTTGCAGGTTAACATTTGGGGTTAATTGACATGGGAACACTATGGAATTACTGGCCCTATGAGGAAATTTAATAAGGAAATTGAGTCTGAACGCTGCCCTAATCCATTTGTTTCACCAGTCTTATAAGGAAGGACTAGACTTTCCATTAGACTGTCAGTTAAAATTACCAGAAACATTTTTTATGATATCTATGCCATCTCTAATTCTTCTTAGGCTCCACTAACTTTAAAGTAGGACAAAAGAAGAGTGAGAAAGCAGGAGCACTATTAGGACCCAAGGGGAAAAATGCATAAGTCTGAGACAGCTGAAGATGATGACTGTAATTAGTATTTACTGTGAATTTTATTTAGGTTAAAAAACATTTTATCTGTTATTTCAGCACTATCACATAGAGTGCTTAATTTCCAGTTACTTACAATGAAATTAATGTACTGAGAATCATGGTCACACAGCTAGAAATATTTTTTTCAAAAAATTATTTATCTGCTTTATACAGTGTTTATGTTCCTTAATGAATGTGTTGAAATTGAATGTTTGTAAATGGACTTATACTTTGCCATTGGCAGATATTAAAATCTAATGAATACCTAACTTCCAGCTACTATTCAGTTGACAGCACTAACTGAATTATTTTCTTTAATTTTTGACTCTGAAAATTTTATTTCTCCCAACTTTCTGATAAGTACCCAGTGATATTTAAGCAAATATCTCATTCTGGGACTTCTTATAAAGAATTTTTTTTTAAAGCATCAAGTGACTATTAAATTCCTAAATTAATCTTGTTATTTTAGAATTATGTATATTGGGTTCTCTTTTGGAATATGGTGTACTTGTAACTGGGCATAGATGCTTAATAAAAATTCTTCCTTACAATTAGTGAAGTATTTCTTGAAAAATACAAGGAAGCTTTAGTGAGGTAAATACAAAAGACTGGCAACTGTTAGGAAGTCGTAGAGCAATTTATTAGAGCATGTAAAAGCTATATTAGCAACAAGGGTGCACTCTTGACACTTAATCAAATACTAAAGACTATGATTAGCTATAATTTTGCCTTCTGGCATTAAATTCAATGTGCTGTATACATTCAGTGTGCTACTATGATTTAAACTAGTGAAATGTAGAAATGTACTCTGGGGCTTGTACTAACCATGTATTAATAATTTGCATTAACCTTGTGGTATAATTAAAAACCTTCACTCAGCAGCAAATGTTAACATCTATATTACTTTAGGTTATTAGAAGCCACCAAAATAGACATTCATTAGTTTACCCATTTATTCAAAATACGTATTAATTTCCTATTGTTGCTGTAACAAGTTATCATAAATTTACTGGCTTAAAGAATACACATTTGTTATCTTACAGATCTGTAGTTCAATGGTTGGAAATAGGTCTTAAGAGCTAAAATCTATATATCAGCAGAGCCATTTTCTTTCTGAAGGCTCTAAAAGAGAATCACGTTCCTTGCTTTATTTAGCTTAGAACCTATCTGCGTTCTTTATTTCATGACCCCTTCCTCTAATTTCAAAGCAAATTTCTACAATTCTGCTTCTGTTTTCACATTTCTTTTCTAACTCAGACCCTCCTGTCTTCTCCCTCTATTATTGATCATCTATCACTTACCACAGCTCAAGCTAAATGCTGTATATAATGATAAGGGGGACTTAATTCATGCCAATGGAGCTTAATTTTGGTTGGACAGCCAGAATAAAAAGTGTAGAGTGAGCACATTTATCCACTACACTTAGATGTTCTTTCCTATGACTTATCAAAACTTCATGAACCATCCTCAAAAGTTGTAATGAAGATATTTTAAACTAGTAAATTTATCTTTGCAAATTTTGTTTAAAAAGTTTCTTTTGACTGACTCATTTGTTTTTCAGTAAGTTTGCATTATTTCCAATTTCTTCCCTTTTATTTATTTCTAAGAAGATTACTAGGGTAGAGAATGGAGCTTCATGACTTCCCAGGAGTAGAAGAGAGAGCTTTGAAGCCAACTGATACCCACTCCCTTCTTGCTAGTCTCTACTGAGCCAATCTGGTCTAGTTCCTAGATCCATTGCATTGATTTCTTATCAGGTGTGGCTGATGAATGGGTCCTTGGTTTACTAGGAAACTTTCAGAGCTTAATGGCTTTTTGTGGATGACTAAACTAACAAATTTTTGGAACTTTTAGATGTGACACAGCCTACAGACGCATGTGGTGCCTTGAAAAGCCCTTATCTGACACCAGCTATTCTTCAGTTACCTTTCAGCTACTTGCACTGGGGTTTAGCACTTCTGTCTGGAGTGTCTCCAAAAGGCATAGTGATATTTTGAATTATCTCTGGGGTGTGGGGCAAATTATGGATCCCTTTAAGACATTAAGAGTTTAGAGAGTCTCTCTGTCTCTCTTTTATGCATTTTCACCTTTTATTTCACCTCTTTTTTCATCTAACCCAATGATGCCATCATTAATCTTCTACCATCTGGCTTAGTAGTCAAAGTTCTACTGAGAAAATTAGATAAACATTTCTTTAGATTTTGTCTCTTTTTCTCAATCTAGTAAGAGTTTTTTCTTCCCCAGGCTGATTTCTCTTAGAGAGGAGAATTCTAACATTTTTCACATCTCCCTTTCTCTATTCTCTTTCTTCTTCCCACACTGGGTAAGATAAAGTCTTCTTTTGGCTTATAACAAAACCTACTGCCAATATCCCTGGGGGCTAGATCTTGATATGTTGACAGGAATGAAAGCATTTTGAAACTTTTCATTTGATGATTTTAATGGCTATTTTATATTATAAATTCAATAATAAATCATCTTTGAGACTGAAAATTAAAAAATGAAACCCACATTCTAAGTAGCATCAGTCTTCTCTCTAATTCCGATCCATTGATTTAATGAGTGGGAAGGTACAGGACAAAAAGATTTACATGGCTTGAAAGTCTTTTGGAACCATCACAGATTATCCTCAACTATTATATTGTAATTTATATATATATATATATGTATATATATATGTTGTCATGAGTTAAGAGTATGATAGAAGGGATTACAAGGGATTACAAAATGTTACTGATTTGATGTTGGGCAACCAAATAATACATTTCTGGAAAGTGGGAATGGAGCTAAGATTATAAGGAAGGATGGGAGCTGCTGTTTGAGCATGAGGGAAAATATATATATTTTTAAAGCATGTATAAATTCTGAGGTGAGGAAGAGTATTGTGTGTTCAAAGAAACAAAATGAAGACTAGCATGACAAAAGTTATTCTGAGTGGTAGGATGTTTAACTCGAGGTGAAGTTGGACAGAATGGTAGAAATTAAAAAGAGGTATTTTATTAATCATAGGAATTTGGATTAGATTTCAAATATAAAATAATGCCATTTGAGAGTTTTAGGCTGGGTTAGTATATGATCCTCTCTGTATTTCAACAAAGTTGTATTTTCAATGATATAGCATAGTGTTGCCCAATAAAAACTGTATCATAAGCCACTAATGTAACCATAATGTAAACCATATCCAATTTAAAAATTTCAAGAAGCTCTATTAAAAATGTAAAACTGGTTGGGCACAGTGGCTCACGTGGGTAATCCCAGCACTTTGGGAGGCTGAGGTGGGCAAATCACCTGAGGTCAGGAGTTCGAGATCAGCCTGGACAACATGGCGAAACTCCATCTCTACTAAAGGTACAAAAATTAGCCAGGCATGGTGGTGGGTGCCTGTAATCCCAACTACTCAGGAGGCTGAGGCAGGAGAATGGCTTGAGCCTGGGAAGTGGAGGTTGCAGCAAGCTGAGATAGTGCCACTACAATCCAGTTGGGGTGAAAAGAGTGAGACTCCACCTCAAAAAAAAAAAAAAAAAAGTAAAGCTAATTAGATGAAATTAATTTAATAATGTACTCTTAAGATGAAACATATTCAAAATATCATTCCAATGTGTAATTAAAGTTTTCAATTAAACATTGTATATATTACCTTTGTGTTAAATCTTCAAAATTATGGGTGATTTTATGCAGATAAGTTATGTTTAAAATATTTCTTAGCCATCTGTGGCTATTGTTTATTGTATTTAGAAGTGCAGATGTAGAAAGTAGATTGGGCAAAAGTGAACATGAGTTCAGAGAAACATGTTATGGGATGTTTAGCATTTTCTGGGCAAAAGATGACTTGGGAAAAGAAAAGAGAATGGCAGCAGACGAGGTGAAATGGGAAGATTTGTGGGGACTCAGGGAAAGATGTACATTAAGGAGAACTCATAGAAAGAATCCTAATATTTTAGTTTCAGTAACTGAAATGTAACTGATTATATCATTTACTAAGACAGGCTAGGATCAGTTTTGTAGAAAGACAAGATATGAACGAGAATATATTAATCTACTCTTGGGGGGTAAGTGAATGGAAGCAATTAAGAATAATCCTAAAATATCTGGGTTTTTGCTATATTTCCCTCTTTTTTTATTTCACAAATCACCCAGAAGCAACATGAAAATGAGAAATTAAATTGTAAAATCCATCTTTGACAAAGCTCAAAAATAACTGGTATCCCCAATTAAATCCAGTAAATATCAAACAAAGGTGAGGAACAAATAGAAACAGGAGACCTAGAGTTTCAGACACACTTAGGATTGCTCAGGAAATCAATACTAGTGTTGTCATCTAGAACTATGCAGCTTAATATTGTATAATCATATTTAATAGACTTGTTTATATGCCTCATTATGAATCTTCAAACATAACTCAAAGTTAATAGCACACACTGAAGTGCACAATCGATGACTTTTTTTGTTATATTTGAAAAGGGTATGTAGATCGGTATTAGGAAATTTACTGGTCCCAGTTTGGTTTCATTAAGAAGCAACAGAAGCAAAGATAAATAAGAGATGCCACATTTACAGTAAGCTGCCTGTTGGTAATGTGAACATGAGTATTATGAGCAATGGTATTTATTCTGATCAGCTGGATAGAAATCATGCATACAATCTTTTTTCTTAAAGGCACTTCTGTTAGCTTTCAACATATCCTTGGTTATTTCTTCCACCAGAACACGTGGTAAAATCAAACAAAAAATATTTGATAAAAATCAAACAAAAATCTTTGATCTAGAAAGAACTTCCTCATTCAAAAATGAGTAGTCAGAATAAAGATACAGCAAAATAAATGAGAAAATTAAAAATGCATACAAATAAGTCAACAATAAAATTTTTCTAAAATAATGGACAATTTTAACTAAATACTTATATCTTTACAAAATCCCAAAATTTAACCATCCAAGACCTCAAAGCAGAGATACAAGAGTTTAAGTCATTACAAAAGGATAAGAGAAATGATGCAAAACATGAGCAGAGTTTAGAGGACAAACAGGAGAGATTTGCTAACTTATCATATTAACAGAAATCAAATACATATACCTATGTTCTCTCAAAAATTAAAATTTTTTAAATTAAAATAAGAAAATACTGTAAAAAACAACACAAAATAGAAATCAAACTGGAATCAGCCTCACAGAATAAAATAAAATAAAACAGAATAAGATGAAAAATAGTAGTGACAAGGATATCAGGCCTGAGAAAAACAAGCAAGTGAAATGGAAATGAAAGAAATAAAATGAACTTAAAAGAAAATTATGAACATTTAAGACAAAATATAATTGATATATGCAATTGCTGGGTGTTTGTTTATTGTTTATTTGTTTGAGACAGGGTCTCCCTCTGTTGCCCAGGCTGGAGTATAGTGGTAGAATTTCAGCTCACTGCAACCTCTGCGCCTGGTCTCAAGCAATCCTCCCACCTCTGCCTCCAAAATAGCTGGGAGTACACAGGCCCACCACCACACCTGGCTAATTTTTTTATTTCTTGTAGAGATGGAGTTTTGCCATGTTGCCCAGGCTGGTCTCCATCTCCTTAGCTCAGGCAATCCACCTGCCTCTGCCTTCTGAGGTGCTGGGATTATAGGCATGAGCCACAACGCCCATTGTAATTGGTTTTTCTGAAGAGATTTTAAAAACATGAATGAAAAAATTATATTTTTAAATTGCAGAAATAAGAGACTTTATATAATGAACAGGTACAATAAGTTGCAGGCAAAATTGACAATGAATATTTAACAATGAGACATCTATTACTAAAGTTACCAGATTATAAATCTATAGCATGAATCTTTGTTAGTCAAGCAGAAAAATGGTTACAAATGAGTGTAAAGATGTCAGTTTCTCCTCATAGTTCTCCATCACAATGTTTCTTCATAGAAGAATTTAAGCAGTGCTTATAAAGTCTTGAGGGAAAATCTTACATTCAACTGAAAAGTTGTTCATGAGTAAACGCATACAATATACGTTTTGCCCTGATCATGCAAAAACTCCTAGACTTTAGTTTCTCTGATCAGTTCTTGAAATAAACAATTGGAGTATAAATGTCATCTCATAAAACATTAAGCACAGAACCTATATTCAAAGTACTGACAATGAACATGATATTTACAACTGTAGAACTGAAATATAACTAAATGTAGGGATTGAGATTTCAAAGAAACATATATATATTTCAAATCTTGATAATGTAGGAATGTTATAAGTAACAAAAGTTGCAAGAAGAAATGCTAGAAGAGTTGAGAGATGGTAAAGAACACTGATTTTCCCATCTTTTATTGCCAGTGGTAGATTTTTTTTTAATTTCATAAGGAAAACAATGGGGATATAAAGATAGTTAAAAATTAAGGAAAAACTAAGAAAATAATAGACTTAGATTGTATATGTCTTTGAGATAAACTCTATCACTTTTTTTTTTTTTTTTTTTTTTGTGATGGAATTTTGCTCTTGTCGCCCAGGCTGGAGTGCAGTGGCACTATCTCGGCTCACTGCAGCCTTTGCCTTCCAGGTTCAAGCGATTCTCCTGCCTCAGGCTCCTGAGTAGCTGAGATTAAGGGTGCCTGCCACGACGCCTGGCTAAATTTTGTATTTTTAGTAGAGATAGGGTTTTGCCGTGTTGGGCAGGCTGGTCTCAAACTCCTGACCTCAGGTGATCTGCTTACCTCGGCCTTCCAAAGTGCTGGGATTACAGGTCTGAGCCACTGCTCCCAGCCAACTCTACCAAATTCTTTTTTTTTTGAGAGGGAGTCTTGCTCTGTTGCCCATTGGAGGCTTCAGTGGCATGATCTCAGCTCACTGCAGCCTCCAGCCTCCGCCTCCCAGGTTTAAGCAATTCTCTGCCTCACCCTCCCGAGTAGCTGGAATTACAGGCGCGTCCCACCATGCCCAGCTAATTTTTTGTATTGTTAGTAGAGACGGGGTTATACCATCTTGGCCAGGCTGATTTCGTGATTCACCAGCTTAGGCCTCCCAAAGTGCTGGAATTACATGCGTGAGCCACTGTGCCCAGCCCCAAATTGTTAAAGAGAAAAATTCCATTGCTACTTAACATTGTTCTAGGGCAAAAATGAAAAGGGGCCAGATTTCAATTTTATCTTATCAAGTAAGCATAAAACTGATAACACAATTTTAAAAACAGAACAAAATACAAAAATTAGACACCAATCTCACTAATAAACAGGATTTGCATTTTCATTCCTAAAGTTAAATAAACAATTAGCTAACCAAGTCAAGCGACATATTAAAATAACCCTAGTGGAGCTTGTTCAAGCAATGTTAAAATGGTTCAACATCAGTGAAGTTTTTAATATAATTCACTCTGTTAGTAAATCAAAAACGAAAAATCGTGAGCAATTCCAGATATAATGAAAAGGTACTCAAGGAAATTAAACATTCATTCTTAATAAAAATATAAATATAATACAATGTATGATATTTCATTAATATAGATAAATATATATTTTTTATAGTCTGCATAATGCACAATGGAGGAAATGCTAGGAAAAGCTGCATTCAAATTATGAATAAGATAAAGATGTCCACTATCACCATTATTATTTAGAACAAATATAGACGTTCTAGCCAATACAATTGTACAAGAAGAAAAATAACATTAGAAAATTTAGTAAAAAATAACTTATTATTTTCACATCGATTACATTATATTGCATATGTATTTGTGTTTATATTTATATATATTGACCAAAGCTATTAATAAAAAAATGGCAATTCAAATGTTCAGCAGTGTTACAAGGTATTTCAAGATGTTCTGTAAAATATATCCATATAAAGTCTACTGTTACATGCAGACTTGTTTACATACAGGCTTGTTTGATCATGGAAAGGACAAAAGAAGATAACTGAAATGTGAGGAAATAATAAAATAGAAAAAATTGTCATATAATTTAAAACATGCTCTTTGGTTCCCAGAGTCAAAAAAGAAACAAAACAAAAGATAAAATATAACAATGTTAAAGGGACAATTGATTTGATGTAGTGGAATATGGATTATACATTTAAAGATCTTAGTTTAAGACAACATTTTTATAGATGTTATTCGATTTACCATGTTCTCCTGCCTTAAATAAATGAAAAAATATTAATATTCATCTGTATTGGAATATGATTGTCTATAACTCACTGAGTTTTTAATAGACGTTCCTTCAATTATAAAAATAATGTATAAAATACATGGGAAGCATAATTGACTCAAATATTCAGAAAATCATGTCCATATTATTTTATGTAAACTTTTGATCTCAGATTCTAAGATAACTGCCTAGTAAATGTGAAGAAAATAATTCATTTATTGGAAAGAGCACTGGAATGTAGATTCTCGTTTTACTTGTGCCAATCCTAATTACTTAGTGATATTTAGTATCTTAATTTCTAATATTAAGTATATGTTAAAGGATAAACAGAACAATATGACATATGCTTCAGTTATCTAATTCTGTGCAGCAAACCACTCCAATATTTAGAAGTTTTAGATAACAATCATCTATTTTGCGACAAAACACAGCTTGGGCAGAGCCTGAAAGGAATGGCTTTTCTCTGATTCATGCAGCTTCCCTTCAACTGGGGTGAACTGGGCTAGAAGACACACTTATAAGATGGCTTATTCAAATGCCCAGCAAAGTTGTTCAAGATGTTGTCTGGGCGCTCATCTGGGGATGTGATTTGGAAAGGTTCAATTCCTCTCCATCAGGGCTTTTTCTTTGTTTTGTTTTTTTAGAGATGGGGTTTCACCATGTTGGCCAGGCTGGTCTCGAACTCCTGACCTCAAGCAATCCACCCACCTTGACCTCCCAAAGTGCTGGGATTACAGGCGTGAGCCACCGCGCCCGGCCTCCATTAGGGCTTTTTGATGAAGATACTTGTTTCTTCACAGCATGGTGGCTGGTTTTCTATAGTGTCTTCCAACAGACCAAAGAAGAAGCTGCAATTATTTTTTTTTCACATAGCTTGAGAATTCATTGTGTCGCTTCCACCACATTCTATTGATCAAACCAGTTACTGAGACCAGCTCAGATTCCAGGGAAGGGGAATTAGATTTCACCTCTAAATAAGAAGTGAAATAAGAATTTTTAGCAATCTCTGATCTACCATTATATAAATGCAAGTAACAATAATTTTTTGAAGAATGTAGTCTATATTTTTGTGCATAAAGTGAACTTCAGGCAATCATTAGAAAGGTAGAGTGATTATTTTTACTGAAAATGAATGCTAATATAAACATCTCTACTCAGTCATCAAAAATTATAATTGTAAGGAATTGGCTAATACTTGATATTAACCTTAGGGATTATGTTATCCACATCAAAACATCAGAAGTTTAAATGGTAAGATTTATAGAACAAAAGAAAAAAGAGGCACATTTGTGATGTTGGGATTTTGCCTTCTTTCTAATGGCCTTGAAAATTAAACTCTTCACACCTCAGGTGGGAGTTTTCCAGTGATTGAATATTCATGTAATAGTCCACAGACTCTCAGACAAATGTGGCAGTTTTCTGACTTCAAATGGTAGAATAATATTGATAAAATAGAAAATAATGGTATAAAATATAATCACATTCTTATGCTTAGAAGATGAAAATTAGAATTTTATCATTATAGCAGTAATTTTCACTATCAACAAACGTATCCTAGAATTGTTCTCTGCTTGATAAAGGTTTTTGTATAACATATACCTAATAAGGAAAACACAAACTAGTAGCTTTTCTAAATACTCTGTAATTTTTTTATCATAAAGTATTAAATATCTGACCATATTTCATAAGCATCTCAAATATCTGTATAATTTATTTCTGTATATCATAGTACTGTGGTACAAACATAGTATATAGATCAATGAGCCAATGCCTCATGTTTGGTCTAAGTCTATGAATTTAAATAAAGAATAAATTTTCATCAAAAATCAAACTATAAAATTGCTACTGGCCATTAAAAAAATCATACTTTCAATGTCCTCTTTCTCGTGATGTGCCCCTGCTTTACCTTTGATAAACCACATACCAAATCTTTTTTATTTTTCAAACTCCTAAAATGCTGATTTATGATACTGTGGATTTATGATTTACAACCTCAACCAGTGCTTTGATTTATATCTTAAAGCCCTCTTCAACTCCCTTTCTTTACTATACACACAGTTATTTCAGAATATCTACCACTGTCCTCAATACTCTAACCCCATCCCATTTACTTTCAGCAGACAACAGATCTTTAACCGAGAAAAATAATTCACCAGTCCACTTCTCTTCCCATTCTTGTCTATAGTTTATAATGTAGTCACTGGACAACTGGGGGTTCATTGAGATGTTTTCAGAAGTCTATGACGTCAAAATTATTTTCATAATATTGAGGTATCCTTGTTTTTTTGCTATGGCTATTTGCAGTGATGGCAGAAAAGCAATCATGGGTAAAACCCATGGCGCCTTAGTACAAATCATGGCAGTGGCACCAAAGTTCAATACTCGTTATTGAACGCTCACTGCCTTGTACTTGCAGTAAAAGAAAATAAAATGCCAGTTTAACTTAGGAATATCTTTGTCTTAGTCCACTCCTGCTGCTATAACAAAATACCACAGATTGGGTTATGTACAAATAATAGAAATTTACTTCTCACAGTTCTGGACATGGGAAGTTCCAAACAAAAACACCAGTGAATTCAGTATCTTCTGAGTTCACTGCTTTCTGATTCCAAGATGGCCAAGATGGTGCCTTCTTACTGTAGCCTCACTTGAAGGAAGTGGGCAAAAAGGGCACACCCGTGTCCTCACATGGTAGAAACGACTTAAGAATACCAGGCCACTCCCTTCAACCTCTTTTATAAAGTCAATAATCCCATTCATGAGAACACTGTCTTCAAAATTTGATCACCACCTAAGGGCTCCACTCCTTACTTTGGAGATGTTCAACATATGAATTTAGGAGATACATTCAGACCACTGAAGTATTTGATAAAGCAGCAAAAACTTTTGATCTTATAAAATATTCTGAGATGATAATGGCAAATACGCATAGAGCACTTGTGCTGCCTACAAAATAAGATATTTTTCTTGGGGAACGTAACTTTTGTGATTGAGTTGGGAGTTTAGTGACTTTTTAAAAATGGAATACCATTTTCACTGGAAAGAACACCTGATAAAAAAGAAATGTTATTTAGATAACTATTTGACAGATATTTTCACAAAAATAAACAAAGTCGGCCTTTCACTTCAAGGAAACTACTAGCAATATTTGTTTAAAATGAAAAAAATGTGAGCTTTCAAGTGAATATTAGGAGTCTAGATAATGTAGATTGTCCAATGTAAGACTGACAGTTTCTCTATACTTACTTTTCTAATAAATTGTTAATATCAATAAATGCATTTATTTATTTATTTTAGTTTTAAATGTCATAGAAAATTTATTCCAAATTACATTGTAATCAACAATGTCAAAGTATACCAAATGCATCTCAATTTTGGTAGTATTATTAATAGTTATTACTCTTTTGCAAATTAAATAGGTGTAAGTCCACTCTTTACAATTTTTTCAGCTTTTATTTTAGATACAGGGAGTACACGTATAAGATTCCTTCACAGTTATATTGACCCTAGGTATTGAGCATTGTACCCAATAGGTAGTTTTCAATTCAAGACCCCCACAAGCTTTCCTCTCTGTAGTAGTCTGTAGTGTCTACTGTTCCCCTGTTTATGTACATGTGTGCTCAGTGTTTAGCTTCTACTTTTAAGTGAGAACATGCAGTATTTGCTTTTCTATTCCTTTGTCAGCTTGCTTAGGATAATGGCTTTCAGCTCCATCCATGTTGCTACAAAAAAATATGATTTGATTTTTTATGGCTGCATAGTATTCCATGGAGTCTATATACCATATTTTATTTATCCAGTTCTTCACTGATGAGCACCTAGGTTGATTTTATGTCTTTGCTATTGGGAACATCATGGTAATGAACATAGGAGTGCATATATCTTTTTGTTATAATGATGCATATTCCTTTGGGTATATAGCTGGTAATTTGTGTCATCTCTGATTAATTTCATCAGTGTTTTGTTGTTCTCCTTGTAGTGATATTTTACCTCCTTGGTTAACTGTATTCCTAGGTATTTCCTTTTCATTGTGGCTATCATAAATGGAATTGGTCTTGATTTGCCTCAGCCTGAATGTTACTGGTGTATACAAATGCTACTGATTTTTGTATATTGATTTTGTATCCTAAAACCTTGCTAAAATCACTGATCAGTTCTAGTAGCTTTTTGGTAGAGTCTTTAGGGTTTTCTAAGTATAGAATCATATCTTCTTTTTCTATTTAGATGCTTTTTTTTTTCTATTCGGATGAGGATTTCTTCTTTTGCCAATTGCCCATGGTACCAGATGTTCCAAATAGGAGTGGTGAGAGTGGGCAAACTTGCCTTATTCTAGTTCTCGGGGGGAAGAGTTCCAGCTTTTGTCCATTCAGTATGATGTTAGCTGTGGGTTGGTCATTGGTAGTATATTCCTTTAATGTTCCTTATTATTATTTTGAGGTATGTTCCTTCAATGCTTAGCCTGTTCAGGATTTTTAATCATGAAATGGTGTTGGATTTTACTGAAAGCTTTTTATGCATCCATTGAGATAATCAAATGATTTCTGTTTTTAATTCTGTTTATGTGGTACATCACATTTACTGATTTGTGTTTTTAAACCAACTTTACATTCCAGGAATAAAGCTTGCTTGATCATGGTGAATTAACTGTTGAATGTGCTGCTAGATTCAGTTTGTTAGTATGTTATTGAGGATTTTTGAGTCTATGTTCATCAGGGATATTGGCCTGAGGTTTTCAT
Organism: Aotus nancymaae; assembly: GCF_030222135.1. Lineage (NCBI taxonomy): Eukaryota > Metazoa > Chordata > Mammalia > Primates > Aotidae > Aotus > Aotus nancymaae. The sequence continues at coordinate 18,725,061 of NW_026988476.1, read as the reverse complement.
TCTTTGTCTTGTTGCCAGATTTTGATATTAGGCTTATTCTGACCTCATAGATTGAGTTAGAGAGGAGTCCCTCCTCCTCAATTTTTCGGAATAGTTTCAGTAGGATTGATACCAGTTCTTCTTATTTTTGATAGATTTCAGCTATAAATACATATGATTTAGAACCTTTTTTTTGTTGTTAGGGCTTTTTTAGTTATTACTGATTAATTTCAGAGCTTGATATTTGTCTATTCAATGTTTCAATCTCCTCCTGATTCAATCTTGGGAGACTGTGTATGTAGGAATTTATCTTTCCTCTACATTTTCTCATTTGTGTGCATAGAGCTGTTTATCATATTATCTGATGATGTTTTGTATTTCTGTGGGACCTGTTAAAATGCCATCTTTGTCATTTCTGATTATACTTACTTGAATCTTCTCTTGTTTTAATTTGTTAATCTAGCTAGTGGTCTATCAATCTTATTTTTTTAAGGAACAAATTCTTGGTTTCATTTACCTTTTGTCTGGATTTTTGCATCTCAATTTTATTAAGTTCTCTAATTTTAGTTATTTATTTTCTTCTGCCAGTTTTGGGGTTTGTTTGTTCTTTTTAAAGTTAGATTATTAATTTGAGATCTTTCTAACTTCTTGAAGAAAGTGTTTAGGGCTATAAACTTTCCTCTTTACTCTTGCTTTTGCTGCATTCTGGAAATGTCATTTCCCAATATTTATTAATTGCAAAGAATTTTTTCATTTTTGTCTTAATTTCTATGTTCACCCAGAAGTTGTTCAGGAGCAAGTTGTTTAACTTCCATGTATTTCTGTAGTTTTGAGAGATCTTCTTGATATTGATTTCTATTTCTATCTTTTTATTTCTATGTCTATTGTACGGTGGTCCAACAATGTGTTTGATACGATTTCAATTTTTAAAAATTCATTAAGACTTGCTTTATGACCAAGCATGTGTTCAATCTTAGAATATTGTTGAGAAATGCTGAGTGTATTATAAAATATATCGTTTGCTAAGAAGAACGATGGCAAGGAAAACCTAGCCCCCTCACCCCAAGTGGAAAACTACTTGTGGCATTCCAAAGTGGCAAGACAGTATGTGCATATTATACACCTGTTAAAACAATTATTTAAGCACAGGATATGTGACCCTTCCCCTGTGGCTCCCTCGTGGAGAATACTTTTTAGTATGTCTGTGGTCAGTGGTAAGCAGGAACTAGCTGTCTACCTAGTTTATCTTGGTTCTATGAGAAAACACAGGACACCTGTGTGTTAATAATAACCACCTGTTGAGAGAGACTAACTATGTGGGTCAGAATCTGCTCGAGGCTCTCAGCCAAGAATGCTGTCAGCCCCTGAGGCTCTCAGCTTAGAAGGCTGTTTGCCCCCGAATAGACCCACTTTGCTGTTCTGAGTGTCTGCTTCTTAATGCCTTCAGCACCACCTGGGTGGGGGTCTCTATGGCCGAGATGGTACTTGGTAGAATATGTTTTACAGGCAGATTAAAATAATGTATATTCTAGTTATTGGGGGTGGTGTTCTGTAGATGCTTATTAGGTCCAGTTGGTCAATTGTCAAGTTTAAGTCTAGAGATCTTTGTTAGTTTTCTGACTTGATAATCTGTGTAATGGTGTCAGCGGGCTGTTGAAGTCCCCCACTATTATTGTGTGATTCTCTAAGTCTTTTCATAAGCCAGTAAGAACTTTTTAAATGAATCTTGACGCTCTAATGTTGAGTGTATATATATATATAGGATAGTTAAGGCTTCTTGTTGGATTGTACCTTTTATTATTATCCTTCACTGTCCTTCTCAAGATTTTTGGTTTAAAGTCTTTTCATCTAATATAAGAAGAGTGTTTCCTGTTCGTTTTCCATTTGCATGGTTGAGCTTTCTTTATCCCTTTACTTTGGGCCTTTGGGTGTCATTACATGTGAGATGGCTTTCTTGAAGACAACAGAGGGTTGAATCTTGTATTTTTATCCATTCTGCCACTCTGTGTTTTCTAAGTGGGGGCATTTTGCCCATTTTCATTCAAGGTCAGTATCCATGTGTATGATTTTGATCTTGTCATCTTTTGGTTAGTTGGTTTTTATGTAGACTTTATTGTGAATTGCTTTATGCTGCCTGTGGAATATGGACTATGTGTTTAAGTGTGTTTCTGTGGTAACAGATTCTGTTGAACTCTTTTAAGGTGGTCTAATTGAAGCATACTATACCAGGATGTGCTTGTCAGAGGAGGATTTCATATCTCTTTCATTTATGAGGCTTCTTTGGCAGGATATTAAATTTGTGGTTGGAAATTCTTCTCTTCAAGGATGTTGAAAATAGTCCCCCAATCTCTTCTGGCTTGTAGTTTTTCTGCTGAAAGGTCTGCAGTTATTCTGATGGGGAGCCCTCTGTATGTAACTTGATGCATCTGTCTAGCTGCCTTTAAGAGTTTTTTTCTTCTGCATTGACCTTGATCAATCTGATGACTTTGTACCTTGATGATGGTCATCTTGCATAGCATCTAATCTGTATTCCTGAATTTGCATGTCAACCTGTCTAGTGAGATTAGAGAAATTTCCATAGATTATATGCTCAAGTATATTTTCCAAGTTGCTTATTTTCTCTCCTTCTGTTTCAGAAATGCCAATGAGTCATATATTTGGTTTCCTTTATTTTTTTTTTTTTGAGATGGAGTCTTACTCTGTCACCCAGGCTGGAGTGCAGTGGCTCCCTGCAATCTCCACCTCCCAGGTTCAAGTGATTCTCCTACCTCAACCTCCTGAGTAGCTGGGATTACAGTTGCACGCCACCATGCCCAGCTAGTTTTTGTATTTTTAGTAGAGATGGTGTTTCACCACGTTGGTCAGACTGGTCTCAAACTCCTGACCTCATGATTCGCCCACCTCAGCCTCCCAAAGTGCTGGGATTACAGGTGTTAGCCACTGTGCCCAGACAGATTTGGTGTCTTTACATAATCCTGTATTTCTTGGAGGTTTTGTTCATTTTTCTTTATTTCTGTCTGACTGAATTGATTTGCAGAACTGACCTTAAAGCTCTGAGATTCACTCCTCAGATTGGTCTATTCTGCTGCTAATAGTTTCAATTATATTATGAAATTCTTGTAGTGAGTTTTTCACCTCTAGAAGTGAAGTTTGATTCTTTCTTAAGATGGCTTTTATTTTTCAGCTCTTGGGTGGTTTTACTGGATTTATTGTATTGCTTGGATTGCGTTTCAACTTTCTCCTGAATATTGCTGAGTTTCTTTGCCATTCAGATTCTGAATTCTATGTCTGTCATTTCAGACAAGTTCAGACCATTGCTGAGGAGCTGGTAAACTCATTTGGCGGTAAGGCAACACTGGCTTTTTGGACTGGCAGGGTTATTTTCATGATTCTTTCTTATCTGGGAAGACTGGTGTACCTTTAACTGTGGTGTAAGTAAGTGTAGTCAGTGGGTTTTCTTTCTGGATGTTTTCAGAGGGCTAAGGCTCTGTTTAGGATCTTTATGTGTGAGTGAATTCTTGCACTTGTTTTCACAGGTGTGTATATTACAGGGATACATTTTTGGTATTATAGTTTAGGCTGCAACTCAATTGATGGTGCTTAAGATTTATGGTCACTAGCTAGGTTAATACCCAGTCAATTGGCTCTTTTGTACTTCCTTGCATTGGCAGACATGCTCTTTGGTGGTGGGTGAAAGGAGATACCCCCTACCCCACGCCAGGTCTACTTTTGGGCTTTCGGGGAGCCCCTCTGATCACTGGAATTGCACTTACTTATTTTTGTCAGGTGTTCTAGCCCACAGGGCCCCCTCAGGCAAAGACTGCAGTAGGGAGATAGGCCACACTCTCTCTGGACCAGCCCTGTGGAGGGAGCTATGCCCTACTCCCACCCCTGCCCAGGAACCCATGTGTCTCATCCTCAGTTCTCTAAGAGTGGGGTCTCCTCTCCTGCTTGAGTCCAGGACACAGATTTTGGCTTTCTACTCTTGAGCTACTGCTGAAGCCCTGAGGACTCTGAAATGTTAGCACTTAGGTTTGGGTTCCAGTTGTGCTGGTGGATCCATGTGCTCCTGGGTCACTGTAAAAGTACTCAGGTACACGCAGTACACTCAGACTGGGCTGTGGGGGCTAGGCTGTGCATCCACTCCTGCAGGGCAGCTAGGCATGAACCCTGGGAGGGGTCAGCAGGCAGGAGAACTTGCAAAGCAGATGTGTTCCAGTCCTGTAGGAAAGGTGGCCCTGCTCTCTCCTGGCTTGGAGGTCAGCTGGTGCCTCTGCTTCCTGGAGGGGGATGGGAAGCCCTGGAATATGCATGTCTGTGGTAACTCTCAGTTGGAGCTCCCAGCACACAAAAGCTCCTGGACTCTCTGCTGTCCAAAACCCCCTGGAAAGATCTCCCTGCCAGTGTACATGTTCGTAGAGATGGGGAACATAGGGTCCCCTGTAGCTAGGATCCTAGAAATATGCAGGGAGATTGAGCCATCCCCTAGTTCCCTCCCTCACCATTTTCCCAGGAGCCATTCAGGGCCAGGACCTAGTCTTGGCATTCAGGTGCCTAGCACACTGTTCCCAGCTTCCTCCCTCTTCAGCCTTCAGTGTTGCCTCTCCTTTTACTCTTAGCAAGATCTTCTCTCTGAATATCTGCCCAAATTATGGTGGCTTACTCAATAATTTGGTTTCTCTGGATGGGAGTGGCGCTTCCTGGCTGCATCTAGTTGACCATCTTATCCCCTCCCATGTTGTATAATGAGTCAATATTTTTCAAATACATTATGTTACCAAATCACAAATGGGTAAGATGATTTGTATAGGGTACAAATAAACTGATACACTTAATACAAAAGAGTTTGAAAAGTGCATTGATAATGTTTTCCCCTTCCAACTAACCTTTTAGAAAGTACCATTTGATGAGTTTTAATGATGTATTAAAGAAGAACCTCCAGAAATATCTGAAAAGATTATTAAAATACTCCTCTAAATAAGGTTGTATTTTCCTCATGTATTTGAAGAGCATGAATATATGCTAGATACTTTGTTATATTCTTGGAATACAATATTGATCCAGATAATTCACCTCCTGTTATTGAATATAGAAAAGTGTTCCTTGCTGTTTCTCAGGCCTTGGTCAAATAGGCATCTCATGATTATCGATTTGGTTTTTTAATAGTTCTATTCTCTGACTACACATTCTCAGCTGACTTTTCTTATGTATCTTTCACAATTTTCTACTTTCCCATTCAAAAGCTTATATTCTTTATGGTAGTAAATTTTTTGCCTTGCTATACTTTCTTCCTGGGTACTTGTTCATTTGACTATATTCACATGACCCTCAAATACATATTGTTAGTTTAGGACACTGTTGTTAGTGTCAAGAACTTCAAACTTTAATTTCTAATTACCTGCTTCATTTTTCTGCCTAGGAATACCAATAAACATTCAAAACTAACATATGCTCCCACAAATTAAGGCTGGGCATGATGGCTCACAGCTATAATTCCAGAACTTAGGGAGGCCAAGGCAGGAGGATTGCTTGAAGCCAGGAGTTTAAAACCAGCCTGGTCAACATAGCAAGACCCCCATCTCTACAAAAGAAAAAGAAATAAAAACCTACTTGGAGGCCAAGGCAGGGGGATTGTTTGCACCCAGGAGGTGGAGGCTGAAGTGAGCTCTGATCATGCCATTGCACTTCAATGAATACATACATACATACACAACAAATTCAGTCCTCTATCCCTACTCCTTCTTTATGCAAAAGCTTTCTTTTCTAGTAGAAAGTTCTTCTGGGTAAAATAGCCGGTTGCAACACATCAGCCTATCACAGTCATCATTTTTTCACATCAAAATTGAATATAATATAATACAATCTGATTTGTGTATATGTATATGTGTGTGTATATATAATAGTGTATAAATACATTAATCATATATAAACATATGATTTTATCTTACTGTGATTTTACTTTATAATGTTACATTTATTATTCTGCTTTAATTCTCTAGCATGCTTTTACTTTTAAAACACATTTCCTCTACGTGAAATTCATATAACATTACCTCTTTAAAATAAACAGTTCAGTAGCCTTTAGTACATTAACAATGTTGTGCAACGACCACCTCTATTTAGTTTAAACGACCACATCTATTTAGTTGAAAATATTGTTATCAACCCCAAAAGAAAACTTCACACCAATTAAACAGTTACTTTCTATTCCCTCCTCCTCCCAGCCCCAGGCAACCACTAATCTGTCTTTTGTCTCTATGGCTTTGTATGTTCTGGATATTTCATATAAATATGAAATTGCTTCTTTCACTTACATAATAATACTTCTTAGGTTAATCGACGTTGTAGCATGTATCAGTACTTCATGTTTTATTCATTTTTAAAGTACTCTTTTTGATAAAATACAAATGTGTGATAAAACTTCAGAAAGCTCAGTTAGTATGTAGAAATCTCCAAAGTAGCCTCAGGATTTGTATAAGGTTCCACACTTAAAATAAAATGGTAAAAAAGCAAACACAATCCCTCATAAAATGGACAACTTAGTAATCTTAAGAAATACCTTAAAAGAAGATGTGCTGGTAAGTGCTGTCATTGGAGACATGGGAGATAGCAAGTCCAATCAAAAGGATCAGAGTGTATCCACAGACTGAAGAAAGATGAAACTCATTCAATTGCGTTGTAATCTTGTTTTCAGAAGTAATCATGTAGTAAGCATTAACAGATAATAGAAAAGTAGATAGAATTTGTAAGTATTTAGGCAACATAGCCCAAAATAAAAGAGAAAATGTGTCTGGCAGACACAGATATTTAAATCACAAGGGAAATCTATTTTGTTGTGAAGAAGAGATAGTTCATCAGGTTTCTGTGTAGACAGGATGAAATATCACTCAAGACAATCTAATTCTCTTTGCTCTGATTCAATGCTCATCAAGAGACCTTTCGGTTATTTGCTTAGAAGTTCTGTACTGGTAAGAACTCCTGTGGATAATAGACATGAGTATTCCTGTTTGGAAACAAACACACTGGCATTCTGGTGTACAATAAGCATGTTTTGTGTTAATCAGTCTATAGCAACTAACACAGTACCTAACACAAACCATACACAGAAAAGATGAGCTGAATGAACTAATAAGTGCAAAAAGCATTTATAATACTGTGTTGTAATTAACCTTCATGTGTATAGGATAAGCTGAAAAAAATACACTTTATTCATAATTTTGTCATCTTTTCCAATGTAAATCATTTGGAAATTTGGGTTATTAGAATGTTTAATCATGCATTACATTACTGGGGAGAAAAGAATAGATTGAAAAATTAATATTATTAATATAGATTTTCATACGGCAAACATTCAGTAGAAATCAGGATGATTTTTTTGCGAAATATTACTATTCAGAGACAGGATATTTAAAGATATTGTTCAGCAGACATGTTCCTAAGAATGACTCAGACACTCAATGTATGTAAGGACTCTTAAGATTCCACTCTGCAAAATACTTCCCACTTGGAGAAATTGCTGATATAATTAACTCTGGAAAGCATGAGATCCCTGTAGGCTTCCTTTTTGGTAAGAAATCTCAGGGATAATTGCAAGAGCCATTTTTAATAGATAGAGTTAGATTGCTGATTAGTTTGTTTTTTTTTTCAAGGTTACATTTTTATAATTTTTTACTTGAAGACATTTCTGCTGTAGCATACCAATGTTACAACTTGCTCAAAATTCAGCTGGTTCTGTCTTCTAAGGGAGCTAGCTGCTTTAGTATATCTTCCTGTTATTAGTTCTACCTATTGTGGTGAATCTATTTTAAATAAGCATGCATTTATTGAAAGTCTCCTTTTTCTTTTATCTTTGTAGTGATTTTCAGTAAAGACTACTATTATATCAAGATTTGGTGAAAATAGTTTCTGTATCACATTGTCTGGTGAGGGTTATGACAGTTTTGAGAATTATTTTATCCTAGTGTCTTAGTCAATTACTATAAATGCTGCTTACAGTGAATTCAGGGGAATTGGGGCGGGAGGGGGAATGGCTATGCATGGCATTTTGTACCTATGTAAAGTACTTGATTGCATCCTCCAACATCCAACCAGTACTCCACAGTGCAACTCCAAAAAGAGGTTGCCAACTGTATCTTGCTACATCCTCATGTTTCATTTTCTAACAAACAGAATGATCTAGATTTTGTTGACATCCAAAATGCTGAGGAGAATTTTCCACAAAGTACCTTAAAAAATATGTTCATTGTGGCACTGTTTACAATAGCAAAGACCTGGAACCAACCCAAATGCCCATCGATGACAGACTGGACAAAGAAAATGTGGCACATATACACCATGGAATACTATGCAGCCATAAAAAACGATGAATTTGTGTCCTTTATGGGGACATGGATGAATCTGGAAACCATCATTCTCAGCAAACTGACATAAGAACAGAAAAACACCGCATGTTCTCACTCATAGGCGGGTGTTGAACAATGAGAACACATGGATACAGGGAGGGGAGCATCATACGCTGCAGTCTGTTGAAGGGGAATAGGAGAGGGACAGCGGTGGGTAGGGAGGTTGGGGAGGGAGAACAGAGAGAGAAATGCCAGATCTAGGTGATGGGGGGATGGAGGCAGCAAACCACATTGCCATGTATGTACCTATGCAATAATCCTGCATGTTTTGCAGATGTATCCCAGAACCTAAAGTGCAATTATATATATATATATCATTAATAATTTAGAAAGAATTAAGTTAGAGTTGACCAAAGCCAACAATTCTATTCCTATCTTAATGTAATAAGATTTTTTTTTCAGAAGTGTGAAAATGTTAGGGCAAATATAAAATTCCTCAGAAAAAAGACATGATTGTCTTTCCTCAATTATGAAGGTAATCTACTGAATTTAGTTTGTTCTTTATCCTGGGTATAATTAGATGTGTTATTCCTGTGTTCCCTTAGGAGAATCGAACAGGAATATTGTTACTGGTTCATGCTTGAAGAAGGTGGCTCAGACTGCTGTATTCCAGAGGGCTGGGTTGGTTTCTAAAATATAGAAATGTTAAAGTTTAACACTGAAATTGTAATCACCTTTAAGTCATTGGATGAACTGGGAAACACATTAAAACTGAGGATGGCTGTATACCTTTAATGTCTTTCTTGAGTGTTCTATATCCATTTATTTTTATAAGATGTTTTCAAAAATTTGGTGGATGTAATTACATATTAGAATATATATTTTGATCTTTGTTTTTAAGCACAGTTGGAATCTCTTTGTGTCCAATGGTTAGAAAGAAATTAACAGTGTTGTTTTTTATGCTTACGTTAGCTTGAGTTACTGACACTTGAACCAAAATATACCTGTAAGTAATCAAACAGAAACTGTTTATTGGACACAATTCTGTTTATCTACTCAACAAACTTTTATAGATCATCTACCATGAGCCAGATCATAGAACAGACACACAAATACCCTAACTTTCTAGGTTTTAGTCTTGCAGTGCAGACACATAAAAAAATTGATGCCATAGAAGCATAGACCTGGGAAGGTCTGGGCAGTCCTCAAAGAGGAGGAAATGTTGGCGAAGGCATTTAAAAGAAGGTAGATACCTAACAGGGAGATAAGCAAATGAGAACTATTCCAGATGTGTGTAGAGGGTGGGATGGACAGAAGGAAGGAATAGAAGCACCTATGGAAGCCTGAAAAAAGCAAAATGAGTTCAGAGATATGGCAGCCTTTGAGGAAAACAGTAGTGCAGAGTTCACATTTCAAGATGAGAAGGAAAAGAAAACAGGAGCAAAGGCTTATATAGTAGAGGGTTTTATAGGCTGTGTCAGTGACTTGGGACTTTAGGTTTTGGGAGATGAACAAACACCACAGTGTTTTAAGTAGGCAATTTGCATGTTTTTTCTTTATTTTATTCCTTAGGTATGTGAAGAATGAATTTGTGTAGAAAGCCAGGAAGCAGAGAGATTAGCTAGGAAGCTGCTGATACTGTCTGGGAGAGAGATGTTGAATTAAGTATTGGAGTAGTAGGGAGGAAGGGGAAGGTAAAATCAAGGTGATATGCTTAGCTCAAACTAAGCCTTATATTAAATACAAAATGCTTTCTGCTCTAAGGAGATTATAAATTACTTACATATTTATTTGTCAGGAGATGGGATAAAACTGATAGATTTTACAAAATGACTAAATGTTATTAACATAATTTCATAAAAATATATATATTGACTTTTCTAATATGAATACTTCAGTTATTAGTACATCTATATACTGATGACATGACTCAGGCTACAAAAATACTTCTAGAATTTTCTAGAGTTACCTTTGTTCTGAACTTTCTCCAATCTCAATCTACTCTAGATATTAAAAGTATAGTATCACCTTCTTGAGAAAATAATAATGTAGGATAATTAAAGGATGGGTGTGACCTAGAGGAAAAGTTAAAGATAATTTTTTAATAGCATAAGTACAGGTATAATGAGTGGTAGGAACTGATATAGTGTGTAAAAGGGGCAGGGATTTGATTGACGCATAGGAGTTTGTGTGTATGGAGCTGCTTGCCTAGGTAGTAAGGGACCTCTTACATACTGTGGAAGATCATGAATGCCTAGCTCAGGAATTTACACATTACCTAACAGACTTATATTTTAAATTAATAGGTTACACTACTATGTTGTGGCTATTCTATTACAATTAAATTTACTTTTCTTGCATCCTCAGGACTTTTAATTTCAAAACTGTTAAACACAACTATATATTATTGTTTTAGAGTCAGGCTAATGGATAGCTTGTGATATCCTTCTAACTTTCCTTCTCTACTTTCTCCTTTTTTTTTTTTTTAATTTTTGAGATGGAGTCTTGCTCTGTCACTCAGGCTGGAGCACAGTGGTGTGATCTCAGCTCACTGCAACCTCCACCTCCCCAGTTCAAGCGATTCTCCTGCCTCAGCCTCCCCAGTAGCTGGGCCTACAGGCATGTGTCACCACGCCTGGCTAACTTTTTGTATTTCTAGTAGAGATGGGGTTTCACCATGTTAGCCAGGATGGTCTGGATCTCCTGACCTCGTGATCTGCCCACCTTGGCCTCCCAAAGTACTGGGGTTATAGGCATGAGCTGCTGTGCCCAGTCTTTTGTTTTAAAACAAGATGACACACTGGATTGTTATTATAACACTTTGGATTGGTCAAAATTTAATAAAAGTATTTTATATTCATTAAAAATGAATAAAGTATATTTAAATATACAAATGTATGGTGCCCCCGAATTATTCATTTTCAGATTGCAGGCACAAGTTGCATTTCTTTATTTTATTCTGCTATTTCTTATGAGTTTTTCTTAAAACAAAATCTAATTTTACTAAAAAAATTTTGGAAGAATGGGGAAATTTTTACTGCACACAGAAATATTTATATATTTTATATATTATGTAATAATCATAAAACAAGGCCAGTATAGAAATTATATAGATAGCATGGCTAAAATCTAAAATTTAAAAATTCTAGCTTTGTCCATTTATTTATAATACCATCTTTTTCAGTTTTATTGAGGTAAAATTGACAAAGTAAAATCATCAAGGTGTACAACATGATATTTTGATATCAATATACATTGAGAAATGATTACCACAATCAAGTTAATTCACATATCCATCACCTCATATAGTTACCTTTTTAATGAATGGTAACAATTCTTAAGTTCTTTTCTCTTAGCAAATTTCAAATAGACAATACATTATTATTAACTATAGTCACCATGCTATACATTAGATCTCTGGAAATTATTATTCTTATAACTGAAAGTTTGTACCAATATTTCCTCCTACCGACCCTACTCCTGGTAACCACCCTTCTGTTCTCTGTTTCTATGAGTCTGACTTTTTTAGATTCTATATTTAAGTGAGATCATGTGGTATTTGTCTTTCTATGTCTGGTTTATTTTACTTAGCATAATGTGATCTAGCTTCATCCATGTTCTCACAAATCACAGGATTTACTTCCGTTATTAAGTCTGAACAATAGTTTTTGTATATACATATTGTTGTATATATATCACATTTTCTTTATCCATTTATCCATTAATGGATTGATTTCATATCTTGGCTATTGTGATGCTGCTGCAATCAACATAGGAGTGCAGATATATCTTCAACATATTGATCTGATTTTCTTCAGCTTGGTACTCAGTTGTGGGATTGCAGGATTATATGGTAGTTCAATTTTCATTTTTTCAAGGAAATTGCCTGCTGTTTTCTATTATGGCTATACTAACTTACATTTGCACCAATAGTGTTCAAGCTTTTCCTTTCCTCCACACCCTTACCAATGCTTGCTGTCTTTGGCCTTTTTGTACTAGCTATACTAACAGATAATAACTCAATTTGTATTCTCCTGATGAGTAATCATTTGGGCATCTTTTCATGTATCTGTCGGCTATTTGTATGTCCTCTTTGGATGAATGTCTATTCAGGTCCTTTGCCCATTTTTAAACCAAGTTTCTTGTTTGCTTGCTATTGAGTAATAGAATTTCCATGTTTATTTTGGAGATTAACTTCTTAACAGATATATGGTTTACAAATATTTTTCTCTAACTTAAAGGTTGCCTTTTCATTTTGTTTGTTGTTTCTTTTTTACTGTGCAGAAACATTTTATTTAATTTTATGTATTTGCACTTGTTTACTTTTGCTTTTGTTGCTTATGCTTTTGGTGTCATATCCAAGAAATCACTGCTAAGATCAATGTTATGGAATATTTTTCATAGGTTTTCTTCTTCTAGTAGTTTTACAGCATTAGGTCTTATATTTAAGTCTTTAATCTCTTTTGAGTTGACATTTGTATATGATGTGAGATAAGGGTCCAATTTCATTCTTCTGCATATGGATATGCAGTTGTCCCAACACCATTTATTGAAGAGATTGTACTTTCTTCACTGTGTGTTTTTTGGCATCTTTGTTGCAAATCAATTGAACATAAATTCGGGAACTTATTTCTAGGCTCTCTATTCTGTTCCATTGTTCCATGTGTCTTCTTTTATGCTAGTACCATGCTATTTTGATACTAGAGCTTTGTAGTATATTTTGAAATCAGGAAATGTGATATCCTCACTTTGTACTTATTGCTTAAGATTACTTTGGTTATTCAGGGTATTTTGTGGCTCCATATAGATTTTTCTTATTTTATTTGTGAGAAAAATGCCATTAGATTTCTGACAAGGGTTGCATTCAATCTGTAGATTGTTTTAGGCAGTGTAGTCCTTTTGATAATATTGATTTTTCTGGTCCATGAACTTAAAATATCTTCTCATTTATTTGTGTTTTCCTCAGTTTCTTTACTCAATGTTTTATAATTTCTAGTGCACAGATCCTTCATTTTGGTTGAATTTATTTCTAAGCATTTTATTATTTTTGATGCTGATGTACATAGGATTGTTTTCTTAATTTCCTTTTCAAATAACTTATTGTTAGTGCATAGAAATACAACTGATATTTGCATGATTTTTAATACAATCACTTTACTGAATTATTTATTAGCTCTAAATATTTTTGGTGGAATCTTTAGGGTTTCTAGATATAAAAATATGTCATCTACAAAGAGGGACAATTTTCTTCTTTCTGATTTGATTCCTTTTGTTTCTTTCTTTTGTCTAATGGCTCTGAGTACAATTTCCAATACCATGTTTAATAGAAACAGTGAGAATGGGCACCTTTGTCTTATCCTCAATCTTAGAGAAAAAGCTTTCAACTTTTCACCATTGAGTATGATGTCAGCAATGAGTTTGTGCTCTTTATATGGTCTTTAATATGGTTTATTGCCTATGATGAGCTACATTCCTTCTATATATAATTTGTAAGAAATTTTATCATGAAATGATGGTGAATTTTGTCAAATGCTTTTTCTATGTCTACTGTGATGACCATATGATTTTTGTCCTTCATTCTATCAATGTGCTGTAACACATTGATGGATTTGCCTATGTTGAACCATCTTTGCACGTAAAAGATAAATCTTATTTTATCCATATGTATGTATTCTAAATGTTTTCTTGTCTTGAGCTTGCTTTTGTTTTTAATGATGTCTTTTGATAAATAGAAATTGTTTTTAACTTTGAGAAAGTATACTTTAAAAAATGTATAGCTAATACTTTCTGTATGCTGTCTAGGAAATATTTTTCTTAGGTCCCAGGGTTATACTTCAACTTTTTCCTTACACTTTATACCTCTGGGTTTAAGTTTAGGTCTGCAAACATCTTTAAATAATTTGCTCATAAGTTATAATATTTTAGCCAAATTACCTTTAATGCAATGATTAATATGTTTAGATTTGATTCTGTCAGTTCATAAACTTTTTATTGGTCTCATCTGTTATAAATTGTTTCTTTTTCCTGACTTTTTTGACTTAATCAAACAATTTCATTATATGTTTTAATTCTTCTATTAGATTTTAATCTGTGACTTTGCATTATTGTTAGTGGTTTCTGTAGTTACTATGGTATACATGCTCAATTTATCAGTCTACTCAGAATTAACATGGTATCATTTCATGTAAGACTTAAAAAACTTGAATGGGATAGTTTCATATGTCTTCCTTCATCTTTTGTGCCATTGTTGTTAGAAATATAAAACATCTACATAAATTATAAAACCTCTAATAAATAATTTTAATTTTTGATATAAAGTTTTTAGGTTATTTTAAGAAATTAAGACAAAAAAGTATTTTATATTTAGCTACCTGTATAACATTTATGATTCTTTTCATTCCTTCCTACGGACCCAAGTTTTATTATATGTTTCATTTTGAAGGACCTATTTTTAAGATATAGAACTCTAGACAGATATTTTTTCCTTCAACACTTGTTTCATTAGCTATTTCTCACCATGGTTTCTGATGAAGATTCCATGTTTCTTTATATTATTATTTGCCTCTTGCTGCTGTCTCTAGCTACATTCATGATTTTCTCTTCACATTTAAAAAGTTTTCAGCAACTTAATTAATGATGGGTTTAGAAGTTTCTTTCTTCTCTATTTATTTTGCTTGAGTTTCAATTTTTGATTCTGCAAGTATATACTTTAAAATTATATTTAGGATTTTTTCTGCTACTACAATATTAAATGCTTTCGTTTCTGCCCAATCTTTTTTACGACTCATACTGGAACTCTATAGATCTATGTTTTCTTAATTTCTTTTTCAAATAACTCATTGTTGGTATATAGAAATACAATTGATATTTGCATTATAGATATTATATTTGATATATATGAAAAACAATTTGATTTGCATATATGTGTATGTATATATTTTAGACTCCTTTACATTATCCCTTAGGTCATTGAGACTCTCTTTTTTATATTCAATCAATTTTCTCTCTGTTTTTCAAACTTGATAATTTCTACTGGTATTTTTAAGTTTACTGACTGATTCATTTGCTGTTAAGGCCATAGTAAAATTTGTGTTTAATTTCTTTTATTCTATTTCTCATTTCTAAATTCCTATTTTTTTTCACAGTTCATCTTTCCCTACTGATATTTCCAGTATCTTTCTGCATTATGGCCATACTGAATTTAAATCACTGAACATATTTTAAATAGGTGTTTAAAATGCTTGGCTGCTAATTCTAACAGTCATATTAGGATTGATTCAATTAACTGCTTTTTCTCCTAATTATATGTCACATTCCCTGTTTATAATTTTTTTTGTTTAAATTTTAAAAATTATATCTTGGCCATTGTTGGTAGAGTTCTATTTTGGTATAAATTTAATGACAATTGATTTTTGTTCTAGCAGGCAGATCCTTAACTGTACTGAAACTCTAAACACTGTTTCCCCTGGTGTGGTCAGCAATCAAAATATTTGTTTCCATTAGCCTACCAGCTGCCTCTTGTCTTGGAGTCTCTTGTGTCTATACATAGTTAAGAGGTAAATGAAGGACAGGGGCATTTAAAGATGGATTAGCATGTACCTCCTTCTTTATATTTTTTCATGTATAAATTCTGGTGTTTTGGGGCTACTGGTCAGTTTCTACCAGCTCTGGTGCCATTAAATTCTAACTTCTAACTCCTAATTTATCAGTACAGTGAGACTGGGGCTTTTTCTTGACTTCCAGTTTGCATCATACCTTTTTAGTAAAGATTAGGGCATATTTCAAGGGAAAAAACAAAAAAAACAAAACAACAACAACAAAAACTCCACATAAAGAGAAATATCACCAAATGTAATTTGCCTCTTTTAAAATTTGACTCCCCTGCAGCCGCTGCCTGTCTTTGATCATTATACAGTACTTTTAAATGCAATTAGTTCTTCTCTAAGAGAACATATGTATTCCTAAAAATCATTATAATATGCAAAACAATG
The DNA here is from genome assembly GCF_030222135.1 of Aotus nancymaae. Classification (NCBI taxonomy): domain Eukaryota; kingdom Metazoa; phylum Chordata; class Mammalia; order Primates; family Aotidae; genus Aotus; species Aotus nancymaae. Next base: position 18,708,749 of record NW_026988476.1, on the reverse strand, counting down.
CAATTAAAACAATACGGTTTATAGAAAAAAATTAGGTTAAGATCACAGCACTCAAAAACTTTACCAGTGACACATAAAAAAATTTGTACAAATTATAACCCAGTTTTACATATGTTAAATGATTAGATGTATCTTTTCTTGCAAAATATTTGGAATTTATTTATGGAAGTGGGTGTTGGAAAGGTTTCAGTTTGTGAATTTTTGTGAAGTGGTAGAGGGATTGCTATCTCAAATCTGGAAACCAGATATAGATGGGTGTGGGCAATAATATGTAAGAACTAGGTAACTTGTAGATATGAAATGTGTCTGTATGTGTGCATATACATTTTTTGTGTTCCTATGGAACGAGGTTCAGGTGAATTAAGTTTTCTGCGTTCATCTAAGGTTTTGTACGGATGAAATTAAATAAGCAAATGTGAAATTTAAATTATGCTTAAAATATTTTCTAGTATATTAATTTGAAACAAATTTGCAGTTTCAAAATAAACATTATGTCAGAACTGATAGTTTTGCAAAAATATTTATACCAGTTTACAATTGTTATTTGTAGGAGAATTAGTCTAAAATAAGCAACTTTGTCATTACTGAAAAAAGAACCTCCAGGTTTTCATTTTGAAATTTATGTGTACTTCTTCTGTGTCTGGTATCTTTCACTTAGCATTGTTTGTAAAATTTGCTGGTGCTTTCCATTAGAAGTATTTTATTTTATTAATTTTGTATTTCCTTATAGTATTCCATTTTATAAATGTACCATTTGATGGACATTTTGGTTGCTTCCAGTTTTTTTCTATTTTGTCTACAACTGCTATGAATATTCTTTGCAGATATATTTTGAACTGCATGTGTAACAGTTGGTGGGTCATAGTAGATATGTATATTTATCTGTTATAGATAATGACAAATAGTTTTTCAAATGAATTATAACAATTCATATTCATGAACATTATATAAGGTTTCCACTTTTCCCAAATCCTCATTGATACTATTTATAGTTCTTTAAATTTGAGTACTTTCTGGAATTTTGCCCTAATCTGTAAACCAATGTTACTATTTGGTGGAGGAGGTTAGTTTTAAAATGTCATTGTCATGATTTTTCAGAAAAAAATATTTATTAAGAGTAATTCAAAAAGTAAAATAATGGTAGTTAAAAAAATTTTAAAAATGATTATATGCTGCCTCAAGAGAATCTCTAAATTTCAATTTAATAAGTTTTGATGACTCCATAATTCAGATTAAATGACCACTCCCTAAATTAATTCAATAAATCACTTAAAACCCATTAGATTTTTTTCCACAGAAGAATAAAATTTCAGTAACTTTAGACAACAATTATCAAGTGGTTATAATTTATCAAATGAAAGAAGTTCCCAGCAATTCTTCTATGTACAAAGGCAAAGCAGTCTGGAAATAAAATTGTAGCATGAAATTTATTCTAGTTTTTATCCCAAATCTGTACATGCCCTGAATTATGCTTGCTTAAAATAGGTATTAAATCAGATTTAACACTAGGACATGTGCTGGTAAAGTAGAAAAATATTTTGGAGGAACAAGTACACTGTGTGAGTAGCTGTTTAAATCTTATTTCTGTTTATTTTCTTTTCCTTTCCAGACAGTGTCTTTCTGTCACCCAGGCTAGAGGACAGTGGCACAATCTTGGGTCACTACAAATTCTGCCTCCCAAGTTCAAGCGATTCTGCTGCCTTAGCCTCCTGAGTAGCTGGGAATTACAAGCGCCCACCACCACACCTGTTTTTTTTGTATTTTTAGTAGAAACGGGGTTTCACCATGTTGCCCGGGCAGCTCTGAAAATTCCTGACCTCAAGTGATTCACCTGCCTCAGCCTCCCAAAGTGTTGGGATTACAGGCATAAGCCACCATGCCAGGCCTAAGATTTTATTTCTGATGTATATGAACAAAAACCTATTAGTAGCTAAAGGCCTAAAATTATGTAGGATAGCTGATGCTGGAGAGAGGAAGAAGTAGATAAAAGTTCTGCAACTTGTTTACAAGGAAGTCCATGGAAGAATTTACTTAGTTTCTCAAGGTCACTGAAGTCAACATGAAACAGGTATAGTCAACATTTAATTAAAAGGAATCTCTGGGGAAATAGAGATAAATGAAATCCAAATTAAATTTCAATTCAGGCATTAGTTTCACCTGTTGGTCACCAACGCTTTGCAAACAGGAAACTGACCTAACATTTCTCAAAGCATAAGGTCTTTCCTTATTTTTTGATGGAAATGGTGGAAGAATAACTGGAAGAAACCTAAATAAGCATAATAAATTAGATAATTAAGAAATGGCCAACATTATTCTTTCAGCAGTTCAGTGATGTGTAAACAAACGCTAAATGAGCAAATAGTTTCTAAACGTCACATTGTTAATGGGAAATCCAGGACTACTATCCAATTACTTTAGAATTTCTGAGATAGTATTCTTTCCTCTGTGTATGTTGCTATCACAGATAATTAGTAAGATCATGATTCATATATATTTCTTTATAAGCACATGGATTATATTCAAACAGAAAAGAGTAACATGAACGAATATGTGTATACCTGTGTGTGTGTACATATGCCTGTGTGAGTGTATCTTTTATATTTAAATATAATCTCAAAGAAGAGAAGTTTCACTGCATTTGAAGAAGAGAAGTAAGTAGAGACAACTGAGGAAACAGCTTGATGGATTATGCTGCAGAAGACTTGACAGAAAAGAAAAAGGCTATTGCAGGATGAAATCACTACTCTGGGGAGAAGAAAAAAGTGAAGCTATTATATTCAGGTTCATCATCAGTGGCCAGACTAGTCACTGACTGAGAAGCAAAAGAGAAAGAACAATATACAAAAATAAAAATAGTAGATTTTTTAAATACTTAGTTTGAAAAGACTGAGACTAGATACTTTAAACATCTATTGATTTTAACTGGTAATAAATGGTAGCCCCAAATTGACTAAAACAGATTCTTTTTTTAACAGAAGGTACACTTCTGTTAAAAGAGCATAGCTTAGCTCTAGGACAATGAGGTCCACTTACTCTGATTTTGAGAGTACCATAGCTCAAAGGTTTAAATAATTTCCACTTTTTGAGTTTAAGAAATGTAGGCCATATTAGTTATGTATATATTTATGCTGCAACTTAGAAATAATTTGTTTTTTACTTTCACTATTTAGTTAACTTCAATGTAATATACTTGAGAGACGAAGCTTTCTATGACTCTACCACTATTTTAATATGAAAATGCTTGAATAATAAAAATGTATTTCATTCAAGGTCATTACATTAAATGATTAGTTGAAGCTTTTGCTTAAGAAATATCTAGGTCAAAATTTTTATTAATATTACTGTTTTACAATCTATATTTATGAGCCTAGACATTAAATTTTGTCTGGCATTATTTGGTTATGTTAATATCAGCTTAGTGGATTCCACTCTACTTAACATCCTTTTTATATTGCTTAAAAATATGTGCAAGGAAAGCACCATACCTTAAATTAGAGACATATGCTTTGGCTATAAAAATCAGCAAGCCAGCATCAGCTGCTTTTGAAAACCATTTCATAATACAAAACTAATTACCTGTGACAGAATAAAATATAGGAAAAAACACTTTAAAAAGTAGGTTGCTATTTTGAAGACAGCAATTTTAAATGCTTTCATAGGTATTTGTGGAGTTTAGTTATTATCTTGCTTAAGTATTGCTTTAATAGAAAAATTAAAATTAATTAAATTTATTTTTTATAGTCAGTAAAAATAAATCCATAGGAACCACTGGTATATTTTGGCTTTCCAAAAGGCAGATGTTTTTTCTTTTTCAGAATCATTGAAATTAGCAAGTAGTTTTAAAAAGACATAATTTTAAAACTGAGATATTTTTGTGTGTTAATTAATGATTACTCTAAATACTTTCTTTATTTTGTTTATAATAGACCCATTACAACTGTTTATTGTTACTACTAGTACTGTTACTATTGTTACTATTATAATTTTGCAAATATGTCTGGTAGTAACCAATATATTTAAAATTTAAAGAATCAACAAAACCATAAAGAAAATATGCTTTGTACTTTTCTCTTTTTTATTACATTAAAAGGACTCTGCTTTATTTTTTAGGTAATGGCTTTAGTTTTGTCCCATATAGCTGGGAAGATATAAGAATGAGAAGTAACAGGAGTAGGGCTTGCTTTTATAGTGAGATGTGCACAGGTAAATTTCAAGCCAAATTAATATCAATAAAAACATCTTGCTTTATTAAAATGGTATTTTTTTCTGGAATTAGCACCACATAGAAAGTCTTGTATGTGAATATGAACCTGAGATCAGATATTGTTCATTAGTAGCAAAATTTCTCTGCCAAGACAATGAAATAGAAGTATCAATATGGCCATCTGAGGAATTAGCTCTGAAATGCTTAAATCTGTGCATCCAACGTAAAGTGTAGAGTTCTAATTATTTTTGCTGTTCCAAAATGATAATTTTTCTAGGCAACCAAGAACAGATTTGATATGTCATAGTAGTATCATATTGAAAGCTTTTTCTTGTGTTCACTCACTCACTCAACACCTCTTTATGAAATATGCACAATTTACTAGGCATTGCACTGGCTGTAAAAAAATTACTCATAATCCAGCAGGCATGATTATTCAGTGTAAACAAAGGTAATTTAATAAAAGATTTAACAGAAATATTAAGTTCAATTGTATGGCTTGGATTTCAATATCCATAACAGAAAGATTACGAAGCATCAAGAGAAAAGCTTGATGTGGGATTTTCAACCAAACACCATTGCTTTCATGAGTAATCAGTCTCCTAAAACTTTGAAACTCTTTTCCAAATCAAAATTTAGGCCAGAATTTTTAAAGCCTCATTTTAAAATTTCTTATCTTAGCAAAATATAAATTTTATTTAAAAAAACTAGGATTATCCATGTATACATTATATACAATAAAGCATACATATTTAAAATGTGTGATTTGATAAGTTTTAAAATATGTATATATCCTTGAAACTATCATCACAATAAAGACAATGAATCCATCTCTCTAAAAGTTGCTAAGTGCTCTTTGGAAATTCTTTTTTTTTTATTTTATTTTTTTATTTTTTTATTTTTTATTTTTTATTTTTTTATTTTTTTTATTTTTTATTGCATTTTAGGTTTTGGGGTACATGTGAAAAACATGCAAGGTTGTTGCATAGGTACATATGTGGCAGTGTGATTTGCTGCCTTCCTCCCCTTCATCTATATCTGGCATTTCTCCCCATGCTATCCCTCCCCAACTCCCCACCCCCCTCTATCCCCACCTCTCCCCGCCAACAGACCCCAGTGTATAGTGCTCCTCTCCCTGTGTCCATGTGTTCTCATTGTTCAACACCCACCTATGAGTGAGAACATGTGGTGTTTGATTTTCTGTTCTTGTGTCAGTTTGCTGAGAATGATGGCTTCCAGGTTCATCCATGTCCCTACAAAGGACGCGAACTCATCGTTTTTGATGGCTGCATAATATTCCATGGTGTATATGTGCCACATTTTTCCTGTCCAGTCTATCATCGATGGGCATTTGGGTTGGTTCCAGGTCTTTGCTATTGTAAACTGTGCTGCAATGAACATTCGTGTGCATGTGTCCTTATAGTAGAACAATTTATAATCCTTTGGATATATACCCAGTAATGGGATTGCTGGGTCAAATGGAATTTGTATTTCTAGGTCCTTGAGGAATCGCCACACTGTCTTCCACAATGGTTGAACCAATCTACACTCCCACCAACAGTGTAAGAGTGTTCCTATTTCTCCACATCCTCTCCAGCATCTGTTGTCTCCAGATTTTTTAATGATCGCCATTCTAACTGGCGTGAGATGGTATCTCAACGTAGTTTTGATTTGCATTTCCCTAATGACCAGTACATGAGGCCAACAAACATATGAAAAAATGCTCATCATCTTTGGAAATTCTTTTGCTGTCTCTTCCCACCCAGGCAATCACTGATCTGCTTTGTGTCACTGTATGTTACTTTTCATTTTCTAGAATTTTATATAAATGGAAACATACTTTATGTACTCATTTTTGGTCTGGTTTCTTTCACTCAGAATAACTATTTAAGATTTGCCTATGTTGTTCCATTTATCATTTCATTTTTGCAGTTAATTAGTTCACGGATATACCAAAATTTGTTTATTCATTTGCCTATTGATGACAGACTTCCAGATTGTTTCAAGTTTTTGACTATTACAAATATGCATGTTTATAAATAAGATTTGCAGAGATATATGTTTCCATTTTTAGGAAAAGTACCAAGGAGTGGAAAGCATGGGTCATATGGTATGTATATGGTTAAGTTTTTACAAAAGTGTCGGCAGCCTGCTTTCCGAAGTGTTAATACCATTTTAAATTTCCATCAGCAGTAAATAAAAGTTCCACTTATTCCACATACCTGCCAATACCTGTTTTTGCAGTATTTTTAATTTCAGCTATTCTAATAGGTATTTAGTAATATCTCATCTTAGTATTAATTTGCATTTACCTAATTTAAAATGATGTTGAGCATATTTTTCTTTCTTTCTTTTAAAAAATGTTTTAACCTTTATTTTAGGTTTAGGAGTACATGTACAGGTTATTACATAGGTAAACTTGTGTCATGTTACCTACATTACCTATGTAAACACAATTTACACAGGTAAACTTGTGTCATGTTGTACAGATTGTTTCATTACCCAGATATTAGATACAGTATCCATTAGTTATTTTTCCTGATTGCCTCCCTCCCCCCATCCTCCCTGTGCCACTAATAGGCCCCAGTGTGTGTTGTTCCTCTCTATGTGTCCATGTGTCTTCATCATTTAGCTCCCACTTTTAAGAACATCTGTTGAGCATATTTTCTTATGTTTATTTTCCATCTATATATATTCTTATTTTTATTTAGGTGTTCGGCCCATTTTAGTAAATGGGGCTGTTTGGTTTTGAGTTCTGAGAATTTCTACTATGTTCTGAATAGAAGTTTTCTATTGAATAAACAATTTGAAATATTTTCATATTTTCTCCAACTCTGTGCTTTGTCTTTTCATCCTCTAAACAATGTCTCTTGATGAGCCAGAGTTCTTGATTTTGATTTTGTTGATTTATTTTCTGTTATGTATTGTGCCATTGGTGCCATATATAAAAAAATCATTGCCTAACCCAAGATTATGAAGACTTTTATCTAGAAGTTTTATAGTTTTAGATTTCAAATCTAGATTTACAATCAATTATGAATTACTCTGTGTATATGGTATAAAATATTGACCAAGGTTTACTTCTTGCATATTGATACCCAATTGCTCTGGCATTATTTGTTCAAAAGACTTTTCTTTATCCATTGAAATGTTTTGGCACCTTTTTCAAAATTAATTGACCAGGTTTTTGTGGGTCTTTTCTGGACTCTTTATTCTTCCTATCTATCTGTCTATCTCTACATCAATGCCATATGGTCTTGATCAGTATAGATTTATAACAAATCTTAAAGCCAAGTAGCATAAATCCTCCAAGTTTTCTGTTTCAAGTTGCCTTTACTTTTCTGAGTTCTTTGCATTTCTATTTAAATTATAATTAGCTTATCAATTTCTCCATAAAAGCTTGCTGGGATTTTGACTGCTATTTAGTTGAAAGTATTATCAAGATAGGGAGAATTGCCATGTTAATAAAATGTGAATCTTCCAACTCCTGAATACTGTATGTAGTTCTACTTATTTAGGTCTTCTTTGATTTATATTCTTGCAATGTTTTATAGTTTTCAGACTTTGGCATTTGCACATATTTTGTCAGATATATCCCTAAGTACTGTATATTTTTATGCTATTTCAGCTGATTTTTTTAAAATTTCAATTTCTGATTGCTTATTTTCAACAGGTGGAAAGTGTTGATTTTTGTATATTGATCTTATATCCTGCAACCTTGGTAATTTTGCTTATTAGTTCCAATAGCTTTTATTGCAAATCTGATCAGATTTTCTAGATGGGTGATTATGGTCTGTGAATAAAAGTTTTATTTCTTCTCTTCCAATCTAAATACCTTTCATTTTGTTTTTTTACCTTACTATTCTGACTAGTACCTCCTGTACAATGTTAATATAAATGGATGAAAATAGATTTCATTGCTGTACTTTTTTTTCTTTTTTGAGGTAAAGCATTTAGTCATTCACTATTAAGTATGATATTAGCTGTAGATATTTTTGTAACTGCAATTCCTTAGGTTGAGGAAGCACCATTTATTTGCTTGCTGACATATTTATGTAATACTATAAATAAAAAACTTTGTTCTGGAATATGATTAAGTTACACAGAAACAGCTTTATTCCTACTTTTAAGCTTTAGTTTACAATTCCAGAACATAATTAGTTTAGTGTTAAAATTACTCAACTTCTGAGGAAAAGCCCTTCTTAAATACTCTGTCTGATGGCCTGCGAATTATGTGGTGTTCTCTTCTACCTGGTGAAAATGGCAACTGTTCTCAATCTTATGTGAGTTTCAGGGACTGTACCCTTTAATATTGCTTCTTTTCCTGACTGCAGCTGGTTTCTTCACATGGCTTTGCTCATTAGTATGCAGCTACAACTTGATGGTGATATCTCCTAAGTTTCCATTCTACGTAGCTTTCTTCCTTCAGAGACTTTGTCCTAATAACCCTCTCCTTTGCTTGCCATATTGCCAGCTTAGTCTTTCCAAAGAGAGATTGCTAAGGTCTACTTAGGTTCCTATTCTCTGTGCTGTGACCTGGAAATAGTCTCCAGACAGTATTGTAGAGCAGTTGTAATGCTCACCTTCTTTGTTTGACATCTCTCAAAAATGTCTAATTTCAAAATCCTGAATTTGTTGCTTTATATTATTTTTTCCAGTTTAAAAAAAAGTCTCAGAAAAGAATTTAAATCTGGTTTCTGTTTTTTCATCTTGGCTAGAAGCAGAACAAAACATACTATTTTACATTGTGTTTATTCAAGTGCATAATAGATTAAACTTACATCAAGTGAGGAATATATTTTAGAATCATAGGTTAAGAATATGTATCTATATGCTTGCTTCAGATTATTTTGATTCAAATTTATATTCCTTGATATTTCTTATTTTTTTTTCTGGTGATTACCAGCATATGGTAAAGAGGTAGGAGAAATTGCATGCACAATACAAAAATAAGAATCTTAGTAGCAAAGAAGAATCCAAAAGACCTAAACCAGTGTTAGAAAAGGTTGAGGACAGGCATGGTAGGTGGCTCATGCCTATAATCCCAACACTTTGGGAGGCCAAGGCAGGAGGATCAGCTGAGGTCAGGAGTTTGAGATCAGCCTGACCTACATGGAGTAACCCTGTCTGTAGTAAAAATACAAAATTAGCCGAGCATGGTTGTGCATGCCTGTAATCCCAGCTACTCGGGAGGCAGAGGCAGGAGACTTGCTTGAACCCAAGAGGTGGAGATTGTGGTGAGCCAAGATCATGCCATTGCACTCCAGCCTGAGAAGTACAAAACTCCATCTCAAGAAAAAAAAAAGCTTGGCTTTACTTCATCATAAATTTTATGTAAATTTTTTCTTTCACCTACATTTCTCAGGAAACTCTTGAACAAATTATAATGGTGCCAAACCTTGAAACCCTGGTAAACTTGTCCAGTTTTGATTAATGGCTCCATCATCCATTGCCAATGAGGATTCTATAGACATTAATTTTTATCAGGAACAGCTGGTTCTTGAACACAGGTGCAGGCTGTTTCTGCCACATGATCTATCTATGATGTATTAATAAAAGAATGATGGTTTAACTCTTTCTGATGCTATTGAAAAGTCAATTCAATGCTTTCTTGAAAGAGAAAGGATAAATGGCTCATAATTTTGTTCATGTTATTGTTCAATGTCTTGTTTTATCTTAGAATCCTCATACTTTCAAGCACATGATTATATGGTGTGATGAAAGAAAACTGAGTGACAGTTAAAATGACTTTTGTGGAAAATGGTCAGATTATTCAAATAATGGAGGCTCCAATTTGTAACAACTGTTAATTAAACAGATCTAGGAGTGTTTATGTATTGAAGTGCAAACGATTTTTAACAGAAAATATCAATTTATATCTTTAAGACAAGAACCACTCTGCTGTCCATGTGATTTAGAAATTCATATAATCTTTACTAATGATTTATGTCTTTATTTTCATTGTCATTTGCTTGGGTACTTTACTTTTGATAGCCCAATATGGGAATGAAATTGGCAAGATTATGTACAGATAAATATATGCAGTCGTACAATGATTAATAATAATAAACACACTAGTTAGAATGGCAATCATTAAAAAATCTGGAGACAACAGATGCTGGAGAGGATGTGGAGAAATAGGAACACTTTTACACTGTTGGTGGGAGTGCAAATTAGTGCAACTATTGTGGAAGACAACGTGGCAATTCCTCAAGGACCTAGAAATAGAAATACCATTTGACCCAGCAATCCCATTACTGGGTATATACCCAAAGAATTATAAATTGTTCTATTATAAAGACACATGCACACATATGTTCATTGCAGCACTGTTTACAATAGCAAAGACCTGGAACAAGTCCACCAACAATAGACTGGATAAAGAAAATGTGGCACATATACACCATGGAATACTATGCAGTCATAAAAAATGATGAGTTCATGTCTTTCATAAGGACATGCATGAATCTGGAAACCATCATTCTCAGCAAACTGACACAAGAACAGAAAATCAAACACCGCATGGTATCACTCATAGGTGGGTGTTGAACAATTAGAACATGTGGACACGGGGAGGGCAGCATCACACACTGTGGTCAGTTGAGGGGGACTAGGGGAGGGACAGCAGGGGTTGGGGAGGATGGGGAGGAATAATGTGGGGAGAAATACCAGATATAGGTGATGCGGGGAGGAAGGCAGCAAACCACCTTGCCATGTATGTACCTCTGCAACAATCCTGCATGATCTGCACATGTACCCCAGAACCTAAAGTACAATAAAATAATAATAATAATAATGATAATATGTATTTTTAACAGAAAGGCATCAAATATAAAACTAAATAATAAGAAAATACTAATTTAAAAATGCATAGGAACTCTATGTTCATTGTAAATATGTTATGTTGGGCAAAATAATGTTTGGCATAAAATTTAAGGTAAAAGGAATGTTCTATTTTGAGCAGCATAATAAAGAACAAAACCAATGGAGCTCATACACTCAGGTTCAATTTCAAGCTCTACTACTTACCACATAGTAGCTGAGTGATGATGATTTAACTCTGAAAATCCCTATAATTTTTATCTTAACTTGGGGTTGATATTTTCTATACCCCAGTAATATTTTGAGGAGTAATGATGAAATATGCATGTAGTATTTGTTAAATAGTTTTCACCCATCAAATATTACTTCTTTATTTACAAGTTCAAAGTGGTATAAAAAAGCATGCCATACTCTCAGTTAACATCAGGGCATGTATTCTTACAGTGGACTTTTTATGATATTTTATTTTCCATGAGTTGTTTTCAATGTCATAATTTGAACATTTATGTCTATATTCAATAAAGTGCTATTATTGAAGTAATAAAGTTACTTGAAATCAGAACCATTGAATAAACCTAGGGTGGGTGATAAGCAGAAGTGAGTTTTTAGAAACACAAGAGTGTATTCACATCCTGTTTCATCATTTTCCAGCTGAACAGGATTTTATTCAAATCATGTAGTATGCAATGGTCTAGTAACATCATTGATTTGCACTTTGGAAGAAATGTTAAGTATTGTATTTATTTCTAACTGTAAGAAATGCTTTTTCTAAGTTTTCTACTTATGGCAAATTGGTAATATGTGTGTGAGTAGTACCTCACCAACAGCTTTATAAAGTTTACTTCTTACTAATAAGCTAGAGAAGTTATTTATTAACTTCTAGCTTGAATATACAATTTTTCAACATTTTTGTTCTGAGCATGATAACTTACTTTTTCTTAAAATACTTCATAGTTTTTGTTAGTAGGGAAATTAAATGACTCTAGAAACATTATATGCTCAAATGACAATGGGGATTAGAAGAGGTAGAACTCTTCAGAGAGGTTTGTTTTTCTCCTTACTTGCAAATTGAGCTTTGCTGTTACTTTAAGCCTTTTCTTCATAGGAAGAGCTAAACTTAATTGGCACATCCGATCCAGAATGAGAGGAAGAGAGCTTTCCAACAGATCTCTGCTGGCAAGCAGCACTTAGGCTAATTTATCCTCCCATGGCAATTACTCTGGTATTGCTGACACTTCATGGATTGCCAGTTGATGATAACTGCCAGCCTACACCTGTAGACACCTGCTGGCTGAAAAAAGAATCCTTTGAAAAGTCAGCCTGTGGAAAAGAGTATATCAATTCTGTCTACTAGGAGTCTAACTTGTTTTTATTTTATTCCAGTTTCTACATCCTTGACCATTTCTTATGTTACCTTTTTTTATGCTAAGAAGATATAAATAAGAACAAAATATTAAAGGACCTCTGAGAAGCAGCCTGGAGCATCTCACTCCCAGTTTCAGGAATTTTCAAGTGTGCTGTAAACTGAAAATGTTAAAAGGATGACTTTCTTCTGAGAAGATGTATAGCGAGGCATATAATAAACTTTATTCCTAGGCTAAGTAGTTGGTTAGAAATGGTGTGTTGATGAGAAGCTCTAGGTATTGGCTATTTACTAGGGTTTTTAATTATTTTTTTTTAAATGCTACTTTGAAACTGAAGTGGTTTATAACAAGGTTGCTTATGTACAATTTCTAAACGTAACTTGAGATCAGTGAATTATTTGATAAACTTTATCCACTTGAGTACTGTTTCCTATATTTCATAAATGTAAGAAAAAGAACAATTAACATGTAAGGAGTTTTAAGTGGAAAGCTGGTATGATCTGACTTCATTGAAACCTGAACACTGTTCTTAAAATGAGGGGATGTTTGTTAATTATAGCAATCAATAAGAGAATGTAATAAAATAACACTTGCTTACATTCAAAATCTCTTTTTGTGCCTTGTCTTTCATAACTAGCTTAAACCAAACAATTGTTTAGTACACTGCATAACAAGAACATTATAATGAAAAATTTTCTGTCTATGAAAGCGTCAGTTTGCAATACATGAAGTTACTCCAAAAGAATTGTTGCAAAACCAATTATTATAACAATGTTTTATTTCCCTAAACCAAATTGTAAAAACAAAGACAAAACCAAAAGAAGATATTTTGTCCTCGCCCACTCTTTCCCAAGGAAATCACAATAAAGACTTTTCCTCCCTGACTACCTCTGCCTCCTGACCAACCTGTGCTTTCCTGTGTGGCTCTGTGTGGCATGCCAGGCCTTCTGCTCCAAGGATCTTTCAAAAGACTACAGTATCACTGACCCTTCCCCAGAAGAAATGATCACACCATCACAACTGTCTGCAAAGCAGGCCTCAAAAGTTGCATCCTTGGGGCAGGTAGAGGCATTCTCAGCCTGCCAGTGAATTGTGCCAGTGCCATCTTTTGAGGGAAACTTGCATCAGAGAGAAACTGCATCTCATGAATTTGGTGGCCTGCATTGTCAAGATTTCAGAAGCTGTGCACCTGCTTACTCTTAGTTGCCTGCAGGATTCTTAGCATCCAGGGACTTATTGCCCAAAATGGTGCTCAAGACCCCTCACCTCAGCAGAAGAACAAAACCTTTTTAAAAATGGATTTCCTGGAGGAGATCCAAGATGGCCGCTTAGGAGGAACTCGGGAATGCAGCTCCGAGAGAAAGCACAGAGGGTGAGTGGACGCCGTATTTCCAGACTGATTTTTACTGCCCACAGAACAGGAGATTCACACGCAGAGAAGCCACACGGGTCGCCAGCGCCGCTGGCGCCGCTGGCTTGAACGGCGCAGCCGCTGGGCCGGCACCCTGAGGCAACAGCTCACTGTATAAAGTGAGAGAGTCTGAGTCCCCTATAAGCCAGCAAGGGGAGCTGAAACGGGGAGCCAGGCCAGCGCCACGAATCTCAGAGCCGCGGCTTTAGCCAACGCAGCGGCTCCGGAGGCAGATCGGATGAGACGGTGTCCCCTCTTACCCAGCAAGAAGACCTGAAACACAACTGAAACCGGGACGGTCCAGCTCTGTGGAGGAGGGGCGTTCTCCATAGGCACCCTGCTGTTCTGTACCAAGGCAATCCGCCACTACAGAGACTCCGTCACTACAGGGGCGGGCCAACATAGCGGAAGCAGTTCTAACTACACCCAGAAGTTCACACGGAAGCTGGGTGGAGCCCACAGCAGCTTAGCGAAGCCTCTGCAACCTGAGTGTGACTAGGCTGCCACCTTGTGGGCAGGGAAAACAGCAACCGCACAGGGGAACATCAGAAAACAGTAACTCCCTGGGACAGAACACCTCGGGGGAAGAGCAGGGGGTTTATGAGTTCTGCCACAGCAGACTTAAAATTACCAAAATCAGAAAGACAACAACTACAAAGTCAGCAGGTGGAAAAATCCACAAAGATGGGAAGAAACCAGCGCAAAAAGGATGAAAACACCCAAAACCAGAACACTTCTCCTCCTACAAGGGATCACAACTCCCCACCAGCAAGGGAACAAGACTGGACGGAGAATGAGTGTGATGAAATGACAGAATCAGCTTTCAGAAAGTGGATAATAAGAAACTTCCGTGAGCTAAAAGAACATGTTCTAACCCAATGCAAAGAAACTAAGAACCTTGAAAAAAGACTTGACGAAATGCTAACAAGAATGGACAACTTAGAGAGGAATATGAGCGAATTGATGGAGCTGAAAAACACAACACGAGAACTTCGTGAAGCATGCACAAGTTTCAACAGCCGAATTGACCAAGCAGAAGAAAGGATATCAGAGGTCGAAGATCAACTCAATGAAATAAAACGAGAAGGCAAGATTAGAGAAAACAGGGTAAAAAGGAATGAACAAAGTCAACAAGAAATATGGGACTATGTGAAAAGACCTAATCTACGTTTGATAGGTGTACCTGAATGTGACGAAGAGAATGCATCCAAGCTGGAAAATACTCTTCAGGATATTATCCAGGAAAACTTCCCCAACCTAACAAGGCAGGCCGAGATTCAAGTCCAGGAAATACAGAGAACACCACAAAGATACTCCTCTAGAAGAGCAACCCCAAGACACATAATCATCAGATTCACCAGGGTTGAAATGAAGGAGAAAATACTAAGGGCAGCCAGAGAGAAAGGTCGGGTTACCCACAAAGGGAAGCCCATCAGACTCACTGCAGATCTCTCAGCAGAAACCCTACAGGCCAGAAGAGAGTGGGGGCCGATATTCAACATCCTTAAGGAAAAGAACTTTCAACCCAGAATTTCGTATCCAGCCAAACTAAGCTTCATAAGTGAAGGAAAAATAAAATCCTTTGTGAACAAGCAAGAACTCAGAGAGTTCATCACCACCAGACCAGCTCTACAAGAGCTCCTGAAGGAGGCACTACACATAGAAAAGAACAACCAGTACCAGCCACTCCAAAAGCACACGAAAAGGTAAAGAGCATCAACACAATGAAAAATCTGCATCAACCAAAGGGCAAAACAGCCACCTAGCACCAAAATGACAGGATTGAATTCACACATAACAATATTAACCCTAAATGTAAACGGACTAAATGCCCCAATCAAAAGACACAGACTGGCAAATTGGATAAAAAGCCAAAACCCATCAGTGTGCTGTATCCAGGAAACCCATCTCGCATGCAAGGATACACAAAGGCTCAAAATAAAGGGATGGAGGAAGATTTACCAAGCAAATGGAGAGCAAAAAAAAGCAGGAGTTGCAATTCTCATCTCTGATAAAATAGACTTTAAAGCAACAAAGATCAAAAGAGACAAAGAAGGACATTACATAATGGTAAAAGGATCAATGCAGCAAGAAGAGCTAACGATCCTAAATATATATGCACCTAATACAGGAGCACCCAGATACATAAGGCAAGTTCTTAAAGACTTACAAAGAGACTTAGACTCCCACACAATAATAGTGGGAGACTTCAACACACCACTGTCAATATTAGACAGATCAACGAGACAGAAAATTAACAAGGATATCCAGGACTTGAACTCAGACCTGGAACAAGCAAACCTAATAGACATTTACAGAACTCTCCACCCCAAATCCACAGAATATACATTCTTCTCAGCACCACATCACACCTACTCTAAAATTGACCACATAATTGGAAGTAAATCACTCCTCAGCAAATGCAAAAGAACGGAAACCATAACAAACAGTCTCTCAGACCACAGTGCAATCAAGTTAGAACTCAGAATTCAGAAACCAACCCAGAACCGCACAGCCTCATGGAAAATGAACAACTTTCTCCTGAATGTTGACTGGATAAACAATGAAATGAAGGCAGAAATAAAGACGTTCTTCGAAACCAACGAGAATGAAGACACCACATACCAGAATCTCTGGGACACATTTAAAGCAGTCTCTAGAGGAAAATATATAGCAATAAGTGCCCACATGAGAAGAAAGGAGAGATCTAAAATTGACACCCTATCGTCAAAATTGAAAGAACTAGAGGAGCAAGATCAAAAAAACTCAAAACCTAGCAGAAGACAAGAAATAACTAAGATCAAAGCAGAATTGAAGGAGATAGAGACACGAAAAACCCTTCAAAAAATCAATAAATCCAGGAGCTGGTTTTTTGAGAAGATCAACAAAATAGATAGACCACTAGCCAGACTAATAAAAAAGAAAAGAGAGAATAACCAAATAGATGCAATAAAAAATGACAAAGGCGATATCACCACAGATTCCACAGAAATTCAAACCATCATCAGAGATTATTACAAACAACTCTATGCACATAAATTAGAAAACCTGGAGGAAATGGATAAATTCCTGGACAGCTGCCTCCTGCCAAGCCTAAACCAGGAAGAAGTCGAAACCCTGAATAGACCAATAACAAGGTCTGAAGTCGAGGCAGCAATTAAGAGCCTACCACCCAAAAAAAGCCCAGGCCCAGATGGGTTCACAGCCGAATTCTACCAGACATACAAAGAGGAACTGATACCATTCCTACTGAAACTATTCCAAATAATCCAAAAAGAGGGAATCCTTCCCAAATCATTTTATGAGACCAACATCATCCTAATACCAAAACCTGGCAGAGACTCAACAAGAAAAGAAAACTACAGGCCAATATCCATGATGAACATAGATGCAAAAATCTTCAATAAAATAATGGCAAGCCGATTACAACAGCACATCAAAAAGCTTATCCACCATGATCAAGTAGGATTCATCCCGGGGATGCAAGGCTGGTTCAATATACGCAAGTCTATAAATGTAATTCACCACATAAACAGAACCAAAGACAAAAACCACATGATTATCTCAATTGATGCAGAGAAGGCCTTCGACAAAATTCAACAGCCCTTTATGCTAAAAACCCTCAATAAACTAGGTATCGATGGAACGTATCTCAAAATAATAAAAGCTATTTACGACAAACCGACAGCCAATATCATACTGAACGGGCAAAAACTGGAAGCATTCCCTTTGAAATCTGGCACTAGACAAGGATGCCCTCTCTCACCACTCCTATTCAATATAGTACTGGAAGTTCTAGCCAGAGCAATCAGGCAAGAAAAAGAAATAAAGGGTATTCAATTAGGAAAGGAGGAAGTCAAATTGTCTCTATTTGCAGACGACATGATTGTATATCTAGAAGACCCTATCACCTCAGCCCAAAAGCTCCTGAAACTGATAAGCAACTTCAGCAAAGTCTCAGGATACAAAATCAATGTGCAAAAATCACAAGCGTTCCTATACACCAATAACAGACTTAAAGAGAGCCAAATCAAGAACGAACTGCCATTCACAATCGCTACAAAGAGAATAAAATACCTAGGAATACAACTAACAAGGAATGTAAAGGACCTCTTCAAGGAGAACTACAAATCACTGCTCAACGAAATAAGAGAGGACACAAACAGATGGAGAAACATTCCATGTTCATGGTTAGGAAGAATTAATATCGTGAAAATGGCCATACTGCCCAAAGTAATATACAGATTCAATGCTATCCCCATCAAGCTACCAATGACCTTCTTCACAGAACTGGAAAAAACCACCTTAAACTTCATATGGAACCAAAAGAGAGCCCGCATAGCCAAGTCAATTCTAAGCAAAAAGAACAAAGCAGGAGGCATCACACTACCAGACATCAAACTCTACTACAAGGCTACAGTAATCAAAACAGCATGGTACTGGTACCAAAACAGAGATATAGACCAATGGAACAGAACAGAGGCATCGGAGGCAACACAACATATCTACAACCACCTGATCTTTGACAAACCTGATAAAAACAAGCAATGGGGAAAGGATTCCCTGTTCAATAAGTGGTGTTGGGAAAACTGGCTAGCCATATGCAGAAAGCAGAAAATGGACCCCTTCCTGACACCTTACACTAAAATTGACTCCAGATGGATTAAAGACTTAAACGTAAGACCTAACACCATAAAAACACTAGAAGGAAACCTAGGCAAAACCATTCAGGACATAGGCGTAGGCAAGGACTTCATGACCAAAACACCAAAAGCATTGGCAACAAAAGCCAAAATAGACAAATGGGACCTAATCAAACTCCACAGCTTCTGCACAGCAAAAGAAACAGTCAATAGAGTGAATCGGCAACCAACAGAATGGGAAAAAATTTTTGCAGCCTACCCATCTGACAAAGGGCTGATATCCAGAATTTACAACGAGCTAAAAAAGATTTACAAGAAAAAAACAAACAAGCCCATTCAAAAGTGGGCGAAGGACATGAACAGATACTTTACAAAAGAAGACATACATGAGGCCAACAAGCATATGAAAAAATGCTCATCATCACTGGCCATTAGAGAAATGCAAATCAAAACTACATTGAGATACCATCTCACACCAGTTAGAATGGCAATCATTAAAAAATCTGGAGACAACAGATGCTGGAGAGGATGTGGAGAAATAGGAACACTTTTACACTGTTGGTGGGAGTGTAAATTAGTTCAACCATTGTGGAAAACAGTGTGGCGATTCCTCAAGGACCTAGAAATAGAAATTCCATTTGACCCAGCAATCCCATTACTGGGCATATATCCAAAGGATTATAAATCGTTCTACTATAAGGACACATGCACACGAATGTTCATTGCAGCACAGTTTACAATAGCAAAGACCTGGAACCAACCCAAATGCCCATCGATGATAGACTGGACAGGAAAAATGTGGCACATATACACCATGGAATATTATGCAGCCATTAAAAACGAGGAGTTCGCGTCCTTTGTAGGGACATGGATGAACCTGGAAAACATCATTCTCAGCAAACTGACACAAGAACACAAAATCAAACACCACATGTTCTCACTCATAGGCGGGTGTTGAACAAGGAGAACACATGGACACAGGGAGGGGAGCACTATACATGGGGGTCTGTTGTGGGGGAGTGGGGGGGACAGCGGGGGGGTGGGGAATTGGGGAGGGATAGCATGGGGAGAAATGCCAGATATGGGTGAAGGGGAGGAAGGCAGCAAATCACACTGCCACGTATGCACCTAAGCAACAACCTTGCATGTTTTTCACATGTACCCCAAAACCTAAAATGCAATAAAAAAAAAAATAAATAAAAAAATAAAAACAAAAAAAAAAAAAATAAAAAAATAAAAATAAAAAAAAAAAAAAAAAAAAAAAAGAAGATATTTTGTCACCAAAAAAACTAATGCTCCATAAATTTCTTGAGGGGTTACTATTTCAGATGACTTCAAAGAAGGAAAGTGGTGCATGCAGTGTAATGCAACAGAACTGATAAAAACTAGCCAAGTCTAACATCAAGGGCATATGGCATGCCGATAGCATAAGAAACTATGAGGGAAACTGCTCTCTCTTCTACTTTTCTACTCAAATGGTGTATAGCAAAATTCACCCTTAACTGTTTGATTGAAATTCCAACTCTGCCACTTACAAGTAGTGTCATCTTTGACAAGTTGCTTAAACTTTTTGTGCCTCAGTGTTTTCATTTGTAAAATGGAGATATCCAAAGAATTAAATTGGCTAATAAGTGAAAAGGATGTAGAATAGTGCTTGTCACGTACTAAGCTTTCCATTAGTGTAACCACTACCACAACCACTTCCACAAAAAAACTAATTCCAAGCTGCAGTCAGAGACCAGTGAGCAGGGTGACCCCTAGAACTGTTTCAGGGAAACATTACATGTGCATGAAAATCCAAAGACTACAACAAGGGTAGTAATGAAAATACTTTTTTCCCCTAAAATTAAGGCATGTAAGAGAAAAGACAGAAGAAGAATGTGATTGAATCTGTGAAAAATTATTTGCTTGAATTCAGAAAGGTGGGGCGGGGTAGGCTTGGCATATGAATTCAATGTTAACAGCCGACCCATGGCCTACAGCTCCCACGCTGCAAGGATCTCAGTGGAACACTGAGGCTAAAGCAAAACTGGGAATGTTCCTAAAGTGGAAATACTTTTATTTGTAACTGCATTGCAGCATTTAGCTGGGAGAATGATGGATATGGCAGCCAGGGCCTATTCTATAAAACTTTTATCTGTTTTGATATTATAGTCTGCTATTTTCCCACAACTCATCACCCTCCTTCTCCTTACCACAGCATTTATACAAATTGCTATCATCTACTTATAAAATATATTTCTATTTATCCCTGAGAGCAAAAATGGTAACTATATAACAGTTTAAAATGGAGAGAAATTCTTAATGTTTACCGGAATACGTCAAATTCAACACAGTATGGTCAGGGAGCTATCAAGATCTTGAGCTTCTAGTTTGCTTGCTAGATTAGCAGACTGGTTGGGTAAAATGTTGGCCTTTACATCTCTTATTCAATGTTAAATAAATCCAATCTTTTGAAGTAAATACATAATAAAGACTGAGTGATACTATTGGCAGCTATGTCGAGTGACAGTATTTCTTTTCATTGATAGTTCTTGGTCAGGCTGATAAAAGCTTTCTCCAACTCAAAATATTTCGTCCTTTAAGAATATTATATTTAGCATCATGAACTTAATATTCCATTAAAATCAAAGCCCCAGTGAATTTACAAAAATTTTTTTTTGAGACAGACTTTCACGGTGTTGCCCAGGCTGGAGTGCAGTGGTGCAATCTCAGCTCACTGCAACCTCTGCCTCCTGATTCAAGAGATTCTCCTGTCTCAGCCTCCTGAGTAGCTGAGATTACAGGTGCCCACCACCACTCCTGGCTAATTTTTCTATTTTTGTTTTTTTTGTAGAGGAGAGGTTTCACCATTTGGCCAGGTTTGAATATATAAATTTCAATAAGGAACAAAGTAATTTAATTGTATCTGCTGACACTCTCCGTTAGTCCTTTTAGTTATTTAAATATTTATATTTTACATTTCATATATGATAAATGTATATAGCTCTTACAAACTAGAAGTCAAACATGTTTTACTTTTATATGGAGAGAAACAACTAATTTGTAGAGGAATAAAAGATATAAAGTTACTATTAACACATAAAAAGTGACCCATTTACCAATTTTAATTTTATGGATTGTATTATCTCTTTCATTTGAAGGGGATACAGTGATAAAACGTTAAAAATGTTACTAATCATTTATACTGCTAAAGTATGTTATCTGTGTAATATTTAGATTATGTAAAGATGAGACATACAGGAACTTAGAGTAAGATGATACACCCTCAGTCTCTGCTTAGAATGGACTACCAAAAAGGAGGGACATGCTATGTAATATGGTAGATCTTTAAACACTTTCAAATAACTAGTGCTTGGATTGTGGTTTAAGATATCATAGGAGGAAATACTTCATGACGATGAAAGAGAAGCTTAGGTTTTTTTGTCTCTGATGAATGTGAGACTGCAACTCAGCTCTATTTTATCGCTGTACTTGTATTCCTCGATTATGCAGAAACTAGAAGCTAACAATACTATTTTCTGGGTTATTTGGCTACTGGGGTTCTGAATGTAACCAAAGTTTAGCAATCAGATCCCCTTGCACGTGATTTAGAAGCCAGAAGTGAGGTGGGGGATGGGAAGAAACAGGGCTCCCAGCAACCATCCAGCTGTTACAGATCATAGAAGGTATCTCCTGATTAGGATATTTTCAACTCTTGTCATTTCCTGGTATTGGCAACTTTATTTTGGATGCCTGGAGCCTGTAGCTTCCTGATACAGGACTATCGTATAACTCTGGAAAACCCTCATGAAATCTTTATGATCTATATTTTCAGCCTTCTCCAAATTTGTATGCATTTTAGGAAGCAATGCCGTAGTAAGTAGTTAGGTGTTTTTATTATTAGAAATATTCAAGAAGATGCTGAATGATTACCAACACAGATATTGAGGGAATCATTGGATTAGTTAGTTTCTGAGGTCCTTTCCAATTCTGAGATGCTCCCTAAATAAGTTTCTTTTGATATGTCTCATAGTAATTCAATGCAAGTTCACTGAAAAGTCTGTTGTGAAATGATTTGTGGATTTAGTTTAACCCCAAATAGTAATGAAAATGAAAGCTTTAAAACACCAACAGTCTTCAGAGCAAAATTATTTGGAAAATTCCATATTCAATTTAATTTTTCTTCTCTATTCTTTCATTATTTCCCTGAAGGTTAAAATTTTATTCTGATCGGTTTAAATAAAATACAGGGGTCCTAAACTGTATGCTTTATATATAAGTCTGAGAAAAAATAAACTGGGTTTAGCTCTCCAAACCAGTAGACTTATCCATTTTTAATAAAACACCCATATAGTCTAATAAATAAATATGCATGTGTGTATGTGGTAGCATTAATGTTGAATTTTTATTATTTGTCATACTTGTTATTTACCTATCTGCTGATTTCAAGTCATATTATGTTACAATCCTTTTTATTAGGTGGCATGCTATTTAACTGCTTTGTGCAATTTAAAAGTCTTTTAAATCTATGCTTTTTCACTTAGCTTGTAGTCATTTAATTTTGATTTGTTAGTCTACAGAATTTACATTTTCTATTCAAAACCAATTTATAAATCAACTTGTTTGAACTGCAATTTCCGGTAACATATGATTTATTTGTTGATAAAATACTGCAGTGAATTTGTTTTTCTACTAGTTGATGAATAGTGTTATAGATGGATATGAGTTGATACATGTACCTTCTTTATAAACTGCAAATAGTATAAGAGATTGATATGTGCAAGATGTACTACTTTTTTTATTTTGTGTGTATCTATTGCTTTAATTTTAATAATCTGAAAATTCTTGCATAATACAGTATAGTGAGTAATACAATAAACACCTTTGTTCCTAAAAGCTAGATATATCAAATCAGAACATTTTACCATCTGTGCTTCAGATATTTGCTAAGAAACACTATGTTACAGATACATTTGAAGTTTCTACTTAATAATTCCTCTCCTTCCCTGGAGAAGGTTGGTGTTTGTTTACATATTATATTTATGATACACACACATTTAAAATCTGTGTATGTATTATATATTTTATGAAAGGTACTAATGTTTCATATTTTAAAAATTTATGTAAATGGCATTATACTTTCTATAGTGTTCTGCACTTTTATTGAATTAATGCTATTTATTTATTTAATTATTTATTATTTTTTTCCCATAAGTTATTGAAGTACAGGTGGCATTTGGTTACATGAGTAAGTTCTTTTCTGGTGATTTGTGAGATTGTGATGCACCCATCACCCAGACAGTGTACACTGCATCATATTTGTAGTCTTTTATCCCTCACTTCCTTCCCAATCTTTCTCCCAAGTCCCCACAGTCTAGCCTATTATTCTTATACCTTTGTGTCCTCATAGGTTCGCTCCCACATATCAGTGAGAACATACGACTATGTTTGGTTTTCTATTCCTGAGTTACTTCACTTAGAATAATAATCTCCAATTTTATCTAGGTCACTGCAATTGCTGTTGATTCATTCCTTTTTATGGCTAAGTAGTATTCCATTATACATATATATATACACACACACACACACACACACACACACACCACAGTTTCTTTGTCCACTCATTGAGATTGGCATTTGGGTTGGTTCCATGACTTTGAGATTATTAATTGTACTGTTGTAAACATGTGTGTGCAAGTATCTTTTTCATATAATGACTTCTTTTTCTCTGGGTAAGTCCCAATCGTGGGATTGCTGGATCAAATAGTAGCTCTACTTTTAGTTCTTTAAGGAATCTCCACACTGTTTTCCATAGTGGCTGTACTAGTTTACATCCCCACTATCAGTGTAGAAGTGTTCCCTGATCATTGCATCCATGCCAACATCTACCATTTTTGATTTTTTGATTATGGCCATTCTTGCAGGAGTAAGGTGGTATCGCATTGTGGTTTGATTTCATTTCCCTGATTTTAGTGATGTTGAGCATTTTTTCATATGTTGGTCATTTGTATATCTTCTTTTGAGAATTGGCTATTCCTGTCCTAAGCCCACTTTCTGATGGGATTGTTTGTTTTTTTCTTACTGATTTGAGTTTGTTATAGATTCTGGATATTAGTCCTTTGTCAGATATATAGAGTGTGAAGATTTTCTCCCACTCTGTGGGTTGTCTGTTTACTCTGCTGACTGTTCCTTAATGTGTAAAAGCTCTTTAACTAAGTCTTAACTATTTACCTTTGTTTTTATTGCATTTGCTTTTGGGTTCTTCATCATGAAATCCTTGCTTAAGCCAACGTCTAGAAGGATCTTCCCAATGTTATCTTTTAGAATTTTTGTAGTTTCAGGTCTTATATTTGAGTCCTTAATCCATCTTGAGTTGATTTTTTTATAATGTGAGAGATGAGGATCCAGTTTCATTCTCCTACATGTGGCTAGCCAATTATCCCAGCACCATTTGTTGAAAAGGGTATCCTTTCCTTACTTTGTTTTTGTTTGCTGTGTTGAAGATCAGTTGGTTTGTTTAAGTGTTTAGGTTTATTTCTGGGTTCTCTATTCTGTTCCATTGGTCTATGTGCCCATTTTTATACCAGTACCATGCTGTTTTGGTGACTATGGTTTTATAATATAGTTTGAAATCAGGTAGTGTGATGCCTCCAGATTTGTTCTTTTTGATTAGTACTGCTTTGCCTATGCAGGTTCTTTTTTTGTTCCACATGAATTTCACAATTTTTTTTTCTAATTCTGTGAAGGATGATGGTGGTATTTTGATGGGGATTACATTGAAATTGTAGATTGCTTTCAGCATTATGGGCATTTTCACAGTATTGATTCTTCCCCTCCATGAGCATGGGATGTGTTTCCATTTGTTTGTGTCATCTATGATTTCTTTCATACATAGTTTTTGTAGTTTCCCTTCTAGAGGTCTTCAATTCCTTGTTTAGGTATATTCTTGAGTATTTTATTTTTTGCAGCTATTGTAAAAGAGGTTGAGTTCTTGATTTGATTCTCCTCTTGGTCACTGTTGGTGTATAGACAGGATACTGATCTTTGTACATTAATCTTGTATCCAGAAACTTTGCTGAATTCTTTTATCAGTTTTAGGAGCTTTCTGGAGGAGTCTTTAGGGTTTTCAAGGTAAATGATCATATTATCATCAAACAGTGACAGTTTGACTTCCTCTTTACTGATTTGGATATCTTTTATTTCTTCTCTTATCTGGTTGCTCTGGCTAAGACTTCTGTTTCTGGGTTTTGGGGTGCAGGGGAGGCACAGCTCCCCTGAGAGGATGTTTTTCCAGGCTCTTGGTCCCTCACTCACCCAAGAATGGAAGAGGGGACCATGCTGGGTGTGGTGCACTTGTAAAGTAAATACTGGACCCAAAAAGTTTTGGCAGAAAGTGATTTATTTAGATAGAGAGAAAGAGAGAGAGAAACAGCTAGGTTTTACACTGAGAGAGAAGAAGGAAAAGCAGCTCTCACACTGAGTGAGAAGCATTCCCAGAGGGAGAAAACCAAGAAGGAAAGCTCCTCTCACACTGAGTGAGAGAATCCAGAAAGATGGAATCCAGGAGGGAAAAGCAGCTTCCATGAGAGTGGAAGGGGACCCCAGAGGGGGAAATCTGTCTGGCTGAGGGAGAAAAGGACTTTTAACCTGGGAGGAATTCCCACCTTCTCCAAGCCCCCTGGCCAATGAAACGAATTCCTTTAAACTTCTGCTGGAGTGATTGACTTTGATTATTTTCACATCTCCATGAAATTAAAACAAAGACTGTTTAGTCTCCCAGATGGAGAGAGGGGAGAGGGGCATTGGGAAGTTCTTGCCCTTGAAACTACAATCCCTTGTGAACCTGGAAAGAGAATACATTCCCTCACTTCCAGTACTATGTTGAAGAGGAGTGGTGAGAGTGAGCATCCTTGTCTTGTTCCAGTCCTCAGAGGGAATGCTTTCAACTTTTCCCAATTCAGTATTATGTTGGCTGTGGGTTTGCCATGGATTGGTTTTATTACATTGAGGTATGTCCCTTGTATGCAGATTTTGCTGAGAGTTTTAATCAAGAAAGAATGCTGGATTTTGTCGAATGCTTTTTCTGCATCTATTGAGGTGATCATGTGATTTTTGTTTTTATTTCTGTTTATATGATGTATCACATTTATTGACTTGCCTATATTAGACCATCCCTACATCCCTAGTATGAAACCCACTTGATCATGGTAGATTATGTTTTTGATATGTTGTTGGATTCGGTTAGCTAATATTTTGTTAACAATTTTACTATCTATTTTCATCAAGGATATTGGTCTGCAGTTTTCTTTTTTCTTTCTTGGGTATGTCCTTCCTGGTTTTGGTATTAGTGTGATACTGGCTTCATAGGATGAATTAGGGAGGGTTCTTTATCTTGTGGAATAGTGTTGAAAGGATTGGTCTTGCAGTTTATAGGTGTAAAGATGTTCACAGTAGCCTTGAATGATATTTTGTTTTCAGTGGTGTCAGTTGTAATATCTCTTGTTTAGTTTCTTAGTGAACTGATTTGGATTTTCTCTCTTCTTTTTTTGGTTAATCTTGCTAATGATCTATCAATTTTATTTATCTTTTCAAAGAACTACCTTTTTGTTTCATTTATCTTTTGTGGGTTTTTCTGTTTGCTTGTTTTAATTTCATTTAGTTCTGCTCTGATCTTGGTTATTTCCTTTCCTCTGCTGAGTTTGGGTTTGGTTTGTTCTTGTTTCTTTAGTTCCTTGAGGTGTGACATTAGAATGTCAGTTTGTGCTCTTTTAGTCTTTTTGATAGAGATGTTTAGAGCTATGAAGTTTCCTCTTAGCACCGCCTTTGCTGTATCCCAGAGGTTTTGACAGATTGTGTCATTATTGCCATTCAGACTGAAGAATTTTTAAATTTCCACCTTGATTTAGTTTTTGACACAATGCTCATTTAGGAGCAGGTTAATTTCTATGTATTTGCAAAGGTTCCTTTTTGAGTTGATTTTGCTTTATTCTACTGTGATCTGAGAGAGTGCTTGATATAATTTCAATATTCTTAAATTTATTGAGGGTGTTTTAGGGCCTCATATGGTATATCTTAGAGAAATTTCCATGCACTATTGAATAGAATGTGTATGTGGCTGGATGAAATGTTCTGTGTATATCTGTTAAGTCCATTTGTTCCAAAGCATATTTTAAATCCATTGTTTATTTGTTGACTTTCTGTCTTGATGACCTGTCTAGTGCTGTTAGTGGTGTACTGACATCCCCCACTATTGTGTTGCTATCTATCTCATTTCTTAGGTTTATTAATAATTTTTTAAATAAATTTGGAAGCTCCAGTGTTAGGTGCATAAATGTTTAGGATTGTGATATTTTCCTCTTGGACAAGGCCCTTTACCATTATATAATGTCCCTCTCTGTCTCTTTTAACTGCTGTTGCTTTGTCTGAAATAAGAATAGCTACCCCTTCTCGCTTTTGGTGTCCATTTGCATGAAATGCCTTTTTCTACCCCTTTACTTTAAGTTTATGTGAGTCCTTATGTATTAGGTGAGTCTTCTGAAGGCAACAGAGAGTTGTTCGGTAAGTTCTTATCCATTCTGTGCTCTATATCTTTTAAGTGGAGCATTTAGGCCATTTACGTTCTATGTTAGTAGTGAGATACGAGGTACCATCGCATTCATTGTGCTGTTGTTGCCTGTGTACTTTTTTTTTTATTTTGTTTTTGTTTTTTAACTTGTATTTTTGTTTCATAGGTCCTGTGTGATTTATACTTTAAAGAGGTTCTGTTTTGATGTGTTTCCAGGATTGGTTTCAAGATTTAGAGCTCCTTTTAGCAGTTCCTGTAGTGGCGGCTTAGTAATGGCGAATTATCTCAGCATTTGTTTGTCTGAAAAAGACAGTATTTTTCCTTCATGTATGATGCTTCATTTTGCTGGATAGAAAATTCTTCACTGATAATTGTTTTGTTTGAGGAGCATGAAGATAGGGCTCCAAACCGTTCTAGCTTGCAGAGTTTCTGCTGAGAAATCTGCTGTTAAACTGATAGATTTTCCTTTGTAGGTTACCTGGTGATTCTATCTCACAGCTCTTGATTCTTTCCCTTAACTTAACCTTGGATAACCTGATGACAATGTGCCTATGCAATGATTTTTTTTGTGATGAACTTCCCAGGTGTTATTTGTTTTCAAAGAGGTCTTCTTTGAAATAAAACTTCTCTAGCAAGGCCAAGGAAGTTTTCCTCAATTATTCCCCCAGATATGTTTTCCAAGCTTTTAGAATTCTCTTCTTCCTCAGGAACACTGGTTATTCTTAGGTTTGGTCATTTAACATAATCCCAGACTTCTTGGAGGCTTTGTTCACATTTTCTTATTTTTTTTTCTTTATCTTTGTTGGATTGGGTCAATTCGAAGACTTAGTCTTTGAGCTCTGAATTTCTGTCTTCTACTTGTTCATTTCTATTGCTGAGACTTTCCAGAACATTTTGCATTTCTGTAAGTGTGTCCAGTGTTTCCTGAAGTTTTGATTGTTTTCTCTTTAAGCTATCTATTCCCTTGAATATTTCTCCTCTCACTTCTTGTATTGTTTTTGGGATTTCCTTGCATCGGCTTCACCTTTCTCTGGTGCATCCCTGATTAGCTTAATAACTAACCTCCTGAATTCTTTTTCAGGTAAATCAGGGATTTCTTCTTGGTTTGGATCCATTGCTGGTGGACTAGTGTGATTTTTGGGAGGTGTTAAAGAGCCTTGTTTTGTCATATTGCCAGGGCTGGTTTTCTGGTTCGTTCTCATTTGGGTAGACTCTGTCAGAAGGAAGGTCTAGGGCTGAAGTCTGTTGTTCAAATGCTTTTGTCTCATGGGGTGTTCTCTTGACACAGTACTTTCCTCCTTTTCCTATGGATGTGGCTTCTTGTGAGCCAAAGTGCAGTGATTGTTGTCTCTCTTCTGGGTCTAGCTACCCATCAAGTCTACTCAGCTCTGAGCTGGTACTGGGGGTTGTCTGTGCAGAGTCCTGTGATGTGAACCATCTATTGATCTCTCAGCCTTGGATACCAGTGCCTATTCCAGTGGAGGTGGCAGGAACTGCAATGGACTCTGTGAGTGTTCTTAGTTTTGGTGGTTTAATGCTTTATTTTTGTGCCGGTTGGCCTCCTGCTGGGAAGTGGTGCTTTCCAGAGAGCACCAGCTGTGGTAGTATGAAGAAGAAACAGTGATGGGTGAGGACCTAGAACTCCCAAGAGTATATGCCCTTTGTCTTCAGCTACCAGGGTGGGTAGGGAAGGACCATCTGGTGGGGCAGTGCTAGGCATGTCTGAGCTCAGATTCTCCTTGGACAGGTCTTGCTACAGCTGCTATGGGGATGAGGGTGATGTTCCCAGGTCAATGGAGTTGTGTACCTAGGCAGATTATGGCTGCCTCTGCTGAGTCATGCAGGTTGTCAGTGAAGCAGGGGGGAAAGCCGGCAGTCATAGGCCTCACCCAGCTCTCACACAAACTGAAGGGCCTGTCTCACTCCCACTGTGCCTAATACCTCCAAATCTATTTCCAGGTGGTGGGTGAGCCAGGTTTCAGAACTTGCCCCAGGCAACCTGCCTCCCATGCAGTAAAAGAAAAGGGCTAGTTATTCTCCTGCCTGTGGAGTCTGCACACTGGATTCACGCTGTTCCCCCAAGTTCTGGTCAGGAGGCTTCTCATCTGGTTCAGCTTGTGACACAGTTCAGCTGGAGATTTCCATCTCCCTGTGGTGTTCCTCCTGCCTAGCCCCCTCTCTTCTGGCCACCCTCCTGATGGATCCCTATGGTGCTAGGTAGGAATGGACTGCTAGGGGACCCAGCAAGCTCTCAGGGCTTTTCTGCTGCTTCCTCTATCCCTGTATTTTACTAGCCTCCCTAAATCAACTCGGCTCCAAGTAAGGTAGGAAACTTCTTCCACAAACAGACCTTCAGTTTCTTCAGTGCAAGTATGCGTTTAGGAGAGGAGGCTTTCCCTTTCCCACTTCCGCAGTTGAGGCACTCACAGTACTTGGGAGTGTCTCCTGGGTTCTGCAGGAGCAGTCCCCCTCCTTCAGAGGGTCTGTGGGTCCTCTCAAGATCACTGGTTTGTTCTTACACTCATTCTGGAGCTAAAATTCACAATGCAAGCCTCCACACGCTGCTCCATCTGAGTCATAGCTGCAATCTAGTCCTGCCTCCCGTCCACCATGATGATCCATATGACCTTTTAAAAGTTGTATCTCTCAAACCCAGAAATGAAATACTAGAAATAAACAAAACCTGGTATTTTTAAAGTCATGACTTATATAGGACTATCCTCCAGAGCTATTATTCACCATTGTATTAAAAATGCAGAAGCATTTGGACATACAGGAAAAAGAAATGAGGTACACATATTAGAATGCAAGAGGCAATCAATTTCATAATTATATCTGATGGTAGAAATACCTTTCTAAAAAAGAAGTCCAAGAAAATAAACTAGAACACTGTTAAAACATTACAACTAAAATATTAACCCAATGAAGTTGCTGTATACTGTTGAGCAATCAGGTGTTGAAGTGGTCAATTAGGACAAACAGCCAAACTGAAAGTAACAATGTAGCTTTTATACACTTACTGCAACAGTGCAAGCAACAGGCAGAGTCCCTGGCTCTCCGGTGTTACATTTGTCTCCACAGAATGCAAATGGAAGAATGTCAGGTTGATGCAATGCAGATAGGAAGAATTGTCTCACTGCCAAGGAGCCCCAACCAAAGGCTTCTGCCTCTGTAAGGACTCTTGGAACAGGGAGAAGAGAGGAAAGGGCTGAGAGTGGAAAGGAACTGAGTTAAAGTAGAAAAACGTACCTCAGCTGAGACTCCCACCAGAGAGCTCTTGGTGAGGACACTTGAGAAGTATCTCAGTCGAGTCTTCAATACAGCCAACTTTGAAAGGAGGTGGTTGGGCTAGGAATGCAGATGTATAACAGCATGGTTGGACTGGGAGTGGAGTATTGAGTCCTGAACTGCAGCTTCCTCCAGAAAACTGTAAGGCACCAGCTTGGCACACCAAATTTGGTGTGGCAAGTTTCACTTTCCCTACTGAAAGTTGCCAGGCAAAACCTTGTAATTGCCAATGGTCAGTCCTGAAAGATCATAGGTACAATTTTTGGCCCTAAACCAGGCCAAAATTATCAAACTATTATTTTACAGTGTTAGATTATTACATTGTAATAATGTTACACTGTTACATTATTATTAGAAAATAATAATGTTTTCACTGAATATTAAAGCATTAAGATTGCATTACCCAAGATAATTTCCATTCTGAATACCTTATTGTATATATTCCCTTCTGTTCACATATTTTATATATATGTGTGTATATATATATACATGCACACATATATGTATATACAAATTGTTTTACCAAAATGAGATCATATTCTTTCTATGCTCTTTTGTAACCTGCCTTTTGCAACTAATGATTTCTATCACTCTTTGAAAATAAATTTTTATCTTAGCATTTTAATAGATGCTTTGTCTAAACCTGTATCTAATTAACAACCACATGTTGCATCTTACCACCAGCCACTCAAGTCTCTTCTAGAGTGGTCCCCTTTTTATTAAAAAACATATATATTTTTATATGTACATTTAACATATACCTATTAATTATACACACACATACCCACACATATATATAAAATTAATATATCAATAGGAGCAGGGGAGAGTGATTAGTGAGATGCTAGTTTAGATATGATGATCATAAGACTCCTTTCTAAAGGGATTGCACTTTGACAAATACTTCAATGATAGTAATGTCATGTGTTTTTAACTTAAGTATTAGACATTTTATAGCTATAGGGTACTCATATGTAATGTGTTCCAACCCAGTTAATACCAATAACTATTGCCACAAGACATTATTTCAAAAAACAGGTGTTAACACATAAAAGAAAGGATCGCTTCTAGTACTAATGTATATAGGAACAATAATTAGGTTGTCTTTGATGTACTCTTTGAGGCCATATTTCATTACATGTACCAGGCTATTTGTATAATCTTATGATTAAAGTATTAAAAGATAGTATGTAAGTCTCTTTCTGTTGTAAGTACCTAAAATGTCATTTTGAAAGAATTTTTTCAAATGAAATTAAGAAGTTTAATGTTTTAAATAGTAGCTTTTTCTGTGTGTAATGCCTCAATATTTCAAGAAGCCAAAAACTAAATGCTCTTTTGCTTTATATAACAGTTTATTCATAGACTTGCCTGACACCTTGGAGTTAAAATGAGCTGGTGGTTTCATTCTCAATATCTGATTGCCTTTAGCATCTTGTTTCTGAAGAAATTGGATCAACTGAAATAAGATAAGTTTTTTTTTTTATAAGAAGCATTGCAAGAACTTTCCTTGGTCCTAACCATTTTCACATCTACTTTCACAGGGAAAAGAAATGGAGTCAGCTACCAGCACTAGCATTAGAGGCTGGGTTAACATTACTTGCAGGCTAGAGAGTCCTGTTTCCATAGAAATGAAGTCTGGATTGTTGAAAATAGGAGACAGACTTTAAAACCAATGTGTCCTCTCAATGGTGAAAAAATTGTGCAGATGTATGTTCATGTTTCCAGACCAAAGAGGTTGAATAATTCCATGTGTTGAGCTTTCCATTGTGATCTGAAAGATTATGGGTGAAAAGTAAAACTTTCATAAATTTTCATTAGAGGAGTATGGGCATATTAGTCTACTAACAATGACATAAGATAGCTATAATGCTTCCTAAGAGGCCAGAACCATCAAAGCTTTCTGTTTATTACATTGTGAAAGCTTTAATATACTTAGTCTGCAATTTATAATGTATTCTCTTGAGAGATGACAGAAAGCTGGCATTTTAAAAGGAGTAGAAACATTATCATCTCTTCAAGATTGAAGTCAAACATTGAACGTATATATAGTCCTATTTGTTTGCTGATTTTGACAGGTTGAAATGAGAGAATGCAATTGCAATTTACTTGTATTGATATAAAGTTTAGTTCGAGAAACTTAACATTATCTGTACTTTCATATGTACTTGTATTTTGAAATATAACTTAACCGAAGTTTGTTTTAGTGGATCAGACCATTTTTAATAGCCTATTAAGTATTGCAGAATGGGGCAAATAAAACCTAAGTATCAAATTTTCAGATAACTAGAATAAATATGAGAACAATGGAGAGAATAATCTCATGTGCTATGTCTCTGCCTATATACCATATTTTAAATTATTTATCTGAGATATAAAGTTGTAAATGTATTCATGTTTCTTCTTTTTTTCATTTTACATGACTGGGAGGATTACTGGTTGAATGCTTTCTTGAAGTTTTAACAGAGAATAAACATTTCCATAGCAGTATTCGGTTTGTTTTGAGCTAATGCATACCTTTTTATTCCTTAAAAAACAGTAGCCGAATTACTGATTTTGATCACTGCTGTATGATATTTACTGAGTCTACATTTGTTATACTTGGAAATGATAGCGGTCGTTAAGTCATGAATGTATAAAACGTTTTTCATTAACATTTGGAACTATGAAAAGCAGGTTGAAAATTATGCAGTCAAATTAATTCAAAATTTAAAAATTAATATTATCTAGTTAAGTTTTCTATTCATACTTGCAACCAATCTTAAGTTGATTTAAAATAATTATAACTCCTATTTTATGTTTGGTTTTTTAAAAAATCTAACAAACAAGAACTAAGTTACTTATCATTGGAGTTCCAATGTTAGTTAGGTCTCAGCATTTTATAATTATAATTTCCTAAGATGTTACTTTAAATAGTAGAGGTGAGGTGATGTTAATAGAGGAAAAATCCATGACCATCTATAATATTAACATCAGTGAGACCTGATGTTTGCGATTTCTTTGACTATTCCACTAGTAGGGATTTGATGACCATTTGATATTCCAATTTGCTTCATAGTGTTATTTTAATCCAAAATGATTAAACTTTCACAAGATTGAGCCAAATATTTTAAGCCTGCAGTTCTAGGATAAATAAGTGCTCAGTTATAGAGAAGTATAGGTGACTAGCCTTCGTTTAGAATCTACATGACTCTCCTGTGTTTATGACTGGAGCCATCACAAAGAAATTTGTCACATGCACTCATTGTAGAAATGCTAGAATATATTTTTTCACCATCCTGTCTTCATTAGTGCTTCTGGATCTTTTCCAGATAGTTAGTGCTTATCAAGCTTGTATAATCTGCTAAATGTATAGATGAGCAAAATTGCCAAATGAGAGATAGCCAGAATCCAGGAGGAGAAATAAAAACAAGTCCTTAAGTGACACATCTTTTTATTATGCTTTATTAGATAAATATGAGCATTTTACACAAAGCCCTAAATAAAATTAATCTCTGCCTAGCTCTTTAAAATTCTCTCCTGTCACTATTCTTCAGATATCCTAAAATTCCATTTTTCAAAAAATGTTTGAGCATATTCAAAATTATGTATATAGAATACAGTTTGAATAAGGCATTTTCCTTAATGGCATTTATTTTCTAGGGGGAGGTGGTCAAGATAGAAATGAAAACATAAGATAATTTCAAATTGTGATAAATAATAGTAATAAAATAATTACAGAATTATTAATTAATTAGTTACTTGATCAAGGAATGGATTCTAAGGATGTGGGTCTTTCAAGTAAATGACCTATAAATATAACTTGAATAATGAGAAAGATGCAGCCTGGGACGTGTGGAGAGAATCTAGGGAGAGAATGAAAGGAGAGAAAAGTATTCTGATATTGCAAGGTTGCCATACCCAAAAGATAGAAAAAAAAAAGGCTCATGTGACAGAAGAATATTGGGCTGGAGATGGTGGAAAGACAAAGATCGTGTAGATTAGGGTATATGAGCGATGGATATCAGTACCAGCGTTGAGGAGAGCTAGTTTGTATTCCCCACTCCAGAACTACAAAATTAGAATCTGTAGGGGTGGTTCTTGAAATCCGTGCTTTACCAAACTTTATGGATTTTCGTGCATCCTAAAGTGTGAATTAGCATGGAGATATATACAATTGTGGGAGTGATTACTTAGATGATGGTTGATTTTGGAATTTAGTGTAGTTTAAGAGAGCTATCTTTGAAAAGAGGTTACAGCAAGGAATCTGTGTGTCTTTAAAAGTACTCTGGTTTCTGTAGGAAGGCATTATTGAAGCAAGAGAGACTAGGTTGAAGGCAATCACAGTATTGTAATTGACAAATGACTTTGGCATGAACTAGATTGGATTCATTGATGATAAAAAAAATTGTATTTATTTTTTCTGAAAAGATTGAAGGGTGAATTGGATGTTGGGTAAAAGAAAATACTAGAAACCAAGACTCTTTTCAATGGCTGTGGTTGATTGGGTAATTTACCAAGATGGGAATAATTGAAAGATGAACAGGTATGATGGAGAAAAATCAGGTAATTGAGTTCAATTGTGTACCTGTTCAGTTTGAGAGGTATCCAAGCTTATGTATCAGTATAGTATATTCCATATAGTGTCTAGGATGCAGTTTCAGTTCTTATAAGTCATTAACAAGAACCCTTCAAAAGGATAAAATATCTGAATAGACATTTCACCAAAGAATATATATACATGGCAAAGACATAAAGGACACACAGAAAAAGATGCTCAAAGTCCTTAGTCGTTAGGTAAACATAAATATAAACCAAAATAAAACATTAATATCCACCCACCACAAAGACTGAACGTTCTTCTTAGAGTGACAATGCTAAGCTGAGGTAAGGATGTGGAGCAACTCGGAACCTCAGTTATTTTAAGTGTGTATGCAAACTTCTAAAGAGAAATATTAATTTGTCTTCAAAGGAACGAAGCTGAGAATGACATCAGACCTCGAAGAATGCTGGAAGAATTTGAAGTAGGTTATTTGGTATTATGAGTCAAAATTATTTTAAAATAAAGTTTTATTACATATGGTCAAATGGCTAATAATGTTCCAAATTTAAAATATAAAGACAGATTTCTTTACACATACAATGATTGAAAAATCTAGTATACACAGTCTTTTTCTGAAAAAAGAATATTACTCTTTCTAGTTCAGCAAAACAACAAAGAGGACTCCAACAAAGAGAAAAGTAGAGGTTTAAGAATAATTCAGTATTAACCGAAACAGCATAGTATTGGTACCAAGACAGATATATAAACCAATGGAACAGAACAGAGACCTCAGAAATAACACCACACATCTACAACCATCTGATCTAAAACAAACATGACAAAACAAGCAATGGGAAAAAGGATCTATTCAATACATGGTGCTGAGAAACTGGCTAGCCATATGCAGAAAACTGAAACTGGATCCCTTCCTTCACCTTATACAAAAATTAACTCAAGATGGATTATAGACTTTAATGTAAAACCCAAAACCATAAAAATCTTAGAAGAAAACCTAGGCAATACCATTCATGACATAGGCATAGGCAAAGTCTTCAAGACAAAACCTCAAAAGCAATCACAACAAAAGCCAAAATCGACAAACAGGATCTAATTAAACTAAAGAGCTTCTGCACAGCAAAAGAAACTAGCATCACAGTGAAGAGGCAACCTACAGAATGGGAGAATATTTTTGAAATCTACTCATCTGACAAAGGTCTAATATCCAGAATTTACAAGGAACTTAAACTAATTTACAAGAAAAATACAACCCCATCAAAAAGTGAGAAAAGGATATGAACAGACACTTCTCAAAAGAAGACAGTTATGTGGCCAACTAACATGAAAAAAGGACCAACATCACTGATCATTAGAGAACTGCAAATCAAAACCTCAATGAGATACCAGCTCAGGTCAGTCAGAATGGCAACTATTAAAAAGTCAAGAAGCAATAGATGTTGGTGAGGCTGTGGAGAAGTAGGAACACTTTTGCACTGTTGGTGGGAACATAAATTAGTTCAACCATTGTGGAAGACTGTGGTGATTCCTCAAGGATCTAGAACCAGAAATACCATTTGACCCAGCAATCCCATTACTGGGTATATGCCCAAAGGAATATAAATCATTATACTATAAAGAGAAATGTACACATATGTTTATTGCAGCACTATTTACAATAGCAAGCATGGAATCAACCCAAATGTCCATCAATGAAGACTAGATAAAAAAAATGTGGCACATATACACCATGAAACACTATGCAGCCGTCAAAAGGAATGAGATCATGTCCTTTTCAGGGACATGGATGAAGTTGGAAGCCATCATCCTCAGCAAACTAACACAGGGACAGAAAACTAAACACCTCATGTTCTCGCTCATAAGTGTGAGTTGAACAATGAGAACACATGGACACAGGGAGAGGAACAACACACACCAGTTCATATTGGGGGTGGGGGTGGGGGGTGAGGGGAGGGAACTTAGAGGATGGGTCAATAGGTGCAGCAAACCACCATGGCATATGTATACCTATGTAACAAACCTTCACATTCTGCACATGTATCCTGGAATTTAAAACAAAATTTAAAAAAGAGTAATTCAGATCAGCAATGAGATGAAATCCTAGATGACAGACATGCAACAGGCTACAGTAAAATTAGTCCAAATCATGTAAGGAAAACCCCATGAGAATGTCCTAAGGAAGAAAATGAATAGTGTCATAAAAAAACCTGTTTGTTATTGGTAAAAAGGCTGAATGCAATGAGGAGTGGAATAAAGCAAGTACTTCTTTTGTAGTATTATTAAAAGTAAATGAACAAGCTTGAGATATGAAAACCAGAAAATCAGTTATGAGCATGATCAGTGACGTGGAACACTTTTCCTTGATAATAGTAGATAAATTAAAAGGATAATTTAAACAGTAATTCCCATATGTTGCCCTTCCTATCTGTTCTTCCTTCCATTTTTT
The DNA here is from genome assembly GCF_030222135.1 of Aotus nancymaae. Taxonomy (NCBI): domain Eukaryota; kingdom Metazoa; phylum Chordata; class Mammalia; order Primates; family Aotidae; genus Aotus; species Aotus nancymaae. Next base: position 18,670,490 of record NW_026988476.1, on the reverse strand, counting down.
AATAATGGTACCTTTGAACAGCAAATACTTAATGACTATTGTTAAAAGATAAACTTGGGCACATTAAAATTTTAAAGAGTTTAATTGAACAATGATTTCTGAATCAGGCAGCTCCAAACCACGAGTGGTTTGAGCTCCACTAAAATGGTGCAAGGGAAAAACTTTTTAAGTGTGTGAGGAAGCAAGACAAAAATACATATGATTGGTTAAAGTGAAAAGTCCCTAGTGAGATTACACGTTAATTCACAGATTTTAATTGGTAAAATGTCTAGTTAGAATTTAGTTGGCAGTTTCTTGTCAGTTAAACTTGAGTTTTATTTTCCTAGATTACGACCATTCACAGTGAGTTGAGTTTTGCTTTGCTTACGTAGAAACTCAGGATACTAGAGCTGCACCATTGTGATGGCATTACAATGAATTACTCTAACAACATAAAATAATATCTTCTATCTTATATGTTCAATCCCAGTACTGATTTCCACAAAAGATAACACATAAGAGCAGTGATTTCAATCTTTGAGTTAACATATGGAGAAACTAGGAAGACAGTTTTTGTTATAGAACAGAATGCAAATACTATAACAGTAATAATAACATGGGGATGAAGATGGCCTTAGGGCTCTGCCAGAGAAGCAGCAGTTCATGCTCTCTCTCTCTCTTACACACACACACGTGCACGTGTATGTATATACATATATTATGTACAAATTACAGTGTATTAAAGGACTGGCTAAGCAAATCTAAAGTCCATAGGGCAGGCAGGCAAGCAAGAAGGGAAGACATAGACTGTCTGCAATCCTATGAGTATGAGATAAAGTTTGGAGTCTCTCTAGTCCATCCTAGCAAGGCAGACTTGTATAACTGTATCATAAAGTAACCATGGGAGTATCATTGCATCATCTTTGCCATACTCTATTTATTATAAATGAAGCAGGGTTGTGAGATACTTTTAGAAAGTGAAACACCATGTTAAATATAAAGTCATTTGAAAATAAGGTTCCTTTTACTCCTTAAAGAAATGTCTTTATTTTGTAATCACTGGACTATATCTTTGTAGTTTAAAGCAGAGAAAGGGATCATTAAGTGATGGAAAATTCCAGAACAATTACTGATACTGAAAAACAAGCACCATAAAATTATAGAAATCTAATTTTGCTCTTGGAAAGGCTCCTTAGCAGCTATTCACTTCTAATCAGCCTGAAGTTGTAATGAATAGAATAATAAGCACCATTAGAATAATTCACTATTCATCAAGAATAATAAACCACTTAGAATAACAAGGCTAAAATAATAAGCCAATGCTTAAATCATGAAAAAGAAATAGGAGGAAAAAAAGGGGATTCTCAGAGGTGTTGAACTTACTGCTGTTGTGAGCTACTGAGCTCCTCTAATGTGTTGAATTGTTTATTAACCTATTCTGCATTCCACCACCTCTGTATCTGCCTCATTATCACTCCATGTCGTTTGTAGATCACCTATACCAGACTAATAGAGAGATTAGAGAGAGAGAGAGAGAGAGAGTTTCCAAGGCTCCACCCTAACTGGGACGATTCTTCTTACTATTTGACTTCCATGCCATTTGCTTCTGCTGTCCTTTCCACCTATAATGGGATTGATTTCTAACTTCAGCTGTCAAAAATATGCCAATTATTCAAGGTTCAGATCAATATCTACTTCCTTCTTTACCCATCTCAGATCCATTTCCTTACCCATTTACCCTCCCTGGTCCAAGTGAGAGCAGGATTCAGAGAATCTTTGAAACAAAAGATACCTTAAAGATTACTTAACCCAACTTCTTTGGTCTAAGACAAAGAAACAAAGAAAAAAATATTAAGATTTCCTTTAAGGGAAGATCTGCTTTCCAAACAAGTAATGATAAAGTTGCTCTTAACAGGGAACAAAATAGATATGTATGAGTGTGACTTATATGACTATTACTTTTTTATAGACTTTCTTTTTTTTTGGAGACGGAGTTTTGCTCTTGTTACCCAGGCTGGAGTGCAATGGCACGATCTCGGCTCACCGCAACCTCCGCCTCCTGGGTTCAGGCAATTCTCCTGCCTCAGCCTCCTGAGTAGCTGGGATTACAGGCATGCGCCACCATGCCCAGCTAATTTTTTTTTTTTTTTGTATGTTTAGTAGAGACGGGGTTTCACCATGTTGACCAGGATGGTCTCGATCTCTTGACCTCATGATCCAGCCACCTCGGCCTCCCAAAGTGCTAGGATTACAGGCGTGAGCCACCGCGCCCGGCCTACTTTTTTATAGACTTTCTAAAAAAGATGTCACTTTAAATTAGAAATATACAGACATAAATATGTTATATTTGGTCCTTTGTATTGCTTATAAAGAAGTATGAACCCTAAGGAGATGCTGAAAATAGAGGAGAGAATTTTAGGTACTTTTCCAAGCCATAGATTCAGTGATGTTTTCTAGTTCGAGGACTCGCCCCTCTCAGAAGCTTTGTAAATCAACTGACCACTCTGTGATCCTCTTTAGCTCTCTACTCTCTATCTATCTATCTAATCTCTTTCAGTAACACCTGAAAAGGAAGTTGTATAAGTTAATGAGATGATTTCAGTATTTTGAAAAATATGTTCTAAATGTGCATAAATATGAAATATCTGTAAAATTAGCCCCATCATCCTCCTCAAATATTTGAGTTTCTTTAAGTATACCACTCAGTGAATTTTAATTTGGTAAAGGATTTTTACCTCCTTTAAGTTAACCATGTTTGTATTCCTGAAGAGGCATATAATTTAGAATCCCCATAAAAAAACTATGAGTTAAAAACTCTATATTTAGACAAGAAAAAACAAATAATACCATTCTGAGGTGTGCTCATATAATATTTAAGAACATATTATTTATATAATAATTGAGATCTGATTACATTTTATAAAGGAAATCTGTAGATAATTTTATCAAATAAAAAGCATGACCCTCTGGGAAGGAAAAAGTTATTTCAGAATCTTTCACATGGCTCCAGTGTGGAATAGAGAAGTATTGGATTATTTGGTCTTTGAATACAACTTGGATAGTAAAAGCAAACAGGTTCTTTTGACAGACATAATAAGTCCATCAGTACTAATTCCTATACAGTTTAACACATAATGGACTGCACTGAAAAAAAAGTTAGTAAAGGAAGAAGTCTTTTTAGTTATAAATTAGGAAAATAACTTCCTTGTTTGAAACTGTTTCAGACTGGTCTTTCCTTTTTCTTTTATTAATTTTTTTCTTCACTTTCAGTTCAATTAATTCAAAGACCAGTCTTATTGCAAATTTTTAATCCACTCTTGTTCTCTATTCTTGATAATCTCATGCATGAATGTGTCAGAAAATATGTGTTTCTAATAATATTCTAGTGAGTGCATAGATTTCTGAAAAATGTGAAAGGCCCACCATAATGAAATGAAAACCATTTTGGCAAAGACTACAATTAGATTATCAAGTAACAAATAATATCGTTATTACATGTTAGCATTTTATATGACCTAATAAAGAGAAACAAATATACTTTTTATAAAAAACATACTGAGCTTTAATTTTTTTTCTCTACAAAATATGTTTTATTTTTTAAGAGTTCATTGGCTGAAGAAGCCCTGGGCAATGTTCCTGCAAAGTTGTGCTTATAGACAATGTAAAAAATCTTCTTATTTTCCAGATCTAGTTTTAGCTAAATATATCATTCTCAGAATGAAAAACTGTGCACTGGATGGTTTAGTTTGGTTATCTCCAGATTTCTAAGTAGTGCCTTTCATCACTACTAACTTATGTGAAAAATTAATAAGAAGATAATTTTGGAAAGTAAAACACTCAAAGGTTTGGGTGTATCTACAAATAGAGGTAAGAAGCATAGGTGATCTTTTTCTCTTTCCCTTCTCTCCTCCCTCCCCTCTCCCCCCCTCCACTCCCTTCTACTCTCCTCCTTTCCCTTCCCGTCCCCTCTTCTTCCATTCCCTATACTGCGGGGGTAATGTGTACTCTAAATACAGTCAGAATGAAATGGCAGCACCCCAAGGAATAGAAACAAGATTATCTAGCTAATCAGCACCTTGGGAATAGCAGAAATTTGAGGAACAGTGACTACAAAACATTTCCTTTTGGAAAGCTGGCTAGTCCAACTTCTCTGAAAACCATCTTGCCAATTTAAACATAAAGCTCTAAGGGTAAATAAGGATCTTTCTTGGGTGAGAAATTAACTGAAAAGGGTATTAGAGGAGGGCCTAGACATGTCAGTAGAAATTTGATAAACAGGAAGGGGTAGGAAACCTTATATACAGGAAATATATTATGCAATGCAAAAAAGTATAAAGAAACCCTATTAAAATTAAATATGGCTGAAGCATTGGATGTATGGTACATCTCTTTATTATGTAAAAAAATATTTAATTTATTTTTAGTGTTCTTTAGATCATGAGATAGGTGCTAGGCGTAGAATGCTGTAATGGTGGAAAGTTTGCAAGTGATCAGGTAATGAGTGGAAGTGTCAAGTGTTGTCATGGGTGCAATGATAACCCATAGGAGGGATGTTTAAGTTGGTCTTGTGGGGCTTGGGAAGGCTTTTCAAAAAGGTTTTATTCACTTTAACACCTCAGAATGGTATTATTTGTTTTTTCTTGTCTAAATATAGAGTTTTTAACTCATAGTTTTTGTTTAATCACTCTCAACAACACCTACCCCTCCCTTAAAATGTTGTGCATGTCTCAAATAAAAGAAATCCCTCAAGACATGCTATGGATAAATAAATGTATGCACATATCAGCCCTTTCAGTTAAGATTATACTGCCTATTTTTATAAAACTGATTTTTTTAGTACTTCTTAGAGAATAGTATCTTAACAAGGCTCATTCTCATCTGAGTAGGCTACATCTTGCAACCAATTTTCTGTCTTTTGTACAGCATGCTTGTTTGTTTAAAATTTTTTGTAAAAAGAGAGACATTGCTTTTTGCCTTCTCTCCTTAAGAGGATTACTAAAAGTCATAGTATTATATATTCCTCCTCTAGAATTAATTGTATTTTTAAAAACATATTATTTTATATTTAAATTACTAGTAAACTTGATGGCCCAACATCAGGAATAATGCAACATCAGTAAGAACAGAAAAGCTATAATACTTCTCTACCCAAGCAACACTATTGAAATCATTCCCAGCTCACTCCTTTCTCTGTTGTTCAATTAAGCATATCACCAAAAGAAAATGCTTAGACTCTCTTCAAAAAAGCAGCAAACTATTGAAAAATCTCCAGCATCAGGGATAGCAGGTATGTTCCTGTTTCTGTAACACTGACCCCAGCTGCCATCTTTGGTAATGGCAGCTGCTGCAATGGCAGCAACGCAAGAGCCTGAGTACAGTTTTAATTTTTGTGTAGCAGCACTGAGAAGCAGAGGTGAGGAAGCTCTATGGTGTCACCTTAATCATCAATGATTGTGAAGAAAAAAATCGGTTTGACAACATATTTGTTTTAGTAACAAATGGAATTAACTTCAAAAGGTTCAAATGAGGAGACTTTATGGAAGGAATTATTTACAGAAGCATGGGCAAGGGCAAACAAGGATGTTAAAATATTAACCTTCCTAGAATTGAGAGAACAAGTGGAGGAAACAGAGTTTCCAGAATCCAGTAAGTGAGAACAGTGAGTCCAGAGCCCAGTAAGTGAGTAATGAATAGTCCTGAAGGATGGCAGCTACTGTCAAAAATTCAGGCTGGAGCAGAGAAGAAATGCCCAGGTCCTCTCTCCTATTGCATTCATATCTCCTCCAGATGACTCTCTGCTAAGTCCATCAGGAAGCCAATTGGCAAAAGAGCCGAGAGAATACAATTTGCATTGTCACTCCCTCAATGTACAATTGGGACAGAAAAATGAGAAGTCATGGTTAAATGGAAAACAGCCATGTGATGGTTTATTTTATGTGTCAACCTGACTGGCTCAAGGTGTGCCCAGATAACTGATTAAACATTATTTCTGTGTGTATTTCTGAAAGAGATTACCATTTGAATTGGTATGCTAGGTAAAGCAGATTGCTCTCTCCAGTGTGAGTAGACATAAGTAGACATCATCTCATCTGTTGAAGGCCTGAATAGAATGACAAGGTGGAAAAGCAGATAATTTTTCCTCTCTTTGTCTGATTGCTTAAGCTGGGACATCAGTCTTCTGCGTTTAGCCTGGAATTACACCATTGGCCTTCTGGTTCTCACATCTAGTTCTGGCTCTCTTGGACTAGAACTCACATCATCAGTCCTCCTAGTTGTAGGCCTTCAGCCATGAACTGGAACTACACCACTGGTTTTCCTGAATCTCTGACTTACAAACAGCAGACCTCAGCACTTCTCAGCCTCCACAATCATGTGAGCCAATTTCAGATAAGCAGATAGATAGATAGATGATAGATAGATAGATAGATAGATAGAGAGAGAGAGATAAAGACAGATAGCTATATCTCACTCCTAATTGTTGTGTTTCTCTGGAGAACTGTGATTAACCCAAGGCAAGACAACAGAAAGAGAAAGAATCCTCCCCGGGGAGTTATAATGAGTAATATGGGAAAACAAAAAAAATAATATCCTGGAAAAGACTGAATGTAGCTAACATACTGGGGTTGGTATTTTGTGACAGTGGCCACATTTATCTGAATGGGCTAGTAAAGCCTGAGATGTTATGGCTATCTAATATTTTTCTGAGAACAATTACTTGTAACCCAAATGTTTACTGGGTGAATGACCTCTACCTCCCTATAGGAAGAGTCTTAGCACCTCTGCCCTCTAAAGATAATAAAAATATTCCCATTTATTTTAGGGAGTCCCTAAAGATTCCTTATGTGTGAAAACTATCAGCTTCAGTCACTATGGCCTTCTTTTTTACTGTGACACTACTTATCCAAGACACTGTTTCATGACATCCCCCTTGAAGAAGTTTCAGTGTTCCCACCACATAGAATGAAAATGCCAATGTCAGTGCCAAGGGTACTATGTCTCCAGATGTTTATAAAATTTCTAACCCTTTTGAGGATGGGAAGAAGTTGAAGATAGTAATGGATTCTGTGCAGCAGCAGAATGGGAACAAAGGTGACTGTTTATTCTTGTGGGATCCTGAGCAGCAAACTATGTTCACAGATTCTCTCTCTCTAATGGGCTTAATAGCAAAGTAGTCTAAGGGCCTTTGTGCAGCTCATGCTTCTTTCAAGCAGGTTCTGTATTCTCCCCTCATCAGAATGTCCTTCCTTAGTTTTTATCTGCAGAACACCAAGAAACTGTTGAGTGTGTTTGTGTGTGTTGGAACATAGACGTTCTCTTCACCAAAGGAAGACAAATATCAATATATAATTATTTAGGGAATCCTTGATAGAAAGACCCATAAGAAAAAAAAAAGAAAGAAAAGAACCCCCAATGTCATTTTATAGGTGTTATTTATATTTCAGTTGGCTCCTGATTCCACTTGGAAACCTAGTCTGACACCATCTGTAACCACATTTGCCACTTGTATGTGAAGAAATTCTTCCAAAAGGAAATCAACTATGATCCATTAATCTAGGGGCAACTCTTAGTAGTCTATAGTTACATGGTAACTGTGATATAAAATGCCTGGAAAAGCCTTAGTTCTTGAGGTTTCATTTGCAAATCCAGGATGAAGAAAAAGTCATTTTTTAAAATGGGTGCTATATTTGTAATACCAGCTAGATTTATTTTATTTTTCTATGAATCACTATCCGGTTGTCTCTCTAAACACGCAAACCCTAGGACCTGTTATAAGCAGGATAATTCCTAAAAAGACGATTCGCTAAGAATTTCTGGTCCAAATTACTAATGGGTTATTAATTCTCTTTAACTTAGTTGCTAATTATCATTTTAGGTATATTTGCTCAAATCCTTTGATGTTGGAGTTTTTCATTTTATTGGAAAAAAAAGGATGAAAATCAAAATGTCATTTAACTCTTTATGCATACCACGCATCTTATGTTGAATCACTCTTATTATTTTTACAATGTAAGAGAAAATTAAAAATCAAAGTACTTAAGTATAAAATGAGGCTGATATATTTCTAGTTTATATTAAAGCATGGTAATATTTGTTCAGACATAGGTAATATGTCCTTAAGGAAAAAGTTCAGCCTTGGGACAAATCTTTTAGGGTCACTTGAAGATTAGTTTACATATTATCTCATTATGATCAACATTGATTGCTTTATTTATGGATTATTTTAATTAAAAAGTACAAGTATTAAATCTTTACCCATATAGTATTTTGTTATTTCATGTAACATTAATTTATTTTCTACTTTCTGGAAGTTTACCTTTTACAGTTCTAAAACATTTTTGTCTTAAGAAAACGGGAAAGACATTTAAATAAACAGTTTCTAATTAACCATTTGACATCTTTACTTGGAAGTCTACATGTAGATTAGACACAACATATTCCAAAGGTGAATTTATCATCTTCTCCATAAATATACTCCTTTTCAAACATTTTTCAAAGGTTTTCTACTGCTCTTGAAATTAAAGACAAAACTGCTCACATGGCTTATAAGTCTCCAAGGTACTCCTCAAGTCTTATTTTGTTCTGGTCACAGTCTTGTTTTAATTTCTTGAGCAATATTGGTATACTTTCCTTGTTTAAATTTATCACATTTCCTGCAGCCTCAGAAAGTAGGTTTGAAAAGGCTGTTCCCTAAGCCTCTTCTTCCCTGCCCTGGAACTATTGGCTTAGGCAATTTGTGCTTATCCTTCAGACCTCAGCTCAATATTGTTTTGTCATCATTGTTCTAAAATCCTGCTATCATCTGAATGCTTCCCATAAAATTTATGTGTTGGAAACATAATCCCCAATGCAACAGTGTTGGGAAATGAAGCTTTTCAGGAGGTATTTAGGTCAAGACTACCCTCATCAATGGATTAATGATTATAAAAGGGCTTGAAGAGGGAGTTCGGTCTATTTTGGCCTACTCTTCTGCAATGTGACAGCACAGAGTTCTGGTCCTCCAGAGGATGCAGCAAAAAGTCACCATCTTAGAAGTGGAGATGGGCCCTCACCAGACACTGAACCTGCCGATTCCTTAATCTCAAACTCCCAGCCTTCAGAAGTGTGGGAAATAAATGTCTATTCTTTATAAATTAGCCTGTCTCAAGTATTCATCTATAACAACACAAAGGAACTAGGACAAATTCTTACTTTAAATCAAATATTTTTATGTTTTGTTTCATGGCAGTTATCAATTTTATTTAAATATTTGCCTGATTGTGTTTTCTTCTTTCCTTCTATAATATAATTTCCATAAAGGTTAAGTTCATGTATCTCAATAAACTAGTAAAGTTATTAGGCAGTTAATAAAAATATTGAATGCATGAAAAAATTCATGAATAATACATTTGTTGAGTCAATAGTTTCTGGACTTTGCTTGATGCTGCTATTATCCCAAGAGAAACGATGAATGGTTATTGTAAGAGTTTTTCCTCCTCAGTTTTTATTTGTTTTGAACTCCTAAAAAAATTTGAAGTAATTAAGTTTGCTGGGATACTGATTCCATTACCTCAAAATATACTCACATTATGAGTTTCTAAATTAGTATGCTAAATAGCATATAATAGTGTAATTCTTGAATTTCAAGTCAACTCAGGTTAGGAGAATGAATGTGAATCCCTGCTTGTATAAGTATGCTAATCATACTAACTATAGGTATATTGATCTTTGGATATTGTCTATTTAGCTTTAGCAGGTAAATCCATAAAAATAGGTAGATGCCTCTTATACATTTAATATGGTCCAAATATTTTCTTTTATATAACCACCACTCAATCATCATATAGTGAAATAGTTTTTTATAAAGTATGCAATTAAGCAATGAACTAAATAATCTATCTAAATGAAACGCATTTGGAAATATTTGTCATATGATACATAAATCAATAAAATTTAGAATTTGAAGACTTATTATAGATTGTAGCCTAATTAGAGTCTATACCTAACTATTTGGCATATAAAATTATAATCAACAACTGGCAGATACATTTAACTTCAGACTTATTAAGCTATTTTATAAAAGATAATTAATTGGCCTGTTAATTTGGAATATATAATTGGAGTGGGTTTTTTAAAAATGTGGATCCAGGATTTACTAATGGAGAAAAACAGAAATTTTCAGTCTTCAAGTGCAGAGCTCCTAAATAATCATCAACTACATTTAGCTAATAACATAACTATGAAGGGTATTAGACATTATTAAAGGCTTAGAGTTTAGGGTGAGAGAAGAAATAAGACAAAGATAAATTTAAAATGCAAGACGCTTTTATGATTTTGATACTAAAATTATGGGAACAAAAATTTATCTTCTTGCATTTAGTTTGTTTTACCTTATGTACTGAAAGGAGTCCCATGTTACAACCAGAGTGTCATGTTCTTTCTAAACTTGTGGGCTTTTCTTTTCATGCATTATTTTTACGTAGATTAAAGGTTGTTAGGAGAATTAGAATTAGATTGGGAATTCCAAAATGTTAATTAAATAATAGTTTTTGAATATGTCAATATATTCTTTTGATTTTACTTATTCTTCCATAGTTGTATAATTGAACCACTAAATGCAATAATTATAACATTCTTCATCTATACAGAAATGTCTGGTGGTTGCATTAATTTAGTTCACCAGAATTTGTTTATTGGTGATAATGAAAACAGTAGGAATGACGTTATCAAGTTATATTACACAGTAATTAAAGAGATGTTAGTACCCATAAACAAAAAAAAAAGCATATTTTCTACTTTCTGCAGGTAAAAACCAATAACAGGTAATTCACTGCTAACAGATCTCTTTCCCTAAGCCTTTTTAGATACTCAGGAATTCACAAGTGTATTTTCTGAGTAACAAGCAAGAAGAGTAAAACAGCTAGTGCTTCATTGGTTTTCTAGCCTGAGTTGAAACTAAGCAGCTCCATGCTGGCAGCAGTTTGTAAATAATTCTGTAATTTATATTGCTTTCCAAGGAAGTTGGAACTTCCTATGGATTACTGGGCTTTTGACATATAGAGAGAATGTTCTCATCACTTAAACTGGTGAGTGAAGTCCCCATTTTACAAATCAAATAAACATTTTAGGATTTTCTTAAGAAAAAATGTTTCACATTTTCAAAATATGACTATCATTTCAATGAGATTTCTATAATGTTTTCTGTAATATTTGACATACTCCTTTTTTTGCAAGCAATCTTATAGAAAAATATGTATAAATATATACATGTAGGTGTATACACACACACAGAGAGACTTGCACAGGCTTTGGTGTTAGCTTCCATGTGGTGGGATGTCAACAGCTCCTTTTGTTCTTTGTGATATCTATGCTTATGTTGGATCTCAGATCTCCAGTCACACTTGAGTTGCCCAGGCACACATGTTAGACTGGAATTTGGGATAATAAATATGCACCTGGGAGAGAGAATAATGCTACTAGATGAAAGAATCTGTTAATGATCAGCAGAAAATACCTTCTATGGGAAACACATTGGAAAGTTTTTTATATGTGACAAGAAATACCATAAGCTATGTATTTTTTACTATTCCATTGGGATTCTAAATCCAAGTAGAAGGTAATTAAATGCTTGTTCTAGAGCATCTTGAGATAGCATTTTATGAAGCCCTCTTATCACAATTGTCCAAGAATCTTTCATCAATGTCTAAAGGAACCATAAGGAATAAGTGATTACTGTATGTCCTGTGAGGCTGTGGGCTGATAGTCCTTTTCCAATTCTGTAAATACACTTTAACTGGTGTAATATCTGTTTATTACTGTTCTTCCTTCTGTCTAGAACTCAATCAGCCTCTGTTTAATTAGATAAGCCCTTAGTGATTCAGTAAAAGTTACTTTTTTGTCTAATTCTCCAATTCTTGTATCTAATGCCTTTCTCTCTTGATCTTTGTCTACTCCTTGCTTCCACCTCTGGCAGACAGGTTGTCATATACAGTTTTTCAGTCCATGCACTGCACAAAGAAATCTGCCCGAAAAAGCAGCTGGAGACTGAAGTCCAGCCTGCATTCTTCCTCCCAAGCAATTTTCCGAGGGGTGGAGAGAGCATGTTTTTCTAAATTGCACAAATTAAATTAAATAGAGTAGAAATAGCTTATGAGATGACCTAAACATCCTTTTTAATTGTGGTAACAGAGAATGGCCAATAAATAACATTTCAAAACTAAAAATAAAAATAAAGCCTAAAATTCCAAATGCTAATTTTTATGAGTATGCATGTGCATGTATTTGTGTTTCTGAGTGTGTGTGTACAAAATATGTATTTTCTACTTTGTGGGATTATAGGTCTTCAATTTACATTATTCCATTCTCTTTCTTATAAATGAACTAAATAAAGTCTGAGGAAAGACCAGAAGTCACATGTTCATTTTAGCTAAAATCTAATCCCAAGCTTGTATAAAATATTACAGTTTTGCATGTTTCGTGTTTGCTGAATACCACAAAACTTACAGAGTTTCCTTTCAGGCCTATGTATATGCTATAATGAAAGTAAAATATTTAGTTAACTGGTAGGAATCCCATTTAGATATTTCACACATTCATAAAAAGATGAAAATTAGGCTTCAGCCATTTGATATTCTGACATGTGGTATTTAGCTTGCAGATAAGATCCTTTTAATTCAAGCCATGAAACGTCTTAGATAGAATGAAAGACTAATATCTGAAATTTCTCATCTATCCTTATCTTAAATTTTAAATTTTTTTTGGAGAAGCAGAGAAAAGCATATTCTAACTAATAGCTTTAGTAAGCAGAATTCATCATTCTCTTCCTTGACACTTTGGTTTATGGGGCATCTACCTCCTGCTGCAAGAATAAAAGGGAATTTTATCCATAAAATACTGACAGTTATACTTTAGCACTAGCACTAAGATTACTGACCATTTAATAAGGATGTTTTCCTCATAGCCACCTTCATAGTCCTGATGGGGAAGGAATGGGTTACACTGATGAAGAAAATACACTGGAAAAATTACAGAAGTCTCTTTATTCTTCATTTCCTAATCATGGATTCATCTGTGATGTGTTCAAAGCAGAGACTGGCCTTTTAGTTCTGAAACTTTACTTTTTTATGCTTTGTGATATAGGTGTTACAGAGATGATTTTGACATTGTTACCTGCCATTCAGTGTGACATTTTAAGACCTACAAGATATCAAAAACTAAGAGGTTGATTATAGCAAAATGCCAGACACTGGAATCTTCGAATGATTTACACATAGCCACACACCTTTGAAAACTGGCGTTATTAAATATATAATACATCAAATATTTCCTTTTAAAGAAATTTATCTTTAGAGCATGAGATGAGAAATATCTCATTAGTCATCTACATCAAACTACTCATTATGTAACCATGCAAAACTTCATATCCTTCTACAATTGCACCATTAATCATCAATTGTACTGCCAGTAAAGAATGGATACATATTTCATAAAAATTTTTTTTTTACTTTTCTTGGTACCTTCCTGAAAACTGAAAATTAAAAAATATTTAGTATGGCTTTGACTTTTTTCTGTATCTTCCAGAGAAAGAAGATGATACTTTGAAAACTTATTCACATGCATGCTATTTCATAAAGTGTACACAGGAAGTTTTATTTTTCTGGAAAAATATTGTTACTTATTTCCAGTTGGAACTGCATATTTCTATAGAAAATTTAAAAGACATTTGAAATTGTCAGAAATTGGGATTAGGTTTGGACCCAAAGTTATTATTTCATAAAGAGAAATATATATTTAATATTTACTAAAAACATTTAAATATTTTTAAAATGAATATTTAAAATTAATAGAAATGGTGAAGTGACAGGGTTCAATTATTACCAGTTGATCTTTTACTAGTAGCTATTGAGCAGTCCATTTATCCCTAGAAATTTCCTCCGATCCTTGAAAAAATTTTAAGATGCGAGTAAATATAGAATAGTTGATAAAGATACACGATACAGAAAAAAACACAAATAAATGAAAGCTATCAGTGTATCAAACTCCATAGCACTATAGAAAATATACTGAACTTATTTTATTGCTATTAATTATGTATAGTGCTCTCTAATTAAAATGTTTTATGTAAAACTTCTTGTCCGCTTTGTAAATTGTAAAAAATCCATGCATCTGTACTAAATTTGTCAAATGTTATACAAGACACTTTCTGACATTTATGTGAGTGGATTTCAAACAAAGCTTCTGAGGAGTGAGTGATTCAATTGTACAAAGAACATTGCTCAATAAACTCTACCATGCCCTGATAGAGAAAGATGGAATCTGCAACTTGTGAACTTCTCAAACAAAATATCTCAAAATCTATAATTCAGCTAGAATATTCTGATTACCCTTTGTGATCAGGGCTTCTGTAAACCTTATTCTGTATTAAAATACTAAAATTTCACCAAGCTTTTAAGAAATAAAAACTAAATTGTTAATATGTATACACTTGCTGGCTGACTTAAATAACAACATTTGGCAGGTCATGAATCAAACACAAATTTAGTTAATCATAGATAGCTTGAGAAATTTACTTCCACATCTAGATAGCATAAATTTAAAAAATCAAGCCATATGATGTAATAAAATCAGCTAAATTTTGTGTGCCAATTAATTTCAATTTTTGTTCAGCAAATTCTAGGAACTGCTTATTCTATACTTAGAAGATTGGAAGGTTCAGAAAAAGAATAAAATAAAATTCAAACCTTAAAAATATTTGAGTTTTATTTACTAAGTGGAAGTTTGTGGAAGTGTCTCTGAATTGTATGGAAACATATATGATCTTGAAATGTAGTAAAACATATGTTGCCTACTTTTCTGGTGAGGGGGTAGACTAATTTACACATTGTTTGAGAAGCTGTCATCTGTTGTTTATGCTGAACCTCAAGCTCTTTATCCTTTAAAAAAACCTCAGGCTTGAATTGAACTGTCCTAAATGAATCTCATCTGTTAAATATTGCAACTGATATTCACTTTCATTCCTAATTTACTTAGCAGCTTGTTCTGGCAAACACTAGGTGGAATAACACATCCACAGGTGAGAACAAACAATGTTCAAGCCTAAAGCGGTACCCAATCTGGGGCTCAATAAATATTTGTTTGTAGACCAATATCTTTTACCTTCTTTTCCAAATAAGGCTTACAAAAGACTTTTGCTAGTAATAATATTTGGGAGTAGATATTTCTTTTCTTTTTCTTTCTTTCTTTTCTTTCTTTTTTCTTTCTTTCTTCCTTCCCTTCCCTCCTTCCCTTTCTTTCTCCTTCCTTCCTTCCTTCTCCTTCTTTCCTTCCTTCCTTCCCTCCCTACCTCCCTCCCTCCTTCCCTCCTCCTTTCCTTCCTTCCTTCCTTCCTTGCTTCTTTTTTTCAGATGGAGTTCCACTCTTGTTGCCCAGGCTGGAGTGCAATGGCGTGATCTCAGCTCACTGTAACTTCCAACTCCAGGGTTCCAATAATTCTTCTGCCTCAGCCTCCTGAGTAGCTGGCATTACAGGTGCACACCCCCACGCCTGGCTAATTTTTGTATTTTTAGTAGAGACAGGGTTTCACCATATTGGCAAACCATGCTGGTGATCCTCCCGCCTTGGCCTCCCAAAGTGGTGGGATTACAGGCTGAGCCAATGTGCCTGGCCTGGGAGTAGATATTTCAAGGGAATAGAGCAATAATAAAAATATTGGCCACATCCTTGTCCTTGTGTATAAACATTTATTTATTTTTTATGCTTATTTTTCTTCTCTCTCCCTTCTTTTCTTCCTTAATTTCTCCCTTTTTTACTTTCTTCTTTTCATCCTTTCTTTCTCTTTAATGGGTAGACACTTCATAATTGATTTTCTGCATAGAATAAAAATAACTTTGAATTTAAATTTTAATCCAGTGCTTTCCATCCTTATAAATGACTTGAAATTCATCACTTTCAGGACTTTTTGTCTAGAAATATTTCAGTGTGCATTCCTCATATAATTGCTACTGTAATATTTTTATATAATACTTAAGTATATGTAATATACTTTGCAGATGTCAGTTCTTTCCTATCCATTTTACAGGATTATTGCAAAAATCAAAATAAGAAAATACACAAATATTATCCAAATATTAGGTCTTAGGAAATTCTGAAGTATTGTACTCCTATCTGGTACAATTATCTTTTCTTGGGATTATTTTTTACAGCACAGTTTGTATTTATGATTATAAGATACCCTTCAAATAGTTATTAAAAACAATGAAGACTCATTCATTATGTTATAGTTATTTGCCACACTTAGCACTTTATTTTGGGCAGGTTGTCTTCCTTTATTAGTTTCCTTGGAAACTAGTGTATGAATCACTTGCATTAGAGTGTGAAAATAGAGTTGCCATGGTTTGACCCCAAGTTTTGATTGACATGAGTTACCTCAACCGTGAGAAGAGTTGCCAGTGTATGAAACACCTACACCTGTGGTTGATTTCAGTGTAAAATTGACATGCAAGCCTGAGTGGCATAAATGATACCACTGTAAATGCACACTGTAAAGGCTTGTGAAATCTCTTCAGAACACCTGTTCTGTAATTTAAATCAATAGGGACTCTTACTCGCTTAAATATAATTTTTGCTGGTTTAGAAATAGTAAAATCTTCTATTTCTAAAAGAGCAACAGAAGCTTGCTGAGAGGATAGCACACACAAACCTAGGTTTGTCTCTTGGCCTTGCTGCTGATTTATGGATGCCTCTTGATCAAATCTGAGTTTGTATGTGTTTTTCAAACCAAAACCGTTATCTACACATTGACTATTATGGACTTAAATATAGGGACCATTTTTAGATATTAAAGAACTCTGTGAAGTAAGTATGATGTTAAGAAATACTTGAAAATTAAGGCGAATAAAAACGGGTTTATTTTTTATAATAGAAATTTGTAGGAAGTCCAAGCTGCAGTCCTCCATGTGGCAAGAAAGGTATACTATAACTATCTGTTCCTGCTGGCAAGAGAAGATTGTTATATTTTCAGGAATCTTAGGAGCCAGTGGTTAAGCAGTTTATAGGTTGAAATTTGCCACGGTAGCAGTATTTACACCACAATAACTGGCCAGTGTAACCCATCAGGACTTTCTTTTCTCCATGTTTTTGGGAGGTGAGAGCGTGGTGGAAGTTTTTTCTACATGTGTTCTTTGTTTCTGGAGACCTAGCTGTTAAGCATTTACCAACATACTACTGGGCTTAACTTATTTATTCAGTAACAGTTTCTTTGTGGAAAAGTGAAATCAATTTCTACCTAAAACCAATATTCATTAGATGCCTTCTAAATGCTTGGCATGGTCAATTGTCCTTGACCTCACTCTACTTCTGTTATCTGTATTTATTTTTAAGAAAGGAACAGGATGACTTGTTTCATAAAAATACCCGAGTGAAAGAAAAAGGTCAGCTTTCAGAAACTGGATAAGATAGGAGAACATTTGTAGGCAAAAGCTGCTTCTGGGAAAGCTCTCACTCTGCCCTGTTGACTGAGTAACATTTGCTCACAGAATCACATGGCTCTTAGTGCCCATCTTTCTTCTTTCAAAGACATTTTGCTACTTTTATTTTCTGTTGCTCCTGGTTTTCTAGTTGTATTTACTGTGTCCCTAAAAATATTGTTCTAGAGAGACAATGACATAATCTCTTCCCTGAATAAAACCATAATCTAGTGGGGATAACAAATCCAGTCACAAATGGTTATTTACATGCAGGTACATATGCATGTATACAGATACGCATGTATGATTTTGTGCATGATTATTCTACCAGGTTCCAAAAATTGAGTTTAGATTATTTAAGGTAGTCTGTACATATTCCACAGTTTTAATACAAAGAAAATAATATAAAATACATAATTGTGTTACTATTATTGCTATTATTTGGATAGTAAAAGTAACTCATAACAAATAACAAAAAAGGGCATAAACATTTAGCTCTGGTTCTAGATCCATATAACACTAGAGGTCCACTCTCCTCAGGGATCCAGGTATATTAT
The DNA here is from genome assembly GCF_030222135.1 of Aotus nancymaae. Lineage (NCBI taxonomy): Eukaryota > Metazoa > Chordata > Mammalia > Primates > Aotidae > Aotus > Aotus nancymaae. The sequence goes on along the minus strand of NW_026988476.1, from coordinate 18,652,513 downwards.
TTCTTGGTTCTTCTCTCTTTTTTCTATTAAACTTTAAGTTCTGGGGTACATGTGCAGAACGTGCAGGTTTGTTACATTGGTATACACATATACACCTGTCATGGTGGTTTGCTGCACCCATCAGTCATATACATTAGGTATTTCTCCTAATGCTTCCCTCCCCTAGCCCCCAGCTCCCTGATAGACCTGGGGTGGTTCCTCTCTTCTTAACATGCAGTTTTCCTTTAGCAGCTTAAGACGGTTGCTTGAGCTCCATATTTCATATCTTTATTCTACTTAGTATGAAGGAAAAATGGGAAGGAAAGTGTATGTTTGTTCCCTTTTAAGGAGACATCACAAATTTCTTGCAACACATCTACACACACATCATTGATCAAAATATAGTCAGATGGTCACATGCAGCTGCAAGAAGTCAAAGAGGTGTAGTCATTTAGCTGGTGGCAATGTATAAAGTGATTAAGAGGTAGCTGTCTGTTATGAAAAGAAAAGAGCATGGATATTGAGTGGCTCTAGGAGAGTGGCTGTACGTGTGAATCCTGCCTAGGGGTCTGGTTACCTGAGGAAATCAAAATGACATAGCACTTAGGACATGAGCATTTAGTCGTACAGTATTATACACTGAAGGAAATACTGAAGAAAGAGTATTTTCTATCAGTGCCTAAGAAAACACATTTGCTGGGACTGTCAATCAAGACCTGACCCAGTGGCAATGATAAAAAGGAGATCCCTGGGGAAAAAAATAGAGAAAATGTTATATAAAGGCCACAACTCAACAGGTTACTTGAGTTTCAACAAGCAGCAATACAAAACCTCTGGCATCCCGGAAGCAGTATGTAGGGCACTGGATCAAGAAAGGTAGTCAAGATCATCTTAACTATTAACACATTAGAGAAGGGAATCGAGGGCAGCCCTATTCCAGAGTGGCCAAGCTGAAAACTGAACTTAAGGAGGACCAGGTCTTGTCCTGCTTCATTTGGAAACAGATGGTACAAACAGGTCAGAATCTCAGGCAAGTGCCTGGAGAACATGCATACCAAGGGAGAAAAATTAGGGAGGAAATCGTCTTTCCCTATTTGGCAGGTAAGAGCCCAGACAGAAGTTAGGTCATCAAAGTAGACATGACTTGCTTGTACCAACATTTGTGAAAACTGGACACATTAATTGCAGTAGAGTAGAAATTTCAAAATCCTGACTCTCCCAAAGAACGTCTGGAAATACTTTTTGATTTCCCTACTCTCTCTGAATTTTTATAATTTTTCATTCTTACAAGTGATAAGCATTATCATTGAAACTGAGATTAAACTTTTTTTTATATGTCAATGGAAAGACAATAATTCTAGATTGTATCACTTATGTTTTCATTTAATAAGTATAAATAAAATCCAATAAACTTCAGAAAAGAATTTGATAGAAAGTTTGCTGGGTTTTTCTTCCACAAATAGAAAATTTTATGCAAAAACCAATTGCCTGGTCTGAGTAATAAAAACAGTTTTCCATATACTACTGCATGGAAATTCAAAGTAGAGTGAAATTTATTATGATATTTGATATAGCTATAGCCTAGTGGTTCTAGTGTTTAACTTTGAGGGAAGGGGCTCTAATTTCTCTAATTTATTTTTAAATAGTGATGGAATTTTACTCTTGTTGCCCAGGCTGGAGTGCAATGGCATGATCTTGGCTCACTGCAACCTTCACCTCCCAGGTTCATGTGATTCTCTGGCCTTAGCCTCCTCAGTAGCTGGGATTACAGGCACCTGCCACCATACCTGGCTAATTTTTGCATTTTTGGTAGAGAAGGGGTTTCACCATGTTGGCCAGGCTGATCTTGAACTCCTGACCTCAGGTGATCAACCCACCTTGGCCTTCCAAAGTGCTGGGATTACAGGCATAGCCACTGCACCTGGGCAGGTTCCCTAATTTTGAATTTCAATTTTCTTTTCTTTCTTTTTTTTCTTTTTTGGTACAAGTGGGGACTTGCTTCATTGTCCAGGCTGGTCTTGAGCACCTGGCCTCAAGTAATTCTCCTGTCTCAGTTTCCCAAAGTGCTGGGATTATAGGTGTGAGCCATGGTGCCTGGCCATGAATTCCAACTTTCACATTTACTAGTAGTGTGATTAGAGACAAGTTGCTTGACTTTTGTTTCCTTATCTGTAAAGTAAGAATAATACTGGTAGTACCCTGTTTGGTAATTCTGTTAGATGGATTTGTTTATCTGCTTATCTGGAATATTTACTGAGCTGCTTCTGAACATAAGACACTCTTCTACATGTTAGAGATACCCCAGCAAAAACAAACAAACAAAAAAGAGTTCTTATGGAGTCCACTATCTAGTTGGGGAAGAATAGCTGAGATAGTCGTTTAATACATATTTCCCAAAGTATAGAATACCTTCCCTAAGAGTAGCTGCCATCATTCTGTTATGTGTAAAATAAGAAGATGATATAAAATGTCACTTTATTCAAGTTTTACAGTTGATATAATATTGTATTGGCTTTGATCCTACTATTTTCGGGATCATGCTAGCCATAATACTACTTAAGGAACTTAATTCATTTAATGTTAATTATTACTTGTTTTTTAAATTTTTATTAATATATTTGATTTAAATACAAACATATGGTTTAGAGGAATATTATTTACCTTTTACAAATGAAGGTAAGATTTAAAGGTTTGAGTGGCATGTACTTCTCCCAACAGAACTACTTTGCACTAAATACCTAACTCAAGTGCCCTAATTCAATTCTGATTGAGGAAATATTTATTTTTCATTCATGTTTCCATTAGCAGAAATATATGCTGTCTGAGTTCATTTTGTGGTGCTTTAAGAAAATACTACAAGTTAGATAATGTATAATAAATAGAAATTTATTTATTTGGCTCACAGTTCTGGAGTCTGGGAAGTTCAAGCCTAAAAAGTCACTTTTTTTTTTTTTTTTTTTTTTTTGATGGAGTCTCTCTCTGCTGCCCAGGCTGGAGTGCAGTGGTGCGATCTTGGCTCACTGCAACCTCTGCCTCCTGGGTTCGAGCAATTCTCCTGCATTAGCATCTTGAGTAGCTGAGACTACTGGTGCATGCCACCATAACCAGCTAATTTTTTGTATTTTTAGTACAGACGGGGTTTCACCATGTTATGCAGGATAATCTCCATCTCCTGGCCTCGAGATCCACCTGCCTCAGCCCCCCAAAGTACAAGGCCACATTTTTTGAGGGCCTTATGCTTGCATCATAATGTGTCAAAAGGTGTCACAGGGGCAAGAGAGCATGTGCAAGATAGAGAACAAGAGATCAAACTCATCTTCTTATCAGAAACTCACTACCACAATAACTAACCCACTGCAATAAAAGCATTAATTCATTCATGAGGCAGAGCCCCTGTGACCTCATCACCACTTTAAAAAACCACCTCTCAATCCCCTGTTACATTGGGGATTATGTTTTCAACACATGAACTTTGGAGGACACATGCACACCATAACATATACTTTCTTACTTCTAGACTATTTTCTTTGTTATCAGAATTAGATAGTTCTGTATTCAAACAAGTAATTTAATATCAACTTAATGATCTCAATGTATATGGTATATTAAAATTACAGTGTATCACATGACCTATTCTGGTTTCTTAGTTTGAGAATTAAAACTAGTATTGATAAGGTTTATTAAATTCTTGCTTTTAGGAAGTAATATTTATTTGACATGTAAATGTTTCCTATTTTATTTTACATGTTAAAATAAAAATGATAAATATGGATTATAATAGAGTCTAATATCTGGATAAAACGTAATAGAAAACAAAAAACACACAGAAGTACTATTATATGTACTTTATTACCTGCTGCTTAGTAAAGTATTTTTATCAGGAAATAACTGATGTGATGTCATTGTATAGCTATCACACAAAACAGAGTTATAGAATATAGCTCTCTTCTTATGTGTGGAAAAACTATAAACTATAGATTACTATATTTTATTTTTTAATCTGTTCCTCATAATTATGAAAGAAGTTACATTAAATGGAATAGATATCAATAATGATATATATTTGTATATCTAAGGTGTTTTATTAGAAAAATTAAAATGAAGCTGCTTTTTTCCTCTCTTTACAGCAGGTGGAGTATGAGGAGTCTGTAGCTGATTGGGATGGTTCCTGTCCTAGAGTAATCAATCTTAGGAAGATTCACAATGACCTGTACATTTGTGGTTTTTCACTCATTATTTGGACTTTAAAACAACACAGAATGATTTCAGAATATTTTACTAGCATAACATGAATGAAATTTAAGTTAATCACATGTAATATAAAGAAAGTATTAAGTTTCAGTCTCATTTAGCCACTATCTTCTTAACTGCAGAAATGTTAATAGCTTTCAAGATGTTAAGTACCAATAGTGTATTCGAGAGCCTATTTATTGGCACCCAAGCAACATTTGCTATTGTCACTTTAGGTGATTTTAAGTTAACAACACCTGCATGGAATTATTTTACTAGAAACTTGGAACAAAGGAATTAGGAACAAAAATAATAGTATAAATTTTATAGTACTTATTAATGTATTGACCTGCTTGGTGCATGCGTAACTGATGATAATGTTTGCAATTATTTAAAGTCTTTGTTTAACTGCCAATTCTACCTTATAAAGGAATTGAAAAACTAATTAGAGACATCAGCAGACAGAAAGAGAATGTGAGTCCTGGGCTTGGTCCCAAATTGCTCTTCTTCTTTATGGTTTTCTGGGTTTTACTCTTTTCTAGGTAGTTAAATTTCTATGCTAGATACAAGAATTTTCTCAGCAACTACCTCCACTTACCTGAATAATCTGATAATGTAAAATGTTTTCTGAATATAATACTCTACTATTGCACTTCTGTTGCTCCCATCCTTTTATATCGTTGGGAGCAAACTTAATATTATATGAGATATTTATTCTAAGCACTTTTAGACATGATGATATTGATCACTCCCAGAAAACCCAAATCCCAAAGGTCAAATTTGAACTTGGATCTCATTTAAAATGTTTTTTAATCTACCTGTCTTTTAAAAATATAACACTCATAAAGAAAATGTTAAAATTTACAGGAATATCAATTGCAATATATTGAGCCAAAGCAAATTTTATTGTACAAATGAGATTGAAAGCCAAAAGTATAGTTATGAACAGTAATGACAGTGGAGGATACATTCGCTATAGGAAATATGTAGTCTATATCAGATAATTAAACCCTGGAATAGTTATGCATAACTATTTCTAAGGTTATGCATAACATGGTAATATCCAGTGTTGTAGTGGAGCACGTTCATATGGATTTTCAAGGGTCCATTACATACATTTCTCTCCCATTTCACATTCAGTGACCTTACATCTGTAGCTTGAAATTGGCCATGATGGTAATATTTACACCACAGAAATCACCAAATCCTTCAAATCAGAGCTTTACCACCCCTGGAAAACTAGCTGTTAAATTTACAAGCATATCACTAGTAATATTCTAAGAAGTGAAGATTAGAACACATAATTTTGTAAATCACATTTTGAAGTAAACACATTCTTCTTGGTGTGTTTTCAGAGATCCTACTTCTACCCTTTTTACTGTATTTAAAACTGGAGCTAATGATATTCCTGAGTCCTCTTTCGAACCTTGCATCTTTTCTAATTCAATTCCAGGATACACGACACCACAAAATGCTCAAGAAATTTGTCTCCATTCAGGCCTATAAAAATCAGACTTCCCTAGTAGGGAAAACCATCTCTTCCTATAGTTTCCTTGAAACCTTTTTATTTAAATACTTTGTTGAATGAGAATCTTATGAAAAGTAAAGGTCTGCTAAAGCACATCATCAAAACTAATAGATTTTGGGGCCTTGGGGCCTTGAGAATGCAGCCTTTAACACTGATAAGTAGAAAAGAGTTAAATCAGCAGGTTTTGTGTGCTCACAGTTCAGTAAAGGTTAACTCCGTGGGTTTTGGTTGTTTAAAACCTGTACATTCCAAAGAAAGAACTAGCCCTTTACCTGCTTCTGGAAGATAATCTCTAAATCCTTTGAATTCCCTGCTTGAAGAGTGTTTTTTGTTGTTGTTTGTTTGTTTTTTCCCTGTGGCTCTGAGCCATCCTAAAGAATTTGTGTTAACAATAAATTTTGGTAGGAACTTTGAGTCACATTGTATGAGTTTGACTTCTGGAGGGGCTAGCAATAGAGGTAGTCACGTCAGTCACACTGGTGCTCTATGCTTATGGGACAGATCCTGCAAAATATCCCTGGACACTACAGCTCAGCTGAGCTTCCCTTGTTGACAATATTCTGTGCATGTTTGTCCTGCATTGTTGCTGGGAGAATTTAGCACTGTCTGTCTGTATAATTCAATGAGGAGAGAACAACTGGAAGCGTATGCCTGGTCTCTCTGGACTCTGCTGTTCACCTACTACTTTGCAAATTTTCATGCGTATTATTTTTCTGTAATAAACTGCAATTCTGATTACAATAGCTTATATAAGCCCTGTAGGTTCTTTCAGCAAATTATTGAACTTAAGAGGGTCTTGGGGATTTCCAATACAGTGGTCTTCAAAGGAGAACACTGATAAACTGATTGGGAGTCAGGAGTGCTTGAGTCTACCCTGTTCTCTGTTACGAATGCAACTCTGTGGGCTATAATCTGCTCCCTTTGCTAGATTTCAGTCTCTTTATCTATATAATAAGTTTATGTGATTTCTAAGTTCAATCCCATATCTGATATTTTTTATACTAATTATGTAATATATCTATGATATTCCCGGCTAGCATGTCCAAGATAGCAACTCTTAAAGCCTAGATCTTTGAATGTATTGAGGTATGTGATAATACTTTACTGCCAGTAGTTATTGCTTTTGCTTTTTGTTTTTCTCCCTCCTATCATCTGCTATTCAAAGGTTAAGTAATCAACAAATATTTTGAGCCCCCTATAAATATAACAATGAGTTAAGCACTGTGAACAAAGGAGATATTTACATGAAGTTATAATTATCCTTTTCCTTATTATTAGAAAGTATATTTAAAAATATTAAATTATTTTGCCTAAATATGAAGACCCTAAAGCTTTCAAGGGATTGGAAAATAGCTTCTAGCAAAACTTAAAAAAAAATCTCAACAACATATTTATTAGAGTAATTACATTTGATGGGTGGTAAATAGTATCATCAGAATGTAGTGTATGTTTTCTGGTTTCTTAGTGAATTGTTTCTTACAGTCAACACTAAGATAGAGGTAGGTACTTTCTTGTTAAATACCTGTCATGTCTTGTTAATAATTATTACCTTTTCACCTACAGAGGCTTTTCAGATTCAAGGAAGCAGAACCAGTTTCTACCCCAAGGGGTAGAACACAATGTACCAATAACACAGAAATATTAAATAAACACAATTATCTAAATCCTTAAATAAAACTTTTTTAAATGTTCAGTTGCAGAAAGAAAGACAAAAATAAATAATATCAAAAGTTAAGACTTAATTCTACTCACTGTTCTTGTGATAATAAGGTCATACATTTATTTAAAAAGCTGAGAGTTTCAAAGATTTAACTATTTTTTGAGTAATAGAAAAATTAATATGCTATTTTATAACTGTTTTCATATTTTCCTGGGATATGAATAATGGTTTGACTTAGCTCTGTGGACAATCTTAATTGAAATTAGCACTTTGGATTCTAAATCAAGGAGCACAGAATGAACTGAAACCTTTGCATTGTGCAAAATATGTCATTTGGCCTTTATTTCTCATCTTTTGGGAGAGTTATGATGGATATCAGGAGAGACATTAAAGTGACTCCCTTTTACGTAAGATAAGGTGACAAGGCAATGCATCTATTTTCACCCAGGTACAGAAAGGAGAAACAAAGGATGATACTTTTAAAATATGGTAAAATGTTGATACATGTTTTCACTGAAGGGTACAATTCCTGAAATTTTAAATTATATATAGTTATTAATATTAAAAGCATACCTACAATTATTTAGGAGAATTGGTGATTTAAAAGAATGTGGCATAAAAGACTCCAATTTATTATGGTGGTGATTTTACTGATTTAAAGTAAGCAATTGTCAACATTATATATTTATATAAAGTTATTTAAAGATAACCAATAATCTATAAAAGAAAGAAAAGAACAAATAAATAAAGCAAAATAGCACACAATGAGATCCTCTTCTCTGCCAAGCTTGAGGACTGGCTATTGGGGTTTCATCTGTAAGCAGGACCATTTGTGTTCAGATGGATGATCTGACCTTTATTCTTTTCATCTTGTGAGGAAAATAAAACAAAACAAACAAGCAAAAACTCTTTACGTCTCTGGAGAAAAACGCCTTTTGAAGATGGTATGTGATGCATCCTATTTCACAAAAGTGTTGGGTCCCACAGACACAATGTACATATATTTTTGGAAGACGAAACAGCAAATCCTTTCTAGGGGAAGATGAAATATTGCTATAAATTGTTAATGTGAAACTAATGAGCCCTCTGAGGGATGTGAGGGGTGGGCTGGAGTTGTAGCACAAGAACCATTGGCCGGGGCTTTGTGAACATCATTGGGGCACATCAGTAGTCGGTGCTCACAGCTGCCTCCAGAACCCAGGCCCTAAGGGACTTTTACACCAGGAAAATAGGTGGAAGCTACACTACTTCACTCTCCCACTCTTAAATTGGATCTGGAGGCTTTCTTTTCTTCATTCACTCAGATAGACCTGTTTTAAAAGATCAAGTCTCTGGCTGAGACACCAGATGGCTTGCTGACCACTTTGTTGTAACTTCTTCCAGGACCTAAGGTAACTCTGGCCCACAGAAGCTGCTCAACAAAGAATTGTGCCATTACTCTCTTTCAAATAATTTTCTACTTGAATTAAATAATTTGAAAATTGCTTACCAATGTTATGCAGTTTTAGGTTACAATAATAGACAAGCCCACTTACATTTCTTCATCATCCATATTTTTGTTTTTGCAACAATTAGGGTCTCTAATTTTCTCCAAAATTTTAAGAATATTAGTATTTTGTATAATTTTATATCCATTTATGCCATTGAACTCCCAAAGAGTGCTCTCACAATTATTGTTGCTGTGTCCTGTTGGGCTGGTAAATAGGGTGGTGCAGAGAGAAGTAATTTCTCAGTAAGTGGCCATTAGAGCAGGTCCAGGAAAATGTACTTTTAGGACCTCAATAATATATGAAAAGACCGCAAAGTTACATGAGCATTTTGAAATGACAGGAAATTAAAAGAGGGAAAATGTAAATGTGAAAAAGTTAATTAAATTTTAAACAAATAAGGACTTTTAAAGCTTAAAATAACAAATCTTAGAATGGAAGGAACCTCAGCCATTCGCTATGACACATTAATTTTTTGAATTGAATGAAAATGGTTTTAAAAGAAGTTTACTGAATTGTACTTTTTTGTTTGCAAGAAAAAGATATTTATCTCATCAACACATACGATGAAATCATAGGAATGCTAGTAATGACTGCTGCCGGCCTCAAATCCTTCCACCTTCACCACTTGGAAGGTTTTTCCCAGCTCAATATAGAAAAACTATTGGCTGGGTGAGGTGGCTCATGCCTGTAATCCCAGCTCTTTGGGAGTCTGAGGTGAGTGGATCACAAAGGTCAAGAGTTCAAGACCAGCCTGACCAACATGGTGAAACCCTGTCTCTACTAAAAATACAAAAATTAGCCAGGCATGGTGGCATAAGCCTATAATCCCGGCTCCTCAGGATGCTGAGGCAGGAGAATCGCTTGAGCCTAGGAGGTGGAGATTGCAGTGAGCCAAGATCACGCCACTGCACTCCAGCCTGGGCGTCAGAGCGAGACTCCGTCTCAAAAAAAAGCAAAACAAAAAAAACAAGAAAAACTATTGCCAGACTTGGATCAGAATTTCATTCGTAACAGTGCTTCTCAAACTTTAATATAATCACCTTGGAATTTTTAAAAATACAGTTTCTGATTGGGAAGCTCAGATAAGTGGAGGTAGAAACTGAGATTCTGCATTCTCTCAAATGTGGCTAGTGCCACATTTAGAATACTAAAAAAAAAAATACTAATGTATGCTTCCTACTTCCATAGATTCCAGATTAATTAATATAAAGTGAGGCCTGGGCATTTGAAATTTTAAATTCCCCCAGCAAAGTTTGAGAACCACTGATTTTGAGTATGACATTTCAAAATTTCCTGATCAGAAAACTCATTTGGGGTACCTGTTTGAAAAAAAGAATTGCCAGGCCCCATCCCAGACTCAATGGGTCTGAATCTCCAGAAGAAAACCTACAAAGCTATATATTTAACAGCTGATTTTTCAGCCTCAAGTTAGTCAGACATTGTCACAGAGCAGTTATAGAGACCAGGGATGTGATGTATTACTACTTACCCTGGTGGGTCATGAATCCACTTTTAGGCCAATCTAGTGTATACTAGGGAAAAAGTGTCATGCTGCATATCCCTTTAGGCCTAATTTGAGGAGGGCTGATGGAGAGGAAAACTGGTTCTTCAAAATGATAGGGGTGTGTGAATTGTCACTCTGGGAATTACTGTGAGTTTGGGAGTCTGGCTCTTAATTTGTGCATAGTAGAATTACCTTCCAAAAGAGGAATTTTAGTGGCCACATATTCAGTTAGTTTTGTAAGCAGATGCTATCTGTGATTGATTTTTATTTTATCTGACACTCAACTTGTAGAATTGGCCAGTCTTTTTTTTTTATATATTTTTGGAACAGGGTCTCATTCAGTCACCCAGGCTGTAGTACAGTGCACTTACAGCTCACTGCAGCCTCAAACTCCTGGGCTTAAGCAGTACACCCGCCTCAGCCTCCAAGTAGCTGAGACTACAGACATGCACTACCACATCTGACTCCTTTTTTCTTTTTTTTTTTAACATTTTTTAGTAGAGACGAGGTCTTGTTATATTGCCTACGTTGGCTTTTAAGTCCTAGCCTCAAGTGATCCTCTGCCTCAACCTCCTAAAGTGTGGCTGTTACATTTATAGAAGGGTTTCTCATCAAGTTACTTTTGAAGATTTTAATCAGTGATGTTGATAAGGATCCAAGTATGTATAATATAAATTCAAGTATGTAATATATAAACATTGTTTCTTAGCAAATATCTTGGGAGATTTTGAGTTAGAATGATAAAAGTATACTAAATTGCTAAAACTAAAAACTGTTGTATTTATATTGTTCACACATGTATTGACTGATTCTAAATGACAGTCACTGTTCTAAGGCACAAAATATCTCTATACCAAAATAATGTAGACTCTTCCTGAAAGCATTGAAGATATTGAGTGAACTATGTAAGTTTCTTATTCCTTACACACTTGTCCCTTTTAAATGACAACAATTCTTTAAAAAGTAAGAAGAGTGAGATTCAGTTTGAAGGAGACATTAGTTTTGTGGAAAATAAGCTCTCTTTTTTTGATTCTCTTTTTCTCACATATTAGAGTAGGCACAAACGGTATTTTGTTAGTATAAAACTTGACTGGAAGGCAATTTTGATTTATTTAGGCAGAATAAGACTAGTAGAGTAGTTGCCCATTTAAATTTGCAGCACTTCTTTGAAAGCATTGTCTGCTCAAGGACAGTACTTGTGGAACTTAAAGACACAAAATAAAAGCAGCAGGCATACAAATAAAAACTGCCTTTCTACCCCGTATTTCACGTCTCTTCTCTTCATCTGAATACACACACATAAGCTTTTCTGAGGATGTTCAGGAGCAGCAGACTGTTATCCCTAAGTGTCATGTGGAGCAGTGACCCTATTATTTGCTTGTTTGACATATAGGAGGAATTCAATGAATATTTTTTCAACGAACAAACTGGTTCATATAATTTCCTCACCTAAACTGAATTAAGCCTGTGGGAAAGGGATTGTGGAGTGCTTCCTTTTTTTCCCCAAGACGGAATCTTGCTCTGTCCCCCAAGCTGAAGTGCAGTGGCACAATCTTGGTTCACTGAACCCTCAGCCTCCCAGGTTCAAGCAATTTTCCTGCCTCAGCCTCTGGAGTAGCTGGGATTACTGGTGCCCGCCATAACACCCAGCTAATTTGTGTAATGTTAGCAGAGACAGGGTTTCACCATGTTGGCCAGGCTGGTCTCAAACTTCTGACCTTCTGATTTGCCCATTTCGGTCTCCCAAAGGGCTGGGATTACAGGCATGAGCCACTGTGCCCAGCCGTGGAGTGCTTTTTTAAATCCTTCCTTTTATCCATCCATCTTATCATTTTTTTCAATTAACTTCTACTAATTGTCAGTCTAAGGTAGTCTGATTTATGGCTTAAAATAACTCAGTGCCTTCCACATGCCATTCATTATTTTCTTTGTTGTTGTTGTTTGCTTGTTTTTTGTACATCAAATGCAGGATTTAATTTTGAAAATATTGTTTCTTGTTGTTCTCCAAGCATGAAACAGACTTATTTATTCATTTTGTTTTTGCCTTATGCTGAAGGTATAAGCTGAAACTTAGGCAGTTGAGAAAGTATCTCAAAATTTTGGATATAGATTTTTTTGTGACTTGGCATATTCATCCTATAGTTATACAAGATTTCTTGGAGCAGTTCTCATTCAAAGCACAAAATACACTCTTTGACAAAAACAAATAAAAATAGAATATGCCATCTGATTAATTTCTAAAACTTTAACAATTTCCAGACATCTTTGTTATCAGTCCAACTTTACAATGAACTTCTCTGCATACTTACTTAATAGATACACTTTCTAATAGCATTTAATATTACTGACACTGTGCAAACTTTTACACATAACTTTCAGAAGCTTACCAAAAACTTGAACACAAATTTTGAAGAAAAACTTCAGTTGTAGAAAGCTTAAGTAACACAGTGCCTTAAAATGTTGTTACCCTACTATATCATGGGAATTCTCCTAGGTACTCTTCATAGCATAGTTGTAAAGTATGTATAAGTAATCATCTCCATTATATGTGATATAACCCAGTTTTTGCTAGTTCAGGTGGAAAAATGATTCATGAAATTATTACACAGAATCTTAGGAGAAGCCAACAATTCAGATTTTGATGTAATTAAAATCACACCACAGTTGGATCCAGCAGGTACAGAGATACGCCACATTCTGCCAATATCTAGATCCTGGACCTCTGCCAGTGCTGTCCCTGGAGCATAAACACCTCCTGCCATCCTCATCACAGTGACTCTACAGGGAGACTCTTTTCTTGAGTCATTCTCTTCAAAATCAAAGTTTCGTACAGGGGTGGGAAAACCCCATGTCACATGTCAGTATTCCACCTGCAATGTAGGCTGGGAAAATATTTGTTTCTCTTGCAAAGGTGAAACTTAGGATGTGGAGAATCCCCAAATCTAGGAAGGATGTTTAAAAGATTCTAGGCAAACATAAAACATCCACTAGAATGAATATTGGAATCCCATGATACAGATGAAAAATGAAGGCTTAGTGAATTTCTCAAAATAAAATCTGACTTCAAACTCAATTCTACGTGGCTCCAAAGCCTGAAGCCATCATGCTTAGTAGCAGTGTCTTCTGTATTCAGCATTGCTGAATTGCTCTAGTTAATGCTTTTTTGATCAGAATGATTTTTTAATACAAGAATATTATTAGTGAGTTATAACTTTTTTTTCAACATTTATTAAGGCTTGATTCTATGTTCAGTAATGAATTAAGTTTTGGAAATGCAAAGATTAAAAAGCTTCAATGTTTTCAAAGAGCATATAAAACTTCGAAAAGTATACGAAACAAGAGTTACTCCTATTTGGATGTGTGTATTTGTAAGGGTTCTCCAGAGAAGCAGAACAAACAGGATATGTATATGTACAGGAGTCCTCTTATCTGAAGTTTTACTTTCCCTGGTTTCAGTTAACTATGGTCAACCAAGGTCTGAAAATATTAAATGAAAAGCTTCAGAAGTAAACAATTCATAAGTTTTAAATTGCATGCCATTCTGAATGCCATGATGAAATCTTGGCCGATCTGCTCCATCAACCTCTGGATATGAGTCAACCCTTTGTCCAGTGCATCCACCCCGTATCTACTTCCCACCAATTAGTCACTTAGTAGTCATCTCAGTTATCAGATCCACTGTTAGGGTATCACAGTGCTTGTGTTCAGTTGACTTTTATTTTACATAAAAATAGCCTCAAAGCACAAATTTAATGTGGCTAATTTAAAAATTAAACTTTATCTTAGTTATATGTGCATATACAGAGAGAGGAAATAACATACTGTGGTTTCAGGTATCCACTACGGGTTTTGGAACATATCCCTCACAACTAAATGGAAACTACTGCATATATAAAAAGAGATTTATTTTTAGAGAATTGGCTCATATGCTTATGATGCCTGGCAAATCCAAGATCTGCAGAGTTGGCTGGCAGTCTGGCAGGCAACCCAGTAAAAGCTGATGCTGTACTTCAAGCCTGACAACCATTAGGCTAAAGACACAGAGAAAAGCTGATATTACAATTCAAGGCCAAATATCTGCTGGCGGAATTTCCTCTTGTTCTAGGGAGATTAGTTTTTGTTGTATTCAGTCCTTTAACCAACTGGATGAGGCCCACCCACATTATGAAGAGCAGTCTGCTTTACACAAAGTCCATCAATTTAAATGCTAATCTCGTCCAAAAATACCTTCACAGAAATTCAGAATAATGTTTACACATAAGTGCACCATGGCTCAGCCAAATCGACACATAAAATTTCACCTTCACAATTATTCATAGGCTTTATAAGGCATTCTTCTTCATCCTTTGGAGACAGAGTTCCCAAAATGACTAGCATTAGTTAGGACTAATTTTAATATATCTACATTTATATTTACCTCCTGTGTTCTGATTTCACTTTACAAAATTTAGACGCGTGAAGAAAAGCAAAACTTTAAATTCTATTGCCATTATTAAAATATGGCAAAATTTGGGAGAAGGGTTGGCATTGTTTTGCCTCAAGTGCTTGATATGTGGCAAAACTAATATATACCATCAGCATTTAAGTTGGAACATAAATACAAAGCGTTATTGGCTAATTTTCTCTGAATTTGCTCACACTGTTTCTGAGAAACTTATTTTCAGAATGACAGAGTACATCTTAAAATTCTGCTTATGTGTCATAGGGAAAATAAAGAAATTTCTAAGTGAATATCCAGCAAGTAATAAATGTCAATTATATTCTCTATGTACCTATCCTCAGTATTTCAGCCTGTTGAATCAAATCAACTCACATCAAATACGCTTTGTAATCTAAATTAGCCTGTAATAAGTATATGTACACATCCTTTTAAATATGTAAATATATGTCATATATAATATAATCACTTTTATAAAATAAGTTTTGAATTTATAAAGATATAAATCTTTAACATTGTAACAAGTGTTTTTCTCTAACATTCTTGGGAAATAGGCAATTTTCCTGAATTAATTTAACAAAAAAGATGGACCATTTTTACTTTAAATTTATTTAAAAGTATTTTTTCGGCCAGGCACGGTGGCTCACACTTGTAATCCCAACACTTTGGGAGGCAGAGGTGGGCGGATAACCTGAGGTCAAGAGCTTGAGACCAACCTGGCCAACATGGTGAAATCCCACCTCTACTAAAAGAACACAAATATTAGCTGTGTGTGATGCAAGGACCTGTAATCCCAGTTACTTGGGAGGTTGAGGCAGGGGAATCCCTTGAACCCCAGAGGCGGAGTTTGCAGTGAGTCGAGATTGCACCACTGCACTCCAGCCTGGGCAACAGAATGAGACTCTGTCTCAAAAAATAAAAATAAAATAACACAAATAAATATATAGAGGTATTTTTTCTAAAACAGTTGGGTTTTTCCAAATTTATCAAGTGGATTTTTAATAATCTACAAAGCCAAACATTTGCCAGATGTGAGTGAGAACAAAAATTGTTCTCTACACACTGCATTTCCACCAAAGTTGAGTGGGAATTTTAGACTTCTTGGCTGTAAATACTTTTAAAACATATTTGCATAGAACTAGGTAATCATTATTGTTAAAATAAATTTTTCTAAGTGTGAATAAAGTTATTGTAATGAACCTATTTCTTTAATATTTATTGTTTTTTGCTACACTAACTGTATATTAGGCTTTTAAAATAATAACTGTTAATTTGTTTTTTACAGATCTCAGTGGGAAAAGAGCCTCTGGAAGGTTCAATAATGCCATCATATTTTCTCAAAATATCGCTAAAGTAACAACGAAGAAAACTTTATAAAATTTTAAAAGATCAAGAAACACATCTTTTATTTGAAATAAAAAATTAATTACTAAAGCCATATTTTTTTAGTTCTTACAAGAAGTGAAAAAGAATTGGCTAAAAATTCAAAAAGTCTTAGTAGACTTTGCTTGTTCATATATAAAGTCAGATGCTTGAGTGCCTTAGGCTTTCTTTTCTCATGCTCTTTTTTTTTCCCTCTTTCTCTTTATGTAGGTAGTCTGGGTGGTAAGAATCTACCTGCTCACTGGAATTACCCAACAGAAAATTAGAACCCTACTCCTATGAAGGATGAATAGAGCAAATTATTACACACATGATTTTTGACTTACCTTAAAACTGCAGTTAAATGTAAAAATCACACGAGATGATTTAAGGTTATCGTTACCTATATACAAATGCAATTGACAGGCATACATGTAAAATAAATTACAAAATTTTTGCTTATAAGTAGATTCAAAGTGCTTTTTCTCTTTGAATCTAATTATAAGAGTTACAAAATATGTAATGTTGTATTATAAGCATATAATTAGGAAATTAAGATAAATTTACAATATTGGCATAGAAAGTTTTTATTGAAGTAAGAAATTACAAGTGCCAGATAATGCTGATTCCAGTGAGTATGTCTGATGCTTTACATTTACTCTGTATTTAGGCACTTCTTTTCTTTCCTACTTAATTAGGTTTTCTTAAATAAAATATTATAAAAATTAGATGAAACATTTTCTTACAAATCATGGATCTCTTTTCAAGGGTTGCTATATAAAGTCAGGTGATTAAGAAAGCTATGTATTTTATAGTGGTATGGAACATATAAACATGATTAGAACCAAGGTATTTTCCAAATTTTGAGTGCCAAAAAATTGGTAAGTAATTATTTCCAGTGACAGATAACTCTTAAGAAAACACAACAGAGCAAGAACAACAACAAGACAACAAAAACTTTTCAATTTGCATGAAATATATTTGCTTTTCTCAGCACAAATGATAGGCTAGCCTCATTTTTAGGCTTTCTGTGAATGCTGATCTATGTTATTCTACAACAAAATAATTTGATATTTAAGAAATCTTAAAACTTTGATCTTAGAGAAAATAATTAAAACAGGAAAAACTTAGGTGTGTTGGAAATAAATAATCTCCCTAGTTGAAGTTAATTAGAGGAATCTGCTGTTAGAGCTAGGTAGTTAGAATATGCCATTATTTTTCTACTCCTGGGGTTGTCTATGTTTATTTTTATCTCTGTAGTCACTTAGACTTCACTTCCTGAATGATAGACTAAAGAGTCATCTGTGTGTTCTTTTACTGTTGGTTGTATTTCAAATTCTAGTTATAAGATCTAAAATTGTTATATCAAATATGTTTGTTATAAGAAATAAGTTAAAAACTGTGTTTATAAAGGCTAGTTGGATGCTTTGGTAAAAACTTGATATAAGTAATTTTCTGTCAAATTAGATTTGGGTGAGACTGTTACAGCTAGTCAGGCATGAGTGGGGCAGGAAAGGGCTATTCCCCTCACACACTAGAAATGGTTCGGTACTTTATTGCATTGCCTCTTCCAAAATAATAAGCCAAAGAGAGGCCATTTTTTGATGATATACGCTTGTTATAGTGTTAATTAAGCAGGCTCCAGGGAGAATAAACTTCCTGGTTATGCATATTAAGAGACAAAAATGGTAAAGTATGATCTACTAGGTACACTCCACCGGAAAAAGGAAGAAAGCCTCAGATGAGCATGCATAAAACACCCTAAACACACTGAGTATGCGCACTTCCCAAGGGTAGGGAAGTCTCTGCGCATCCGGGCAGCCCACCCTAAGGAAAGAATCATGGGAAAGAGGCGAGCCTGCAAGAGTTCCAGGACTCTAGTAACAGGGCACTTGACCTTCTCTCTCTATAACCTTCAGGCGCCCATTTAGATCTCTTCCAAGTGAACTTTTCTTTCTTTCCTGTTCTAAGACCTTTTTTTTGAGACCAAGTGTCGCAGGCGTGAGCCACTGCGCCCCTACTCTAAGGCCTTTTAAATAGACTTTCACTCCTACTCTGGAACTTGCCTCAGACTCTTTTTCTGCTTTATGCCCCTCAGTTTAATTCTTACTTCTGAGGAGAAAAGAATTGATTTGTCAACAGATAACTCAGGTAATTCAGATCTCTTCCTCTGGTAACAACACTAATTATACCTCACTGCAAACCCTGATTAGCTTCTAGAAGGATTCTGCCCAGAGTTTACATAGCAAGGATATTTCCCACATTTCTAAAAAAAAAAAGACTATAAGTTAATAAATCAATAGAAATTATATTTATGTCACATTACACAATACATGATATATAGCATTATATATGATAAATTAATATACATTATGTTTTAGGTTAAAATAAAAATGTTTTCATTATATATATACCTATTACTTATTTATAGTTCCTTGATTTGACTGGGTTTTAAATAAATTGGCCAAAATAATTTCTAATGTCTATGTTTCATTTCCTAACTTAAGAAATACATGAAAAATATTCTCATGTGTAGAGAAGAAACTTGGCAAAGATAGCTAGAAATGCATATTTAGGATGATGTGTTATTGTAGATTTTCCTTTTCTAAATTAAAGAGCTCAGGTTTTTTCACTAGTGCATCAAATACATATTAGAATGAAAAAAAAATCAGTAAAATTATTTGACCATAGTGGTATACTTAGTTCTTATTAATGATCTAAACATTCTATTTCCCTCTTTATTATGAATTCAAATAATAAAAACAATAAACTCTGGTTGGTCCATTTACTTAAAAATATATTTGCAATTGTCCCAAGTAGTCTTATAGCAGTAGACTTTCTTAAATATAAGAAATGAAATTCACATATTGGTACATGCTTTTCTGCTACAGTCATACATGAATTAGATGGAGGACCTATGTCTGCCTTCTCTACATTCTATCAGAAGACAGCAATGGAAATATTTCATCATAAGTAGGGGCACATTGTAAGATTATGCCCTGTGTAAGGTGCTGTTTGAAGGCCTGAGTGTCGCAGAACCATGCCCCTGGTGCTGGGCTAAGTCTGCCCCTAGGCAGAAAAGTGCTTTTTTTCTAAATTTCACAGGGGAAGTGATGAGCTAGCCATGCACTGCAGAAAAAATTATTTCTATTATTTCTTGGAGCTAGAAAACCTATTTGGACTGCTTATAATTATAATAATCTTGGTAATATTATCATTTGTCAGTGAAATGAGAGTCCTTTGAATTCTTCATCCATGTGTCTACTATCATGTGTTACTCATGTGCTCTGGTAACAATATATTTTAAAAGTGTATTTTTATAAATGTGTCTATTTCTGAAGTAAGAGTTTTACTATTTCTATTTTTAGTATTTCTTATTATTTTAAAATATTCTTTTCCAGCTTTATTGAGACATAAGTGACAAATTGTATAAGTTTTGGGCATATAACATGATGATATAATGTGAAATGATTGTCACAATCAAATGACTTAATATATCTAGCACCTCACTTAGTTACCATTTTTTTGGTTGATTTGTTTCCTTTCATGGTGAGAACATTTACGATCTATTCTCCTAGCAAATTTCAAGTATACAATGCAGTATTGGGAACTATAGTCACCATGTTGAATATAACCTCCCCAAAACTCATTTCTCTTGTAACTGAAAGTTTGTATCCTTTGACCAACATATCCCCAATCCCCCTAACCCCTAGCCTCTGGCAACAACCACTCTGCTCTTTGAGAGTTCAACTAATTTAGATTCTACATATCAGCAAGATTATATAGCATTTGTCTTTCTCTGTCTCATTTATTTCCTTTAGCATAATATATTCAAGATCTTTCCTTTATCATAATACCATAAAGATTCATTTATCTTGTTGTTTATCCTATTGCAGATGGCAAGATTCTTTCCTTTATAAAGCTGAATAATAGTCCATTGTATATACAGATACATATATACTGCAATTTCTTTGTCTATTCATCAGTTGATAGACACAGGTTTTCATGTTTTGGCAACTGTGAATAATTCAATGAATATGGGAACACAGGTCTCTTCCAAATAGTGATTTTGTTTCCTTCCAGTATTCACCCACAAATGGGATTGCTGGATTATGTGGTAGTTCTACTTTTAATTGTTTTAGGAACTTCTATACTGTTTTCCATAATGGCTGTACCAATTTACAGAACCACCAAGAGTATAAAAGTGTATTTCTTATTGCTAAATTCGACAGTTTATTTTTCATTTCATTCTTCTGTGCTTTTCTACTGAAGGATTATTTTAGAATTTGGATATATAGTTTGAAAACAGAACTGTGTGTAAGCATTTTTTTCTCACAACATGTATAGAGTGATAATACACGTATTTCTAAATTTAGCTAACATTATTTTAAAGATATAATTCCGAATTTTCCTGAATTAGATCAGATGAACAGATTAATTTTGCAGTCTTCCTCAGCTTTTCAAACTTACATTTTGTTCTTCTCTACTGTTTTACTGTGTACAGTTTTGGTCTTTATTTGAAACTTTTACCTTCCAAGTTCCTAGTTTTAAATGATACAGCCAGAATCACAATGGAGTAGCAAAAATTCTGCAAGGGTCATAAAACAATATATTTCTCTAAGAAGGAAACTCAACTTTTAAGTGGAAATGTGTACAGATGACGCTTGTCTGATAATGTGTTCTGCCAAGGGCTGGTTTAAATTGTTTATGTCCTTTGGAAGGCCAGTGTTTTTCTTCTTCTTATACCTCTTTGAGTTTTATTTTCACCTTTGCTTATCCATGAAAGTTACTACAATTTGTACTTTCTGGCTTCCAACCTTATGATATTCCAACTGACTATGCATAAGTAGAAAGATTAAAAACCACAGGTACAGGCAAATGCACGGAGACTAATTGGGAAGATGTTGCTTGTATATGACATCTTTGTTTCAGTGATGTCCTTTGTCAGAGCCCATTTACTTCACGCCATGCCTGGAACAACAGCATCATCATCCCAATATTCTTTCCAAATTAAATCTAGATCAAATTATAGACTATAACTGAGTATGTAGTGAGTCTGCCAAGTAATTAAACCACTCACTGGTGCTAAAATCTGAAATTCAATTACCTTTGTCACTGGTAATATAATGACAGTTATGAGTCTAGTGAAGAGTAACATTTTTTTTCTAAAATCTTTTAGACCTTTCCATTACAGTTGTATTTTTAAAGGACTGTAATGTGCAGTGCTGTCTACTCTAGATCTTCCTTCAAATGATGAATTTTAGGATGCTGTTACTTTTCTGGTTGACTTCTTTGGAGATTTGTATGGACTTACTTGTCTATACATAAAGCATACAAACAATTTGAGTTCTGGTTCTGGAGAAGTATCGATTAGAGGGCAGTTAACAGGGAGAATGTTTCTTTTCAGTAATCTTTTGTAAACAGTAAGTTCTATGAAATCTCTTTGGTATTTTCTCCTGCTTTTTCTTTGAGTTATATGTTCACTAGATTGGCAGTTCAATATTCTTCAGAAAAGAAAGCAAGCTCTAAGAAATAGTCTCAACTGATTTATCCAGCAACTGTTCACTGAAGATCGACTGTCTACTATGTACTGTGATCCTGGAAAGACAATAGGGAGCAACTGAGTTTTACCTTTATGGAAATATTAGTGCAGTAGATGTCGACATTAATCAGTCAATGTCCGGTTGTGTTTTGAATGAAGTATATTATTTCTGTGGAGGTGACAATGCTGATCAATCTGAGGTCAGAGAAGTCTTCCTAAGGAATTAAGAGGAGAAGAAATTTACAGTCAGTGGGTGGAAGGACCATTTTAGGACTATGCTGAGTATATGTAGAGGTTTTGATATGGAAAGAATGTAGCCCCTTGTGAGAAAAAAACAAAACAAAACATGATAAAACTCAAAAGTTACCAGAAGAAATACCTTTTTGTTATTCCAATACAAAGCTGTAAGATTTTTTTTTTTGAAGAAAAGCTTATGAGAGGAAAAAACTTCTTAATTTTCATATGTTTTCAATTATAGGATCAGATATCCATTTGTAGGAGCCTTGTAAATTTTGATTTAGTTCAAATGCTGCCTCAACTTGAATTGATTTAGCAAACTTTTTCGATTTCAGCATACCTTATTGCTTTGACTTTCCCAGCTGTTAAAGTGCATATCAACTCCCACACTTAGCAATCTGAAGTTGTTGCTCTTAAAAGCTTGTTATATACTTCAATCTATAGCAAACTAAAAGCTAACTAAATTTTACCTAATCTATTTGTCCAAGAAGTTATCATCAAAACAAGGTGGAAAAGTTCTCTTCCCATATCCTTCCAGGTTCTCTCTAGTTCCTTCTCTTTCATCATCTTCTGCTAAATATTCTTATCCACCAACATTACTCTGAGTTTTCACATCATGATTCTTTACTTTTTACTACTTATTTATGATTGTGTTCTATTAGTTTCCCACACTATTTGAAAGGAATGTTTCAAACTTATCTGTGTTTGTGGCTTAGCACAATGCCTGGAACATGTTAGATATTTAATAAATACACACATTTTTTTCCAGGAATATTGATGAGAACTCTTTAT
This sequence comes from Aotus nancymaae, assembly GCF_030222135.1. Classification (NCBI taxonomy): domain Eukaryota; kingdom Metazoa; phylum Chordata; class Mammalia; order Primates; family Aotidae; genus Aotus; species Aotus nancymaae. The sequence goes on along the minus strand of NW_026988476.1, from coordinate 18,629,751 downwards.
TTTTCCTTCTTTGTTTAGCAGGGTTATTTAGCAGAGGCTCCATGAAGGCAGGAATTTTCACTTTTGTCTGTACTTTATGCTTAACTTTTTGGATAGTACCTGGCATATAGCAGGGATTAAATAAATATTCATTGGAAGAGATAGGATTAATTAATGTCTGTATTTTCTAAAGCATTGGATATGAATTTAGAAAACCTGAATTTTTATGGTCATGCAATAAAATGATTCCAAGAAATGTTTTTTAAGGCAAAAGCTACTATGACATACAATTTACTTTCAAATAGTTTTCTGTTACTTAGCTAACTATATGCAGTATAAACTTTTTAATACTCACTACACATACCTTATATAGTGGAGGTTACTGCTGAGTAATTAAAATATACATGAATAAGTAACATTTCAATTTAAGATTAGATATCTGAGATCCTTAAGTGACTAAATTTACTGATGATTTTGGCTATGGTCCAAATACAAAATATCATGGTTATTAAATGTACTTGTTGGCATTTAATCTGTTAATTATCATTTAAAGAGAAAGTCCTTGACATTTCAAGAGTTATTTCCAATCATTGCTGCTAGACTGTGCTACACTTCTTTTCCTTGCCAAAAAAAAAAAAAAATTATGTAAGGCTGTGACAGCATAAATTGAATAAATATTATCTGAATAGAAGAATTTCCTGTAACAGCCCACACTTGTACAAAAACAGACCAACAATGCTTATGGCGTGAGAGTTACTCACAACTACTTTAGCTACGCACTGTCTTGGGGAATGCAATCAGGATGACAACTGTGTCTGAATGATTGATTAGCAAGAAGTTCTAGTCTTCTTAGTTCAATCTCTCATCTACAAACCAGTGAAGCAGGAATAATTCCTTCCAGAAATCACACTCTGATATCTCAATTTTCTTCACGGAGTTATAGCCAATGCTAAATATGTTTTCAAGCAAAGACTTTAATGAAAGATTTCCCATTTAAAAGGACTTCATTTCTAGCTTTAGATATGCAACCTGTATCAATACTCTTAAGAGAGATATCAATTAATTTCAAATATAAGGAACTTATTTGGAATTGGATTCAAATAAAAGTGCTATAAAAGTAAGACAACTAGGGTAATTTGAACAGATTTTAATGACATTAAGGAATTATTGTTTCCTTTTTATAAGTACAATAATGACGTTATTACTGATTTTAAAATAATCAATTTTTTCAGAGATTCAAACACATATTTACAAATAAAATGATGTAATATCTGGAATTAGCTTCAGGTTGATCTAGTAAGAGGATGGAGAGAGTGGGTGTGGTATAAATAAAATAGAATTGGCATTAAGGCAGTAATCACTAAAGCTGTGTGATGTGTTCATCAGGTTTATTGTAGTATTCTTTCTTCTTCTGTGTATGTTTTACTTTTCCATAATAGTACTTTTAAACAAAATAAAAACAAAATTATCTTAAATAGAAAGAGAAGGATAAGGAAGTAAAAGTATGGGCTTCATGCTAAAGGAAAAGAGGAATAAAATCAGCCCACACAGAGCTTTCTCTCCTCAGCTCTGTTCTGTATAGTCACAGAACTGCCACTGAGGCAAATATTTTTATTTTTTTTTCTGTAATTTTGTCTGTCTCACTACTTTTTCAGGTTATTGAAAGAAATCACTTTTTTAAAAATACTTTTGTATCTCCTACAATATATAACAGCAACTAGCAATTACTTAGTATTGAAAATGTGTGGTTTAATTTGTTAATAATTTTATAAGTAAAGCAAAATGGAAATTTCTGCGTGCAGGAACCACAGGATGCAAATTAAAACTCAAGGCAATGTCAGTGGGAGAATACATTAAGCAGATAAAAGCTCAGGGATGATTTTATTTTGGAAAACTATTCAAAACCAGAAAGAGGTAAACAACAAACATCTCAAAAAGATGGGTAGTTGTTAAAAGGAAGAACTATAAGCAGAATAAGAGAAAATTAACTGGAGGTCACCCAGAAATATGAAAAAATACAATTGATCAAATGGAAAAAGAATATTTATTTAATGCTTACTGTCTGCCAGGAACATGAATTATGTTTAAAATACAAAATAAAACAAAATTCCTATCTTCATGAAACCTCCCTTAAATATATTTAATAATTAAGTTTGCAAAATGTTTTTTAGAAGAAAACATGCAAACATTTAAATTAAAACACTTCAGAGAATGACAGTCCCATTTAATAAATTTACATTTTATTCTAATGCTGTTAAATATAATTTAATTTATGTTGGTACAAATTATGTAATGTTTGCAAATTGCTACCTTACTTGATGCAAACAATCTAAAATTTTTTAAAAACATACACTTGAATGAAGCTGCTACAAATTTTAAATACAAGTTTATCTCCATTTAAAATCTTAGCATAATACATAAATGTTACAAGTAAAACATCGCTTTTTATATTCAGTATCATAAATACTATTTTATTATGTGGTAATTTTATATATTTTATATTTTATTTTGAAGCTGACTTAGCTGAGGTTTGAAGTACTCATTTAATCTGTTGTAGATGCAGGTGATTACTACCTTTACAAAATCCTTTTGGGGACCTTGAGCCCCTATGCTTGAGCCTGCTCCCACACTGTGGAGTGTACTTTCATTTTCAATAAATCCCTTTATTCCTTCCTGGCTTTGTTTATGCATTTTGTCCACTTCTTTGTTCAGACTCCAAGAACCTGGACACCCTCCACCAGTGACATATTTTGATGAGCCAGCTGGGAGGAAGAGGTAAGCCCAAAGTTTGGGATTTATTTTTTCTTTTCTCCTTTTCCTTTCTGCTACATACAAGGGAATCTCTCTCTCTCTCTCTCTCTCTCTCTCTCTCTCTCTCTCTCTCTCTCTTAATTTCCAACTCAAGACCCTTGGTGGGCAGCGTGTAAACACAGAAGCTACTGCAGGTTTCTGGCCATGGCCAGTGAAACTAGGGGATTTCCATGTGGAGAAGCCTAACCACCATCACTCAGTTCACTTAAGGCCCTGGGTCTTTCATTTTTTTCCCTTTCTTTCTTTTTCAGTCTTTCAGTAGCTGTTTCCTAGTAGCTCCTTGGAAATCTAGGGTAATTGATTGGGATTACTCCTTGGCATTGCCTGAAGGTCTAGGAATGAATGGGAATAATTGCCCTGCCCAGAAGGGGGAAAGACTGTTTTTTAAAATTTTTTCTGTGTGTGGTCCCTGATCCCTACATATGGCACAGCTTAGAGCAAACCTGCACATGTTTCAGATGACTTAAACCTTCTTTTCTTAAGCTAAATTCTTCCCTTATCATATTCAACTGGCTAAGGACAAAAAAGCCCAACCAGCGTCCAGTTCCTCTCATTACAGTTGATGGCTATTCCTAGGAAGCTCCTAGTAGGCTCTGGAGGGAAACCTGCATATGGCACCAGTACCCCTCTAATGTCAGAGACGTCTGACACTCTAAGATTGAATGCCACAGGAGGATGCTCTGGGGGATCCTGTGGACCTTAGCCTCCCCAAAGGGGACGCTTTTGGTAGAGGTTTTCAGGTCTAGTAATAAGCCTTCGTTAGAATTTTCTCTCACAGTTGCAATGTTGCTTGGCCCCAAAATTGTTTAGAATCTGGAGTTTATTGTCAATGGGAAAGTGGGATGGCATTGCATGTATCCAGGCTTTTGTGCTGCCATCCTAAGCAGGTGGCCTGGTTAATATGAGATGTCCTCCTTTGGTATTGTTTGGCCCCAGTGCTCCTGGGAGACTGGGGAGGTTTGGCCTTTAAACACTAAAGTGCCATGGACACTGCTTTGGCCAAAATTTTGGTTCACAGCCTTCATTGGATTATCTATTGGGACAAAGCAAAACTGGCAAGCTTGGCATTGCTATTTCATGGCTTAGGTTCCAAGCTATTGGATCTTCATTTATGTGTGTGTATACATGTCTATATGTGTTTATTTGTATGTGCACTTAGTGTTATATGTTGTGTCTACCAAATTGGCTTATAAGTAAAAGAGCACTCATAAATGAAATAAATCTAAGCAATTTTCAAGTTCACATGACTTAAAGTATATCTATATCTATATCTATATCTATATCTATATCTATGTATATATATACTTTTTTTATTGTTTTAGGTTTTGGGGTACATGTAAAGAACATGCAAGATTGTGGCATAGGTACATACATGTAAATTAGTTCAACCATTGTGGAAGACAGTGTGGTGATTCCTCAAGGACCTAGAAATAGAAATTTCATTTGACCCAGCAATCCCATTACTGGGTATATATCCAAAGCATTATATCCAAAGGATTATAAAAGTATATCTTTACTAAACAAGCTAGCTTTAAAATTATTGGTAGAAGAAAAACAGAAAGGCCTTCATAATTTTTCTGACTTTTATGTTGGTCTTTGCTAGATATTTTTAAATGTCAGTGTTAATTCAAGCTGGGAGCTGCTTGGGGCAAGTCTGCCTCCTATTCTAGTCAAAGTCTCACTGAGATAAATGCATATCTGATTGCTTCCTTTGGAAAGGCTAATCAGAAACTCAAAAGAATGAAACTGTTTGTCTCCCACCTACCTGTGATTGAAAGCCCCCAAGTCCCCTCCCTGCCTCGAGTTGTCCTGCCTTTTCTGGACTGAACTAATGTTCATTTTACCTATGTTGATTGATGTCTCATGTCTTCCTTGTTAAAAATAAAAGTTTAAGTACAGTGTTTGGGATAAATATTTCAGGTAAACTTGTGTAAATTAAAATCTTAAAGTTATTTTTGATGCTTATTGAATATCTGGGTCATTTCTAAATAAGAAGGGGTTGTGATATGGGGAAATAAGTTTCTAAAATTGTAGAACTGTTCTTATCTATCAATTTCCATATCTGATAGTTCAGGATCTCTTGCTTTTTAGGATTTCACTAAAGTTTAAGGTTATCAAAGATAAAAATTCTAGTTAACACGTAATTCTGTACACAAAGTATGCCAGAAAGGGTTATGTTATTGGTGAAAAATAGTAATTTTATTTAATTCAGAAATTATCTAAAAGTTATTTCAAATTATAGATTTGAAAAGGTTATTTATGAAACAATGAATTAAAGGAGAAAGGTGTGGAAAAAGTTTAAATAATAAAATATTCTTTAAAACCTGATGGAGAATTGAAGATATTTGGCCAATTAACATTTTCATAGTTAAAGCTCTTAGTCTTGATTAAAGTAAAATAAGAAGTTTTGTCAAGAAATGCATTGGAAGTTTGGCAATTCTTTTTCTTTAAATATAGTTAAGCATGAAGCTGGATTTAGTGTGGAGCCAAATTTCACACACGTGCTTGTGTAGCTTCACATTATGTTTACCATTTTGCATGGATAGCACTAGAGTACTTATTGGTTATGTGCTTAAAGTGAATTTCTTGATTACACAGAAGGTATAATAATATTTGTGAACTTAGGATACTGAATTGTTTATCAAGAATAAAATATTCACTATGTGCATTTTCTGGGACCCTAGTAAACACTGTAGCCTCCAAGGTAAATTAAGTAGGAAAACTTAAGCTTGGTTTCCTGTTTGTTTTTGCTTCTAGTTTTCATTAGTTTACTATTTACTCTCCATTTATCTTGAATTCCTAGGCTACCTCTGTTTGGTCTGCAGGAATTGATACAGCATATTAGCCTTGATAGAGCACATCAGCCTTTTAACCTAACTTTGGATTTTAGGCTTCCTAAATACTTTAAGCATGTTGAGTATACTTTTGTAAATATAATTTGAGTTATACTTCTCTATCTGCCCAATTTCTCCAAAATTCATAAACTATTTGTCAATATTCTTAATTCATGGCAGTGTGTTTATTTGCATATGGTCTAGCAGGGTTGCTAGAGCCACTCAGGAAGAAAGAACCCAGAAATCTGGCATGCTGGCAGAAAGATAAGAATTTCTTACCAGTCAATCTCTGGCCTCTTTCTCTCTGTCCAAACTCGTTAAATAAAAAATAAAAGTCACTGTTTATCTCTTCTGTAAAATTTTTAATTGTTTTATAATAAGAGCTTAAATCAAATATTTTGTCAAAAAAGTGAGAAGCATAATGCCTTTTATTTAGTTCATGTGACTTATCTTTGGGAAATTAACAGTTTTAAAGATTATTGGTAAAATACAAATGTCTTCAAAATGTAAACATGTGGTCTAAATTATGTTCAAATATTTGGTTTGCTAAATGCTTTAAGGTCATAAGATGCTTCTTTAGCTTTTGAAAGTTGTTCAACTTGCATGCTTCCAGCTAGGTAAGGCCTGGGGATGCATGGAGTTGGCCCCATCCCTAGCTATGCTGGACATATTCAAACCTTTTCAGAACGTAACTTTCCAGGTTTTACATTAAAGTTAAAATTGCTAAGAGTTATCTTTGTAACATGTAATTAAGACTACTAGAAACAGTTTTACATTCAAGGTGTGTAAGAACAGCAAAATGTGTTTTTTTGTGTGTGAAAGGTTTTTGCTTCTTTAAAATTTCTGAGCCATCATTTTGGTAAAATATATAATTTATGGTAATAAAATATATAATTTATGGTAATCTGGAATTCCAAAATTAAACTTCAGTTTCAAATTTACCTTTCCTAATACTTGGCTTTTTGGATGGATCAGAGGGCTCCTGAAAACATCCAGAAAATAGGTAAACAGGATTATTTGACATGTTTAGATACATGAGATTGCCTAAATGATGGTCAATCTTCTTTAGGGTTTTTTGTTGTTGTTGTTGTTTGGTTTTTGTGAATAATACTAATATATGCTCCCAAATTGTATGGAATTTCTAAAATTCTAATGTCTAATTTGGTTAATATGTTTTTATTGTAAACCACAGAAATCACCAAATTTTCTCAATTCTATGCACCTAATTTGGAAAAACTACTGGTATTCAAGAAGGATATAAATCTCAGGTTGATTAAGCATGGACTAATGGAGAACTACATTGCCATCTTGTCCTTCTTGGGTCCTTAAAGCTTTTATTATTAAGAGTTCTGCTTTCCATGACTCATGGAAAAGAAAAAATGATCCAAATTGAATACATTGATGTAGTGGCTTAGAAATTACTAAAATAGTTTATAAGCCAATATTTGGTCCCATATTCCTGCGAAAACAATTCAAACCTCAGGTACATTTGGTTGCCTGGTGGGCCATTTAAACATTTTATAAAGGGATTTCATTCAATTATTATTATTACTATTTTTAATTGTATTTTAGGTTCTGGGGTACATGTGCAGAGCATGCAGGATTGTTGCATAGATATATACCTGGCAAGGTGGTTTGCTGCCTCCATTCCCCCATCACTTATAACTGGCATTTCTCCCCATGTTATCTCTCCCCACCCTCCCCCTCCAACTGTCCCTCCTCTAGCTCCCCCGACAATGGAACCCAGTGTGTGATGCTCCCCTCCCTGTGTCCATGTGTTCTCATTGTTCAATACCCGCCTATGAGTGAGAACATGCAGTGTTTGACTTTCTGTTCTTGTGTCAGTTTGCTGAGAATGATGGTTTCCAGATTCATCCATGGCTCTATGAAAACCAGGAACTCATCATTTTTTATGGCTGCATAGTATTCCAGGGTGTATATGTGCCACATTTTCCTTGTCCAGTTTATCATTGATGGGCATTTGAGTTGGTTCCAGGTCTTTGCTATTGTAAACAGTGCCGCAATGAACATACGTATGCATGTGTTTTTATAATAGAACGATTTATAATTTTCTGGGTATAGGCCCAGTAATGGGATTGCTGGGTCAAATGGAATTTCCATTTCTAGATCCTTGAGGAATTGCCACACTGTCTTCCACAATAGTTGAACTAATTTATACTCCCAGCAACAGGGTAAAAGTGTTACTATTTCTCCACATCCTCTCCAGCATCTGTTGTCTCCAGATTTTTTTAATGATCACCATTCTAACTGGCCTGAGATGGTATCTCAATGTGGTTTTGATTTGCATTTCTCTAATGACCAGTGATGATGAGCATTTTTTCATATGTTTCTTGGCCTCATATATGTCTTTTGAAAAGTGTCTGTTCATATCCTTCGCCCACTTTTGAATGGGTTTTTTTTTTTCTTGTAAATCTGTTTTAGTTCTTTGTAGATTGTGGATATTAGCCCTTTGTCAGATGGGTAACTCAATTAGGAAAGAAGGAAGTCAAATTGTCTCTACTTGCAGATGACATGATTTTATATTTAGAAGACCCCATCCTCTCAGCCCAAAATCTCTTGAAACTAATAAGCAACTTCAGCAAAGTCTCAGGATACAAAGTCAATGTGCAGAAATCACAAGCATTCCTCTACACCAATAACAGACACACAGAGAGTGAAATCAAGAGTGAACTCCCATTCACAATTGCTACAAAAAGAATAAAATGCCTAGGAATACAACTAACAAAGGATATAAAGGACCTCTTCAAGGAGAACTACAAACCAATGCTCAAGGAAACAAGAGACGACAGAAACAGATGGAAAAACATTCCCTGCTCATGGTTAGTAAGAATCAATATTGTGAAAATGCCCACACTGCCCAAAGTAATTTATAGATTCAGTGCTATCTATCTCCATCAAGCTAACAATGACCTTCTTCACAGAACAGGAAAAAACCACTTTAAACTTCCATGGAACCAAAAAGGACCAAAAGAGAGCCTGCATAGCCAAGACAATCCTAAGCAAAAAGAACAAAGCTGGAGGCATCATGCTGCCTGGCTTCAAACTATACTACAAGGCTACAGCAATCAAAACAGCATGGCACTGGTACCAAAACAGAGACATAGACCAATGGAACAGAACAGAGGCCTTGGAAGCAACACCATACATCTACCACCATGTGATCTTTGATGAATCTGACAAAAACAAGCAATGGGAAAAGAATACTCTGTTTAATAAATGGTGGTGGGAAAACTGACTAGCTATATGCAGAAAGCAGGAACTGGACCCCTTCCTGACACCTTACACTAAAATTAACTCCAGATGGATTAAGGATTTAAACATAAGACCTAACACCATAAAAACCCGAGAAGAAAACCTAGGCAAAACCATTCAGGACATAGGCATAGGCAAGGACTTCATGACTAAAACACCAAAAGCAATGGCAACAAAAGCCAAAATAGACAAATGGGATCTAATTAAACTTCAGAGCTTCTGTACAGCAAAAGAAATAATCATTAGAGTGAACCAGCAACCAACAGAATGGGAAAAAATTTTTGCAGTTGTTATTTTCAATGCATGTTTTCTGGTTGTATAAAAGCTTTCCCATGCAAGAGGGCTGATATTATAACAGTAGATTATTATGCTACAGTGTATTTTCATCAGGTAAAAAAGATTTCTATGGTTTAGATCTTTTGAAAACATCAGAGAAAGACTGTCCTTGCCATTCACACTACAACAAAACTTAGGGACCTTGAACTTTGGGTTCATAATCTCACAACTAAGAAGGGTCCCTCTACACTCTTAGAACTGCACACCCATTAGAACCCTTAAAATAAAACTAACCAGGTAATTTCTCCCAAGAAGATGATGGCATCCTTGATGTGAACAGCTTTTCCAAAGTTCACAGATGAAGACTTCTACTATCATGAAACTCTTATCTTTGAATATTTTCCTTTCCTCATGCCTCTGTAAACAATAGAAGTGGAAAGGGGGTCTGTTATGTGCGCTTATGGGCTATACTTTTTTTGTGAAGGAGTTTACAGCCAGCCTTCTACATGGATAACCTTATACATTGATAGATAAAAGATGAAGGCTCAATGTAGGTAAGAAACTTTAATGGTACATATGTTGCCTTATAATCAGTCAAAAACAAAACATTCATTTACTCCTCTTAACTCACATCATGGGTTAAAGAGAACATTGCCAGGAGGCCTTCACTCTTCTTGAAGGGCATCATTTATTAGGTCCTTTTTCCATGGTTGAAAGTAAATGAGGCAATGATTAGATATGTATTCCCCATGATAAGCTCTATACCACATTCTACTATGAAGAACTCAGTTACACTACGGACTTTAAATTCTTTTGTGAAAGTTATAATAGAATTGACTAAACAAAGAAGTATCTGTGCAGCTCTGACACTTGTGGCCTATGGAGAAATGCATTAAATGAAGATTACAGAAATTTAGTGGTAGGGGATTAGCAAAGAGATTGTTTAGTTACAAAACTAAACTCTTTAGCTCATTCTTTTATATATTTGATTTTAGGAAGTTTTGCTTCTGGGGACCTTGAATAAGGAGCATACTCCAAACTCTTGGTATTATCCTCCCAATAGTCATAATAATAGTTTTGGAGCACTGTATTCTCTCAAAGGTTTTAAATGTTTGCATATAACTATCTCTAGAATGTCATATGGTCTCTCTTCAACTGAAATGACAGGACCTAAAAGAAATGTGCAATCATGAGGCCACTATAGCCTATAAATGGTGTGCTGGGACCAGAAAACCAAAATGATGGCAACTGAGAGTGGCACTAAGACCCCAAGTTTTGGTCACACTCTCAACTAAGTGAGAACCAGACCAAAAAGGGGGAGTTTTTTTTTAAAGAAAATTCTGGTATTACATTTTTTTTTAGTTTTTTTAAGGAAAATTGTTTTGGACTAAGCTCATGCACTAGGCCCCAACAGACCAAACCAAACCAAAATGAAGTCATTTGTGCTAAAACTATAAGGAAACACGTAGATTCTAGAGCAGAGCAGATTTTGTTTTTTTTCTCCGGTGAATCTCTATAACAAACATTCTTGACAGCATAGGTATCTATGAAGTCCCCCTGAAGTTCTCATTAAATCTTTTAACCAAATTCATTTCCTCTCACTAAAGACCATCAAATTTCAAATGATCATGCAACAAAGGCTTCAGCCAGTTCCAGGTGAAGACAGCACCCCTGGCCATCAGGCAGCTATCCTGCCTCCACTAGACAGAGCAAGATGAAAGTTCCATGATCCCCAACAGGTAGGGACTATACCACAAGCCAGCATGAAGCAGTTACAGAAAACCGACCATCAGTTTCTCTGCCTACCATAAAGATTTATGGAGATCACATCTCTCAGTGGGGAGATGAGGCAGAAAATAGGGTCTGGAGGCAGGGAACATAAGGCCAATTTCCACTTTGCTTATGACAGGAAATACCCACTCCATAAGGCATAGACCAAGTAAATAACTTTGTAACTTTACTTTATCATCTTCATTTACATATGGTACACCCCAAGTAACCAATGGAATCCTCTAGAGGGTATTTAAACTCCCAGAATTTCTATAACAGGACCCTTGAGTCCCTGTGCTCATGCCCACTCCCATACGGTGGAGTGCACTTTTATTTTTAATAAATTCCATTATTCCTTAAAAAAAAATTGGGGGAACATTAATTATCTCTATTTCCCAGTATCCTTACAGATTTTTTGTCATTCAATCAGTCAGAAAGTTAGTCAAAAAGTAACAAATATTTCTTTACCAGCTATTATTTATAATGATGTAAAGCAACCAACTGCTAGCCTCAGAGAACCATGGTTGAGTGGAAGCCTGAGTCAACCCTTTGTTCTCTGATTCAACGATCTTACTAATCAACAACAGTAATAGGGAAGACTGCCCTCCTGATTTTAATATAACCTGTATTTCAACCATTAAATGGGTCCATTCCTATAATTAAATTGAGACCATTTTAACACTCCAAGGAGGAATTCTATACCCATAAACAATCATGCATTATTTCCCCCTACAACTAGTCCCTGACAACCCCTAATTTCTATTGCTATAGATTTATTTTTTTTCTGAACATTTTATGTAAATGGAATTATAAAGTCTGTGGTCGTTAATAACTGCCTTCTTTCACTTAGCATACTGTAATGACATATATTAGTACTTCATTTGTTTCTATGACTGAATAACATTGCATTATACAGATATTCCACAATTTTTAAATCCATTCATCAGTTGATAGATGATATGGTTTGGCTCTTTCCCCATCCAAATCTCATTTTGAATTTTAATCCCCACATTTTGAGGGAGGGACCTGGTGGTATGTAACTAGATCATGGGGGTGGTCTCCCCTGCTATTCTTGTGTTAGTGATGTAGTTTTCATGGGATCTGATGGTTTTAATGGTGGCAGGTTTTTTTCCTGTGTTCACTCCCTCCTGCTACCATAAGATATGCCTTGCTTCCCTTCACCTACCACCATGATTGTAAGTTTCCTGAGGCCTCCTTAGTAACTTTGCAGCAATGTGAAAATGGGCTAATACAATAGATATTAGCTTACTTCTACTCTTTTGACTATTATGAATAATACTGCTATAAGCAGTCATTACAAGTTTTTGTGTGAACATATGTTTTGATTTCTCTTGGCTGTGTACCTAGATGTGGAATTGCTGGGCTATATGGAGACTCTGTGTTTAGCATTTTAAGGAACTGCCGAACCATTTTCCAAAATGGGTGTACCATTTTATATTTCTAGTAGCAATGAATTAGCAATCCAAGTTGTACCCTTGATGATACTTATTACTGTGTATCTTTCTTTTATAATAGCCATCCTAGTTTGTGTGAGGAGGTATCTCATTGTAGTTCTGGTTAGTATTTCCCTAATGATGTTGTGCTTATGTTCCTGTGCATATTGTAATTTTTAAGTTTCATTTGGAAAAATATCCAAATTCCTGCCCATTTTTTAAAAGTTTGCCATTTTCTTCAATTAATAAATTCAATTATCAGAGCATTATTAAGTTTAAGAAAAATCAAACAGAAAGAATAAAACATTACCATGTATTCCCTGTCACACTCACCCACAGTTTCCCTGTTATGAATATCTTTCATTGGTGTGGTACAGTTGTTACAATTGATACATCACTGTTAATGAAAGTCCATAGTTTACATTAAGGCTTACGTTCTATGTGTTCTAAAAAATGTGTAACGTTACATATGGACCTTAAAACTATCATAAAGAATAATTTCACTGCCTTAAAAATTTCCCATAGTCTGCATATTAATTATTCACCACTCCTTCTTAAAACCCTGGCAACCACTAAACTTTTTATTATTTCTAGAGTTGTATCTTTTCCAGACTCTTATGTCATTGGGATCATATAGTATATAGCCTTTTTAGACTGGCTTTTCACTTAGCAATGTGCATTTAAGGTTCTTCCATGTCTTTTTTGGTGGCTTGATATTTCACCTGTTTTTATTTCTGAATAATATTACATTGTGTGTATGTGCCACAGTTCATCTATTCACCATAGGAGGACATCTTGGTTGCTTCCAAGTTTTGGCATTTATAAATACAGCTGCAATCTCAGGGACGAGATGGTGGAATAAAAAGCTTCACTGATCGTCTCCGCTCCAAGGACACCTAGTTAACACTTTCATAAGAAATAAAATCAGGTGAGCACTCATAGTACCTGGTTTTAACTTAATATGTCTGAAAGAGGCACTGAAGAGATAGAAAGAAAGAGTCCTGAATTGCTAATGCCATCCCTCCCCAACCTCCAGCAGCAGCAGCAGAGTGGTGCAGAGAGCATCTCTCTGCACTGGGGGATGGAAAGCACAGCAATTGTGAGGCATTGAACTCAGTGCTGTTCTGTTAGGGCAAAAAACGAAAAACAGACCAAACGTAGCTGATGTCTACCCATAGAAGGAGGATTTAAACTAGCCCTAGCCATAGGAGAATCATGGATCCCAGTGGTCCAAACCTGAGTGCCCCCAAACTTGCCACTGAGGGTGAAAGTGCTCTCAGCCTCTAAGTAAACTTGAAAGGTAGTCTAGGCCATAAGGACTGCAACTTGTTGTCCTAGTGCTGAACTAGTCCCAGAGGCAGTGGACTGGAAGGGCATGCAACATTCCAAGACACCATCTGGGGAAGCCAAGGGATTGCTGGTATTGCCCCTCCCCAAGCCCTAGGTTGCACAGCTCGTGGTTCCAAAAGAAATCCCTTTCATCTGCTTAGGAAGAGAGGGATGGGGAGGACTTTGTCTTTCATCTTGAACACCAGCTCAGCCACAGCAGGATAGGGCAACAGTCAGAGTCATGAGGCTGCTGTTCTAATCCCTAGCTTCCAGATGACATCTGTAGACACACCCTTGATCAGAAGGGAACCTGCTGCATGAAGGAAAGCAGCCAATCCTACCAGCATTCATCACCTGCTAACTAAAGAGCTCTTGGGCCCTGAATAACCAGCAACCATACCGAGGTACTACACCCAGCACCTTGGTGAGCCTCTGAAACTTACTGGCTTCAGATGAGACTCAGCACATTGCCAGCTATTGTGGCTATAGAATAAAACTCTTTCTGCTTGAGAAAAGAAGAGGTAAAAGTAAAGGGGACTTTCTTTGTCTTACACATTAGGTACCAACAGTACCACAGGGGGATAGAGCACCAAGCAGGATCTTGGGGTCCCTGATTCTAGGACTTTTGTCTAGCATTTTTAGACCTGCCCTAGGCCAGAGAAAAGTCCACTGCCCTGAAAGATAAGTACCAGGGTAGGCAGCATTCACCACAAGCTGACCTAAGAGACCTTGCTCCTTAAGGGAACATTGGTGGTAGTCTTGCATTACACCTCATGGCCAGGGGTGGCAGTGGCTATGAGGGCAGACTCCTTTGTCTTTGAAAAAGAGAGGGATCAATGGACACTACTGCATCTTGTGGTTTGAGTGCCAGCTCAGCTGTAACACACTATAATACCAAGTAGACTTCTAAGGTTTTTGACTCTAGTCCCTGAATCCCGGATGGCACTTCTAGACCCACCACAGGCTTGAGAGATCTCATCATCATGAAGGGAAAGACACAGGCCAGGCTAGCTTTGCCACCTGCTAATTGTAGAGCACAAGGGCTTAAGGGAACATATGCAGTAGTCTAGAAGTAGATACAGCAGGTCTTGGGCAAGACCCAGTGCTGTGCTAGCTTCAGTTATGACTCAGCACAATCACAGTGGTAGTGGCCATAAGAGTGCTTGTCTCTCTACCCTCAGCTTTAGGTGGCTCAGAACAGAGAGAGATTCTGTATATTTGGGAGAAAGTATAAAAAGAGAACAAGACTCTCTCCCTGGTAATCCAAAGAATTCTCCCAGATCCAAGACCACCAAGGTAGTACCTCTATGAGTCTGTAAAAACCATAGCATTACTGGGCTTGGGGTGCCCCTAAAGCAAAACCAGCTTAGATCATATCACTGAAGTTCTTTCAAATATCTGGAAAGACTTCCCAAGAAGGACAACTACAAATAAGCCCAGAGAGTGAAGACTAAAATAAATACATAACCCTTCAATGCCCAGACACCAAAGAATATCTACTAGCATTAACACCATCCAAGAGAACATGATTGCCAAATTAACTAAATAAGGCACCAGGGACCAAACCTAAAGAAACAGAGATATGTGACCTTTCAGACAGAGAATTCAAAAATAACTGTGTTGAGGAAACTCAAATTCAAGATAACAAACAGAATGAATTTAGAATTCTAACAGGTAAATTAAATGAAGAGTTTAAAACAACTAAAAAGAATCAAGTAGAAATTCCAGAGGTGAAAAATGCAATTGGCATGATGAAGAATGCATCAGAGTCCTTTAATAGCAGAATGGATCTAGCAAAAAAAGAATTAGTGAGCTTGAAGACAGGTTATTTGGAAATACATAATCAGAGGAGACAAAACAAAGGAATAAAAAACAATGAATCATACCTACATGATCTAGAAAATAGCCTCAAAAGGGCAAATCTAAGAGCTTTTGGCCTAAAAGATAAGGCAGAGAAGGAGACGGGCAGAAAGTTTATTCAAAGGGAAAGTAACAGAGAACATCCCAAACCTACAGAAGGTTGTAGAACACCAAGCAGAAAGAAGACAACCTCAAGGTACTTAATGATCTAACTCCCAAAGTCAAGGATAGAGAAAGGATCCTAAACATAGCAGCAGAAAAGAAACAAATAAACATACAATGGCACTCCAGTATATCTGGCAGCTAACTTTTCAGTGGGAACTTTGCAGGCCAGTAGAGCATGACCTATTAAAAGTGCTAAAGGAAAAACAAAACAAAACTTTATCCTTGAATAGCATTTCTGGTGAAAATATCCTTCAAATATGAAGGAGAAATAAACACTCCACAGACAAACAAAAGCTAAGGGATTTCATTAATACCAGACCTGTCCTATAAGGAATACTAAAGGAAGTATTTCAATCAGAAATACAAGAACATTAATGAGCAATAAATAATCAGCTGAAGGTACACAACTTACTGGTTATAGTAAGTACATAGAAAAACCCAGAATATTTTAACACTGTAACTGTACTATGTAAACCACTGTTACACTAAGTAGAAAGACTAAATGATTAACTAGTGAAAAATAATTACTAAAATAACTTTTTAAGACACAGTAAAATAAGATATAATTAGAAACAACAAAAAGTTAAAAAGCCTAGGGACAAAATTATGGTGAGTTTTCATTAGTTTTCTTTTTTCTTGTTTGTGTGTTTGTTTACAGAAATAGTCTTAAGTTGCTTTCAGGTTAAAATAAGGAGTTATAGTAATTGCATGCCTCATAGTAACTTCAAACCAAAAAACATAAAATGGATACACACACACACACAAAAAAAAACAAAATCAAGAAACTAAATTATATCACTAGAGAAAATTATCTTTACTAGAGAAAGACAATAATGAATGAAAGAAGAAAGAGAAACCCACAAAACAACCAGAAAACAAATACAAAATGGCAGGAATAAGTCCTTATTCAATAATAGTAACACTGAATACAAATAAACTAAAGTCTACAATCAAAAGACAGACTGGCCAAGTGGATGAGAAAACAAGACTCACTGATCTGCTGCCTACAAGAAACACACTCCACATAAAAAGATATACATAGACTGAAAATAAATGGATGGAAAAACACATTTCATGCCAATGGAAAGCAAAAAGGAGTAGGAGTCACTAGACTTATATCAGACAAAATAGATTTCAAGCAAAAACTATTAGAAGAGACAAAGAAAGTCTCTATATAATGATAAAAGGGTCAATTTAGCAAGAAGTTATAACAATTTTAAATATATGTGCACTGGAGTACATAAACATATAAAAGAAAGATAATTAGAGTTAAAGAGAGGGATAAGTCCCAATATAATAATAGCTGGAGACTTCACCCCACTTTCAGCATTAGATAGATCTTCCAGACAGAAAATCAACAAAGAAACATCAGACTTAACCTACACTATAGATAAAATGGCGCAAACAGATATTTACAGAGCATTTCACGCAAGAGCTGCAGAACACACATCTTTTCCTCAGCACATGGATTATTCTCAAGGATAAATGTTAGGTCACAAAACAAGTCTTAAAACATTCAAAAACTGAAATAACATCAAGCATCTTATCCAATCACAATGGAATCAATCTAGAAATTAACAATAAGAGGAGTTTTGGAAACTATGCAAATACATGAAATTAAACAATATCCTTCTGAATGACTAGTACATCAATGAAGAAATTAAAAAGGAAATTGAAAAGTTTCTTGAAATAAGTCATAATGGAAACACAATATACCAAAACCCGTGAGATACAGCAAAAGCAGTACTAAGTGCCTACATCAAAGAAAAAACTTCAAATAACCAATCTAACGAGGCATCTTAGATTGCATCTTTTCTAGTTTTAAAGAACATAGTACCCAACAGGCAGTTTTTCAAGCCTTTTCCCTCTTCCTTGCTTTTGGAGTCACCAGTTTCTACTGTTCCCATCTTTATGTTCATGTGTACTCAGTGTTTAGCTTAGCTCCCAACTATAAATGAGAACATGCAGTATTTGGTTTTCTGTTTATGCATTAATTCACCTAGGATAATAGCCTCCAGCTGCAGCAATGTTGCTGCAAATGACATGATTTTATTCTTTTTTATGGCTCTGTAGTATTTCTTGGTTTATATGTATCACATTTTCTTTATCTAGTCTACCATTGATGGGCACCTAGGTTTACTCTATGTCTTTGCTGTTGTGAATAGTGCAGCAGTGAACATGTGAGTGCCGGTGTCTTTTGGTAAAATGGCTGATTTCCCTTTAGGTATATACTCAGTAATGGGATTGCTGGGTTGAATGGTGATTCTATTTTTAGTTTTTTGAGAAATCTCTAAATAGCTTTTCCCAGAGGATGAACTAATTTACAATCCAACCAAGAGCTTACAAGCATTCCTTTTTTTCCTGCAACCTTGCCAACCTGTTATTTTTTTTCACTAGTTAATAATAGCCATTCTAACTTGTGAAAGGTTATGTCTCCTTGTGGTTTTGATGTGTATTTCTCTAATGATTAATGACGTAAAGAATTTTTTTTTGTCTGTGTTTTGGCCACTTGTATGCCTTCTTTGGAGAAGTGTCTGTTTATGTCCTTAGCTCACTATTTAATGGGCTTGTCTGTGGTTTTCGTTGTTGTTGTTGTTGTAGATTTAAGTAAGTTATAGATTCTGAATATTAGTTCTTTGCCAGGTGCTTAGTTTGCAAATATTTTCTCCCATTGTGTAGGCTGTCTATTTACTCTTCATAGTTTCTTTTGCTTTACAAAAGTTCTGTATTTTAATAAGATTAATTTTTTTGGTCACATTTGCTTTTGAGGACTTAGTCAGAAATTCTTTGCCTAGGCCGATGTCCAGAAGAATACTGCCTAGGTTTTTATTCTAGGATTTTTATAGTTTGAAGTCATATATTTGCATCTTTATTTCATATCAAGTTAATTTTTATATATTTTGAGAGGCAGAGGTTGAATTTCATTTTCTACCTATGCTTTGCCAGTTTTTCCAGCACCATTTATTGAATAAGGTATCCTTTCCATTGTCTTTGTTGAAGATTAGTGGGTTGTCAGTGTGTGGCTTCATTTCTGGGTTCTCTATTCTGTTTCTTTGGTCTATGCATCTATTTTTGTTAACAGTGCCATGGTTTTTTAGGGACATAGTCATATATAATAGCATCTTCAGGTTGTGATGCCTTTAGTTTTATTCTTTTTACTTAGGATTACTCTATTTGGGCTCTTTTATTTTTTTGGTTTCATATAAATTTTAGAATAGTTTTTTTTTTTTCTAATTCTGTAAAGAATTTCTAATTCTGATAAAATAATTGGTGATCTGATCAGAATTGTGTTGAAACTATAGATTGCTTCAGGCAATATGGACATTTTAACAATATCAATTATTCCAATCCATGAGCATGAAATATTTGTCCATTTGTGTTCAATGATTTCTTTCAGCAGTGTTTTGCAGATCTCCTTGTAGATATATATATGTGTGTGTGTGTGTGTGTATATGTGTGTGTGTGTGTGTGTGTGTGTATATATATATGTATATATATTAACTTCTTGGTAAGCTGTATCCTAGGTATTTTATTTTTTGTGGCTATTGTAAACGAGATTGCATTCTTGATTTGAATCTCAGCTTGAATGTTATTCATGTATAGAAATGCTACTAGTTTTTGTACATTGATTTTGTATCCTGAGACTGTGCTGAAGTTACCAGGTCTAGGAATTTTTCTGGCAGAATCTTTAGGGTTTTCTAGGTATAGAATCATATTATTGGCTAAGAAAGATAAGTTGATTTTCTCTTTTTCTATTTGGGTGCCATTTCTTTCTTTCTCTTGCCTGATTGCTCTGGTTAGGACTTCCAGTATTGTAATAAATAAGGATGAGAACAGACATCATTATATTGTTTCAGTTCTTAAGGTGAGAGATTCCAACTTTGGCTCATTCAGGTATGATATTTGTGGGTTTTTTATAGATGGCTTTTATTATTTTAAGGTATGTTTCTTCAATGCCTAGTTTGTGGAGGGTTTTTATCATGAAGGAATGTTGCATTTTATTATTGAATGCTTTTTCTGCATCTATTGAGATGATCATATGGTTCATATTTATTGATTTTGAACCAACCTTGCATCCCAGGAATAAAACCCACTTGATTGCGGTTGATAATCATTTTGATATTGCTGGTAGATTCCGTTTGCTAGAATCATGTTGAGGGCTTTTGCATCTATGTTTATCAGTAATACTGGCATGTGGTTTGTTTCTTTTCATAGTGCCTTTGCCAGGTTTTAGTATCAGGATAATACTGGTTTCATAGAAAGAAAGAGGAATCTTTCCTCCTCTAATTTTTGGAATAGTTTTAGTAAAATTGCAACTATCTCTTTGTACACCTGGTAGAATCTGGCTGTGAATCAATCTGCTCTGGGCCTTTTTTGGTTAGCAGAGTTTACTATTATTATTATTATTATTATTACTGATTCAATTTTGGAACTTGATTTTGGTTTCTTTACGGTTTCCGTATCTTCTTGGTTCAGTCTTGAGAAGCTGTATGTTTCCAGAAATTTATTCATACTCAGGTGTGTTTTTGTGATAGCAAGTATCATTCTTTTGAGCCCATATTTAAAACTCCCTTAAGAATCTCCTGTAAAGCTTGCAAATTCTCTTATAGATTGCTTATCTGAGAAAGACTGTTTCTCTTTTGCTTATAAAGCTTAGTTTGGTGTGCTATGAAATCCTTGGCTGAAATTACTTTTCTTTAAGAATCCAAAAACTAGGCACCCAATTTCTTCCAGCAGGTATGCTTTCTACTGAAAAGTCCACTGTTAGTCTGACAGGATTTCCTTTATAGGTTACATGACACATTTCTCTAGTTACCTTTAAGATTTTTTTCTTTTGCATTGACCTTGGAAAGTCTGATGACTATTTCCCTTGGGGATAGTCATCTTGTATAGTATATTGTAGGAGTTATCTGGATTTCCTATATCTACATGTCACCTTTATAGAAAGATTGGGGAAATTTTCCTGTATTATATCATCAAATATGTTTTCAAAGTTGCTTATTTTCTCTTCTCTGTCAGGAATGCCAATTAGCCACATGTTAGGTTACTTTATATAACTGCCTATTCCTTAGCTTTATTCATTTTTTTAAATTATTTTTTCTTTATTTTTGTCATACTAGATTGATTCAAAGGACCAGTCTTTGAGTTCAGTTTTTTTTTCTTCTGCCTCTTCTAGTCTATTTTTAAGGCTTCCAACTATATTTTAAAGTTTCTTTCAGGAATTTTTCAATTATAAAAGTTTTATTTGGTTCTTTTTTAATATAGTTACATCATTATTAAAATATTGAATCTTTTTTTCTGGCTTTCTTGGATTGGATTTTAACTGTATCTTGGATCTCATTAAATTTCTTTCCCATCTATATGTTGAATTCTGAATTCTATATCGATCATTTCAGATATTTCAGTCTGATAAGAATCCATTTCCAGGGAGCTAGAGCAACCCTTTGAAGTGAATGAAAGACTCTGGCGTTTGTATTTCGAGAGTTCTTGTGCTGATTCCTTCTCATCTGAGGGAACTGATGCTTCTATTTCTTTTTGAATTTGCTGTCATATGGATGGAGCTTTTTTATTTTTTATTTTTATTTTTGCCTTTGAGGGGATGACTCTGGTGCGTGCTGCGTATAATCTATTGGCTTCATTTCTGGGTGCTATCAGAGGGCCAAGGTTCTGTATGAGTTCCTTGGTCAAAGATAGGTTTGTGCAGGCTTCCCTTGTAGCAAAGTATTTTTGTCTTGTCATGTAATTCAGGCTGCCGTCTAGTAGGTGGCAGTTCAGAGTAAGGTTAGCTCTCAGCCATATTCTCCCTCAGTGGAAATGAGAGAAGTACAAAACAGTGCACCCTCCCATCTCACACTTGCCTTCAGCAGAGGTGAGACGACTGCAGAATTATGAGAAGTAGCTTCTTTCAGTATACACTTACTGGGCACCAATGTGACGAATGCTTGCCACATCCACAACAGTCCACTGAGTAGGAAGGGCAGGGGTCAAGAGATGATTCCCTATCCAAGTCCATCCCTGGGGCTTGGTGGTGCCCTCTTTGGTGGCTGGCACCATACCATGATTTCCTTTCTCCCATGGGGCACTTTGGTGGGATTCTTTCTTTATTTTTGTAGGGTAGTCATTCTGAGGGTTAAATCTCCAAGGGATTTACAACTCCCCAGTGACCTGCTGGTCCTCTATACTTGCCAAAGTCAGAGTAGGTTGTGAAGTATGTCTGTGTATGGTCTGGTGATTCAGTGCCTCGAGCAGAGGATCCCTGGGAAGAGGAGTGGCACTTCAGGTGTGCAACCAGTATGGTGCTTATGGCCCAGTGTTTTCAGTCCAGCAGGTGGCCATGGAGCCTACCCAGCTTGCACTCCCCTCACCTGGTGTGTCTCCCTCTGGCATCTTCCCTGGCAGCAGGCCCAGCTGGCTAGGCTTGTTCCAAAGCCCCAAGCTGTCTGCACCCAGATCACTCAACAGTTCCAGGCATTGTAGGCCATGGGACTCCTTAAGGGAGAAGTCATAGCTAGTATGCCACACCCTTTCAGATCTGGGCTTGCAAAGGGACATGTGCCCAGCCCCCATGCTGACATAGGTACCTGTGCCACACTCTCCTTTGTGTTCTGACAGCAGGGGCTCCTCCCCTGCTTGAGATCAGCCACAAATTTTAGCTCTATACCCTTGGGCAGTGTGCTGAAGTCATGGGGAGTTGGTACTGGGCCTGTCTGTGGATTTATTCTCTGGCCCTTTTGGGGTCAAGTGCTAGCTTGACAGGGAATGAACTCCCCCTAGGCTGCCAACAAAACACTCAGGCAGGGTAGTGGAGGGTATGTTGTGGGCATCCTCTTGTGGGAATGGCCACGCAAGCTATCTTGGAGAGGCCAGAAGGCAAGAGGACACATTGATTTGATGTAATTCAGTTCCATAGCAATGGTAGTGGGGCCAGTCTTGGGCACATGAGTGTGCCTGGCCCTGTTCTCTCCTGGTTTGGCAGACAGCAATTGCTGTAGCCACTCAATGCAAGATGGAGAGCTTTGGAGTATGGGCACCTATGGGCATATTATGCTGAAGCTATCCAGCACAACAAAGCCTTCCGGGCTTTATGTGGGTTCAAGCTGTGCCTCTCTGCATGTTCTCTGGAGAGTTCTCCCTTCCATTCTAAAGGTCTGTGAGGGGTCATGGAACCACCTGAAACTAAGATCTCAGAGGTCTGTAGCAGGAATGTGTTGTCCCCAATTTTCTCCATTCATCCCTTCTTTAGAGTCAGTCCAGTTTCAAGGGCCAGTAACTCTGAGCAGGTTGAATCACTTCTTCCCTCTTTAGCCATGGTGTCTACATCACTTCTTTATCAACTTTCAGTGTTTTCCTCTCAAAAGATCTGTTTAATGTGTGAAGGTTTACTCAATAATTTGATTATTCTCCATGGAAGGGGTACTTTCTGGTTGCATCTAGTCAGCCATCTTGCCACTCAATTGGATCTGTGTCATATTTACCTTTTTATTGTTGTATTGTAAGAGTTCCTCCTATATTCTGGATATAAGTACCTTATCAAATAGTATTTGAAAATATATTTTGCCAATATGTAAGTTGTTTTATTTTTGGTGTCCTTTGAAGAAAAAATTTTAAGTCAAAAGATAAAAATTTATCTTTTGTATTTATTTTGTTTTTCATGTTAAACCTAAAAAATTATTGCCTAATCCAAGTTCATGAAAATGTATTTCTGGGCCGGGCGCGGTGGCTCACGCCTGTAATCCCAGCACTTTGGGAGGCCGAGGCAGGTGGATCACGAGGTCAACAGATCGAGACCATCCTGGTCAACATGGTGAAACCCCATCTCTACTAAAAATACAAAAAATTAGCTGGGCATGGTGGTGTGTGCCTGTAATCCCAGCTACTCAGGAGGCTGAGGAAGGAGAATTGCCTGAACCCAGGAGGTGGAGGTTGCGGTGAGCCGAGATCGCGCCATTGGGTAACGAGAGTGAAACTCCGTCTCAAAAAAAAAAAAAAAGAAAAGAAAATGTATTTCTGTGTTGTCTTCTAATAGCTTTATAGTATTG
Source organism: Aotus nancymaae (assembly GCF_030222135.1). Taxonomy (NCBI): domain Eukaryota; kingdom Metazoa; phylum Chordata; class Mammalia; order Primates; family Aotidae; genus Aotus; species Aotus nancymaae. The sequence goes on along the minus strand of NW_026988476.1, from coordinate 18,605,961 downwards.
GCTTGTAAATTTAAATCTATGATACATTTGAGGGCAATTTTTACATGTGTTGTAAAGTCGGCTTCCAACTCTATTTCTTGTGTATGTGGTTATGCTGTTGCCCTAGTACTATTTCCCTCCTGAATTATCTTGGAATCTTTCTAACAATCAGATATAAATATATCTATAGTTTTTTTTCTGAATTATCACTTCCATTCCATTGATGTAAGTTTCTGTCCTTTGGGTGCCACACTTGTCTTGATTATTGTAGTTTTGTAGTAAGCTTTGAAAATAGACAGTGTATGTTCTCCAACCTTTTTTTTCTTGTTAATATACTTTTGGCTCCACGGATTCTTTGCTTTTCCATGTGAATCATAGAATAAGTTAGTTAAGCTCTGCAAGAAGACAAGCTGGAATTCTGATAAGGATTTTATTCTATTTATAGATCAATTTGGTAAGTATGGTCATCTTTGAAAAACTGAGTTTTCCATTCCATGAATAGAGGATTTCTTTCCATTTATTTATGTCCTTTCTTTACTCCTTTCCTTCTATCTTTTGTTTCCTTTTTTTGAGGCAGAGTCTTGCTCTGTCACCCAGGCTGGAGTGCAGTGGCACAATCTTGGCTCTGCAACCTCCATCTCCTGGGTTCAAGCGATTATCCTGCCTCAGCCTCCCAAGTAGCTGGGACTACAGGTGCCCGTCACCACACCAGGCTTATTTTTGTATTTTTAGTAGAGACGGGGTTTCACCATACAGGCCAGGTTGGTCTCAAACTCCTGACCTTATGTTCCACCCGCCTCAGTCTCCCAAAGTGCTGGGATTATAGGCGTGAGTCACCATGCCCAGCTTATATCTTTACTAATGTTTGTATTGTTCATGCACAAATCTTGTACCTCTTTTATTAAAAATATTCCTTAGTATTTTATTTTGATGCTATGATAAATATATATTTTAAAAACATTTTGTGATTGTTTATTGCTACTGTAAAGAAACATAATCAATTTAGCATGTTGATCTTGTATCCTGCAACCTTCCTACAGTTATTTCTTATATCTAATAGATTTTCATTAATGAATGACTTAGTGTTTTCTATATATGAGATCATGTCATCTGCACATAGTATTACTTTATTTTCCTAATATGCGTCCCTTTTATTTCATTCTTCTAGCTTAATTGCCCTACATAGAATCCACAGCACTCGCTGAATAGAAGAAATAAAAATACGTATATTTATATTTTCTTTACCAGAGTAAGAAAGCGTTCAGTCTTACATCATTAAAAAAAAGTTAGTTGTGTTTTTGATAGACATTTTTTATCAGGTTAAGGAAATGTTTATAGTTTGTTGAGTGTTGTTATCAAGACATTTAGTTGGAATTATTTTTCCTGCATCCATTGACATCATATAATTTTCTCTCTTTTTTCAATTAATATGGTATATTAAAATAATTGATATTTGGAAGTTAAGCAAACATTGCATTCCAGGGATGAACTGTACTGGGTCATGGTTTATTATTCTTTTGTATGTTGTTGGATCATTTTTTAGTAATTTGTTGGAAATTTTTTATATATACACTTAAGTAATATTTTTGTTATGTTTATTGTGATGTCTTTATGTAATTCTAATAGTAAGGTAATATTATCCTCATAAAATACATTGAAAAGTATTTATACATAAAGCTGGAGGTATCACATTACCCAAATTCAAACTATAGTACAAGGCTACAGTAACCAAAACAGCATAGTCCTGGTACAAAACAGACACATAGGCCAATGGAACAGAAAAGAGGGCCAGAAATAAAGCTGCACACCTACAATCATCTGATCCTTGATAAAACTGATGAAAAACAAGCAATGAAAAAAGGGCTTCCTATTCAATAAATGGTTCTGGAATAACTGGCTATCCATATGCAGAAGATTGAAACTGAACTCCTTCCCTAAACAATATGCAAAAATCAAATTACTTTGGATTAAAGACTTAAATGTAAAAGCTAAAACTACAAATACCCTAGAAGAAAACCTAGGAAATACTATTCTGGACATCAGCCCTAACAAACATTTCATAATGAGGGTATCAAAAGCAATTGCAAGAAAAACAAAAAATGACTAATGGGACCTTATTAAACTAAAGAGCTTTTGCACAGCAAAATATACTATTAACAGAGTAAACAGACAATTTACAAAATGGGAGAAAATGTTCGCAAACTATGCATGTGACAGAGATCAAATATCGAGAATTTATATGGATCTTAAACAAAAAACAAACAACCTCATTTAAGAATGGGCAAAAGACATGAAAAGAGGTTTTTCAAAAGAAGACATACACATGGCTAACAAGCATATGAAAAAATTCTCAACCTTACTAATTATTAGATGTAGGGAATCCATAAGCCCCACATGTTGGTGCCAGAATGTAGGGATTCATGAACCCCATGTTGGGCACCAGAATATAGGGAGTTAGCCCTACATCACCTGTGGGTACCCCAAGTCTGATGGTGACAAAAGAATGAGAAAAAGACAGATTAAGAGAGACAGTGGGACCAGGGGGCCATCATTTATTACTATGGAGGAGGCAGTGAAGGCCCCGAGGTCTGATCATCCACTCTATTTATTGGTTATAATCACTTTGATCTACAGGGTAGGGGTGGAGTAATGGTGGGGAGAGGGTGATGGTGGAGTGAATCAGTGAGCCGGAACTGAATCAGTGAACCGGAACTGGTGTGTCATTCTAAGGACTGATAACAGTGGCAGTTTGGGAATTTCACAAAACAAGAACAGTGTGGTCATCTTTAGCCTATTATCTACGTACAGCTGATGGAACGCGGACCGTCCAAGGAGCCTACAAGTCTGGCTACATCATAGTGCTATGAAGGGGTTTTACATCCTTGAGCACAATGTTTATGGTAACAGAGCCGAGGTCACCCTGCACTGGAACATGAGGCATGGAGAGGCCTTCCTCCTCAGAGGCCTCCTGCAGCCTTCTGCACTTTGTTGTTCCTTATTTATATGTTATTCATAACCAATTAATGTAGGCACTCTGTAAATCCTTTATCCTTTGCTGTTTTTCCCAACAATTAGAGATATACAAGTTAAAACCACAATTAGATACCATCTCACACCAGTTAGAATGTATATTATTAAAAAGCCAAAAAAAAAAAAAACAAAAACAGATGCTGGTGAGGTTGTAGAGAAAAGAGGACACTTATACACTGCAAGTGGGAACACAAGTTAACTCAGCCACTGTGGAAAACACTTCATGGACTTACAGACTTATAAAAGAAGTTGAAATAGAACTAACATTTGATCCAGCAATTCCTTTATTGGGTATATAGCCAAAGGAATATAAATTCTGATACCATAAAGACACATGCACATGTATGTTAATCACAGCACTATTAACAATATCAAAGATATGGAATCAACCAAGATGCCCATCAAAGTTAGACTGGATAAAGAAATGAGGTACATACATACCATAGAATAATAGCCAAAAAAAAAAAAAAAAAAAAAGATTATGTCCTTTGCAGCAATATAAATGGAACTGGAGGTCATTTCCCTAAGCAATCTAACATAAGAACAGAAAACCAAATACCACAGATTGTCACTTATAAGTTGGAGCTAAACAGTGACTACACATGAACACAAAGAAGGGAACAATAGAAACTGGGGCCTACTTGAGGTTGGAGGGTGAAAGGAAAATGAAAAACAACCTATTGGGTACTGTGTTTATTACCTAGGTGATGAAATAATCTGTACATCAAACCACCATAACATACAATTTACCTGTATAACAATCCTGCACATGTACCCCTGAGCCTAAATCAAAAGTTATTTTACAAAAAATGAAAGTGCTTATTCGTATTCTACTTTTTAAAGAGTTTGTGAAGAATTGAGACTTAATTCTTTAAATGTTCTATAGAATTTACTAGTGAAGGTATCTGTTCTTCTTCTTTGCTTTGTGACAAGTCATTTAAAAACATCAATCAATCTCTTTATTTGTTATAGGTCTACAGGTCTATGTAGAATCTTTATTTCTTCCCCAGTCATTTTCAGTTAATTCATATTTCCAGGAGTTTGTCTATTTTATCTAAGTTTTCTGACAATTTGGTATACAAATGTTCATATTATTTCTTTAAAAAATTTTTAAATTTGTCATATGTTATGACAAATTTAAATATGTTTGGGGTACAGGTAGTGTTTAGTTACATTAGTTAAGTTCTTTAGTGGTGATTTTGAGATTTTGGTGAACTTGTCACCCGAGAAGTATGCATTGCACCCTGCTTATAGTCTTTTATCCCTCGCCCCTTCCACCCTTCCCTTTAAGTCCCCAAATATTACTGTATCATTCTTATGCCTTTGCATCCTCATAGCTTAGCTCCCACATATCAGTGCGAAAATGGGACGTGTTTCCATTTGTTTGTGTCATCTATGATTTCTTTCAGCAGTGTTTTGTACTTTTCCTTGTAGAGGTCTTTCAATTCCTTGGTTAGGTTTATTCCTAAGTATTTTATTTTATTTTATTTTTGCAGCTACTGTAAAAGGGGTTGAATTCTTGATTTGGTTCCCCACTTGGTCACTGTTGGTATATAGAAGTGTTGATATAATTTTAATTTTCTTAAATTTATTGAGGCTCATTTTGTGGCCTATCTTCAAGAAAATTCTGTTTGCTGTTGAACAGAATGTGTATTATTTTTTGTAGTCCTTTTTAGTTCTTTAACGTTGAAATGTTTTCTTCCTGCTTTTGTCTCTTCTTTCTTTATGGCTCTCTTCCCCTCTGATGTATAAATTGTTGTGCTTAATGGTGTTTCACATTTTTCTTAGGCTTTATTCATTTTAAAAATTATTTTTCTCTTTGCTTAGACTGAATAATATCTTTTGATAAATCTTCAAGTTCCTATTCTTTTCTTCTGCCATCTCAAATTTACTGTTGATTATTTTAGCAATGTTTTCATTTTGAGTATGTAGTTTTCAACTCCAGAATATCTAATTTCCACTTAGCACTCACTTAATAATTTCTTTCTCATTGTTTATATTCTGTATTTGATGGGGCAATTTCATCATATCTTCCTTTATTTTCTTTAGGTATATTTTTAAATTATCTGAACATATTTGTAATATCTTCTAAGTTTTTGTTTATAAGTTCATCATCAGGGCCCCATCAAAAACAGTTTGTACTGCCTACATATTTTTCAGTCACATTTCCCTGTTTCTTTGGCTGTCTTACAAGTTGTGTTGAAAACTGGACATTTTAAATAGACAATATGTTAATACATTTGATAAATTAAAACAATTTATCAAAACTGAAACAGTATACTATAGAAAATTTGAATTACTCTATATTTATTTATTAAAGGAAGTGAGTTCATAATTGAAAACCTTTGCACAGATTTTAACCTAAAGTCGGGGAGTAATTTGTACCAGTTTTACCTTTCTGTAATGAACAACTAGATAATTTGAAAAATGTAACAACTATTTTCACACACATTCCATCAGTCAATACATGAGTGTGATCATGAAATAAAATAATCAACGAAGGTAAACTTGCATCACTGTATATTCTATTATCCTGATGACATTGACATGATAATAAGAGAATGTTAGTTTTACTATTGATCAAAATTAAATTTTAAAACTCAGTTGAAATTAAATATTTCTTGTAAGACACATATAATAAGATATTTAATGGTGAAAGACTGAAGTGCTAACTTCTAAAATCAGAAAAATGTAAAAATATTTGCTCCCATTTATTTTATTCAATATTGTACTGAAATGCCTAGTCAGTGCAAGAAGGCATGTAATAAAAGGCATATAGTTTGGAAATGAAGAAGTAAAACTGTTTTGATTTGCAATGACATGTTTGCCTACATAGCTGATTCTAACATTTACATAAAAATTTAAAGAGCCTAGAATAACTAAAATAATTTAAAAATAGAACAAAGTTAAGAGATTTTACAGTACTTGATTCCAAGACATACTGTAATGATACAGAATTAAATAAGGTGTCACCTTGGCATGCTGGCATAAGACATATAGATCAATGTAACAGAATGGAATCTAGAAACACACACGTGTGATAAACTGATTTTAACATGCATGACAAGGTAATTCAATGTGGGAAGATCATGTTTTTCCACAAATTGTACTAGAACACCTGAATATTCATATGGAAAAAGACATATATTCCGGCATCTACTTCATATCATATGAAAAATTAACCAAAAATGGGCTGGGCGCAGTGGCTCATGCCTGTAATCCTAGCACTTTGGGAGTCTGAGGTGGGTGGATCATCTGAGGTCAGGAGTTCGAGACCAGCCTGGCCAATATGGTGAAACCCTGTCTCTACTAAAAATACAAGCATTAGCTGGGCATGGTGGCACACGCCTATAGTCCCAGCTACTGGGGAGGCTGAGGAAGGAAAATTGCTTAAACCTGGGAGGTGGAGGTTGCAGTGAACAGAGATCATGTCACTGCACTCTAGCCTGTGTGACAGGAGCAATACTGCATGAAAGGAAGGAAGGAAGGAAGGAAAGGAAGGAGGGAGGGAGGGAGGGAGGAAGGAAGGAAGGAAGGAAGGAAGGAAGGAAGGAAGGAGAAAAATGATTCGTAGACCTAAATGGCTAGAAGGAAACATGGAAGAAATTCTTTGTGAATTTGGGGTCAACAGTGATTTCCTAGGCCAAAAAAAAAAAAAAAAAACCCACCCACAAACTAATAACAAAATCAACCAATTGGACTTTCATTAAAAATTCTTCTATGAAGAGCATTATTAAGAAATGAAAGAGCAATCTAAATAATGACAGAATATATTTAAACTTCCTATTTCTGACAAAATGCCTATCAAAATATATGAAACATCTTACAACTCATGAATTAGATAACAATCAAACAAAAATGGACAAAAGATGTTCAATATTTTTAGTCATCAGCTGAATGCAAAATAAAACACAATGTCATATTCATTTTAAAGGTAAAACTGAAATGATGATGTTACCATTTGTTCGTGAGAATGTGGACCAAATGGAATTCTCATACATTTCTGATGGAAATGCAAAATGGTATGGCTACTTTGGGAACTAGTTTCCCAGTGTTTTATGAAGGTACAAATACATTTATCACACAATCTTACAAAGAGATATAAAAGCATGTGACTGCATGGTAACTTCTATGTAATTATAGCAATTTGTTCATAAGATCCACCAACTAGAACAGTATATATGCCTATCAAGAGGTGAATGAATAAACCAATTGTGGTAATTCTTTCAAAGAAATACACTACAGTATTAAAAGGGATGACCTTATATATATATTATATATTTATATACAAATAGGTTATATATAGTATTTTACATATAATGTAAGAAAATGAACGAGTCTCAGAAATCATTACATGTAATGAAATAAGGCAAAAACAATAAAGAGCATACAGTATGATTCTATTTATATGAAGTTCCAGAATAGGTAAAAGTAATATATAACAATGGAAAGAAAGATCAGCAGTAGATTAATCGAAGAAAAAGGTTGTGTTTACAAAAAGGTATGTATTTGTCATAATTGATCTCTACCCACACATTTTTCTTGATTATGTTTTATTATTTACTTGATTATGTTTTATTTATTATTTACTTGATTATGTTTATTATTTTTATTTATTAAATAAAGTATACTCTAACCAAGTAGGTTCTGAATGTAATACATGTCATGAACAAAATGCATTCAAATGGAAAAAAAGGGAACCCTAATAAGAAGTAGATCTTTCTCCAGCCGAGAGGCAAACATTATAAATAGTTTGGGGTATATTTTGCCAGAAATAGATGTATATGGATACATTTATAAGTGAACAATTGAATTTTTAAATATCAAAGCCATATTTTATGCCAAAGGAGCATTTATAGACTTCTATAGCAATGTTAATATAATTGTAAATTTTAAAAAGTCCAATTTCTTTCACTATTTGAAATAGGGGCAATGACAATATTGTATTAAGTTTTGTTACCTCACTGCCTTCATTTTTTAGTCAATTATAGTGCTTTGACTATAATAGTAGGTCAAGTCATAATTGTTAACTCTGTAGCATATTTGTCTCTTCAATCTCTCCATCAGGGGAATACAGGGATATATTTTAGAAAAGGAATGTGTGAAATGTAGTCAGATCTCAATCAGAGCTTGAGAGGGAGCAATTTTAGAAGTTTATGTAGTAAATTAAGATTTTAAAAAACACTTTGCTCTACCAAAATTTTTATATCCTAGCCATTTGATTTCTAAGGGTTATTTTTCCTTTAAAAATTAGTAAGCAAAGTAAAGCATCATAATTTTTACCACTGATTTATGTAATGCTGAAAAGCTGATCCAGTTTTGGAAGATTAAAGGCAGACCAACAAATTTTTGGTAAATGGTAAGTAATGAGCAGATTTCATTTTATCTGCCCCAAAATGATTTTTTAGCACTAAATCTTCTTGTTATACTCACATGCATATTTAACTGAAGAAAAAATGCAATGTTGAATATACATTAAAGAGTAGAATCGGCCAGGTGCTGTGGCTCACGCCTGTAATCCTAGCACTTTGGGAGGCTGAGGTGGGCAGATCACCTGAGGTCAGGAGTTCAAGACCAGCCTGCCCAATATGGTGAAACTCCGTCTCCACTAAAAAATACAAAAATTATCTGGGTGTGGTGGTGGGTACCTGTAATCCCAGCTACTGGGGAGGCTAAAGCAGAATTGTTTGAATCCAAAAGATGGAGGTTGCAGTGAGCCAACAGGGTGCCACTGCACTCCAACCTGGGCAACAGTGAGACTCCGTCTCAAAAAAAAAAGAGGTAGAATCAGTTCTGTATCCAACAAAATGCTTCAAATGAACAGGAGAGCAAAACACTCACATTTTATAAATATGGGAAGTCTGAGCTATTTTATCTAATGACTCGTTAAATTGCAAAAGTACATTTTTTGTTAAGTGTTCCAAGGATTTCCTTCTTATTTTTCTTATGTATTCATTTTACTTAACAACAAATTGTGCACATCCCTTAGCATTGACGTTAACTTTATAATATGTTTACATTTACCTCGAACTGGTGAAGTAAATGAAACCTGATTGCACATCTGATAAATTGGATAAAATCTCAATTTTTTTTATCTCAGTGATTTCACCAGACACAACTGTTTCATATAATTTATTTTTTTAATGAGTTTCACAGAGGGCTAACTTAAGATGCAGATTCATGAAATAATTTTTAAGGTCACAAAATGGATCATTAGCAGAGCTAGAAGTAAACAAGTATTTCTAGTCTATCAAAATTATCTAAATTACATAATAACTCAACTTGATTCCAATATTGTATTTTCTCCATTTGTATTAATCTACAGTTAGGATTTTGAAAGCATCAAGACATTGAGTAATATTGCCTTATGAAAAAAAGCAAGTTCACTTTACATGAAAGTAATGTCTAAATTAGGCATTCACTGTTGGACATCTTTAATCATTATTTTGGTACATATTACTGGTGAAACTTTGAGTAGATTGGTGAACTTTCTGTGTTTTGAACAGAACCAGACACTGACTGCTGAAAGAAGAAAGTATGGCTTACAGGACAAGAATGAGACCTATCCGGGAGGCTTGGGAATTGTGGAGAAAAAGTAGGCTGTGGAGCATATGAGGAATTAATCATAGAAAGTAGAATACTGGAATAGAGGTCAGTCTTCCGACAGAATCAGGACACAACCTGTAAATCTCAATATGAATCTCAGTGGGCACAACATCCAGTGTTTTGTATTCCATATCCACCCAGATTTTTCATCTTTTTTGCATCAAAGCGTTGATAAATAAAATGGAAATTTGTATTTTTATCTGAAATGTTTCCATCAATATCATATTTGAAATTATGATTGAAGTATTTTATAGAATGAAATTACATTAAGAACACTTAATTTTAAGTAAAGTTTCCTTTAAATCTAATCTGCAATAGATACTATATTCACTTTCTAATTAATGATAATGTACAAGCTCCTATATTACTCTGTCATAGAAGGCAAATTATTTTACTATGATGAGAAACTACTTTGATTTTTATAATTTTTATTAGCAATTTCATCCATAATTGTAATAATCTTGTATTTAAATATTATGATATTTTTACTACATACAAGCACTCCTTTCTGAATGTGCCAAAAAGTTATTTAACTGTACATTTAAAAATATTGAACTTGATATATAATAAAGTTGCCATTTAAAAGAATTCATTTCAAAATTAGGGAGAAACAATTAAAGAAAATGATGACTGAACAAAATATCTTCTCAAAATGACTGCCACTGTTGCTTCATGTTAGCATTCATTAGAAGATACATTAATATTATAAGCAATATTATTTGCTTTTACTAAATAGCACAAAACAACTGGACTTGCTCTTTTCAGCAATGACTGTTTTTATGTTTGAAAATGATTAGAACTGGACTTTTCTCAGGAATAAGCCCACACACTAGAAAACATAAATTAATGGTCCTCCTGCGAAAAGCCCTAAGGATGCTGTATAGCTCTCTTGGCCCTTTGCTGGCATGACAGCTAACGGTCTCTTGCTATCTATTGTTTGCACCTTGAAGAAATAAGATTATTTATGCCAGCCTTGCAAATAAGTATACAGCAATTTATCAGCACAGAATTGTTTTGTCAGCCTGTCTTATCCCACAGTTTTGCCAGTTAATGAACAATAACATATTTTACCTCAGTAACCTAGCATAAATCACTAGTTGTTCTCAACCGATGTCAGTAGCAGCATCATCAAAGTTGATAGCATATAGTCTAAACAGGAAAGTTTAAGTAGAATAATATTAGCACTTTTAAAAAAATAATATAGGCATTATGCCCATAAAATTCTGTGCCATTTTTATCTATATAATATAAAGTACTCTTTTACATGCAGTTTAATCTGGCATATTGAGCCCATGAATTTTTTTCTCTTCTCCTTCCCAAAACTTCACTAAAACTGCAATTTATTTTTAAAGCAACTTCTGGTTTCCAATCCAAAATGTAAGAGAGAAGCTGAAAGTTACCACTATATGCTAAGAAAAAGCTAAATAAACTGAAAACTTGACAACTTTTGTTGGATTTTTCAGAGACGTGGTCACAGCGCAAAACACTGCTCCCTGCTCCCCCAAATTGGAGAGACCTATTGACAAATAGAGAACCACAGCTTGCTGGAGCAGAAACCTATGAATGCAAACACCTGCAAGAACCAGCAATGAAATAGGGAAACCTGAACTATATAACTGGTGACTTGCTGGAGGCTCAGAGTGGGCAAGTCAGAGACATAAAAAATTCAGGTTGACCCAGTCATCAGGGTCCCACACTTTTATAAGTTTTATCTCCAGGAGCTTGACTAAGTTCTCATAATAAATACTGAAGAAAAATCCTCTTATGGGAGGGAGAAGAAAATGAATCATTTGAAATAAGCCAGAATATTCTCTTGTTTTTAACAGGTCTCCCCTCAAAAGAAGCAATTTGACCAGATCCTAACCTGCTGGTGCTTATCACGGCCTGACTTGCATGGGGAAGGGAAATATCCAACTCCAGCCCCCTCTAGCCATCCATCCTAACTAAAAAGTGGGAAGGCACTGAAAGCATCTGTGACATTCACAATCCAGAGATAACAGGCTCACTAAAAGACTGAGACCTATTTATAGAACCTCAGAATGCTTCCCCTCCCTCCACCCTTTACCACTCCATCAGTAAAGGCCCATTTACAGCTGTTCAATTTGCCAAGGACATGCCTGGCTATCAGGTTAAAAACAGAAGACATACAAAATACGGCAAGAATAAAATAAAACCTATAAACCCCCCAAAACAAGAAACAAAACGAAAAAATCCAAACCCCACAGTTTAAACAGACAAAATAATCATCTGAACCAGACTCAGGTATAGCAGGGATATTGAAATTATCAAACTAGGAATTTAAAACAACTACGACTAAAATGCTAAGGGCTCTAAAATAGACAGCATGCAAGAGCCAATGCACAATGTAAGCAGAAAGCTGGAAATTCTAAAAATGAACCATACAAATTACAAGAGATTTAAAAAATACTGTGACAGAAATGAAGAATGCTTTTGTTAGGTTTATTGGTAGACTGGATGTGGATAAGGAGAGACAACTTAAGCTTAAAAATATTGCAATAGAAACTGCCAAAACTGAAAAGAAAAAAGAAAAAAAGAAGACTGAAGACAAGTCAGACCAGCATATCCAAGAACTGTGGGGCAACGACAAAAGGTGTAACATACATGTAATGGAAATACTAAAAGAAGAGGAGAAGATCAGAAGAAATATCTCAATTAATGTCAGACATCAAACCATAGACTAGAGAATACTGAGCAGGATAAATACCAAACGTACTATACACCTAGGCATATCATTTCAAACGACAGAAAATTAAAAATAAATTTTAAAAAACACTGAAACAAACCAAGGAAAAAAATCACCTTAGCTATAGAGGAGCAAAGATAAGAAATACATCTCTCTTCTTATCAAAAACTGTGCAAGCTAACAAGAAGAGAGTGGAATAAAAATTATAAAGTATTGAAAGAAAAACTTCCCAGACTAGAATTCTATACTCTGCAAAATTATCCTTTGAAGGAAAAATAAACTTTCTCTGACAAACAAAAATTTAAGAAATATATTGCTAGTAGACCTGCCTTGCAAGAAATGGTAAAAGAATTTCTAAAAATGATACATACCACAAACTCAGATCTACATAAAGAAAGGGAGAGCATAAGAGAAGGAATAAGTAAAGACAAAATTAAAACATTTTTATTCTGAATTGATCTAACAGATAACTTTTTTCAAAATAATAATAGAAATAGTGTATTAAATTAGTGTATATATATGTATATATAAATAGCTGTTTATTCTTATATATAAGTGAAATGTATGACAGCAGTGATAGAAGAAATAGGGAGAAAGGAACATTTTGTTGTTATAAGATACTTGGGCTATTTTTGAAGTGTTATAGTTTTATTTGAAAGTGGACTAAATTATCAATGCATACTGCAAACTATAGGGCTACTATTTTTAAAAAGTTAAAAAAATTGAACAATGATTAATGTGCTAATGAAAGAAAATGAAATTATATAAAATGTTCAATTGAAGCCACAAGAGGTAAGAAAACTATAGAAAAAAATAGCAAACAAAGAAAAGAGTAACAAATAAAAAACGCTAACAAACATGAGAGTTATTAATCCAACTATGTTACAATAATCACTTTAAATTTCAGTAGTCTAAATACACCAATTAAAAGAGAGACATACTGTCAAAGTACATCAAGGAATAACACCCAATTATATGTTATCTACAAAAAAGACTTATATAGATTAAAAATATTGGATGGAAAAAATATGCCATGCTAACATAAATTAAAAGAAAGCAAGAGTAGCTGTATTAATTTCAGACATCAGACTTCAGACAAAGGGCAGTTATCAGGGATAAATAGGGACCTTACATGATGATAAAGGGGTCAATTTGCCAAGAAGTCATAATAGTCCTTAACGTGTATGTTTAACAATGAAGTGTTATTAATACATTTGGGTTGTTGTAACAAAAACACCACCAACTAAGATGCTTATAAACAACAGAAATTTATTTCTTACAGTTCTGGAGACTAGGATGTCCAAGATCAAGTCACCAGCAGATTTGGTGTTTGGTGAGGGTCTGTTTTCTGGCGTATAGACAGCTGTCTTCTCTCCATAATCTCACATGGGCAAAGGATCTGTCTGGAGTTTTTTTTTTATAAGAATACTAATTTTATTCATGAGGGTTCCACCCTCATGACCTAATCACATCCCAAAGCCCAACTCCTTCTGCCATTACTGTATTAGGGTTCTTCAGAAAGACAGAACCAATAGGAGATGATCAGTTGATCAACTGATCAATTGATCAATCTACTAGATGATAGGTAGATGGATAGATAAGAGGGTAATTATCGGGGAATTGGCTCACACTACTATGAAGGCTAAGAAGTCCCATGATATGCTGTCTATAAGCTAGAGAAGCAGGAATTCTGGTAGTGTGGCTCGGTCCAAGTTCAAAGGCCTCAGAACCACGAAAGTCAAAGATATAACATTTAGTGCAAGTCTAAAGGTTTGAGAACCTGGGGGACCACTAGTACATGTCCCAGTGTCAAAAAGCCTGAGAACCTGGAGTTCTGATGTTCAAGGGTGGGGGAAAAAAAGTATCTTGGCTCTAGATGAGAGAAAGAGAGAATTTGCCTTTTCTTTGCCTTTTTATTCTATCCATGCCCTCAGCCTATTGGATGGTGCCTGTCCACACTGGGTGAGAACAGATGTTCTTTACTCAGTCCACTGATTCAAATTTCAGTCTCTTTTTCGAAACACACTCACAGACACATCCAGAAATAATGCTTTACAAGATATCTGAGTATCTCTTAATTTAGTCAAGTTGACACCTAAAATTAACCATAAAAATCACATTGGAGATTACAGTTCAACATATAAATTTGGGGGGATCAAAATTATTGCCTATAGCAGTATATATAACTGAGATAAAAACTGCTTGAACTTTAAGGAGAAATAGGTGACTCCACTGTCATAGTTGGGAACATAAACACCCTTGAATCAGAAGGGACAGATCCAAAATGCAGAACATTAGTAAGGACATAGTTAACACCACCATCAGTCAACAGGATGTAATAGAATTCTATGTATGTATGTATGTTTGTATGCATGTATTTATTTATTTTTCAGACAGAGTCTCACTCTTTCATCCAGGCTGGAGTACAGCGGCACAATCTTGGCTCACTGCAACTTCCACCTCCCAGGTTGAACTGATTCTCCTACCTCAGCCTCCCCAGTAGCTGGGATTACAGGCACACACCACTGTGGCCAGCTGATTTTTGTATCTTTAGTAGAGATGGGGTTTCACCATGTTGGCCAGGCTGGTCTCGAACTCCTGACCTCAAGTGATCCACCCGCCTCGGCCACACAAAGTACTGAGAGTACAGACATGAGCCACCATACCCGGCTAGGATGTAATAGACGTCTATAAACTACTTTATCCAACAACAGCACAATACACATTTTTCTCAAGCTCACATAGGAAATTTACCAGGACAGATCTCATTATGGGTCATAAAAACACACCTTAACCAATGTAAAACATTAGTAATCATGCAATGTCTGCTTTAAGACCACAATCAAATTCTACTAGAAATGAATAATAGATAGCTGGAGAATTCCACAGTACTTAGATATTAAATAATATATTTCTAAATAACATACAGGTCAAAAATAATCTCAAGAGAAATTAAGATATACTTTGAATTTGTGTAACACAGTGAAACCAGTGCTTAAAGGAAAATTTATGGCATTGGATATATATGTTAAAAAAGAAGAAATAGCTAAACAACCTAAGTGTTCACCTTAGAAAGCTAGAAAGGGAAGACAAAATTAGGCCCAAAGTAAGCAGAAAAAAAGAAATAATACAAATTTAAAACAGAAATCAAAAAAATTTAAAATAAGAAATCAATAGAGAAAATCAATAAAACCAAAAGCTGCTTCTTTGAAAAAAAATCAATAAAATCAATAAGCCATAGGAAGACTAAGTAAGAAAAACAGAGATGACAAAAATTACTACTATCAGAAGTAAAAGAAGGACATCAGTATAGATCCCATGAGAACTAAAAGGATAATAAAGAAATACTACGAACAACTCTATGCCAACAAATTTAATAACCTTGGTAAATGGACCAATTCTTTGAAAGACACGATCTGCCAACATTCACACAAGAAGGAATAGATACTCTGAATAGGCCTATATCTATTAAATAAATTGAATTAATAATTGATAATTTTTAAAATAGAAAGCACAACACACAGATGGATTTACTCGTGACTTCCGTCAAACATTTAGAATATTATACCAGTTTTCAGCTGTCTCTTTCAGAAGATAGAAGCAGGACAGTAATAGTGGCTTATGCCTGTAATCCTAGAACTTTGGCAGGCTGAGCCAGAAGAGTTGCTTTAGCCCAGGAGTTCAAGACCAGCCCAGGAAACATAGAAAGACCTCATCTCTACTAATAATTAAAATATTAGCTAGGCATGAAGGGTGGCATGTGCCTGTAGTCCTAGCTAATTAGGAAGCTGGGGCAGGATGATCCCTTGAGCACAGTGGGTGAAGACTGTAGTGAGCTATGATAATGCCACTGAACTCCAATCTGAGCAAGAGTGAGACCTTGTCTCTAAATTAAAAAATGAAGACAAGGAAGAGGAGGAAGAGGAGATGAAGATGATATTATAGAAGCAGAAGAAATACTTTCTAACCCATTCTCTGAGGCTAGGATTACCTTAATATCAAAACCATACAAAGACAAAATAAGAAAAGAAAACCACAATCTGATATCTCTCATGAATACAAATGCAAGAACCTCCAACAAAATATTAGCAAATTACATCCAATTGTATATAAATATACTTCATGGCCAAGTGGAATTTATTCTAGGTATGCATGACAGGTTCAACGTTCAAATTAATGTAATCCATCGTATCAATAGACTAAGAAGAAATATCGATGGATAATATCGAAACATGCAAGCATTTGATAAAATCAAACATGTATTAATGATAAAAACTCTCAGTAGAGAGAAGAAATAGAGGAAAACTCTTTTACTCCATAAAGAATATCTTTGAAAAATGTACAACTAGCATCATGCTTAATGGTGAGAAACTTGATGTTTTCCCAGTAAGATCAAAAGCAAAACATGGATGTCCCCTCTTACCACTTGTTTTCAACATTATACTGGAAGTCCTAGCTAATCCAATAAGACAAGAAAAAGAAATAAAAGATAAACAGATTAGAAAGGAAGAAATAACTGTTTTTGTTCACAGATGACATGATTATACCAAAAATCAAAAAGAATTTGCAAAATTAAAATTAAAAAAGACACCTTGTACTAATATGACATCACACCATTAAAGGTTGCAGGAAAAAGGTTAATACAAAAAAAAATCCAGTAGCTTCACTATATATCAACAATGAAAAAGTATAATTTGAAATTAAAAACGAAAGACCCTTTATATTAGAACTCCCCAAAATGAAATGGTTGGATAAAAATCTAGCAAAATGTATACAAGGAAAACTATAAAACTGTGATGAATGAAATCAAAAAAGAACTAAATAAATGGGGCTATTTCATGTTTGTAAATCAGAAGACTCAATATTGTCATGTTGTCAGTTCTCTTCAACTTGATCTATATATTCAATGAAATCTTCATTGAAATTCCAGCAAATGATTACATGGCTATTGATAAACCAATTCTAAAGTTTGTATACAGAGTCAAGTGACCCATAACAGCCAACATAATATTGAAGGAAAATAAAAACATGGGAAGACTTAATATTACTCAACTTCAAGACATACAATAAAACTGCTGTAAGTAAAGCAGTGTAAAAATGGCCAAAAAATACACAAATAAATCAATGGAACAGAAGAGAAAGCCCAGAAATGGACCACATAAATATAGTCAACTAATATTTGACAAGGAAGCAAGTGTAGTACAATGGAAAAAGACAGTCTTTTCAACAAAGGCATTAGAATGACTGGTCATCTATATGCAAAAAATAATTATTACAAACACAGACCTTATATCCTTCACAAAAATTGAAAGTTGACTATAGACCTAAGTGTAAAATGCAAAACTATAAAACCTCTACAAGATAATACAGGAAAAAAATCTAAATGACCTTGAGTTTAGCAATAACTTTTTTTTTTTTAACCCCTTGTTGCTCTGTCTGGAATGCAATGGTGCGATCTCGGCTGACCACAACCTACACCTCCCATGTTCAAGCGATTCTCCTGCCTCAGCCTCCCGAGTAGCTAGGATTACAGGCATGTGCCACCATGCCTATCTAAGTTTGTATTTTTAGTAGAGACAGTGTTTCTCCATGTTGGTCAGACTGATCTTGAACTCCTGACCTCAGGTGATCCACCCACCTGGGCCTCCCAAAATGCTGGGATTATAAGAATGAGCCACCATGCTCAGCCAGCAATAACTTTCTAGATACAATACTAAAGACATGCTTCATGAAGGAAAAAATGTATACATCGGACTCCATTAAAATTAATATTTTCTGCTCTGCAGAAGACATTGTTAGATAGATGAAAAGAGAAGCCATGGACTAGGAGAAAATATTTGCAAAAGTTATATCAGCTAAAGGACGATCATCCAAAATACACAAAGACCTCTTAGAACTTAATAAGAACACAAACAACCTGATTTTTTAAGAAAATGCTTCACATAAGTCTCACCAAAGAAGATATACAGATGGCAAATAGGCATATGAAAAGATGTTCCACATTAAATGTCATCAGGAAAATGCTAATTAATGATGAGACACCACTACACACCTATTAGAATGGCCAAAATCCAGGACACTGACAATACCTAATGCTGATAAGGATAAGGAGCAACAGGAACTCTCATTCATTGCTGGTGGGAATGCAAAACGGTACAGCCATTTTGGAAGACAATTTGGCAGATTCTTACAAAACTTAATATCCTTTGACCATAAGTTCCTGCAGTCATGCTCCTCAATATTTACCCAAAGAAGTTGAAAACATATGCCCACATGAAAACCCACATATGGATGTTTATAGCAGCTTTGCATGTAATTGACAAAAGTTGGAAGCAACCAAGTTGTTCTTTAGTAGGTGAATAAATAAATTGTGGTGCATCCAGGCAGTAGAATATTATTCATTGCAAAAAGAAATGTGCTGTGAAGTTATGGAAACACATGGAAAAAATGTAAATGCATATTTCTTAATAAAAGAAGCCAATCTGAAAAGGCTAAATACTGTATGTTTTCAATTATGTGACATTTGGGAAAAGGCAACATTTTGGAGGCAGTGAAAAGATCACTGGCTGCCAGGAGTTAGCAGGTAGGGAGGGATGAATAGGTGGAGCACAGAGGACCGTCAGCACAATGAAGCTATTCTGTATGATATGACTGTAGTAGGTACATGTCATTATACACTTGTTCCAAACTCATGAAATACACACCCAAAGCAGACTCTAGTATAAACTGTGAACTCTGGGTGGTAATAATGTGTGTCAGTGTAAGGTCATCAATGGTAACATTTGTACTACTTCTGGGGGATTGTTGATAATGGGTGAGGCTATTCATATGTGGGGACACGGGGTTTTGAGGGATCTTTGTACCTTGCTTTCATTTTGATGTGAATCCAAAAGTACTCTAAAAAAATTAAATGTATTAATAATGATAAGAAAAAAACTTTAATAAGAGATCAGGGAACATAAGCGATGATAACATTCTAGAAATTATAAAGAGGATGGAAATATTTATAATGGCTTAGCAAACCACAGACTAGCTAAAAATTAAGCAAGCTCTCGTAACTGTATTGGTGGGTAGAGATAACATAAATCAGGCTATTCTGGAATCTTATATCCAGAAAGGCTCTAATGCCCACTTCTTGAAGTAGATTACAGTGGTCACAAGGGAAATAAATGATAAAACTCTCACACTCTGGGTTTCTTATTATATTCCTATTCTTTTGCTGTATATACAAGCAAAGCAATCAGGGTTTTTGTTTGCTCCCCATTCTGAGAGCAGCAAGGACAGTTACCAGTGCAGTAACAGTGGCAGAGAGATAACATTTGTCCCTGGGAATTCTACCTCAGAGAAATGCAGAGCCACCATCAATTGAACGGATTAGGAGTTGGGTAAGGCAGCTGAATTGGAGTCCCAGGTCAGGAGTAGCAAGGGCAGTGACCCGTGCTGAAAACAGGGCAGCTGCAGGCCTGCTGGAGGCCTGCAATAGTTCTTGGGCTCTTTGCTCCCTCCACAGCCTGAGGATAATAGGGGCAGAAGTGAAGCAGGCTTGTTGGTTACCTCTAGGAGCATTCTCTCAGAGAATTGGAGAGCTGAGACCAGCCAGCATGCTCAGGTGTGGGTAGGGTGGCTGAGCTGGGAGTCCAGGCTAGTAAGCCTTGCCTGGCAAACCAATTTACAGATTCAATGCTATTCCTATCAAACTACTAACCACATTTTTCACAGCATTAGAAAAAAAAAGTATTCTACACCCAATTTGGAACCAAAAAAGAGCCAAAATAACCAAAGTAATCCTATGCTAAAAGAACAAAGCCAAAGACATTACATTACCAGACTTCAAGGTTATACTACAAGACTACAGTAACCAAATCTGCATGGTACTGGTACAAAAACAGTCACATAGACCAATGTAACAGAATAGAAAACTCAGAAATAAGGCCAAATGCCTACATCTTCTTCAACAAGTCAGACAAAAACAAGCAATGGGGAAAGGACTCCCTATTCAATAGATGTTTCTGGGATAACTGGCTAGCCATATGCAGAAGATTAAAACTTGACTCCATTTTTTACCATATATAAAAATCAACTCAAGATCGAGTAAAATTTAAATATAGAACCTAGAACTGTAAAAATTCTAAAAGAAAACCTGTGAAACACCATTCTGGATATCAGCCCTGGCAAAGATTTCATGATGAAGACCACAAAAGCAATTGCAACAAAAACAAAAATTGGCAAATGGGACCTAATTAAACTAACAAGCTTCTTCACAGCAAAGGAAATTACCAGCAGAGTAAACAGACAACCTACAGGATTCGAGAAAATATTTGCAAGCTATTCATCCAATGAAGGTCTAATATCCAGAATCTACAAGGAAATTAAAGGTATCAACAAGCAACAAACAACCCCATTAAAAAATGGACAAAGGACATAAACAGACACTTCTCAAAAGAAGACATTAATTCAGGCAACAAGCATATTAAAAAACGCTCAACAACACTAATTATTAGCAAAATGCAAATCAAAACCACAATGAAATACTGTCTCACACCAGTCAGAATAGCTATTATTAAAAAGTGAAAAAACAAGAGATGGTGACAAGATTGTGGGGAAAAGGGAATGCTTAATCACTGCTGGTGCAGATGTAAATGAGTTCAGTCACTGTGGAAAGCAGTTTTGAGATTTCTCAAAAAACTTAGAACTACCATCTGACCCAGCAATTCCATTACTGGGTGTATACTCAAAGGAATATAAATGGCTCTACCATAAAGATACATGTATGCATATATTCACTGAAGCATTATTAACAATAGCAAGAACATACAATCAACCAAGATGCCAATCAATGGTGGATTAGATAAAGAAAATGTGATACATATACATTGTGGAATACTATGCAGCCCTAAAAAGAATGAAATCTTGTTCTTTGCAGCATCATGGGTGCAACTGGAGGCCATTATTCTAAGTGAATTAACAGAGGAACAGAAAACCAAAAACTGTGTTCTCTCTTATAAGTGAGAGCTAAACAATGAGTCATTGAATACACATGGACACAAAGAAGGGAACAATAAACATTGGAGCCTACCTGGAGGCTGAGGGTTGGAGGAGGGTGAGGATTGAAAAACTATCTAGTTGGTACTACATTCATGACCTCGGTAATCATGTACACCAAACCCCCATAGCATACAATTTACCTGTGTGACAACCCTGCACATGTACCCCCATGAACCTAAAATAAAAGTTGTAAAGCAAAAACAAAGTTACTTTCACTTGGGTATTTTCCTACTTGCAACTAAACCATCCTGATGGATATAGAAAATTTATCAGTCATTTCTAAGTTTGTCAGCCATTTATAAGTCAGTACTTGAAACAATTTTAAATAGCACTTCATTAAGAATAACATACTACTTTTATCTTCTACCTTAGTTCATTTTGATACTCATATCATGTTATTTGTTCCATTGCTTAAAAAAATTAAATAACTTACACTTTGTGACATAATCCTTGATGGTTTACAGCAGTAATTTCAAGCTGCATTCAGTGCAAAGAACTTTCATAGGGGCTGTTGTATATATGTCTATATGTGTATGTATGTCTGTGTGTTTGTATATGCATGTGTCCATGTGTGTATGAGTATATATATGCATGTGTACATGTGTATTTTTGTTTGAATGAGTACATATCTGTCAATATCTATGCATTTATTTGTGTGTTTGTAGGAGATATTTCCAATGAATGTAACTTCAGGATCCCTACCTCTTCAACTACAGGAACTCTAAGTAAATCTGTTTTGCTTTTTGAGCTTATTATAAGTTTTTATTTGAGAAAACAATGTTAAAGAAGATTAAAAACATAAAAGTAGCTTGGCAAAATGCCAAAAATCATTTAAACCTATTTACCTAAAATAATTAGGGCCATATATAGTTTAAATCCATATATAATCTCAAAATTTAGTTTCACCAAGTACATTCACCCTTTTGCCCTACCAAGCATTTATTTTCCCCCTAGGCAAGGTAGTTTTCCACAAATAGCAGTATTTATTTTCAAATTTCTTTCTTTTCCCTGGATCACCTCTGAAAGAATTACAAGAAAAAGAAAAAAAAATGGCAGAATCCAATGATCAGAAATAAAAAAGAAATGGTTTGGGCTTGGATAATCAACAAATTGCACAAAGCATCTTGGAATAATTAAATTGATTACCATTCAGAAATGATTTTAATTCACATATTCCTCTCTGTCTACGTATTCTGCATATTTGCATATGCTTTCAATATAAATCAAAGCCAAACTGTTTGGCAGAAATATGTTTACCCACCAGATTTTGTCATATAACTAGAGACGCTGAAGCCTTTGCTGAATTCACAGAATTTTAAAATGATTTATGCATTTCCCAGAGATTCCTAGTGTGCATATAGAAATATTGGTGAGTATAAAAAATTTATAGTTTGAATTTAAATGTTCAGATATGTAGCAATATGGACAAATTAAAGTGCCTTAATTCTCCTACTTTCAAAAATTAAGTAACAAAATGGGAATGTGACACTCTCATAATTAATATACATATTGCATTGTACTTTCAATTTAGACTGCATGCCATCAAGATATGTGGCCTCTACTTCCAGGTCTCAAACTTCATGTTATTAACACCCTTCCCACTGAATCTTCTTTGCAAAGTGCAGTCTCCTGCTACCTCTGCCCCAGCAAATCTAGCTCTTGAGAAGGCTTTACTTTGATTCATAAATGGGCAACATATTGTCTAGCATTCTCAAGATGTGAATTCTAGGTGTAGCTTTAGCAGAGAATGTGGGACTTGAACTTACACAAACTTGTGCAGACTTGTTCAGATCACTTCACAAATGGCACTGGAGTTCCTCAGGGCTATCACAGACCATACTCTCTTCTCAGATTGTGTCTTTTCAGAGATAATTAAATCAATTTCCCGTAACTTTCAAAACTTATTATAACTTGACAGTTCTTGAATTATCACCAGGCCAGTCATCTCTTCTGAACTCCATATCTGTATAGATACTTGCTTTTTGACATTTCCATTTGAATGCTCCATTGGCATCTCAAATTTTTAATGTTCCGAAACTTAACTCTCATTTTCTCTTGTAATAAGGGGGAGGGGTTTACCCATAACAATTTTTGATATTTTTTATTTTCCTGGCTGTCCATGTCAGAAACATGAAAATTATCCAAACACCTCCCTTCTTCCCATTTTCCACAGCTAATCAATTCACATCCTACCAATACAAGTTTTCTCCTGATGTTTTCTTATGCCACCTTTGTCTAAGTCATTATAATCTTTTCCTATGACTTAATGTAAATATAAATCTGACCACAGAAATACCTTGAGAAAACTTAATGCTTCCAATTGCTCCTGAGATAAAATTCAAAATGATTAATAAAATATACAGGCCGGGCGTGATAGCTCAATCCTGTAATCCCAGCACTTTGGGAGGACCAGGCAGGTGGGTCACCTAAGGTCAGCAGTTAGAGACCGGCTAGGAACAATATGGTGAAACCCTGTCTCCACAAAAAATATAAAAATTAGCTGGGCATGGTGACCTGCACCTGTAGTCCCAGCTACTCGGGAGGCTGAGACAGAAGAATTGCTTGAACCCAAGAGACAGAGGTTGCAGTGAGCCGAGAGCACGACACCTGGGTGACAGAGTGAGACTCCGTCTAAGAAAACACAACAAAACAAAACAAAACAAAACAAGAACAACAATATACATACAAAGCTCTGCATAATGGATTGTATAACATCTGTCATCAGTCACTCTAATTTTGTCCTACTATATTTTTGCCATACAAATTTGCATTTTTTTCCCTGCTTCTCTTGACATGTTTCTTACTTTCCACCCTCAGAGACTTTATTTGTGCTGTAATCGCCTCCCAATTTCCTACTTTTTTCTCTATATCTAATCACCATGCCTGACCTAGTCCTATATAACAAGCAAGTTTATATTTAACTGTTATTTATTTGCTTAGGAAGGTCTCATCTTTTGTCTAACTTACCAGCAAACTCGATTAGATTCTTCTCTTATGCCATTTCTTAGGACGCTAGACTTTTATTCATGATAAAATATTTAATAATATATATTATCTAGAGTTTGTTTACAGACTCAGCTTTTAAGAAAACATCTCTATAATCCAGATTATGTTTTGAAATGCCTTAGAAAGGTATAATATTGGAAGCCAGTATTTCATTTCAATGTAAGTCCAAGTAGGTCGTTCCTCCAAGAATGAAACAAATGACTGTTTCTTTTGATCTGCCTTCTATGAAGTATCTGTGTAGTGACATATAAATAAAAAATTGTATCTTTAGACACTAGAGATGCATTCAACATGACACAATGCCGTATTATTGAAGGCCCTCAGAAACAGAATCTAAAGACAAGATCAGTTTCCCACAATTCACACTTTCTAATCCCTGCACACCAGACAGCATGTGACTGCCTAAACTACTTATGCATGTGATTCAATTCTAAGGATGGGTTAATGAAAAACATGCCATATTTAATTTCTTCAATGCTTGTGATTTCATGAAGAAACTCCCCTCAAATTTTGCATTTGATCTTGAAACTAGTAATGCCAAACACACGCCAAAAGGTATGAAAAGGTTTCTCACTCACATAATAAGTGTTTCTGGAGGGAAGATTGTGACTCTCAGCTAGGTCTGAAAATGTTTTGAGAGAGAAAGAAAACATGACAGGTTTGGGGTACTTATGGTGTTTAAGAGGTGGGGCTTAGGTGAGGGAGCTAGCATGTGGCTTGTGAGTGCCACAAGAGAGAGCACACAGGCTTTCTTAGCTTACCCAGATGTAGGGTGGAAGGAAAAGGGAAGGAGTGAGACTTAAAAGCTGTACCAGTCAAACAAAAAATGGAGCCACACTCTTTATCTAAATAGTGAAGCTATTAACAAAAGGGTGAAAATAAAATGATTTTACATTTGCCCCTTTAGAATATTTACTTTTGCTTCTTTTTTTCTCTCCTCTTCCTCCCCAGCCCAGGATTTTTGTTCGTTTGCTGTTTGCGTGTTTAGTCCTATTAACCCAGGATACACGTTAAGCTAATTTTCAAACTTTGTACTTCCTGGGACCTGCAGGTAATGGGAGTTCAAACCAAACAGCCACAGAGGGCTAACCTTTGGCTGTAGACATGGTTAAATTTTTCCACCCAGCTGCCAAACAATTTTTCTCATTATCCTATAGCTACTAGGCAAACATGCACCTTTCACTGGAAATGTAGTCTTTTACAGAGGCAGGAGGTTCACGTCAAAGAGATTTAAAGATACTATGTTGCTGGCTTTGGAGAGGGGGAAATGACCAAAAGACAAAGAAAATGGGAGGTCTCTGGGAGCTGGAAAAGATAAGAAAACACACAATCCCCTAAAGCCCCAGGAAAAGAACACAACTCTGCTGTCACCTGTGTTTTAGCCCAGAGATACCCATTTCAGATGTCTGACCTCCAGAACTGCAAGATGAAATACCTGCATTGTTTTAAGCCACTAAATTTATGGTAACATGTTACATCAGCAATGGGAAACTAATACACTTAGGATAAGAAAAGGTGAATAATTCATTTCCAGATCCTTCAGGCCCATATGCATCATTTGGTCTGAAGAACTGTAACTGTTTGATCTTCTTATAGGCATAACAAGCATAACAGTAAGTTCTAAAAGGTACCACACACTGCCCAGATACTCACTATTGTGAGTCATGATGGTTCCAAGGACTTGACAAAGACAAAAGCCTCATACAGTGTATTAAACAGAGTTCTCCAGAGATTCAGAACCAATATTGTGTGTGCGTGTACATAAGTGTGTGTATGTGTATATATTCCCACAATAAATCTTATATATTAATAAATATATATGAGAGAAAAAGAGAGAGATTTATTATGGGAATTGGCTGACACGATAGAGTTGAGAAGCCTTAGTATCTGTCGTCAGCAAGCTGGAGACCAAGGAAAGCCAAACAACTGGTGGTTAATTCAGTCTGAGTTCAAAGGCCTGAGGTGGAGAGAGGTGGGGTATGATGGTGTCAGTCCTGGATCAAGTCCAAAGGCAGGAAAAAATGGATTTCTCATCTCAAACATATACAGAAAGGGAAAATTAACCCTTCCTCTCTGTCCTTTTGTTCTATTCTGGCCATCAATGGATGATGCCCACACACATTTTCTGAGGGCAGACCTTCTTTAATAAGTCTATTGATCTAAAAGCTAATCTCTTTTGGAAAATCCTCACAGAAACAAATAAAAATAAATGTTTTTTCAACCATCCAAGCATCCTTTAGCCAAGAAAGGTGACATTTAAAATTAACCATCACATTTAGTTTAAATTAAGAGAAGATGAATACATATGTTTATAATCTTCACACACATACACACACCTTTGTTGTATATTTTTCCTGATGTTACATACAGTTCAAAACACATTGCCAATCTGGACAAAGGAAAAGTTTCTCTCTAATCAAATCCAACGAAATAGCTATAATTAAGGGTTTGTCTTTTTTTCTTTTATCTATTTTTTTTTCCTGTGAGTCAGATTTATTTTTCTACCTGTCAAGTGATAGTTAATTTGTTCAGATCTGTTCCTTATATTTTTCACTTTCTAGCATCATAGATATAAGTGAATTTGCAAAGTCTTTGGAATGACTATTTCAATACTAAGAACTATTTTATACTAAGATTATTGCTTTAACACTAAAAATACCAAGGGTGTGTTCACTGTATCCATTTACCCAGTAAGTTCCAAGAATAGAGAAAAAGAACATATTTCTACTCTCAAGATAAATAAAAATAAAGTATGTCATCATGACATAGCTTATAGAGTTTTCCATATGAATGTTAATATGATGTTTACTTAGAGAACTAGACTCTGAACTTCCAGTAAGGCATTAAATTAACTTTCTGACAAAAATTAAATTCAGAGAAAGCTTACAATAAAAACATCATGAAAGTCTTAAGCATAAATAAAAAATAAAATGCAAAAATGTCTGTTTTATAGAAGAATTTTCTTAGAAATGTCCTTATAATTTCCCACATTCTTGAAAATAAATCTTAAAATTAATGCAAGTCATTCAAATATAAACATTTTCTATGACAGGATAATAAATTCCTCTGAGATAGATTAATAAAAATGAATGTTTTGTTCTCATCATGGCTTTCTTACATTATTTGTTATAAATTATATAGTGAATTACTTTTTATTAGCTCACAAATTGATTTAAAGAGAAAAACATGCAAATTTGCTTTTGTTTTATATATTTTATTCAAAAAGGCTAGATTTCTATGTTGGCATAATTTTCTTTAAAGCTAAATTTTTCAGGCATTTGTACAGCCATATAAATTAAAGCATATATCCTTTAAATCGTGATGAATAGGCAAGACAATGAAAATATTAAGTAAAGAATGCAGAAAACTTAATTACATGAAAATACCCCAGTGTGATATTATGAGTCTAATTTTATACTGCTTTTGGGAAAAAAATTTCTCAACTACCATAAATTATTTTAAGCAAATCTATGACATTATTGATAACACATTGAATAAGTACTTTCAACAAAGCATAAATACATATTCTATTCACATATATTTGTTAATTTTTCTAATAAAATATTCCAAAAATCAAAATCAATTGAGATATGACCATTTTTTTGTGTTTTATCATGCATTTTTGTTGAATATATTAAATGAACTATGAGTCAGGGTTTAAAATATTGTTTTTCAGATTTTCCTACAAAATGTAACAGATAAGTTTTCTCAGCCAGATTTCTGTATTTTCAGAAGCTAGATTGTTAATAATAATTCTCTCCCATTATAAAGTACCTTCTCATATTAAATTGTAAATTATATACATTTTGAAATAACATAGGAAGTTATGAATAGAGTCCATAGTGCTACAATGAAATGATTTTCAAAACTTACCTAATTGTATATATGAGGAAACAAACTTTAAAAAAAAATGAGAGACTTGCTTGATAACAGCAAAGTTAATAAAGAAGTTACTCACCTACTCTTACAGTGTTATTTCCACAAAATGGGAATTCAGTGTATCTGAATTGAACAAGTTAATTATTGAAAAAAAATGGGAATTTGAAATTCAGTTTTGACACAAACTCTGACTATAGATTTTTAACAAAAATATTATCTGAACTCAATTTTATACCCTGATAAAATGTGTAACATGAGACTCATAGGAATATTTTTGCGGTATATAGTTACAGTAAAAAATATTCTCTACCGTAGAGTAAAAAAGTACATATGATGAGACATAATCAAAAGCAATTCAATTTGAATAGAACATTAACTTAGAGAAACATTTAAAAATATTTAGGAATTAAACTAAAAAAAAAAAATACCAGGTCTAGACTCTGACTACCGAGATCTACAAATTTTCAAAAGCAAACAATATCTATATTTTTTAAACTGTCCAGCATTGAAAATGTTGGATAATCTCCTAAATTATTTATGAGGCTGGGTTAACTCTCATACCAAAACCAAGCAATGATAAAATTTCAAAAAATGTAATTACAGACAATTTCTACTCATAGATATGTGGGAATCTGCAATACTTAATATAATACTTATTATATTTAAATATAACACTTATTATATTTAAATATAATAATACTTATTATATTTAAATATTATGAGTATATTTAATATAAATATTAAATATTTATAAATATTTAATATTATAATTAAATATTTATCATAAATATATATATTATATAGAATTATATATATTATTAATATATTTAATACTTATATTTATAATAATATATAAATAAATATTAATATTAAATATTATAATTATAATATAAATATAAGTATTATATTATATTTAGATATAAGTATTATATTTAAATATATTATTCTAACATAATATATATTATAATATAATAAGTATATTTAAATATAAGTATATTTATTTTATATGCAATACTTAATATAATACTTATATTTAAATGAATAAGTATAGTAAGTATTGCATATAAATATTTATATATAAATAATTATATTTAAATATAATTAAAGTATTATATTTAAATATAATTAAATATAAGTATTATATTTATTGCAAATAAAATAAGTATAATAATTACATTTAAATATAATTTAAATATTACAAAATATATCACCACTACAACCTGTCCCAGAAATATAAGGATCATGCAGCCTTACAAAACTATTAATTTATCCCATCATTTTAGCAAATAAGAAGTTGATTAAAAATGGTATTCTTGTTTAAAAATCATCTGATGAAATTCATCTCCCAAACTGATAAAACCTCTTTGCAAAGCTGAAACAGACGAAAATTGTATTTATAAACAAACCATATTTTCTGGTGAAATATTAAAATAGTATGATTTAAGACAGAAATAAAATAATTTTCTTGCAAGCAAATAAGAGGGAATATAGTACTGAGAGTTCTATTGCAATGCAATGATAAGGGAACAAAATAGATCTATAAACATCAGTGAAGAGAAGAGGGAGACAAAACTGACATCCAGACAATACTCAGATTGTTTAGAAAGTCAGGAAAATAAATTATAAAATTATTAGAATTAAAATGGTTTAGAATAGTGGCCATATATGCTTTCAAAACTCAGTCTTTTTTTAATTTTCATTAATAAGAAATTTTAAAATAATGTAAAAGTAATACTATTTACAAGAACAACTTAAATATAAGATATCTGGGAATACAAAAGAAAAAGAGAAAATATGAGGGAGAAGGAGGGAGAAGTGAAGAGAAATATATAAAATGTACATAAAGAAAATAATAAAGCTTTAACCATAAAACTTTTAAACCATAAAACCTATATATTCACTGAAAGCCTGATTAAATTCTCTAGAATTATGAAAAATTTTACATTTACCTAGAAAAGAAAATACCTAAGAATATCAAGAAATTTTGCAAAAAGGTTAAGCAGATTTCAAAATACACTATGAAACCATATATGTCAAATCATTTTTATTATTAATTGAATACAGTTCCCCCCAAAGCCAAAACAGATGGCTGCTGAACAAAGATTTGCTCCTTCCATGAATTTCTAAAGGCATTAAGGAGGCTTAGTGCAACCACCCCAATATAAGGTCACAATTCCTTGTCTAACACATAAATCTAGGTTTATTTTCAGACCTGCAAGCCAGTGGCTGAAGGGACAGGCTGTTTCAAAGGAGGAAGAGCTCTGAAAGTACACTGCAAGATCAGAGAGAATTATTCCCCCCACAGATCTTTGTGAACTTACTCAGATAAAAGCATACTGGGGAAAGAATTATACTCAAGTGAGTTCAAGGATGGTTAGACTCAGGGTGAGTTGACACAGATACACCTAACAACCCAAAGCATCAGCGTGCTTCTTCCTCCTCAATTTTTTAATATGAGGTGATATGGAGACCACTAATAAAGGGAGTCCTGATCCAGATCTGGCCTACAGTGGGTCCTCCGAGCTCACAGAATACCCCCAAATGGTCTCTACCCTGGTCTTCAAAACGAAGTTACTTAGTATTTGGTGGAACCCTCTCATGTCCTATTCTGTGAAGTAAGTTATCATAGTAGGGAAAACCAAGCAGAAGCCCTGAAATTTCCCCTTTCTTCCCATGCCATGATAGTGTACCAAAAGTAATTCCTCGTGGGAATACAGAGATGAATGTCCCTCTTGAACTGCAAAGGGTGAGGGTGTGGGTGTGATGGTCTCCATCATTTTAAATTTAATTCAATAATGTGGCTTCTACAAAACAAGCAAAAACTAGATAAATCTTTGAGTATATGTTATTTGTGGACTGTCTGAAATTCAACCAAGTAGTAACTTCAGCTGCAGCTGTTGTACTAGCCGTTATCTCTTTGTCAAGCAGGTAACATAGTTTAGATACATGCCATCAATGTGGTCATTCATCTGGAAAATGCCTTCTTTATCCACAACAGGAGAGAGGAAAAGACCACATACAGTATGTACTCACATAGGAAGGACACTAGTCTGCCTCAAGGATGCTGTAACTCTTCTATCACATTATCCAAATACATGTCAACCAGGCTGCAAAACATCACATTGGTCTACTATATCAATGACATCCTGTTAATCCCATCAGATGAGCCAGAGTTGACAAGTATATCAGAGTCTTTGGTAAGATACAAATGCTCCAGAAGATACAAGATAACCATATCTCCTTGCAACATCACATAAACTTTTAGAAGTTCAGTGGTCTGGATCATGCTAGAACATCTCTTTTCAACTAAAGAAAATATATTACACCTTGTACCTCCCATCACTAAGAAGAAAACACAATACATAGAAAGCCCTCTTTGAGTTCTGGAAGGAACATATTCTGTGAGAATACTGCTCTAATCTTTTCAGTGAATGAGATTAAAGACTATTGAAGTGAAGTGGGGCTTGGGGTGGCAAATGAGTTTAGGGAAGAACTGTTTGGGAACTCTAGGTTGTGGGCGATTAATCCGGTGGGGATTGAGCTATACAACTTAAGAACCTATGGTTATAGAGGTATCCGTAATGGAAAAAGACCCAGTGTGGATATTATGACAAATACCAATAGGTAAAACACAATGTAGAACTTGGATTTCTCAAGTAAAGTCCATGTCATTTGCCTCATAGAATTATGTATCATTTGAGAAACAGCTACAGCATGTACCCTGAATGACAGGCAACATGAAGTGACCATATATGTAAGCAAACCAGCAGTAACCTCTGGAAAGATGGACATGCTATTCATGTTGTCATGAGCAGGGTTGCAAGGGTACAAGTAAACCATAAAAACAGGCAACCTGGACTCCTATGTCACCTATCATTTTTAACCAGTACCATTCCCTCAACTAATATCTATAACTAAGGAGGAGTGTGCAATCCCACATTATCCAGCTGACAATAAAGAAACAGGTCCCAACTTGGTTCACAGATAGAACAACTCAGCATGTGGCTATAAGCTGAAATGACTGCTGCTACACTATAATCGCACTTAGTGGTGGCTCTGAATAATCTTAATGGAGGCTGCAGTGTGATACTTTAGGCAAATTGTGGCAAGAGGCCAGTAGGCAAAGAAAGAACATTATCCTGGCAAGGTTAATTGGTCCTGATCATCAGGTACTGATAGTGGCAGGGTCACTTTTACAACAGGGGAAACAATGTTTACTAACTAGGGGATCTACTAGGGTGTGTCTCAAAATCCTCCTGCCCCAAATCAATGATAAGTGAACAAGTGTGCAGCCATGGTCTGAAAAGTGCATGGCGACCAGTAGACTAAACCCTTGAAAGAAGAAGATTTAGGTAATTCTACCAGGCATGTTACCTAGACTTACGGAAGTGCAGTTTATCCCAGTACTATTTCCTTTATAAGTTTTCTCAAGAAAATGTCCCAACCAGAATCCTAAGAAGCTGTTATCAGATGTGGTGGACTCATCCCATGAAGTATTAATAAGTGGATCTGAGTTACACAAGAGGTAAGTTGTGAATTCTGTATGACAATCCAGATGACTTAGGCTATTACCAAAGCACTCAATCCTCAGCTGCTAGGAATGCTATCAGCTGAGAGCTCGTATTTGGCACCTTCCACAGAAATTGCCCTTAGCCAAAGCAGCTACTTCACTCAATTTATGCACCTAACCTAGTGCATCTTCCTTTCAATGACAAGTAGTCGTAGACTGATAATTACAACAGCTTAGTTCTTTGCCTCAGTTGTGGACATCTCGTGAATGGCCAATGCAGCTCTAGAGTTTACTGTGGAATTATCTGAGGCCCATGTTGCAAGTGCATCGTTACTCAAATACTTCACTACACAACCCTGCTTCTACCACCCTCTCATAGGATTTGTTCTTTAGAGGACTCCCCAATAATCCATCTGCAAACCATCTGTGTTAAAATCCATTTTCTAGGAGACAAGGAACTAATCAACAGCAGACTAAAAACTGGTAGTCTTTTTGGATGGCAATTCAATAGTATTAAAATTTTAAATGCAGCTGGGTACAGTGACTTACACCTGTAATCCAAGCATTTGGGGAGGCCAAGGTGGGTGGCTCGCTTGAGCCTGGAGTTTGAGACCAGCCTGGGCAATATAGTGAAACCCCATCTTTACAAAAAAAAAAAAGTAAAAAAAATAAGCTGGACACTGTAGTGTGGGCTATAATTCTAGCTACCTGGGAAGCTGAGATAGGAGGACTGCCTGAGCCCAGGAGGCTAAGGCTGAGCCCATGAGGTCAAGACTGCAGTAAGCTGTGATTTCACCACTGCACTCCAGCTTGAGCAACCGAACAAGATCCAGACTCAAACAAAAACATTTTACTGTACTCACTCAGGTCTGACAATCACTCCTATGAATCTAAGCTACACAAATACTCTTATATGAACATAAAAATAAAAAAACAAATATTACTTTATAGAAAATTTGTTGTAATATTTTAAACCAGAAATCCAAATGACTAGCAATAAGCATACAGTATAGTATACCAAATTATGAAATTATGAAATGCTAGTAACCATAATAAAATGAAGTTGACCTGTATGTGCTGGCATATATTTCTAAAACATAGTCTTAATTGAAAAAAATCAGAGCAATAAAAGTAAAGCTACATATTTACTTCTAAAAGCTGCAAATAGACATACTCCTTGGTGATCATTCTGAGCCTTAGTTTCGTCATCAGTCAAACTTTGGTTAATTAGTGTATATCTTGATTCTTTGAAGGTTTTCTATGCATGGAAATAGGAAATAACATCAGGGAGAAATTATTTAACAATAAACAGGAAAACTAATGTTTTGATTTTTAATGTTTCATTATAAAATCTTTCAAAAGGTTAATTTTAATATAGTAGTCCCCACAGTGGGAGGAGATGATCAAGTATGAACAAGAAACTACTGTGTTATCATTTCTTGCCCGGGAAAATTTACTTATATAATTTGGGGTCAGCTTATGCTATTTTCTCCAACCTGGTTTTAAGAAGTTTTAAGTGATTGTGGGTTTTGCCAATAAAAATAAAGCGGTGTCTTATGCCTGTAATCCCAACACTTTGGGAGACTGAGGCAGGTGCATTGTCCTGAGGTCAGGAGTTCGAGACCAGCCTGGCCAACATGGTGAAACCTCATCTCCACTAAAAATACAAAAACTTAGCTGGGCCTAGTGGTGGACGCCTGCAATCCCAACCAATCAGGAGGCTGAGGCAGGAGAATTGCTTGAACCCAGGAGACGAGGTTGCAGTGAGCCAAGATCATGCCATTGCACTCCAGCCTGGGCAACAAGAGCAAAACTCCATCTCAAAAAATAATAATAAATAAAAATAAATAATACCATTGTGTTAATTTAATATATATAATTTGAAAGTATACTTTTAAAAAGTAGTTTTTACAGAAACAAGGATAGGTTTAGGTCACAATAATACTGTATTTTAAGGCAGTAACAGTGACTTACTCTTGCATTGAAACTTTATGGTTATGGCTTATCAGGCTTATCAGGCACTACTAACGAACAAATATGAATTATTTTAAAATTGCCCAAAACCAATTTTCTAGTGTGGCCGCTTATTTAATATTTTTTTGATAGTTAAACTAGACTGAAATAACATTACCTTTATGTATGTCTGGTTTAAGTGACATTTGACAAGTCTCACGTTTACAAGTTATTTGCAAATGGATGTCAGTCATTAAAATTATATTCATAGTGCATAAAAGATATATGATACTATTATGGATAGATACACAGATAAGTAAATATAGGTATTCTTTTATTCTGTTATATGCATTATTGAATATTATTTATACTTTCACATTGAAGTAAATTATTTCATCTCCCAGAAAAATTCATGCTGTTTGTTTTTTTAAAACTTTATTTGCTGCTTTACTATTTTCAAAAATCATAGTTGCTATTCAGGTCATCATAAGCCACAGATTAAAGTATTTTCAAGCTACTATTTTGAAATTTTATTCCTATACTGTACTAAGGCTTAATTATGTAAATTAATCTAATTTTAGTTATATCTAATTGAGGACACCTAATTAATTATATCTGATTAAAATTTAACAATAACAGATTACAAATAATAAAATCAGCATTAGAAAATTACCACATGACAAATAAATAAATGCCAAATAGTCACCATAGTGACAATGATTTAATCTAACAATGACAATATAAATTGCCATGGGAAGGTTTAGTTAAGAGTTTAAATAGAAAAATAGGTGTGAGTGGCAGAAAATATATCTGTGAGTGTGATTAATTTCCCTACAACCTTTGCTGTATTAAAAATGTGGGTACATTTAATTTTTAAAAAAATTTTTATCAAACATAGCCAAATGTATATTCTGCTTTATCCTTTTCACACATAAACCAATGTGTGACAAAATTTATATAAAATAACAAACACAAAAGACAATTTCTTAGCAATGCTCAACATTATTTTAAATTAATATTTGGCTGGGCACAGTGGCTCACACCTGTAATCCCAGCAATTTGGGAGGCCAAGATAAGTCGATTACTTGAGGTCAGGAGTTCAAGACCAGCCTGGCCAACACAGTGAAACCCTGTCTCTATTAAAAACAGAAAAATAAGGCTA
Organism: Aotus nancymaae; assembly: GCF_030222135.1. NCBI lineage: Eukaryota > Metazoa > Chordata > Mammalia > Primates > Aotidae > Aotus > Aotus nancymaae. The sequence goes on along the minus strand of NW_026988476.1, from coordinate 18,570,087 downwards.
GTGTGGGTACGTGCCCATAATCTCAGCTACTACAGAGGCTGAGGCAGGAGAATCACTCGAACCTGGGAGGCAGGGGTTGTAGTGAGCCAAGATCACGCCATTGCACTCCAGCCTGTGCGACAAGAGATTCTGTTTCAAAAACAAGAAATTAATTAATTAATTATTTGCAATGCCCAACAGCAATTGCACTGCAGGAAGTTCAACACAAATAACTGATTTCCCTATCTCTTTCAGAAGATAAAATCAGTTATTTGAAAGCAGTAACTCATGAGTCAAGATGTAAAGGTGAAAAGGTCAAGTGAGAGATGAAAAAATGTAAGAATGAAGTTTGAAATACTTCTTTAAGACATATATGTATAGAAGCACCTGACCCCGACAGAGAATTCATATTAAGAATACATGTAATTTATATGAAAGACCACAGATAAGGCCACAAAGCAAATAATAACAGATTTCAAAAATTGCATCAGATAAAAATATTCTCTATGTCTAAATGAAAAATAAATTTGGAAATCAATAACAGAAAGATAACTTTAAAACTTCATTTAAATATACACTTATAAATAACTGAAGGTAGAAAAATCAATAAAAATAGAAAATAGAATTTAAAAAACTAAAAAAAATCTTTTTAAAAATGAGGCATGTTTTGTATATTCCTATTACGTTTATTTTGTTTTATAGTGTTTAATTCCTAAAAATTATTTTCATTTAGCTTATTGATTTTATTCATTTATCACTTTATGATTCTACTCTAAAAGTCTAGAACTCCATTGAGATTGAGATTGAAAAATATTGTTATATATTTACTGCTATGCTGCCAGGAAAAAGTGGTAACACCAAAACTCATACAACAGTAGGCATCTGTTATTTTTATTTAGTATTTGTTGGTAACAGAAACAATATTTCATTTGAGGAACTACATATTCTTAGACCTTATGGTTTGGAAGAAATTGGCACTAATTCTCTAAAACATGGGCTGTTTTAACCCAATTATTGGTTTAATAAATTTTAACCAATTTATTTCTTTATCAATAATAAGTGAACAAGGATAGCATGTCTTCAGATCTTTGCAAATAACTACTAAACTTGGGACATTTAGTAGAACTGCTGTAAATGAGAGGCCAGTTTTCTCCAGGAGTTGATAATTTCTATCTGTGTATCCCAAGGTGCTACTAACCGCCTTGTCATCATAAATGGAGAGCGTCTGAGATGGCAGCCAAGATCTACATTTTAAGTTTCAATATCATGAGCCAATTAATTTTCTATTATGCCTACATTATTTAGAAAGTTTTAAAAATATTTACAACTAATGATTTTAAATGATTATAAAATCAAATCCTACTAAAATAAAAGGGAATAATACCACAGATCCCTAATCTTATAAGTGTTTTATTACGCCATGAAGCTACATAGGATTGTGTATCCTGAGCAACGTCTACAAGCATTTTATATCTTCTTTTGTGAAAAGTAAAATTCAATATCTCTGACACTTTCTTTAAAGTTGTATTGAGAAGTTTGAATTTATACTACAGCATTTACTTCCTTCAGAAACACCTCTAAGATAATTAATATTACATAATGCTTTTTTAAGGAATGTTTTATTAATCCAGAAGGATATATATGAAGGGTTTTAAATGAACACATTGTCAATCATTCACTCTGAGCAATCTGAAATGACACCAAAGTACTTGAAATGAAAGAGTTTCATTACAAATTCTGGTAATGAAATGCAGTAGAACTCTTTTGGTTTATTAACAGAGATTTAGTACATTAAACCACAGCTACTAAATAAAAAATATAGTGGCATGTGATAGTTATTAAGTTAATGTAATCAACTCTAGGATTAAATTTTGGAAAAACAATATTGCCTATGCCTTGCATAAGTGAACACTTATAAGCTCCTAGACAGGTAAAGGTAGCTTAGTGTGTCTTGTCCCTCTTACCTGTTTTCCTACCTTCAAATTATTTAAGAAGAGAATTTGAACGTAGGGTGAGTCATCAAAGTAAGGAGTTACAGTCCTAGGACAAGAGACCATTCACTTTTCCCTCTCCTTGCCATGGGAGAGAGGAGCAGGCGCTGTCTAATGCACTCAGCTGAATTAAAGGGTTTAAGAAAACTCTTCAGATAGACCAATGTTGCTACAAGGAGAGACTGGCATTTATATGCCTGGGTGGATGCCTGATTAGTGCCTGGATAACTCTGTATCTTCCCAAGATGGTGAGGCAGAGAACTGACCTCCTTGAGCACAGACCAACCATGGACAATTGTGGGAGTAATCAGACATGAGTTTCCTGGTGACTAGATGAATGAACACTGAAACACATGGCCAAGCTTGAAGCAATTTGTGGGACTCTGCCTAAGAGGGCTTCTTGAGAAGCTAAAAAGTAAAATATGGTGGGATAGACACTTGTTGAAAGAGGGAGTTGGTAGCTTAAAGGATTAGACAGAGTACACTTCTTATGTCTGCGACCTATGCCATGGGGAGTTCCCACAGGGAGACTGAAGAACACACATATGCACCTCTCAATTGAACAAGAGCTTGTGAACCTGCCATGATGGAAGATATGCTGAAAGTTTAGTGTTATCCAAGAAAGAACTACACTGTACCAGCTAGGGAAGAGAGATATTTCTATTTTACTGTAATCTTGTATTCCTATTACACAAAGCACTAGGGGTTTGTGGTATAGGTGGGACAGGGGAATAAAAAGTGAAATAGAAAGGAAACCTTAAAGAATTCATCATGCACTCTTCTTAATTATGAGTCTCAGGGGTCACATAATAGCCTCAAGAAACTGGAGAAAGGAGGGAGGGAGTCAGGTTATAATCAGTGAAAAAAGGGAAGAATTAAATTGATCGAAGTTTAAAATTTTGCATTGAAATCCACCTGAAAATGAGACTGTATTTATAGGTAAAAGTACCTTGAAGGGTAAGGGTACAAGAAATAAGTCTGACAAAGCATTTGTATAAGCAATATAGTAGTTGAAATTATGCATTTTGGCCCTAGTTTATAAAAAGATCATTTATGCTATTAATAAAAATCACTATATAACAACTTGAAGATTTGGATTCATTAATTATGAAGTGAGCTCAAAAATCCATATTTTTTAAAGCTTATATGATATAATATATCTATCTTACGAATGAAGTCAGCATCTTGATTAATGGGAAAGCACTAGAAAGTTCTCTACTGAAGTCATGAACAGAACAAGTCAACTATCATTTCTAACACTGTCATGGATGAAAGATAGAGATAAAAGTTACAAAAATTGGAATGTAGAACTATCAATATTTGCATATGATAATACTGTATGCCTGAAAAATCTGAATCAACCAAAAAAACTACAAGTAACAAGAGAATTCAGTAAGATTTATGAGTACAAACTGGTTTACAGAAACAATTACTTATTTAAATTCAGGGGAAAAAAACACATTAGAAGATGCTATATAGAAAACACCCAACTGGCACTAGCAGCAATATAAAAGAACCTCAATAGCTGGTAACAAACGTAGGAAGAAAAGTGAAAAAGTAAATATGAAGAAAAGACTACTATAGATACAAAACAAGTCTTCAGTGGGAAAGCTCAACATCAAGTAATTCTACCTAATAATCTATAAATTTAAGGTAATCCCAACAATAGTGCCAAGAATTTTATCTTACTACTTTTTTTTTTTTTTTTTGAGACGGAGTCTCGCTCTTGTTACCCAGGCTGGAGTGTAATGGTGCGATCTCGGCTCACCGCAACCTCCGCCTCCTGGGTTCAGGCAATTCTCCTGCCTCAGCCTCCTGAGTAGCTGGGATTACAGGCACGCGCCACCGTGCCCAGCTAATTTTTTTGTATTAATAGAGACGGGGTTTCACAATGTTGACCAGGATGGTCTCGATCTCTGGACCTCGTGATCCACCCGCCTCGGCCTCCCAAAATGCTGGGATTACAGGCTTGAGCCACCGCGCCCGGCCTTTTTTTTTTTTTAGACAGAGTCTCACTCTGTCACCCAGGCTGAAGTGCAGTGGCGTGATTCTGGCTCACTCTAACTTCCGCCTCCCCGGTTCAAGCAATCATCCTGCTTCAGTCTCACTAGTAGCTGGGATTACAGGTACCCAGCACCACACCCAGCTAATTTTTTTTTGTATTTTTAGTAGAGACTGGATTTTGCCATGTTGGCCGGGCTATTCCCTAACTCCTGGCCTCAAGTGATCTGCCCACCTCAGCCTCCAAAAATGCTGGGATTACAGGTGTAAGTGACCGTGCTGGCCTAATTGTATTTTTAAACACTGTATAAAAGTATTCATACTACTACTACTAATAGTATTGTGAATATATGTTGTGAATATAATTATACAATATTGAGAACAACCTCATTCTCCATTATTTAAGGTATCAAAAATTTGGAATCCATACAAGGGAAGAATTTTTAATTAAAATGATAATGTAGATCCATATTTTTGGCATTTAAAAATGAACATAATGCTTTTCAATTATATCTAACATAAAAAGTTTATTCCCTTTATGTAAAATTATAGAAACATATCTGGCACAATATTCACAATGTTAGCAAAGACTATTTCTCTATTAAAAGTTTTTTGGTTTTTTAAATCTTATATATTTTAGCATTATTTGAATTTATGCAAAAAGCTTATATTTACAATAAAAATAATATTATTTTTAAGTTTTTTGTATATAAAAAGGAACATGGTGGTAAAAGATAAATTAGGGAAATGAAAGAAAAAAACAGATAGCAATTTAAATAGCTAAAATAGAACTAAAGTTCCTAAAGCATTAAATGGAGTATTAAAACATCACATGTTAAAATAAAATGTAACATTTATTAGAAAGGTAGAAATAGCACATTAACACTTCACTTTATGGGCCACTACACTGAAGTTAACATGTCAAAAGAAAAATGAGTTGGAACTACGATGACAAAGGGAAGACTGAAACAACTCAGGAAAAATAGTAATAAGGCTAGAGAATGTCCAAATAATATCTGATGCCACATAAAACATAGAAGAAATACCCCATTTTTACAAAATTTTGATATATAGCATGTGGTGCTGTATTTTAACATTAGTAATAACATCTTTGTGCTAAAATAGGTCTTTCAAATCTATGGTGTTTAGTATGACCTAAATTTGATGAAAGTACACTCCTGCTCCAAAACACCTAGAAACCTCAGACCAAATTGGAAAACAAAATGAAACAAAACAACCAGTTGTGGTATCTAAACCTAACTGGACTCTCAAGCCAAGAAATTGATGTTTATTTTAGCTGGCACTCTCTAGCAACTCCCTCAAATATCCTTTCACATGTTTCACAAAAGACCAGTCAAATGATTATGTCTCATTTCATAGAGGGATTGGGCTCTATTAAATAGAAACACTTCATTTCTGTGAACACCTCTTATGTATGCCTGTCTATATCCATATTCATCTTTACTCCCTTCTCTGTTACAATGAAGAAGATGTATTTCCTTATGTCTTTTCATGCTCTGAAATCCTACTACTATTTACCATATTGCTCCAAAATTATGATCTATCACATGATATTTTTCCTCTCCTAACTTTTCCAATTATATTTAAACATGTTCCCACATTTAAAAAGAACCTCGTTTAGTACCCTTGGTCCTTGGCTTGATTTTTCTCTTCAGTCAAATGAAAGATTGTCTGCGTTTCTTCATGCCCCAGTTATTTCTCATTATTCATTGATGCACTGAAGAATAAGATCTTCCCTATCACTCTCAAGAAAGCAATAGCAATATCACCTGTGTCATAATTCATACATTACAGAATACAGACTCATTTTAAATAGCCCTGAAAAATCACAAGTATTGAGCAAAACATAGATTATAAAAATTAAGTCTGGACACTTAAGCTGTTTTCATATCTTGGCTATTGTGAAAAATGCTGCAGTGACAATGGGGGGAATGCCTATATCTCTTTGAGATACTGATTTCATTTTCTTTGCATATATATCCAGAAGCTGGATAATATGATGCAACCATTTTTTTGGAGAAATCTCCATACTGTTTTTCAAAATGAACATATCAATTTATATTCCCACCAACAGTGTAGAAACATTTGTGATACTCCCACCAACACTTATCTCTTTTTTCATAATAGTCATACAAACAGGTTTGAGGTGATACCTCATTGTGGGTTTGATTTGAATTTCTCTGATAATTAGTGACATGAGCACCCTTTCATATACTTGTTGGTCATTTATATGTCTCTTCATTTTTGTCCATTTTAGAAATCAGGTTATTTGTTTTCTTGCTATTGAGTGGTGTGAGATACTTACATATTTTGGATCTTAATCTTCTATCAAATATATGGTTTGCAAATATTTTATGCTATTCCATACGTTGCCTTTGCATTTTGTTGATTGTTTCCTTTGCTGTGCAGAAGTATTTGGGTTTGACATAGTCCCATTTGTTTATTTTTGTTTTTGTTGTCTGTACTTTTGTCATCATATTAAAAAAAATCACCTCCAAGATCAATGTTAAACATAGAGCTTTTCTCTATGCTTTCCTCTATGAGTTTTAAAATTTCAGACCTTACATATAAGTCTTTTTAAATTATGCTTTAAGTTTTGGGGTACATACTCGGAACGTGCAGGTTTGTTACACAGGTATACACGTGACTTGGTGGTGTGCTGCAACCATCCCCCTGTCATCTACATCCAATCCCTCCCCAATCCCCCTACTCCCTGGTATCCCTTCCTGAGGCCCCCACCTCCTGACAGGCCACAGCATGTGATGTTCCCCTCCCTGTGTCCATTTGTTCTCATCGTTCAACATCCACTTATGAGTGAGAACATTTGGTGTTTGGTTTTCTGTTTTTCCGTCCGTTTGCTGAGAATGATGGTTTCCAGTTTCATCCATGTCCCTGTGAAGGACATTAACTCATCCCTCTTTATGGCTGCATAATATTCCATGGTTTATATGTGCCACATTTTCCTTATCCAGTCTATCTTTGATGGGCATTTGGGCTGGTTCCATGTCTTTGCTATTGTAAACAGTGCCTCATTAAATATACCTGGGCATGTGTTTTTATAACAGAATAGTTTATAATCCTTTGGATTTATACCCAGTAATGGGATTGCTGGGTCAAATGGTATTTTTATTTCTAGATCCTTGAGGAATCACCACACTGTCTTCCACAATGGTTGAACTAGTTTACACTCCCACCAACAGTGTAAAGGCATTCCTATTTCTCCACATCCTCTCCAGCATCTGTTGTCTACTGACTTTTTAATGATCCCCACTCTAACTGACATGACATGGTATCTCAATGTGGTTTTGATTTGCATTTCTCTAATGACCAGTGATGATGAGCTGGTTTTTTCATATGTTTGTTGGCTGCATGAATATCTCCTTTTGAAAAGTGTCTGTTCATAGCCTTCACCCACTTTTGAATGGGTTTGTTTGATTTTTTCTTGTAAATCTGTTTTAATTCTTTGTAGATTCTGGATATTAGCCCTCTGTCAGATGGGTAGATTGCAAAAATTTTTTCCCATTCTTTTGGTTGCCAGTTCACTCTAGTGATAGTTTCTTTTGCTGTGCAGAAGCTCTTTAGTTTAATTAGATCTCATTTGTCTATTTTCACTTTTGTTGCCCTTGCTTTTGGTGTTTTAGTGATGAAGTCCTGCCTATGCCTATGTCCTGAATGGTTTTGCCTAGGTTTTCTTCTAGGGTTTTTATGGTGTTAGGTGTTATGTTTAAATCTTTAATCCATCTAGAGTTAATTTTTGTATAAGGTATAAGGAAGGGATCCAGTTTCAGCTTTCTGCATATGGCTAGCCAGTTTTCCCAACACCATTTATTAAATAGGGAATCCTTTCCCCATTGCTTGTTTTTATTAGGTTTGTCAAAGACCAGTTGGTTGTAGATGTGTGGCAACACTTTTGAGGCCTCTGTTCTGTTCCATTGATCTATATCTCTGTTTTGGTACAAGTACCATGCTGTTTTGATTACTGTAGTCTTGTAGTATAAAGTCAGGTAGTGTGAGGCCTCCAGCTTTGCTTTTTTTTGCTTAGGATTGTCTTGGCTATGTGGGCTTTCTTGTGGTTCCATATGAAATTTAAGGTGTTTTTTTCCACTTCTGCGAAGAAAGTCAATGGTAGCTTGATGGGGATAGCACTGAATCTATAAATTACTTTGGGCAGTATGGCCATATTCACAATATTGATTCATCCTTATCATGATCATGGAATGTTTTTCCATCTATTTGTGTCCTTTCTTATTTCCTTGAGCCGTGATTTGTAGTTCTCTTTGAAGAGTTCCTTCACATCCCTTGTTAGTTGTATTCCTAAGTATTTTATTATCTTTGTTGCAACTGTGTATGGGAGTTCACTCATGATTTGGCTCTCTGTCTGTTATTGGTGTATAGGAATGCCTGTGATTTTTGCACATTGATTTTGCATCCTGAGACTTTGCTGAAGTTGCCTATCAGCTTAAGGAGGTTTTGGGCTGAGATGATGGGGTCCGCTAAATATACAATCATGTCATCTGCAAATAGAGACAATTTGACTTCCTCTTTTCCTAATTGAATACCCTTTATTCTTTTTCTTGTCTGATTGCCCTGGCCAGAATTTCCAATACTATGTTGAATAGGAGTGGTAAGAGAGGGCATCCTTGTCTTGTGCCAGTTTTCAAAGGGAATGCTTCCAGCTTTTGCCCATTCAGTATGATATTGGCTGTTGGTTTGTCATAAATAGCTTTTATTATTTTGAGATACATTCCATCGATATCTAGTTTATTGAGAGTTTTTAGCATTAAGCACTGTTGAATTTTGTCAAAGGTCTTCGCTGCATCTATTGAGATAATCACAGGGGCTTTGTCTTTGGTTCTGTGTATGTGATGGATTACATGTATAGAGTTTCATATGTTGAACCAGCCTTGCATCCCAAGGATGAAGCCGACTTGATCGTGATGGATAAGCTTTTCGATGTGCTATTGAATTCGGTTTACCAGTTTTTTTGAGGATTTTTGCATCAATGTTCATCATAGATATTGGCCTCAAATATTCTTTTTTAGTTGTGTCTCTGCCAGGTTTTGGTATCAGGATGATGTTAGTCTCATAAAATATGTTAGGGAGGATTCACTGCTTTTTTATTGTTTGGGATAGTTTCAGAAGGAATGGTACCAGCTCCTCTTTGTACCTCTGGTAGAATTCGGCTGTGAACCCATCTGGTCCTGGACCTTTTGGGGTTGGTAGGCTATTAATTGCTGCCTCAACTTCAGACCTTGTTATTAGTCTATTCAGGGATTCAACTTCTTCCTGGTTTAGTCTTCAGATGGTGTTAGTGTCCAGGAATTTATCCATTTCTTCTAGATTTACTAGTTTATATGCATAGAGGTGTCTGTAGTAATACATTTTAGTCTTTAATTCATTTTGAGTTAATTTTTATATATACAACAGGGGTCTAATTTTATTATTTTGCTTGTGGTTATCCAGTTTTCCCAACATCATTTGTTGAACAGATTTTTCTGTACCTATTGTGTATTTTGGTATCCTTGTCAAAGATTGGTTGACTTTATATGTGTGGTTTTATTTCTGGGCTCTCTATTCTGTTCCATTGGTCTATGTGTCTGTTTTTATGTCAATAGGATGCTATTTTGATTACTACAGCTTTGTTGTATAGTTTGAAATCAAGGTGTATGATGCCTCCAGCTTTGTTCTTTTTCCTCAAAATTTATTTGGCTATTTGAGGTCTTTATATACATTTTTGTATTTTTTTCTATTTCTGTGAAAAAAGAAGTCATTGAAATTTTGATAATGATTGCATTGAATCTCTAGATTGCTTTGCGTATGGACATTTTCACAATATTAATTCTTCCGATCCATGTGAGGTCTTCTGATTTATTCTTAAATTTGTTTTATCAATGCTTTATAGTTTTCCATATTCAGATCTTTCCCCTTCCAGGTTAAATTTACCTCTAAGTATTTTATGAATATGTAAAGAAATTGTGGTATATACTACCACAATTGGTAAATAATATTAATTATTTAGCCATAGTAAGGAAGTCCTGCCACTGGTGACAACATGAATGAACCTGGAGGACATGATGCTAATAAAAATAAGCCAGATACAAAAAAGATAGAAACTGTTTTATCTAACTTTAGAGGCAAAATCTAAAAAGTCAAATTCATAGAAACAGTGAATAGAATGGTAGTAGCCAGTGGCTAGATGTTAAGGGGATGGGGATGAGGAGGTGTTGGTCAATAAACAAACTTTCAGTTTTAAGATGAATAAGTTCTGGAGATCTAATATACAGCATGAGTGGCGATGGATGTGTTCATTTAATTGTGTTATTGCACAATGTATACATATATCAAATCATCATGTTGTACACTCAGTATATTAAATCCTTATTTGTAAATTAAGTGTTTTGAAAAAAGAAATACAGATTTTAAAACACAAACTCTGAAATGTAGCTATCATATAAACAACATTAACTACAATTTTATGACACCCCAGAAAAGAATAACTAGGGTCAATATTTAAACCTCAGCTCAACTCCTTACCATTTGTAAATACCAGTGAGTTAAAGAATATATACAAAGTTCAATTAAAAGCAATTAAAAAATAACAACACAGAGAATATGACTTATTTCTATATGGGTATGTATATTAATATTAATAAAATATGTGTACAACTGAATATGAGCATATATGGGTATATAGATGTAGTATATATGTATGTATATGTGTATTTATAGTGTGAGTGTATATAATGAACACAAAAAAACCCCACAGACACACACACATGCATTTTCGTGCATTTGTGCATATATAGTGTGTAAATATATTATATATATGTTTATGTGTATATATAATGCACACATATACATATAAGTGTGTATATATATTCATGCATTATACACATACACATAAATACTGCATACATTATATATATATACACAGGTACACACACACACACACACACACACACACACACACACACACACACATATATATATATATATATATATATATATATATATATATATGTTTGTTCCATTTATTTTCAGCCAGTCTAGATATTATCTCACTTGGGTGAAATGGTTACTCCTCAGAGAATTAACTATGGACAGTAGAGAATATGATTACTTAGGAGTCAGATGAACTTCCCTTTGAAGATAGGTACACAAACACTATAGCAAATATCTCATTCTGAATCTTAGATATTGAATATTATAGGATATACACAAAATTATCCAAAAGTTTAAAACTTAACTTTAAATGTCTTCTTATTAAGTTAGAAAAAAAATACATCGATGTAAGCATTCAGTTTATACAGGTAGAAAAAATAAAACCAACATAAGGAAAAAGATAAAAGCTAATACCAGTGAACTAAAACCAGGAAAGGTTAAGATCTGTTAAAAATAAAAGTTTAAAAATGTTTTTTTGAGAAATATAATAAGTAAATTTTATTTAGCCTGGAAATTTTGATTGAAAGACAAAAAAGTAAAAACAGTAAATGGACATAACGAATATTTTTAAAGTGACAAGTTGGTTAAAAATATAAGAAATGTAGCTACAGTAAACCATACAATAAATGTGATAGTCCAGTTAAAGCAGAAGACAGTTAGAATTATATGAATAAACATAATTTTCTCATTAAGTACTAAAATCATGAATAGACCAATATCCTGGGTGGCTTGTTTTAAATGAATAAGTAATTACCTCCAAAAATGTTTTGAAACCAAGTAATTTTATAAGAGAGTTATTTTCAGCTTTCATAAAATAGCTAATATTAATTTTATATAATTTTTTTCTGAAGCATAGACTTAACCCAATTCATTTTATGAAAGTAGCATATCTTTTATACTTAAATATTAGAACACAAAAGCATTCAGGAAAAATTGCAGTCAAGAACATGAAAGAAGAACACAAATTAAATAGAAACATAAACTAGGCCATATAATGGTTTCAATTAAGTTGGTTCTATATCTACAATATAGGACAGTGAATTAAATCTACTAAATTTGATATATCATTGGGTCCCATTAAAAAGGTATGTTTTGTAACTAAAAATGATCAGTACAATTGAGCAAACATTGCTGTTAAGAATTCTTACAGAAAATAAGAACTCTTAGGAAAAATAAATATTTTTAAATGCACTAATAAAGGCATTTATCAAACAATAGCAGAATGCATATTCTTCTCCAATGCACAAAGACCACTCACCAATACTTGAACAGGTAATTCATCTGAATGCCACTGTGTTTAGCATTCATAGATAACAGTGCTTCATCTTCTCTTTTCTTGATATTTTTCCTATTTTATCTTTTCTTGTTTTATTGTGCTCTTGATATTATTAAAGTCATAATTAACAAGAGACGAAAATATGAAAAAACTCGAATGACAAGGAAACTAACAATGATTATTAGTCTTTACATAATAACAATACTTTCACTTTTTTAAAAATTGTACTTTAGGTTCTGGGGTATATGAGCAGATCATGCAGGATTGTTGCATAGGTACATACATGGCAAGGTAGTTTGCTGCCTTCATCCCCCCATCACCTATATCTGGTATTTCTCCCCTTGTTATCCCTCCCCATCCTCCCCACACCCACTGTCCCTCCCCTAGCCCCACCAACTGACCGAAGTGTGTGATGCTCCCATCCCTGTGTCCACATGTTCTAATTGTTTAATACCCACCTATGAGTGATAACATGCGGTGTTCATTTTTCTGTTCTTTTGTCAGTCTGCTGAGAATAATGGTTTCCAGATTCATCCATGTCCCTATGAAGGACACAAACTCATCGCTTTTTTATGGCTACATAGTATTCCGTGGTGTATATGTGCCACATTTTCTTTATCCAGTATTCCATTCTTTTGCATTTGCTGAGGAGTGATTTACTTCCAATTATGTGGTCAATTTTAGAGTAAGTGAGATGTGGTGCTGAGAAGAATGTATATTCTGCGGATTTGGGGCTAAGAGTTCTGTAAACGTCTATTAAGTTTGCTTGGTCCAGATCTGCATTCAAGTCCTGGATTTCCTTGTTGATTTTCTGTCTCATTGATCTGTCTAATATTGAAAGTGGAGTGTTAAAGTCTCCCACTATTATTGTGCGGGAATCTAAGTATCTTTGTAGGTCATTAAGGACTTGCTTTATGATTGGGTGCATATATATTTAGAATAGCTTTTCTTGTATTTATTATTTTACATTATGTAATGCCCTTGTCTCTTTTCATTTTTGTTGGTTTAAAGTCTGTTTTATTAGAGACTAGGATTGCCATCCCTGCTTTTTTTTTGCTCTTCATTTGCTTGGTAAATCTTCTTCCATCCCTTTATTCTGAGTCTATGTGTGTCTTTGCATGCGAGCTGCATCTTGTGAATATAGCACACCAATGGTTCTTGGCTTTTTGTCCAATTTTCCAGTCTGTATCTTTTGATTGGGGCATTTAGTCTGTTTACATTTAATGTTAATATTGCTATGTGTGAATTTGAACCTGCCATTTTATTACTGGTTGATTGTTTTGCCCTTTGGTTGGCGTAATTTTGTCATTGTGTCTTTGGTCTTTACCATTTGGCTCTTTTTTGCAGTAGCTGGTACTGGTTTTTCCTTTCTGTGTTTAGTGCTTCCTTCAGGAGCTCTTGCAGGGCAGGTCTGGTAGTGACAAAATCTCTCAGCGATTGCTTGTCTGTAAAGGATTTCATTTCTCCATCACTTACCAAGTTTAGTTTGGCTGGATATGAAATTCTGGGTTGAAAGTTCTTTTCTTTAAGGATGTTGAATATTGGCTCCCACTCTCTTCTGGCTTGGAGGGTTTCTTCCAAGAGATCTGCTGTGAGTCTGATGTGCTTCACTTTGTGGGTGACCTGACCTTTCTCTCTGACTGCCCTTAGTATTTTTTCCTTCATTTCAACCTTGGTGAACCTGATGATTATGTGCATTGGGGTTGCTCTTCTAGAAGAGTATCATTGTGGTGTTCTCCGTATTTCCTGTTTTTGAATGTTGGCCTGTCTTGCTACTTTCACTTTTTGAATTCTTGAAGTGTGGCATGCACTAACCTGGATGTTTTACATATGTTATCATATTCAATCTCCATAAAAGTTCTTTTAAGTAGCATTAGCGTTCCCAGTTGTTTAAGGAAATCATCATAAGAGGTCCACAAGTAGTCACTGGAGAAGTCAAAATACTACTACACTGTTCCTTCCATTTCATGTTCATTGTCTCAAAATACCAACTCTCTCCTGACTTGTAGGTTCCACCTTTTTGTGCCTCTGAGTGGTAACTAAAGAATTCCATATAATGATCATTAATTTGTAACTTGTTATTAAGAGATTTGGACTGAAAATTTCTAGTGAATTGGTCAAGTATGGAGGTGGAAGAATTCCGTGTGTCTCTGTGGTGGGTCACATTCCCTCCAGCATATGGGTCAGACTTTTGAAAGAACTCAGTTAATTAACTCCCTAAGCACTTCACACCACCTTAATTGTTTTATGGACCCAGTATTGCATTTAGGAAGAAACAAGGAGACATACATTCTTTGTTTGGCTCAATGTCAGATATTTTGATCAATGTTTAACATCTAAATGTGCCAATAATGTATCTCTTGGTTTATTTACTCAAACTCTGGTTGACTCTCATTGTTATATTTTTAAGGCATAATATATTTTATGCCAGATAATGGGTCACCTCACCAACAGTGACATAAAATTTGTCTTCTAGCAGGACTGTCTCTCATACACCTAGGGATGTTGTTCAACATATTTAACAGTCAGCACAGAGAAAAAGCAACAGCCAATCTGAATGGACACCAGAGAAGTGTACTGTATGGCTTTTGTTATGCCAGAAATTTCCCTTAGATTATGGAGAGGTCCCCAGAATCTTCAGGAAGGAGTGGCAAGTTAGCACAAGGGACTTTGAAAGGTTGGGACAGGAATTTTGCACCAATCAAGAGGAAATTATTTCAATAGTTAACAGCTGACACGGGAGACAGTCGGCCCTGCCTTTGCACTACAGATTCTCCTGACTTACGTGATTGAGCTCTCATATAGGTCCTATTGAGAATTATACTGACCAATCTTAGAAAAAGAAAAAGGCACAGAAACTTATTTAAATAATAGAGTGTATTGTTTAACAAGCTGGTACCAATTAATCTCTTTTTGTGACTGCATATGGAAAATGTGTTTTTTCTATTCCATCAACTCAGCATGCTAGTAAATACTAGTATCTCTAACAAACAGTTGACATAAAATTAAGAGAAATACACATGGAAGAAATTTCAGTTGTGGGCTGCATGGGAAGATTACACTAATTTGAGGAGAATTGTAAGTAATCCTTCCTTTGTATTTAGAAGCCTCAAAGGCACTTCATTTTATGGTTTTTCAAGGTAAATTCTTTTTTTATCTACTTCAATGAAATTATTCAGATTTTTAGATATACAGTCAGTAGAGAACTAAAATACATTTTAGTATTAAGTCACATTATAATATTCTGCTTGAGGACAACTAAATTGCCTATAACTAGATTTAAACATAGGATATACAAAAAGCTTTAAAATAATTTTTATTACTCCATTCATCTTACATGGTTTCACTCTCTGCATTGTGAATTAAACAAGTGAATAATATTCTCTTAAGGAGAATTAAATATAATAGTATTGTATGATCATGAAGTGTAAAATGTGGAGACATTTAAAAAAAGAAAGAAAGAATGCATAAAAAGTCAAAGAAACCAAAATCTAAATTAATTACTTAAACACAAACAAGTATGTCAAGTGTTCAAGGAAGGGATAAAGCTACATATGAAGTTTAAGTTTCAATAGCAATATGCCCAGAAAAGCTCTGGTTTCACTTTGAAACAGCAAAAGACAAATGTCAGTAGGTAAAAAAAAAAAATTATCATTTACCACCAAATCTAAAGTTAATTCGTATTGCTGAAAGTATTCAAATTGGTACGGTTAGAATACTACAATGAAACAGTGATGACACCGCCCCTGCAATTTTTCCAATAATTTACCATATCTTAACAATGCTGAAAAGATATTTCCTGTAATCATTTGTTAAATTTATGCCCTTGGAATCTATGAAATTACCTATGGGGTCAGCAAAATAGAATAAAACTGTTAAACTGAACCATTTAACTGCCTGGAGTTGATTCTATGAAGTCATAGAATGTAATTAATAATTAAATTGATAGTGTTGGTTTTGTGTGTGTTTTGGTCCCCAAATTATAAAAACCTTTGAAGAAATAATGTAAGTTAAAACTTTATACAGCAACATCTCTAGGGAAAAAACAAGAAAATCTAAGTTTAGCATTTGTGAGGCATCATCTCATTAGAGTTGACCATTTTCAGCCTACTACTGATGAATTCCAAATTGACTTTATATGTGCAATATTGGTCAGATCAATGATATCAAATTATCTTTTACACAATCAAATATTGATGTATTTACAAGTTTAGGAAAGCAAATTCTAAATATATTTTATTAGGAAAGCAAATTCTAAATATATTTTATGTTAAAAAATGTATAGGAGAGTGTATTCTAAGATAGAGTGTATGAATTACCAGTTAATAAATTTTTTCAAAATGACAGTTTTAATAAATGGATGATTAAATATTTTTCAAACACTAACATGTTTATTGAACATTGATGATGGAAAGTGCACAGAGACTTTATTTTAAAACATTTTCATTATCAACTGAATAAAAAATAATAGATAACATGTTGGACAGTATGTGGCAAAAGGTGAACCTTTGCTCACTATTAGTGGGAATGCAAGTTGGTACAGCTCCCTATGGAAAATAGTATGGAAGTTCTTCAAAAAATTAAAAATAAAACTACAATGTGATCCAGCAATCCTGATTTGGGGCATATATCCACAGGAAATAAAATCTGTGTTCCTGTGTTCACTGCAGCACTATTCACAGTGGTTAAAACTTGGGATCAACCTAAGTGCCCCATCAATAGATAAGAGAATGAATAAAGAAAATGTGGCAAATATACAGAATAAAATACTATTCAGTGTTCAAAAAGAAAAAAAATTCTGATATTTGTGACAACATGGAGAAACCTGGAGAATATTATCACTGAAATAAGCAAAGCACAGAAGACAATTATCACTTATATATGGAATCTAAAGTAATTGAACTCATATGAGTAGAGAGTACAGTGGTGGTTACCAGGGACTGGAGGACAGGAGGTGGATTGGGGTGATGTTATTCAGTGTATACAAAATTTCAGTTAGATAGGAGGAATAAGTTTAAGAGATCTATTGCAAAACACTGTGACTATCGTTAAAAACAATGCATTATATTTTTTTAAATTGCTAACAGATTTCTAAGTGTTCTCATTACAAAATCATAAATATGTGAGCAATGCATACGTTAATTGGCTAGATTTAGCCTTTTCACAATGTCTACATATTTCAAAGCAACATGTTGTATATGAAAATATATATAATTTTTGTCAATTTAAAAATAAATCAATATTTTTAAAATGAAAATTAATATTTTGTACTTAGTTATGTTTGATTTTCTATAAAAAGTATCATTTGGAAGTTTTCTCAGAATGAAAATAAGCATACAAAATATAAATTTCTACAAACAAAAATGTAATTGTACATTACATTTTTATTCACAATATTATCAGCAGGTTATGTAACTTTAGTTCTCACCATTACCCACCCAAGACTTAGATTTCTTAGGCATGAGTGCCTAAAAAACCAATTAATAAAAAGACAGTAAAATATTACATACATTCCAAAGTCAGAAGCATTTGAAAAAGCAATGTGACATTTGGAACATTTGTATTTACCTTTCTTTTTTTATACATTGCATATTGTCATTCCTCATAACCCTACAGTGAAGCAAAAAAAAAAAAAATACAAAGATTGTGTTGCAAATTGTGTAAACCACAGGAGAAAGTGAATATTTCATAAGTATTCACATAAATATGCACATATACATGCTCTATTAGCACTGTGAGTTGGAATATTCAACTTCCGTTTCTATCAGAATCTGACATTTCTTCTTCTTTTATTCAAAACAAATATTAAGGTTTTATTGCAATGTACCTATTTGGTTTAAGTAGAGAATAGAATGTAAGCAAAAGGCTTTAATATTCATTTCTAATGTTATTGTGAAATAATTGTCCTGAAAATGAATTCAAACTTGGAAAAATGTTCTACATAATAAACACACATTACCTAAATGACCAGGGACTTAAAAAAAAAAAAAAAAAGAGCTGTAAGAAAAATAAGGGTAAGTAAGTCCTGAAACCCTGATTTCTTGATGGTTCTTGACAGTTTTAAGAATCGAGAGCCTTGGGTTTTAGAAGATACTCAAGAAACAGAAGTAAGGTGGGGAGATGAAACTGAGGCCACAATGTAAACCCAGGAAAGAACAATTTTTTCTCATTATCCTACAGCTACTAGGCAAATGTGCACCTTTCACTGGAAATGTAGTCTTTCACAGTGCTCTTCCACAATTTAAAGACCCTTGTGATGATGTTTGGCTCACCTGGATAATTCAGGATAATCTTATTTTAGAGTCTTCTGATTAACAACACTAATTCAATATAAAACCTTAATTCCCCATTGTCATGTAACATACATAACATATTCACAGGTTTGGGGGATTAAAGTATGGGCATTTTTGGAGGAGATCCAATAGTATACCTATTATTCCATTTCAAAAACCTTGTCATGTTATTACATTATTAATAACTTTAGAGGCAGTCAAGGGAGTATTGAATCCACTTGTGTCTTAGTCTGTTACTGGTGTTATAACAAAGTACCATAGACTGGGAAATTTATAAATAACAGAAATTTATTTCTCACTGTTTTAGAGGCTGAGAAGTCCAAGATTTGGTATTTGGTGAGGACCAGTTACTCCTAAGCAGCACTTTCTCTGTTCCTTCCATGCCAGAAGGGACTAAGAGGTTCCCTTAAGCCTCTTATATAAGTACACAAATTTCATTCATGGGAGCAGAACTCTCATGACTGAATCATCCCCTAAAGGTTCTACCTTTTAATAATATCTCATTGGATATGAGTTTCCAATATATGAATTCCATGAAGACACCAACATTCTGATTACAGTAGCTTGATACGAGAGCATCGAAGAAACATATTATAAGAAACACTGGGTAGAGAATAATGTGTAAATTCTAGTCCTACTTTTGTAGACTCAATGAATTGTTCTCTACACTGGGTAGAGAATAATGTTTAAATTCTAGTCCTACTTTTGACGAGATGAATTGTTTCCAGAAAATCACATTGTTCATGAGTCTAAATTCCAAATCTGGATTAGAGTATCTCTAAATTTTCAATAAGTCCTCTCATAAGAATTTGTACTTATGAGAAAGAAAAACTATGAAGTTAAACAAGATGCTTCTAAAATTGAAAGACTAATAAAGAGACTGCAGTATTATCTGATACAAGACTCCAAAGGGGAACACAACTGATTTCCCTCCCACTCTTCAAAAATAGTTTACAAATAAATTAAGTTATTTTCCAGTATTTCCTCTACTAAATTGCATCATTCATCCTAAAGGAAATGCACAGAGCATAAAAGATAAAATAACACTTGTAGGCACTGGAACAGATTAATAAAACACCATCCTGATTTTCTTGACAAGGAAACCACCTAAGGCTAGAAATTGTTGAGTGAGATAGAAAAATGAAAACTGAGGAGACTCAGATGGCTCCCTTGTAGGGCTATTTTATGGCATGATTTATGGACTGAGGCCTGGGAAAACTATACTGAATGTATATTCAATCACAGCAACAATAAGTCACAAGGATGCACTTCACTGATGAGCATTCAAGACTGTGTGTATTTATTTTCAAAAATAAAATCTATGTATATATCTAAGTCAGCAATTTCAGATAGATAATTTTAATTACTATCTCTTATGTTTAGAATTTATTATGTACTTTGAGAATCACAAGGGCATTTATCTGCTAGCCTGCAGCATCAATGAAGCCTGATTTAACATATAATTTAATTAACAAAACTTATAGACAAAGATTCTCTTGACAGTTAAGCAAGTTTTCTATATAACAAATGTTTAGCCATATATTCTGGGTAATAGGTTAAAACAAGTTGCTAAAGGAGTCACAACCATAGTTTTCATCCCTGTATAGACCAGTTTGCATACTACCTTGCAAATTTTATTAGCCATGACTTTAATCTAGTCTTTGAAAACTTACATTCATAAGACATTGTTGGTGACTCATCATAAACACTAATCACTATTGAACATAAAATTTATAATCATGTTTGACTAAAAATGCACCTATCTTAGCACTTTGATAAATAAAAAGTTTTTATTTTTCTTATTTTTCTTTTTTTTTTTTTGTTTTGTTTTGTTTTGTTTTGAGACAAGATCTCTCTCTGTAGCCTAGGCTGGAATGCAGTAGTAATGTGGTCACAGCTTCCTGCATCCTCCACCTCCCAGGCTCAAGCGATCCTCCCACCTTAGGCTGCAGAGTAACTGGGGCTAAGGGCATGCACTAACACACCTGGCTAATTTTGGTATTTTTTGTGTAGGAGGGTAGACACGGGGTTTCACCATTTTGCTCAGGCTGCTCTCAAACGCCTTGTCCAAAGTGATCTGACAGCCTTGGTCCCCCAAAGTGCTGGAATTACAGGTGTGAACCATCATTCCTAGCCTGAAAGCATGTTCTTCATGTGTGCTTTACCTCAAAAGGATATTACAAAAGAGAAAATTATAGAAAAATTGTTAGTAAACTGAAGACTATATAGAAAGTATTATGTAAAATTGTTGATGCAATTCCATTTGGGTGTTTTCTTTTCTCTAAAACTAAGAAAGAAATTTTTACTTTTAATATAAATAATTACCCTTTAAATTGGCAAGAAAGACAATAACAGTAACTAATTCTTATGCATATTGGATATTTCCTTTGTCATAATTTGAATATGTTAACTAATTGACACTATGACAATTACTGATAAGTTATATAATAAAAATATGTGTGGATATGCTCACTATATTTATATAAATATAAGCATACATATATAATTGTGGGTTTTGATTGATATTAAAGCTATAGATATTAAATATAGATTAATAGATATTAAAGCTATATTATGTATCATGTCTTCTGAACAAAAAGTGGCTTACTTTTGCTTTATGATTTCTCTCAAACATATGGTAGGACTACATAGAAAGGTACCAAAAACCCAAAATGCTAATAATTGCTTCTGTTCTAACAGCAGAAGGTGAGTATGAGATATGAGTTTGCTGATACAGAATGAACAAGGAAGAAGTAGCTGCCTGGTACTTTTAGGAGAATAAATAATATTCTGAAACACTGAGTACAAAAACACAAAGAACAAGTTGGAATAAAGAGTGCCTTGGCCATCTGTTTGGCTATCAGAGCAAGATATGATTTCAATAAAGCTTTTCTACTTAAAATTAAATAAATATTATTGGCTGTATTTAGTATTGTTAGTATATTACATGCACGCACACACACACACACACACACACACACACACACACAAACATCAAAAACAGTCTAGTGCTTTGTTCAGGCAAAGATGAACACAGGGAAGATTGTTCCTGATTTTTTTTTTTTTTTTTTTAGCAGAATCTCACTGTGCCACCTAGGCTGGAGTGCAGTGGTGTGATCTTGGCTCACTGCAACTTCTGCCTGCCAGGTTCAAGCAGTTCTCATGCCTTAGCCCCCCTGAGAACCTGGGAGTATAAGCACCCACCACTACACCTGACTAATTTTTTGTAGTTTAGTAGAGATGAGGTTTCACCATGTTGGCCAGGGTGCTCTCCAACTACTGAGCTCAAGCAATCCAGCCGCCTTGGCCTCCCAAAGTGCTAGGACATTTCCTGAATTGTTGATAGGAATTTGTGAGAACTACAAGCAAATAGATGGTGTATTAGTCCATTTTCACGCTGCTAATAATGACATACTTGAGACTGGGTAATTTATAAAAGAAAGACGTTTAATTGACTCACAATTCAACATAGCTGGGGAAGCCTCAGGAAATTTGCAATCTGGAGGAAAGGGAAGCAAACATATCCTTCTTCACGTGGCAACAGGAGAAAGAAGTGCCAAGCAAAAGGGGGAAAAGACCCTTATAAAACCATTAGATCTTGTGAGAACTCACTATCATGAGAACAGCATGAGGGTAGCTGCCCCCATGATTAAATTACCTCCCACAGGGTCTCTCTCACAACACATGAGAATTATGGGAACTAAAATTCAAGATGAGATTCGGGTGGGGACACAGACAAACCGTATCAGATGGAACGGTCAGGCATCTGCATATACTGTGGATTTATCCCTCTTGTTGTTCTAACTGATTATGAGACTTACCTGGATTTCTACAAGTCTTTTACTTCTGAGAACTTTATGTTACTAATCAGGAACTAGATTTCATACCAGTATGAAAAAAATCTACCAATGCACATATTTAAAAGTATATGCATAATTATACATTTGTTTATTTCAACAAATATTTATTTTGGGCTTGCTATGCATCAGACGCTTTTCTAGGAGCTGTTACGACACATCTCAGAAGCTCAGACATGGTCACTAAGCCACTGGAGTTGCCATTTGCCAAGGATGCAATAAAGAATATGACTCTCCAAAAGTTGGTTATCAAAAACATTTCTTCTACTGCTTACTGAAAAAAATGGATTTCTGTAATATATGTAAAATTGGAAAGCATTTTTCCTTAAATATACGAACAGGTGGTTCACACTAGGAAATATATCATTGGCTTAAAATTACGCATGGAGAAAATCTCAACCTTAATAGTAAGGAATGAAATGCAAATTAAAGAAGCAGTTTAATACTTTATATTGTTTTGCAAAACTTAAAAGGTTAGTGAGTATCATGTGCTTGCCAAACTGTGAGGAAAGTATCAATCTTCATGCATTAGTGGTGGGATATTGGACATGAAGTCTGTCAGTGCCTCATAAAATTAAAATTAAGCAAACTCTGTGAAACTGCCTACCCACTCCTAGGTATATATCTGAGAAAGGGCTTCCAGATCAAGCAAATAAAAATACAGAACACCTATTAAAATTTGAATTTAAGATAAGCAAAAATGATGTTTTAGTGTAAGAATGTCCCATGCAATATTTCAAACATACTTATACTAAAAACCTGTTTTTGAAAATCTAAATTTAATTATCATGTATTTCATCTAACAAATGTAACCTCAGAGAAACCATCAGCAGGTTATAAAGAATTGTAAAAAGATATTTATTGCAGCATTCTTTATAGAAGTCATCCATTATGGCAAACTAAATGTCCACTGCCAGAAAGATTAAAAAAGAAATTACAATTTATCTGTTGTGTCAACCTTTCTTTTCATTATTTTTTCTAATAGTTCTTTTTTTAAACTTTTAAGTTCAGGATTACATGTGCAGGCTTGTTACATAGGTAAAATTGTATCATGGTGGTTTGTTGTACAGATTATTTTATCACCCACATATTAAACCTAGTACTCATTAGTTATTTTTCCTGATCCTCTCCTTCCTTCACCCTTCACCCTTCAATAGTCCCCAGTGTGTGTTGTTCCCCTCTGTGTGTCCATGTGTTCTTATCTTTTTGCTCCCATTTATAAGTGAGAACATAATGTATTTGGTTTTCTGTTCCTGTGTTTGCTAAGAATAATGGCCTCCGGCTCCATGCATGTCCCTGTAAAGGATGTCATCTCATTCTTTGGTATACATGCATAGTATTCCATAGTATACGTGTACCACATTTAGTTGATCCAGTCTATTGTTTATGGGCATTAAGTTGATTCTCTGTCTTTGCTATTGTGAATAGTGCTGCAGTCAACATATGCATACATGTGTCTTTATAATAAAATGATTTATATTCCTTTGGGTATACACCCAGTAATCGGATTGCTGGATTAAATGGTACTTCTGTCCCTAGGTTAAAAAATTGCCACACTTTCTTCCATAATGGTTGGACTAATTTAAAATCCAACCAACAGTGTATCAACATTCTTTTTTCTCTACCACCTCACCAGCATCTGTTATTTTTGACTTGTTAATAATAGCTAATCTGACTGATGTAAGATGGTATTCCATTGTGGTTTTGATTTGCATTTCTCTCATCATCAGTGATGTTGAGCTTTTTTTCATATGCTAGTTGGCTGCATGTATGTCTTGTTTTGAAAAGTGTCTCTTCATGTACTTTACGCCCTTTTTAATGGGGTTGTTTCTTTAAATTTGTTCAAGTTTCTTATAGATGATGGATATTAGACATTTGTCAAATGAATAGTATGCAAAAATTTTCTCCCATTCTGTACATTGTCTGTTTACTCTGTTGATAGTTTATTTTGCCATACAGAAACTCTATAAATTAGTTAGATCCCATTTGTCAATTTTTGTTCCTGTTGCAATTGCTTGTGGCATTTTCATCATAAAAGCTTATAATCGTTCATAGTTTACAAAATTCTTTTTACCAAGTCTAATAGATTCTGGCTTCTAATGAGTTAATTCCATTTAGACTGATAAATTTTTTATTCCCACTATCTTTTTCTATGTTTATTACTTATTTTAGTGTTTTTTCCTTTTTCTTTTACTTTGTGGGTTTTATAGTTTTCATTTATTTCATTTTTTTCTTTTATTCATTTAGATGTTATTTTATATTTTCCGTTTTATCCTATTAATTGTAACCACCCCTTCCCCTGCTTTCCTAATTAGTTACACATGACTTTCCTTTTATTAGTGGGCAAAATACCAACTATTTCCTTCAGTAAGACACACTGTCTCCTTCTCACAACATACTAATCCCTCCAACTCATCTCTTCTACCCACTTCTCACGAAAAGATGTTTTACCTCTATCCTACCCAAATCATACACACAGACTGCTCAGCCAACTTCAGTATTATAGTGACATAGTTATAGTTATTAGTTTCCAAAATTTTGTATGTCAATCTAGTGCAGTTTTTAATTTACATGATATATTTTTAAATTATAGAATTTCCATTGGTTCTTTTTGTAGGTATTTCCTTATTCAGCTGACCTTTTCTATTTGTTCATTCAATAAATACTTTTACCTTTATTTTCCTGAGCACAGTTAAAGTAGATATTTTAAAATTCTTCTGTGCCATTGCAACAATTGTTTTTTCTCAGGTCCACCTTCTCCACTGACATTTTCTATTGGCAATGGGTTGCATTTTCTGTTTCTTTACATTTGTGATAATTTTGCTATTGTTTTAAAAATATTTCTATAGAGAGTATTTAGTTTAGTTTTGTTTGTGTTCTCTGTTTTGTTTATTTTAGTCTTGTTTTACCCACGGAAGACTACAGCTAATTCAAAGTCTATTTTTACCTTAAATGGGTTGCCCCTGAGGCCAGGCAGAGATGTGGCAGTTCACCCACAGAAATTGTGGTCCCCCTCCCCAATTCTCTGTTCTGGAATTTCTTCTCTTACTTTCTAGCTGTTGTGTTATCTCAAATATCTGTCCTGGTTTTCCAAACCAGTAAGACTGCAGGGTGTTTATCTGTTTTGAATTTTAGTTTTCCTTAGAAAAAGAATTTAAAAACCCAAAACTTGGAAGTGAATTTTAGTTGTTTTTGTTTATAAAATCTGATATGATTTGGCTCTGTGTCCCCATCCAAATCTCACAATGAATCCTAATAATCTCCACATGTCAAGGGCAAAACCAGGTGGAGATAATTGAATCATGGGGGTGGTTTCCCCTATACCATTCTCATGATAGTGAGTACTTTCTCAAAAGATCTGATGGTTTTGTAAGGGGCTTCCCCCTTCACTTAGCTGTCATTCTTTCTCCTGCTGCCCTGTGAAGAGGTGACTTCCACAAGCACTGTAAGTTTCCTGAGGCCTCCCCAGCCAAGCAGAACTGTGAGTCAATTAAATCTTTTTTCTTTGTTAATTTCCCAGCCTTAGGTACTTCTTCACAGCAACATGAGACTGGACTAATTCAAAATCTGAGCCTGATAAAGCTGTAGAATAAATTAAAATCCTAGCAATGCTTCCTTAGTGTTTACGGGCTTGAACTTGTTGCTTGGCTTATGGCCTTTGCCTATTATATGAACAATTATTGATGAGTTTTTTTCCCTCATGTGTAATGTA
This sequence comes from Aotus nancymaae, assembly GCF_030222135.1. Taxonomy (NCBI): domain Eukaryota; kingdom Metazoa; phylum Chordata; class Mammalia; order Primates; family Aotidae; genus Aotus; species Aotus nancymaae. The sequence continues at coordinate 18,544,015 of NW_026988476.1, read as the reverse complement.
GTTAGCAAACATTCCATGCAATTGTTAGGCAGTGTGATAAGGACCAGGTCCTATATCTGAACGATGAAGGAGAATCCTGTTGTTTTGCATTTTATCACACATTTAGTACTGCCAAATTTTCAGATTATAGCCATTTTCACAGACATTTCACCGGTATTACCTCTATTCCATCCTTTATCATATAAAATTTAGTATACTTAAGTAGCTATTTAAAAATTATCTTTCACATTGTTCTATTATTTATAGTTCCCAGAGTGAAAGTCATTCTATTTGTTGTATTCCCACTGGACGTTTTTTTCCCCTCACCTATTTGTAATCTTTGACTTGCCTCCAGACTTTAAGATGCAGTTGTGGGCCAGCTGCTCAACCACAGAGCACGCACACCTGTAATATGGTCACTAACAAACACTGTTGCAATGAATATTCTTTACCCTATTCCAGTATTGCATGTGCAAAAGTATCCCTAGGATAAATATTAGCGAATGAGACTTCTGGGCTACTTGAGTGTGCAGACTTGTTTTCATCCTCCAAATTATCTGAAGTCATTGGAATTAGTAGTGCAGGACATTAGAAATCAGAGGATTGTGTACTGAAGAGGACATAAGTTAGTGTCAGGGATCCCTATGAGTTGTTGGTTGTGGGTTGGTCATCCTCAGGCTTAACAAAGATTGGCCACCATGGGTGTAAAAAAAGGATGGATACACTAGAAGTCAAACATTGCTAGAGGTAATTAGAGCTCTGGACAAGCCAGAATAGAGAGGCTTTGGTAACACCTCAATAACAATCCTGACATCCAGCTTATGCTACACAGCTTGAACCTTAGAAGAAATCGCCTCACTCTAAATTAAGACTGACTGTTGACCCACAATAACAAAGCCTAAGTTAAACCCTAGTGAGATCCTCAGAACTGACAGAATTGAGAGCTTGCGTGAGTTCCAGTAACTTACGAGGAACTCAGAAAACAATCTGGAGTTTTCTCAGCTCTACCACAGCAGGTAGAGAGTTAGGTTTACACAGGTTCAAGGCTTTCCAAAAATTGAATTGCCTACAATAGCAAAAATAAATATTTCAGAATACAAGCAATATCTAGTATGTCAGAAATATATTATCACAATGATCAGCATATAATAAAAATTTTCTAGACATTCAAAGAAACAGGAAAATGTGAATAGTCAAGAGAAAAGGCAATCAATAGAAACCATACACATACAGATTTTGCAGCCACAGACATTAAACTGGTGTTACAGTAAACAATTAAAAGGCAATTTTCAAGGATTAAAGAAAAACATGAGCTTAATTAATGAACAAACATAGATTTTTATCAAGATAAATATAAACTACAAAAAACGGAATTTCTAAAATTGAAAACTACAACAATAAAAAATAAATACCTGGCCAGGTACAGTGGCTCACACCTGTAATTTCACACATTGGGAGACTGAGGTGGACCTATCACTTGAGGCCAGGAGTTTGAGACTAGCATGGCCAACATGGTAAAACCACGTCTCTACTAAAAATATAAAAATTAGCCAGGCATGGTGGCCTGCGCCTATAGTCCCAGCTACTTGGGAGGCTGAGGCATGCGTATCACTTGAACTTCCAGGAAGTGGAGGTTGTAGTGAACTGAGATCGTGCCATTACACTCCAGCCTGGGCAACAAAGTGAGACTCTATCTCTAAATAAATAAATACATAAAGAAGAAATAAAATACATATAAATTCCAGGATGACCTTAACATCCAATTGAAGTTAGGGATAGAAAGTTAGTGAACTGGAGGACAGATCAACAGAAATTTTCCAATCTGAAGAACAAAAAGAACAAAGATTGAAGGAAATGAATCTCAGATAGGTGTGGAATAATATCAAATTGTCCAGCATACCTGAAATTGAAGGTTAAGAAGGATGAGTGAGAATGAGGCAAAAAATGGCTAAAAATTTCTCAAATTTAATGAAAAACATTAACTTATTATACTAGAAGCAGAGCACACTCAAAGCAGAATATACAAAGTCATAGCATAAAGTAAAAGAAAAAACAGAAAAATTCAAAAGAGGGCAGAAAATAAATATAAAGAAATAAAAATATAAATATTAATTTCTTACCAGAAACAAAGCAGAAGACAATAAAAGGATATATTCAAATTGCTGAATGTTGAAACATTATATTCAGCAAAAGTATCACTCAAAAATGTGTCTCAAGTAAATATATTTTCTTTTTATTAAAATGCTGGAGGAATTTTTCATCAGTGGGCCTAATCTACAATAATGCTAAAGGAGTTTCTTCAGACTAAAAGGAAGTGTTATCATAGAAGCCTGGATCTTCAAGAAGAAATAAGTAGGCTGGGCATGGTGGCTCACACTTGGTGTGGAAATATTAGTATCAGAAAAAACAGATTTCAAGACAAAAACTGTAAAAGCAACTCCAACTGGAGTACTTCATCATAAAGGTATTTCAATATTAATATGCATGCCTCTAACAAGAACTTCAAAGTTCATAAACTGCAAAGTTCATAAAGTACAGAATTGAAAGAAGAAATAGACAATCTGAGAATGTAACTGGAGATCCTCTATCATTTTAACTACCTTCTCTCAGATAAACAAATGAACCAAGAAATGGAGTATAATATAGATCTACCATTGAACCTCAATGATATTTTAAAAATATTACATTAACCCAATGATTGAAAATTCACATTCCCTCAAATGCATATGAAACATTCATCAAAATATATAAAATACATTTTAGTGTATCTTAAAAGACTAAAATCTTAGAGTATGTTTTCTGTGTGTATACACCAATAGTAAATTGGAAATCAAAAAGTGAAGATATTCAGAAAATTCTTAAATATTTAGAAATTACCTACACTATTAAATAACACATTAATCAAAAACAAAATCACAACAGAAATAAAATACTCAAACTGAAAGATAATGTAAATACAGCTTATCAACATTTGTGGGAGACTGCTGACAGTGTTTAAAGAAAAATTCATAGTTTAAAAGCCTACATTATAAAGCAAGAAATGGTTAAAATAAATTACTTGAATTATCACATAAAGAAGCTAGAAAAAAAGAACACATTAAATTCAAAATAAATATGAGCATTAAAAAAGTCAAGATTAAGCTATAAATCAATGTAATAAACAGACAACAGTAAAAAGGCCAGAAGTTTGTTCTTCGAAAATATTAATAATATGTCTAAAACTCTAAAAACAATTAATGAAATAAAACTAAAGAAAAGCAAAAATATTAAGAAAGAGAAATGGCATATTATAAAAACGAGGAAATATAAAATTTGAAGGCTACAAATGGAGTATTTTAAAAAACTTTACTAAATGAAATATAACTGAGATCAAATGAATACATACTTTATAAAAAGTAATTGTCCAAACTAACTCAAGAAATTAAATAGAATATATTTAATGAAGAAAACTTTTAGACCGTTTTAACAGAAAATTCTATAAATCTTTAAGACAGAGACTTTATCAAACATTTATTCTTTTTGTAAAAAAGGTGAAATGCATGCTTCTAATTAGAATTTATAAGACATGCATGAGCATACTACAAATCTCACAGCCTTTATTGAAGAAAAATTGTGAACATATATTTTTCATGACATACATGGAAATATCTTCAACAAAATAACAGCAACTAATGATATAAAAATATTAATATATCCCTACCAAGCGGAGTTTATCCTATGAATGCCAGATTAGTTTCATATGAAAATAAATCTATATAATAATTCACCATAATAGAATAAAAGAGAAATGCAATATCCTTTCATGAGAAAACATTTAACGAATTAAGAATGGAAGAAAACTTCCTCAACTAATGAAGTTCAAAAACCAGATGGCTATATAAAACTACATATCTCATGGTAAAGGACTGACTAATTTCCCCCTAAGACTGGGGACAAGAAAGAATGTACACTTTAACTCCATCTATCAACATTGTACTGGAGATCCCAGCTCATGAAGTAAAATAAAACAAACAAAAATTATAAATATATTAAAAAGAATGTCCAGTTGTGTATACTTGAAGACTACATAATGTCTTAAAAATGTTAATGATCAACCAAAAATATTTTTTAAACTATCAGATTTAATATGTAAATTTAACAAGATTGGAGGATACAAAGTTAATACATAAATATAAGTTCTTTTCTCTTTTTCATTCTTTACCTGCAATTTCTATTAGATGAATATACTTTTCTTGTGCTATACTTAAAAGACAAAATTCTATTTTCATTCTTGTATTGTTTACCCTTAATTTAAAAATACACATTTTTGTTTACTTATTCCTATCAGGATCTTGACTTTGTTAATATCTATGCATTCCTCTCAAACAAGATAAGCATCTGTACTTGTTCTCCCCTAATCTTTTCACTCTCTGAATCTGCCATATTAGTATTACGTGGATTTTAGATCATAGTTGGTATTTTTAAACATTTTATTAAACAATAGTATACATACAGGAGAGTTTATATATCATAAGTGATTCATAAAGTTTCATAATACATTCATGCAACACATTCTTATCATGAAGCCAAGCAATACCAGCTCCGAAAAAAACACATCTCAGGCTCCCATCTAGTAACTGCAACTCTCTGTATTTTTTCTAATTTCTAACAGTTTTGCTTGTTTTAATTTTGTACATTAATATGCTAATAAGCATATACTTTTCTGACTTTTTAAGTTCAAAATTACATTTATGAGTCATCTATTTTCTGCATGTAGTTGTGGGTAACTCATTCACATTAATGCATAGCATTCTATTATATTAATATAGCATAGTTATTTATCTGTTCTTTTATTAAGGTAAATTTCTTTTTTATTTTTCTAGTTATAGTTATGAATAAAACTTCTATGGGCACACTTACACATGTCTTTGGTGAATATGCACTTATTTCTTTGGGATATATAATCAAATATGTATTGTAGGATTACAGCATATAATATACTTAGTTTCAGTAGATACTGGTAGTATTCTATTGTAGTATCAATAATCTCATAGCAGTGTATTGGAATTTTGATTGCTCCAAATTCTTGCCAAGTTTTGGCGATTTCCTTCTGTTTTATTTTAGAAATAGTTTTACCAGCTATCTGGATATTCCTTAGCCCAATCAAGTCAACTGACCATCATACTGGTTGTGGTGAGAAGGGACACTATTGTGTAGAATATGAGCACTTATTTGGATCCAAGCTCTTATTTACTGAGTATATAGGCATAGACTCACTTCTTTTCCCATCTATACACTGGTAGTGAGAATATATATGTAAAGCCTTATTTTCAGATTGGAGATAATATAAGGTATCTGAAGTGGAGAGTAGCTCAGAGTATATGCTTAAAAATTTGAGTTTTTTTATTTTTATTTTTAACTTTGCTGCACACCCATCCTCTATCATGTGCTCACTAAGGACTTCAGAAAACAAATGGGTCCACTGTTAAAAAGAAAAGCGATCTGCCCATAACTGTCGCTTCTAAAGTTCAGCAAGAGGTGTCACTTAAATCCACAAATGAGAGGAAGACAGTCAGGTTATGTAGACTATTGATTTTTAATTAGGAGAGAGACTGAAGTAATTAGATATTCTTTGCATGCTTTATTAGGATGAAATGAATCTTGTAATAACTCAGTTTAACTGATTTTGAGAATCCAGTAAAAAATATGGACCATTAACAGCTTACCTTAGCAATTAGTGATGCTGAATGTAACAAAAGATTATCTGTCTCTAGTTTAGAAAGTAAGAGATTCTTACGATAATCTTCTAACTCATAACTCCTATGCATTTTTATCATAAGAAATGATTGCTTCTCAGATCTTGGCCTTCTTGCCTCAGCTCTATTGGCTTAATAAATACCAACTTTGAATTCACAGACTAAATCTGCAGCTTAATTTTGAAAATTTCACAATGGGCAGCATTTATTCCAAAGAGCTCAATTACCCTTAAACACAGGACAATTTTTGGATAGCAGCTATCAGCTTCCTTGTTTTCATTAAAGTTAGGATTATTCTGCATTTGCTAATTTCAGGTAATATTTTCCTATTTTGCTGTAAATGAGTTAAATGAATTATATACTTTCCTTATACACACAGGAAAGTGTGTTTTAAACTGGCAGATTTTAGCTGTGGTTGAGGAGCAAAATGGCCAAACCAAAGGAAGAACTAACACCAAGTGCACATCAGGGGAAGAACAAATATAACAATTAGAAGTAACCTGTCCAGCACCAGATATCTCAAAAGAATACAGACAAATGGTGAAGTGCTAGTCATACAGGCATAGGCTTTATGTTTGAAAAGAAATGTGCTCAAAAACCTGGAAAGGCCAGGCATGGTGACTCACGTGTGTAATCCCAGCACTTTGGGATGCCATAGTTCACTTGAGCCCAGGAGTTCAAGATTAGCCTGGGCAACATAGTGAGAATCTGTCTCTACAGAATATTTAAAAATTAGCCAGATGTGGTAGCTCATGCCTATACACTCAGCTACTCTAGAGGCTGAAATGGGAGAACCACTTGAGCCAGGAATGTCAAGGCTGCAGTGAGCTGTGGTTGCACCACTGCACTCTATCCTGAGTGACAGTGAGATCTTGTCTCAGGAAAATAAAAAAATTAAAAAATTAAAAAATAAAAAAAAAAAAATGGAAAGGCAGACTTGGAATCAACTGAAATTAAATCTCTTTTAGCTTTTTAACAACCAGTCACTACTCACATGCCTCAACAGTAGTAAGGCTACTAAAAATGTAATCACTTAGCCAAAGATACTAAGTTAATCGAATAATTTACTTTCACATTTTATTCTCTGAATAATTTACTTTGAATGTAGCTCTATAAATCACTTCTTCATCCTGATGATCCTCTAATTTTACAGCATACATTCAGCCCAAAAACTTGCACATGGTCCCTTGTATGGTTCTTATTTTTTAATTTCATTTATCATTGAATGATCAATGTTCTTTACCTTTTCAAGTATTATTTTCAAATACTTTCATATCTCAAACCAGGTTCAAAATCAACCTGCTGTGGCAAAGGTTCCTGGGGACTATAACAGGATATATATTCTGCCTTTATTAAATACTTCAGAGAGTATTTCACTAATAATAAGTGATCTTGTCTTTTTGTTCCTTTCTCTCTATTTCCACCTCCATATTAAGCAAAATTCTAGAAGATAAAATATATATACATTTTCAAATATTTGTTTTTTTGTGTGTGATAATGTATCTTCTAGAGGCTAATAAATAAGTAGAAAAACATCTTCCCTACCAATAGATAAAGTAACTATTTAACCAGTGTTTTTTTTTTGTAAGGTTTATTACCATTATTTCAGAAAAGGGAGCTGTATGTTCCTAGTTGCAATTTTTGCATAATTCTCTCTTATTCATTTAATCATCACTTCAAGATATAAACAATAAAATGTATTTTGGAAAAGCAACATTGAGTAAGTAAACATAGAATTGGTATTAAGTATATTTTTGATAAATGTTGAAATAAATTGCACATGTAGACTCTTCAATGTTACATTTTTTGTTAGACAACAGCCTCTACAAAGTTTATGGTGAATACAGACAAGCTTTTCTAATCCTATAGTGTTGTGATTTAGCTCTTAGGACTAACATTCCAATGAAGTAAATGTTATTTATTACTCAGTTTTTTACACTGAACTCATAGACTCAACCAGAGATTACCCTACTTAGGGTCTGGAGTATTTTTTCAACATTCTGCTCCTCCAACCCCCATGTTCTCCATATCCTCATTGGCTAACATTCAGCATTATCTAGAGAATTCATGTAATCAACTACAGCGAGCAATGTTGGCATCTTCTATCCAAAGCATTAACTTTTAAAGAAATTCTGAGACTAATTCTGACATCAGTTTTGAACACTAGAAAATTAGGCCTTAAATAATTTTATGTTTCTGGATAAGGTGGGTATAGGAAAATATGAACAACTCAATTTTTTGTGTCTTTATAATATCCCAATTTGTTAAAATAAAAACTCCAATTACAACATAATCATGTTAGAATATGACAGGCATAATTCTAACCAATCTCATCATATCTAAATGACTTCCCCCTTAGCTCACTCTACTCCATACCATATCAGCTATTTGCTGTTAGCTGAAGAAAGCAGGCCTAGTTCTATCTTGGGGTCTTTGCATTTACTATTACTTTTACTGAAATGCTTTTCTCTCAAATATCCATAGGATTCTCTCATTCAACTTCTGTTCAAAGGTCCACTTCACAGGGAAGCCTTTCATGTCCAATTTGCCACATGCCCCTCAAGGACAGGTGTCTTATGCTACTTCCATACATTTCTTTCTAGCAAGTATCAATAAATTAAATAACATCATTTTACCTATGTATTTTTTTTAACTGTCCAAAAAAGGTAGATTCAGTACAAGGTAAATTAGTGAAGACAGGAAAATTTTGGCCTGATTTGTTGACTTTCTTATTCCCAAGACTTAGAGCAGCTCCTTTCAACTATTAGATTATCAACAATATTTGAGTATGAGATAATTAATAAATGATAAGAATTTTCATGAGCTTTGTGAAGCACTTTTATTTTATTTTGTATATGAGACTTTTTTTTTTCTGAGAGGGAGTTTTGCTCTTGTTGCCCAGGCTGGAGTGCAGTGGTGCAATCTCTGCTCACTGCAACCTAGACCTCCCAGGTTCAAATGATTCTCCTGCCTCAGCCTCCCAAGTAGCTGGGATTATAGGCACCTGCCACCATATCCGGCTATTTTTTGTATTTTTAGTAGAGATGGAGTTTCACTATGTTGGTTAGGCTGGTCTCAAACTCCTGAACTCAGATAATCCACCTGCTTCAGGCTCCCAAAGTGCTGGGATTACAGGTGTGAGACATCTCACCTGGCCTGATACTTTTTAATAAAGAAAATATGAATCCAATTTCTTTGGATTCATATTTTCTTTATTAAAGAAATATGCTTGGAAAAGCATAATTTCAAACATGCTTGGAAAAGCAGTTTCAGTCTAATGCTATTGTTTTTTATCTTAGGCATTAATAATGAGCATTCCATTCTAATCTTTAATTTCAATATTTTAAAGGACGTTAAACTGTAGCAATGTTAGAAAGGTGATAAATTACATAAGACAATTCACCAATTAAAATTAAATGATTCATAATATCACGGGACAGTTTCTGTTATAGAAAAGAAGTGTCATAAAGCCAATTTGTATTGCAGGTTTTAGCAATGGTATCTTAATAATTTGCACTATATTTTTATAAGGATAGGCAGAGCCTGAAGATTCCTTGATTGATATAAAATTCTTTATAATTTTTTCATCATCTCAGTATCTTTTTTCAAACTAATGATTTATCTGAACATATTGTTATTAGGAAAGCTTACTTACTGAAAAAAAGTAGAATTGCTTCAACATCTTTGGCCCACATCTTAAAATATGTGAATGAAAGGGAGGATCCCAGATGGCCGAATAGGAACAGCTCTGGAGTGCAGTTCCCAGCAAGAAAAACATAGGGGGTGAGTGTTCATTGCATTTCCAAACAAGTTTTCACTGACTACAGACCAGGAGATTCCCAGGCCGAAAAGTACATGAGTTTTCAGCACAGCTGGTGCCGCTGGTTGGCACACAGAAACTCACACAAATCTGAGCGGCCTTTTCAACTGGTGCCTGGAATGCCTGGGAGACAGAGTCACCTATTCAACTGAAAGGGAGGGTGCTGAGACAGGGAGCCAGGCGATCTGGCTTAGCAGGTACCACTTCCACAAAACAAGTAATCTGAAATGCTCTGGATTGAGAGTTTTGCAGCTGGACTCGGGACAATCCTGCTCAGTGGAGGGAAGGGTGTCTGCCACTACCAAGGCAGTCTGCCAATACCGAGGCAGTCTGCCAATAGCGAGGCAGTCTGCCAATACCGAGGCAGTCTGCCAATACCGAGGCAGTTCACACAGCAGCTGGGCAGAGCCGGTGGCAGCTCAGCAACACCTCTGCTAGCAGACTGTGACTAGATTATTCTGTGTGGGGAGGGCATCTCTGAAAAAAGGCAGCAGCATGTCAGGAACTTATAAATAAAGCCGACCTCCCTAGGACAGAGCAGCTGGGAAAAGAGGCAGTTATGATTTCCACTGCAACAGACTTAAAGATACCTGCCAGGCAGCTCTGCACAGAACAACAGAGCTCCCAGCACAGCACTCGAGCTCCTATAAGGGACAGACTGTCTCCTCAAGCAGCTCCCCGACCCCCATATACCAAGACACATCTCATAAAGGAGAGCTCAGGCCAATATCTGGTGGGTATCTTTCTGGGATGAAGATAACAGAAAAAGAAACCGGCAGCAACCCATACTGTTCTGCAGCCCCTATGGGTGATCCCCAGGTGAGCAGAGCCTGGAGTGGATCTCCAGCAGTCCTGCAGCAGAGGGGCCTGACTGTTAGATGGAAAACTAAGAAACAGAAAGAAATAGTTTCATCATCAACAAAAAGGACGTCCAGAGACCCCATCTGAAAGCCAACAACTACAAAGATCACAGGTAGATAAATCCACAAAGATGGGAAGAAACCAGCACGAAAAGGATGAAAACACCCAAAACCAGAATGCCTCTCCTCCTCCAAGGGGTAACAACTCCTCACCAGCAAGGGAACATGGCTGGATGGTGAATTAGTCTGATGAATTGACAGAAACAGGCTTCAGAAGATGGATAATAACAAACTTCTCTGAGCCAAAAGAACATGTTCTAACACAATGCAAAGAAACTAAGAACCTTGAAAAAAGGTTTGATGAAATGCTAATGAGAATAAACAGTTTAGAGAGGAATAAAAATGAATTGATAGAGCTGAAAAACACAACATGAGAACTTGGTGAAGCATACACCAGTTTCAGTAGCCAAATCGACCAAGCAGAAGAAAGGATATCAGAGATTGAAGACCAACTCAATGAAATAAAATGAGAAGGCAAGATTAGAGAAAAAAGAGCGAAAAGTAACAAACAAAACCTCCAAGAAATATGAGATTATGTGAAAAGACCTAATCTATGTTTGACAGATGTACCTGAATGTGACAGAGAGAATGAATCCAAGCTGGAAAACACTCTCCAGGATATCATACAGGAGAACGTCCCCAACCTAGAAAGGCAGGCCTCCATACAAGTCCAGGAAATACAGAGAACACCACAAAGATATTCCTCAAGAAGAGCAACCCCAAGGCACATAATCGTCAGATTCACCAGGGTTGAAACGAAGGAAAAAATGCTAAGGGCAGCCAGAGAGAAAGGTCAAGTCATCCACAAAGGGAAGCCCATCAGACTCACAGCAGATCTCTCCACAGAAACCCTATAAGCCAGAAGAGAACGGGGGCCAATATTGAACATCCTTAAAGAAAAGAACTTTCAACCTAGAATTTCATATCCAGCCAAACTAAGCTTCATAAGCCAAGGAGAAAGAAAATCCTTTATGGACAAGCAATTGCTCAGAGATTTTTGTCACCACCAGGCCTGCCTTACAAGAGCTCCTGAAAGAAGCACTAAACATAGAAAGGAACAACCAGTACCAGCCACTCCAAAAATGTACCAAATGGTAAAGAGCATTGACACGATGAAGAAACTGTGTCAATTAATGGGCAAAACAACTGGCTAGTATCAAATGGCAGGATCAAATTCACACATAACAATATTAACCCTAAATGTAAATGGGCTAAATGCCCCAATCCAAAGACATAGACTGGCAAATTGGATAAAAAGTTAAAACCCATTGGTGTGCTGTATTCAGGAAACCCATCTCACATGCAAAGACACACATAGGCTCAAAATAAAGGGATGGAGAAAGATTTACCAAGCAAATGGAGAGCAAAAAAAAGCAGGAGTTGCAATCCTAGTTTCTGATAAAATAGACATTAAACCAACAAAGATCAAAAGAGACAAAGAAGGGCATTACATAATGGTAAAAGGATCAATGCAAGAAGAAGAGCTAACGATTCTAAATATATATGCACCCAATACAGGAGCACCCAGATACATAAAGCAAGTGCTTAATGACCTACAAAGAGACTTAGATTCCCACACAATAATAGTGGGAGACTTTACACTCCACTCTCGGTATTAGACAGATCAATGAGACAGAAAATTAACAAGGATATCCAGGACTTGAACTCAGACCTGGACCAAGCAAACCCAATAGACATTTGCAGAACTCTCCACCCCAAATCCATAGAATATACATTCTTCTCAGCACTACATCACACCTACTCTAAAACTGACCACGTAATTGGAAGTAAATCACTCCTCAGCAAATGCAAAAGAACAGAAATCAAAACAAACAGTCTCTCAGACAACAGTGCAAGCAAATTAGACTCAGGATTAAGAAACTAACTCTGAACCACACAACTTCATGGAAACCAAACAACTTTCTCTTGAATATTGACTGGATAGACAATGAAATGAAGGCAGAAATAAAGATGTTCTTCAAAACCAACAAGAACGAAGACAAAACATACAAGAATCTCTGGGACACATTTAAAATAGTGTCTAGAGGAAAATTTATAGCAATAAATGCCCACATGAGAAGCAAGAAAAGATCTAAAATCGACACTCTATCATCAAAATTGAAAGAGCTAGAGGAGCAAGATCAAAAAACTTCAAAAGCTAGCAGAAGACAAGAAATAACTAAGATCAGAGCAGAACTGAAGTAGATAGAGACACAAAAAATGCTTCAAAAACTTCATAAATCTAGGAGCTGGTTTTTTGAAAAGATCAACAAAATAGATCATTAGTCAGATTAATAAAAAAGAAAAGAGAATAATCAAATAGATGCAATAAAAATGATAAAGGGGATATCACCACAGATCCCACAGAAATACAAACCACTAACAGAGATTACTATGAAGAACTCTCTGCATATAAACCAGTAAGCCTGGAAGAAATGGATAAATTCCTGGACACTTGCACCCTCCCAAGCCTAAGTCAAGAAGAAGTCGACACCCTGAATAGACCAATAACAAGGGCTGAATTTGAGGGAGCAGTTAATAGCCTACCAACCAAAAAAACCCAGGTCCAGATGGGTTCACAGCCAAATTCTAACAGACATACAAAGAGAAGCTGGTACCATTCCTTCTGAAACTATTCCAAACAATCCAAAAACAGGGAATCTTTCCAAAATCATTTATGAGACCAACATCATCCTGACATCAAAACCTGGCAGAGACTCAACAAGAAAAGAAAACTTCAGGCCAATAGACATGATGAACATAGATGCAAAAATCTTCCATAAAATACTGACAAAATGATTCTAACAGCACATCAAAAAGCTTATCAAACATGATCAAGTAGGCTTCATCCTGGGGATGCAAGGCTGGTCCCACATACACAAGTCTATAAACATAATTCACCACATAAACAGAACCAAAGACAAAAACCACATGATTATCTCAATAGATGCAGAGAAGGCCTTCGACAAAATTCAACAGCCCTTTATGCTAAAAACTCTGAATAAACTAGGTATCGACAGAACGTACCTCAAAATAATAAAAGCTATTTACAACAAACCCACAGCCAATGTCATACTGAATGGGTAAAAACTGCAAGCATTCCCTTTGAAATCTGGCACTAGACAAGGATGCCCTCCCTCACCACTCCTGTTCAATATAGTATTGGACATTCTAGCCAGAGCAATCAGGCAAGAAAAAGAAATAAAGGGAGGAAGTCAAATTGTCTCTATTTGCAGACCACATGATTGTATATTTAGAAGACCCCATCGTCTCAGCCCAAAATCTCCTGAAACTGATAAGCAACTTCAGCAAAGTCTCAGTATACAAAATCAATGTGCAAAAATCACAAGCATTTCTATACACCAATAGCAGACTTAAAGACAGTCAAATCAAGAACAAACTGCCATTCACAATGCTACAAAGAGAATAAGATACCAAGGAATACAACTAACAAAGGATGTAAAAGACTTCTTCAAGAACTACAAACTACTGCTCAACAAAATAAGAGAGGACACAAACGGAGAAACATTCCATGCTCATGGTTGGGAAGAGTCAATATCATGAAAATGGCCATACTGCCCAAAGTAATTTACAGTTTCAATGCCATCCCCATCAAGCTACCAAGGACCTTCTTCACAGAACTGGAAAAAACCACCTTAAACTTCATATGAAACCAAAAGAGAGCCTGCACAGCCAAGTCAATTCTAAGCAAAAAGAATAAAGTTGGAGGCATCACGCTACCTGATTTCAAACTAAACTACAAGGCTACAGTAATCAAAACAGCATGGTACTGGTACCAAAACAGAGATATAGACCAATGGAACAGAACAGAGGCCTCGGAGCAACACCACACATCTACAACCATCTGATCTTTGACAAACCTGACAAAAACAAGAAATGGGGAAAGGATTCCCTGTTTAATAAATGGTGTTGGGAAAACTGGCTAGCCATGTGCAGAAAGCAGAAACCAAACCCCTTCCTGACATCTTACACTAAAATTAACGCCAGATGGATTAAAGACTTAAACATAAGACCTAACACCATAAAAACCCTAGAAGAAAACCTAGGCAAAACCATTCAGGACATAGGCATAGGCAAGGACTTCATGAGTAAAACATCAAAAGCACTGGCAACAAAAGCCAAAATAGACAAATGGGATCTAATTAAACTCCAGAGCTTCTGCACAGCAAAAGAAACAGTAATTAGAGTGAACTGGCAACCAACAGAATGGGAAAAAATTTTTGCAATCTACCCATCTGACAAAGGGCTAATATCCAGAATCTACAAAGAACTCAAATAGATTTACAAGAAAAACAAACAAACAAACCCATTCAAAAGTGGGCGAAGGATATGAACAGACACTTTTCAAAAGAAGACATATATGAGGCCAACGAACATATAAAAATGCTCATCATCACTGGTCATTAGAGAAATGCAAATCAAAACAACATTGAGATACCATCTCACGCCAGTTAGAATGGCAATCATTAAAAAATCTGGAGACAACAGATGCTGGAGAGGATGTGGAGAAAGAGGAAAACGTTTACACTGTTGGTAGGAGTGTAAATTAGTTCAACCATTGTGGAAGACAGTGTGGCATTTCCTCAAGGACCTAGAAATAGAAATTCCATTTGACCCAGCAACCCCATTACTGGGTATATACCCAAAGGATTATAAATTATTCTATTATAAAGACACATGCACACATATGTTCATAGTGACACTGTTTACAATAGCAAAGACCTGGAACCAACCCAAATGCCCACAGATGATAGACTGGACAAGGAAAATTTGGCACATATATACCATGGAATACTATGCAGCCATAAAAAATGATGATTTCGTGTCCTTTGTAGAGACATGGATGAAGCTGGAAACCATAATTCTCAGCAACTGACACAAGAACAGAAAATCAAACACCACATGTTCTCAGTCATAGGCTGGTGTTAAACAGTGAGAACACATGGACACAGGGAGGGGAGCATCACACACTGAGGTCTGTATGGTGGGGGGAGTAGGGGAAGAACAGTGCGGGGTAGGGAGTTGGGGAGGGATAACATGGGGAGTAATGCCAGATATACTTGATGGGGATGGAGGCAGCAAACCCCATCGCCATGTATGTACCTATGCAACAATCCTGCATGTTCTTCCCATGTACCCCAGAACCTAAAGTGCAATTGGATAAAAAATTGCACTTTTATTTCTGTGTAACCTAGTAAATGTCTATCTTAGGTAACAAACTGAATTATGGTAATGTGCTTTTTATAGCTGTTCCTAGTGATCTGCTCACAATTTTCTGGGGAGCTTACATCCCTGCTCCACATGGATGTTATATATTAGTATTAGTTTGTAATATATAAATATTAGTTTTTTATATATATATATAAATATATAAATATATATATAAATATAATTTATAAATAAATATATAAATATATATTATATATATATAAAACTAATATTATAAAACTAATATTTCCATTTTCATATTAGTAACTTAGTGAGGCTACATTCTATCAGAGCCTTGTAGGGAAATAACAGTTTTTCCAAAATAATCAGCTATAGCAATGAAGAATAAAAAACAATAGCACGAAAGCCCCTGGGGAACTGCCTGGCTCCTCAAAGCTATTGTGGACATCAGAAAATCATGTTGGGAGAGAGTCAAATTTCTCTTGTCCATTTCATTCTGTTTGAATACATAACCTCTTTAAAATTCTTTCCATTCCTCAACATTTAAAAATAACACACTCAAAAAAGCATTTATATGTAGTCATAAAAGTTGAGTAACATTAGATTAAAAAACACATGAAAGTGAAAATTAAGTCCTAAATAATTTGAATAAACACAGATGTTAAGAAAGAAAAGATGCCAGACTGTTTTCCCAAGAGACAGATCAACAAGTGAGAGAACTCATAAAAGTTATAGAGACATCACCTTCCTTATAACATCCATGTGGAGCAGGGATGTAAGCTCCCCAGAAAATTGTGAGCAGATCACTAGGAACAGCTATAAAAAGCACATTACCATAATTCAGTTTGTTACCTAAGATAGACATTTACTAGGTTACACAGAAATAAAAGTGCAATTTTTTATCCAATTATGGAAGAATTGAAACACTACTCAGAATTCAAACAGACATTTCAGGTTGACAGATTTGCTGAAAGTCTATGTTGAAGAGAAAATACTATATAGGTAGTTAAATTTTCAAGTGTGTTAACACTACAGTCATTTGGAGGGAAGAAAATCTGTTTATTCTTAACTATCCATGATTATCTGTAACAATAAAAAAACAGAATTGCATATAGTGAATTTTTAAATACGGAAATTATGTGTGTGGATGAATGATCAACTCTGAAACTGCTTACAAATCACGTTATTTTTAAAGTACAAAATATTTAATGTTCCCATGAACATGACAGTGTAAACATTTTGAAAATGTAGTAATAAGATAATATGATACAGTTTTTTTTATAACAGGCTACAAGAAAATAGATTTTTTCTATTCTGATGTTCTTGTTGGCCTATTTATTGCAGTAATCACAGCAGCACTTTTGCTGACAAATAATTCTGTAAACATATTATTTTGCTTTCTAAATAAATTCACCAGAATGGTCACTACAATGTCTTACTGATTTCTGAACTAAGATTTCTCTCTTAAAAATGCATTTTTACTCCGTCTCAAAAAAAAAAAAAAAAAAAAAAATGCATTTTTATTATTAAATTTGAATTATTTACAATAAAACAATAGAGGATGAAGCAAAGAATTTTACTAATTATATATTAACATCTTGAATATAAACACACTGAAAAAAAATGACAATAATCTCTTCTAACTGGTCTATAGTTTTAGTGTTACTGATCACTATTCAATAGCAATCAATCACATCACATTTTTCTCCTGAACATGAGGTTCATCTGGTCCTTCTCTAGTGTTTAGTCTTCACACTGATTTAGTGAATCTCGCACTTGTCTCTGACCAACATTTTATGCTTTTTTATCCTGGATAGCTGCTTCCTGCTATTAATACAAGTATACTAATTCCAGAGACCTCCTAGGCTCTGTCTGTAAATCTTCAAATTTCAAACATAATTTCAGAGACATATTTTTGATGGCAAGTTTTAGGCTTACGACTTAAACCCTTGAATTGGTCTCACTAAAATTAGCATTAGGCAATAATATCAGTTAGTACCTTTCTGATTTAACATGAATAAATATTCTCTTAACAATGCAATGAGAAAAGAAAAGGAATTAAATTTAAATACATTAAAAAAAAGAGAGTCTACATCTTCAGAATTGTATCTTGGTTATCTATCTAAAAAAGAGGAGAAGAGGAAGAAAGAAGGAAAAGGAGAAGGGAGGAGATGGGGAGGGGACAGAATTGTTCCTGAAAAATTATTTAAAAAGACTTGGAAGTTCATAAAGTAATATATTATAAATACCTACAGGCTCTCCTATACAGCAGCAATGAGCAGAAATGGTGGTGAAGGCCTTCAACTCTGCCATTAAGCAATACTCAGTTCAAACCAATAAACACACCAAGAAAAAGACCATGCATTCTTTAAAAAAAATCACAAAATGTATTAGTTTTACATGACAAAGATAATATTTGCACAGATTGTACAAAGTATTTTTAATCATTAATTTCATCAGTGCTGAAATTTTACCTAAAAGTTGGTAGGATTTATATCTTTATCTATCCTATCTTGGAAATATGGGTCAAGCATTTCCATAGAGGAACTTGTTAGGAATAGATAAAGGACACTCTTTGGCAATAAAATCTTATTTTACTTCCAAACCATTTTAATAGATAAGTTATTTAAATATTAACCAAGTAGCATGTAGAAAATCCAGCATGTGATAGGTCATATAGTCAAGTTAATCAATATTGATTCTTCTACGAGGGAAGAAGGGAGATAATGTTTTATATATAGGGACACATAAATATTATAATATTTCTAATATTCTAAGTCTCCTTGTAGTTACTAAGTAGTCCTAGTCAATGGGGTATATATAGAAATGTTATTTGGCAAATTCTGGGTGGCTCTAAGCCAAAGCAAAATGCTCTCAAATCAGACTACTTAGGTTTGATTACTGATATCTGCTCTTAGTTTTGTGATCTTGTTTAAGTCACCTAACATCTCTGCATGTCAGTTTCTTCATGTCTAAAATAGGAATATTTACCTGAACTTCCTCATAGTGTTATCACAAGTATTAAAGAAGATACCACATGCAAAGTCCTAGTACAATGCTTGGCACATTCTTAATGCTTAGTAAATGTAGTTGCTATACTATAAAGATTAGCCTTCTCACTTTTGTTGAATTTAATGTTTAAAAATTTTAAATACTGCAGGCTTTCAAAGAGTTATATGACATTAATATCTGTACCAAACGATCATATAAATTATAAGGAGGTCGAGTGATTCAGACAGAAAACTATTCTGCTACTATCCCTCCTCCAAGGTCGGCCAGAAATCTTCAGGGCAGAACTGAAAATGAATAGCTGCAAATCCGCATAATAGCATTCCTTCAGTAATTTCAATCCCAGCTATTTGAATTAGAATGCCTACTTTAAAACAAATAAAAACTAAACTAAACAAGACCCAAGCAAAACAACAACAGTAACAAACCATATTCAGACTTTTAATCCATCAATAGTCTGATTTTGAAAACCTTGTACTTGGGAAAAGTGAAGAAACTCTCTATTTCCTAATCCATTATATTTAAATTTAGCTTTAGAAATTTTAACATTTGGCTTGCACAGCAGTATTTCTTGCTCAAATGTCATTATCTAAAATTGAAATACATTGAACTTATTTCTATGAAAGTTTTTCTTAATACAAAATGCTTCCATAAACTTTATTGGTTTCCAGGGACACAGTTTCCCCTGTTGCTGAACATAACCGCCTTTTAGCCTTACCACAGAGTCTGTCCTCTTCTGGGGATCAGCTTTCTGTACCTCAAACCACAGCTCTGTATAAGAACTGGTGGATTAAAGTGTAACCCTGGCCTCTTTTTAAATCGTCTCTTCATTCAGGCTCTTCTCTAAAATGCCCCTCCCTGTCTGGCCTGTCTGGCCTAGTACAGACAGCTCCAGTCACCTCTTACCTCTTCTGTGCCCTGAGACTTGAGCTCATTCTGTGGCTTCTCTGACATACTGGAGCACCAACACTTCTGCCTGGCTCAGATCCCATTAGCCTGAACACAGTGCACACTTCTTCCTTTACTTTGATGGTGTTGTGCCTTTAGATGTCAATCTGTGAGACAGGTGGCTTCCCAGCATCCAGGGCTCTCCCAGAGAAAGGTTTTCCTTCACAATCTGCCACTGCCCCTACTCATTACTCTCCCCATAGCCTCTGTCTTGCCAGACAACTAAGAAACTATTCTCCAGTCTCTTTAGAGCAAAGTTTCTCAGCCTTGTTATTCTTGACATTTTGAACTGGAGAATTATTTGTTGGCAGGGGAAGGGACTCTCCCTTGTTTATTGTAGGATACTTACCAGCACCCCTGGTACCTCCCACAAGTGCCAATAGCCCTACCCTGCTCCTGCTTTGTGGTAACATTTGAAATGCCTTTGGATTCTGCCAAATATTTCCTGGGGGGAGAAATTTTAACCACATAAGAGATACTGCTCCAGAGAAATATCACGCCATCCTCAAACATTACTCATCAAAATATTAAATTATTCCAGAGGTCGTCTGAAGTTTATAAGGGCTTTAGTATTTTGGAAACAAAAGTGAGTAAAGACTTGAGGAGCATTTCTATTTTCCATCCAATTCACATTCCTTATCATGAGGTCATAATTCCAAATCTGTTTCATGGAATAAAATGATGAAAAGGGGGAAGAACATACAAGGCAAGTTCAGTAATAAAACATCAATTAATATTTTAAAAACATTATTCTATCACATGAATCTGTTCTCCTTATAGGTCCATTCTTTCATGCCAGTGGGAAAGACAAAGGGTATTTAAATTATGTTTGGAAGGAAGCAGGAAGTCCACATGATTCCCTCATTGATATATTTGTCCCACAGCACACAGAGCATATAACCTCAGGATATTACTGTGCAGTAGTAGTTCGTGCCTATTGTGGGATTAGAAAATCCACCTCTTCTCTTTGCACTTCTTTCTTCCATTTCAGTGATTTTTCATTCCCACAGTTCAGATTCTAAGTGGGACTCTTCTGTTATTCCCACTCCTCTAGCTGTGAACAGAGCTAAAGGAACAGATTTGACATTACTAATGCACATGGGCTGCCGATTACACAAGACCATACTGCAACTCCTTCCTTCCATTGACTGTAGTTGTTTTATCTTACCACCTCTTTCCCAGCATGTGAAGTTTTCTCTTAGTTATCACCCGATTGTTGCTATCACTTTGCTCTTAATTTTTATAGTAATTTTTAAGTATAATTTTCATTTCTCATCTTGACTGTTTTTTATTTTGCTTATTTTTATTTGCATGGAGTTGTTCTAAAGTCCTAACTCTTGTGTCCTAAGGTGGATAATTCTGCTCTATGTTTTTTATTAAATTGGGATGATAGCATTTCTTTTCTACTCAAATCAGTTCTTCTTAAGTTACATTCATTGTGTCCGGGAATTCTGGGGATCTCTACTTTCACCATATGTTCACCAGACAGCAACTGCTATTTTCCAAGTGTGGTTCCAGTGTCTGGTACAAGCCAGTAGGTACTTAATAATGTTTGCTAAATGAGTGAATATATAGATGAAAATAAAGATGTTATTCCTGGCTAACAGTCTATTCATATACCCAATAAGCAAGTGTGTAAAAAATCAATAGCAATGCTAATGATGCAATAATTTATGTTGCCTATAAGATGTAACAAAAATAGTACAGTTGACTATAATCATATTAAATACCATTTCATTGGCTGTTAAGAAAATGCTAGCAATAGCATCAGATAACCAATAATTACAGTTACAAATTCAAATATTTCCTTATCTCTTAATGAAAAAAATCTTAATTGTACACTGAGTCCACCAAATTGGGAAACTGCTACTATAATTATACAATTCACCACAATCTTCATTAGAGTCGCTATTTATTTATTTACTTTTAATTATAGTTTAAGTTCTGGGATACATGTACAGAACATGTAGGTTTGTTACACAGGTATATATGTGCCAAGGTAGTTTGCTGCACCCATCAACCCGTGATCTACATTGGGTATTTCTAATGCTATCCTTCCCCTATGTCCCCACCCTTCAACAGGCCCTAGTGGTAGTGATGTTCCCCTCCCTGTGTCCATGTGTTCTCATTTTTCAACTCCCATATATGAGTGAAAACATGCGGTTTTGGCTTTCTGTTCCTGTGTTAGTTTGCTGAGAATGATAGTTTCCAGCTTCATCCATGTCCCTGCAAAGGACATGAACTCATCCTTTTTTATGGTTGCATTAGTATTCCATGGTGTGTATGTGCCACATTTTCTTTATCCAGTCTATCACTGATGGGGTTTTGGGTTGGTTCCCAGTCTTTGCTACTGTGACTAGTGCTGCAATAAACATACGTGTGCATGTGTCTTTATAGTAGAATGATTTATAATCCCCTGCGTATATACCCAGTAATGGGATTGCTGGGTCAAATGGTATTTCTGGTTCTAGATCCTTAAGGAATTGCCACACTGTCTTCCACAATAGTTGAACTCCTACCAACAGTGTAAAAGCATTTCTATTTCTCCACATCCTCTCCAGCATCTGTTGTTTCCTGACTTTTTAATGATTGCCATTCTAACTGGCATGAGATGGTATCTCATTGTGGTTTTGGTTAGCATTTCTCTAACGACCAGTGATGATGAACTTTTTTTAATATGTTTCTTGACCACATAAATGTCTTCTTTTGAGAAGTGTCTGTTCATATCTTTTGCCCACTTTTGATGGGGTTGTCTTTTTCTTGTAAATTTGTTTAAGTTACTTGTTGATTCTGGATATTAGCCCTTTGTCAGATGGATAGATTGCAAAAATTTTCTCCCATTCTTTAAGTTACCTGTTCACTCTGATGATAGTTTCTTTTGCTGTACAGAAGCTCTTTAGTTTAATTAGCTCTCATTTGTCAATTTTGGCTTTTATGTCACTGTTTTTTACAAGGTTAAATGGCCTTTAGCATTGTCCGTTCTAATGTTTCTCATTTTGAATGTATAAAGCAGACAATTAAGCACTCAACATTTTTCTTGTAATTCCATTTTCTCAGCGTTAACTTTTTATCTACTGTTTGTACATATTAAAGAAAAAAACTGAAATGACAGAAAAATTTTCTGTAAGAATACATGCTTTTTTTTTCTTTTCCCTTAGGAAACACAGTGCCTAAAAATTGGAAAAAATAAGGAGCACTTGTTAACTAATCATTTAATTAGTATGTGATTTAGAAATCAGAATTACATATTTGTGGGCTTCTAGGGTCTTCAATTATATTTTTCCCTTTTAGATATTGTGCATTGTTACTTTGAATTATGCAAAATAACCTTTCTTCAACCTAGGCATATTTCTTTCTACATAGTTTTTTCCTTTTTTATGTCATAGTTTCTTACTTCTAGTAACCCATCCCATCAGTTACACTGGCCTAATATTTGTCTTTGTTGGAGTACAGTCCAGTTTATCAGATCCCTCTGATATTTACCTTGTGTATGGAGGGTAGACAGGTCATTAAGATTAAGCAAAAGTCAACTGGCTAAGTGTATTTTAGCTGCATGAAAGTCCTGGCAGGAGTTAAATAGGTAAAATGCTCATCTACTACTTCTGCATTTAGGCCAACACTGAGAATTGCATATAAAACTTATCGTCTATTTATATCATCAAGCCAGATGGCTTATCATGTATTCCTCAATTGATGCTCTGTGTCTCATTCTCTTCTATCATTCTTTGCAAGATGAAAATTTACCTCATTAGCTCGTTTTGCTTAGAGAGCTAGATACCTGTTAGGTTTCCTTTTATATTTTCCACTCTCAGTAGGAAACAGTTTGATCAAAATGTGTAGTTCATGCTCTTATTTAAGATATGAAAGTGTTCTCGGCAGCTACAGCTTTTTGTAGGCTTTCAAGTAAATGCCAAACTAAATTACAAATACAATTACGTTTGCATTAATAGTAATTTCTTTCTTTATTTATTACTTCTTTCTTGCTTTCTTTCTTTTTGAGATGGAGTTTTGTTCTTGTTGCCCAGGCTGGAGTGCAATAGCACAATCTCGGCTCACCACAACCTCTGCCTCCTAGGTTCAAGTGATTCTCCTGCCTCAGCCTCCCTGAGTACTTCGATTACAGGCATGATCCACCACTCCCAGCTATTTTTGTATTTTTAGTAGAGACGAGGTTTCTCTGTTGGTCAGGCTGGTCTTGAATTTCCAACCTCAGGTGATCTGCCCGCCTTAGCCTCCCAAATGCTGGGATTACAGGTGTGAGCCACCACATCGGCCATGAATAGTAATTTCTAATGAAAAAATTATTTTATTCAAATATATATATATATATGTATATATATATAAATTTTTAAATTACCATGAAATGGCCAAGTATCTTTTAAATTTAAAACTGTGCTAATATTAATAATAATCCTTAAACAATAAGGGAATTTAAATCAACAAGGGACTTGAGAGGAAAAACATGACAATTAATTTTCCCATGTCATTTTGTAATTACAAATCATTTAATAAGCAAGTATATAAAATGTAATAAAAATTGTTTAAAGTGCTTTAATAGTATTGTGAAAATTAATAATTTTAATGAAAACTGATTATCTTTCCTTTTCAAATATGTAAGATAAGGTTTTGTTCTGCATCCTCCAAATCCTAGTTAATATTAAACTACTTCATTAATAATGTTAAACACAGTGAAGTTTAAGTATAATGGTAAAAACACACAGATACATTTCCTAATATAGAAATATAAAAATATTTTAAGAAAGAAGAGAAAATGGGCTCCAATATGGGCACACAACTGGAACTACCCCAATTGGAACATAAATAATTATTTATGTTTTCCTTAAAGTGGCAATGAATGCTGAGCTCAGTGGCTCACAACTGTAATCCCAGAACTCTGGGAAGCTAAGGCAGGAAGATCACTTCAGTTCAGGAGTTCAAGACTAGTCTGGGCAACATAGGAGAACCTTGTCTCTACAAAAAATTAAAAAGTTAGCTGGGTCTGATGGCTCATACCTGTGGTCCCAGCTACTTAAAAGACTGATGAGGGAGGATTGCTTGAACCCAGGAATTCGAGGCTACAGTGAGCCATGATCTCATCACTGTACTCCAACTTGAGTGACAGTGTGAGAACCTCAAACAAACAAAAAACAAACAAGGGATCACGTCCATAGAAAAGACACCTAAAAGATAGATATATTTCAGATGAATAATGTTGCAGCTAGTATGACAACCAATTGCAGAAAGAATAAGAAATAAAAGTAAATACTTATTTAGTAATGTTTTTCATTAAGATGCCAGCAGTTCCCCTGGTATTAACACCCAGTAACTGCATGGCTGAATGATACTGTATTTTTATTACAAACTATATTCGCTAACACACACACATACATACACACACACACAATTGTTTATAAGGTCTTCTGCATTTAATAATTATTTCATGCAATGAAACATATTTAGAGCTTCATTTATGTTAAAATGCTTTTCATTTGTCATTTTCAGTTTTTTAAAAAACATTCTTTTTGAAGACTTTTAATTATTACATTTCTCAAGCTATTTCAATTTGGTTTCTTTTGACATAAAACATGATTGATAGGAGATACTTTTCTACACAGCAAAGATGAACTAAAGTAATTTAATCTCAATAACTATGCAAAAGATTGAAATTAATTGAAGAAGAAATAAAAGAAAATTGTCCAAATGATTCAGAGTAAAACAAGACTGCTATCAAAGAAAATTTTGTTATTATTGTTATTGTTCATTTTTTCTTTCTCTAATTGAAAATTTTTTCATCATTTTACACATGCAATAAATATATCTTGCTTATAAAGTCAAATCTGTCCTGTTACAGTCACCTAATACACTTTTGGAGACTATTTGAAAGAAAAGATTTGGTTATTTCCATATTTTAAAAAAGAAAGACAAATGTTTAATTAGCATTCCATGGTATACAAAGGAAAGAAAAACATTCCCTTAAAGAACCAATTTTAAACAAGTTAATAAATGTTCAATATAATATAAAGAACAAAAGATACATATAAACAGTTTTTCTTTTTTCTTATGCTTTAGCTTTCAAAGTTTTTTGCATGTAAAAATTAATGCTATCCATGGTATAGTAAAGGATTTATTTTTTATAAAAGCTTTTTTTTAAAAGAAATTATCCCCACACATTGTATGACTTTTCTTATTATGTCGTAAGTTATTTGGATGTTGACACATTTTTTTATAAGACAAAGGTAATTGATAACGGATTCTGGAACACAGTAATGAAAAAGGAAAGTTATGCATTGTATATTTTTCTATGTCATAGATTCATGACATAACTCACTAAAAGCACACTTTCCTGAAGTGTTATTGGGGAGGGTAGGTAGGGTTGGTGTGAGACTCAGGTATAAGCTTTAAGACTGGATAACAATAACAATGCATTTTAGGGTGTGTGTGTGTATGTGTGAGTGAATTTGGCTCTAAGTTTATATTTTCATAGGCAAAAATGGGATTTAACAATTTGGCTACAGGAGCTAAAGCTACATGCTTTCAGAAAAGAAGACAATGTATAAATGAGAAGATGTGCCTTTCCGTAAGTACACTACTAAAATATTATACTGTCATATACCTATATATAATGGTACAATATTTATTTGAAATATTACTTTTATTCTACTAACCAGCAAATATTGTTTCTCAAATAGAAAAGATGCACAAGTGATTGTGAAGTACCCAGAAAATAATTGTAAGCTTGTTCAATCTAACAGCTTTGAATGGTAAAGAGTCTTGATCAGAAATTAGAAAATCTGTCTTTCAATTGGCAGTCTGAAAATTGAAAACTGTATGATTTTTTTGAGGGTGAGTCACTTACTTTCTATAACTTTGTTTACAACATATTAGTCGATTTCACACTTTATATTAGATTAACAATAAAACTTCCTTCAAAAATTTTTAATTCAGAAAAATAAACCTCCTTTTGATAACTAACATGAAAATTATACCTATTTTCCACTTACAGTAATGTTCATATATAGATTACTACTTATAGTAATAGAAAAAATTGTTGTGGAACCAACTCAGAAAGTGAGAAAAACTGAACAAAAAACAACCGATTTGATTTGATATATAAACATCTTGTAGTATATCTATACTAAACATTTTGTAGTATATCTATACTAATGTATAGATATATATATAATGTAGTATATCTATTCTAATGTATAGATATACAAGATGTTTATTTTTATTTGATTTGATATATAAACATCTTGTAGCATATAAGATGTTTATATATCAAATCAAATCAGTTGATATTAGTATAGATGTATCATGTTTATCGATTGCAATATTCAATAATGTGTGAAAATTCTGGGTGATTCTGTGATATAATGCATGTGATGTTATTTTGTGGAAATTGAGAAGATCATTCTAGAATTAATACAGAAATAGAAAGACCAAGCATAGCCATTATGATCCTAAAATATGTAAACTCTAATTTAGAGAATATATACTAACAAATATCAAGACTCATTAAAAATGTACAGAACTTAACAAAGTATATTAATGGAAAAAGGACAGACAAATCGCCAGTGAAATAGAGTAGAATAAAAAAAATCCTAGCATATAGGGATGCTTGATTTAGGCAGAGTCTGGCATTATGGCATAAAGAGCATAAGTTTTGTTTTGCATTGGTTTGAATAAATGACAGTGAAAAGAGCATGTTTTGTTTTGCATTGGTTTGAATAAATGACAGTTGAAACTCATACAGAAAAGACATGAATCTTAACCAGACTCTGATATGGCAAATACATTGGGATTATCAGATTGAAAATATAAAACAACTATCATTAATATACTATGGGCTCTAATGGAATAAGTAGACAACAAGCAAGAAAAGACAGGCAATGTTGGTCAAATCATTTGATATGTTGTGAGGTAAAATATTTTGATATGTTGTGAGGTGAAACTTAGTTTTGCTTACAGAAAACCTCCACATCATTCATAGATTTAAGTCCTGTGTGCTAGTAGAAATATCAGTGACAGGGCCGGGCGCGGTGGCTCACGCCTGTAATCCCAGCACTTTAGGAGGCTGAGGCGGGTGGATCACGAGGTCAAGAGATCGAGACCATCCTGGTCAACATGGTGAAACCCCGTCTCTACTAAAAATACAAAAAATTAGCTGGGCATGGTGGCGCATGCCTGTAATCCCAGCTACTCAGGAGGCTGAGGCAGGAGAATTGCCTGAACCTAGGAGGCAGAGGTTGCAGTGAGCCGAGATCGCACCATTGCACTCCAGCCTGGGTAACAAGAGCGAAACTCCATCTCAAAAAAAAAAAGAAGCATCAGTGACAAAAATTTGCACTGTATTTTTCCTTCCATTTCTATTTCCCTTTTTTTTTTTATAAATAGTGAATTGATTACTATTTATGACTAAATAGGTTATCAAGATTTCATAATCATTTCAGAAAGCTTAAGGAAATAGAATGACAGGTGAAAGAAATTTAAAGTACACCATAACTTTCCCTTTCTCTTTTGAGTCATTAAATGGAGAACATCTATAGGCATTGAGAGCCACCTAGGGCCAGGGATAGAGGCAGGTACCTTCGGTAGAAATTGAGAAATATTTTTAAAGAATTCCTAATATAATGGTTGCAAGGGCTGGGTGACAAAAATAGGTGCTTGTATGTGTTACTAGACATGACAGTCATATGGCTTAATATGCAATTCCTTACTATAAGAAAGTGATGTGAGTCATTAATCCTTAGCTAAGTACTCAGCATTAAGTGGCATATAGTGTACACTAGACTACTATATATATTTAACAAGATTTTACAATTTCTGACTCTTCTTACAAGCTTTTTTATTTTATTAGGTTTCTAGTTTCATGCACAGATTTCACCATGGATTTGGTATATTGAGAAAAGAATTTCCTATCATTGGGAAAATATTGCATTAGCTCTACTGCAATTTGATAATAATATGAAACCACAGAGATAAAAACTACCTTAAATGGTCTGAGTTTTATGATGTAGTATAATTACAGTGACTTACCTCTTTAGTAATATAGGTAAAATTGTATAAAAGCTATGTATTCATTTAAACAAGTTTTGGAATAACATAGTAATAATGTAAAGTTTTAACAATTTTTTGTCATCTCCGTGTTAGCTTGTCATGCCTTATTTTTGCTTCTGTTTGTTTTATTTATTCAGTACTTATAAAAATTCACTTCAATTTTTTTTTTATTTGTTAAAATTCACCTACAACTGCCTTCAAAGGGTCAGCTGACAAAAGATGGATGTCATAATCTGCTCACTCTGGCATTTCTCTAAATAGAAGGTAAAGTTTGTGTACTCTGTTTTTCTCTCCTGAGTCAGTGATTTATCTCAAGAACAAAAGTACATTTACTAAAGTGCTGAATTAAATTAAAATATTATTACTGACTTATTCCAAGAAAGGAAACATGTCCCAGTTTAAAAGTAATAAGAAATATTTCACATGTATATACAACTTCTAAATTCTTGAAATGAGTTTTTAAACAGAAAAATTTAAGAATTTTATATATAACAGTCTGCATCATAGTTTGAAGTACTAGGATATTCAGTTTGGATTAAAACATATATATTAAAGATATATGTATCTATATCTATGGTCCTCTATTAACTTGAATTTTAAGAGAAATTTTAAATGATATTTTAAATATTCTAGCCTATTCATTATATGTAATGAGTATTCTTTTTTTTTTTTTTTTGAGACGGAGTTTCGCTCTTGTTACCTAGGCTGGAGTGCAATGGCGCGATCTCGGCTCACCGCAACCTCCGCCTCCTGGGTTCAGGCAATTCTCCTGCCTCAGCCTCCTGAGTAGCTGGGATTACAGGCACGCGCCACCGTGCCCAGCTCATTTTTGTATTTTTAGTAGAGACGGGGTTTCACCGTGTTGACCAGGATGGTCTTGATCTCTTGACCTCGTGATCCACCCGCCTCAGCCTCCCAAAGTGCTGGGATTACAGACGTGAGCCACCGCGCCCGGCCCTGAGTATTCTTTTATTCTGTAAATCTTTCAATGGATTATTGTGTCGTCATACAAAAAATTTAACTATTACAAATTATATTTCTTATAATTAGAAATTATTGACATATAAAGGTATGTATATTTGATATGTATGCATGAGGGTGTATATGAATGTATGATTTCATCAATATATTTTATTTCCTTGGTTTTAAGATGTTTTCATGCAAATTTACTTTATCATAGTAATATTTTCCCTCAAAATTATTTAAAACTACAGTAATTATCTGCTATCTGCTATGATTTTCTTTCATTTTTTCTTTTTACATTTTTTTTTTATTGCATTTTAGGTTTTGGGGTACATGTGAAGAACATGCAAGATTGTTGCATAGGTGCATACGTGGCAGTGTGATTTGCTGCCTTCCTCCCCCTTCACCTATATCTGGCATTTCTCCCCATGCTATCTCTCCCCAACTGGAACAATGAGAACACAGGGACACAGGGAGAGGAGCACTTCTTTCATTTTTTATACAGATATTTTTATTGTATACATATCAGGCACACAGAATAAAAACACTACCCTCTAGAACATGAGAAGTCAATAGAAAAAAAGATATATAAATGGAATGAACATAAAAACAACTAAGCATGTGATCTTCAACCACATTCATATAGTTTTTAAACTAATCTTTTACAATTAAAAAGTCACTTATTTGAAACTGTAGAGTTGACAGATGATATGTGCCATGTAAGTATTAGTTTAGAAACTTACAAAA
Source organism: Aotus nancymaae (assembly GCF_030222135.1). Taxonomy (NCBI): domain Eukaryota; kingdom Metazoa; phylum Chordata; class Mammalia; order Primates; family Aotidae; genus Aotus; species Aotus nancymaae. The sequence goes on along the minus strand of NW_026988476.1, from coordinate 18,513,647 downwards.
CAATTTTATTGGTGGTATTTAAGAGTGGAGAGAAAACTGTGCAACTATCATGTTTCGGGGGACACAATTTAACAGTGAAGTTTTTATATTATAGAGAAGAAAACAAGGGTAAGTATCAAGTATTTTAGAAATGCTATCTAAACTAGAATGACATTTATTCAGTATGATATATTCTTTCCCTACTCCGTTCTAATTTTTTAAAAACTACCAAGTGAAGTTACAGAAGTTAAACCACTAAATCTGGCATCTTTTCTTTCTTACACAAAAAGTATCTTCTCTTATAAATGGGGTTATTTAATTAAGTATCTTTCTTGGTGAACCCAGTTATAATCAAAAGAGGCCATAAGACCACAGACTACTACTGACAAAAAGTGACAGTGCAGACACTTTTCATCAATCAATAGGCAGTCCGAGGGACACAACAGAACACAAGACTGGGTAAGATGAATTTGGTGAGAAAGCAAGCTAAACCTCCTGTGTCTTAATATTCAAAGTGAGTCATTCTATGCAATTTTTTACTTTCATACTAATCCAAGAAATGCCAAAAAATATTATTCTGTTTAAAGGCAGGGAGGCATATCATAACTTTCCAAAACATGTCAATGCAAACATACATATTTTAACTAGAATAACTCATTTTCTAATGATGCATCATTACTGTACTTACAGTTAGTAAAGTGAACAGGCTAGTATTATAACCTATTTATATTCAAGGAACATTGTAAACTAGCCAACAAAATTTACCTATCTTAAAGAAAAAACTCAGTCAGTTGAGATTGAAACTGTAGGATTAGCTTTCTAATGCAGAGGCCAACTCTTGCCATAACATGAATGTTAGTAAAGGAGCTCACTGCCATGAATACTTAGAATACATAGGTACTTGGCCAACTCCAGACCTAAGGGCAATATAAAGCTACTCCAAACAAAACACCCCACAAATAATAAAAACCCAATTCCCCATCAGAGCTTTATTTCTCTTCTGTTGTTTAATCCTCAGAGTACATCCAGCACAGTGCTGCATTAGGGCGGCATACAAAACTTCAGTTTGTCTTCCCAATTCCGTTTGCTGTTCTAAAGAAGACACACAAGGATAATGATTTTTTAACATATCTGGCAATTTAGAAGTTTTCTCTTGAAGATACTGAGAATGTCTCTTAAATGCGAAATTTGTTTCAAACTGCACCTTCTTTTCCATACTTTGCAAGTATGGCATAGTAGACATATTATATTTAATTAAGCAACTTGTCTTCGTTTTTGTATTGGGGGTTTTAACATCATGGGTTGGATCTTTTGTTTTGCTGTCTTGCTTTTTTTCACAATCTTGAAATAGCACATTTCTATGATGTTTACTCCCTATTTCCAGGTTTTCTGGATCTACATCAACACCTGTATCTTCAATACTGACTTCTTTGACTTCTTCCTTGGTTGCACACATCTCTGTCTGTATTTTCTTCCAAATTAACTTTTTATTGACTCTTCATTGTTAGAATATCTACACACCTTCTCCATATTTTCTCCAAATTAAATTTTCTTGACTCTTCATCATTAGAATTGTGTGTTGCATCTCTTCAATAGGCTTAGCCCCTGCCAGAATGGCTTTCTTACAAATTGCAATAATATTTTCAACAGGACTTTTGATTGGTTCCATATGTGCAAGACATATCCAATACTTAGCAAGCTTTTTGGCATCTGGGATATTTTTAATCAGGTCATTAAGTGTGACCAGTATATCTTCTTTTGGACATCCTTCATTAATCAAGCTCAGGCATTCAGAAAATGTGTTGTTTACTTTTTCAGTAAATAATCCTGTTCATCTTGTTTTGCCATGGTAGTCCAAAAAGATCCAACTGGTTTTTCCTTTTGTCCTTCAGACTCACGCTGAGTAACTACTGAGTTCGGAGGCTTTTTTAGCACTCTTCCTTTGCCAGTTTTCCACTCACTCAGACGAGCTTTTCTCTCTTCGGTGGTTTCTTTGGGATCAGCTGATCTATCAACAGTTGCTTTTCCTATAGTATGTCTTCGCTGGTCAATGGGCTTTGACTTTTCCATCAGTTTGTCATTAGACTATGAAGCAGGCCTGGCCACAACTTCAGATGCTATGCTTCTTGACAGTGTCTTACTTCTTACTATATCTTGACAAGAACTGGTTTTGACACTAAATAAAGCTGTTTTTGATTCTAATGGTTCTTTTTCATGAGGCACTTTCCAGATTGTAACATGGGCAGATGTTCTACTGATGCCTTGTTTCACAGTGTCCTGGGTATTACTGTGATGACTTCTAATTGGAGGTCACACAAGTTGTGTGTTCTGAGATGTAGTGCTCACAGATTTCGTGGTGGCAGTCATACTTGAGGATCTATTACTTTTCACTGTTACACTGCTGGTGTTAACAGGCTGAGGCTTTGTGGCTTTAGGGACAATGGTTGAAAGTGTCTTTGTTGCTGCAGAACTCTCATCTTTGACTTGTGGAGGTTTTCTAAGTGAATTAACCTTAGACTGAACAATCTGGCCATGATAAGATCCAAGCACAGGTTTCTTGGGCATGTTAGCATCTCGCTTTTGTTTTTCTGCAGTTATCTGTCTCTTTTTCCTATTGTTTTTAATGTGAAATGCCTGGCTTAATGTCATGTGTTGACTTTGGGGATTATCTTCAGTTAGTAACAATTGCAGAGTTTGATTACCATCCTTAGGTTTATGTGTGTCAATTACTACAGTTGAATTGGTTAGTTCATTTGAAGGTTTTAAAGAAATAAAATTTCTCCCCACTATTGTACTATTTCTGCTCCCTGCAGGTCTCTTCACATTTTCTTTATCAGCCATTTTTGTTTTAAGTTTCAGCACTTTAGTCCTTTCTTGAACTTAGTCCTCAGATGTCACAGATCTCTGACCTCTACTGGATAACATCTCATTTTCCCACTTGTATGCAAAAAGTGTTTTTCTTCTCAACAGATGTTCCTGGAGTTTTTGTCTTCTTTGCTCTTTGAATGTGGCCTGGACCCTCTGACTCGGAGGCAGCTGCAGGTCTTGGGGCACGGCCGGGGTACTCATAGTAGCTTCGGGTCGGAGGATGCATCTCCACCTTAGCGCCTATATAGAACTTCCTCCAATTATCTGCTATGATTTACATGGCATGTTGGGTGGATTATTTTTTTACAAAAGTAGATTATTTTTTAAATGCTTACATGACCTTTTATATTATTCTTACATTAAGCTTTATTTTCAGATTGTGTTTACTATTCTACAGTGCTATATTTATAGTCTATAAAGGTATTAAGCTCACTATGTACTTACATTTCTTCCCAGTGGAAAATTTTTTACTATAGAAATAGTATGTCATTATTGTCTTTTGATATGTTAGTAATTATATCAAAATAACTGGTAGAATCTTGTAAATTACATTAAAGCATAATCAGAATTGTAAAAATATGGTTTATACTAAAATAAACATCAATATTTGATGACCAACACATTGAAAATTACATTTCAAAGTAGCAAAATGATATGATGAAAAAGTTTATTTTGATTTCTTATAGTGTCTAATTAATTATTTTAAGCAGATCTTTACTATTAATTTTATTGCATGGTAATCCTGTTTTTCATTTCCGCAAAGAACCCAGTATGAAATGTGGACAGAAACAAATATTAATAGAAATTATACTCAAGTAGATATTTGCCTTGTGTCCAAAATGTCTTATCAGACAGATTTAAAAGTGTGTGGATTATACTGATTTGTGTTTGTAAATTGGAATGTTTGGAAACTACTCAATATTAGGTCATTTTAACAGAGGTGCAACAAATAATGTAAGTAATTTACAATGCGTAAAACACTCATTTTCAAAGGAAGAAAATCAAGAACAGACCTAAAATTACTTATAAATAATATCTATCTGTTCAATAGTTTATACCATGTATAATGTGATTAGCAATGCAGTGGAAATATGTTTGGTCACATCCCATTCTAATGTCTTTATAAGAAATAGTGCATGGACATGAATTCACAATGTATTCTGTAATATATTTAGTTTTAAGACTTACAGGTCCTTTTGAATTTGTGTTCTCAATGGTATTAAGTGGTACAGACAGTAAGAAATGAACAACCTGTTTTGAAAGTTGCTCATGAGTTAGGCACATAAGGGTTAGTATTCCTGAACAGACACTATGTTTGTTACAATGCTAACAAAAAATCTGAATTCTGTTCAATCCACACAGTAAGTTGACTATGGCAAATCTTTACAATTAGTTGACTTAAGTAATTCATTTTCTTATGTAGTAACTTCTATCTAATCTATACAACAGCACATCTTTATACAAATCAGAGTAAGAAAATCAGAATAAGGAAAGACCAATTGAAAACATGCAGTTCCTTCCTTTGATCATCACAAAGTGTAAGATTGGCTTATATAGGGATTATTTCCGTATGATATTCTGTTGTTTAATATTAATGAGCAATTAATGGTAAATGTGACTTTTTGTGATTAACTGAATTAGAGTATACCTATTAACATATCTTCTGCTCAGCCATTTTTGTTAACATCTTTTGCTGAATTTGACCTATAAACCCTAAGAAGGTCAGGTTAAGCTTTAGATTTTCTTTGAATCTCGCTTTCTTTCTTCACCATCAACCTTTCACTTCCTTCATGATCTCATCCACTTCCTTCATGATCTCATTCACTCCCATGACATTTCTTACTGTCCATATGTCACTGAATCCTACATATGTATCTCAGGTATAACAATGCCACATATACAGTTTTATAATTCAAAAATTCTCGAGTCTTCTTTGACTGCTTCCTTTCCCTTTCCCCTACATATGTTTCTAATGTGCCTGTTAAGTTTACATTCTAAATCTCTTATATTCATTTTTTTATTGAACTCCACTACTACAGTTATAATACAAATAACCATTCATCTTTTCCTTGAACTGAGGAATTGGTTCCTGGTTATTTTTGATTATGGTAAGAACACTTACATAAAATTCACCATCTTAACTATATTTAAATGCAGATACTATGTAGTTCAGCAATGTTACATATATTTACATTGTGAAACAAATCTCCAGATCCTTTCCATTTTGTAAATCTGAAACTATACTCATTAAACAACTCCTTTTTTCCCTCTCCTCACTGTTCCTGGTAACTATTACTCTACTTTATGTTTTTATGAATTTGACCACATTAGATACCTCATCTAAGGGGACTCATACAGTATTTGTCATTTTCTGACTGGCTGATTTCACTTAGCATAGTGTGCTCCATGGCTCATCCCTGTTATAGCATGTGAAGCATTTCCTTTCTTTTTAAGGCTGAATAATCTACTGCATCACATTTATCCATGCATGCATCTGTGGATGAGTATTTGGGATGCTTGTGCTTCTTGACTATTGTGAATAGGGTCGCCATTAAATGTGTGAACACAGATAGGTCCTTGAGATTGAGACCCTGCTTCCATTCTTTTGGATATATGCTTAAAGGTAGAATTGTCAGATAATGTGGTGGTTGTATTTTTAATTTTTTGAAGAACTTCCATACTATTTTCCATAGCTATTACACTATTTCACAACCACAACTAAAGTGCACAAGGGTTCCCATTTCTCCACATGCTTTCCAGAACTTGTTATATTTTGTGTTTTTTTTTTTTTGAAAGAAGACACCCTAACCAGTGTCAGTTAATATCACATTGTGGTTTTGATTTGTATTTCTTGGTGACTGTTGACACTGAGCACCTTGTCATATGCTCATTGGTCATTTGCATATCATCTTTGGAGAAATATCTATTCAAGTCCATTGCTTATTTTTTAATTAGGTAATTTGGACTTTGTCGTTGTTGTCCAGTTTCAGGAGTTTTTAATATGATCTAGATATTAACCCCTTATCACATACATGGTTTAAAAGTATTTTTCATTCTTTAGGTTGCCTTCATTTTGCTGATTGTGTCCTTTTATCTAACTCATTTTCTAGTAGCTTCTTTTGTACACCCAATTTATTCTCCATATTCTTTACTGAAAAATAATCATGAAGTCTAAATATGACCCTGTAATTTCACAACTTAATATTTATTTGTGCCTTCCCAAGGCTCTCAGGAAAATATTTAAAATGCTTAAAATTGTGCTAGATAATCTGGCATATACCTACCTCACCAATACCTTTACACATCCCCCCCACCCCTCACTTCATGCCACACCTGTTTTCATATACTTCCTTTCGCGAGCTAGGTTCCTCTCTATCTTACATTCCTTGCCTGTTTTATTCATTCTGTATTACTTGTCTCCTTTTTCTTTGAAAAGTAAACTTCTACTGTATTTGAGCCTCAGATTAAACGTCATTTATTCAGGGAAGTCTTTCTTGACTCACCAGCCTAGGACAGGTTTCTTGTTATGTAATACAAATGCTCTCTAAACTCATCTGAGGTATTTATCAACGTTATAATGCAATAAGTATTTAAATTATGCAAATATTTATTTCATGTCACTCACCTCAACTAGAATGTAAGATATGTAAAGAACAAGTCATTCCTATTCCCTACTGTGTCTCTAAGTCTAACAAAGTTCCTTGCCCATTTAACTGATCAATAAATGCTTTTGAAATGAATAAAATAACAAATGAAGGAATAAATTCATATCTGATCTCTATAGACACTCTCAACTATAGCACCAGCTAATGATGTCAGTTTAGGAAATATGGTGCTTGTTCCTGGGATGACAATGTTATATTCTAGTTGATACTCAGAAATGAACAAACTCAAAATTAGTATGTTTGAGAGTGTAGCCAGCTAAATGCAGGCCAAGAGTCACGATAAAGTATGTTAGAAGTAAGGGAGCAAGTAAAACCCAAAATTGGGTTAGGAGCAAGGTTAGTATTAAAAATACTGACTGGATTTTAGGAAATCCCTATGAACAAAATTGAAGAGAGGTTTGCTTGAGTTTCTGGCCTTGAGACACACCCAGGACAGGTGGATGGCATAGAATGAAAGGTGTATTTTCAAGGGTAATAAATGTTAACATCATCAAATTCAGGGCCAAAAGGACATAACTATTCATATTTTTTAATAGTTTAAATACCTGCTTTGAGTTATCACAACTTTATATCACCTTCTTTATTATGTTTTTTTGATAATATCCACATGATTTGTATTACTTTGCAACCTGTATTATTTTATTATTATTATTATTACAACCTCATAATTTTAAGAATGTATTAAAAGTAAGGTATGCAGAGTAAAGCGATTTAGAATATTTTATTGGACTAAAAGAATCACACTAATTTTAATTAGTGGTCTAGTGTCCCAACTAGGAAAATATGTAATTGTCTGTCAGAAACCATCTCTCTCTATGACTAGGAAACAAGGCTATTTGCTCTCTTCTTACACACTGGAATCTAATCATAGTACATTATTTACTGCTCTGATCTTAGCAACAATCTTCTGCTAAATATTTTGCAGTCATTTACATCAGGAAAATGAAGACATTAATTTAAAAGGGCAGTTTTACTTTTTGGTTGTGACTATTCTCTTTTATTTATTTTTATTACTCTAATGTAGGACATACTTTTCATAAATAACTTAAAAGAAAAAATTTAATACTCTTTTCTAGATAGTATTTAACACACTGTTTTACATGAAAAGATATTTGTTTTGACTATTTCATAAAAATGTCTTTTACCCTTCGAAATGCCAGCATCTGACAGTTGTGAACTCTTTACTTTGTCGAATAATCTCTAATTCTGGGAAAATACCAAGAGTATTCCAGTGATTGACCTTTAAACAAGCCTTGCCTTCTATTGGAATTTAAAATCTCTGTGGCTGAATTCACCAAAGGATTATTTTTCTACTATATATTATCATAAATATAATACTTACTTTATAAATTATCAAGTAATATTACATTCTGTCTGTATGAAAGTATCAGACTAAATTGTAATACCTTGAATTTCCTAATAATTTCATTACCACTAGTCATCATTGAGGTATCATAGGGTTTCTTCCTTTACCCACAGTGCTTCAGTAGGAATGAAAAATTTTTCTGTGGGAAAGGTAGCTTGTTCAATATTAGTTATATGTAATCAATATTAGTTATATGTAAAAACAAATTCACCATATGCTATGCCTTACATTTCTTTCGTTTTCTTCATAATGCCTATTAAGTATGTATTCTTTTAGGCAAATCGGTTTTTTTCTCTGCATCCCAGGTTTCTTGTTAGTAGAATGAAGACCTCTCAATAATAGCATATTAAGCTTCCTTCCACTACTGTCACTTGTGTTATGGATCTCAGTGGGGGTTACAGCGCCCCCAAGAGTGTAAAAGTTCTTTCCTTAGGAGGTGGGATCTTAGACATTACAATAGTTTGTGGCCCTCCAAAAGGCCACCATGCATAAACTAATATACAATAAATCTGTGATATTAAAATTCTATGGAAGGAAGGAAGTGATTAGAAAAAGTATGTCCAGAATAATCTTTAGGTGGTAATAATTATTTTAAAAGTTGAGAAATACTGCTCTCTGTGTTCATGTGCCTCATGTTGTGGGCTCTGGTAAAATCATTTTTACAACCCTTTTAAATCCTTTTTCCGTTCATGTCATATAATCATTACGTGGGTCTTATATATAGGCAGGGTGATTAGTTTCCATCCAGTGTTTGCTTGCATGTAGACACTGCTTCTGTCATCTAGGACAGATTATCTGATTTTTGAGGTATGATTCAAAGATAGAACAAAAGATTGAGCATGATTTGAGTTACCACCTCAATAAATATTGACAGTCAATTTCTTCCACTTTTAAATCTTTTAAATATTAGATAAAAATTATAAAAAGACAGAGAATGCTGTTTTTTGTCATCTTTGAATCCAACATTTTGAAAAAAATTAAGCAGATATTTTTGGTTTATATTATTTTATCGCAGAACATGGTCTAAATGTCCCTTTCCTGTTTATTAAGCAAGATAAAGCAAAGAAAAACAAAAAGCAAAGCACATAAAGCAAGTGACTCAGAATAATAACAGACTTGTCATCAAAATGTAGCCAGTTTTTAGAAAGACTTACACAAATTCTATGCCTGAAAACTGTATACTTTAAACCACAGAAACAAATTAAATACTCAAATAGCAAAGTTATTATCCCAAGAGCCTAGGTTAGACTGGACAAGCCATTACTGGTTGCAAAGTATGACAACCTTCAAATGCCCATCCCAACTATTACTTTTCCAACTGTGCTGGAAGCCCCATTATAGCACTCACAGGGCGTTGTTGCAGTTTACTAACGAAACGATGATTTCCAAAATGAACCAATTCATCAGTGTTTAATATAGGTAATCTGTTTTAAGCCACAGACTAATAAAATGTTTAAGGTACAGTTAATTAAATAGATAATTAATTTGATTTTTCATTATATTGTGATTCTAATTATATTATGCAAATATACACACTCATTATAGGTACAAAATACACAAGACAAATACAAAATGAGCGTAATAGAATAGTAGCACAAACGTATATTTCCTCGTTTTCTGAACTTGTGAATATGTTATATTACAAGGCAAAAGGAAATAAAGATTTCAGATGAAACTGAGATTGCTAATTAACTGACCTTAAAATAAAGAGATTATTCTGGATTAGCCAGAGGCCAAAAGTAAACACAAGTGTCCATATATAAGAAAGAGGGAGGCAGAAAAGTCAGAAATTAAGAGATGACATCCTGAAAAAGAATCACTTGGCCATTGCTGACTTTGAAGATAAAAAGGCACCACAAACCAAGGACTGAGGGAACCTGCTAGGAACTGGAAGAAGTAAGAAAATAGATTCTACCCTAGAGTCTGCTATATTATTTCACTCCCACATTGCAGTAAAGAAATACCAGAGATTGCGTGATTTAAAAACTCAAAAGAGGTTTAATTGGCTCATGGCTCTGGTTCTGCAGGCTGTATAGGAAGCATGATGCTGGCATCTGCTAGGCTTCTGGGAAGGCCCCAGAAAACTTATAATCATGGCAGAAGGCAAAAAGGAAAGAGGCATGTTACCTGGCCAGAGCAGGGGCAAGAGACAGTGAGGGCAGTCGTGCTACGTACTTTGAAATGATGAGATCTCATGAGTACTCACTACCTTGAGGACAGTACCAAGAGGGATGGTACCAAATCATTCATGATGTATCCATCCCCATGATCCAATCATCCAATCACCTCCCACCAGGTCCCACCTCCAACTCTAGGCATATTTGTCTGTTCTCCTGCTGCTAATAAAGACATACCCAAGACTGTGTAATTTATAAAGAAAAGAGGTTACTTATTTATTTATTTTTTAGTAGAGATAGGGTTTCACCATGTTGGCCAGGCTTGTCTTGAAACCCTGACCTCATGATCCAACTGACTCGGCTTCCCAAAGTGCCGGGATTATAGGCGTGAGCCACCACACCAGGCCCAAGACTGGGTAATTTTTAAAGAAAAGAGGTTTAATTGACTCACAGTTCTACATGGATTGGGAGGCCTCACAATCATATAGGAAGGCAAAGGAGGAGCAAAGTCATGTCTTGGCAGTGGGCTAGAGAGCATGTGTAGGAGAACTCTGCTTCATAAAACCATCAGACCTCTGGAGACTTATTCAGTATCACAAGAACCATATGCCAAAGACCTGCCCCCAAGATTCAATTACCTCCCAACGGCTCCCTCCCATGACACATGGGAATTATGGGAGCTACAATTCAAGATGAGATTTGGGTACAGACACAGCCCAACCAAATCACTGGGAATTACATTTCAATATGAGATTTGGTTGGGGACACACATCCAAATTATATCATCTGCTTAAAGGAAAGTAGCCCTACCAATACCTTGATTTAAGCTCAGAGAGACCATTTCATATTTCTGAGCTCTGGAAATAATAACTTTATTTTATGTTAAGCCACTAAGTTTTTGGTAATTTGTCAAGCTTCAATAGGAAACTAATATAATGAAATAAGTATTCAATGATTATCAGTGTACTACTAAGGACAAATGAATTGTAAAAGTATCAGAAATCATGCTTATGTATTTAAAGACATTACTTCTATAGAGAGATAGTACAGCAAAGTCATTCAAAAGGTTTCCAGAAGTAATCTGCATGGTTTTAAGCCCCAGCTCCACCACATTCTAGGTGAGTAATCGTAGCAAGTTGCTTAATATCTGTGGCTCAATTTTCTCATCTTAATAATGGATGAAGTAATAATTGTTCCTCAAAAATTGGAGTAAATAAATACAGATAATACTATAATCAACAGTACAGGGCACAGAGTAAATCTAATGCATATCTTTCCTATTACTGTTTACTTATTTTTATTTGCTATTTGTGCCATTATTATTCAAGAGATAGCATTATAGCATCTATCTCAGTTTTTGTATGATATCTCATATAGCCAGCATATTTCTTTTATCTTCAATATTATATGTCAAAGAGCTGATTAGCCCTTGACTATTAAATAATCAATAGATTGACAGAAGAAGATTTATTAAGCGGCATCTTGCAATTATCTTTCCATCAGTGAAGGCATCTTAGGCATCCCTCTTCTATGGCTGGCAATATACATACTTTGACTAATCGCATCTTCAACATGAATTCTGTACATCAGAAATAAACATAAGAAACTTGATAATTTTTTAAACCACTTCTGGGTATTTCAATGGTAATTAGCTCATGATGGCTGATGAGAGCGACCCAGCTCCTGCCACTTTCACAAGGATGGACCAAACAACAAGTAGATAACCACACATAGAAGAGCATAACTAAGAAGACTCACAGAATTCAGCAGGAAAACTACAGGCATACATACAACCATACAGGAAAACTCTCTGAGGCATAGAAGCTTAAGATGGCAGTATTCAGAGAAAAGTGAAGCAGCTAACCAGATCGGTTTGAAGCTAAGAGTGATTCCTCATTATGGGTAAAAGTTAAGGGAAAGAGCCTTAGCAGTCCACATTCCCAACACAGATGCCTGCAGTTCTAACTACAGGAAAGCCCCTTGGTCCTCAGAGGCACAGAGCCAACTATAGGGAGCTCCCTGGAATTTATGTGGCTGCATTTTTCCAGTAGGAGCATTTTCCTCAGGCCCCACCATTGGGCTGCAAACCACTGCAGCACTCCACCATTTTGACAATGGAGCCACGACTGAACCACAACCTGCCCTGGGGTCCAACAGCTGCTGCATTTCCACATCCCTAGGCCTCCAACAATATCCCTCAATATCCGCACGAAGAGCTGCAGTATCATGATGGTGGCTAGACCCAGTGGTGTGGATATCACTGGAACCCATGCTCATGCAGCTAGCTCTCTACACCCCAGGTATAAGTGGTCCAGCACATCAAGGAGGCTTCCCCCAGAACATAAGGAGCTTAAGTGTTAGCTTCCCAGAGCCTGAGAGCAGGCTGCCTGAGGCTACTTCCCACCTCAAGCAGTGAGATCCCTATGACCCATGTGTCCCACCAGGAGCCAAGAACCAGCCCACCCATCCTGCTAATTACCCTGATCTGATTACTATACCTTACGTGTGTCAAAACATCACTATGTATCGCAAGAACATGAATAATTTTTGTCAATTAAAGAAAATTCTTCAGGTTATTCCAATATACAACAAAGAATGAGAACCACTGCTATACAGGATGTCAAAATAAATAAGATAGTCTTCAACTAAATTATATACTTCAAAACAGTGAATTTTAAGAAATGTCAATATTGATATTTCAATAAAGTTCATGTAAAAGTAAAAAGATATTTCAGTATATATATTATGTGTTTAAAACCTCAAAGAACTATAAAGATCCATTTGGACCATTACTGGTCATTTTCTTAGAACTCTGTACATATTATGAATATTTTAGTACTTATGTTTCATAATAATAATTAAGATTTACAGGAAAAATTGAAAAAATACATTTACCCAAGTAAGAGAATGATCTCTTCAATAAAAACTACAAAATGCTGATAAAAGGAAATTAAAGAGGACACCAAAAAAATCCATAGTCCATGTTTATTGTTTGGAAGAATCAATATTGTCAAAATGTCTGTGTTACCTAAAGCAATCTATAGATTCAGTGCCAACTCTATAAAATACCAATTACATTTTTTACAGAAATGGAAAACACAATCCTAAAATTGGTATAGAACCACAAAAGTTCCCAATCCTCAGCAAAAATAACAAAATTGAAGTAACTACATGGCTTCAAAATATACTACAAAGTTATAGCAACCAAAAAAGCTTGCTACTGGCATAAACACAGATATATAAACCAATGGAAAAAAACACCCAAATCTCATCTTGAATTGTAATTTCCATATTTTGCACATGTTATAGGAGGGACCCATTGGGAGGTAACTGAATCATGGGAGTAGTTACCCTCGTGCTGTTCTCTTGATTGAGAGTGAGTCCTCACAAAACCTAATGTTCTATTTTTATTTTTATTTTTTTGAGACTAAGTTTGTTTTGCTCTCATTGCCCAGGCTGGAGTGCAGTGGCATGATGTCAGCTCACTGCAACATCTGCCTCCCGGGTTCAAGGAATTGTCCTGCCTCAGCCTCCTGAGTAGCTGGGATTATAGGTGCCTGCCACCACACCCAGCTAATTTTTGTATTTTCAGTAGAGACAGGGTTTCACCATGTTGACCAGGCTGGTCTCAAACTTATGAGCTCAGGTGATTCACCTTTCTTGGCCTCCCAAAGTGCTGGAATTACAAGCATGAGTCACCATGCCAAGCCAATCTGACGGTTTTATAAGGGGTTTTTTCCCCTTTCTCAGCACTTCTCTCTCCTTGTGCCATGTGAAGAATAATGTGCCCTTCCCTTTTTCCATGATTGCAAGTTTCCTGAGGCCTTGCCAGCTATATGGAACTGTGAGTTAATTAAACTTCCTTTATTTATAAATTACCCAGTCATAGGCAGGTCTTTGTAGCAGCATGAGAACAAAATTATATAGTAAACTGATACTGGGAGTGGGGTGCTACTGTAAAGACACCCAAAAATGTGGAAGCGACTTTGCAACTGCATAACAGGCAGAGGGTGGAACTGTTTGGAGGGCTCAGAAAAAGAAAGGAAAATGTGAGAACATTTAGAACTTTCTAGAGACTCAGAGGTCTCAGAAAACAGGAAGATATGGGAAGGTTTGGAATTTCCTAGAGACTCGCTGATTTGCTTTGACCAAAATGCTGATAGTGATATGAACAATGAAGTCCAGGCTGAAGTGGTATCAGACGGAGATGAGGAACTTATTGGGAAATGGAATAAGGTCACTCTTGCTATACAAAGAAACTGGCAGAGATCTTTCTAGGAAAGACCTCTTTCCTAGAGATCTGTGGAACTTTGAACTTGAGAGAGATGATTTAGGGTATCTGGCAGAAGAAATTTCTGAGCAGCAAAGCATGCAAAAGGAAAAAGAGCATAAAACTTTGGGAAACGGAATAAGGTCACTCTTGCTATACAAAGAAACTGGCAGAGATCTTTCTAGGAAAGACCTCTTTCCTAGAGATTTTTCTAGGAAAGACCTCTTTCCTAGAGATCTGTGGAACTTTGAACTTGAGAGAGATGATTTAGGGTATCTGGCAGAAGAAATTTCTGAGCAGCAAAGCATGCAAGAGGAAAAAGAGCATAAAACTTTGGGAAATGGAATAAGGTCACTCTTGCTATACAAAGAAACTGGCAGAGATCTTTCTAGGAAAGACCTCTTTCCTAGAGATCTTTCTAGGAAAGACCTCTTTCCTAGAGATCTGTGGAACTTTGAACTTGAGAGAGATGATTTAGGGTATCTGGCAGAAGAAATTTCTGAGCAGCAAAGCATGCAAGAGGAAAAACAGCATAAAACTTTGGAAAATTTGCAGGCTGACTATGCAATAGAAAAGAAAAGCCTGTTTCCTGGGGAGAAATGCAAGCTAGCTGCATAAGTTTGCATAAGTAACAAGGTGCTGAACTTAATCACTAAGACAGTGGGGAAAATGTCTCCAGGGCATATCAGAGACCCTTGCAGCAGCCCCTGCCCCCATCACAGGTCTGGCAGCCTAAGAAAAAAATAGGATTTTGTGGGCCTGGCCCTGGGATACCCCTGCCCTTCTCTATGCAGTCTTGGGACATGGTGCCCTGCATCCCAGCTGCTTCATCTCCAGCCATGGCTAAGAGGAACCAACTAGAGTTCAGACCATTGCTTCAGAGAGTGCAAGCCCCAAGCCTTGACGCAGGCCACATGGTGCCCTGCATCCCAGCTGCTTCATCTCCAGTCATGGCTAAGAAGAACCAACTAGAGCTCAGACCATTGCTTCAGATAGTGCAAGCCCCAAGCCTTGATGCAGGCCACATAGTGCCCTGCATCCCAGCTGCTTCATCTCCAGCCATGGCTAAGAGGAACCAACATAGAGCTCAGGCCATTGCTTCCGAGAGTGTAAGCCCCAAGCCTTGGTGGCTTACACATGGTATTGGGCCTATGGATGCACAGAAGGCAAGAATTGAGGCTTGGGAACCTCCACCTAGAATTCAGAGGATGTATAGGAACATCTGATTGTCTAGGCAGAAGTTTGCTGCAGGGGCAGAGCCCTGATGGAGAACCTCTTGCTTGGGCAGTGTGGAAAGGAAATGTGGGATCAGAGCCCACACACAGAGTCCCCACTGAGGCACTGCCTGCTAGAGCTGTGAGAAGAGGGCCACCATCCTCCAGACTTCCAAATGGTAGATCCACTGACAGCTTGCACCATATGCTTGGAAAAGCTTCAGACTCTTAACACTTGTCCACGAAAGCAGCCAGGAGTGGGGCTATACTCTGTAAAGCCACATGAGAGCCCACCTCTTGCATCAGAATGCCCTGGATGTGAGAGATGGAGTCAGAAAAGATCATTTTGGAACTTTAAGGTTTATGAATGCCCTATTGGATTTGAGACTTGCATGGAGCTGGTAGCCCCTTTAATTTAGCCAATTTCTTCCATTTGAAATGGATGTATTGACCCAGTGCCTGTACCCATATTGTATCTAGGAAGTAACTGACTTTCTTTTGATTTTACAGGCTTGTAGGTGGAAAGGACTTGCCTTGTCTCAGATGAGACTTTGGACTTAGACTTTTGAGTTAATACTGGAATGAATTAAGACGTTGGGGTCTGTTGGGAAGGCATGATTGTGTTTTAAACGTGAGGACATGAGATTTGAGAGGGGCCAGGGGCAGAATGATATGGTTTGGCTGTGTCCCCACTGAAATCTCATCTTGAATTGTAGTTCCTATAATCCCCATGTGTTGTGGGAGGGATCTTCTGGGAGGTAACTGAATCATGGGGGTGGTTACCCTTATACTGTTCTTGTGATAGTGAGTTCTCACAAGATCTGATGGTTCTATAACGATCTATTCCCCCTTTGTTTGGCACTTCCCCTTCCTGCCACCATGTGAAGAAGAATGTGTTTGATTCCCCTTATACTATGGTTGTATGTTCCCTCAGACATCCCCAGCCATGCAGAACTGCAAGTTAATTAAACCTCTATTTTTTATAATTTACCCAGTCTCGTGCAGTTCTTTATAGCAGTGTAACTAACTAATACAATAAAGAACCAAAATATAAATCCACATATTTACAGTCTACTCATTTCAACAAAGGTTTCAAAAATATGTATTTGGGAAAGGACAGTCTCTGCAGTAAATGGTGCTGGAAAAACCAGATATCCCATGTATAAGAAGGAAACTATATCCATATATCACCATATTGGAAAAATCAAATAAAAATGAAAATACTTACATGTAAGACCTGAAACTCTGTTATCTATTAGAAAAAAACATTATTAGGAAAGGGCTTCAGGACAATGGTCTCGACAAAGATTTTTTGGGTAAGATCTCCAAAGTACAGGCAACCAAAATAAAAGTTGACCAATAGAACCACTTTAAGCAAAAAACTTTTGCAGACCAAAGGAAACAATCAACAAAGTGAGGATACAACTCACAAAATGGGAGAAAATATTTGCAAACTACTTATCTGGCAAGGGATTAATAACCAGAATATGTAAATAACTCAAGCAACTCAATAGGAAAAAAACTGATTAAAAACTGGACAAAGGATATGATTAGACATTTCTCGAAACAAGATACACAAAAGGCCAATGAGTGTGGGAAAAAAATGCTAAACCTCATTCATCATAAGAGCAATGCAAATTAAAACCTGACTATGTGAGATATCATCTCACTGTATTTAACATGGCTTTTATCAAAAAGACAAGCAATAATGTATGTTGGAGAGGATATGGGGAAAGGGGAACTCTTCTACATTGCATGTAAATTAGTACAGGCACTATGGAAAACAGTATGGAGGTTACTCAAAAAACTAAAAGTAGAACTGCCATAGGATCCAGCAATCCAATTGCTGGGTATGTAATCTAAAGAAAGAAAATCAGTATATTGAAAAGGAATCTACACTCCCATGTTTATTCCAGCACTATTTACACCACAATATAGTTAAAACTAAGTGTCCATCAGTGGATCCATTGATAAAGAAAAATTAGCAAATATATAGACAACATTATTCAGCTATAAAAAAGAATGAAATTCAATCATTTACAGTAACATGGAAGAGCCTAGAGAACATTACATGAATGAAATAAGGCAGGCACAAAAAGAAAAATGTCACATGTACTCTTTCATACATAGGAGCTAAAAAGTTGACCTCAAAGAGATAGAGTACAAAGGTGATTACCAGAGGCTGGGAAAAGTGGGGGGAAGGGAGATGAAGAGAAGTTAGTGGGTAAAAAACAATACAGTTAGAAGAAATACATTCTTGTGTTTGAAAGCACAGTACGCTGTCTATATTTATCAATAATTTATTGTATATTTCAAGATAGCTAGAAGAGAAGAATTGGAATGTTCTCAACACACAGAACTAATGTTTTGGTTGATGGATATCCCAATTACCCTGACTTAATCATAGCACATTGTATTCATGTATCAAAATATCACCTATATCCCATAAATCCATAAATATATACAATTATGATTTATCAATTTAAAAACTGAGAATATTAGTAAATTAGTTAATCTTGAAGGCATGTTCTTCCCTTTGAAGCATATACTGAGTTTTTCTAATTCCACATATATATATATATATACATGCATCAGTCACTTAAGATTTACCAGTTATTGTTATCAACTGTTTCCACATTATATTTTTGTTAAATAAGACTACTATGATAATGAGTCTGTATATTTTGGAGTGCATTTGTTTGTGTAAAGAGGACAATTTACATGTACCATAAAAATAAAATTTCTCTTTTGTTTGCTTTCTTCTTATGGGAAAGTGTTAATGTTAGCAATTTTCAAAGAGTAAAACAATGGTTCCTTTTAATATATTTATATCATGACAAATTCACTTATATCAGGCAACCTCAAGGAAAGAGAACGTATTATACATTTCTTAAAGCCACACAAAATCCTTGAGATGTAAGAAGTTATCTAATGACAGTTTTTACTTTAAAAATGAAATTACTTTTATACAGAGAAAAAAAAGAGAAACCAAAACACCACAAAATCTTAGATTTTTTTCCCTCTACTTCTAAAATGAAACTAAGTAAAACATTCAGAGCTTCATCAAGTTTCTTGAAGGCTGTTTATATTGTGCATGATGGGAAGATGTTTTGTTGTCACAATCATGTCAAACAATGAAAGGTTACACATTGATAGACTCAGCAATTTGAGGAGCTGTAAAGATTTTGAAAGTCATCAAATCCACACACAGCTGAAGTTTAATAAAATATTGAATAATCCATTAAAATTTATATCATTCTTCTTTTGTCAGTGTATTAGAGACCTCAGATATTTGTGCTATGACATACACTGTTTTAGTTTAAGTCTATGTATGGTTAAAAATGAAAAATACTAGATTGTTGTTTTTCTTTGTTTGTTTTTCATGATAAAATCTCACAACTACTTGAAACATTGCCTTTCTTTGTTCTCTTCTGATTAGGTTAGAAGGATACTGTTGTCCTTTGGTCCTCAAGTTATGGTTTCTAACATCTGGTCTTTCCCACCAGTGCCAGCAAGTTTGAGTATCTAAAGATTGAGTATAATGAAATTTCCTCCATATATTTTAAATGCAAAACATCTGCTTGTATTCTCATTAGATATCACCACCTTCAAATGAATAATGATAAATCAATCTTGTCTTTATTGAATGGATTTAGTAATCAACATCCAAGCCTAATAAAAATATAATCTAATGATGATAAGAACTAGAAAAATTGTTCTTTTATTTAGACTATTAAATCTAATTAAACTAAAACTAAGATGTTCATTTACAAAAGAAGCAAAAACTAGTTATTTATTAACAGAAATGAGTTGTCACTGCTGAATTTCCCTGTGCCTCAATTTTCTTGGAGGTTAATTTTAAAGGTAAAAGAAGATTCAACTCTCTTCACACATAGTGAAATTGGAGTGATGAGGGAATCATAGGTTGAATGTAACTTTGAAATTGTAGCAGTATTATCTCAGAAAATAGAATATGACAATGTTGATTCAAAAGAAAAAATACAAGTATTTCTATTTAAGCAATCTCAATAAGGGATCAGAAAATTGAGATGGGGCAAGACAAAAGTGGAAACTGGAAAAAAATATGTTAAAACCTCTTCTGTGTCCTGAAGCCTGGAAGCTAGAGATGTCTGTCTACTATATAAAATGATCATTCAGCTTTAATGTCTATATAAATAACATAGATTTTTAAAAAGAGATTCACAATTGTAATTTAAAAAATACAGAAGATTTACTGGTTTATGTGCATAGAGTTGTTTGTAGTAATCTCTGATGGTAGTTTGCATTTCTGTGGAATCCATAGTGATATACCAAAACAGAGATGTAGAGCAATGGAACAGAACAGAGGCCTCAGAAGTAACACCACATACCTACAACCACCTGATCTTTGACAAACCTGACAAAAACCAGAAATGGGGAAAGGATTCCCTATTTAATAAATGGTATTGGGAAAACTAGCTACCCATGTGCAGAAAGCTGAAACTGGACCTCTTCCTAACATCTGCTACAAAAATTAACTCTAGATGGATTAAAGATGTAAAGATAAGACCTAATACCATAAAATCCCTAGAAGAAAACCTAGGCAATACCATTCAGGACACAGGCATAGGCAAGGACTTCATGACTAAAACACTGAAAGCAATAGCAACAAAACCCAAAATATACAAATGGTAGATCTAATTCAACTTAAGAGCTCCTGCACAGCAAAATAACCTATCATTAGAATGAAGCAGCAACCAACAGAATAGGGAAAAAATTTAGCAATCTATCCATCTGACAAAGGGCTAATATCCAGAATCTACAAAGAACTTAAACAAATATACAAAAAAAAAAAAGAAAAATCCCATCAAAAAGTGGGCAAAGGATATAAATAGACATTTTTCAAAAGAAGACATTTATGAGTCCAACAAACAAATGAAAAAGTGCTCATCATTATTGGTCATTAGAAAATGCAATTCGAAACCACATTGAGATACCATTTCATGCCAGTTAGAATGGCAATCATTAAAAAATCAAGAGACAACATGTGCTGCAGAGGCTGTGGAGAAATAAGAACTCTTTTACGCTGTTGGTGAGAGTGTAAATTAGTTCAACCATTGTGGAAGACAGTGTGGTGATTCCTCAAGGATCTAGAAATAAAAATACCATTTGACCCAGCAATCCCATTACTGGGTATATACCCAAAGGATTATAAATAATTCTATTATAAAAACACATGCACACATATGTTCATTGTGGCACTGTTTACAATAGCAAAGACTTGGAACAAACCCAAATGCCCATAAATGATAGACTGGATAAAGAAAATGTGGCATGTAGATATATATATATACACACACACCATGGGATACTATGCAGCCATAAAAATAAAGATGAGTTCATGTCCTTTGCAGGGACATGGATGAATCTGGAAACCATCATTCTCAGCAAACTGACACAAGAACAAAAAACCAAACACTGCATGTTCTCACTCATAAGTGGGTGTTGTAAAATGAGAACACATGGACACAGGGAGGGGAGCATCACACACTGGGGTCTGTTGCGGGGTGCAGGGCCAGGGGAGGAACAGCAGGTGAGGGGGAAATTGGGGAGGGATAACATTAGGAGAAATACCTAATGTAGGTGATGGGGGGATGGATGCAGCAAACCATCATGGCATATGTATACCTCTGTAACAATCTTGCAAGATCTGCACATGTATCCCAGAACTTAAAGTAAAATTAAAAAATAAATAAATAAAAATTTTAAAGAAAATGTTAAAGGACAATCTCAAAATAAAAAAGGAAAGTTTTTGGGTAAATTAAGTATTATTTCTTCCATAAATATAAATCCCAAATAAATCCAATCTTGGATAGAAAGAAAAAAAACACAGAAGAGTGCAAAGAAGCAAACTGTCTTCATTAGTGTATTTTGCTTTGTTTCTTGGCTGTCCAGTTTGAAAGCATAACATTAAAAACCTAGTGTGTATATGCACATGCACACATGTTGTGTGTATTAATAGTATAATAAATCATATATATGCATTTATTTTTTACTAAAGTGACTTTTGACAATTGGCAGGGAAGTTAGAATGTTCTTTTTATTTAATATAATCCTAAATATAAAATTTGCATTGATTTTTACAAATATTATTAAGGTTTTCAGGTGCTAATAAACATCCTTGAAGGATAATATGACTTTTATGGAAACATGGTAGGGATTGATAAAAATAAATCCTTTGGACACCATAGAAAATAAACAGTAAAATAAAGAATTATTTTAAAATATTTTAACAGCCATGATTATAAAATACCTATAAACTATTTGCCTGCCTTTAAGTAAGTGATACTTATTTTAAAGTTCAATTATTAAAGTTTTCATGAAGCAATGTCAGACAGTCACAGAAGAGGAGGAGTAGGAGTAGGAGGAGGTAGAGAAGAAAAATCATTTAATTTACAATAAATTTGTAAATGTCTAACAAAAGTGTTGCCTTTTGGAACTCCCCTAAGTGTATTCATGTCAGAATGGGGTAATATCATAAATCCAGGAGTGATTTCCTAATCAGACACTATGAGTTACCATAAAACCATGAGGATTTTTTTATGGGGTGGGAAAACAATTGTGTCAATCTCAGCTTACAAGAGCATTCCAATTTGTCTGTGTGGTGTTTATAGTCTAAGAGAGTACAGTGTCTTCATAGGTCCTTAATAAATAGATAACTCCTGTGGGGGGATCTGTACATATTACAGCTCTTGACTTAATCTTATTAAAAAGAAAAGAAAGACAAACTACAGACAAAAATGGTATCAAAGAAAAAATATATTTACTAACAGTAAATAAATAGCCTCTATAGCAATTATTTAAGCCAAGAAGAGAAAATACCTTTCCAGACTGTGTCCTTGCTATCACTTCATTTTCCATTGCCTAGGCTAAGTAACACCATGTACATCCAGCATAAAGCCACTTGAAAACTGTAGGCCTTATTTGTTCTTGACCTCTACTTCACAGAAAAAGCAATGCACTTACTTTGGCAGGTTTTATGAATTCACAGTGTTCCTTGCAGAGAAACTGAAAAGAAAACACATATTTTTACTCTAAGATTGGGAAACATATAGCTGATAATATGAAAAGTTGTAATTCACTTTCCCCCTTTGGCTTTTTGTTGAATTAAAACATCCTCCTTATTTAAAGAAATGAATATTACTGCATGATGGTATTGCAGTGGTGTAGTCATTTACATTTGCTCTGAATCATGGCACAATCCAACATGGTTCTTATTTTGACATTTTAGCAGAAGTTGGAATAACTGGTGTGAAGTATCACTTTTAATTGAAGGCACCTCAGTAGAGAGCAGAGAGGGCTTCCTGACCACTCATGTAGATGAAATCTTCCTAAAATCCCTGCTGAAAAGATGCATTCAAGTAATAAAATAAAACAAAAGGAATCAGAAATGTGGAATTATAAAGTAGATATTTATCACAATGCTTTTCCCCTTACTCTGGTTTATGCCTTCTCAAGCTGGAATCTGAAGTTCAGTGTAGTACCTCCTTTGAAACTTTTTTGAGTGCTTACCATTTCTTTTTTTTTCCCAGTTTCTGATAATAGTTTTTATCACTGAGGAGAATAAAGATAGCTTTTTTTAAAAATTGTAATTTAGGTTCTGGGGTACATGTGCAGATCATGCAGGATTGTTGCATAGGTACATACATGGCAAGGCATTTTGCTGCCTTCATCCCCCTATCACCTATATCTGGTATTTCTCCCCTCATTATCCCTCCCCACCCCACTGTCCCTCCCCTAGCCCCTACTCCCACTGACCACAGTGTGAAGATCACTTTTTTTAAACCATTTTCCTGAGTGTTGAGTAGAACTTGAAGAAAGAATCCTAATTTATTTCAGCTAACTCACAATAGAGTAGCTATAGGACTTCAAGAACTGTAAGAATAAAATCTCTATTTACATGATGTATGTTATATCTAGGGTTAGATTCTGGCTTACTATAGTAATCCACAATTTCTATTCCTGTTGGTAGTAAGTCTTAATAGATATTCTGTGTAATTTGTCCCAGCCACAGTTTCCACTGTCTGAATACAGATATCAAGAAGCTGTAGAGTATCAGAAGAGGAAGATATCAAGAAATAGAACATTCAAGATACTAATTGCCAATAAATACTATTCCCAACTCTCATACACCAGGACATCCTAGGGGAGAAATGGCATATTATCTGATATTAACTTAATGTATTAAGTATTTAGTGCTAACTATGTGTTAGACACTATTCTAGGTACCAGATAAGCAGTGTTCTCATGGAACTTATACTCTAGTGGTTGGAGACATTCAATTTAAAAATGAATACATAAATTAAAATAGTGATAATTATTGTGCAAAAAGTGAAGTTCAGAAGAAGGTAGGGATAATTGGGGAGGGAATGATTATTAGTTATTAGGCAGAAAAGGCATTGAGAAGGTTATATTTGACCTCTAAAATCAGGAAATAACCAAGATTTATAGAGTCTTGGAGAGAAATGCATTCAAACAAACAAAACCATAATGACAGCTTTGCTTGGCACAAATCTCAAATTGTCCTGGCATTTTTGCTCAGCCTATGTCAGCAATAACAAGTTGTCAAGCTTATAGAAGCTTGACAAAGTTGTTCACATAGGTGTATTAATCTGCTCTTACTCTGCTACTAAAGACATACCTGAGACTGGGTAATTTATAAAGGAAAGAGGTCTAATTGACTCCCAGTTCAGCATTGCAGGAGAGGCCTCACAATCATGGCGGAAGGCAGATGAGGAGCAAAGTCATGTCTTACATGGCAGCAGGCAAGAGGGCATGTACAGGGAAACTCTCGTTTATATAACCATCAGATATGATGATACTTATTCACTATCATGAGAATGGCACAGAAAAAATCCAACCCCATGATTCAATCACCTTCCACCAGGTCCCTCCCATAACATATGGGGATTATAACAATTCAAGATGAGATTTGGATGGTAACACAGAGTCAAACCTTATACAAGGTTTTGCATACTCCCCTTCTTTAATTCATAAAATTATTTGAACAAAACATAGTTATATTTAAAAATTATTATTATTGTGGAATAATTCAAACCTTCAGAAAAGTAAAGAGAGTATGAGTATGACAAACATCTATATACTTACCACCTAGATTTAATAAATCTTATGTTTTCTAAAATTATTTTAAGGCAGTAGTAACACATCATAGAATCAATGAAGACATTTTTATACCTGGGTTATTTATGATTTATTGTTACCAGTTAACAGAAAATGATATAAAGACCATACCATGGACTGATGCTAGGAGCAAGAAGCAACTATGGCAATATAGTTCTTAGTATACAAAAGATCTATCCATCAGTGAGTAGAAACACCCCATCTAGGAAGACACTTTTTCTATCAGCATACTAACAGGGCCCATAGTGAGATGTAGAAAGATTACCAGAAAGAGGACATTCTAGAAAAGGACTTCAGATTGCTAAGTGTCCAGTTTGCTGTGACCCACAAAATAATAGATCTAGCAAAGGAGCAAAGACCAGGAAGGCTGCCATGTTCTCTAATAGAGCAAAGAAGTAAAGACCAGGAAGGCTGCCATGTTCTCTGATAGAATGAGCTTCAAACACACAACTGAGATCCCCACTCCCCCCAAAAAAATGGTGCACATGAATAAAAAGTATAGTAAGCAACAGAGATCCAGTGACAAAAATGTCTCATGAGCATCTGCATGAGTACACAGAAATTAATTGGTTTGATCAGGAATACAGAAAATCCCAAAGAAGAGCCCATGTAAAAACAAGAAAGAATTTACTTGGCCACCACCAGATGGAGCTGGTATTTACTGCCTTAATCCACAAATATTATAGGTGAGCCAAATAAAAAAATGGCAATCTCTTTGTTATCAAAGTATAGAGCCACAGGTCAGGATGAACAGGCAGGTACTACTGTAGTTATGGAAGCAGCAAGGAGCCCAGATGCTGCATCCATTAGCCTTTTAAAAAGGTGGTACTCGATCACTCTTAAGTAGGAGAAAAGAAAGGACAGGGACACATCGCGATTTTGAATGTTGATTACAATGTGGATAAAATAAGTTCATGGGAATTTACAGCAGATGTGATCATTAAACCTGGGTTAATTGTACAATGACTTGCTCCAAATCGTATCATTCCTGGATATCAAACCAGAGACAGTAATTATAAATCCCCTCATCAGCCAGGAACTGGGTAGTCTAATAATTAAGAGTACAGAAAAAACGTATAGATAACATTTTCAAATCTCATGACCGCAAAGAGACAGGTGAAGAGGGATAAAGTGACCACTAA
Organism: Aotus nancymaae; assembly: GCF_030222135.1. Taxonomy (NCBI): domain Eukaryota; kingdom Metazoa; phylum Chordata; class Mammalia; order Primates; family Aotidae; genus Aotus; species Aotus nancymaae. The sequence goes on along the minus strand of NW_026988476.1, from coordinate 18,487,846 downwards.
CAGGTTCAGATGCTTTGCAAGTGTGTCCTGTTTCTCATAAGACAACTACAAAATCCCAGCTAAGTCATTTTGACAATAGTGGTTGGCAACAGATGATACATGAATACTTGCACAATGTTCCTCAAGAGTCTGCTCCTTTGGAACAAGATTTCTGAAAATAAGTTGTATTAGTCTGTTCTTACACTGCTATAAAGACATACCTGAGACTGGGTAATTTATAAAGAAAAGAGATTCAATTGGCTTACTATTCTGTAGTCTGAATAGGCTTCTGCTTCTGGGGAGGCCTCAGGAAATTTAGAATCACAGTGGAAAGTGAAGGGGGTGCTAGCATATATTCACATGGCCTGCAGGAGAGACAGTGTAGGGGGAAGTGCTACACACTTTTAAACAACCATAACTCACAAGAACTTACTCACTATTGTGAGAACAGCAAGGGGGAATTCAGCCCCCATGATCCAGTCACCTCCCACCAGGCCCCTCCTCCAAAATTGAGAATTACAATTCAACATGTTATTTGGGTGGGGACATAGACCCTAACCGTATCATTCTGCCCTGGCTCCTCCAAAATCTCATGTCCTTCTCACATTTCAAAACACAATCATGCCTTCAACAGTCTCCCAAAGTCTTAACTCATTCCAGCATTAACTCAAAATTTCATAATCCAAAATCTCATCTGAGACAAGGCAAGTAACTTCTGCCTTTGAGCTTGTAAAATTAAAAGCAAGTTAGTTACTTCCAAGATACAATGGGAGTACAGGCACTGGGTAAATATACCTGTTCCAAGAGGGATAAATCAGCAAAACAAAGGGGCTACAAACCCCAGGCAAGTCCAAAACCCAGCAGGGCATTCATAAATCTTAAAGATGCAAAATAATCATCTTTGACTCCATGTCACATCCAGGTGACACTGATCCAAGGGGTGGGATCCCAAGGCCTTGGGCATCTCTAATCCTGTGACTCTGTAATATCCAGCCCCCTTGGTTGCTTTCACAGGCTGGCATTGAGCGCTTGTGGCTTTTCCAAGTGGATGATGCAAGCTGTTGGTGTATCTACCATTCTGGAGTCTGGAAGATGGTGGGCTTCTTCTAACAGCTCCACTAGGCAGTGCCCCAGTGGGGATTCTGTGTGGGGGCTCCAACCACACATATCCCTTCTGCACTGTGCTAGTAGGGTTCTTCATGAGAGCTCCACCCTTGCAGCAGACATCTGCCTGGACAGCCAGGTGTTTCCATACATCCTCTGAAATCTAGGCAGAGGCTCCTAAGCTTCACCTCTTGCCCTCTGTGTACCTGCAGGCTTAACACCTCCTGGAAGCCACCAAAGTTTGTGACTTGCACCCTCTGAAGCAGTGTCCTGAAATATATCTGGGGTCCTTTTTAGACACAGCTGGAGCTAGACCTGGAGCAACTGGGACACAGGGAGCAGTGACCCAAGATTGCACGAGGCAGTAGGATCCTGGGCCTGGCCCATGAAACCGCTCTTCTTTCCTCCTGGGCCTCTGAGAGTATCATGGGAGTGGCTGTTGTGAAGGTCTCCAAAATGCCTTCCAGGCATTTTCCTCATTGTTTTGGCTATTAATATTTGGCCCCTCTTATTCAAATTTCTGCAGCTGACTTGAATTCCAACACAGAAAATTGGATTTTCTTTTCTACCACTTGGCCAGGCTGCAAATTTTCCAAACGGTTATGCTCTGCTTCCATTTTAAATGTAAGTTCCAATTTTAGTTCATCTCTTTGCTTACAAATATAAGCATATGCTTTTAGAAGCAGCCAGATCATATCTTGAATACTTTACTGCTAAGAAATTTCTTCCACCAGATACCCTAACTTGTCTTCTTCTGATCCCTCCAAACTGTTCCAACTTCTGCCTGTTCCCCATTTCCAAAGCTTCTTCCACATTTTCAGGTATCTTTATAGCAATGCCCCATTTTTGGGTACAATTTTATGCATTGGTTTACTCTTACACTACTATAAAGACATATCTGAGACTCGGTAATTTATAAAGAAAAGAGATTTAATCAGCTCACAGTTCTAAAGGCTATACAGGGTTCTGCTTCTGGGGAGGCATCAAGAAACATAATCATGGAGGAAGGTGAAGGCGAAGCAAGTACATATTTGCATGACTGGCAGGAAAGAAAGAGGGTGAAGGGGGAAGTGCTACAAATTTTCAAACAACCAGATCTTGTAAGAACTCGCTCACTGTCAGGAGAACTGCAAGTGGGAAGGCCTTCCCCATAATCCAATTATCTCCCACCAGGCTTGTCCTACAACATTGAGAATTACCATTTAACTTGATTTGGGGTTGTACACAAACCTGAACCATATCATATGTTATTGATTAGAATTTTTGTAATGGTAAAGTATACCTCATTCAGTAAAATGAATTTAAATACTACATAAGAGGACTGTAATTATTAAAATGAATAACAAAACATAGTGGAAAAAACAGGTATGGAATAAAACACTTTCTACTGACTCTAGACCCTTATATTAGTCTTCAAACTTACAGCACCACTCACCCAAAGAGGATAAGAAAATTGAGTTGTCTAGTTTCCTTACAGAACAACAGTCTAAAGAACCAGCATAACACTTCCCAACTCAACTCTGACTACATGCTTTACTTACATAATGCTTTTTAAAGTATTTTATTCTTTCCAAAAAACATAAAGTAGTGATAATATTTAAAAAATTTAGTTAGCATTTAACCCAGATGGAATTTCATATTTTTATTGATATATAATCAGAATGCGTGATGAGACACAGAATTTAAAAATGACTTTTTATGAATTTGGAATTTCCTTTGCATTGTTGGAACAATTAGATTTTTCTGGACTTCTCAAACTTTAATATGCATAAAAATTACTTGAGGGATGTTATTAAAGTACAGATTCTGATTGAATAAGGTTGAAACAGGCCCTGAGAGTCTTTCTAACAAGCTTCCAGGTGATGATGATGTTGCTGATCCAACGGTTATACTTTGAAAAGCAAAAGACTTAGTTCCAGAACAGAGACTTCACTTTTATTCCTTCTAATTCAAACCTCGGTTAGTTGATGGTTTTCAAATTTCTCAGTGAAGTCAGAACTGAAGAACAGGCCAGAAACAAATGTGAGATATTATAATGGATTTTGAATAAACATTTTATCATACCTTAAAAAAAAACTGAAGAATTTTTCCCACATAGTGTTTTACTTGCAGCCAAAGTGTTAGTTCTGTGGCGAGGTAAATAGGCTATTATTTGTATGCCATAAGCTTGTCTTAAACACTTTCTAATTTTTTTTTTTTTTGAGTCAGTCTTACTGTGACACCCAGCCTGCAGTGCAATGGCATGATCTCGGCTCACTGCAACCTCCACCTCCTGGGTTCAAGTGATTCTTTTGCCTCAGCCTCCAGAGTAGCTAGGATTACAGACACCCATCATCATGCCTGGCTAATTTTTGTATTTTTAGTAGAGACAGGGTTTCACCATGTTGGCCACACTGGTTTCGAACTCCTGACCTTGGGTGATCCGCTCGCCTTGGCCTCCAAAGTACTGGGATTACAGGCATGAGCCACCGAGTCTGGCCCTAATTTTTGTTTTAATTAACAGGTAGCAAAAAACAGGCCTCTGAAATTTAAAAACCACAAAACAATAAAAGAAGTAAACCCTTTTGTTGAAAAGCTCCAATTCCCATGTTAATGTCTCATTCAGAGTCTAATTGTAACCTAATTAGGAAAATTAAGATGAGTAGAAACAGCTGGAACAGAAGGCACTTGGAGTGAAGTGTACCCTCTGCAGTCATTATTTGATGGAGATCATTACCCAACTCTACACGCAGCACATGATATTTAATATGATTGGATTAATTTATATCTGAAAAGAGTAAGAGTATGTTATGTAAATAAATCAAATGACCTATTAGCTCAAATTCTTAAACACTCAGGTATCCGATGTTGCAAGTACACATCATGTGATGAACCTACAAAATGCTGTTAGTCGTCTTTCAATATCTGTCCACAGCATTACCTTTTCTCCTTTTGGTCATATTCATCCCATGAGTGTTAACAGCCAGATATGCACTGGTAACAACATTGTGATGTCTCATGTTTAATTTTATGTGTGGTGAGTGTTAAAGGGAGAATAAAAGCCTTAATCCGAATTTAACACTGGTAATTACATAAACCTGTTCTTGCAATTCAAGAAACTTTCACATTGAGGAAAGTGTTACACTGTTTTAGCATCTGTTTAGAAATACAAGTTACAAAGTTAAAAGTAATGACTTCTCCAAGACTTACTTTTCTCATGTGCAAATGACAGACAGTAGCAGTGAATATCCCATAGGACTGTTGAGAAGACTAAATGGGCTAGGTTCAAGTGAGGCACTTGGATTGTGCCTGGCCCATTAACTACTCTCACAGGACTGTTGAGAGGACTAAATGAGATAGTCCAAGTGAAGCACTTGGATTGTGCCTGGCCCATGTTAGCTATCTTTATATATTTGGACCCAGAACTTTGATTATTATGATTCACATAATCTCTTTTAGATTAAAAGATAAAAGTTTTCCATTTAAGAGACAAATTGTAAAATAGTTAAGTATCATTTTCATTTATATATGATCCAGTGTGTATATACTGGCCATCTCACCATTCCAGCAGGCCCATCTACAATTATGCTACGGAGTCAATGCAAACAAGTAAAATAAATGATAGGAAAAAATAATATTTTTGATATGCACATCAGCAATGTGAATATGAGCTAAAGCATTAATAAAGACAGTTTCAAATTCTCTGGGTGTGCCTCCATTTTAAAGGGAAATGTAAAGGCAGTAAATTTTCTGGTCTGACATCATGTTATCTATTGTTTTTGTCTTTTGAGTGGATAAGAATAAGGAAACATAATAATGCCATGTAGTACATGATATTTAAGTATTGCAAACTCCCACCTACCTTTCACACACACATACATTAATACATACACATCTACAGAAAATACGGCCATGTAAAAAAGGTCCTAGTTGAGGTCTGGTGAATTTGAACGTTTTCTATAGAATAACAACATAACTCTTTAATTTGATCAAGACTAAAAAACAACTTAATAATTTCCTGGGAAATAGGTTTGTCTCATGGAAGTGACCAGGTTCACAGAGCTCACTGATCAATTCAGTCAATTTGTTTGCTCTGATAACCCTGGATAAGGAGCCTGCCAGGATCAGTAGCTTTAAGCACTGCTATGGTTTACACTGGAATAATGGTCTTTTGTTGATATAACCATTTTCTAGTAGGAAGGAGTTCTCAGACTTTATAAGAGAATGAGCTACCAGTTATATTTTGTAATACCTGAAAAAAAAAGTGAATCAAAAAAAGATGTGCTCACTGGAACATATATAATGCATTATATCCACAGGATAAATGGGCTAAAATTCCATTTCTGATATAGGCAATCTCTGATTCAGAAGAATAAAAATAATATATTCATTACTATGACCACATTTGCATTAACATAGCTAAAGGTAAAATTTTATCCCTTGTGTTTATGCTCCTAGACAATCTAGTACTTAATTTTTTTGAAATTTCTATTTTCAATATCCCCAGGGAATACACATACATAGAAATGCTCAGCTACTTAAAAGTGACATAGAAGCAATTCTGCATATCTTTCATGACTAATGGAAATACAAAAAAGCAGTTTCTAACTAGCTAAGGCTGACAAGTTTAGATTTATACTCTGCAAGCCTGATTATTTATAGTCTATTTATTTCTACACTAACTATAGAGAAACCAGAGCCAATGCAATTTGACTGTTATTTTAAAGACTGGCAAGCAAATTAATTTGCATATTTTGTTTGAATTCAGTTTTTATTCCAATAAAATTATTAATTTTTAAAGTCTAATGAAAGCTAATTGGATACAAGTAATGCTAAGAAATCAATAAAAGTTATTCAGGAAGAGGATTAATATCAAACAACTTCAGTGAATTTCAAAGTAATCAGCACTTTTTAATGACCAAGATTCAGCAATTAAAGGCACAAGTTAATCACTGCTGAGATAATATAGAATTATTGGGGGAAATATATAGGCTATATATAAAAATAAATCATAAAAGATCTGTCAGATAATGTTTTGGTTGCAACTGTAAAATTTCAACAGATGCAATATGTGTCCATACATTCAAATTTGTGAAAACTTACCTATACAATAAATACTACTCACATATAACATGTAAAAAAAGCATTCTAACCTTATTTGCATTATTTTGCAATTGGGAAAGGACCATTCATGTCACTAAAACTTTTAGCATCTGTAAGTTTATATCTGGTTTAAAGTTCCTGTCCACTTTGTAAAATACACGTGGGCTATAAAAGACATCAAAACCAAAATCTGCATGTTTTCTAAGAGGTCAAAAGCTTACTTTGAGGAGTCCTCACAGATTGTAGTGTCCACAGGCTATGGGAAGAAATAGAAAGGCAGCACAGAGGCTTCCAGGGAATATACTCTTTCTAGAAAGATGAGAAGCTGATTTCTTAAACTATGTAGTTAACATTTCCTCATCTTTTATTCCCTCAAAATCTCCAGCAATCCTGTTCCTTGTATTTACTGTGTGGCTTAATATGGTTAGACTTTGTGTCACCACCCAAATCTCATCTTGAATTGTAATTCCTGAGTGTTGAGGGAGAGACCTGGTGGGAGGTGATTGGATCTTGGGGGCAGTTCCCCCTATGCTGTTTTGTGATAGTGAGTGAGTTTTTATGAGACCTGTGGTTTTATATGTGTTTGGTAGTGTCTCTCTTGCTCATTTCTTCTCTCTCCTCCCACCCTGTGAAGAGTTGCCTTCTACCATGACTGTAAGTTTCCTGAGGCTTCCCCAGTCATGTGGAACTGTGAGTCAATTAAACCTCTTTTTTATAAATCACCCAGTCTTGGGCAGTTCTTTACAGCAGTGTAAGAACAGACTAGAACATGGCTAAAACCCTACTGTTTTCAGTGCTGATTTCTGTGCTGCTTTTACCAAATCTGAGTCATTAATTGCGCACACTATCTATCGCAGTGATGGGCTTTGAAATTTGTCTGTATTTTTTCTTGTGAAATCCTTTTTTTCTAGAATATTCCTCACCTCTCATTCCTCTAATTAACTCCTGTTTGGCCTTTTACAATCAGTTTTGATCTCACTTAATGTAAGTCAGAATAGTTATGTTACAATGCGGCAATGAATATTTCCCACATCTCAGTGGCTTAAAGTCAATTTTTTTTACCCACACCATAGGTTTGATATAATTTGCTAGGAGATGACTAATTTTAGACCCTTGGGATTGGCAGAGGCCCCTTCTCACTCTTTCATGATTACCACAGCAGTTGATAAGAAAGTAGGTATAAGAAACAATGCACTGGTTCTTCACACTCCACTCAAAAGATAACACATCACTTTTGACCACATTTCTTCAACCGAAGATAGTCACCTGGACATATACAACTCAAAAGGAATAAAGGAGGGCCATTTTATGGTGTGGTCCAGTGGGAAAAGGAGTAGGCATTCATGAACATCCCAGTTGTCTCCAAAGGAGTAAACACTGTGTCAAGTTTATGTCACGATACTCCCTGGTTATGCAGATTTTAGATTTTTTGTATTCTGAGTACTATTCCATATCTAACAATTTTAATACTACTTATTTCTAATAAGTGTAACATGTTATCCCTGCACTTGAGAAGAGGAAATCCACCCTACGAACTTTAACCAGTCGATCTCTAACTTGCAAACCACAGCATGCTTAGAAAATAATCAATTGATCTTTGAGATGATTTTTTTTCTTTTCTTTGAAAAAAAAAATTTGAAGAGAAACATTCAGCAAGATAGTGAGCCTTTATAGTTAGTCAAGGGTAAAGCAGCATTGAATATTCATGGTAAAAGTGACTACAGAATTGAGAAAAGGCTATTTCCTGGCTAATTAGGCTTCTATTTTTTAAGGTATGTATATATTCAGACAAATTGAAAAATTTGTCATAACATTGAGAAGGAACTTACGTTTTTACAATAGATAGTATAAAGCCAAAATGAGATCCTGGAAGCAAATTCCATTTTATTTTTGACTATGGCATAGCAAACACTTAGATTCTCTCATAAGTGGGAAACACTCTCTTCTCTTCCCAAATAAAAAAGACTGGAAGTGCTAATGACAGATCTGATTATGCACCCATAGAATAGAAACATCTGCACATGGGGAAAGATTCCCAAAGGCTAAATGACAACTCCACTTTAGCAGATAGTTTTTGGGAGGGAAAACTGAGTTTCTGTTTTCACTTGTCACAGCTTCTCTAATGACTACTATCTGGATGTGACTGGCAATGCCCCTCCCAGCTGTACCCAAATAAGTTTATAAAAAAGTGCTATGAAGAGCATCTGTCTTGTGTGCTGGTGCTGTATCTGTTTCCAGCACACAGTCTTTCTTCCTGGGTACCAGTCTTGTGATTGCATAATTTTACTGGCCTTCTATCTGCATTATTTTGCAATTGGTTTTATGTTTTATTATTTTTCATTAGTTTCACTAAGGTTCATAGTATCTGTAAAATTTTATCTAACAATATTTCTGCTCCCTGTAAATATATGAGAAATGTTCTTACATTAATGCAGCTAGATGAACATATGGCAAATTCACTGTGCAGAAAGATAAATGAGAAGAGTCTTAAGAAAGCAAAGTGCGTATTTGCATGCTATATTGAATAGGGTCCTTAGCTCTCCTTGAATACAATTTAGGATATTTTTTAAGTTAATAGATTTTATTTTTATAGCAGTATTAAGTTTACGAAAATCAAGCAAGTAGTACAGAGTTCTCATACACTCTTTTTTCCTTCTCCCTCATAGATCTCCCTGTTACTAATACCTTGCATCAGGTACTTTTGCTATAATTGATGAACAAATATTGATGTATTATTATTAACTAAAGCTTGCAGTTTATATTAGGGTCTACACTTTGTGTTGTACAGATCTGTGGGTTTTGACAAATACTAAATATCATGTCTCCACTACTACATTATATAGAATAGATTCACTGGCTAAAAATCCCCTGAGTTTCACCTGTACATCTCTCCTGTTCCCTACAAATCCCTGGAAAGCACTGCTCTTTTTACTATCTCTTTCTAGTTTTAATTTTTCCACAATGCCGTGTAGTTGGACTAAGACCATGCGCAGCCTCTTCACACTGGCTTCTTTCACTTAGTTGTATGTAGTTAAGCATCCACCATGTCTTTTTGTGGCTTGATAGCTCATCTTAAAAGAAATTATTTTCATAGTATATATTTAGGATGTACAACATGATGTTTAGATTTATTATACATATACATAATGAAATGATAACTAATGAATACTACAGTTAAATGTATACATCCATCACCTCTATAGTTATCTTTCCCTTCTTGTGGTAAGAGCACCTAAAATCTGTTATCTTAACAACTGTTCAGTATACAATATTATTAACTATAGTTATCATGCTGTGTCATAGATCTCTAGATTTAGTCATCCTACCTAACTACAAATTTGTATTCTTTGACATATTTCTCATTTCCTCCCTCTCCCTGCCTCTGGTAACCACTGTTCTATTCTCTGTCTTAATTTACTTGACTTTTAAAAATATTCTGTATGTAAGTGAGATCATGCAGTATTTTCCTGTGTCTGGTTCATTTCACTTAGCATAATTTTTTTAAGTGTAAATTAATAGAGTTTAAAGACTGTATTGATTCTTATCCTACTGCAGTTTACTTAACATCTTGATCATAGTGGATTCTTAGTAAATATTGTTTCATGAGAATGATGATGATGATGATCATGATGAGGCTGTTACTTGGTGAATGTAGATAATAAAGTTCAGAGAACTGAGCAAATCTGTAGCCAGATCAGTTCTATCCTATTGTATAATATTTTTGAAGAAAATTCTGATAACAGGCATTCTGACAAAATTTTGTGGTGGGGAAGAATTTCCCACCTTTATTCAATTTAGACATTTGCAGCAGCTCACATTTCAGTGCCTTTATAGCATCGTGTACCATACTGTTATTTAATTTACACAAAGGTCTTAGTATATCTCCTCCTGTATATTTTTATCCTGTATCATTTTCTCTATTGTCTTTTATTTACATGGTATAAATAAGAGGCTGTTTTGACAGTCATAGTAAGACAGGAAAATTGACCTTTCATTTTTCATTTATTTTGGTGTTCATCACAGATTTTAGCTAACAATAGGGTTACTATATCAGAATAATAATAATATTTGCATGACTATAAAAGACCATCCCTATAAAAGTCAACCAAAAGGATAGTCAGTAGTAAATAATATGATTTAAAATATTTGAGCTGTGAAAAATATTCCCTTTCTTGCAGTATTTGCACAAGTAAAACCCAGGATGCTAGTGCCTCTCTGAATTTCAGCAGATGTACAAATCTTATCAATAGAAATATAATACTTATATTATGTTTGCTGCCACAGATCCATATTAAGTAGATGGTCTTAACATCTACATGTTTTTTTCTATTGAAAAAAGAAAGAAAATTACATTTGTTAACCATTCAGAAACTAAGTATGTATAAATATCCTTAGTAACAGTAAATATATAATATACTATGGGTAAAATAGTTAACAGTTGCATGTACCTTAGCATCCATTGTCAGATACAGAAAACCAGGTAACTAGTTACCACAGAGGTAAATGAGTGTCACAAGACAGAGGCAGAGATGCCATTTGCTTGGCACTGGCTATGAAATAGTGGTGTAAAGGCTTCCTCCAGAAATTAATATTCAAACAGAGATCTACAGACTGAATAGTAGCTCAGTAAAGGATTGGAGATGGAGTATAAATGGATGGAGTATAAATGAGTGTGCACGTGTATGTGCATGTGTATGTCTGTGTGCATTTGGACAGAAAGAGCAACTTGAGTAGCTAAAGCGACAAAGGACAGAGGCCAAGTAATTAAATGTTAGCACAGGGCCCGCTCTATAATTAAGATATGCAAATATTCTAAAAAGGGCTGTCTCTATAATTTGTGAGGCCCTGTGCAAAATTAAAATAAGGGGCTTCATGTTCAAAAAGTATTAAGAATTTTAAGATGGTAGAGCAGAGTAGTAAACCAAGTATACAACCCTTCTCAGAGTAGGATCCTGTGCAGCTGCACATGTCCCAAGCCCATGAAGCTGATCCTATTTAGGAGCAATGGATAACTATGAAAGGTTTTAAGCATGAGAATGGGAAGAGGTAATTGGCATTTTAGAAAAATCCCTCTGGCTTTATCTCAGGATATAGCTTAGAAAGGAAGCCATATTTGAAGCAGAGATACTTGCCTGAAAGTGATAAAAATAATTCAGATATAATTCAGATGATAGATAATCTTTTCATGAACCATAGTCATGACCATAAAGATGAAGTAAAGTAAAGCATTACAGGATGTATTCAAAATAAATAACACAGAAGAATTATGACAAATTGGATGGTGGGGATACAGAGGAAAATTCAATGAGATTGAAGATTTTGATTTGAGCATAAGAAACAGAGGAGGTAGAATAGGATTAGAGTGCTATCTCTATCTATTTAATATTATAGTAATCAGTTGTATATATAGTCTGAAATAAAGAAGAGATCTACTCCAAAACTAGAAACTACAGTTTTTGGTATTTTTAAAAGAATTGCAATGATAGTGTTTTTGAGACAAACTAGAGGGACTTGTGCAGCGAGTAGAGACTAAGGAAAGAACCCAGAGAAAAAGTAACATAAAGATAATAGGCAGAGAAAGAAAAAACCTGAAAGTAAACTAAAAGAACAAGAGACACAAGTGGAAAACCAGAAAAGTGGCGCTCATAAATGCTTATGTATGTGTGTTAAGAACAATGAGAACACTTGGGCATAGGGAAGGGAACAACACTCACAGGGCTAGGTTGGGGAATGGAGGGGAGGGATAGTGGGGGTGGGGCGGGAAGGATGGGGAGGGATAACACCGGGAGAAATGTCTGACATAGGCGATGTGGGGGAGGGTGGAGGATGGAGATGGCAAACCACCATGGCATGTATGTACCTATGCAACAATCCTGCAGGATGCAGGATGTGAACATGTACCCTAGAGCCTAAATACAATTTTTAAAAAAAGCAATGAGTTGTCAACAGTGCACATGCAATTGAAGAGTCAAGTAAAGTAAGAACTGAAGAGGTTTTTGTAATTTAAAAATAGTCACAGTGGCCTTGGTGGAAGTGGTTTCTGCACTATCTGTGTATGTGTATATAGAGTGATGAGGAAAAATAAATTTCTTTAGCCAGCTCAAGAAGATTGGTTCTGAAGGGTTAAAAAAATTAGTTGATTTAAGGTGAGGTTAAGGAGTAAGAATAAGAAAGCAATTAACTTATCAACATGCTGATAGGTGACTGAATAATGGTCTCCCAAAGATGTCTATGTTCTAATTCTCAAACCTGTCAATATGTCACCTTGCATAGAAGATTTGACTTTGCAGATGTGATAAACTTCAGTGTCTTGTAATAGGAAGGTTACTTTGGATTAGCTGTGTGGGCTCAATGTAATCACAATGATTTTTATAAGAGGAGTGTCAAAATCAGAGGAGATATGAAGACAGAAGCAGAGAATCAGAGATTGGAATCATATGATTGCTAATGGGAGTCATAAGTGCAGAAATCCAGGGAAGTCTCTAGAATTTGGAAAAGGCAAGGAAATATCTTCTCCTTTAAAGCCTCCAGAAGGAACACAGCTCTGCTGACATCTTGATTTTAGCCCAGTGAGATCCATTTAAGACTTCTAACCCCTGGAACTATAACCTAATAAATGCAGGAAGTGCTGAAGATCTTATACAGATGGACGTCTACACATAGAGTGACATCTGACTGCATGGTTGTGTGGTTTTCTTTGTAATTGCTCTTAAGTTCAGATTCAGAAAAGTCTGAGGGTTGGGTTGATGTTGGGACAGGAAGACAAAGGAAGTGGTATAATTGGCAAGAATGTGGCTAAACAGATTGGTGATGGATTCTAACTGTATCTGCTCCAAAATATTACTGAGAGAAGTTGAGAAATTTAAGGAAACAACTAGTAGAAATGGCAAATTTTGCCTGCATTCACATTGATCTCAAAGCTCATTTTCTCAGCTACTTTAATATGTTCCTCAGTATATAACAAAATTAGTAGAAATATAGAATCTAGCACTGTATAGCAGGAGACTAAAAAAGAAAAAAATGGGAGATATGAATAGCCACAAACTCAATTATGTGCCTTAATCTCGAGGGGATTATTTTAACACTGATTTAGAATTACTCCTCAATTCATAAATATAATTATTGCAATTACTTGGGATGCCATGCTACTTAACATATAAAGTAATATGTTATATAAATTAAAATGAATTAAGTATTTTGAGAAACATGAGAAACTTCTGAAGTTTTATTTAAATATATATTTTAATATGAATTTATAGAAACATACAACCTAAATTTTCTTAAAACAGTTAACGCGAGGATTCAGGCTCAGGAAGAATGGGGGTATTTATTTCTGGTCTGCTCAGTATCCTATATTTCAGAGATCTATTTACCATTATTTTGATCATTGACTGGTTCTGGTGTGACTCAACACATTTTCCAAGGCCCCATGGCAGTCGTGTGTACATACATATCAGACCAGTCAGAGTTCTCCATTCCACAGATAACTAATAATTCCATAAATCAGTGTATGATCCAAACTGGGTTAATAAGAATCTGTGCTGGGTCTTGCACTGAAACCATTTGCCAAAATACATACTTTTATTTTTCTTGCATGCCAGTCTCCAAGGAACACATAAGTTGGTAGTTGCCTGGGAAACTTGCTGCTGTATTGGACAGCATCTATCTGAGAGTGAATCAGAATCAAAATATGGATAGAAAAATCGAGTGCTTACAACTCTTTGAATTCCTGGATCCAGCCAGGCCTGAAGATAGTGCCATCTTTTGAGTCAGTAAGTTATTTTTGTGCTGAGCCTAGATTGAGTTGTATCGTCATTTGTAACAAAAATAGCTATGACTAATAAAAGGGAGTAAGTGATTGTTTGCCTTTACCAGGGGTAGTATTTAAAATTCAATGAAAATATTCTATTACTTTTTTTTCTATGGGTGAAAGTCTTAGACATGCCACTATTTCAACAGCTTCATGTTTCATGTCAGAGATAATTTTTACATGGTTTTGAGTACAGTGAAGCTTTGATCTAATGACAAGGAAAATCTCTATCCAAATGATAATACAGGAGACGTACCCAAGAAATTATATCATAAAAGGAATGAATGCATGAACTTAGAAATCATAAACTTGGGGGAAAATAAGCACAAAGCCATTATTAGAAATTTGAAGAAATGATGTTGATTTTCCTTCACCAGGATAATCAATAATCTTCCTATATAGCCATACTATCTAAAAACATTATATGATAGAAATAATAAATTTTTAATATTTTAATCATGTGTATTAAATGCATAAAGAGAAGCATTTTTTTATTTGTATATTTAAGCAATTCCTAATAGGATATTTTTCTCCTTATATCTGACTAGTGTCTTTTTTTTTTTTTTTTTTTTTCTCAGAGTTTCACTCTTGTTTCCTGGGCTGGAGGGCAATGGCATGATCTCAGCTCACTGCAACCTCTGCCTCCTAGGTTCAAATGATTTTCCTACCCCAGCCGCCCAAGTAGCTGAGATTACAGACATGCACCACCACACTCAGATAATTTTTATATTTTTAGTAGAGATGGGGTTTCACCATGTTGGCCAGACTGGTCTCAAACTCCTTACCTCAGGTGATCTGCCCGCCTTGGCCTCCCAAAGTGCTGGGACTGCAGGATATCTGACTAACTTCTACAAGGTAGTTCACACTGAATTGTGTACAATAATTTTATGTGATGTTTAACATCATTTTAGAATATTATGAATAAAATGTTTGTAACTTTAACACCAAAATAATATTTAAGCTTAAGTAATCATTGCTTATTATGGGGACATTTGTATGAATGCTAAATAACTTTGATTTAACTTCTCAGTTAATAACCTTATTACCAATATTTATTCTAGCAAGGAAGGATAACTACTGATACAATGGTAGAGGGAGGAGACAGAGAAATTCTAGGCAGAGAGAGTGGTGGGTCTTTGGCAAAACCCCACCTTCAAGTTGAAAAGCCTGAAACCCGTGGTCCAAAGTGAGAACTTCTATTCCTGTTTTCCTGCTTGAATGTTGCTTTTTCCTAAACTAGCCATGGCCTGCCCTGCTCCACATCCTGTGCCTGTAAAGAACCCAGACTCAGCCCACAGAAAGAAGACACAGCTGGGCAAGGGAGAGAGGTAACTTTCACTTTAGAGACAGCAGCTGGAGAGAGGCAACTTGACTTCAGAAGAGAGAGGCAGAGAGACACCTTGACTTCAGGGGAGAGTGACCTTCCCTTCCCATTCCCTTTCCAACTTTCCTCTTTGCTGATAGCCACTTTCACCACTCAATAAAATTCTCTACATTCACCATCTTTCAATTCATCCACATGACCTCATTCCTTTTGGGTACCAGGCAAGAATTCAGGATGTACCAGGTTCAGGTACCCAAAGAAGGCTGTCACACTGGCTCTTTTTACTCACTGGCAGAAGCAGCCACTCCATGCAACAAGGCAAAGGGCCTTGTTAACACTTAAGCTGTTAACACTGAAGCCGTCCACAGATGGCAGAGCTAAAAGAGCAGTGTAACATGCCCTCTGGGGCTTTGGGAATTGCAGGCACCCTCACCTGGATGCTGCCAGGAGGCCCACACAGAGTTTGCTCCTGCTGCTGCCCAAAAGCAGCCAGCCAGATCCCTTACTTGCTCACTCTGGTTCCTGCACTCACTCACCTGTGTGCTCCTCCCCGCAAGGGTTTGTGTGGAGTGGGCTAAGTAAATAAGGCACCCCTGTTGGAAGTCCTGTGAAGGGGTCAAGGAAATATCCTACATCACTACACATTTGGCTTTGTCAGAAAAACCCTCCAATATTCATCATCTAAAGAGCTTTAGGAGTTTTAAGGATTTTATTTGAGTTAATTAATTGGTTGTCAATTTATGGCTTAGCTAATTTCCATTTTTAATGATTGTTTTTTGTCATTGAGAGATACCAGTTTGAGAATACAGTGCTATGAATAGTGCAAGACTGGAAATATTAATATGTAACTAACTTACTTGTAATATGGAAAATATAGTCCATGTGGTAAAGGTTATACTAGTTTTAAAAAAAAACACAAACACGCATATACACACATACACTAATCTAATAGCATCAAAGGAATGTTCAGTTTAAATGTCTTCCCAAGAGTCAACAGGCAAAGGCACTAGAATATTTGCTGAAGGGATTCAGCAAATAAATAAGTACATTCACTTTTGTACTTATTTATTACAGTTATGTTTGGTTTGTCTTTATATTTACTATCATTAATAACTTTCTAAAATAATTTTATTTTCATATCACTTAGTATGCCATTATTATATTTGATAACTGTCATTTGCAAACATTAAAAATAACTACAGGATCTATTTTTCTACTTATTTTCTAATTTACATTCATTTCATAATGCTGTAACTAGATGCATAATATCTCCATTAGAGAGGGTAAACAAGTAATATTGGATATCGAATAGGGAGTTACATTATCTAATATAACTTTGATTCAATTACCTTTGTACTTATAGGCATGAATAGCCCAATGTTCTATTGCTGTTTATAGATCAGTCCTTAAGAAATAAATTGTTCTTATCTAACTAAGACAAGAGAATGCAAACTGTAAAGATCCTTCTGTCCACTCAACTTGGTCCCTGCACCCTACATGGTAGCATTTACCTTAATGAATTCACCTCTCTTAAGAATCTAGTAAAGATAGATATAATAGACTCATCTGGAGGGCATATTTTAAAGGTATGTATATCTCAGAGTGGAACATGCATCAACTAATCTCATCCAGACCACATAAAAAACCTAAATGTGAATATGCTAATTTATAATAAAAATGCAATGCAATAAGAATGTTGGTTAGTGCTTTTTCTTCCTGAAGCTTAGTAACTTATAAAGTCAAATTATAATCCAAATAACATTTCATAAAATAAACAACAAATGGAAAATTTGTTTTTCCTTACTGAAGGCAAGTACTTCAATCACCAAAAAGGAATTTATTGGATATTAAGAAGTATCTTTTAGCTAGCTAGTCACTTTGGGAAATCTTAATAAAAGAACCCAAATGCTGGGTTCTGTGTAGCCAAAAGTCCCTTCTCCAAAACCATTCTCACTGCTTTGCTTGCTTTCTACTTATGTCCAACCTTCATGTATCTAACAGGTCCTATGGAGGTCTTCCTTAATGTGATACTAAATTGTGTCTGTTTGATAACACTGGAGTATTGTCCTCATAGCACTTGTCAAAATTGTGATGGTAAAGCGATTTAAGTGATTAGTGTCTGTTGAACTGTGAGCTTCAGAAAGTCAAGGATCTTAGCTTGTTTTACTCATTATTTTATATACAGTGCTTGACACAGTAAGCATTGGGTAAATATTTTTTGTATGTTGCAAATGACAAATAAGCCTTTGTTTCTAAGCTTGGCATGACATATACTTGATCAAATTTTGATTTATTAAGTGTAATCTGGCTTCCCTGATTTAATTCTTTTAAGATTACTGTGATTTGAGTTCTGAGTCCTCCAACACATACAGGATCTAATTGTTCACTCCCACATATTGTTAAGTTTATTGTATGTAAATTTCCCAGTTAACTCTCAGGACAATCATATATTTTGAATTTCTAGGGTAGTCACTTCTGTCATTCCAATGTACCTTCTTCTGAAGCACTAACATTCCAGAACAGAAAATATTTATTTGAATGTGTATACTTACAGCAGTTTTTTATTGTTTAAATTCAATGACTTCCAACATATGTTTTATTCAATTAATTATGTATGCCACAGCATGTAGTTCATCTATATAAGAAGTTATACATAAAGGAACATGTATGTATTTATGGGCAAATAAGACTCTATTTGCTGATCTGAAGGTCTAAAATAACAAGCCCATCATGTACCTGATTCAATTACTGACTTCTCCATAATGAATGAATATAAAATAAAGAGTGATAGATATTTACACAGTACTACAAAATTTCCTTTTAATGTGATTTGTCTATACAATGCAAAAAATGTCTTAATGATATGATAACACTTAACTGGAGATAGATATGGGAAACAAAAAGCATTGATTAGTCCATAGACAACTAGATAAATACTGTTAACTGTCAAGAGCTGTGAAGGGTCTAAGATTTTAACCTACTCACAAAAAAACAATTTAGACTACCATCATTTCCTGAATGTTGGTAGAAGACACAGACTCCTTGTTATACACCAAGGATAGTTGATTATTCAGAGCAATTGTAGTAGCCAAAATATCATAATTTTGGTAGACAAGTAAATAGAAGGTGAGACAATGGAGATACAAATTAAATTGTAGAACATGCTTTGAATATTTTTCTATGAAGAGGAATAGAAAATATCCCTGAAAGGAGGAGTTGTGGCATCAAGTAGTAGAAACGTATTTTTGTTTTGGTTTGGTTTTTAGAAAATAGAGTTATAATTATTCTGGTGGGAGGCACTAGATCAGCTAATACTTATAATCCAGTGGATCAAGAAAATTTGATGATTAGAACAAAGTGATGAATAATGAAGAAAATTCTGAGTAAAGTCAAAAGAATATTCAGAAGCAAAGACAAGAGAAGATTTTGATGAGATTAAGAGGATAAGATAATAGACATATGAAGGATACAAATTTTTATTGGTTTATAGACAGACTGGTGGATGAAATAGTTTTTGTTCTCTGTTAGATTGCATTTTCTCAAAGAAATACGAAGTGAAATCATTATCTCAGAGTCAAGGGTGCTTGGAAAAGGAGGTGGTGAGAACTTGGAAGATAAAGGAAAATATACTAATGGAAATACAGTAGAAGAGGTTGGATTATTTGAGGTCAGGAGTTTGAGACCAGCCTAACCAACACAGTGAAACCCCTTCTCTACTAAAAAAAAAAAAAAAAAATAGTGGGGCATCATGGCTCGTGCCTGTAGTCCCAGCTACTTGGGTGGCTGAGGCACAAGAATCACTTGAACCCAGAAGGGAGAGGTTGCAGTGAGCTGAGATCGCGCCACTGCACTTCAGCCTGAGTGACAGAGGGAGACTCCATTTTAAAAAGAAAAAAAAAAAAGAAAAGAAAAATAGACTTCCTTGACAGTGTGCTTTGTTTAGCTGTGTTTGTAATTGTGAATTAATAGTGAATGATCACTATGCTTGTGATATTTTCTCCCAGCTACAACCAACAGCTTGATGGCACATGCAGAGATGGAATAGCCTGTGTTCAAGGATGATGGAGGTTAAGCGGGCAAAAGAATCATGAATGTTATCAATGAAGTCAATACAATTAATAATAGGTAAATAAATCCAAACTGAATGAAGATGGAAGTACACTCAAGAAGGTCTTGATGAATAAAAAATATTGATACAGCAGAACAGATCAATTGAACCAATAAGAAATGGTGGTAGGAAAGTGAAGTGTTTAAAATAAAGCTTTTGAAGGTGGTGTATATCTTGCCGCTATCTAGATTTGAGAGATGCAGGCAAAGCGTTATCCTTTACAGAGAATGAAATTTTAGTTAACATCAGGAGGTGCACAGAAGAAAATCATGGATTATACATGCATTTTTAATGCCATATATCATCTGATTCAGAGCTACTACCAAGAGCAATGCATTGCAGTCTGGGCCTTCACTAATGGGATGAAAGATCAAAGATAAAATCAGATTAAGGCATGTCCAAGATAGTAAGCAAATTAGAGTTCAGGCAATTATTCATAAACTGAGATGCTTGGTTCTACAAATGATAACTATTTCCCAGAATGAACAATGGAAAATAATAGGATTTGTACTGATTGCATCATCGAACAAAGTGAGCTATTAGTTCAAAATGGTGTTATGGGTTCTTGCAATCAGTAGTCTGTCTTATAGCTAGGAATCATATACCACTGCTCAATAGGAATATGACAGCAGGAGTATTCCCCCTAGATCCTGAGGCAATATGGTTAAAACTATAAAATTAGAAGCAAAATAGTCATAACTTCAAATACTAGCTACATAACTTAACAGCTAAGAGAATTACATAATTTCAAGCCAAAGGTTTTTCAGTCAGGAAAAAAACCTTGGAAGGGTGATGTGAAACTTGAAGAGTAAATGAAATGAAGTGTAGAAAAATACCCAAGAAGTGTCTGAATGTTATTTTCCTTTATTTCCGTTCTCCTATGGGAGCTGTGCCTTCTCCACCCCTCTTCCCCACTTCACTACCATATTAATTGCGCACATTTGTGTGCAAACTGCAGCACCAAGTAAGTAACAATAATTTTAATAATAATTAACAGGAGCATTCACTGTTTTTTGATAACCTAGCTCATAGTAAGCATCAATATTTATTTACTAAATTTAGAAATGCATAACTGTGGACATGTTAAATTTTTATATTCAATAATGGCAACTTTTATAATGATAGTTACTAATATAATTTTTATTATTAAGAAATGTGTCAAACACATTTAACAATAAATAAGATAGACAACTATTGATACTTTAGTTTCTTCTGATTTATTTTTTTCTTAAGAAAACTTTACAAGGTAAAATTATTAGAAATTCAAGATAGAATTATCCACTTGTCAAAGGAGTCAGCTTGCCCTAGAAACAAGGTTGCTGAAGTAAGAAAGCCAAATACTTAATTAAATATTTTAGCCCATATTTTAAATGCCAAAGCTACTACAATTTCTGTTGTGTGCCACAAGTGTTTGGGTAATACTATTTTTCTGTTTTGTGAATTCTCATCTCCCTTGATTGTCTACTGAACTCCCACAAAGAGCATGACACTATACCTGACATTGAATTTAATCATTTCTTCAAGCTGATGAATCAGCACTGTTGGATGAAAGGGTAACCTAAAACAGCAGTATTCCACAAAAAATAAATAAATACATTGCTTTCAGCCATGCTCATTCATGCTCCTTTTCAATGTTTTTGTCTTTAAGGAGCAGGCAGTCAGGCACTGTCTTTGCTCTGCCTATTTCACAAAATGCTACCTTAGCACTGCTGATACATTCTTGCTATTTCCATTTTCTTCTGCTGCTGCTGCTGCTGTTACTTAGAGATAATAAATGGATTAATTTTCTACAAAGAAGAGAGCTGATTCTAGCTTTCTGTTGTTTCAAAGGAAAAAATAATAATTCTATAATATTTTATCAGGTACTTTATTTATAACAGAATTTTCATCTAATGTTTTTTCCACTCTGAGGTCATATTATTTCTCATAATCACTTAATTCCTTTGTTTCTCTGTTACTTTTTTTTACCCCATAAAGCACACCTTTTTGGAATTAAGTCCTGCTACATCCTTTCTGGAAATTCAAATGAGAAATTGCTTTAAAGGATAGATCACAAAATGTTGGGACATGTCTTCATTTTAACGGTTTGCACAAATTTGATCATCCCTTCCTCTGCTAGATACTTGACATATACCTGAATTCAGATTAGTCAAGTTTTAAAAAGCAAACTTCTGATATAATTTCTGACCATTTCTTGCTAATGTAAACTGAAAGTATTCTATTCAAATTATAATAAGAGATAATAAACTCAGGGTGCTAGAACTAATGTGCTCATTGCTTGATGTAACTTACTGACCTGCTCCGAAGGAGCATATCCTCATTTACGGCACTAACATAAGGAAAATGTTACGTCTTGCCTGTTCTCTAATGCAAGATAGATAAGGGAAAAGACAACCTACTGTAAAATAGATTATTTGGAAATATCCATATCAGAGACAATCTTGTGCAAATGGTGACTATATTAACAAATAGCTTTACTATCAATCATAATGTAATTTTCATCTAGGGCTAAAGTTTTTAACTATGCAAAGGTGGGTTTTCTTCATTTGGAACCTTTGACAAAAAGGCATGATGACTAATTTAATATATTTAACTGAGTTTAATAAACAATTTTGGGGGTTTTGTTTTGTTTCTTTTCCTCTTAACATAGTAGTTCTCCTTTGGTCTTTGTTTCATGATTAAACTGCATTTTCTTTCACTTGGTAAGAAACTAGGATCTTGTATCATTGGTTATTAGAAAAAATATCTATAATGAAATATTTGATAGGCAATATGGCAGGAAGAGAATTAGCACCCTTGAGAATCTGGAGCAATTTCAGGATTATAAGCCAAAAAAATGAAGATAAAGTCTCCCCAAAATACAAATTTTCTTACTATATTTTTTCCTGATAATTATGTAATATGAGTTGTGGAAAGACTGAAATAAGAGGAGTTGATTAAAGAAAATAGAATAAAATATTTAAAATCTATAAAAATTTATGCATCTTCTCAAATATTGTCCTGTCTGAGGCAAACTTTGAAGGAGTCACAATCTGCTTCCCTGATAACTGTCAGAATCAGGAATTAAATAAAAATTTTCAAGGTTGTATGAGCGGGGTTACTTTTTCTTCTCAGATTTGTCCCTTGGATCCTAAATTGCCAAAATTACAATGTCAAGAGTCTTGGTAACATCTATACTCTAATTGAGAAATTTAGGAATTAACTTTGCTTCAGATAGGTTGGATCATAAGACCTGTCCTAATCTCTGTCTGAATTTTAAATTCCTTTCTAAAATTTTGTGTTTGTCTTTCTTTGCATGGGAAGACTCATTCAATTACCTCTTTGTTGATTTAAGTCAAAATTCTAATGCACAGCTCATGTTCCCAGTATTCTGTTTCTGCTACCATCACTTTCAACTTTGAACAATTTCTGACATACATTTCCTTTGGCTACATTCACTGTAGGGCTTTTTAATTAGAGGTCTTTTTGTTTCTATTCTCAGACACATACTTTCTCTTTAACCAGCTGCTCCTCAGAGCTATCAGAACCCCTTGACTTGTCTTTGAACTAAATGTATAAAAACTTTAATATTGTATCTTTAGGGTACATTGCTTTATCTATAAACAATAATTACCATGAAAGCCAATTTTGTTTCAAGGCCAGTTTTGCTTCAGTCTGATAATTTTTATGGTTCACTGATACTTCCAGTTGTTTTTGAGACTTGGGCTCAGTGACTTGTGTTCTTTATGCCTACTCTGATGCGACTAAAAGAATGTTGAAGTTGAAATTGTAAATGAGACACACATTTGTGGTAACTCAGAGCATACAATTCCCTTGGGGAACTGAAGAGAACAGCCCCCTTTATTCTAGTAGTCTTTGCCATTTTAGAACAATTCCTATTCCTTTTCTCACTACCATCCTACAGAATAAAAATCTCAGCATTTAATATGCAAAAGGTACCTGTTGCACTCAAATTTTTGATGGCTCAGCAGAAAAATATTCTTCTAAAGTTCATTAATGCCTACTTTCTCACTATATTTGTGCTTTACACCATAGGTGCTACAACATTCTAAATGATTTTCAGAAATAAGGCATTTTCTTTCTTTTATCTTCTAATGACCTTTCTCCTTGTCTTTAATCATAGCTCATGGCACAGATCTGTAAAAGCAATTATGAGACAACACGTTTGGCAGCCTTGTCATTATCTATGAATTATGAAAGGTCAGACTCTCTCAGTACTTTCCATGGAAATCTCCAAAGAAAAGCCAGGTGTTTCACGGATAGGCACCGGGGATTCGCATGGAGGAACTCTGTCCTTTGTGAGGAAAAAAGACAGTCTTCATGAAACAGTGAAGTTCTTCCCCTCCTTCTAATGAAGGAGCTCTGCTGCTTTCAGGTGACGAGATAAAAATGCCCATGAAAGTACATATTAAAAAGAATGAACAATTGGACATTAGTGACTTTTTAAAGCAAGGCTCTTCTAAGAAAGTAAAATAACTGAACTCATAGGATTCAGAGTTGTTTACACAAATGTTGTGACTCTAGCCCTCTCTCTCCCTTCTAATCTCCACAAGGGAAAAGAGAATGGCAGGTATTCATGGTGATTAATTACACACACATGCCTCCCCAGAGTCATATCATGGTGATAGATGGCTGCATAGTGCTGAAGTCCTCTAATTAGGGCTGACTGAGTATGGTAGATTAAAATTCTAAACATTAGGCTTTGAGGAGAAACTCCAGCCACCATTCAATTTTCATTAGTTTAGAGTCACATCATATACTGAAGCTCATCTGAGAATATTCATGGATTCTCTGAGAAATTTAGTTACATCCCAGGAATACTCAAATTTGACAATGATTTTAAATCCTTAAGCAGACTAATTGTTTCGGTGGCACCTTCTGCCTAGAGGGATTGTCTTCATAACATTAACTAAGTTAATAAAGAGAAAAGAAATAGAATGTTTTCTAAATGATTGCATTTACTTTGTTTGTTCCTTAGTTTTAAAGCTTCAACCTAGTTTTGCCTAAGTAACAAGTTCACACCTTGCTTGGATTTTTCTTACTCTATTTTTTAAAGCAATATTTCCATTTCTTAAACATGTTGGCCCTAAATGCATTATTTGGTGAAGAAAAATAATCCATGTAAATTTGCGTTTTGTCTGCTTTTAGTTTCCAAAAAAATTTTTAAAGGGAACTTTTTATTTTAGTACATAATGTATATAAATGAAATGATACCATTACCACACTTAGTTAAACAAAATCAAAGGAAGAAAAACAATGTGGTCAGTCCACTTAGAGTGTTTGTAAGTAACTTACAAATTTAGTGCAATAAATAGATTTGGTAAATTTTTAAAAAATATATAGCTACTGGGCCTCAAAACTGATTTGTTATTTTGACGACGTTATGGCAGGTATGCTGTTCCTGGTGTCAGTTTCAGTGCTTGCCTGTTTTTCCTCAGCCTGAATTCCAAGAGGACAAGACTACTTAAATAAGTGCACTAAGAGTGACTGGAAGGGCTTGGGTGGAGAGAAAGTACCAAGAGAGTTCTTGATCTATAATCTGCTTCCTCCTCTAAAAATTCCCTCTGGCGGAGCTCTTCCTTGACACTACTATGTCTCCGAAATGCAGATAGAGCCTCAAGCGAGGATTCTTATTACTGAACTAATTCCAGATTTGAAGACTATCACTTGCCTGTCAGCTGAAAGTTTAATGAAAAACTTCATAGGCAAAATGACAATCTGAAAGTGGGAAAATGGAAATCAAGCAGCGAGCATGTAGCAAAATAAAATAAACAGCTTTCCCATTTGGTTCTAGCTGTTCACTTTGCATTTGGCGGCATCTGTCATTGATGGCATTTTTGTATTGGTTTCCAGCACTATACTCTTGGATAACAGTGGTGTATAATGCGAGTCTTCTCTTGCATATCTTGTGCATTGTCTGTGATTCTGTGATTGAGACAGAGCAGAAATGGGAATTTATATATGCTTATTTTCTCATGCTGATGACTTTAGGTTAATAGAGAAGGTTTCAAGTACTGATCATGTTCCTACTTACATCCTATATTTACCATTTCAAGGCTATTTATGCCATCTCTGATCTCAGGATGGTGTTGGGAAACAGATCTGAGCATCAAACGAGAGAGGTTTTGTGCATAGTTAAAAAGAAGCTATGTCACCTTATATCTTCACGTTCGTCATTTAAATTTTGTTGAGTTCTTTGATTCCTCTTTCTACTTCTTCCAGTTCTTACCATAGCCAGAAAGCCCTGCAAATCTCTTGATTGAAATATTCCTATTTCTTGCTGCCAGGTTATTCTTGAGGCTTTTCAGTTACTGTTTATCTAAAAGTCTAAAACCTATTCAGAAACTTTTTTTTTTTTTGAGACGCAGTCTCGCTCTGTTGCCAGGCTGGAGTGCAGTGGCGTGATCTGCTATTTCATTACTATCGATCACATAAGGCTAGATTTATCAAAAAAAAAAAAAAAAAAAAAAAAAAGACCAAGTATATCAGTGGCTTAAATAATATCTGCTTTTATTTTTCTCACATGTAAAAGTCTTGGGGTAAACTACCCAGTCGATTTCATGTTAATTTTTCTCCATGAAATCTCTGGGAATTCAGGTTATTCTATCTCGTTGTTTTTATCTTGTTTTAGGAGTAGTTTCTATCCTAAAGGCTGTCTAATATTACAGAATTGTTGTTTCAACTCCAGAAAGCATACTCAGATTCAAGGATGCAAAGGACATACATACTGACTTTTTTTTTTTTTTTGAGGAAGATTTCCATCTGTTCATATCTCTTTAGTCAGATCTTATGATATACATAATTGAAAAGTGAGTTGGGAAATGCTGGCTCCAACTAAACTTAGGCTATTACTACTCTATAAAGGGGAAAATGGATATTGAAATAATAATCTCTATCATTTTTTTCTAGAAATTCAGTTTTTTTAAATGTAAGAAATTTGCAAACAGCAGATAAATGCTTTGACTTCTTGATATTATTTTTAATTTGTCCTATATAAAAGGCAAGTCAACCACTTACACTTTGAAAATCTTGACAATTAAATGGGGATAATAACATAATTCTCACAAGATATGCTGAAGATTGATCATATATAAAAGAAATAGGATAAGGCCTATACAAAATATCCGTTCTATAAATGGTGTCCTCCCTCCCTGTCTTGTAACGTCTTTCCTTCTAAGTTAGTTTGTAGTTTACAGAAACTTTATTAATTATATAAAAGTAACCAGCACCATGCAACAGAAAACCCATATGACCTAAAATGCAAGCTATGAATATGAATGCATTTAATTTCACATTTTCTGTAGGCAAATATTTTAAAAATGTTAAAAGATGGATGAAATTAATTTAATGTCATATTTTATTTATTTTATGTAAAGTATTATAATTTCAACATAAAATCAATTTAAAAATCTTGAGATATTTTTCATTTTTCTTTTTTTTTTTTTAATTGCATTTTAGGTTTTGTGGTACATGTGAAAATCATGCAAGGTTGTTGCATAGGTGCATACGTGGCAGTGTGATTTGCTGCCTTCCTCCCCTTCACCTATATCTGGCATTTCTCCCCATGCTATCCCTCCCCAACTCCCCACCCCCCCTCTGTCCCCCCCACTCTCCCCCAACAGACCCCAGTGTATAGTGCTCCCCTCCCTGTGTCCATGTGTTCTCATTGTTCAACACCCACCTATGAGTGAGAACATGTGATGTTTGACTTTGTGTTCTTGTGTCAGTTTGCTGAGAATGATGGTTTCCAGGTTCATCCATGTCCCTACAAAGGACGCGAACTCATCATTTTTGATGGCTGCATAATATTTCATGGTGTATATGTGCAACATTTTTCCTGTCCAGTCTATCATCGATGGGCATTTGGGTTGGTTCCAGGTCTTTGCTATTGTAAACTGCACTGCAATGAACATTCGTGTGCATGTGTCCTTATAGTAGAACGATTTATAATCCTTTGGATATATACCCAGTAATGGGATTGCTGGGTCAAATGGAATTTCTATTTCTAGGTCCTTGAGGAATCGCCACACTGTTTTCCACAATGGTTGAACTAATTTACACTCCCACCAACAGTGTAAAACTGTTCCTATTTCTCCATATCCTCTCCAGCATCTGTTGATTTTTTAATGATCGCCATTCTAACTGGCGTGAGATGGTATCTCAATGTAGTTTTGATTTGCATTTCCCTAATGACCAGTGATGATGAGCATTTTTTCATATGCTTGTTGGCCTCATGTATGTCTTCTTTTGTAAAGTACCTGTTCATAACCTTTGCCCATTTTTGAATGGGCTTGTTTTTTTTTTCTTGTAAATCTGTTTTAGCTTGTTGTAAATTCTGGATATCAGCCCTTTGTCAGATGGGTAGGCTGCAAAAATTTTTTCCCATTCTGTTGGTTGCCGATTCACTCTACTGACTGTTTCTTTCGCCATGCAGAAGCTGTGGAGTTTGATTAGGTCCCATTTGTCTATTTTGGCTTTTGTTGCCAATGCTTTTGGTGTTTTGGTCATAAAGTCCTTGCCTACGCCTATGTCCTGAATGGTTTTGCCTAGGTTTTCTTCTAGGGTTTTTATGGTGTTAGGTCTTATGTTTAAGTCTTTAATCCATCTGGAGTCAATTTTAGTGTAAGGTGTCAGGAAGGGGTCGAGTTTCTGCTTTCTGCATATGGCTAGCCAGTTTTCCCAACACCACTTATTGAACAGGGATTCCTTTCCCCATTTCTTATTTTTGTCAGGTTCGTCAAAGATCGGGTGGTTGTAGATATGTTGTGTTGCCTCCGACGCCTCTGTTCTGTTCCATTGGTCTATATCTCTGTTTTGGTACCAGTACCATGCTGTTTTGATTACTGTAGCCTTGTAGTATAGTTTGATATCTGGTAGTGTGATGCCTCCCGCTTTGTTCTTTTTGCTTAGAATTGACTTGCTATGCGGGCTCTCTTTTGGTTCCATATGAAGATTAAGGTGGTTTTTTCCAGTTCTGTGAAGAAGGTCATTGGTAGCTTGATGGGGATAGCATTGAATCTGTAAATTACTTTGGGCAGTATGGCCATTTTCACGATATTGATTCTTCCTAACCATGAACATGGAATGTTTCTCCATCTGTTTGTGTCCTCTCTTATTTCGTTGAGCAGTGGTTTGTAGTTCTCCTTGAAGAGGTCCTTTACGTTCCTTGTTAGTTGTATTCCTAGGTATTTTATTCTCTTTGTAGCAATTGTGAATGGCAGTTCGTTCTTGATTTGGCTCTCTTTAAGTCTGTTATTGGTGTATAGAAATGCTTGTGATTTTTGCACACTGATTTTGTATCTTGAGACTTTGCTGAAGTTGCTTATCAGTTTCAGGAGATTTTGGGCTGAGATGATGGGGTCTTCTAGATATACAATCATGTCGTCTGCAAATAGAGACAATTTGACTTCCTCCTTTCCTAATTGAATACCCTTTATTTCCCTTTCTTGCCTGATTGCTCTGGCTAGAACTTCCAGTACTATATTGAATAGGAGTAGTGAGAGAGGGCATCCTTGTCTAGTGCCAGATTTCAAAGGGAATGCTTCCAGTTTTTGCCCATTCAGTATGATATTGGCTGCTGGTTTGTCTTAAATAGCTTTTATTATTTTGAGATACGTTTCGTCGATACCTAGTTTATTGAGAGTTTTTAGCATAAAGGGCTGTTGAATTTTGTCAAAGGCCTTCTCTGCATCGATTGAGATAATCATGTGGTTTTTGTCTTTGGTTCTGTTTATGTGGTGAATTACATTTATAGACTTGCGTATATTGAACTATCCTTGCATCCCCGGGATGAAGCCTACTTGATCATGGTGGATAAGCTTTTTGATGTGCTGTTGCAATCAGCTTGCCAGTATTTTATTGAAGACTTTTGCATCTACGTTCATCATAGATATTGGCCTGTAGTTTTCTTTTCTTGTTGAGTCTCTGCCGGGTTTTGGTATTAGGATGATGTTGGTCTCATAAAATGATTTGGGAAGGATTCCCTCTTTTTGGATTATTTCGAACAGTTTCAGTAGGAATGGTACCAGTTCCTCTTCGTATGTCTGGTAGAATTCGGCTGTGAACCCATCTGGACCTGGGCTTTTTTTGGGTGGTAGGCTCTTAATTGCTGCCTCGGCTTCAGCCCTTGTTATTGGTCTATTCAGGGTTTCGACTTCTTCCTGGTTTAGGCTTGGAAGGAGGCAACTGTCCAGGAATTTATCCATTTCTTCCCGGTTTCTAGTTTATGTGCATAGAGTTGCTTGTAATAATCTCTGATGATGGTTTGAATTCCTGTGGCATCTGTGGTGATATCCCCTTTATCATTTTTTATTGCATCTATTTGGTTATTCTCTCTTTTCTTTTTTATTAGTCTGGCTAGTGGTCTGTCTATTTTGTTGATCTTTTCAAAAAACCAGCTCCTGGATTTATTGAGTTTTTGTAGGGTTTTTCGTGTCTCTATCTCCTTCAATTCTGCTTTGATCTTAGTTATTTCTTGTCTTCTGCTAGGTTTTGAGTTTTTTTGATCTTGCTCCTCTAGCTCTTTCAATTTTGACGATAGGGTGTCAATTTTAGATCTCTCCTTTCTTCTCATGTGGGCACTTATTGCTATATATTTTCCTCTAGAGACTGCTTTAAATGTGTCCCAGAGATTCTGGTATGTGGTGTCTTCATTCTCGTTGGTTTCGAAGAACATCTTTATTTCTGCCTTCATTTCAGTGTTTATCCAGTCTACATTCAGGAGAAAGTTGTTCATTTTCCATGAAGCTGTGCGGTTCTGGGTTGGTTTCTGAATTCTGAGTTCTAACTTGACTACACTGTGGTCTGAGAGACTGTTACAGTTTCTGTTCTTTTGCATTTGCTGAGGAGTGATTTACTTCCAATTATGTGGTCAATTTTAGAGTAGGTGTGATGTGGTGCTGAGAAGAATGTATATTCTGTGGATTTGGGGTGGAGAGTTCTGTAAATGTCTATTAGGTTTGCTTGTTCCAGGTCTGAGTTCAAGTCCTGGATATCCTTGTTAATTTTCTGTCTCGTTGATCTGTCTAATATTGACAATGGGGTGTTGAAGTCTCCCACTTTCATTGTGTGGGAGTCTAGGTCTCTTTGTAATTCTTTAAGAACTTGCCTTATGTATCTGGGTGCTCCTGTATTAGGTGCATATATATTTAGGATAGTTAGCTCTTCTTGTTGCATTGATCCTTTTACCATTATGTAATGTCCTTCTTTGTCTCTTTTGATCTTTGTTGCTTTAAAGTCTATTTTATCAGAGATGAGAATTGCAACTCCTGCTTTTTTTTGCTCTCCGTTTGCTTGGTAAATCTTCCTCCATCCCTTTATTTTGAGCCTTTGTGTATCCTTGCATGTGAGATGGGTTTCCTGGATACAGCACACTGTTGGGTTTTGGCTTTTTATCCAATTTGCCAGTCTGTGTCTTTTGATTGGGGCATTTAGTCCGTTTACAGTTAGGGTTAATATTGTTATGTGTGAATTTGATCCTGTCATTTTGATGCTAGCTGGCTGTTTTGCCCATTGGTTGATGCAGATTCTTCATTGTGTTGATGCTCTTTACCATTTCGTGTGTTTTTGGAGTGGCTGGTTCTGGTTGTTCTTTTCTATGTGTAGTGCCTCCTTCAGGAGCTCTTGTAAAGCTGGTCTGGTGGTGATGAAATCTCTGAGTACTTGCTTGTTCAGAAAGGATTTTATTTTTCCTTCACTTATGAAGCTTAGTTTGGCTGGATATGAAATTCTGGGTTGAAAGTTCTTTTCTTTAAGGATGTTGAATATCGGCCCCCACTCTCTTCTGGCCTGTAGGGTTTCTGCTGAGAGATCTGCTGTGAGTCTGATGGGCTTCGCTTTGTGGGTAACCTGACCTTTCTCTCTGGCTGCCCTTAGTATTTTCTCCTTCATTTCAACCCTGGTGAATCTGATGATTATGTGTCTTGGGGTTGCTCTTCTAGAGGAATATCTTTCTGGTGTTCTCTGTATTTCCTGGACTTGAATATTGGCCTGCCTTGCTAGGTTGGGGAAGTTTTCCTGGATAATATCCTGAAGAGTATTTTCCAGCTTGGATGCATTCTCTTCGTCACATTCAGGTACCCCTATCAAACGTAGATTAGGTCTTTTCACATAGTCCCATATTTCTTGTTGGCTTTGTTCATTCCTTTTTACCCTGTTTCTCTAATCTTGCCTTCTCGTTTTATTTCATTGAGTTGATCTTCTACCTCTGATATCCTTTCTTCTGCTTGGTCAATTCGGCTGTTGAAACTTGTGCATGCTTCACGAAGTTCTCGTGTTGTGTTTTTCAGCTACATCAATTCACTCATTTTCCTCTCTAAGTTGTCCATTCTCGTTAGCACTTCATTAAGTCTTTTTTCAAGGTTCTTAGTTTCTTTGCATTGGGTTAGAACATGTTCTTTTAGCTCACAAAAGTTTCTTATTATCCATTTTCTGAAAGCCGATTCTGTCATTTCATCACACTCATTCTCCATCCAGTCTTGTTCCCTTGCTGGTGGGGAGTTGTGCTCCCTTGCAGGAGGAGAAGTGTTCTGATTTTGGGTGTTTTCTTCCTTTTTGCGCTGGTTTCTTCCCATCTTTGTGGATTTATCTGCCTATCGACTTTGTAGTTGCTGTCTTTCTGATTTTGGTAATTTTAAGTCTGCAGCAGTAGAACTCATAAACCCCCTTTTTCTTCCCTCCTGGTGTTCTGTCCCAGGGAGTTAGGGCTTTATGATTTTCCGCTGTCTTGCTGTTGCTTTCCCTGCCCACAAGGTAGCAGCCTAGTCGCAGTCAGCCTGCAGAGGCTTCGCTGAGCTGCTGTGGGCTCCCCCCAGCTTCCTTGTGAACTTCCCTGCAGTCCTGTTTATATGGGTGTAGTTAGAACTGCTTCCACTATGTTGACCCGCCCCTGTAGTGACAGAGCCTCTGTAGTGGCGGGTTGCCTTGGTTATGGCAAATTGCCCTGGGAATTGCAGAGTGTGTCCTAATGGAGGAAACCCCTCCCCCACAGAGCTTGACCGACCCGGGTTCAGTTGTGTTTCCTGTGGCGCTTTCTTTGCCCAGGAATCTCCTGGCTTGACTCCCTGTTTCAGCTCCCCTTGCTGGCTTACAGGGGACTCGGTCTCACTCACTCTGCAGGAGGAGCCACTGCCCCTGCCTCAGGGCGCAGGCCGAGCGGCTGCGCCAGTCAAACCAGCGGCGCTGGCGACCCGTGGGACTCTTCTGCCTGTGAATCTTCTGGTCTGTGGGCAGTAAAAATCCGCTGCCCTGCGAGCCGTTGCGTCAGCTGAAGCGGCGGCTCTGAGATTCGTGGCACGTTTTTGCCCAGGGAATCTCCTGGCTTGACTCCCTGTTTCAGCTCCCCTTGCTGGCTTACAGGGGACTCGGTCACACTCACTCTGCAGAAGGAGCCGCTGCTCCCTGCCTCAGGGTGCAGGTCTAGCGGCCGCGCCGCTCAAGCCAGCAGCACTGGCGACCTGTGGTGCTCTTCTACCTGTGAATCTCGTGGTCTGTGGGCAGTAAAAATCCGTCTGGAAATGCGGCGTCCACTCACCCTCTGTGTTTTCTCTTGGAGCTGAAATCCCGAGTTCCTCCTAATCGGCCATCTTGGATCTCTCTCCAATCGGCCATCTTGGATCTCTCTCCTTATTTTTCTTTTCCATACTAAATGTTACATATTGTGGTGCATTTTACACCTACTACCCATCTCAATTTGGACAATACACATTTTGAGTGTTTTTGTTTTTTGTCACTCTGTCTCCCAGACTGGAGTGCAGTGGCGCAATCAATACCTCACTGCAGCCTCGAACTCCTGGACTAAAGCAATCCTCTCAATCCTCCTACCTCAGCTTCCCAAAGCACTGGAATTACAGGCATGAGCCACTGTACTTGTTCCATAAGTTGTTAATTAATATTAGAAATGAATACATAAGATTGGTCATGGAATCAATGGTACTGAATATAGTTCGACTGTAGCACTGAGCAAGAAGAGTCAAATCTACACTTCATTTTGCTACTGCCATCAAAATCCTTATCTTTGAATCATTGTTCCTTACAAATGAAAAAGGATGAATAGATTTAAAGCAATTAAAATGCAGACAACTTACTAATGAATCTCTGTGACAGTAATTATATAAAACTGATAAACTTTATACATGTACTTTTATCAATCAACTTAATACTTTTATTGTAAAAGTAATTGATTTTATGTTTAAAATTTATCTGAAAATTAGAATGAGATTATTTTAAAGAAAAAGTATTCCTTCTGATATGAAATCCCTCATTTAGTGTATGAACATAGGCTCAAGGAAAGTGAATTAATTTACCTCTGGAAAACTAGTTTGTGCAGAATTACTATAACTAAGTCCTAGAACAAAATCTAAAAATTCATGTAAATGGTAAAGATTATTTCAACAAATGTATAAAACACAGATTTCATTCCAAGTTGCAATTGTGCCCCAGGACATTTGCCACACTTCGGCTTATTTCATGCCCAAGCCTCTGGCACTCACTTGAACTGATAATTTCATTTCCTCAAAACATTCACAAGAGCCATTTGTGTTCACAGTGAAGGCAGAGGCAACCCTTTTATTACATAGGCATTTACAAGTCTCCATATTGTCTTAAAACAGCAGAAATGTGTTCCTGCACAGTTCTGGAAGCCAGAAGTCTGAAATGAAGTTATCAACAGGGTTGGTTCCTTGTAGAAACTCTTGGGAAGAATTCATTCTATGACTCTCCTGGCTTCTGTTGGCTAACGGCAATTCTTGGTGACAGGATTACTGGCTTGTATCAGCATTTCTCCAGTCTCTGCCTCCATCTTCACATTGCCTTCTCCTCTAGGTGACCATGTCTTTTCTTCTGTCTGTCTCAATTCTTCCTTAGTCTTTCTCGTATAAGGATATTTGTCACTGGATTTAGGGGCCACCTAATAATCCAAGAGCATTTCTTACTCTCAAGATAACAGTCACAGCTTCCTGTGATAGGATATAGACTTCTCTTTTTGGAAACAATAATTCAATCTACTAAGGAGGGGTGTTTAAAAACCAAAAAGGCAAAATTGATTAACCAAAAATTAGGATAATGTGACTACTAAGCAATAAGATTACTTTTCTTATATGGTTTAGTTAATTTAGAATCACGAAAGAGTGGTTGTGTAAATATTTTCAGAAAAAAAGGAATTTTGGTAAAAAAGTTCTCTTCTAGATACGTTAAAAGTGAATTTTGTGTGTATGTACTGTTTCTCAAGAGAAGGATGAAAGAAGAACATTTAATAAACAGAAAACAAAAGCAAAGAGTTGTATTCTATAATAATAAAATATATTCAACTATAGACTAAGGGAGAATGGCTTTTTTTCTTCATTCATTAATACCGGTTTAAAACCGGTATTAAACTTTGGCAGTTTTTGTCTTTGACATTGATTACCATTTAAGGAAGATGACTGACTTTTTATATTGTGAAGAATAATAGTTTAAAAACAATATAGAAAATTCTGTGACAATTTTTGTAAAGGTTGGCTTCTACATTTCATATCATAGGCATATTTGCTCTCATAATATTTTATTACTTGCTATACTAAGATTATTTTTTAATGAGGAAAATTTTCCTTTTTCAATTTATTTTTATCAAACTAATACATGAACATGTGTTTTTTTACAATTTTTTTTGAGGCAGGGTCTCTGCCCCCCAGGCTGGAGAGCAGTGGTGCAACAGGGCTCACTGCAACCTTGGACTCCTGGGTTCAAGAGATTCTCATCCCTCAGCCTCTCAAGTAGTTGGGATTACAGGCGTACACCACCATACCCAGCTAATTTTTTTGTATTTTTTGGTAGAGATGGAGTTCACTGTGTTGCCCAGGCTGGTCTTAAACTACTGACCTCAGTGATCTGCTTGCTCTGGCCTCCCAAAGTTCTAGGATTACAGGCATGAGCCACTGCACCCAGCCCATAAAAACATCATTTTAAAAGTCAAATGGCTATCAATTTACAATGCAGATTGGAAATATGCTTTTATTTCTCCCCTAGAAGTCACACTAAAAAGAGAATAGAACAAAAAAAGCCTAAGTATGACAGAACAAAAAGAAGAAAGAAAAGTCAACATCAGATAAAGGAGACTAGATATAAGAGCAAAATTGGGGAAAATTGAAAGTGTATGAAAGAATAATAACTGACTTAGGATGCTGGGAGAGTTGCATCTTAAGCTTGTAGTGTGAGGAATCAATTAGATGCAAGTTAATTCAAGCTAAAGAACCCCTAATTTCTCAGGAATTAAAGGTAAGAAGTTGAAAATGAGCTTTGGTTAAAAATTCTCATAAAGGGAAACTGGACTCACAGGTACCCCTACTTCCCCCACTTATCCTATTTCAAAGACTATACCTCTCCAACCTGGGAAACTACTGGATACTTAAAACAAAATTCTGTATCAACAGACGCTTAGAAGACTGGAGAGGCTGTGTATTGCAAACAGAGGTACCTGTGAAAATCTACCTGACTTTTTTTCTACTCTCTTTCAAGAATGTAGACAGCTAGACTTACACTCCTAGGAAAGATATTGGACAGTTCTAGAGGAACCTGAAAATAATCCAAACATGATAAGATGTATACACATTAACTGATATTCAGGGATTTTATAGTAAAGTGTTGTGTTTTCAAGCCATACCCATACACAGAGGTTCCTGTATGCTTATGAGTGCCAAAGATTGACAGATATTTGGGAAAAACATAAAAATGTACAGAAAAAACTAAAAACATACAATTATAAAAATGGACTCAGAAAATAAAGGCAGAGATATTTCAAGGAGCAGAAGTAACTCAGAAATGAAGGAATTTAATACTTACAAAAAAGGAGATTGTATCCATGAAATAAGAACAGAAGGCAATAAAAAGAAACAGTCATATAAAGAGAAAGCTCTTATAAATAAAAAAGATGGTAGTGGATATTTTGAAAAATAGAAATAAAGTTAAGAAAAATCTCACAAAATTGCAACAGATAGACAGAGACAAAAATTAGAAAAAATTCAAATCAGTTTAGATCAATCTAGGGTATTCAGAGTTGCTTTAGGAAAATAAGATGAAAAGTAGGGATCTTCCTTGTATCAAAAAATTGATAAAAAAATCTTTTCAACACTAAAGTTTATGAGTTTCCACAAAGAAATATCCCTGAAATGTCCTGCACAAGAAATGAAGCACACACATACACTCATGCAAGCCTTTTGTCCTGACACTGAAGCATAGAGAGAATGAAGAAAAGATTCTTAAAGTTTGCATATAAGGGAAAAAATATCAGAAAGTCTCATTCTACAATGAGACTAGATTTCTCATTATCAGCAAAAGAAGGTAGAAAGTAATGTAGAAATGTCTTTAAGATCATAGGAAAAAATATATCAAACTCACTTATTGTCTATCAACGAGCTAAAAGTGAAGACTGAGTTGATTACATTTTCAGACATGAAAGGACTCAAAAAGCTACAGTTTGTGTACCATTGAAAGGCATAGTAAAACATGAAAGAGGAAAATCATGGAATTCAGGGAAAGTCACAGGCTTTCAGGCTTTTACATGGGAAATAAAAGAAAGGCATTTCTGATATTAAGAGGAAAAAAAATTTCAATATAACAGCTATACAGAAAGCCTAGGAGCAATAAAACCATACTGGATTAGAGCAACAGAGGGATAATTCCAAGGTAAAAGAGGCAGCAGGTTAGGATGGAGTATAGACATAAAACAAGTTTCCTGATGTATCTGAATGTTTTATGAGAAAGCAGGAAGTTTGTCAAAGGTTTTGCAGATGAATTTCTATAGGGTTTCTCTTTCCATTTAATTTACTTCAGGTTGGGTTTCTCTAAGACTGCAGGTCTTAATACATACGGAAATACATAAGCAGCACCATAACATCACAATTTTGAAAATAAAAATACAGAAATCTCTGAGCCTAGGTAGTGTAAGGAAATTGAGAATAACTGCACTTCAGGGCAGGAGTTATTAAGAGCCTGTTATGCAACAGTGAAGCAGTTAACATGTCTCTGGTATTTTACTGGCTCTGACCACATGTCCAATGAGGGTCTGTCTTCCAAGTCACATGTATAAAATGCTAGAATGCTGCATTTTTTTTTTTCTATTTCTTAAAGCTCTTTTTAATTTTTTAAATTTTTCTTTAAAGCTCCTTTTTAACTTTTCTTTTTCTTTTTCTTTTTTTTCCATTTCTTAAAGCTCTTTGCTAATGTGCTATAAGAAAAAGAACTTTTATTACAGGCCAGGCACGGTAGCTCATGCCTGTAATCCCAGCACTTCGGGAGGCTGAAGTGGGTGAATCACCTGAGCCCAGGAGTTCAAGAACAGCCTGGCCAACATGATGAAACCCCATCTCTACCAAAAATACAAAAATTAGCCAGGCTTGGTGGCACGCATATGTAGTCCCAGCTACTTGGGAGGCTGAGTCAAGAGAACTGCTTGAACCCAGGATCCGGAGGTTGCAGTGAGCCAAGATTGCGCCAAGGTATTCCAGCCTCGGTCTGGGTGACAGAGCGGTCTGGGTTTCAAAAAAAAAAAAAAAAAAAAAGACAGACCACTTCAAATTCATATTAACCACTTGGAAGAAAATAGGGAAGGGCAGAACTGTTTAATAATTTTGTCAAAAGGCATTCTTGCTGCTTGTTTTCAGTAGCCTGAAACAATTAATCATCTCTTTGTAATTCATCTTTAGGAAGAATGAAAGTTAAGTTTTCTTCCACAACTTAAAGTTAGTGAACTGATCAGAAATCATGTAATTTTGTTGTGAACTGATCAGAAATCATGTAATGTTGGACATTTTAGAATGGGGAAATGGGAACCTGGAGACAAGTTAAATCGTCACTAGGACCTGAGTCTCAGACTCTTGCCAAGCACTGAAAACACCCTGTTTAACAGGAGTGATGGTGTCATCTATTATTGGACTCACCATTTGAAAGCCATTTCCTAAGTTCTGTAACTAACACATTCCCTAAGCCATAATATCCTCATCTATAAAAATTGTACTATCATCTGAAAAAGCCACATTTAGATATAATGTAATCAATAAATACCCACAAGTATATCTTTAGAACAGATGAAATAGTGGGGATTTATAGTTACTTCTACTGAATTGTAAGTTTCTGGCCAGTGTTCTGTACATCATACTTTATCAATATCTCCTTCCTACTGACTTGCCCCTGGGATTCCCCAACCTACCCATGGTCTCTACTGCAGGTTTGAGCATAAGCAGCCTTATTCGCAACCTATGGCCCTTTCTCCAGATGACTAGCCAGAGAGTAAACCCATATCTAGCCTTCCTAGAGTCAACAATTCTTTCAAAACTCCTAATTTTAAAAGGTACAGATAACTAAATCAAAGAGGATTCTGTTCTACAGTTAACACAGTTTCCATAAAGCTTAGCCAAATGTCTTCCTATTGTGTTGTATGAAATGCTGTTCAATTACACTTTTTTTGGTCCTTCTTTGAGTGAATATCTGTTCCATAATACAAACAAACAAAATCTCTTATTAAAATATTTTGGTAATTTCAACATTTATTAAATTATAGCTTCTATGCGACAATAATACTTAATTCACACTATTAAGACAAGCAATATATGTTTCATACATACATCATCCCAAATATACTTATGACTGCCACTATAATGTGTTGTGTCAATGTTCATATTAATGTAAATTTTAACTAGTATAAAATATGATAGTGTATAATGACTTGTGAGAATAAAATTTGTGACTTTATTTTCTCAAACACCACAAATAAAGAAGACTATGGTATTATTCTATAAATCTCTTATGGAAAATCTATCCAATTATATAACTATTTCTAGTTCTTGTTCTGAATAGGACAAAAACAAAAATAAAAGAAAATATTATTTCCAATTCTGATTCTGATTTAAATTTAGTCCATTAAGAGAGGTTAGTAAGGGACATAAAACACTTCCTGGCTACTAGCAGATATACATAAGAAGTAATTATTACTAATAGCAATTTATTGCTATAAATTTATTTCTATTTATACATTGGTTAGTAAAATCAAGTAAAAAATACTTTAATGTATTCTTGAAAGTGCTCAGTACATTATTGTTTATTAAGGCACTGAAATATATTTGATACTGAATTTGTCATACATCCTAAAGTTTAAATGCACTCAAAGGGGAAAGCATAATTGAGGTCAAGATGTGAAGATATAATTCTAAATGATTTCTGATAAATGCAATTACTGTAATTTGCAAGGGAAATTAAAAGGTTATTCATTTTGGAGTATAAGACTTTTTCTCTTGCTCTTTTATGGCAGAGTTCTCCATTATTTTGTCATTGGTTATTTTGACAAATTGAAGAGATCTGTAGAAATAGCAGAGATGTTTGAGGCCAGTGGGCTTAAGTATTTTTTAATCAAATACGTCGACTACTGGAGGTCTTTCAACTACCATGTCTCTTGTAGACCATAGCCTGCTCTACAGTCTTTGTTGGCAATTTCTCTCGTTACAATTAATTTCACATATGGTTTACTTCTTACAGGATAGCTGAGATGATTTTTGTATATCCAACCAAAAATTTTTGGTTAAACAAACATTTGTTATTTTTGAGGCACTCGACTTACAGAATTGAAAAGGCATGTACCTTATTTTTTATAATCTCAGAATCTAATTAAAGGAGACAGGAAAACAGCTCACAAGGGCTCAGGGAAGATTCATATGTACATGATTGTGGGGAAACAGTGCTTATAGATTGAATTGTGTCCCCCTAAATTTTTCGTGAAGCTGTAACCCTCCATGTGACTGTGTTGGAAATAGCGTCTTTAAGGAGATGAGTAAGGTTAAATGAGGTCAAAAGGGTTGAGCCCTGACTCAGTAGAACTCAACAGAACTTGCCCTATAGGAAGAGAAAGAGATAACAGAGCTCACTCTCCACCACATCAGAACACAGCAAGAAGGTGGCTGTCTGCAAACCAGTAAGAAATCCCTCACCACAACTTGACTTCGCTAGTACCATGATCTCAGACTTCTAGCCTCCCGAACTGTAAGAATATTAATTTCTGTTGTTTCAGCCTCGCAATCAATGGTATTTTCTTAGGGTAACACAAGCTAATATACATGAAGTGGAAAATTTAACCCTGGTTGGGGGATAGGGATGATATAAATCTTAACAGAGAAGCTGACTGTGGTATGTAAAATAATGTTCCTTCCCATTGAAACTTGTAAATACATTACCTTACAAGGCAAAATGGGTCTATGTAGATGTGATTAAGTTACAGATTCAGAGATGCAATGAATAACCTGGATTATCTTGGTGAGCTCAATTTGAAGATGGAAGAAGGAACCATGCCCCAGGGAAAGCAGCTGGCCCTGAGAAAATGGAAAAGTCAAGGAAATGATTATCTCCCAGAGCCTTCAGATGGAATGCAGTCTGGCCAAGACCTTGATTTAGACCAAGACCCATTTCAGAGTTGTAACTTCCAGAAGTGTAAGATAATAATTTTTGTTATTTTAAGCTGCTAAGTTTGTTGTAATCTGTTATGTCAGCAAAGGGAAACTAACACATCACAAACTGGGCTTTGACTTTGCTTTAGAAGGCAAAATGGGCAGAATGCGCATTCACAAGGAAAACGAGGAACTGAGTTGGGGAAAGCAGCTGTCATTGCACAAATGTCAGCATGAAAAAGAATGGCTGGCTTAGAGAACTAAGTAATTCGGCTTGGATGAAGTGCAAAGGGTGTGCTGGAATTAGAGGGTGATGAAGCCTGAAAGCACTGGCAGAGATTGCAATTTCAAGACCTGGTAGGCCTTGCAAGTTGCTTGAGTTTTGTTGTAGCGGGTGAGGTGAAGGTTGCTTGGACATCATAGTTGGAGATAACATTTATCAAAACACTAACAGAAAGGCAGTGTGAGAGACAGTTGGGGATTTAGAGTGGGGATAATCCTGAACATTTAAAGGCCATTTAGAGGACTAAAAAAGAGTATGATCTCTACCTAACTCACCAGATCCATCCCTTAGTCTTTAATATTTTCTTAAGCAGACCCAGTAATTTTCTACCTCTTTACTGTGTTCCATCTGTCCAACATCTCTTATTGACGCAAAGGTTAATGATTAAAATGTTGCATTATATAAGTTATATTATATTAGTTAAAAGAACAGTATCAACTTTTAATTTCTTACCCGCTTTAATTACCATAGCTGGATATTGAAATCCTTACTTCCCCTAAAAACCAGTTAATAAGAATACAGGAATACATAAGGATTCATTTTTCAGCTATTGCCACTTTCTCCAGATTGCTTATGTTGCCTGCATCAAAAGTTTAGAGAATTACTCTTATCTGTCTTTCCACAATGTATTGCACATAATCAATACTGTATATGTGCACTGCTACTTTGCATGTCTATGTTCCTTGCTAGTCTGTAATTCCTTTAAGGCAGAGAAAAATTTATCTTTACATCTCTGGCATTTGCTGATAAATAATAGATGCTCAATAAATATTTGTTGAAAAATAGTAAATAAATAAGCAATGATAAATGGATGACAACCATTATAGTTGTCGGTCAGATGAATATTCATTATCTTCCCAGAGAAAATTATTTAAATTGTGTAGAGAGAAAAAAATTCAAATCAAACAAGAATACATATAGATTTAAAACACAGAACTGATGATGCCACATAGCCAAGGAAGATTTCATATGAAGAAAAAACAGCAGGCAAATTGTTATACCCATGACTGCTAGGCTTATAGTAGCCCCATGACACCTGGAAGCAGCCAGAGCAAATTTTCTCAGGAAGAATGTGCCTACAATTCAAAGGGCTGTCTCAGAAAAATTATCTACAAGGTTGAGTAAGATTGAGCAGGAGATGGCAGTTGCAGTAATATCTCTATCTATTTGCAGTAACCTGCAAATAGACTCTTCAGCAATAATCAGTCCTCCTCTGCTCAACATCCAGGCAGGCCATATAGATTCTCTAGTGAAAAGTGAGCTATATGGCAGTTTGCTTGGAAGAAAAAGAGAGTTGTCAGAACAAAAATGGTAATTGTTTGAAATTCTTTATTATCATAATTAGAATTTTCATGACTTTGACTAAATTAATCATATTAAATTACTTCATTACTTAACTATTTTCTGTATTTATATACTTGACAAAGTAACCTGATTTGCTCTCTAATGAATGTAAAGAATTTTACTGTTTCCAGAATCTACTCTATCAGCAATAACATCAGATTTATGAGAGCTAATCTCATTAATATTAATGAAATTTTTACATATAAATCTCATCGTGTATCACTGACAGATGAGAGCTTGGTGAAAACTCTAAAAATCTCATGTGCTAAGGACATTAGCAAAAATGGATGGTATCAAGGGATAGAAACCTTATTAAAGCATGGTCATCTAAATTATACTCACCATGTTAAGAAATAATTGTTACTATATCATAGAGAAAATGGTAATTTTTAGAGAATGGAAATAGATTCAAGTCTCTCTTTCTTTTGGAGGAAAGTAATATGGTGATACCTGCAAATGGAAAAATCACTGAGAATATACTTTGGCATAAAGTTTCCTTGACAGCTGTCTGATGTTT
Organism: Aotus nancymaae; assembly: GCF_030222135.1. Lineage (NCBI taxonomy): Eukaryota > Metazoa > Chordata > Mammalia > Primates > Aotidae > Aotus > Aotus nancymaae. The sequence goes on along the minus strand of NW_026988476.1, from coordinate 18,444,891 downwards.
TTTATAAATTATCTTTTTTTATAATGTTGCTTTAATTTATGTATTTCAGTGAAGAAAAAATCCTCAATTAAATGCTCACTCCCGTAAATAGTTCAGTCAAATTTCTGAGCAGCTACCATTTGCTATGCTTTGAAAACTTCAAGGCAACAGAACAGGCAGCAGCTGTGGCAGCAAGGGTGAAAGTAATATTACTACCATAATAATAGTGATTTTCATCAATAAACAGTTAGCCATAGGCTGAGTGGGGAAGAGGCATTCCTAAGGCAACACTATTTCAACTTGAGAATTATCAGTCTAGAGCACCAATACAACCATACATGCATTAACTACAAATATTTAATCGACAACATATAGAAATCGAGGTGGCATAGGATGAAGGGCTAGTCATTTCTTCTATCTTTTACATAAAAATCTGATTGCTTCTACTTTGAATCAAAGCACTTCATCTAATCTTCATTAAACATATCAAATGCAATTTTCAGTGGAAAAAAGAATTTATAAAAGCAAGTTAGATGAGTAAAAGTTAGAATAGAAAAAGTCAATTACTTACAACAACTTTGTCAACTTTAACAGCTTATAGGATATTACTTTGAATAATTTCAATCCACTTATTTAAGTAACCAACACATTTATTTAATAATGATTATTTATAACACTATAGTAGGTACTGGAGGTGGAAGTGGAAGTAAAAATACAAATAAATATTTAATAAAAATACTATACTGTGCACCAAGAGAAAATTACAGAGCATATGTCAGAGGAATTTAATCTAGATAGAAGAGGGGATATGTAGACGGTATAATGTGCAAGAGCATCTTTAGGAACTAACATCTAAAATCTGCAGAAAGAGTGAGATATGATTTGCTAGAGGATGGCACTGGGGCTAGTCAATGGAAGAGTCTAAACAGACAGAACAGTGCCAGTGGTTTCCTGAGTGAGAAAAGACTGTCAATTCAACTGAAAGGCCAATGTCACTGGAATACAAAGTTGGTGGAGTAAGACATCATGAAAGTAGAGAGACCCTGGAGGACCTTCATCTATACAGCCAAACTTTTGACCTTTCAGCTAAACTTTTGACCTAACAGTTTCAAGGCCATTAAGTGATTTTAAATAGGGGAGTGCCATGATCATTTCTGAGTTTATATATCATCACTTTGGCTTTAATTTGGAAAGGGAAGCAAATGAAGAATGGATCATATTCAAGTGAAGATTTCTGTGTTAAAAATATTATAAACACATGTAGCCTTTCAGCTTAGAAAAGCAATATACATCTTGATGGCCCAATTCTAATTTAGTTTTACATTTTAAATATTCAGCAATTAAATTCATGATTTGAGTTTTTTAAAAATGTATATCAAATACTTCATATTTAATAGAAATAAAATGTCTATGGGTAAAATCACATTATAAAGTAAGTTAATAGTTTTACATAATAATTGATACAGTCATAACAAAAAAGAGTTCTGTTTATTAAGGTAAACTTTTCACCAGTGTTGGGTACATATTTAAAATTATGCTGTCTATTATGCTATGATAAATATTTTTATTCATCATCATCTGCAGATAACTTCCCAGTAATGACAGTGGAGTGCAGGAAAAAAATGAATAATTCCCCTTTATTCTGTAAGTTAAAAAATAAACAACAACAACAGCTGCAACAACAAAACGGCAACCAGGGAGAAATTTTTGTTTGTTTGCTTTCCACATATTGATCCTTTTTATAATTTCAAAAATTTACAATGCACCAGACATATCAAATACATAAATAAGAGTAAAGGCTGTGGCATGGATCACAAACCCTTAGATAACTCATGTTCAAACCAGAGATCCATTCCTGATGGGGTTCTGAGGCAAAGCTGGTATTTTATCTCTCTGTTTTATACATTTTCTTTACTAGCTTTTGTTTGTAGTGCAATGAAGTTGATGCAGTTATCCAGAACTTGCATCCCTTAGACATATTTGTCAATACAAATGTACAAGACCCTAAAATCATTTAAAATTAGCATTTACTGACACTTAACAGGTAAAGTATTAATTGGCAGAAGGGTACTTTGCACACAAAGTCCATATCGTATGTCACCTTTAATTTACAGCTATGGCAAGTTCCATGCTGACACACTTGTTAATGTAAAGCTGTGATTTATTTGCCTTAGACCAAGAACATAGTATATCTTTTAATTTCCAGCCTATCATAGGTTTAATCTAAATATCTGTAAGCAACTTTTGTCAATAATTTTGAGGGCCAAAATGTAAATATTTACCCCAGAATCATGTGCAACTCAAAACCTTCAGGCCATTAATATGTTGACAGTCCTGACAGGCTATGTTGATATTCCTGATATATTTTTACTTCATTTCAAAAAAAGAAAATTCCACTAGATATTACTGAATTTATCAAGCTGTCTAAAGAATGAATGGCAAATTGGAGACATCACTCAATATAATTATAATTGAACTACTGTATTACTTGCTACTTGTCTATAGTTACACATTTTAAATTAAAGACATAGCTACATTCTGGAATGAAGACTCAGTTTCTGTGCAATAACATATACAATTAACAGAGTAGAAGTTTAATAAGGTTAGCATTGTATGGCTGGCTTGGAACTAACGATGACCATGATCTTGACCAGATTTTTAGATCTGTTCACGTAAAAATATGATATATCAACTTTCCTTTGAAATCATCAGCATATGCTAAAAAGGCAGAAATGAACAACTTTATAGATGTAAATACACACACATATATATCTACACATATTTTATATTTTATACACATTAATATATATTATGAATGTTTATATGTGTGGATTTAGTATAATACACATACTATTCAGAATGACAAATATTTTCTGGCTTTAATTCCTGTACTTCGTAGTCATGAATGGTGTCCCCATCTCTGATGTACAGTTTTTTAATAGTACCAAAGAAGCTCTTTTACAATAGCACAGTAGTCCCCCCATATCTGCAGTTTCACTTTCAGTAGTTGCATTTACCCATGATCAACTGCAATCTGAAATATTCAATGGAAAATTCCAGAAATGTCATATGTTTTTAATTCCAAGCCATTCTGAGTAGTGTGATATAATCTTGTGCCATCTTAATTTGTCCCACCTGTGACATGAATCATCCCTTTGTCCAGTGTATACATGCTGTATGAAGATGCCACCTACCTGTGAGTCACTTAATAGGCATTTAGGTTGTCAGATTGATTGTCATGGTACATCAGTGCTTGCGTTCAAGTCATCCTTATTTTACTTACTGATAGTCTCAATGCACAAGAATAGTGATGCTGCCAATTCAGATACACCAAAGAGAATGCAAATGTTTGCCAAAGATATGTTGTGGCTGTGCCTAATTTATAAATTAAACTTTATCCTGGGCAGGTGTAGGAAAAAATACGGTATATATCAGCACCATCCATAGTTTCAGGAATCCACTGGGGGTTTTGGAACATTGTTCCTACAGATAAGAGGGGGTCTACTGTATTCATAGTGATGATCCTTTTGAATTCCTAAAACATATAAATTTAATGGAAAACAATGGTACACATCTTTTCCATTGGTGGTGTTTTCCATCAGTAACTGGAAATTTTATCTGACAGGTTATTTGATTCTGACTCATAGTAAACCTTTATAGACTGCTGGAGTTTATATGATAGCCCCTAGTCATTAAAAAAATGACACTGAGGTAAGGGAAATTATCCAACAGCTGAAACAAAGGACTTAGGTTTTGACTGTGCAAACAAAACAAAATTATTTATTAGAACATAGCATGACATCTGTTTGGAACCATATTAAAATGAACTTATGATTATTTTCCTTCGTTCTTTGCTTTGTAACCTAATGCAATGTCTTTTGTAAAATATATACTCATTAAATTATTTAATGGTAGCTTTATTCTAAAGTCTGGCTTATCTTATATATCAGTGTCAATGTTTACCTGTATAAAATTCTGTTTCAACTAATAGAATGCAAAATGATAGAAGAGAATCAGCCAGAGTCTGGCAGAGCCATAACCAATAAGATGGCATGAATATTAAAAGGAGAAGTTATGCAAGAATAACCTTGATTACCTTTTTGTCAGAACATGGCATTTTATGAAAGGAAGTCAGTAAGCATAGATTATTTTTAGGAGCGAATTTTTTGAAGTGCCTCAAATATTTAATTTAATTCAAAAAGGCTTTGAAATGAGTTTTGCTTTGATGTGTGAACTTGTTAGAGAGATCATAACCAAACAATGGTTGTGTATTCAGAACAAGTGGGTTTATCACTTGTACTAACAGTTCTCATATGGAGGAGTGGACAAAAGAGTCATCTGAGACCAGACTCATATGTTTAAAGCCATGCAACTTAGCAATAGTATTGATACTATTTATCCTTCTAAAATTTTATTCATAGTAGTCATCAAATCTGACTTAATAGTTTACTTGTTTCTTATTCATCTCCCAGCCACATACAAAATAATTTTCAATAATTATCTGACTTACTCACCTCTACAAGTCCAACAAGTTGAGCAAAAAGAGTAGCATATAGTAGACATAAGGTTAAAAATTATTATAGGAATAAATGAACTACAATTTTATTTTCCATGCTTTTCTGTATTTTAAAAATTTTATGTACTTAGTGTACATTTCTTTTATAAAGGAAAACAAAAGAAAGTTATTACTTGCCTATTTATATTTGTTGTTGTAGTATTTGTGCTTAGAATCTGTTCTCATAAGCTAAATGGCTCAGAGAACAACATAGTCTCCTGCTGTGTCTATGCAATCAGCAGTCTTTGGAATAATTGTATTTTTCTTTTTAATATTTATGCATAATTTAAGAATGTTGAAAGAATAAAAGAAGGGTAAAAAGACTTTTTAAAATTTTGGACAGAATGTTTCACCACAGTGTATGTGAAGACGATTTTCAGGAGTCCACATTCATATAGGCATAGATAATTTTTAAATATTCCAATTTTATTATTGACATTATTCTCAATCCAAAGCTTTCATAGAGAGCCCTTTATGTTTAATGAATCTGATATCATAGTGAGATGTTAATACGGTACTCAAAAATTATCGTGTTTGTTGAAAACATAATTCCTGAAGGCTGCATTTTTAAGTATAGAGATTCCTAATATCTAGCACAGTGCCTGTCCCATCATAAGGGCACATTATCTATTTGTTAAATTAATAAACAAAGCTAGATGTGAAAAGAACACACAGTCTCTTTCCTCAAAATATCCTAATTGTATGTAGAGGTGCCTTGGAGTAATTTTGTGTCAAGCCATGAAAGGTGCAGCTTAAATAATACAAGGAAAGAGAAGTAAAGATTCTGTAAATTACCAATGTTATCAATTATAAGGTGAGAAATATTTTAATAAACAATATTATCTACATGTACATCAAGACACAAATATATCACTCAACCAAACATCTGAAATTTAGCTAGAAGATTTAGGTAAATACTTTTTATAATCTATGCTGCCCTCCCTGTACAGTCATCACTCTGAAATGTAGGTGATAACAAAGACAAAGAACACTGGAGTGGTATGTGGATTAAAATCAGGCCAGGAGCAGTGGCTCATGCCCATAATCCCAGCAATTTGGGAGGCCGAGGCAGGCAGATCACGAGGTCAGGAGTTCAAGACCAGCCTGGCCAACTTGGTAAAACCCGTCTCTACTAAAAATACATAAATTAGCCAGGTGTAGTGGCAGATGCCTGCCGTCCCAGCTACTCGGGAGGCTGAGGCAGAAGAATCACTTGAATCCAGAAGGTGGAGGTTGTAGTGAGCTGAGACGGTGCACTACACTCCAGCCTGGTGACAGAGTTAGACCCTGTCTCAAAAAAAAAAAAAAATTACATCCCTGGGAGTGCACTGGACACACATAGATCACATACAATGGAGAATGTGGGTTTGGTAAGAGACACACAGGAGAGAGCATACCAGTGGAATAGAGGCCATACAACAGGGAGAGTGGTCAGTTAGCAAAGCTTAGGTGGGGCATACTCAAAGCTAAAATGAGGTCCTTGAACAAAAACAGATAACTCAGTTAAAAGAAGAGCCCACAAGTCTGATAGTGAGTTATGCACATGAAACAGAGATTGGAGATCTAATGGAAAATCAGGCACATTTTGTACTGATAAGAATCACAATGGGAGAACCTAAACATCTCCTAGAAGTATTCCAGGCAAAAGTGTACTGCTAGGTCATGGTAAAACTTATTTTAAGAGCTCAAAATTTTCACTCTTACATGTCTTAAGGAGAGGACCACACTAATTCCATATGACAAACGAAGCTGTTCTTTCTTGCTTGCTTGCTTCATGCTTTTTTGCTTTCTGTTTGTTACCTAACAGCTAAGTCTTACTAACCTTCTAAGAGATGTTGCCTAGGAAGGTGGACCAGCAGCCGATAGATAGATAGATAGACAGATAGATAGATAGATAGATAGATAGATAGATAGATAGACAGACAGATAGATCCATAGATAGACAGATAAGATTTCATATATATATAACTTATATAAGGGATATATATTATATATAAGTTATATATATATATATAATCTTAATCTAAAAAGAGGGTAATCTTATCTAAATACCAGGAAATAAAATAATTAACTGTCTTGATCAGAAGGCTTAAAGTATATTCCCTTTTTCATAGTATATATGCACAGTTTTGGATAGTACTATCATGTTTGTCTGTTCTATCAATCTTGTAAATGGAAAAGCCAAGAATTTAAGAAACCTTAAAGCAGTTTCTATGAAACCAATGGTAGGAAACAAAGTCTAATTCAAATTTCTGTGTTGCAATTAATGAAATGTCCATATCTATCACTAAAAATAACAGTAATACTGAGGAATTAAAAATTGAACTTGGAGGAAATTAGGTGCTGATGAGGCTTATTATAACCTTTCTACTCTTGTCAAGAAACAAAAAAGGCAGATTTCCAAAGTGATATTTTTTTTGACAAACTAAGAAAAATATCTAAATGAATCCTGCAAAATAATGCTATCTGTAGGGGGTGATCATGGTTACTATAAGAGTGCTGCATGGAATAGAAGCAGCAGTTGAACCAGCAGTGACTAACCCATCCCAATTAGGCATAATATCTTTCCAAATCAAATCTATGAATTCCTGGCTCTCTTTTTTTTTGAGATGGAGTCTTGCTCTGTCACCAGGCTGGAGTGCAGTGGAGCAATCTTGGCTCATCGCAACCACTGCCTCCCAGGTTCAAGTGATTCTCCTGCCTCAGTCTCCTGAGTAGCCAGGGCTACAGGCATATGCCACCATGCCCAGCTAATTTTTGTATTTTTAATAGAGACAGGGTTTTACCATATTGGCCAGGATGGTCTTTATCTCTTACCTTGTTGATCTGCCTGTCTTGGCTTCCCAAAGTGCTGGGATTTCAGGCGTGAGCCACTGCACCCAGCCCATACTTCTGTGTTAAAGCACAAAACTCAGATTTAAGAACATAAGCCTCACTCACTTTTAGGAAATCACATTTCACTGTATTAAAGATACTTTTTTTCTTTAAGATTTCTTGATACACTCTACATCTAACTGAATGTTACCTATTGTAACATGATTGCTATTAATGACATAAAATTGTTTTTTGAGAGATAGTAAACAGTTGCCATAAAACATGGACCTTTGTTAAAGCATTTTGTAGAGAGATGAATGCAGTGTTTAACTTTGAAATACTAATTTTAACATGACATCATAAAGGAAATGGTAAACAGTCCTCTTTTCTTTCAAAGTTCTTCAGTGGTGAAAATAGCATTTCTGGAAGGCAAGGCTAGAAAGTATAAATCACGTGACTTTCTCTACTAAGGATTATGATTGTGTTAAAAGGTGACAATAAATCGTGTTAAAATTATAAAAATGATTAAAAATTCTGTTAAAAATATGTGACTAGCCAAGAATAAACTACCTTTCAGTGAAACAAATTTTACATTTAATATATTGGTCATATTATATTTAAACAAACCTAAGACTATAATGACATCTTACAAAGTCTGATTTATAATGGTCAGAATTGGCGACGGAATGAGATTTAGGAAGATAGTTTACACATAGTTTTCAATTCTGATTTTCTCTAGTTTTAATATCAATGTATTCTTTCTTTCAATATATATTCATTGATCACCTTCTGAGAGCAAGGTGCAAACCTAGGTTCAAACATACTTCTTCTTTCTATAGTCTAACAAAATATTGTATTGGTCACGATCATAGGAGCTTTTTTTTTTTCTAATTGTTTTATTATACAAACTGTAGGCATCCAAAGCATACTGAAATGTACAAAGAAGAATCCCCATGCACACAAAAGTAAGCTTCAACAAATAAGAACCTATGGCTTACTTCATTTATTCCTTCTCCTACTTTTCCAGTTCCCATGTTATTTTGAAGCAAATTCCATGTTTAATACCATTTTATCCATATGTATTTTAGTAATTATTTATAAAATGTATGGTTTGTTTTATAGTTATATTTTTACAAAACCATGACCATATATCACCTAAAATTTGACTATCTCTTAATATCATCAAATACATAGTGTTCAAATTTCCAATTATCATTTTTTCTTTTAAAAAACTAAAGTATAGCACATATAAAAAGCACACAAATAACTAACCAGTTTGGTGAATTCTCCTAAAGTATAAAACTGATGTAACATACAGATCAAGAAACAATATTCCTAGAGTCACAGAATTTTTCTCCTGCCCCCTTTCGAGGGAAACCATTATCCTGACTTCTGTCTAGATTAGCTTTGCCTATTTTTGAATTCGATGTCAATGAAATCAACAGTATATACACTTTTATATTTGGTTTGTTTTACTGAACATTTTGTATATGAGATTCTCCATATTATTGTGTATGGGTAGTTACAGTTCATTCTTATTGCTGTATAGCATTCCATTTTGTATCCCAATTAATTTGTAAATTCTATTATAAGATTCATGTGGAGCCATATTGGAATCTGAGGCTAAAGGAAACAGTGATATGGACCCTGCTTTTTTTTTGCATTAATTTTGATTTTAAACTGTTGTATTAAACACTATGTATCTTGATTATTAGTTATTTTAATAAACACTTAATTCATCCTCCCAAAACGAGTGCTTCACTTACTTCACTCTAGTCTCAACTCAGTCTACTGTAAATGAACATGACTGCTGCACACAGTGTTTGGAAATTATAAATAGTGTTGATGTAAACACATTTATATATTTCTGTTAAGTAAATATGTATACACACACACACACATAGGATTGAGGTTTCTACAGGCAACTTTTTTTAACCTTCTTTACAAATGCGTTATGTGTAGAACACATTATTTTCAACTGTAGGCATGGCGTTGTATAGCAGATCTCCAAAACATAATCAATTTGCATAACTGAAACATTATACCAGTTGAATAGCAACCCTCCACTTCCACTCTGCCCAACTGCAGGCAACCACTATTGTATTCTTTGTTTCTATGACTTTGACTATTTTATATACCTCACATAAAAATCATGTAGTATTTGTACTTCTGTGGCTGGCTTATTTCACTTAGCTTAATATCCTCAATGTTCATACATCTATCATAAATAGTACTGTGTTTTACAAAAGATGGAGTCTCACTGTGTTGCCCAGGCTGGCCTAGAACTCCTGGACTCAAGTGAACCTCCATCCTCAGCCTTCCCAGTAGCTGGGATGAGGCACACTTCACCATGCCTGGCTCAATTTTCTTTTAAATGTAACAAAATCAAACTTAAAGGAATATTCTGTACACATTGTTTATTTGAACAGAACCCAAGTATAATCCACACACTGTTACTGTTTGATATGGCTCTTAAGTCTCTCTAGGTATATAGGGTCTGCTTTCATCCTGTTTTCTCCCCTCTTTCAGTTTACTTGTTGAAAAAAACAGGTTATGTGTCCCATAGAGTTCCCTACTATCTGATTTTGGCAGTGAGTCCCATGTGTGCATTTTTAAACATTTATCTGTCAGATTTATAAGTATGATAAGAAGATTAAAATGTTTGGCAAAACTACTTTATAGGTTATGGGTGTGTTTTCTTCCACACACAAGCACACAAATACCTGATAGTCTCATGTTTTTTATTATCAGCCTTTGATTTCCAATTTCTGTATCCATTAATTTTGCCAAACATATAAAATATGCAAATGCTTACATTCTTTCTTGATTTATTAGTAGAATATACTTGTAGGAAGAAATATTTTCAATTTTGGGTTTTACAATGGTAGTCCTTATAGGAAAATAAAATAATTCTTGATTTTTTTCTTTTAAATTTCCTAGTTTTAAAATAACACATTGCTTTATTAGTATTCACCAATGATGGGCAATTACTTCTGAATTGTTAAGTGCTCAAAGATTTAATCATATTTGATCTGCTTCAACCTATTACAATTATTTTCCTTAATGATGTTGCAATTGTTCCATCTTTGCTAGACTGAGACATGTTGACTCCTGAAAACATCAAAAGAGCCAAGTGGTCTTATGCAGCTTTCTTGCTCTTTTTTATGACAAGGTATTTTAGAACCATATTATAAATATGCAGCTCCAGACCTGGAATTATCTGCTTTTTGTTTTGTAAATGGATCTATCCTCACTTTGGATTTGTCTGCTGTTTGTCATGATTTGATTCAGGTGTTTCATTCCAGGTTTTAAAAATTACCTAAATAATGCTGTGTCCTTCAAAGGGTACTACATTGAAAGGCATATTATGCCCCTCACTGCTAATGTTAATTTTTTCACTCAATCAAGTTGTTACTTGTCCTCTTAGTATTACTATTTTTTTCATTTCAACTAATAAGGAATCTGTAGAAAGCCACCTTTGACACCATCCAAATATCTTCTATAAAAATATATTTCTAGTTATAGCAACCATTCATCACTCTTGCCTGAACCAATATTAACTATAATTATTACAAAATTATATTTTTCCATCTTCTGCAATTGCTTCACATTTACTAACTGGCAATGGGCATTGTACTTTAAGAAGTACTTCTCCCCCATTCATTTACCTGCTTATTTATTTATGATTGTTATATAATCTTGGGTTTCTACTTTGTTGTTCAAGTTGTCCTAGATTTGCCTGTTAAGTGTCACTTATAACTGCCTCCTATGTCCTTGTAATATGCCTGTATGTCTTTTATCATTATTATTATTTTAGCAGAATTTTCTTACTTTCTGGAATAACAAAGTTTTCAAGATGATGTTGTGCCTACCTTGCCCTAACTTTGTAATGGAGACATTTTATGAAATCAGGAAGAATTTGACATCATAATCTAATGAAAACATTATTAGAAAATGAAATTTGAGGATAATATCTGCTAGGAGTATAAATGCAAATACTTAACAAAATACAAGAAAATTGAATTTAGCAATACTTCTGGATAGCTAAGGACAATGGTTGCCATATCATGTTCTAAATTTTCCTTTCCAAATCAAAAGAAAAATGCAAAGTTATAGCTTTATTCTTAAAAAAATCAAAAGTGAAAGTTAAATTTATGCAAATGCATACCTAAAACATAATTTGAATGCAATGCTAAAAGTGTAAATACACATAAGTAAAAAGAGAAAAATATCCCACCAAATCTCAGTGCAGATCTCTCAGGCTGCCACACTGCTCTCGCACAGACACAAGGCTTTGTGGCAAGCAAAGATGGAATGAGAAAAATGGTGGGAAAGACATTAACAGAGAGAATAGCCAAAGGAACCTAAAGATGATTTGTAATGGACACTAAAAATATTCAATCCATTCTAAATCTAAAATACTGCATAAATGTCATCTGAACAGATTATGACATTAACTAAAAGGGAAGGAGTTTAAAATATACACATATGATTTAAAGGGGAGGCAGTATTTAAAGGGGCAATTATAACTTACAATGGCCCGTGTCCTATAAACAGATAGAATGGACTTAAAGGGAAATTTAAAAAGACATAGCTTCTAGGGGAGAAAGAGAGGCAAAAAAGAAGGCAGAAGCACCTTTTGGCAATAGGATGATGAGGAGAAAAGAAGAAAAAGAAGGCCTTATTTGGATTCTACAGGACAAGAGAGAACCATAAAATCAGAGGACTCACAATCCTTCTCCAAACAGCAAAGCAAACAAGCAAAAACCGCTATACTTTGCAATAATGACTGAGGAGAAGAGGTGCTTATGGATCATACTTTTGGTGTCATGAATAACACTTTGATTAACCCTAGGCCACAGATATTTTTTCTATGTTTACTTTTAGACTTGTGATACATTTTGAGTAAATTTGTTTACAAGGTATAGGGTTTACATTTAGGTTTGGATATTTGTTTGCTTGTTTGTTTGCATATAGTTATCAAATAGCTTCTTTTTAAATTCTGTCTAGGTTTTATGGGTTCTTCCAATGGGAGGGATGGGGTAAAATTGATTACTTTATCTTACTTAGTACCTCCAGTATTTTCTTTAATAAGCACTACAGGTATTATTACTAAGATCAGAGACAAGAAAAAGATGCCCACTATGTCAACTATTATTATTGATACTATTATCCTATGCAAATAGGCAGGACAAATTAATTAGGGATCCAACAAGGGGTAAAGAAAAAGTCAACTAGTCTCTATTTTGAGATGATAGGAGAGACACCATAAAACAATGATAGCAACAATCAATGTTAAAACCAAGTCAAATTTTAAAATAATTCAGTCAAGTGGCAGAGTATAAAACTGATTCTCAAAAATCAATTTTTTTTTACTCAAAAATAATAAACAGATGGCTATTTGTAAAAAAGATGATTTATAATAGCAATAACAAAGATTAACTATTTAGACAAAAATTAATAAGAAATGTGCAGATCTTATATAGAAAAATGTTAGGACAACACTAAAGAGCACAGAAATAGAATTAAACAAAACAACAACAACACAGTACTTAAAAGATCACAATTCTCCATATATTAATACATAAAAAGTCAAGGCAATAAGAATACAAATGCCAATGAACTATCCTAGGGAGTGAATCAAATTGTGAAACTAAAGTTCATATGAAAAAATAAACCACAAGAATAGCCAGGAAAGTTTGAAAAGTATATTTATGATAGGAAAGTAGCTCTCGTCTCATACTTAAACGTGATATACTACCTGTAAAATTAAAGTAGCGATATACAGACAAACATGCTATGGAAATACAAGAGAAAGTCCAGAAATTAACCCCAACACAAAAAGAAATTCAGTATATGATAAAATGGCATCTTAAAACACTCGGGCAAAGATGAATTTTTATTTTTATTTTTTTTAATTTTTATTTTTTATTGCATTTTAGGTTTTGGGGTACATGTGAAAAACATGCAAGGTTGTTGCATAGGTGCATATGTGGCAGTGTGATTTGCTGCCTTCCTCCCCTTCACCCATATCTGGCATTTCTCCCCATGCTATCCTTCCCCAACTCCCCACCCCCCCGCTGTCCCCCCCACTCCCCCACAACAGACCCCCGAATATAGTGCTCCCCTCCCTGTGTCCATGTGTTCTCCTTGTTCAACACTCGCCTATGAGTGAGAACATGTGGTGTTTGATTTTGTGTTCTTGTGTCAGTTTGCTGAGAATGACGGTTTCCAGGTTCATCCATGTCCCTACAAAGGACGCGAACTCCTCGTTTTTAATGGCTGCATAATATTCAAAGCTGTATATGTGCCACATTTTTCCTGTCCAGTCTATCATCGATGGGCATTTGGGTTGGTTCCAGGTCTTTGCTATTGTAAACTGTGCTGCTATGAACATTCGTGTGCATGTGTCCTTATAGTAGAACGATTTATAATCCTTTGGATGTATGCCCAGTAATGGGATTGCTGGGTCAAATGGAATTTCTATTTCTAGGTCCTTGAGGAATCGCCACACTGTTTTCCACAATGGTTGAACTAATTTACACTCCCACCAACAGTGTAAAACTGTTCCTATTTCTCCACATCCTCTCCAGCATATGCTGTCTCCAGATTTTTTAATGATCGCCATTCTAACTGGTGTGAGATGGTATCTCAATGTAGTTTTGATTTGCATTTCTCTAATGGCCAGTGATGATGAGCATTTTTTCATATGCTTGTTGGCCTCATGTATGTCTTCTTTTGTAAAGTATCTGTTCATATCCTTCGCCCACTTTTGAATGGGCTTGTTTGTTTTTTTCTTGTAAATCTTTTTTAGCTCGTTGTAAATTCTGGATATCAGCCCTTTGTCAGATGGGTAGGCTGCAAAAAATTTTTTCCCATTCTGTTGGTTGCCGATTCACTCTATTGACTGTTTCTTTTGCCGTGCAGAAGCTGTGGAGTTTGATTAGGTCCCATTTGTCTATTTTGGCTTTTGTTGCCAATGCTTTTGGTGTTTTGGTCATGAAGTCCTTGCCTACGCCTATGTCCTGAATGGTTTTGCCTAGGTTTCCTTCTAGTGATTTTATGGTGTTAGGTCTTATGTTTAAGTCTTTAATCCATCTGGAGTCAATTTTAGTGTAAGGTGTCAGGAAGGGGTCGAGTTTCTGCTTTCTGCATATGGCTAGCCAGTTTTCCCAACACCACTTATTGAACAGGGAATCCTTTCCCCATTGCTTGTTTTTATCAGGTTTGTCAAAGATCAGGTGGTTGTAGATATGCTGTGTTGCCTCCGACGCCTCTGTTCTGTTCCATTGGTCTATATCTCTGTTTTGGTACCAGTACCATGCTGTTTTGATTACTGTAGCCTTGTAGCAGAGTTTGATGTCTGGTAGTGTGATGCCTCCCGCTTTGTTCTTTTTGCTTAGAATTGACTTGGCTATGCGGGCTCTCTTTTGGTTCCATATGAAGTTTAAGGTGGTTTTTTCCAGTTCTGTGAAGAAGTTCATTGGTAGTTTGATGGGGATAGCATTGAATCTGTAAATTACTTTGGGCAGTATGGCCATTTTCACGATATTGATTCTTCCTAACCATGAACATGGAATGTTTCTCCATCTGTTTGTGTCCTCTCTTATTTCGTTGAGTAGTGGTTTGTAGTTCTCCTTGAAGAGGCCCTTTACATTCCTTGTTAGTTGTATTCCTAGGTATTTTATTCTCTTTGTAGCAATTGTGAATGGCAGTTCATTCTTGATTTGGCTCTCTTTAAGTCTGTTATTGGTGTATAGGAATGCTTGTGATTTTTGCACGTTGATTTTGTATCCTGAGACTTTGCTGAAGTTGCTTATCAGTTTCAGGAGATTTGGGGCTGAGATGATGGGGTCTTCTAGATATACAATCATGTCATCTGCAAATAGAGACAATTTGACTTCCTCCTTTCCTAATTGAATACCCTTTATTTCTTTTTCTTGCCTGATTGCTCTGGCTAGAACTTCCAGTACTATATTGAATAGGAGTAGTGAGAGAGGGCATCCTTGTCTAGTGCAAGATTTCAAAGGGAATGCTTCCAGTTTTTGCCCATTCAGTATGATATTGGCTGTCGGTTTGTTGTAAATAGCTTTTATTATTTTGAGATACGTTCCGTCGATACCTAGTTTATTGAGGGTTTTTAGCATAAAGGGCTGTTGAATTTTGTCAAAGGCCTTCTCTGCATCGATTGAGATAATCATGTGGTTTTTGTCTTTAGTTCTGTTTATGTGGTGAATTACATTTATAGACTTGCGTATATTGAACCAGCCTTGCATCCCCGGGATGAATCCTACTTGATCATGGTGGATAAGCTTTTTGATGTGCTGTTGCAATCCCCTTGCCAGTATTTTATTGAAGATTTTTGCATCTATGTTCATCATGGATATTGGCCTGTAGTTTTCTTTTCTTGTTGAGTCTCTGCCGGGTTTTGGTATTAGGATGATGTTGGTCTCATAAAATGATTTGGGAAGGATTCCCTCTTTTTGGATTATTTCGAATAGTTTCAGTAGGAATGGTATCAGTTCCTCTTTGTATGTCTGGTAGAATTCTGCTGTGAACCCATCTGGACCTGGGCTTTTTTTGGGTGGTAGGCTCTTAATTGCTGCCTCGACTTCAGACCTTGTTATTGGTCTATTCAGGGTTTCGACTTCTTCCTGGTTTAAGCTTGGGAGGAGGCAGCTGTCCAGGAATTTATCCATTTCCTCCAGGTTTTCTAGTTTATGTGCATAGAGTTGTTTGTAATAATCTCTGATGATGGTTTGAATTACTGTGGCATCTGTGGTGATATCCCCTTTGTCATTTTTTATTGCATCTATTTGGTTATTCTCTCTTTTCTTTTTTATTAGTCTGGCTAGTGGTCTGTCTATTTTGTTGATCTTTTCAAAAAACCAGCTCCTGGATTTATTGAGTTTTTGTAGGGTTTTTCGTGTCTCTATCTCCTTCAATTCTGCTTTGATCTTAGTTATTTCTTGTCTTCTGCTAGGTTTTGAGTTTTTTTGATCTTGCTCCTCTAGCTCTTTCAATTTTGACGATAGGGTGTCAATTTTAGATCTCTCCTTTCTTCTCATGTGGGCACTTATTGCTATATATTTTCCTCTAGAGACTGCTTTAAATGTGTCCCAGAGATTCTGGTATGTGGTGTCTTCATTCTCGTTGGTTTCGAAGAACGTCTTTATTTCTGCCTTCATTTCGTTGTTTATCCAGTCAACATTCAGGAGAAAGTTGTTCATTTTCCATGAAGCTGTGCAGTTCTGGGTTGGTTTCTGAATTCTGAGTTCTAACTTGATTGCACTGTGGTCTGAGAGACTGTTTGTTATGGTTTCCGTTCTTTTGCATTTGCTGAGGAGTGATT
This sequence comes from Aotus nancymaae, assembly GCF_030222135.1. Taxonomy (NCBI): domain Eukaryota; kingdom Metazoa; phylum Chordata; class Mammalia; order Primates; family Aotidae; genus Aotus; species Aotus nancymaae. Next base: position 18,428,191 of record NW_026988476.1, on the reverse strand, counting down.
TACTTCCAATTATGTGGTCAATTTTAGAGTAGGTGTGATGTGGTGCTGAGAAGAATGTATATTCTGTGGATTTGGGGTGGAGAGTTCTGCAAATGTCTATTAGGTTTGCTTGTTCCAGGTCTGAGTTCAAGTCCTGGATATCCTTGTTAATTTTCTGTCTCGTTGATCTGTCTAATATTGACAATGGTGTGTTGAAGTCTCCCACTATTATTGTGTGGGAGTCTAAGTCTCTTTGTAAGTCTTTAAGAACTTGCCTTATGTATCTGGGTGCTCCTGTATTAGGTGCATATATATTTAGGATCGTTAGCTCTTCTTGCTGCATTGATCCTTTTACCATTATGTAATGTCCTTCTTTGTCTCTTTTGATCTTTGTTGCTTTAAAGTCTATTTTATCAGAGATGAGAATTGCAACTCCTGCTTTTTTTTGCTCTCCGTTTGCTTGGTAAATCTTCCTCCATCCCTTTATTGTGAGCCTTTGTGTATCCTTGCATGTGAGATGGGTTTCCTAGATACAGCACACTGTTGGGTTTTGGCTTTTTATCCAATTTGCCAGTCTGTGTCTTTTGATTGGGGCATTTAGTCCGTTTACAGTTAGGGTTAATATTGTTATGTGTGAATTCGATCCTGTCATTTTGGTGCTAGGTGGCCGTTTTGCCCTTTGGTTGATGCAGATTCTTCATTGTGTTGATGCTCTTTACCTTTTCGTGTGTTTTTGGAGTGTCTGGTACTGGTTGTTCTTTTCTATGTGTAGTGCCTCCTTCAGGAGCTCTTGTAGAGCTGGTCTGGTGGTGATGAACTCTCTGAGTTCTTGCTTGTTCACAAAGGATTTTATTTTTCCTTCACTTATGAAGCTTAGTTTGGCTGGATATGAAATTCTGGGTTGAAAGTTCTTTTCCTTAAGGATGTTGAATATCGGCCCCCACTCTCTTCTGGCCTGTAGGGTTTCTGCTGAGAGATCTGCTGTGAGTCTGATGGGCTTCGCTTTGTGGGTAACCTGACCTTTCTCTCTGGCTGCCCTTAGTATTTTCTCCTTCATTTCAACCCTGGTGAATCTGATGATTATGTGTCTTGGGGTTGCTCTTCTAGAGGAATATCTTTCTGGTGTTCTCTGTATTTCCTGGACTTGAATATTGGCCTGCCTTGTTAGGTTGGGGAAGTTTTCCTGGATAATATCCTGAAGAGTATTTTCCAGCTTGGATTCATTCTCTTCGTCACATTCAGGTACCCCTATCAAACGTAGATTAGGTCTTTTCACATAGTCCCATATTTCTTATTGACTCTGTTAATTCCTTTTTACCCTGTTTTCTCTAATCTTGCCTTCTCGTTTTATTTCATTGAGTTGATCTTCTACCTCTGATATCCTTTCTTCTGCTTGGTCAATTCGGCTGTTGAAACTTGTGCATGCTTCACGAAGTTCTCGTGTTGTGTTTTTCAGCTCCATCAATTCGCTCATATTCCTCTCTAAGTTGTCCATTCTCGTTAGCATTTCGTCAAGTCTTTTTTCAATTTTCTTAGTTTCTTTGCATTGGGTTAGAACATGTTCTTTTAGCTCACGGAAGTTTCTTATTATCCACTTTCTGAAAGCTGATTCTGTCATTTCATCACACTCATTCTCCATCCAGTCTTGTTCCCTTGCTGGTGAGGAGTTGTGATCCCTTGTAGGAGGAGAAGTGTTCTGGTTTTGGGTGTTTTCATCCTTTTTGCGCTGTTTTCTTCCCATCTTTGTGGATTTATCCACCTGTTGACTTTGTAGTTGTTGTCTTTTTGATTTTGGTAATTTTAAGTCTGCTGTGGCAGAACTCATAAACCCCCTGCTCTTCTCCCCAAGTGTTCTGTCCCAGGGAGTTACGGTTTTATGATGTTCCCCTGTGCGGTTGCTGTTTTCCCTGCCCACAAGGTGGCAGCCTAGTCACACTCAGGCTGCAGAGGCTTTGCTAAGCTGCTGTGGGCTCCACCCAGCTTCCGTGTGAACTTCTGGGTATAGTTAGAACTGCTTCCGCTATGTTGGCCCGCCCCTGTAGTGATGGAGTCTCTGTAGTGGTGGGTTGCCTTGGTAGATTGCCCTGGGAACAGCAGGGTGTCTATGGAGAACGCCCCTCCTCCACAGAGCTGGACCGTCCCGGTTTCAGTTGTGTTTGCAGTGGCGCTTTTTTTTTTTTTTTTTTTTTTTTTTGCTCGGGAATCTCCTGTCTTCACTCCCTGTTTCAGGTCTTCTTGCTGGGTAAGAGGGGACACCGTCTCATCTGATCTGCCTCCGGAGCCGCTGCGTTGGCTAAAGTCGCGGCTCTGAGATTCGTGGCGCTGGCCTGGCTCCCCGTTTCAGCTCCCCTTGCTGGCTTATAGGGGACTCAGACTCTCTCACTCTGTACAGTGAGCCGTTGCCTCAGGGTGCCGGCCCAGCGGCTGCGCCGTTCAAACCAGCGGCGCTGGCGACCCGTGTGGCTCCTCTGCGTGTGAATCTCCTGGTCTGTGGGCAGTAAAAATCAGTCTGGAAATACGGCGTCCACTCACCCTCTGTGCTTTCTCTCGGAGCTGCATTCCCGAGTTCCTCCTAAGCGGCCATCTTGGATCGATCTCCCGAATTTTTAAATAAATGATGCTGAAATGCCTGTAGCCATATAAATAAAATTTGGCCCATATCTAATATCATACAAAAAAGTAAACTCTGAATAACTTAGAGATCTAAAAGTAAAAAGAAAACTGTACAAATACTAGAAGGAATTTAAGTACATTACTCTTTAAAAATGGTATAGAACTCTGACTCAAAATCCAAATGAAATGAAAGAAATAACTATAAATCTAATTCCTTGAAAAAATGCATCACAAAATTAATCATAAACGAAGGCAGAATACAGCTGACAAACTAGCAGATAATATTCACAGGCTATACCACAGAAAAAGGTTAATATTCTTAATTTATAAAGACTCTGAAAAATTGAAGGACAGTGTTTACTTTGGCAGGATATATTATAAAATTGGAATGACAGAAAAGATAAGCATGGCACCTATGCAAAGATGACACGAAAATTCATGAAACATTCCACATTTTTATAGCTGAAATGACAGAATTGGAATTCAGAATGGATAGGTGCAAATTTCACTGAACTACAGAAATACATTGTAACCCAATGCAAGGAAGCTGAAAATCAAGATAAGAATCGAATGAGCTGACAGACAAAATACCCTGTACAGAGAAGAATGTAACTGAACTGACAGAGCTGAAAAACACAAGAATTTCATAATGTGATTTCAAGTATTAATAGAATAGCCCAAGCACAGGAAAAAAAGTCAGAGATTGAAGAATGGCTTTCTGAACTAATACAGGCAGATAAGAATAGATAAAAACAAATGAAGATGAACAAAACCTCTTAGAAACATGGCATTATGTAAAGAGACTGAATCTACAACAGACTGCTGCACCTGAAAAAGACAGGGAGAATGCAGCCAACTCAGAAAACGTATCTCAGGATATCATCCAAGAGAATTTCCCCAACCTAGCTGGACAGGCCAACATTCAAATTCAGGAAACGCAGAGAACCCCTGTAGAATACATCACAAGAAGATTATCCCCAAGACATATAATTAATAGATTCTCCAAGGTCAAAATGAAAGCTAAAAAAAAAAAAAGTGTTAAAGGCAGCTCATCAAACTAACAGTGGACCTCTCTCTCAGCTGACACCCTACAAGTGAGAAGAGATCAGGGTCAATATTCAACATTCTTAAAAAAAAGAAATTTCAACTCAGAATTTCATATCCAGACAAACTAAGTTTCATAAGCTGAGGAAAAACAGGAACCTTTTCAGGCAAACAAGTGCAGAGGAAATCTGATACCAAAGACCTGCCTTACAAGAGCTCCTGAATGAAGCACTAAATATGAAAAGGAAACACCAACACCGTTACTAGCCACTACAAAAACACATTGAAGTACACAGACCAGTGACACTGTAAAGTAAACAGATAAGTCTGCAAAATAGCCAGCTAACATTATGATGACTGGATCAGATCTGCACACAACAATACTAACCTTAAATATAAATGGGTTAAATGCCACAATTAAAAGACACAGACTGGTAAGCGGGATAAAGAACTAAGACGCTTTGGTATGCTGTCTTCAAGAAATCCATCTCACATGCAACGACAAACATAGGCTCAAAATAAAGGGATAGAGAAAAATCTACCAGGAAAATTGAAAACAGAAAACACCAGGGTTGCAATCCTAGTTTCTGACAAAACAGACTTTAAACCAACAAATCTCAAAAAAGACAAAGAAGGCCATTACATAATTGCAAAGAGTTCAATTTAATAAGAAGATTTAACTATCCTAAATATATATGCATCCAACACAGAAGCATTCATATTCATAAAGCAAGTTCTTAGAGACCTTCAAAGAGACTTAGACTCCCACACAATAATAGTCGGAGACTTTAACACCCCAATGACAATATTAGACATATCCTTGAGGCAAAAATTTAAAGATATTCAGGACCTGAACTCATCACTGGGTCAAAAGAACCCAATAGATATTAAAAGAACTCCCTACCCAAAAACAACAAAATATCTCATTGCTACTCACATACTCTAAAATCAACCACATAATTTGGAGTAAAACAATCCTCAGCAAATGCAAAAGAACTGAAATCATAACAGTCTTTCAGACCACAGCACAATGGCACAATCAAATTACCAATTAAGACTAAGAAATTCACCCAAAACTATAAATTGAATGGAAATTGAATAATCTGTCCTAAATGACATTTAGGTAAATAATAAAATTAAGGCATAAATCAAGAAGTTTTTTTTAAACTAATTAGAACAAAGATACAACATACCAAAATCTTTGAGACACGGTCAAGGCAATATTAAGAGGAAATTTTATAGCACTAAATGCCCACATCAAAAAGTTAGAAAGATGTCAAAGTAATAACCTAATACTACAACTAATAAAACTAGAGAAGCAAGAACAAACAAATCTCGAACCTAGCAAAAGACAAAAAATAACAAATGTCAGAGTTGAACTGAAGGACACTGAGACACAAAAACCCATTCCAAAGATCAATAAATCCAGGAGCTGTTTTTTTTTAATTAATAAAACGAATAGACTGCTGACTAGACTAATACAGAAAGAAAGACAGAAGATTCAAATAAACACATTCAGAAAAAACAAGGGGTGTATTAACACTGACCCTACAGAAATATAAACAATCATCAGAGAATATTATTAACACCTCTATGCATATAGATTAGAAAATTTACAAAACTGGATAAATTCCTGGATACATACAACCTCCCAAGACTAAACCAGGAGGAAAATAAATCCCTGAACACACCAATAATGAACTCTGAAATTGAAGCAGAATAAATAGCCTACCAACCAAAAAATGGCCCAGGACTAGATGATTCACAGCTGAATTTTATCAGAAGTACAAAGAAGTATTGGTACCATTCCTACTGAAACTATTCCAAAAATTTGAGGAGGAGGGACTCCTCCCTAACTCATTCTATGAGGCCAGCAATATCCTGACACCAAAAACTGGCAGAGATGGAACAAAAAAAAAAACAGAAAGAAAGAAAACTTCAGGCCAATATCCTTGATGAACATTGATGAAAAAAATCCTTAACAAAATAGTGGTAAACCAAATACAGCAGCATATCAAAAGGCTTATGCACAACATTCAAATAAGCTTTATTCCTGGGATGCAAGATTGGTTCAACATATACAAATCAAATGTGATTCATCATATAAACAGAACTAAAGACAAAACCTGTATGATTATCTCCATAGCTGAAGAAAAGGATTTCGATTAAATTCAATATCCATTCATGTTAAAAACTCTTAATAAATTAGATATTGAAAGAACATATCTAAAAATAATGAGAGCCATGTATGACAAACTCACAGCTAACATCATACTGAATGGACAAAAGCTGGAAGCATTCTCCTTGAAAACTGGCACACGACAAGAATGCCCTCTGTTACTACTCCTAAACATCATAGTATTGGAAGTCATGGCCAAGGCAATCAGGAAAGAGAAAGAAATAAAGGCATACAAATAGGAAGAGAGGAAGTCAAACTATCCCTGTTTGCAGATGACATGATCCTGTATTTAGAAAACCCCATAGTCTCATTTCAAAATATCCTTAAGGTTATAAACAACTTCAGCAAATTTTCAGGATACAAAATTAATGTGCAAAAATTACTAGCATTCCTGTACATCAACAAATGTCAAGCTTAGAGCAAAATCAGAAATGAACTCCCATTCACAAATGCCACCAAAAGAATAAAATACAGGAATACAGCTAACCAGGGAGGTGAAAGATCTCTACAAGGATTACAATGAACCAATGCCCACAGCAATGTAAAGATTCAATATTATTCCTAATAAACTACCATTGAGATTCTTCACAGAACTAGAAAAACTATTTTAAAATTCATATGGAAACAAAAAAGAGTCAGAATAACCAAGGCAATCCTAAGCAAAAAGAGCAAAGCTGGAGGCATCATGCTACCTGACTTCAAACTATACAATGGGGCTATGGTAACTAAAACAGCATGGTACTGGTACAAAAACAGACCCATATATCAATGGAACAGAACAGAGAACCCCAAAATAAGACCACACACTTACAACTATTTGATCTTCAACAAATCTGATAAAAACAAGCAATGGGGGAAGGATTTTCTATTTAATAAATGGTACTGGGAGAACTGGCTAGCCATATGAAGAATACTAAAACTGGACCCTTTCCTTATACCATATATAAAAATTAACTCAAGATGGATTAAATACTTAATTGTGAAACCCAAAACTATAAAATCCCTGGAAGACAGCCTAGGTAATACCATTCAGGACATAGGCACAGTCAAAGGTTTCAAGACAAAGATGCAGAAAACAATTGCGACAAGAGCAAAAATTGACAAAGCAGATGTAATTAAACTAAATAGCTTTGACACAGCAAAACAAACTAACAGAGTAAACAGACAACCTACAGAATGGGAGAGAATTTTTGCAATCTATGCGTTTAACAAATGTCTTATATCCAGCATCTATAAGGAACTTAACCAAGTTTATAAAAAATCAACCCCATTAAAAAGTGGGAAAAGGACATGAACAGACACTTCTCAAAAGAAGACATATTGCAGCCAACAAATATATGCAAAAAAGCTCCACAACACTGATAATTAGACAAATGCAATTCAAAACCACAGTGAGATACCATCTCACATCACTTAAAATAGCTATTATAAAAAGGTAAAAAAAAAATAACAGGTGCTGGCAAGATTGTGGAGGAAAAGGAATGCTTATGCAATGTTGGTAAGGCTGTAAATTAGTTCAATGGCTGCAAAAGACAATGAAGTGATTCCTCAGTGACCTAAAGTCAGAAATAACATTTAACTTAGCAATCTCATTACTGGGTATATATGCCCTCAAATATAAAATGTTAAAGACACATGCATTTGTATGTTCATTGCAGCACTATTCACAATTGGAAAGACATAGAATCAACCTAAATTACAGACTGTATAAAGAAAATGTGGTAAGTTTGTTAGCAGTGGAATGTATCCGAATCATGGGGCATCAGAGTATGTTATCAGCAGCTAATCCATACAGGTCTGCAGCAGCTTCAATTCTTGCCTTTTCAGAAAAAATAATTTGACTGAGGGGCAGAAAGAAGAAGCAAAGACCAAGGCAAGTTTTATAGCAGGAGTGAAAGTTTATTAAAAACAGTTAGAGCAAGAATGAAAGGAAATAAAGTATACTTGTAAGAGGGCCAGGTAGGCAACCTGAGATATCAAGTGTAATGTTAGACCTTTGATATGGGGTTTTATACATAGGCACACTTCCAGCGTCTTGTGTCCTTTCTCCCGATTCTTCCCTTGGGTTGGGCTGTCCACATGTGCACTGGCCTGTTAGCACTTGGGAGGGGTCACATGCACAGCGTGTTTACTGGAGTTGAATGCATGCTCACTTGAGGCATTTTTCCCTTACCAGTCCAGAACTGCTAGAGGAAGGTCATATACCAGTTAAACTCTGCTATTTTGCCTTTTAGTGTGCATGCTTGACCATGCCTGAGCCTACTTGCTCAACTCCTGAGACCTTATTGAAAGGTTCTCATCACCAGTTTCAGTTCTTTTCTATCTATTGGGAAACAGCCTTTTGCTGTTGCTGGCTATGACCAATTATTATTTTAGAGAGACAGTTAACAACCACATGACCATCACCTGATGGTTGCATGGCATTCATGATGGGGATGTCGTGGTCCTCTCCTGCCCTGCTCATGCCTGATTTGCCATCTATTGTCATACATATACACCATGAAATACTATGTAGCCATAAAATGAATGAGATCATGTCCTTTGCAGGGACATGCATCAAGCTGGAGGCCATTAATCTTAGCAAAATACACGCAGCTCTTAGCCAAAAGGCCAAGAAGTGATAATCTTAGCAAAATAATACAGGAACACAAAACCAAATACTACATGTTTTCACTTATAAGTGATAGCTGAATGATGAGAACATGTGGACACATAGACAGGAACAACACACGTTGGGGCCTATCAGGGTGGGAGGAGAAAGAGGATCAGAAAAAATAACAAATGGGTACTGGATTTAATGTCTAGGTGATGAAATAATCTGTACTATAAACCCCCATGACACAAGTTTGCCTATATAAGAAACCTCCACATGTACCCCTGAACTTAAAATAAAAGAAACATTGAAGACAAAGTCAAAAATTTTATATTGAGTTGTCATGTGAATAAAAGTATTATAAAGAGAGCAGTAGCTTAAATATAAAGCTATGAAATGATAAGAAATCATCTAGGGAGATAATATGCATATAGAAGACCTAAGATGACTATGTTCTTTGTATTCTAGCATGCATATGGTAGAAGAAAAAGAAAGAAATTGAGAAAAAATAGCCATTGATGAAAGATTTATGTACATCTTAGTTTTTTTCCTATCTTAACACCAAGAAGTGGCTCAGAAGTGAATTCTAAAAAATGAAGATATGAGAAGCTGTCATTATAACAAAGTAATCTATTGATAAATTTATTACTTACTATTTTGTATCACTTAAACAAACAACCATGATTATTTTTTAGTTGAATTAATGATTTTAAAACTTAATTAAACTAAATTAATTTGTATAATACCTAAATTACAGCTCCTACAATGAGATATACTAACTCATCACAACATTATTCTCTGTGAATAATTAAGTGCCTGTTGGAACCATTTAGGAAATTATCATCTTCTCACTGCTGTACAGAATCATGAAAATGCAGCTTTTCAAAGTACAAAACTTGTTTCTAGAAGAAAACAAATCCCAAAATAGCATGGCTTATTAAATAACACATTTTAATTACAGAGTAGTCCTATCCCAAAACCCTTGCTATCAATTACTGAGTGAAGAATATAAACTCCTTGACCGGTGTTTAATCTATGCTGTCTCATACTTGGTGGCCCATGTTAAAATGCTGTGACAATAAATAGAGCTTGCTCTGTTTGACACACTATTTAGAGTAGCTAAGGCGAATAGAGGAACAGTTACTGCTTTTAATCATTAACTTGAAATGACTGATCAGCAGTATTACTGGAGTGCTAGTCATTTAAATATAAAAACACTTTGAAGTTTCTAAATTTAGAAGGAAATAATTGAGTAAACAGCCAAGTTAATCATTGTGGATACCTTAGTGTCAAGACAGACAATTTGTAATTTTGAAAAACAGTAGTATGAAGTAACAAGAAATCTCATCAAGTTAATGTGATTTGTTTCCTGAAATGTTATTTAAGTGGAAACTAAACTTCAGTTACTTTGACACAGATTGAGTCTAGCAAATAAAAGAAAGAAAGCTGACTTACTTCCAAATTTAAAGACACTCATCATTTGTACTTGTCCTTAGAGGAGGCAATTCATCACTCCAGGAATGTGTCTTTGTATTCATCATCCCCTAATGTTTATAATAACAAAACTTATTTATACTGAACAGCTGGGATATTTTTAAGTGCAATATGACTTTTTGTTATGTTTAGATTAGAAAGTAAGATTAGGGAAGGTGTACATTCAATCTCAAGGTCAAAAGAGAAAGGTTGGGAGAATCAGAGACAGACATTTTAGTCATCTTTAAAAGACTAAGAAAACTGTAATGAAACCAGTTTTTTTTCTGTAATTTTAAAGAATGAAGATTCACTGAGCTTCTCTAAACTTTATTTGTAGAGGTTAAATATATACATATTTCAATATAGGTTATATTATCAATACTTCAGAAATCCTATCTCTACTTTCTGCATAGTTTCCCTTTATTTTAGGGTCTGTCTTGCTTTCATATTCCACCTATTAGGAAGAAAGAAATCTGCTGAACACACTGATGACAACTCTTAAATGACTATTTCTGAGGGGAAACAATTTTTAAAAGAGGAGTTGAAATAATAAATTCTAACCCTAAATGAATATAACTTTTCAAATTCAGATTAGAGAAACTCTAGGATATATAAGAATAAACACAAAACTAGTTAATAATTTAAAAGGGATGTTTATATAATTAAATTAGTGATAGCACAGATTGTTTATTTCATCTGGAATACCAGATTAGAGAAACTAGAGTATCATTTAAAAGAATTTAAAAGGTGAAGTTTGCAATCTCATAAAGCAGGAGTTCCCAAAATGTGTTAAAACATGGATCACATCAAAAAGTTTTGCAGATCTCACCTAAAAATAATTTCATTAATGGGCAATCCAGTTATAGTAAAGCATCACTGAAAACGTCAATATTTTTATATGAGTTTGTGTCAAATTAACACAAGTTATACTGGAAAAATAGAAAATTTTGTGTGAACTGTTTTTTTCAATGACAAAGTCTGGTGTGAATAAAAATTTGAGAATTTTGTTTAACAACTTTACACTAATCAAGCTCCCTTAACATTTCCACCCCAAATGTTCACTTGTCCACCCACATGTTTATGGCTCAGCATCCAAATAGAAATAATGTACATGAATATACGGTATGGTTATTAACAAATGAGAAATAAGTAACTAATGAAATAACAGGTTGTTGACATCTTAAAATATTGGGATGCAGAACAAATGTAGGTAAATTATGAAGACATTATTCTCTTAAAATATATTTTAAAACTACTTTAGAACTTGAAAATCATCTTCTTGTGAAAACAATGGTAGTTAGGTTGTCATAGAGGCAATTTCTCTTATACACCTCTAGGACAATTTATTTCTCAAATTCCATGAAGTCCAGAAATACACTTCAACCCCTGCAGGAGAATGACTAATATTCTATTTTGGTAGCTGTGTAAAGAGTAGGCTGTATGGGACTTACATATATTTCTGTGCCTAGAAATTTATTTCCTTAATATTTTGTAAGGGGAGGCAAGCTTCACTTCACTTCTTGGGGTTTTATACTGTGCATGCCTATGAGGTGGGTGTAAGAGGTCATATGTTTGCATAACAAACTACCTATGTTTCAAAGTAGTCTTAATTGTTCTTTGTTCCTGCAGCTAACTAAGTTCATAAAGCTTGACCAAACGTATGCTGAAGAATACTTGCATTGAATGAAACATGTATCATGAGAGATGAAAAGCCCTGACACTATAGATTTAAATATTCTGGTTTTCCAAAGGTACAATATGTGGTCATGATTAAACCTTTCTGCTGGTACATTTAAATTCTGGGACAGAGTTCATTGTCCGTAGAATTTTACACTTGGCCTTTGTCCTGAGTTGTTCAGCAAAGGCTCTTATTAGTATCAATTTTCCTGACAGCTTTTATAATGTGGACACATTAATACTAGGAACTGGACAGTGATCACTGATATAAACTACTAAACATTGTCAGAGAGCAGTGACTTTGGATCATTTACAGAGAATTTAATGCAGTGAAGAAAACCTCATCAAGAATTTAGCTTGTGTATGAAATAAGAAATACATTTATTACTTCATAGTAAAAAGAAATGACTTGGGAAAGAACATGATTCCATGGTTCTGACTGATTTTTGAGTATCAAAACATGGGATTTTCCCCATAATTTCTATTGATGTGTGTGATCTCAGGCAAATCATTTTCTTGCCTATTTCTTTAATATCCTATCAGAAGCAAGGCAAATCATGATTATTTAAAATAATGTATGTAATCCTCAATAAAATATCTTACCTTGATTACAAGGCAAGATATTTCTTTCTAAGATGTGTGGTGAAACATCATTGTATTCTTAAATGAAAAATATTTTTAAATATTCCATGAACATAAAAATGTTGTAATACATGAAACAGCTTTCAATTCCCACCTCGTTGTAAGTACTCTTTATTGTTCAACAAATTTTAATAAAGTATGTGAATATATTCTTAGATTTCTTGTGATAAAAACCCTAAGGTTCAACTTGGTGATTCCTGGATCTACTGCGACTAGATGGGCTTGGCCTTCTCTGACCATAGAAGAAAGCAGAGAATTAATCTAAAATCCAAGCTGATATAATTACTAGAATTTCCAGCCCACTCACATGCTACCTGTCCTCTCTTTTGCCAATAAACATGCTGAGACTAAAGAAGGTGAAGCAATACAGATTTAGAACAATTGATTTATTGGTATAAAGAACAACTACACGAGCAAAATTTTATAAAAAAGGTTCTATCAATTTTTGTCTATAACCTAACACATTTTTATAATCTCAACTTCTGTTTGTCGCATAAATTTCTACAAAATCAGATCTTTTTCTTGGATGAAGCTCACAAAATAATACTGTATCACCTATGGTTATTCTTTACTTCATTTATCTAAGGAGTTTTGCATAATAATATTATTGACATGAAGGGAGTCACACTATCCAGACAATCAGGAGTGGCTATATCAAGCACAGTGATTGCCCAAACACTACTGCTTCCATTTGTGAGGCCTTATGATCTCAGCTCATCCCACTTACCCTTGCACATGTTCAGAAGCATTTTTGTAGCTGTTTTCTTTCTATTTTGCCTAGGAACATCTCCTTGACCAAGGTGACTTTACTGAGTAGACCTGACAACCATGGCTTACTTTTTCATCAGGCCATATTCACCCAAACTCTCCAGATTAGTACATTTTATTTTCATTATTTCAATAGAAAAGTAAAAGTAATCTCAATCTCATTAAACTTAAAAAGACCTTTGACCAAATGAAACAATTACTCAAATTCTTACACATCAAAATTATAGTTTCATTTTCCCAAAAGTATTATTCTTATATTAAACAATGAAATACAATACAAAAAAAAATCTTTCTTATTTCATAGGTCCCATTACTTAGTTTCCAGAGATATAATACATTATTATTTATTTGGTATAGAATAATATCAATACCAGGCATATCTTCAAAGTCACTGTGCTTAGACTCACTCTTAGAAATTTAGGATTCTAAATGGAGTCTTCAAAATAACCTGTTACGGGTCCTTTGCCCTAGCTCTGCTTAAGAGGTTCATATTGGTGAACTGGCACTGTCTCATGATTTATAAGAAACAGAATAATTATATTTACCAAACTTAACAATAATAATAAATAAGAAAATCTCAGTACATATATTTATAAGAACTATTCTGGAAATCGTTCTCTGTTTATGGAATAAGTATAGTGTCAAATCAGCAGTTCTTTTCATATATATTCCATTTTGTATATCATATTGAAATTGACTAGTAGGACTTGCTAGATACATATATTTTATAAATTAAAAAGATTTTTATTTAAATGAAATACAAATTAATGCATTAATAATATCAACAATAGTAACAATCACAGTAAACTATCTTTTTTGTATTGTTTGCAAATATGGGAGAAAATAATAGGTAAAATATGTTTGCACAGGTCATTTTTTATGGTAGTATGCTTAGCATTTTTAGAGTTGCTGAATTAGGACTGCAGAAAGTGGATCAATAACTACACAGCTTAGAGTCACGAGGATAAATGTTAACTCGTCACCTTATAATTGCAGAGATAATTAGGGCATGTTTAATTTGGTGATTATTGTCATTTCCTGATTGAGCATACAGTGGAAGGATATCAACAACCTTTCTCAGTCAGAAAGGTATCAACACCCTTTAATTTTTTTTAACAAGAAGACCCATACATATTTAGGCCAGCATACACTCTGCTCTTCTGTCCACAAAAAAAAAGAAAAAAAAAAAACTGAGAAAAAGAGCAACTCTAACGCAAAGCTGCAGGTAAGAATATGGAAGAAAAGCTATTCTTATTGAGCCCTGAGAGTTCTGTCTCCTCCTATCCATAGCAGATGTCATAAAGAGTAACACAACTGGTCAGCTGCACCCTTCATGGTAAAAAAAAGAATGTTTTTGGTGTCCTTCCATTTTTTCTGAGGGTTTGCTGCCTAAAGCATAGCTGCAGTTGTATTATATGTGTGAGACCAGAAGTCAATGTGTAGGAGGGTGTCCTGGGAAAAGGAACAAGAGCCACCCTCAGCATGAAAACGACCTGACTGGAATCTGTGAAGCCTGCTTCTTATTTGAGTTCTTCTGGCTTTTAAAAGTAGTAGGATATTGCCCTTTGACAGGTGATAAGCATAGCTGCAGGCAAGGAAATGGACTGGAAGTAAAAATAATTTTCTTTCCTTTTCCACAGATGGAGATCTTTTGTAATGTTTTGAACTTATGGTGAGAACTGAGTTAAGATGTATATGAGTAATAGATTTTGATTTGTTTTAGGGATAGGATAATTAAGAATAAAAATACTGCTGTTTAAAATGATATGAAAATATATACATATGTGTACACACACATAAGCCTGTGCACACTCAACATTCAATACATTTAATTGAAATTGTTTGGGGGTAAAAATAAGTTTGGCAGATCTTACTTCCTATCTATCTGATCTGTGAGCTGCCCAAACTGCAGATGACTAAATAAACTTTGAGCATGACAGTGATTTAGCTCTTTTTGGGTTTGTCCACTATTTCATACAAGTTAAATCTTAAAGCTGTCATTGTGAGACTAATATATACATCCAGCAAAATAGATATGAAAAGATTTAATCATCTTCTCCCTTACTAATGGTTTCCCATTTTAATTGGAACAAAACCAGCCCCGAAGGTCAGTTGTGAGATTTTTCTGTCTCCCTTGTCCCCGTAGCACCTCTTTCCTCCCTACACTTTCCGTCTATGTTCTCTCTTGCTTTCTCTGATCCAGCCGCACTGACTTCCTACCCAACAAAAGGGCCAAGGCCATTTTCTCTCCCCGACCTGGACTGTTCTTCAGATCCAGGTATGGCCGGCTCCCTGTCAGTCATTTCTCACTTTCAATAGCACTTACTCCAGTGAGGGTTTCTGCAAGACCTATCTAAAATTTCTCCAAACCTAGCCACTCTCTCACATAAGCTTTCTCTTCTAGATAGCACTTGTCCTCTGAGAGCTTCTTTTCCTACTTACTCATTTTATTATCTGATTTCCTGCATCAATTCCACATTTGAGCTCTATGAGGGAAAGACTTCGCCAATCTTTTTTTACTCCAGGGATGTCGTAGGGTAAACCCTCAGATAATGATGAGCCAGAGATTTGATCACATACATATCTGATATTTGCTAGAACAATTAGTTCCTAATCAGGAGTTGAGTTCTTAATTTTGAATAAAGAAGTCATAGAAATAAAGTTGCTAAATGCAGCAGAATAATGGGATGATTTCATAATATTATAGTAAATATGTGATATTTCATAAATCTTTTCAAAGAAGATGTGATATTTCAAAGTAACCTACAAATCATCCCCTCCTATTTTAACTCAACACAAAGCTTTAAGGATGATAAAAGTACATACACATCTTGTAGAATGATTCAAAATACTTTTTTTCTGTTCGAAAAGAAATTGGTAAGTACTATTTATTACATTCAAGCCATGTAATAAAATAAATAACTGATCTCATAGTTTTCCTTTTTAAAACAAAAAACAGTAGGGCAATATATATTCAACTGGATAAATGCAATCAGCATTGCCAGATGCAGTTTTAACATTTGCTTGATTTATTTCCATGTCAGACTGTATTTATCTATGTCTGTTCTAGGTCTAAATAGCAAAAAAGATAAATTAATGCAAGTGTCTTTAAACCTTAGTTCTCTTTCACTTGATCTAATTGCAATAGATCCCACTCCTGTCTCAAGAACTCCAGTCTGCCTGCAAAACACACTTCATGCTTTTTATATAATCCAATCTCCTCAACGATGTCAATGATGCAAAGCTGATCATATCTGTCCCCTAAATAATATAAATCAATTCTCCTTGTCATTCTAAGGACAAATTCCTTATTGTAGCACAAAATCTATTCAAGGCTTGAACCTTTCTCCCTCACATGTCCTTCTTCAAACCATAACATTCTGACCACCGTTCACTCCTTAGTCTCTATGTATTTGGAAATAGTATTTATTCTGTCCTAGCATGTTCTACCAATTCTCATCTCTCCCAGATCTGTGTGACTAATTCCTAGTCAGCATTCAAGGCTTAGCTCTATTATCTTGTGTGTGTGTGCATTCTTCTCTGAGCCCTGTAATGACTCTAATAGCCTTTGCATCTTTCTAACAAAGCTCCATAGTGTTGTTTAATAATTGTCAGATTGCTCTTCTATCTGTATCATTGGATTTTGAAATTCTTGAGCAAAAGGGACTTTTTCTTTTTCTTTCTTTCTTTCTTTTGTTGTTGCTGTTGTTGTTTTTTAAAGATGGATTCTGGCTCTGTCGTTCAGGCTCTGGAGTGCAGTGGCACAATCTTGGCTCAGGGCAACCTCAGCCTCCTGGGTTTAAGCAATTCTCCTGCCTCAGCCTCCTGAGTAACTAGGATTACAGGTGCAGGCCACCATGCTCATCTAATTTTTGTGTTTTTAGTAGCAATGGGGTTTCACCATGGGGGCCAGGTTGGTTGCAAACTCCTAACCTCAGGTGATCTGCCCACTTGGGCCTTTCAAAGTGCTGGGATTACAAGCATGAGCCATTGCACCTGGCCTAAAAGGGATTTTTTTTCTTATATGTTACTTCCCTAGCATAGTACTTGAAACATGATAGATTTCTCATTAATGTATTTTTGAATAAATGGGTAAACATGGCAAAAATATTTTTTAAATTCAAAAATAGTTTAAAAATGAATAATTTGGAATTCAATATATTGGCCTTTAAGCTCCATTGTGAACCAGAACCATTGTATCTGGTTCACTGTATCTACTGGATCTAGCAGAGGTCTGGCACATGGATAGAGTTTAATAAATACATGTTAAATAAATGGATAAACTGATTTAACCTTAGACAATACACAGATGTGATTATACAGTTCATGTGACTCCCTCAGTGTGGAAAGTCTATCCATTAGGATAGCAAAGTGGCTAAAAGTGTAAAGTCTGCTTTTGGAGCTAATTACTTGATCTTTTTCTAAAGCTAATTTCTATTTTCAAAATTTGTAGACTTTTTTGGAGACTAAAGATGACAGTCATTATATAGCTTTCGGCCTATGGTCTGGCACTTAAATGATACAATTAAGGTAAGTTGTTATCAATGCTACTTTTACTGTCCTTTTTCTTTTTCCTCCTCCTTCTACCTGAGCCGCTAGTTGAGAAACAGTTAGAAACTTTAAAATGATAAGGATAAAGAACAAACAATGGGGATGATTAATGATCAAATGACACACTTTCTTAACTTCTCTGAGTAATGCCTTCACAAAGTCACAAGTACTCCACTGTCTTTTGATATAATAACACATTATGTATTAGAATTAGTATATTTGCAGTACATCTTTACAAATGAAATAGCACTGTTTAGCCAAATGTATATTTTAATATAAATAGAAAATAATCAGTGACAGTAGTAAATATTGAGAGTATAAATTCATATGCCCTTATGAATATGAATTGCCAGGCCACCCACATATCAGCAATGGGATCCAAGAATTCTCAAGTAAAATGTTTATTGCCTCCAGTCTCAAATTCATGACATTAATTTTCTAATTAAACATGCTTGTCTCATGCATTTTGTGTTGCTACAATCTGATTCTGCACTAAACCAGTTCAAATTGTTTTATGTTTTCAGTCATTTGATTCACTGATATGCATTAGACAACATGCTCTTTTCCTTTCCAGCACAACCAGATATCAAAGCTTTCATTTGTATTCCACAGTTTGGGTAGCAATCTGGATTTTCTGTCAACATTCCATGATAATATGTTCACAAGACTCATTCTCCAGAATGCCAGGGATATTTATAAGCTTGACTGGCAAGAAGGGCCTACGTGACTTTAACAGTGTTCTAACAAATGTGTGCAGTATTTACAAACGAGTCATCTCACAGGCACCCTGCCATCACAGAAGCTGATTGCTCATTGGGATCACACAGTGATGATAATAAATAGCCAGTATATAAAGAAAGGTTAATACAAACTTTGCTACATTCATGTAGATTGCACTACAATATTTTGAGATACCTATACCTGAATTGCCCACTCCATACTACAATATTCTAGTTTATAAAAACAAAGAACCTAAAATAATTGATTTGTTGGGTCACTTTCTGGTGTACATTTTTCCAAAGTTTAGGAAAGCAGTTTGGTAAGTGTAATATATTTTTGAGTGGAATTTTGAACAAGTTCATTATGATTTAATCAGCATTAACCTGGTTTTATGACTACCTGTGTTTATGTAAGAAAAATTTTGCAGGAAAAGCTAGCTAAAATAACATTCCTTAATTTAAAATTAAAATATAGAGAGGAGACAATAAAGCATTAATGAATCATCTAAGAAATGGACTGCCTGCAAATAAAGAGTGCTTTCTAGTTATGTCTCTGGAATTTATTAGGAAAGGATGCAAATATGACCAAGGGAAAGCAAGTTCTATCATTTCATTCAATTTTTATTATTTATGTGTTTCACGACACCATGGATTTCAAAATTAAAATATAATTTACATGTTAATCATAATTTGAAGATATTTTAGGAGGATAATACCAGGACCTCTGCATTAATGTTTTGAGAGTGAAATAAATTTTTCCCTGAGGCCAATAAAGACTAATATGTCTCAGGGCTGAGTTTTCACACTTAGCACATACCACGAGGGATCTTTCTTCCTGAAGGAAGTGAAACTCTTTTAGCTGGCTACCTGAATTCTGGATCCAATAATATGAAGTCTCTAAGAGGTAAGGACTGACATTTCAAATCTATTTCAGATAGGTGAGGCATGAATAGACCTTTATGTATGTATTCCTTTTCTTTGGGAAAAACCATGTTTTGGTCTTTTAGAGATGAACATTTAAGTTTGGGAAGTCTGGTATTCTAGAGGCAAGGTACTTCTGTGGGACATGATTGAATAGTTATAATTTTTAAGCACAACTATACCCTTCTGGTGTGTGCATTTTAAGAAAAGAAAATTATTTCCTTTCTTAAGAAAATCATGAAGATTTATCTGTGCCTAGAATAAAATAAATACATTTCTTATTCTTATAGAATTGTAAAAGGTTCAGGTCCAAAAAGTTGCTATCATTATATAAGAAGCAAAGGGCCTGAAATTCAAGGAAAATGTAATGGTTAATTTTATGTCAACTTGACTGAACTGCAGGGTGCCTAGATATTTGGTTAAACACTATTCTGTGTATGTATGTGAGAGTTTTTTCTTGATAAGATTAACATTTTAATTGGTGAAATAAGTAAAGCAGATTGCCCTCTCCAGTGTGGGTGAGGCTGATCCAATTTATTGAAAGCCTGAATAGAACAAATAAATGAACAAGAGAGAATCCCCTTTTTCTACTTGATGATCTCAAGCTGGGATATTTTCTCTTGTCTTCAGACTCAGACTGGACCTTATACCATCAGTTCTTTTTGTTCTCAGGCCTTTAGACGGGCAGGTCTTGGGACTGCTCAGCCTCCATAATCACATGAGCCAATTATTTATTTTTAAAAATGCACTCTATCAGTCTATATTCCTATCTCTAAGTACTGAAATATATACATAGATATTCACATATATGTATATATATCTCAAATACTTGTATGCCTATATAATACACACACACACACACAGAGAGAGAGAGAGAGAGCATTTTTTAAAATAAATAATTGGATCATGTAATTATGGAGGCTGAGAAGTCCCAAGATCTGCAGTATAAGTACATATATATACACATACATATATATATACATGCACACACATATGTATGTGTACATATATATGTGCATGTATATATATCTATATACATGCACACACACATATGTACTTATATATAAGTATTTCAAAAAGACAAATACATATATGTATATTTGTGTAGACATATATATACACATGCACACACACACGCATACACGCACACATATACATAAGTGTGTATATATATATATATATATATAGGAGCCCAGGAGCTTCCATATTTCCCCACTCCTGGAAGACTCTTGGTCCGGGATTATGCCAGGAAACCAGAGGCAAAGGGGATAAAACGGGAAAAGGTGGTGAGGCCATTGAGGTCCTCAAGGAGCCTGAAGTGTGCACAGACCCTGTCCGGCCACAGGCATCAGCACGACACGCCCCTGAAATCAGATGTTGAGTATCACGAATGGCTGTTCCAGATGAACCTAGGCCCCCCCACAAGACGCTAGAGTAGCCGGACCCCAAGAGCCAGTAGTACTGGCAGTGGCTGCGGAAGCAAAACATGGGGTGCTACCACCAGCTAAGCAAGAACAAGAAGTTTTAGTGGGGATGGGCATCCCCCACCTCCACCACTGAGGATTTTTTATTTGCCCAGAGAACATGGACTTTTGCGAGACTACAGGCTGCTTCCCAGCTTGGGTTTCCCTGTGGCCTACAACAGGGTTGGAATAGGGCCCTAGAGGCCATAAAAGACTAATCTGGGTTTTTAAAAAAACGTGTTTTTGTGTGTGTGTGTGTGTGTGTATGCGCGTGTGTGTGTATATATGTGTATGTGAGATATATAAGTATTTGAGATATATATGCATAGATATATGTGTATAGCTAGCTATATATATATACATACACACATGCACACACACATGCACACATATACGTATATCTGAGAGGCTTAATGTCTTAGCCATATGTATATGTATGTGTATACATATACATCAAATGCTTATATGCATATATAAAGACAGAATGATACAGAGACAGAAGTATATATGTGTCTATCAATACAAGAGGCGTGCACATAATCTGTCCAGTTCACAGGCATCCCATGGGCATCAAGCATCTACAAGGAGGGAGATGAAATCTATCTTGAAAATGAATCTTTGCACAGGAGTGCTACTTCTAGACCTCAGGTGACAAAATTCGAAAAAGACCCATTCTCCTATATTTGCACAAAATCTACCACCACCATAGCATTTATGCCTGCCTGTAGTGTTCTTAAGGAAATTGAGAGCCTTCTTTCTTGGAATTCAGTTAGGCATTCTCACAGAAGACATTGGAGGGAACGTCAGAGAGTGTGAAGAGGAGACCTGAATAGAAAAATTTTACAAGTTGAAATACAACTTTGGGGATTCTCAATAATAATTGGAAGTCACTAAAAGGGTACCTGAGACTGTGCAGTTTTGGTAATATTTTCTTAATTTGGATATAAATATAACTTGACCTTAAGAGCATCATCCTCAGAAATAACAATTATAGATGAACATGGATTACTGACTGCTTATCTCATTTTACCCAAAACCTTTGTTGCCTCTTGCCCTTTTTCTATCAACAATGCAGTCATCTCAAATGTTTCCAGTGAATTTACTCACATTGTGAAAGATCCCCAGTTTTTTTCTTGAGTGGAAACTTATATTTTATTTAGTAGCCAAGTGAAGGCTGCAGACTACCTTTGCTTAATAAAATGAAAAAGGGAAAAATCTACTTATTTGGAGAGAGAGGCAAATATTCAAGGGCAATATTTTTATCAAGATATTTCTCTCTCATGCTACAAATGCAGCAAGTTAATCCATAATGCTTCCTCATTAGCGAAAGAGCAATTAAAAATAACTACAACTGTGTAACTGCACCACTGTTTTTAGATGCCTAATTACAGAACCTCTTCAGGGCCATAGAAATGTCAGCTCATTAGAACACAGTTTTTTATTATTTGAAGCAGAGTATGACCAATATAAAATGGGCCATCTTTAAAGCTAGCCCTTTGTCATGACAGGAAACACGACTAAATTATTATTTCCAAGTCCTTAAATATATGTCAATACTAATTCTGGGTGAGGATTATTGCTTACTGGAACAATGTAAAGGATAGGAAGGAAAAGTAAATCTAATGTTTAATAGGATAATTTCAAATTTATACTTTAAGAAAATTACTATATGACTTCATTTTACAAAGTTCATAAGTTCCCTTTAATCTAAATAATTTGAAGCTTTTCTGGTAGTATTTCAATTAGGCAGCTGTTTTCTTCAACTGCAATCCTTTTAATATCTTTACTATGGATGCTTAATGAAAATGAGTAGTACTGGGGACTTAAATCCAAAAAAAGAAAAAAGAAGTCTCACATTGTTTTCCATCTGGCATATGCATGAATGATTCTATCATGACCCCTCAGGAAATCAGTAAAGGCAGGAGATGGACCAAGACACTTTTTTCATCCTGGTAGAGATACTGAATGGAATTATTCTGAGAGGTATCTAATATTAATGCCAAAAATATTTAACATTTTTCTTATCCTTACTATGAGTGTATTATTACAGTGAAATGTACATGTGCCTACTTCTTTGTGCTTTTATGCTTGTTTGACTACCATTGTTTTCTGTGTGGAAATAATTTCAAAACAAGATCTCATTTTTCAAGCGGTACAGGAGTAGCCCCAAGATCACAGGTGACATTGTTTACAAAGGACAGCTTGAATAAAACTTTAGAACTACTGTGTAAATCACTTGTTGTCAGGCAATCTGGTTTTTTGTTCCCATCTTTCCCAAAGAACTGAGAGACCTTAAACATTTCCTTCCTCCACTCTGGATCTTGTTTTTCTCCAATGTAAAATAAGACTTGGCTTACATAGCTTCTAAACATCCTTCCAGTTTTGACATTCAATGACTTCAGTTTTAGAATTCAGTCTCTCTCAGCTGTCCATGGAATTGCACTTTCCTTTTGTCCTCATTAAAGTTGTACTGCCACCCTCTTTCTCCATTAGTTACATTTGAAGAGCAGCTAAGAGCAGAGGTCTGTACTCCTTCCTAATCAAAAGGAGTTCTGCATGCTCTCTGAGGGGGACAAGAGGACTTTGCTTTCTTGATATTTGTATGAGAGAATAAACATCTATTTCCACTGGCCACCTGTGATAGCTAGTAGAGTGAGTGAATCATATCAGGATTCTCTGTCAAAG
This sequence comes from Aotus nancymaae, assembly GCF_030222135.1. Classification (NCBI taxonomy): domain Eukaryota; kingdom Metazoa; phylum Chordata; class Mammalia; order Primates; family Aotidae; genus Aotus; species Aotus nancymaae. Next base: position 18,404,884 of record NW_026988476.1, on the reverse strand, counting down.
TGACTAACAAGGTCTTCTAGAATATCAAGTGCAATTTTTCCTGTTGTCCTAAAATTGATACTATAGCCCAAAGCTGAGCACAAAATTACCAACTACCTAAAAGTGTAAGGTGAAAACATGACAGCAGGTCAGACCAGCCAATTTTCCTTGGGGTTGAGAGGCTTAACAACTCAGCTATCTTTGCTCCCACCTCCTGACCCAAGCTAACATAAGAAGATGGCTGAGAAAGTTATACTTTCTTAGACAGTTAGTGTCCATGGACAAGAGGCCTAAAACCAAGTCCCTTCAGCCCGCAACCCCAAATATCACTTGAAAAGACTAAGAGTACTTGCAAAAACTGTGTGGTATTTTATTTTCCAGCTTGATGCTTGCTAAGCCTCAGAAACTGTTTATTCACCTGACATACAGATGAGAGCAAAGGGTGATAAAACTGTTCCTGTGACTATTCAGGCAGCTTGATATTATGGATTTTATACCATATTAATTCTTCTCCCATGCTGTTGGGAGCAAAGTGGTATATATTTGAACTAAAGAGTGGTATCCACCTCTGATGTAGGGATGTCTGCACAAAAAAAAAGATTGCTGAAGCAGTCTGTGTAATAGTACTAGAAAGGGAAGTGGTTTGGTGTTTCACAGAAGAAAACGGTGAGCCATTCACCTTGTATATGGGACTCAAAGTAGGAGTGAACAAATATTCAGCTCTTACCATGGCTCCACAGCTAAGAGCAGTGGGTAGGGAGGAACGGGATTTTGGAAGCTACTGAGATAAACAGAGGCATGCCCAACTTGGTGGTATACACCGAGAGTATACCCATGTGAAGACCACCACCTAAGAAAAGGGGTAAAGATCAATCAGAAGAGACTAAACCAGAGTAAAGCCTTTACTGGCACACTAGGAGACCTTGGCTTTCCCTAGCCTCTTTCCCTATAAATTTTACCCTACATTGGATCCCATGCGTAAAAAAGAGACAGGGAGAAACTGTCCTAGTACCAGGCCAGATTCATCCCCATTTCCAAGAGCCATGGCCAGGGTGGTAACATGCCTCAGAAGGAAGGGGGAAATCAAACTTTGAATTGAATTGAGAATAAAGTTTTACATGTGAAAACAACCAAATCTAAATAACTGAAAAGGGGTTATTCTAGTAACACAAATTGAAAATTCTGGAATGGAGACAAGATATTTGAAGGCTTCCCAGTATGAAGGAAGTATTCATTAGAATATAATTGTTTTATTTGAAAAAATAAAATTTATATCATCAAGAGTTAAGACTTCTCCAAAATTCGAGAAAAGATCCACCCTTTCCCTTTACTGATGGTACAGGTGAAATGGATCTTACTATTTTACCTTTAAGCCACAGAATATGTTTTCAATATCACAGCTGCACCAAGATCCTCTCTTTAAGTTAAAAAATTAAGAAAGAAAAGAATTTCAAAGAGAAACAGATTATTTACTGAAGCATGGTAAAAATTCATTTTTAAAAATCTTAAGTCCAAGGGTAGATTACTCTCTCAGTCTTTGAGATATCTACTTTCATTTACAATTTTCCTGGCAACTAGATGAATATACTTGGTCTGGAACCTCCCTTAAAATATCAGGCCTTCAAACCACATCAATGGTATTTAAAAAAATCATTCAAACTATGTCAGCTGTATTAATAAATCTGTAACCATATCTGAAGAAATAACTAAACTTGATAAATTATTTTAAGACTAAAAGCCTTCCATGCATTGAGATTGTACCTTGACTTAATTAACTGAAATTTTTATCTCAAATATTAAAAATTTAAGTCTCAGCTGTATCTCTTTTTATATGTGTGTGAGCTTCCAAATTGCCTTCTAATTACCATAAAATATAGCATGTAGAAAGTGCTCAACAAAATTAGTTACAAATAATAGTACGATTATCATCAGTAACATATGATTTTGATAGCTATCAATATTCACATGTACACAACCTGAGCATAGGTTTATTTCATGCTACACTTGTGTATGTGGATTATAATTTCAACCAATTTTGGGGGAATATTAGAGGTAGGTAAATTTGTATATTTACCAGGAGATTTGTATATTTAAAAACAATGACAACAACACATGGTTCCATCCCTAAAGTAATCTCAGACCCAAAACCTACAAAAATAAAGTGTGAAGTGTATGCAGTGTTGCCAAAGAGATCACACTGTATCATGTACAGTGGGACTATTTAAACTAATGGAAAAAGAAGATTTATTCAGAAGGATTGAAAGTTGATATGGTTTGGCTGTGTCCCCACTCAAATCTCACCTTGAATTGTAGTTCCTATAATCCCCCACATGTCCTGGGAGATACCCAGTGGGATGTAATTTAATGACAAGGATAAGGGAATATATTCTTTTCCTGGGTCCACAAGGAGGTGTAGTTTCTAGGGCAGGAACTTCCCAGTGACACACCCTACCTGCCCTTCCCCAATGTCTCCATCTGGGAGACTTAATGGTCTTTGTTTAACTTTGGCACTCACGGAAAAGGATCAAAGATCAATCACTCCAGCAGAAGTTTACTCTTTTCATTGGCCAGGCATCTTGGAGAGGGAGGGAATTCCTCCCAGGTTAAAAGTCCCATCCCCCACATCCAGGTGGATTCCATATTTAGGTCCCCTTCCACTACCTTCCTGTCTCTCCTGGATTCCATCTTTCTGGATTCTCTCACTCAGTGTGAGAGGAGCTTTCCTTCCCTGATCTTCCCCCTCTGGGAACCCTTCTTACTCAGTGTGAGAGTGGCTTTTCTTTCTCTTCACTCAGTGTAAGAGCTAGCTGCTTCTCTCTCCCCCCTTCTCCTTTTTTTCTCTCTCTTTCTCTCTGCCTAAATAAATCACTTATTGCAAAAACTCTTTGGGGTCTGATATTTATTTGTGAGCACACCATGCCCAGCATGGTCCCCTCTCCCATTCTTGGGTGAGAGTGAGAGAGCAAGAGCCTGGAGCCCACCAGGGAGCCAGCTAAACCTCCCCTGCTCCCCGAAACCCAGAAATAAGAGCAATTACCCAAAGCTGTTTTTGTGATGGTGAGCTCTCGGGAGATCTCACGGTTTTATATGTGGCTTTTCCCCCTCTGCTCAGTGCTTCTTCTTCCTGCAACCATGTGAAGGACATGCTTGCTTCGCCTTCTACCATGATTGTGAGTTTTCTGAAGTCTCCCCAGCCCTTCAGAACTGTGAGTCAGTTAAACCTCTTTCCATTATAAATTACCCAGTCTAGGGCAGTTCTTTATAGCAGCGTGATAACAGACTAATAAACTGTACAGCAAAATAGAAGACAATGAACAAGAAAGTTCCTCCCCAGAGAGCAGAACTAAGACCTGAACAAGGGATTTAACTTCATGTCTATGGCTGAAGCACCTCATGGGTTCTGCTCTGCATGTTATCAACCAATGATAACTGTTTCAAAGCCATCTTTTTTTCTAAAAGGAAGAGTTTTTAAAACTGTGTTTTATTATGTTTTTTGTTTTACTTCTCCATTTGTTTCCATAGTTACCCTATTTCTTCTACACCACTATGTATCAGGTGCAAAGATACTTAATCTATTAGTGTACCCATCACTGTACCAAGAGGAATCAGACCCTGACCTGATGAAGAGGGGGGGCTATGAATGACTCAGATATGAGGATTATTCTTACACACCTAGATTAAGGTGTGTAAGAATAATAAAATTAATATAGATAGTCATTGGATGTAAATCAGGTTTTAATAAAATCAAATGTTGGATTCTTTGGTTAATCAGCAGAAGGAAATAATTTTTTGGTATATTTAAAATGGTTTTAGATCTGTTCTTTTCCTTCATGTCTTAAAATATACTTGAATTAATATATATTTAATATATAAATATAAAGTACATAACATTTGTATAATATATGTATATATATATTCCCATATATTTTACTTTGTTTCTTAATATACACTTAAGACTTTAACATATGCTTAATAAATAAAACTTAATTGAAATCACACTCTAAACATTATTTTGTGTATGATATATTGTAACAAAAATATTCTAGGCTTGACTTCTTAAAATGTATTGTATTACATTACTGCAAGAGTTAGTTTCTATTTTATTAGTATATCTTTAATTTTTTTCTAGACAGATTTTATGACCAGAATAGAAAAAAAAGCTAACACCTTAAAGAAGAAGACAGAATCCATCATAACATAAACTACCTAAAAATAGCCCCCTTCCCATTTGACACTTGTCCTTCTAGACATTACTCTCTATTTATAAATTTTCAGTATTTTACACTAGCCAGTATATGCAACTATGTAGTCTATTTTTTAAATTTCCCTGTAGAATTAATATTTTGTATAAACTAAAACATATATGCCATAGATGTATAAACTAAAATATATATGCCATTTTAAAACTTTAATCCTAATTCAAAAACTTTTTGTATTATATAAAATGTTGAGATAAATTAATGAATGTATTTGCAGAATAAATATTTGTTTATGTCCCTTTTTGTCAACTTTTTTCTTGTTTGCATGTTAGTTTGTATATGTTCTAATATAGGACCAGAAGTAGAATTATGATTAATATTAAAGACTGATACTTTCCTTAGGATTTAAGAATTTAATGTCCCAGCAAGAACCCCAGGTCTGATACCAATATTATTGCTATGATACTTTAAAACTTTGATACAGTATTAGCCCTTTGAAAATATTTTTTGCAATATTTATCTGGCATTTTATTTTCTATCTTGGCTGAACAGAGTAGTTTAGGGACTTCCAGTCGACTCTGTCTACAATAGTGTCTATTATATGAAAAGTTTGAGAGGGTCTTCAAAACCACCCCTACTAAAATTAAGATCAAGTTATTTGTATTTTGTACCATTGAAAACTAATAGGCAGAGCAGTTGGCAGATTTCTGCAGATTTTGAGGAGCATTTACTAAATTGGGAAAGTTATTCCCACCAATACATCAGATAAATTGGGAATTTGAGAATTTTGAGTAAGACCCAAAAAAACTGAGGTTTCTCCAATAGATCTAAGTTGTGGTGCAAGATCACATTTGATTCTACAAAAAAATGCTCATGTTTGATGAGAATTTCACGTTCAGTCTCTGGCAAACTTAATTGTAGAGTCACAACTCAGATCTCTTAAGTTCTAGAAAAACGTGAAGAATTATTCAAGGAGAAACTACTTGCTATTTGAAAATCATTTCCTGACATATTACTGATTACTAATTGATACCGAAAGTTTGGCTATTAAACATTAAGTAACCCCGTAACCAGAACTACTCACTAAATGGGTATTGCCAGATCCACCAAGTCATAATTTTGGGCAGAAACATCAACAATTCATTATATGACAAAAATTATACTTTCACAATTTGGCCCCCAGTCTTACAGAGTGTCCAGAAAATTACACTGTCAAGTGGGGTTCAGAGCCCCATTACCGATGTTTCAAATGATCTTTCCTTTCATAACTCAAACTTATGGCCTCAAGGGAAAAACTGAAGCCTATTTTACCGAAAGAAGATATCACTTGACATAAATGTGAGCTACTAGTTAGTGGCAAATGACTGGCTAGTCAGAATCTAGAGGATATAGAAGAACAAAACTAAAAGATTATAGAAAATGGGTTCTGGAGTAGAAGTAGAGGTGTGTAGATGGACCAGCAGAGAGAATCCAATGTAGAAGGACAATTCCACAACCTGGTGAACAAATGGACTTTCTAGTGGATGCTAACCAGCCTCTGTGCCTAGCTATAACATTGTTTGTACAATGGACTCATGAAGGAAGTGGCAATTTTGGTAAAGATGAAGTCCAGGGTATGTGCTTCCCCTCACCAAGGCCTATCTAATGACTGCTCTGTATAATGTTTCATTAGCATTGGGCCCTGAAGGAGAATAAGTTACCATTAGGGACAAATTGATTATATTGGACCTCTTTCACCCTCACCTGGGTAGCAGTATTCCTGACTGGAATTGATTCTTCACTCCAGATACAAATATCTTTCCCAGCCACAAATGTTTCTGCAGTTACCACTATCCAAAGGCTTAGACAATAACTATATATTGATATGAAATTTCACATATTACTGCCTCAGACAAAAAGAATCATTTTATAGTGAAGTATATGCAATAATGGACACATGTCTAAATAAGCCACTGTTTCTACCAAGTGCCAAATTACCTGGAAATATCTATTCAAGGACTGCCATTTAAGTAAGGCACCAACTTGGTGGGCGACACTGTGAATACTGTCCTCTAGGTTGTTATTACATGACTGGCTAGCTGGAATCACCAAGTTAGGATGTTTCAACTTAATGATTTTTCAACTTTATGATGTTGTAAAAGTAATATGCATTCAGTATAATTCTCAATTTGTGATGGGATTATGTCTACATAAATCCATTGTAAATAGTATATGCTGTAAGTTAAAACACACCCCATCATAAGTTGAGATATAACTGTATATTTATGAAAACAACAGCCAATATATGCTGCTGAGTCCTTTATATGTAGAGAGCATGGTCTGGGAACCAAATAATAGAATTGAGATTGGTTTCTTTAACCTTAGTGACCCACTGTTAGAAATTTTGCTCTGCTTCTCTATAAGCTGAAGCTTTGCTGGTTAGAGGTCCCAGTTCCCAGCAGAGTGACACTGTCATTGGAGAGCCTAGTAAATCAAAACCTGAGGCTTTGCATATTTTGAATATCTCTTTTAGATCAACATGCCATAAAGGAGTTACTATAGTGGAGAAAGTACAGGATTATCATGATGAAGAGGAGCTAGGGTTACTACTACTCAGAAGATGCAGGGAAGAGTACATCTGAAACACGGAGAATTCACCGAGGAGTTTTACTGGTGTTTCTGTAGCTGTAATAGCAGTGAAGGACAACATGTAGCAACCACAGCTGAACAAAACCAAGGAAATTAAGGCTCTGCCTCTCCAAATGTGAGGGCATGTGTTGACATCAGGCAGCAACTGAGATTACCTGAAGGGCTAGCTAAACATGAGTGAAATTTAGAATGAGTCATAGCAAAGGGAAAGTATAACATAGATTACAAATTCAAAATAAGTTACAGAAATCTGAGCCATAGCTAGAAACTACCAAATTAAAGTTTTTATAGTGATTGAAACTTGGTACATTTTAATGACTCATTAATAGGATGGACTTAATGTGAAGTCAAGCAGATCTGGTCTTTCGTCCTGTACTTTAATATGATAAATATTTATTCATATTTTTATAAGTAGTAGTAATTTTTTTCAGCACTATAAAATATTGTACTGGTGAAGCTGCCATTAATTTATGCATTTTACTTTTGTTGAATATATGAGTTTTTTACAATTATGTTTTATTTTACAATTATTTTTTCCATATGCTCTAATACATAATTTCTGGCAAACATGGGCAAAGCATAAAAGAAACAAACATATCAGTGGAATTTGTGGGTCATACATAGAGAAGCATGTATCTTGGTTTTGCTTGAAAAAGTAATAATTTATGTCTATTTTATAGGCATCTCATACAATTCAGCATTTTTCCTGTTGCTTTACATGTTTTAATCAGATTTTTAAAAACTGTTTTAGTAGACCTCGACTTTGTGCTTCCAGCTGCTGACATGAACTCCTCTATAAATGTCTAAAATGCATATGCAGTGAACAGAGTTTTTAGTTTTACACATGTTAAAACCTGAAAGATTGCTAGTAATAACTCTCCTTCTTTGGCCACTCTTCCCAGATGCAATGTGAAATTATTCTCACTTTTCAAAGACAGACATCATGCATAAAACAGAGTTCTTAGGCATGAGCAAGTCAGGGTAGTCAACTCCTTTAGGTCTTAAGTAGAAGTAGGAAAAATATTCCCCTCACTTCTCTTTCTGAGCACCTGGTATACAAACTAGTTGGGCCATAATTCTGGCTGTGGGAAATGTAGGAAATTTTAGGTTAGGTGAATATGCAGTATGTTCAGGAAATAGAAACAGAAAAATACTTCCATGGAGAGTACTCAGAATGTTCTTGCCAGAGTTGCTTGTTATTTGTTGTATGGGGTAAATCTATAACTATTTATTGACACTGTGTTTTGTTTTTTTAGTTACAATATTTTGTATTTTATGTTGCAATAAACTTTTCCAATAGCATTCAACTCCATTAAAAGTTCATATGTATTGAATAGTTAAGCACTGAATTGCATTTCTTAAGTTGATTAATTTGTAACTGTGCAAACTTTTGTTGACATTTAATGATAGCATACTGATAAACTGATTTTATGAATATCACTACCCACTATTTTTTGAGAAAATATCTGCAACAGGATTAATTTCAAAAGTTAATATTCAATTTAAGTAGATTGTACCTGTAAATGACCTTTTAATATGTGCAGCTTTAGAAGTTATGTTTATTTATCATTTTATGATACGTGACTTTTTAAATGAACTGTTGTTAAAGCATAATACACCTGTTCAAAAGTGCAAAAATCATCTCTATGTTTAATGAATTTTCACAACTGAACACAGCCACATAAAGATTATTCAATTCAAGGAAATATCAAATCTCTCCCTTTTATGTCTTTGAGTCATAATTGTGCTTTCCAACAATGTGAGATTTTTCTCTTTTGCAGAAAAAGGAGTATATAACAAGAACTCTTAGCATCTCTGAAGAATGATGTTCATTGAGACCAAATGATGACTTTTCTAAATCCATTGTTTTTATTCTTCATTACAAGTTTTCTTACTCATATGTTAAAACATAAGACAACAGAAGGACAAAATGGACTCCCTGCAGCAAAATGAGATGTACCAAAAACATAACTGAATGTCCAGCAGGGTGAGAGGTTGGTTATGTGCCCCTGTATTACTAATTGCCACAAGTTTTCTTTGCTGTAAATAAGCATAAACCAATTCCTGAAAATCACTGTCAGATCAACTACAACAGAAAGGTTTCTTAACAAACTCCAACAGATCCCCTGACGTCAGCCAATGGAGTGCCCCCCAACTTAGTGGTCCCATCATGGTTTTATTGGACAGAGGACAAGCCTTGCACAGATCTTTTCCTGATAAACAGCCACAGACTTCAAGCCAATTTCAGCCAGTTTGTAGAGACTTCTCACAAGCCATCTTTGTTTCCTATAGTTCACATTTTGACATAAAGAACCAAATTCTAACTCATTTTTGTGCTAAAACCCCACCCTGAAGTGAACATAGAATGTTTTACTCACATATCCAACTTTCTTCATAAATATTCATAGATCTCCCCCAAACCTGCTGAATATGTACATAAGGCAGACCCTCTCCCTCCTTGGAGTGCCTATATTTAGTTTTCCCCTGAGGTTACATTCTCAAATATGCAGATTGCATCTCCCCCTTCCCCACCCCCTGCTACCCCCAGAATTTTCTTCTTTTCCTTCATCCATGGATTTCACGGTTTTTTGCTAACACATGTATGAAAGACAAAGAAGTAACTGTTAATGCATTGTCTCCATTAAGAGACTAAGTCCTCCAGAGAGGTATGTAATACCAGTCATTTATCAGTTTCTTCAGATGTTTTGAAAAGTGATGAAGTCAATTCCAATCACGGTAATTCATTTCATAGAATAGTATAAAGCTAATGGATGTTGATTCTCTTGAAAGAGAAATTTCTGAAGCCTTGTGAGTGCCCAGGCTATTTTGATAAATTATATAAAAGAGTAACATTGTTTTATAGGTAATTAAATAATTATAAATTTTGTTGAAGCATAGTGTATTGATTTAAAAGGTATAAAATTTAGGACCTTTGGAGAAGAAATGTATCTAAAACCTAACAGTGATCACACATAATTCATATTTGCATCTTATAAAACACATAATTGTGCTAATCAATAGAAGGTTTAAGGTTGTGAAAATTTATCATTTTATATATCCTTTTAAAATAGCAGGTCTTCACTTTTCATTTATGAAAAGTTCATGTTGATACAGTCTCACTCACACAATTATCAACAAAGAAGTGTTCATTTTCTTGGTTGTACATTATCAATCATAATTTTAGAATATTTTTGAAAAATTGCATATATTATAAAAAATATGTGATTTTAAAAAATATTTTTAAAAAATTGAGCCTTTCATAGACATTTTATAAAATAATATAATTGTCTTACAATGGCATTGAAATTTTTATAAGTAAGGCATCAAATTATGTTTGGCATTTTGGTTCAAATTAATATGAACTATTTAATCCAAAGAGCTAATAACTGGAGCACCAAAGATTTCAGTTTGTAAAGCAATTACAGTAGTTTTGTATTTATTTTCTGTTAATGGTTTGTTATATTGAGAGTTGTTTTATATGTGTATTAGCTACCTGCATACCTTCTTTAGAAAAATGTCCATTTGGATCCTGTGCCTTCTGTGCCCATTTTTTAAACTGTCATTTATACCAAACTTTATTTCAGGGCAGACACAATAAATGACCAGGAAGCACTGTGCACTATTTTATGTGAAAATTGAAATGGTAATTTGGTTTAGCTCTTTCTAGCATTAGTAGATGCTACTGATTTTATAAATGACCAGAATGAGCATCTGAGATAAAATAATTAAGTTCATACAAGGTCAGAAAAATAAGAATAAATTTACTTTCTATAATAACTGTTCAATTATTTACTTGATTTCTGAATAAATCCAGACACTAAATTATATCACAGGCTATAAAACAAGGTGATTGATTTGCATAGCACTGCTTCAGGTGTTGCCCCCTAATACAGGAAGATGTTTGCATGTCAAATAAAACAACTAATAAAAAGCCAAGTAGTGAATATTACAAGATAGTTACTTAGGACATACATTTTTCAGTATGCATAAAATAAAATATTATATTAAACAACCTATAACTATTATAACTACATAGACCTAGCTACAGCATAGTTTTTCCTAGCCATTTTGATTATTACTATTAAATCCTGAGAAAATTGGTGGCAAAAAATAATATTCAAAACTAGTTCTGAAATGTTTATGTCTTTTATTTAGGCAGTAATTTTACTGTTTCTACTTTTTAAAAAAACAATTTAAAAAAAGTTTTTTTCCCCCCTCATTCTGTCTAGAGAGAGAAAGAGAGATCCTACATTTTGCCATTGGTATAACTTCAATGAAAATGGAGGTTTACTCTCAAATAACATGTAGCTTAAGAAAGGAGTATATCCTGTCATTGGCAACAACATATATGAACCTGGAGGACATTAAGTGTAATAAACCAGGCACAGAAAGACAAATCACATGATCTCACTTATATGTGGAATCTAAAAAAGTGAAACTCATAGAAACTCATAGAAGAAGAGAGTAGAATGGTGATTACCAGAGTCTGAAGGTGGAGAGGTGGGGTTGGAGAGATGTTTATCGAAAGATACAAAATGTCATTTTGACAGGAGAAATAAATTCAAGAGATCTATTGTACAACATCATGACTACCGTTAATCAATATATTGCATTCTTGAAAACTGCTGAGAGTTTAAGTGCTCTCATTATGAAAAATGATAAATGTGTGATGTAACGCACATGTTGTTTAGCCTGATTTAGCCATTCCACAATGTGTACGTATTTCAAAACATGTTGTTCACAGTGAATATATACAAATTTTATTAGTCAATTAAAAACAAAGACACGGAGGATAAAGAGAAAGAAATGATAATAAGCATTTCTATTTAGAATATGTTGAGCTTTCTAGGGAAGAAAATAATATTTATGTCAACTATTAAGAAATAAAACAAACACTGCAGAGCAGCAAACAAAAGAAACACATTTTAACTGGGGTCTTAGGAATTGCAATTGAGGAGACACAGACATCACAAGACAGGTATAGCAAGCAGCTAAATCATTTTCCATCAGTATAGGTTGGGCAGGGGTTTAAAAAGGTTTACTGTAGGTTTACATATCTGAAAGGTTTTAACGCAGTCCAATGATGAATGATGGCGATTTAATAGTTTAAGTTGTCTTTAGCTGAAGATAAATCTAGTTCATAAGATAAATCTAGTTCATCACCGCTGTCTCCCCAGGAGTTTAGTGATCAGACCATGTAAACAATTGCAATCTCATGCAGCTAGTTTTACAATTCGGCCCAGTTCAACAGGTCAGATTTCATCCAGGTTTATATTTGACTGGGGTCCAACTCCTTTGCTTTCCCAGCTCTGTTTCAGACATTGTTGGCATAACCTTCTCCATTTTGGATTTTCTTTTCGAACTTAAAATTGAAACTTCTTCCTTTTGTTTGCCTTCCTTTTGCCTTCCTGCTTTATTTTTTTTCTTCTTCCCTCTTTTATTATTATTATACTTTAAGTTCTGGGGTACATGGGCGGAACATGCAGGTTACATAGGTATACATGTGCCATGGTGGTTTGCTGAAACCATCACCCGTTAATCTACATTAGGTATTTCTCCTAATACTATCCCTCCCCTAGCCCCCCACCCCCTGCTATCCCTCCCCTAGCCCCTCATCCCCCTACAGGTCCCAGAGTGTGATGTTTCCCTCCCTGTGTCCATGTGTTCTCATTGTTCAACACCCACTTAGAGAACATGTGGTGTTTGGTTTTCTGTTCCTGTGTCAGTTTGCTGAGAATGATGGTTTCCATTTTTATCCAAGTCCCTGAAAAGGACATGAATTCATCCTTTTTTATGGCTACATAGAATTTCATGGTGTACGTCTGCCACATTTTCTTTATCCTATCACTGATGGGCATTTGGATTAGTTCCAAGCCTTTGCTATTGTGAACACTGCTGTAATAAACATAAATGTGCATGTGTCTTTATAATAAAATGATTTATAATCCTTTGGGTATATACCCAGTAATAGGATTGCTGGGTCAAATGGTATTTCTAGTTCCAGATCCTTGAGGAATCGCCACACTGTCTTCCACCATGGTTGAACTAATTTACACTCCCACCAACAGTGTAAAAGCGTTCCTATTTCTCCACATCCTCTTCAGCATCTGTTGCCTCCTGATTTTTTAATGATTGCCATTCTAACTGGCATGAGATGGTATCTCAATGTGGTTTTGATTTATATTTCTCTAATGACCAGTGACGACGAGCTTTTTTCATATGTTGTCGGCTACATACATATCTTCTTTGAGAAGTCTCTGTTCATATACTTCGCTCACTTTTTGATGGGGTTGTTTGCTTTTTTCTTGTACCTTTTTTTTTTTTTAGAAAGAAAGAGAGAAAGCGAAATTCTTGTACATTTGTTTAAGTAACTTTGTAGATTCTGGTTATTAGCCCTTTGTCAGATAGATAGATTGCAAAAACTTTTTCCCATTCTGTTGGTTGCCAGTTCACTGTAATGATAATTTCTTTTGTTGTGCAGAAGCTCTTATTTAGATCCCATTGTCTATTTTGGCTTTTGTTGCCAATGCTGTTGGTGTTTTAGTCATGAAGTCATTTCCCATGCCTATTTCCTGAATGGTATTGCCTAGGTTCTCTTTTGGGGTTTTTATGTTGTTAGGTCTTACGTTTAAATCTTTAATCCATGTGGAGTTAAATTTTGTATAAGGTGTAAGAGAGGGATCCAGTTTCAGCTTTCTGCATATGGCTAGCTAGTTTTCCCAACACCATTTAATAAATAGGGAATCCTTTTCCCATTGCTTGTTCTTGTCAGGTTTGTCAAAGATCAGATGGTTGTAGCTGGGTGGCATTAATTCTGAGGGTTCTGTTCTGTTCCATTGGTCTATATCTCTGTTTTGGTACCAGTACCATGCTGTTTTGATTACAGTAGCCTTGTAGTATAGTTTTAAGTCAGGTAGCATGATGCCTCTAGCTTCATATTTTTGCTTAGGATTGCCTTGGCTATGCAGGCTCTCTTTTGGTTCCAAATGAAATTCAAGGTGGTTTTTTCCAATTCTGTGAAGAAAGTCAATGTTAGCTTGATGGGGATAGCACTGAATCTATAAACTACTTTGGGCAGAATGGCCATTTTCATGATATTGATTCTTCCTAACCATGAGCATGGAATGTTTTTCCATCTGTTTGTGTCCTCTCTTACTTCCTTGAGCAGTGGTTTGTAGTTCTCCTTGAAGAGGTCCTTCACATCCCTTGTTAGTTGTATTCCTAGGTATTTTATTCTCTTTGTGGCAATTGTGAATAGGAGTTCCTTCATGATTTGGCTCTCTGTCTGTTACTGGTATATAGGAATGCCTGTGATTTTTGCACATTGATTTTGCATCCTGAGACTTTGCTGAAGTTGCTTAACATCTTAAGGAGATTTTAGGCAGAGACAATGGAGTCTTTTAAATATAGAATCATGTCATCTGCAAATAGAGACAATTTGACTTCCTCTTTTCCTAATTGAACACTCTTTATTTCTTTTTTCTTGCCTGTTTGCCCTGGCCAGAACTTCCAATACTTATGTTGAATAGGAGTGGTGAGAGAGGGCATCCTTGTGCCAGTTTTCATAGGGAATGCTTCCAGTTTTTGCTCATTCAGTATGATATTGACTGTGGGTTTTTCATACATAGCTCTTATTATTTTAAGATACATTTCATCAATACCTAGTTCACTGAGAGGTTTTAACATAAAAGGCTGTTGAATTTTGTCCAAGGCCTTCTCTGCATCCATTGAGATAATCATGTGGTTTTTGTCTTTGGTTCTGTTTATGTGATGGATTACTTTTATTGATTTGCTTATGTTGAACCAGGCTTGCATCCCAGGGATGAAGCCAACTTGATTGCCATGGATAAGCTTGTTGATGTGCTGTTGGATTCTGTTTGCCAGTATTTTACTGAGGATTTTCACATGAATGTTCATCATGGATGTTGGCCTGAATTTTTTTTTAGTTGTGTCTCTGCCAGTTTTTGGTATCAGGATGATGTTGGTCTCATAAAATGAGTTAGGGAGGATTCCCACTTTTTCTATTGTTTGAAATAGTTTCAGAAGGAATGGTATCAGCTACTGTTTGTAACTCTGGTAGAACTCAGTTGTAAACCTGTCTGGTCCTGGACTTTTTTTGGTTGGTAGGCTATTAATTGCTGCCTCAATTTCAGACATTGTTATTGTCTATTCAGGGATTCAACTTCTTCCTGATTTAGTTTTGGTAGGGTGTAAGTGTCCAGGAATTTATCCATTTCTTCTAGATTTTCTGGTTTATTTGCATAGATGTGTTTATAGTATTCTCTGATGGTAGTTTGTATTTCTGTGGGATCAGTGGTGATATCCCCTTTATATTTTTTTATTTGTCTATCTGCTTCTTCTCTCTTTTCTTCTTTATTAGTCTGGCTAGCAGTCTCATTATATACTTTCTAGTCCTTCCCCCTTCATTCTCCCCTCTTCCTTAATTTATAAAAAAAACTTTTTTTTAACCCCTTCCTCTGTTTTCTCAATTTTCTCTCTTTTTTTTGACTTACATAGAATTTAAGGAACTTCTAAATTACCTCACTTTCCCAGCATTGATTATACCAGAAAAGGATTACTCTATGACTGCTATTCTTACTTAGGAAATCTAAAGTATTAAAGAGTTTTATCTTAGATAGCATAACTGGAAAGTCAATAACTCTTATCTCTTTCAATTTCACATTTTTTATTACTCTCTTGTCTCTGTTACATATTTTATAAACAGATTGATATGAAACATCACTATAAATCTTCCTGAGAAACAAGAGAAGCAACAGCCAGGACCTTCTACTTCTTAACAACCATTATTTTTGCTTCTAGGCATAGTGATAATTGTTCAGCCTAACCTCCATTAACTTGTTGAATAATTCTATTGAGAAGTTTACGTGTTTTATTTTTGACTCAAAAAGCCCATTTGTAATTGAACTATTGTTAATTTGTAAAAGTTTTTAATATAGTTTAACTGCAAGGCCTTTATTAAATCTATGATTTGTATGAATATTTTCTCCTATTCTGTGGCTTATCTTTTTACTTTATTGATAGTGTAAATAAACAAGCAAAAAAGATTTAATTTTGACAAAGTCTCATTTACATATTTTTGGTATTTTTGCTTTTATCATCATGTGATATCTAATGGGGAAAGAACAGTCTTTCGACATGTACAAAAGTACTAGGATAACTGTATGTCTACATACAAAAGAACAAAGTTGGAATTCTCCCTCACAACTTATGCAAAAATTACCTTAAAATATACCACAGACCTAAATATAGGAGCTAACACTATATGTGTTGCATAACCAAAGGTCACAAAGATTACTTCTAAAATTTTTTCTAGAACTTTTATAGTGTTAGCTCCTATATTTAGGTCTATGGTACATTTTAAGTTAATTTCTGCATATGTTGTAAGGGAAAATTCCAACCTTGTTCTTTTGTATGTAGACATACAGTTATCCTAGTACTTTTGTATGTGTCGAAAGACTATTCTTTCCCCATTAGATATTCTTAGCACTTTGTCAAAAATCAATTGACTATAAATATTATGTTTTATTACTGAACTCTTGGGTCCTATTTGATTGATATATATGTCTATTCCAATACCAGTAACACACTATCTTCATTATTGTAGCTTTGTAGTAGGTTTTGAACTTGAGAAGTGTGAGTATTCCTATGATTTTTATTTTCAAGACTGTTTTTGGCGATTCTGGGTACATTACTTTACATGTGAATTTTAGGATCAACTTGTCAATTACTAAAAAGTATCAGCTGGGATTTTTTATAGTGATTCTGTTGAATCTGTAGAGTGTGGCCATCTTAACAAGAGTAACTTTTCTGATTCATGAACATGGTATATCTTTCCATTTATTTAGTACTTCTGAATTTTTTAACAATATTTTGTTCTTTACAGAGTCTCAGTTTTGTACTTTTGTAAAATTTATTCTAAAGTTTTTTTCTTGATACTATTATAAATGAAATTGCTTTCTTAATTTCATTTTCATATTGTTTATGTTAGTGTGTAGAAATATGATTATTTTCATAACTGGGCTATTTATTGTCTCTGATACAGAATTTAAATCCATCAGTGTGTTTTATGTTTCCTTGTTCTAGTTATGTCCCCGCTTGCTTTTTAAACACAATATGCACCTCAGCTTAATTGTCTTTTTATCTTTTTATTGTCACAAAAAGATAAATGTATTTCTAATGTTTCATTGAGGAAAAAATAGTGAAATCTGTGTTGCCTATGGTGTAAAACATATTTTAACTAAACCTGTTATTAATTGATTGTATGGTACTATGAATGTAATGTAGTCTTTCAACAAATAGAAAAATATGTATTCATATAGACTGAGAAGAACGAAATTTGGAATTAGCTTAGATATTCAAAAGGAAGTTTATTCAATTCATACAGTGCCACTTATACACATCCCTTTTGTTGGTGGCCATTCATCCTGAAGATCATGACTGTAATTAATGTATAGACTATTATGATCATTTCATCCAAATTGTCTTTATTTTCCACCCTCACATGCTTCAGTGAACTTTTCACAATGTTATCCAATTAGTGTCTTCAAAAGTACCACTTTGTGTTTACTCCACATTCAGAAACATTAAGCGTATGATTCTTTACTTTCCAACAAACTCTAAATACCATTTGAATTGTTCATCCCAATATTCTTCAAAATTGCTCTTCTTGCTTTATTTCCATTTACTCAACAATTCAAAATCTTACATCTTTAAAATATAAAATATCTGTCTCTCTTGAATTTTACTTACCCATGTTTACATGTTTCTAGAAATATGTTTTTCCTTCACTTTAAAACTTTATGTAAAAAATTCTACCAAAAATTTATCTTAAATATTATTCTGTAATATTTCTGTTGTGCTGACTACAAATTGGATGAGATCTAGTTTTTTTTTCTGTTTTACATAGATTTTTAATTGTTCATATCTCCCTTATCACAAAGTTTGCTGTTTATGCCACACTATACTGTTGGCTCTTAGAAGGCTGTTTTATGCTATTTAATTTTAGTTTCCTTATGTTATCTCAAACCCACATAAGCCTCCCAAGCTAATTACAATGTATTGTGGTATCAACATTTGTCTCCTCTTTCAACCACCTGGTCCCAAGATTGTAAAGTATTTGAAGGTAAGGCATTTATGTGAGTTTTGACTCAGTCTGCTTTTACTTTGATGTATTTTCCAAGTTTTATACAAACTAGCAAAATCACTGTAGAATAAATGAGAATTTAATCTTCACAGTTTAGTCTTGAAAAGTGCCATTATAATATGCTTCCATTGGTTAACATAGTCTACTAATAGTATGCCAAAATATTTCTCATTATATTTATTAAAGGCTAACTAGGAATTTAAGTGATAGAAATATACTGGAGAAATATGTTATATCATTACTTATATCTATTACTTACTATATGAGAATTTTACTTATTTTTAAAAGAGTAAGTAAAAAGCATTAGTTTATTCTTTATAATTGCTTAGCTCTGATAAAGAATATAAAATTTTTAAAGATATGACACAAATGCTTAAATAGCAATATTAAAGTGTTGAAATCCATTTGCATTAAATTTGAAATAATATAATTTATTGTTATAATATAATTGTTATATGCAATTATAATAGATATAATTATTACATGTAATGCAATATCTATTTGCATTAAATTTGAAGTAATATAACTTCTATATAAATAAAATTATGCAGAGATGATTTACTTACAATTTTAAAACCTTTAAATGTCATAAAGTTCAAAAAGAAAACAATGACATTTATATCAATATAGGGTTAATTACATTAAGTTGAACCAATAACTGTTTACTTAAAAACAAAACAGTAAAATACAGCTGAAAGACAAACAAATGCTGAATAACATGAGTGCCAGAAATACTGGAAAACTATACAATATTGTGCTAGTGTGCTGCAGTATACACATCCTGAAAACTTGAAGACATATGTGTGTCTATTAATCACACTATCTAGAAATAATTATTGAATTCTTAGCATGCTTGACAATTCTGATTACAATTTTTATAAAACCTTTATTCTAATAAATGCAATAAATTTCTAAAATATCTATATAAAATGACTTTTTATTTTATGCAATATTAATAATAGACTTACATAGCAACAAAGAAGTTTATTGATGGTCATTTCCAGGCTAAAAATGACAATATACAATACTAGCCAAGAGAGGTTACAGCTGAGACTTAGGTTACATATAAAAGTGTTTTGCTGGTATATTAAATTAAGTAGTTCAATGGGCAATCCCAGAAAGGGCAATTAAGGGAAAACAGTAATTATACACATTTACTCAGCACCTGCAAGCAGGAAGCACTGTGGAAGTAGGATGATAGTATGCTTGGTATAATATTTTCAGAGTTTGAAAAGGAGATAGCCAAATTTGAGGAGGATGTTGCGAAACATCCAAGTAGAAATATACAATGGACAAACGGATATGCGCATCTGGAATTTAGAAAGGATATTTCAGATGTTCATCAGTATCTAACTGGCAGTTGAAGACAATGGGTATCAGAAAAAGTAGAGTGAGAAAGAAAGAGTAACCTTGTAGAAGGAATACCAATATGTAAAGGAGGGAAAGAAGAAGAGACATCCACAGAGGATACTGAGTAGACTTAGACAGAGAAGCAGAAAAAAATCAGGAGCATAGGATGTCAAGGAGGACAAAGTTCCATTTTTCAAGCACTGCTTACAGAGCAAGACATAAATGACACACAATAAACTGTTTAGTGGATATGGAAATACATATTTTAAAAGCCATTGGTGATGTTAGTGAGAATTTAGGTGAACTGGAGAGGAGCAGGAACGAAATGTTTATAGATTGAGACACAATCCTGCTCAATCAATGTACCTCGAGCATAAAATATGAAAACCACACTAAAGCTCATCCAATTCAAATTGTTCAAAACATTTATAAAGAAAAATCTTGAAAGCAGCCAGAGTAAAAAGATCTCCACAGATAAGACAAAGCCAAGGATGAAAAGCATATATATATATATAGGCTAGAAACAATACAAGTAAGAAAATAGTAGAATGATATGTTATGTTTAGGTTACCAGTTTTGGCAACCTTTTTTGCAAATACCTTTTAGATATTAAGGTGAAATATAGACATTTTAAGATATATGCAACTGAAAAAACTCCTCAAAAGCACATCCTTGATAAAAAAAAGTATTTTTAAAAACTCTCTCTGGCAGAAGAAAAATAATGCCAGCAGGAAACACAGATCTACAGAAGGGAATGAAGAGCACTGAAAATGGAAATTGTGTATGTTTCAGTCATGACACTGCTAAGCCTTTACCTAAGAGAAAATAAACTATAGGTTCGTGCAAAGATGTGTACATGAGTGTTCACAGCATCTTCCTTCTGATACTGCAAAACTAGAAACATCCCAAAAGTCTATCAACAGGCAAATGGAAAAACAAACTCTATTATGGAATAGTACTCAGCAGTACAAAGACATGAACTCATAATGCATGCGTCAACATAATCAAATCTCAAAATAATTACTCTGAGTAAGAGTAACTAGAAAATAGAGAGTATATACATTAAATTTCATTTTTTAAAATTCCATAAAAGGCAAACTATAGTACAGAAAACAAATTAGTAGTTTTACCCTGGTCCTACATTATTAATTTAAACATAATAGAAAGAATTTTAAAAAGAAATTAGCAGGTAAAACATGTACACACACGTGCAAACAAAGAATAAAGAAAGTTGTCTACTTTAAAAAATGCCTTAAATAAATAGTGCAGAGCTTTGAAGTTCAAAATCCAAAGGAAAAGACAGTACTATAGATGTTTCTTTGATTAAAATGTGCCATTAAATATAACATCCAAAGAAAAGAATATGATTAACACAAATATTTCACTGCAACATGTACACAGTAAAATGATTAAATCATGCATAGATGTAGGCATTGATGTCTTGAATGTGATATTATTAAGATTTTACTTTATAAAAATCTTATCTATTTCAGAGGTAGGAATGCTTGTGATTCACTTTTATGGTGGTTATCCAAAGGGATCTTAAAATGTTCTTTCTTATTTGTTTCCACAGCACATTGAAAACAGATATATATTGTATGAGAAAATCATATCTCTACAATTAAAAAGTTATACTTGTAAAAAGAATCAGGCACTCATGTAGTGAAGATTTAATTTCTTTAAATAAATGGGGGGCTGCTTTCCTTCTCCTTAGAATTTTAACTTTCAGAGCGTAGATAAACAATTTCTTTCCATGTGATTTTAAAACATCTGAGTGATGGACTAGGTCTATGTTTTAGATTCTTGCCTGGTAGCGCAATGAAGTAAACAATTATTCATTATTTTGCCATTTTGAAATTATTTTCCATGGGTCATTCAGGGAAGCACTATGTCCCAAGTATCACAAATTTATGATTGCTAACTTAATTTACAATATATCACAATCCCCTTAACCTAGCTGCTTGACTATTTTCTGCTTTTTGTCATGCACAAGAGTAAACTGCATTTGTAAAACAACTTTTGACTTCCTTCTCACAATCGTTTCCTTTACCTGCTAGAGGTACAAGGGATACAAGCAGACAAAGGGGTATAAGTGGAGGTAAGCCCAATTCTGTTTGTAATGGACTCACTAGCCTCTGTAGGGATGAACAACATGCTGCACAAAGTTTATGTAAATTGGCCAACATATTTCTGATCAATTCTGTATCCTGGTAAAGTAACCAAAAGACTCAAGAGAGTATTAACTTTCTGGTTTTCCAGAGAAGCATGGGGCTAAAACTTAAACTTCCTTCAGTGGCACAGCTGGTTTCATCAATAGTACCCCCTCATACACATTTACGAACATGTACATACATACCAAGAAAGATGACAAATACATATGATATATTTTTAAAATGAACAGGAGAGAGGTGGATAAAAAGAAATGTGAGGTCATCCACTGTTTTGCCAAATCCAAACAAATCCTAGTATTTCTTCTGAACAGGTTTAATAGGTTACACTTTTTAGTAAAATGCTGCCACAGACAAAATGTCTAGAGAATTCACTAATGAATAATACTATGTGTAACCCTCTAAAGAGTTAAAAATTTACATTAATTTTTTCAGATGTTACAACTAGTAATCAAACTCTTCTAAAAATGCACTTTAGAGCACTGCATGGTAAGGGGAACCTACTTGGAATCCCTCATAATGGCACCATATTAACAAAAGCCTGTTTGCTACATGAAGCCTACAGAGAAATTTGAAATTATTGTTTTTGAAATTTTGAAGAAAGGTTTAAGTTCATGGGGCTTTAGAAAAAAAAAGTCTTTGAATAAAGCATTTTAAAATGCCAATAAGGGTTAGAGTGCTCAAAGTCATATAGAAAATTAACAAGGGACTTAAAACATTTGAAAATATGGCAATGGAAATGTACATACCTATGGTTTTTTTATAGTGAATTCTATATTCAAAATCTACGGTCTGTTCAGTTTTAAATTTTAAAATAGCTATTATAATAGAATAATGATGACTAAGTTTGTTACTAAGATATTCATTAAGTGTAATGAAGTAAATTAGTAATTATTAGTAATCATTATAATATAAATTATATTAGCAATTATGAAGTTATTAGTAATCACAATATATGAATTTTTTTAAGTATTAATGATTTCTAAGGCCCTAAATAGCTTAAATAATCTTGAGAAAGAAGAATTAAGCTGCAGACATCACATGTCCTGTTTTCAAATTATATTACAAAGTTATATTAATCAAAACAATATGATAGTGGCATGAAAGCAGACACATAGACAATGGAATGGAATGGAAATCCCAGAAATAAACCCACAACATATATGATCAACTCATCTTCAACAAAAATGACAAAAACACATGATGGGGAAAGAATAGTATTTTCAAAAAATGGTGTTGAGAAAACTGGGTATCTACTGCAAAAAAAGGAAAAATGACAGTGGATTCTTAGCCCACACCAAACACAAAAACAACATAAAATGAGTTAAAGACTTAAACATAAGACCTGAAACTGTAAAACTCCTAAAAGAAAACATAGAAGAAGAGCTCCAGGACATTGCTCTTGGCAATTATATTTTGACTATGACACCAAAAGCAGAGGCAACAAAAACAATAAACAAGTGGGACTACATCAAGCTAAAATGTATCTTCAGAACAAAGGAAAAATAAAAATAAAAAGGCAACTAGTAGAATGAGAAAAATTATAAATGATATATTAATGATAGATTAGTATACACAACATATAAGGAACACACACAACTTAATAGCAAAAAAAAAAATAACTTATTTAAAAATGGGCAAAGAATCCAAATAGATGTATTTCTGAAGAAGACAGATGGCCAATAGGCATATAAAAGGGTGTTCAACATCACTAATCATCAGGAAAATGCAAGTTACAACCACAATGAGATGTCAACTCACAGTGTTAAAATGCTATGTTAACACTGTGAGTTGATATCTCATTGTCAAAAGATAACAAGTGCTGGCAAAGATATAGAGGAATAGGAATCCTTATACACTGTTACAGAAAACATTGCAGAGCTTCCTCAAAAATTAAAAATATGACTACCTTATTGTCTAGCAATCTTACTACTGTATATATAGTCAAAGGGAATGAAATCAATATCTCAGAGAAATATTTGTACTCCCATGTTGATCACAGCATTATTCACAACAGCCAAGATAAAGAAACAGCCTAAGTGTTAATCAACAGACGAATGGATAAAGAAAATGTGAGATAGACAGATAGATAGGTAGGTAGGTAGGTAGATAGATAGGTATGTAGGTAGGTAGGTAGGTAAATAAGACAGATAGATAGATAGATAGATAGATAGATAGATAGATAGATAGATAGATAGATAGATAGATAGATAGACAGACAGACAGATGGATAGATATACATACCCACAATAGAATATTATTCAGCCTTAAAAAAGAAAGGAATCCTGTCATTTGTAATATTGATGAACCTGGAGACACTATGCTAAGTGAAAAACCCAAATCACACAGAAAAATCCTACATGATCTCACTTATATGTAGAATCTGAAACAACAAACTCGTAGGAGACAGTAGAATAGTCATTGCTAGAGGCTGGGAGTGCTTGGGGATACAAGAGTTGTTGGTCAAAGGGTACAAAGTTTCAGCTATAAGGGAATAAGTTCTAGAGATTTAATATACAGCATGTTTACTGTAATTAATTACAATGTATTATACACTTGAAAATTGCTAAGAGAGTAGATCTTAACTCTTCTCATGTAAAGAAAGTAACTATGTGAGGTGAGGCATATGTTAATTAGCTTGATTGTGGTAATCATTTCACAATGTCTATGTGTATCAAAACATCATATTGCATACTTTAAATATATACAATTATTATTTGTCAATAATGATATTTTCAGATGAAATGAACTGTCTCACATATCAATATTTATATCAGACTTTTTTGCATACATGCTGCAAGGGTAAATGAATTACTCTAAATTACTATATTAAGTCTTTTATTGGTGAATTTTGCATAATAATGTTTCAAAAAGTAGGGAAAATATCAAAATAGAACTAAATCAATCTACTGATGTTTCTATTAACTTAGAAGTGTTATATTCCTTTTGTTTCACATTCTCTTTCTTAGACAAATCTCAGTGTAAAATGTACCAAGTTGTTAAATCAATAGCCTGAAAGAGCACATCTCCGGATAAAACAAGTACAAATGATGATGAAAGTAAATAAATCTAATTATGTCCTTGTTACAAAAGTTGTCTCTGAGACCAGTAAGACATACATGAATAACTAATTGCTTTTGTGTATTTAAACAAAAATGTTTAATAATTCAAAAAGCTTATAAATTTATTTTATTCCTAACAGACAGATAGTAAAGAATGGGTAAAGTTCATTTCTGTATTTTCACCACTTTGGGAAATTTTGCAGGAATAAAGTTCAATTATTTGACTGTGCACACACTTTGTTCAAATAGTTACATACTATTGGGCTACAATAATAAAATGGGGCCAAACAAAAATAGCCTCTCTAGATTAGAGAAAAATAGTACAGGTTTATCAAGGCCAAATAGTAAGAAAAACATTTGATTCAAATACGTATTGCCAAAGATATGTTACTTTAACATCAAGATATTTCTATCATAATGATGTTAGTATATGGGTAGGGAATAGGTACTCTATTAAAATGTTGATAAGAGAACAAACTGTCACAACATTTCTGAAGGACAACAGATATTTGATAATACATAAACCTGTAAAATATGCACATGCACTCATCCATCAATTCTACTTTATGTCCTTTTATTTTAGGAAAATAATAATGATTATGTATAAAACATTACCTACAAGAATATAAAGTTTAAGCATCCTAAATGGTAAATGTAGAACTAGTTAAATAATGTGGTATGTTCAAGGAGTAAAATACTGTATGATTTAAAACATATATTCAGCAATATGAAAATATGTTAAGAACATATTGTTAACATATGAAAACAAAGTAATTACAGAAGGTATACATTGAATTATTTCCTGGCCAAAAATCAACTGTCTTTGGTAGTTAGATACCACTCTTCAGGATTCATTCCCTGAATGGTGTTCAATGATCATAGAACCCACCTCTCAACCCAACCACAACTGATTGATGCAGGCAGCCATGAGCACCTCACCCTGTCTGAACCAACATACATCTTTTCAAAAAATATCATCTGAGAGAGAAAAATTTGTTCCATAATTATGTCAGCAACTTGTAAACTTGTGAGACATCAATAATAATATCTGCTAGGTGATATGGAAAATAGAGAAAAATGTTCTGCAGGGAAGGAGATCAACAAAGTTAACTCTCCAAGAGAAGTAAAGATCAGAGGTCAGAGGTCGAATAAAAGAACTTGGAACATTTCAGTCTATGAATCTAGCCCATGTCTGAACCCTGGCTGGAGTCCTGAGCTTAACTCAATACAATCGTTCTATATATCTAATTATTCATTTCAGCTTATGTTAACTTCATTGAGTTTCTATTACATGTCAATAAACATGTTCTCTGCAAAAGTTCTGGGCAGATGTTTTAAGCAAAGGTCAACAGAAGCTATTAATATGTAGCAGAAGAATAGGCATTCTTCTTGTTATGATTTTCTGTATTTCCAA
Source organism: Aotus nancymaae (assembly GCF_030222135.1). NCBI lineage: Eukaryota > Metazoa > Chordata > Mammalia > Primates > Aotidae > Aotus > Aotus nancymaae. The sequence continues at coordinate 18,378,920 of NW_026988476.1, read as the reverse complement.
ATTTTGTAAAACAATCATTTATTGCATTTGAGCATAGAAATTTTTAATGAAGTTTAAAATTAAAACATTTAAATATTTGGATGTTTTTGAGGGAATATGAATTTATAGAATGGAAAACACTCATTCATCAGAAATTTTAGGTTACATTCAAACTATTAATATACACTCTTGTATGTGTGCCATGATACACATACACATATACAGTCATACACAATAAATTTAATTTCAGCATTTTCTATAATAGCATGATATTGCAAAATATTCTAAGTATCCATCAATATAGCAGTAGTCATAACAATATAGTATAAAGATATATAAGTAAATATATATACTTACTGATATATATTAAAGAGTGAAATAAACCAGTTACAAATATTTAAAAATCAATAAATACACATATACATATAGATATACTGGTATTTTCAGCTGAAACTACTTTTGGAATTTTGCATGAGGGGTAGTTAGCTGTAGTCACTTCCTGGTGTGGATCAGTAAAAGGGTGAATCAAGGCTCAAATGTAGAGTCTGAGATAAGTAAACGTTTTTTAACACATATAATTCTGGTATTTTTTGAATTTGTGTATGTAATAATCATGTATTTTCATTAATTCAATTTAAAACTTTGTGTAAATATACTTTGCCATCAATCTTACAAGAAAAAAATGAAGTTGGGAAAGAAAGAGGGATAAGATTAATGAAATGAAGTAAGGAAAAGAGAGTGTGTGATAGAAATTGCTTCTCTCTTACTTTTGGACATACACCTGAGTTCACTGACACTGTGTGATTTATACAGACAACATCTGAATTCCATTATGGATCTAGAGAAAATAAAAAAATTTATCGTTCTAAATAAAGAGGACATAATCATCTCTTTCATTGGGTTACTAAGGTATCTGCATTGTACATGGATAAGAAAATTGTTTTAACGACATACATTTGTAGTCTCAAAATAGTTTTGAAAAAAACTTAGCTATAATTTCCAGCATTTTCAAGAAATCAGCTTAACCCTACAAAATGCTATTTCAATTCCACTTCTATGTCTCTGCCAATGGATTATGTGATTATGTATGAAGCTGCACAATGAAGCTTTCAGCTGCTACATGTTTGTAACTCCATTTTCAAGATTAAAAGGCTACAGAAGTTAAATATATTTGTTTATGTACCAAAAATAGTAAGGAACTTATAAACATAAGGGAATATCAATATATCAAGAACAGAAAGCACTGTTTTTATAATTTCTGTATTAAATTGGGTTTTCAAATACACAGAATAATCGCATTATTAAAACTTATATTCAAGAGGTAAGAATTTCCTAATGAAACCTAGGAAATCACAGCAAATTCTAGGACTAAAATAAAATAATTTTTTTCTAGTAATTTTCATAAGATTAAGAATTACATTGAAAAACCAAGATGCCCATTAATCTCTGATTAAAAATGTCTTTAATGTGATTTTTCTTTATTTGAAGTCATTAACTTTGAGAAGTACATATTACCTACTGTTCTTGACATGAATTCAATCTACTTTGTTTCCTATAAAGGCTTTCCTAGGTACAATATGACAGTAAGCCATAAAATGAAAAAAGCTTTCATGTAAAAATCAGTATAAATCTATTTACTACTTTATAAACACTTTTCCATCAGCCATGGCCAAGAGACATAAAGTTTTTTATGTTAATGAACTCTGTTCTATCTTCTGACTTCTGAGTGTTATAAAACTATGCATTGCTCTTATGAGACAAAGCAATGAAAGTGTTCAATAATATTGTGTGCCAGAAAATTATGTCAATCAGAAAACAAATGCATGCCACTGATCAAAACAACATTTCTCTTAGTATCTGAATATCTGAAATTTTTAAAAAGAATTCTGGGAAACATAACAAACTTCTATTGCAAATTCTTTTTGAATTTTCACTATTCTGAGTAATGAGAAAATACTTGGTGAACACTTTCATTCATCTTTATCTTTGTTACATATTTCATGGAGGAGGTAGTTAAAAATTCAAATATCCATCTAAAATATTAGAATTGATTTTTAAATGAATATGTTTTCTTTGACATTTTTTCTGAATCATAGGAGGCACACTTTTACAAACTTTTCTACAAGTTTATTAGAATGCATGATTTTTTCCTTCTTGGAAAACTGTTCATCATTATCCTTCCTGGACCATTTCTCTTCACATTTCTTCATTCCTACTATAAATTTTCTTGGATATTGGATTAATTTAGTAGAAATGTGATGTGGATTTTACTGAAATAATACACTTAACAATAATCGCTAAATACACTTTGCATAGTAGTACCCATACCTTTTTTTTTATTTTGTTATTAAGGATCACTAAACCCCATTTTGTTATAACATTAAAAAAATCATAAATCATGGATGCATAAAATATTTTTTTAAAAAATTGACATATCTCATTATAGTTTCCTAATATAATTGTAATTGATAACATCATTATATTTCAAAAGGCAAAATGCATGTTGTTGCTTTAAAAATGAACCCAATAATTACAACTATTAAATATGACATTCTAAATAATGGTAAAAGTATATATTTTAAAGTGTATGCTGTATACACATATTTGTTACAGAGAAATAAAAATGCATGATTAATAAAGATTTGAATTATAAATATATGATACATGAACAAATTCTGTGGTGAATATTGTTTGGAAATATGAGTCCTGGAAAAAAAATGATTACTAAAGAAATTATAATTCAACAATATTTTAAATAAATTCTGTGAAAGTAACCTTGCTATGATTCATAAATTCCATATATTTTCAAATACTCTACATTCAACTTAAAGTTACACTTCATTCTAGCTTTTATCTATTTGCAGAGATTGAAAGTAAACTCCCTGTAGGTTCTGAATATTAGACATTTGACAGATGTATAGATGGCAAAAATTTTCTCTCATTCTGTTGTCTGTTCACTCTGATGATAGTTTCTTCTGCTGTGCAGAAGCTCTTTGGTTTAATTAGATCCAATTTGTCAATTTTGATTTTGTTGCTATTGCTTTAGGCGTCTTCATCTCAAAATCTTTGCTTGTGCCTATGTCCTGAATGGTATTGCACAGATTTTCTTCTATGGTTTTTATAGTTTGGGTTTTACATTTAACTCTTCAATCCATTTTGAATTAATTTTTGTATAAGGTATAAGGAAGGCGCCCAGTTTCAATATTCTGCATATGGATAGCCAGTTCTCCCAGTACCACTGATTAAATTGGGAATTCTTTCTCCATTGCTTGTTTTGTCAGGTTTGTCAAAGATCAAATGGTTGTAGGTATATGGTCTCATTTCTGATTTCTTTATTCTGTTCCATTTGTCTATGTGTCTGTTTTTGTACCAGTACCATATTCTTTTGGTTACTGTAGCTTTGTAGTATAGTTTGAAGTCAGGTAGTGTGATGTCTCCACCTACAACCCCATTAAAAAGTGAGCAAAGGCATGAACAGCCATTTCTCAAAAGAAAACATTTATGCAGCCAAAAAACGTATAAAAAAAGCTCAACATCACTGATCATTAAAGAAATGCAAATCAAAACCACAATGAGATACCATCTCACACTAGTCAAAATGCTGATTATTATAAAGTCAAGAAGAAATCAATGCTGGTGAGGTTATAGAGTAACAGGAATGCTTTTACACTTTTGGTAGGATTGTAAATTAGTTCAAGCATTGTGGAAGACTGTGGCAATTCTTCAAAGACCTAGAGGTATAAATACCATTTGACCCAGCAACTCCATTACTGGGAATGTACCTAAAGGAACATAAATCATTCTATTATAAAGATACATACATGTGTATGTTCATTGCAGCACTATTCACAAAACCAAATACAACATCTTCTCACTTATAAGTGGGAGCTAAACAATGAGAACACATGGACACAGAGAGGGAACAACAAACACTGAGGCTTCTCAGAAGGTGGGATGAGAGGAGTGAGAGCATTAGAAAAAAATAGCTAATGGATGCTGGGCTTAACACCTAGTTGATGGGTTGATCTGTGCAGCAAACCACCATGGCATATGTTTGCCTTTGTAACAAACCTGCACATCCTGCACAAGTACCATGGAAATTAAATTAAAAGTTGAAGAAATAAAAAGAAACTACATTTTTAAGTATCCTTGAACTTACTAGCAATTTTCTGACAATTAGATGTACTCCTCTGAGGTTTGGAGTTGAGTCTCAGGACAGGTTCCTGCAACTCCTGGGTGCTATGTCTGATAAGTAAGTAATACTGGGGAAACTTAAAGCCATCCTGTAACAACATGCATTTCAGTTTCTATTCTCTACCTTCACAGGTGGGAGAGGCAGTTGTATCAGGGATGATTGCATCTTCTTGCTTACCTCTCTGGAAGCCTCAGTTAAACAATTCTGTGTTATTTTGCATCACTCTTAGAAGAATCAGATGGATCTTCCTTTTTCAGGACTCCTGCTAATTTTATAGACACCAAATTGCCAGTTATAATTTCATTCCTACCTAAGATAGCAGGAGTCTTTTTTGCTTCTGACACTAATCTCAGAATAACACATTTTATACTATAATTAAGATGGAATAGCTGCTTCTGATAGAACTTGATTAACTAAAGGAAGAAAATAGCAAGTTACAATTGCTCAAGGCAAACTCTGAGGAACAGATTTACATACATATATATTTATATATATATTACATATATAACATATATATTATATATATATATAATATATATATAATTGATATATATATACTACCAGATACATTTCTTGAAAATTTTACTGGAAAAGGAAAACAAAAATGGACAATAAGGTCTGGTATGGCAGATACTGAATTATAGTGTAAGTTGAATGTACAACCTTTTCATAAATTAAATGTAAAATGAATTGTGCAAGTAAAATTTTTAGTATTTATTAAGTAGGACTGAAACTTAGATAATTATAGTGAAGACATCCAGGTGAATAGTGTTTATACACTTTGAACACAGAAGCATCTCCTCTTCCCCTGTATTTTAAGAGTAATCCTATCATGCATAAAGGCCTAATAATTATTTTCCTTGAAAATAATACACATTATATTCTGGCCTATTTTTATCAGACATTTCTGTATCCAGATGGAAATAAGAATGAGGACAATTTCAAAATTCCCTAGGGCATCAGGGATCTGAATTGAGAAAAGATTATCTAGATTTTATGAATTAGTTTTATCAGAAATCTGAAAAATAAATTATAGTAGTGATATATAAGAGGAAAAAGAATGAAACTGTAGATTGAACAAAGATGGATAGTGATATGGACATATTTTTTAAATATTCTACTTAGTTCTATACATTATTGAAAGTGTAGTGTTTAAGTCTCCAACTATCCTCCTGCATTTGGAAGCTCTGTTATTAAGTGCTATATGTTTATAATTGGTATATTTTTCTAATGGATTAACATTTTTATTGTTTTAAAATGTCTCCCTTTATATGTAGTCAAATTTTCTGTTTTAAATTATACATTTTTTCTATTAGTGTATGCATTCCAGCTTTCTTATGGTTGCTATTTGCAAAATATATCCTTTTTCACCCTTTGCTCTCCATCTATTTTTATCTTTGAATGTAAAGATTTAAATGTGTCACCTGCAAACAGCATATAGAAGAATCTTGTTTTTTAAACCTTTGTAAAAATGCCTGCTTTTAATTGGATTTTTAACACATTTTCATTTAATGTTATAATTGATGTAGTTGGGCTTATATCTGCGACTACTGTACTTTTTGTTCTATATATGTGCCATGTTGAGGGACTGTGTTCTCTTTCTGGGTCCACAAGGGGTTGTAGTTTTAAAGGCAAGAACTTCCCAGCACCAAGCCCCACTCCCATCTCTCCATCCTGGAGATTTAACCATCTCTGTTTTAATTCTCTGGGGTGTGGGAAAGGGTCAAAGGTCAATCACTCCAGTGGAAGTTCTAAGGAACTCCTTTCATTGGCCAGAGGTCGTGGAGAAGGTGACGGGGGAGTCTTTTAACCTCCCAGGTTAAAAGTCTCCTTCTTCCACACCCCTTCAGACTGCATGTTTGGATCCCGTTCCACACACACTCTCTCTCTCCTGTGGAAGTTTTCTCTCTTCTCCTTTTATTTCTTTTTCTACCTAAATAAAATAACTTTTCTGCAACACTGTTCGGGGTTCAGTATTTACTTTGCGAGAGCACCTGGTCCCCTCTCTCATTCTTGAGAGTGCAGGAGACCAAGAACTTTGGAGAACGGTCCTCTCAGGGGAGCTAAGGACTCCCCTGAATCCCTGAACCCCAGCAATGTCTTTTTTGTTCCTTTATTCTCCATTTTCATTAAGTGAATATTTTCTCATGTAGCATTTTAATTCCTTTGATAATGTTTTCATTATATTTTTTTAAAATTTATTTTTCTTAATGGTTACTCTAGACTTACCATGGACATTTTATCAGAATCTGTATTAGATTTGTATTAATTTAATTCTAGCAAGATATACTTAAATTTGTTAATCCTATATAGGTCTATGCCCTTTTTCCTCTTTGTGTGTTATTATTACTATACATATTACACATATAAATGTCACAAACCCAAAAATACATTGTTGTACTTACTATTTTATATAATTTTATGGGTTTTTTTGAAAAAGTTGAGAGAAGAAAGGATGGCATGTATATATTCTTAAGAGTTTTTTTTTTCTTGAACGTATTATATAACATTTCTGGCTCTCTTCATTTCTTTTTGTGGATTCAAGTCACCACGTTATATCATCTACTTGTGTTCAATACAGCTTTATTCCTACCCAGTCCCTTATGCAGTTATTGCCACCAAATATATTTTTATTTGTTATAGTTCCCATAAGAAAATTCAATACTCAATGTTTTATTCAATCCCATTTTAAGTGCTTTCCCTTGTACATAATGGTTCATTATTCTTTTACTTCTTTCAAGGTTTTCTGTCTTTTTGGTTTTCAACATATTTACTATGATGTTTCTGAGTGTGAATCTTTTTGCATGCATCCTACTTTAAAAAATCATAGATTTCTTGGATTCACAGATTATTTTCCATGAAATTTTAGATGTTCTCAGCTATTATTTCTTTGAGTGTGTTCTGCTCCTTTCTTTTTCTCCTATATTCTGGTAAGCTTATTACTTGTATCTTGGTGTGCATTATGGTGATCTATGTTTCTCTGATACTCTGTTGTTTTTTCACATTCTATGTTTGATGAACTATTGTCATCATATCTTCCTTTACCTATTTGAGCAGAGTGTTCTCATTCTTTGAATATAGTCACAAATTCTACTTTGAACCCTGTATCTGTTTAAATTCAACATCTGGGTACTCTCAAAGGAATTTTTTGTTGACTTTCTCTTTTTCTATTTTGTTTTGTGTTTTTGCCACACTTTTCTGTTTTTCTGCATAATTTATAGCTTTGTTGTTACTGAAAACTAGACAGTTTAAATTATATATTATCACAATTCTGCATATGAATTCCTTCTCATCATAAAGGTTTGTTATTATATGATTTTCTGGTGTATTTTTTAGTGACTTGGCTAGAATATTTTAGTAAAGTTTATTTCCCTCACATTGTGAAACCTCTGATGTTACTCTTTAGGTAGTTCAACCTTGACGTGAGAGGCAGAATAATAATTATCTTCCAAAGAAGTTCACATCCTAATCGCTGGAATCTGTGAATTTGTTACCTTACATGGCAAAAAAGGAATTTAGGTTGCAAATGAAATTAAGGTTGCTAATCAGCTGACCTTAAGATAAGGAGATGATTTTGAATTATTCAGGTGGGCCAAGTGTAATTACAATGGTTCTCATTATCAGAATGCTGAAGCAAAAGGTAAGTAAAAAGATACAGTATGAGAAGGACATCACCTGTGTTGCTTGTTTTGAAGGAAGAAGAAAAGGCTAAGAGCTAAGAATGTGGGAAGCCTTTGGAAGCTTGGCAAATGATTTTTGGATACATCCCCAAAGCCAATTGCAACAAAAACAAAAATTGACAAGTGAAATCTAATTAAACTAAAGAGCTTCTGCACAGCAAAAGAAGCAATCAAGACAGCAAATAGATAACCTACAGAGTGGGAGAAAATATTCATACAGTATGCATCTGACAAAGGTCTAATATCCAGGAATTATTTTTTTAAAATAAAATCAACAAGCAACAAACAACCCCACTGAAAACGTGAGCAAAGGACATGAATAGACACTTCTGAAAAGAAGACATACACATGGCCAAGAAACATGAAAAAATTCTCATCACTAATCATCAGAGAAATGCAAATCAAAACCACAATGAGATAGAATGTCACACCAGTAAGAATGGCTACTATTAAAAAGTCAAAAAACAACAGATGCTGGTAAGACTGTGGAGAAAAGGGAATACTTACATACTTCAGTGGGAATGTAAATTAGTGGAACCACTGTGAAAAGCAGTTTGGAAGTTTCTCAGAGAACTTAAAACCGAGCTGCCATTCAATTCAGCAATCTAATTACTGGGTATACAACCAAAGGAAAATAGATCATTATACCAAAAAGACATGGGATCAACCTAGGTGACTATTAATGGTGAATTGGATAAAGAAAATATGGTACATATGTACCACGAAATACTACATAGCCATAAAAATGAATGAAACCATATTATTTGCAGCAACATAGATGAAGCTGGTGGTCATAATTCTAAGCAACTAACACAGAAACAGAAAACCCAATACCACATGCTGTCTTTTATAAATAGGAGCTAAACGTTAAGAACACATGGACATACGTAAGGAAACAATAGATACTGGTGACAACCAAAAAGAGGAAAGAGGGAAGAAGAGCATAGAATGAAAAACTACCAGTTGGGTACTACGCTTACTACCCAGGTGCAAGACACCAATTTAACAAACCCTGACAGGTACCCATTATGTCTAAAATGAAAGTTGCAATTAAAAAAAGTAGAAGAAGTTGTGAAAGGCAAGAAAATGCACAGTCCCCAGAGCTTCCAGGAAAGAATGTAGCTCTGTCAATACCTTGACTTTATCTTGGTTAGACCTATTTTGTAATTCAGACCTCTAAAACTGTAAGATAATCAATTATTATTATTGAAAATGCTAGTTGGTTGCAATTTTTGTAGCAGCAATAAACAATTAATATAATGTACCACACAAGGACAGTGATTCTAGAAGGGATCTGTTTGACTTTAGTCTTTGACCTCTCTTTTAATATGTCTGCCTCTGTTGGTATTACACCTAAGTGTTAAGCTTTACTAACTGATTGGTTTTTGACAATGCTCTAGGGCATAAACTGCTCTTCAATATGATCCATTTAAATTTGAGTCCCTTTGCAGGGATCCATTCTAAGGCCAGTCTTTACTGTTTGTTCTGACCAGAGTGTGCTTCTCTAAGCCGTTTCTTACCATTGCTCTCTCAGCAAAACAGTTGGCCTATCATTTAGTTTCTTGTTGTCAGGGAGCTCCTAGCCATTGGTTAATTACTTGCCAACAAAAGTTCCATTGTTTTTGAAAGTGCTCTTAGGCTGGAACTTCTCCACTTTCTGTTCTAAATAAAGCCAGTTTCTTTAGGGAGATCTTTGGAGCTTTCTACTCAGAGTGCCTCCCTCCCTCCTTCGGAAAAATCTCTGAGTCACTGTTCCAAAGCTGAGAGTTTAAAGACAATAATCCACCTCTCTCAGAGTGACACCATAACTTTCTGAGCTATTTGAGACATTAGCTATCAATCTTCATGTTTCAACTCTCTTAGCATGGAACAATTTTTTATGAATGGAATCGGGCAAAGGTGATTGGGGCACCAGAATTATTGGCCTATAATACCTGTCACAGATCTCTGTTCTATGAGCAGGGACTGAGTAGAGAAAAGGAGCCTCTATCTCTTGGCTACCTTGCCTGGAATTTAATCTTTGGAGTATGTAGCTGAAGTACATGAAAAATGCTGGAATTCTGCTTTCGCTGAAGAAATATTATAGCCCTTGACTAAGAGATAGAGGAAAATGAAGCTGCATCTTCTCAGCCACCCTTGGCCAGAATGAAGCTTCCATCATGCTAAGCAAAGGATGGGGAAAGGGATTATTAGGTCATGGCCAAGTGTCAAAGATTCTCATTGTTGTAACTGAACAGCAAGACTTACAGTAATTTTCTTAAATAAATGTTTCTTCATTTGTTTGATGACCTTAGGACAATTTTCAGATTTATAAATCATAGTTTTCTATTTTTACGTGTTATGACTCTTTCACTGGGAAGTATCTCACACTGACATTCTGGAAATGAACTGATAAGCATAAAAACACACTTCATAATGAGATCAGTGGTTCTAAAGAATCACTCTGTTTATTTTCCTCGTTCCTTAATGCCTGGTTGGCCTAGACATACTCAAAAACTGGAAAAATTTCTACATTTATTTCCTTAACCGTGATATAAGAGCTATTATGGAAGATAGAGCCAAATGAATCATTTAGGGACAACTTTCCAAATACATGCATGACCTAAAATCGATGCCATATTTCTGAAGGAATTATCAAAGTCTTAACAAAGTTATGCAAATCCTCTCACATGTCTATCTAATATGTATATTTGGCTTTTTGGTAGCTGGACTGGATTTACAGAATATTATATACATATAATCAGATGTTAACTTTAATTACAGCTGTTGTTCCAGGTGTGACTTTATGGCCACAAACCATTGTAGTCAAGTATTCAATTTGCCAGTATGGATAATGTGTTCTTCTTTCAAACCAGAAAGTTCTTGTATCTTTTGTGATTGAAGATCTACTTTGAAAGTAGAAATGCCATGTGGTGATGGATTGCTAATAAATTACCCAACTCTTCTTATTGTTTTATTTAAGTCTAGAAATTTATATGTGGTATGTATTGAAAAAAAGCACTATTTCATGTTTTTTATTTGTTAAGTTTTAAAAGCAAAAAATTTCTCTCAAAAATCCCTAAAGAATGTATAAGAGAGGTAATGAAATAGTAATGGCATGGTAAAAAAAAAAGCTTATAGTTACACACAAAGGCTAGTTTTCTGTTCTTGCATAAAAATATCTTTTTAATATATTTCCTCTCTTATATTAGCATGTATAACTTGTAGATCACATTGTGTACATACAATCCATGAATCATTTTGTTCTAATATTTATCATTTTTTAATACTTATTAAATAAATGAGCTGTAAAATTTCAATGCAAAAGTTTGACTTAAGCTATGACTAAAGTCCACCTACTATTTCTTTCTTATTTTTATTTCCAATTTATATGACAAGAGTTTTTCAGCCCAGGACCAATGCATTTTCTCATATAAAGCATGATCTTCAAATAAGCCAACTTCATGACATTCTAGTTCAGTGTTTATGCCTTATTTTCCCTACTGTGATATTTATTAATATATATACAACACCCACACATACACAAATGTGTACATGTAGATTTGGAAAAAGTTCAAATCATGGCATTAATCAAGATGGTCTATATTATGTTGGAACAGCCACAAACCCACAAATCTCAGTGGCTTAATACAACACAGGTCTCTTCCTTGCTCAACAGCAGTAAAATCCACTGCAGATCCAAAGCATCTGTTATCCATATCGTAATTAAGCAATTCAGGCTAAGGGAAGCTATGCCCATCCATCCTATGATGGGGGTCATAGCAGGTAGAGAGTATCTATGACTCTTCCATACTCTGGACAAAATTTCAAAATTACCCCAAGCCCATCGGCTAGAACTATATCTATTTTCCCACTTAATACTAAAAAAGTGTGAGTCTGAGAAATTTCTAATTCTTCAAAGGAATAATAGAGATATACTTAAAGCTTCCTTTTAAAATTTATACCTTTAAAATAGATTATTTTAAGGCAGTTTTAGGTTCACAGCAAAATTAAGAGAAAAGTACAAATATTTCTTATGAATCCCTTTCCCTTGCATAGACACTGCTTTTCCCACTATCAACATCCCCCACCAAAATGCTAAATTTGTAACAGTTGATGAACTTATACTGACACATCATTATATACTAAAATCCATAGTTTACATTAGGGTACATGGTTTGGTAACTCCTTTCTTTTTAGCAATGAATAAATATTTCATTGCCAGGATATACCACAGTTTATTTTGTCAGTCACCTGCTAAAGAATATTTTGGCTGCTAACGCTGCTATAAAAATCCATGGGCAGGTGTTTGTGTGGAACTTATGTTTTCAACTCATTTAGGTATACATTAAGGAGACTGTATGGTAAGAGTATGTTTAGTATTGTTTTAAACAGTCTTCAAAAGTGGTTGTCCTAGCATTCCCACCAGCAGTGAATGTGAGTTTCTGCTGCTCTGCTCCTTCAGCATTTAGTGGTGTCAGCGTTTTTGGACTTCTGCTGTCCTAACTGATATGTAGCAGTATCTTGTTTCAATTTACAATTTTTTTTTTTTTTTGAGACAGAGTTACGCTCTGTCGCCCAGGCAGGAGTGCAGTGGCGCAATCTCAGCTCACTGCAACCTCTGCCTCCCAGGTTCAAGCAATTCTCCTGCCTCAGCCTCCTGAGTAGATAGGACTACAGGCACATACCACCACACCAACTACTTTTTGTATTTTTAGTAGAGATGAGGTTTCACCATATGGGCCAGGCAGGTCTCCAACTCCTGATCTTGTGATTCGCCCGCCTTGGCCTCCCAAAGCGCTGGGGTTACAGGCGTGAGCCACTAAGGCTGGCCAATTTACAATCTTTTTGATGATATATGATGTTAAGCATCTTTTTATGTGTTTATTTGCTATACATATATCATCTTTAAGTGTCTGTTCAGATCTTTTGCCCAATTATTCTTCAGTTTGTTTTCTTATATTTGAGTCTTAAGAGTTCTTTGTATATTTTGCACAACTATTCTTTATCAGGTATGTCTTGCAAAGGTTTTCTCCAAGTATGTGGCTTGTATTCTCATTTTCTTAATAGTGTCTTTCAGAGAAAAATTTTTTATTTTAATAAAGTCCAATTTATCAACTATTTCTCTCATGGATTGTGCTTTGGTGTTGTATCTAAAAGGTCATCACGAGACCCAACATCATCTAGATTTTTTTCTATATTACCCTCTGGGAGTTTTATATTTTTGCATTGTGTATTTATGGCTATGATCCATTTTGAATTAATATCTGTGAGAGATGTAAGGTCTGTGTCTGCGAATTCATTTTACTGGTTTATTTGCATGGGAATGTTCAGTTGTTCCAACACTATTTGTTGAAAACACTACTTTTCTCCATTATATTGCCTTTGCTCCTTTGTCTGGTTTTGGTGTTAGGTTAATTCCAAACTTATCAAATGAGTTAGGAACTATCCTTCTACTTTTCTCTACTGGAAGACATTGCAGAGAATTGGTGTAATTTCTTCTTTAAATGTCTTGTAAAATTTACCAAAGAACACATCTGGGCCTGCTGCTTTCTGTTGTATAACATTATCATTTATTGATTTAATTTACCTAATAGATATAGGGCTATTCAGATTATTTCCTTTTGTGTGAATTTTGCAAGACAGTAACTTTCAATGAATTCGTTCACTGCACCTAAGTTACCAAATGTATGTGTACAGAGTTGTTCATAATCTTTATTATTCTTTTTTTTTTGAGATGGAGTTTCGCTCTTGTTACCCAGACTGGAGTGCAATGGCGAGATCTCGGCTCACCGCAACCTCCGCCTCCTGGGTTCAGGCAATTCTCCTGCCTCAGCCTCCCGAGTAGCTGGGATTACAGGCACGCGCCACCGTGCCCAGCTAATTTTTTGTATTTTTAGTAGAGACGGGGTTTCACCATGTTGACCGGGATGGTCTCGATCTCTTGACCTCGTGATCCACCCGCCTCGGCCTCCCAAAGTGCTGGGATTACAGGCGTGAGCCACCGCGCCCGGCCAATCTTTCTTCTTTTTTTTTTTTTTTGAGACAGAGTTTTGCTCTTGTTACCCAGGCTGGAGTGCAATGGCGCGATCTCGGCTCACCGCAACATCCGCCTCCTGGGTTCAGGCAATTCTTCTGCCTCAGCCCCCTCAATCTTTATTATTCTTTAAATGTCCTTGTGATCTTCAGTGATGCCCCCTCTTTTATTTCTGATAATATTAAATTGTTCCTTCTCTCTTTTTCTCTTAGCTAGATTGTCTAGAGGCTTATTGATTTTATGGATCATTTAAAAGACCCAAGTTCTATTGCTATTAATTTTCTCTATTAGCGTTTTTTCATTTCTCCTCTAATTTTTATTATTTGTTTGCTTCTAGTTACTTTGGAATTCATTTACCTTTTTTTTATTTTTCTAAAGTAGAAATTTAGATTATTGATTTTAGATCTTTTTTATTTTCTAACATATGAATTCAATGTTATACATTTTTCTATGAGCACTACTTTCCTGCAAACTACAAAGTTTGATAAATTGTATTTTTATTTTGTCCAAAATAATTTTTAGAAACTCTTTAACTTATTACTAGACCTATATATTATTTAGAAATGTGGTATTTAATTTCCAAGTATTTTGTTTATTTTCCAAGTATTTTCAGCTGTTTTTTCTGTTGCTTATTTCCAGTTTAGCACCATTGTTTTCTTAGAGCATTCATTATATACCTATTTTTAAAAACTTGTTAAGGTGAGTTTTCACATTCTTTTAGAATGTGATCTCTCTTAGAAAAAGTTCAATGTGGGCTTGAGATGTATGTGTATTTTACTTTGTTGGATAAAATAGTCTATAGATGCAAATTATATCCAGTGAATTAATGGTGCTGTTGAGTTCAACCACATCTCTACTGCTTTTTCTGCCTGTTAGAGCTGATAAAGGGGTACTGAAGTCACCAACTATAATATCTGATTCATCTATTTCTTCTTGCAGTGCTATTAGTTTTTGCCTCATGTATTTTGATGTTCTATTGTTATTCACATACACATTAAGGTTTTCTTAATTTCCTGAAGAATTGACCACTAACTTTATTACTGTTTAGTGCATAACTATACCACTGACAATTTTTCTTGCTCTGAAGTTTGCTCTATCTGAAATTAATATAGCTCCTCCAACTTCCGTTTGACTAGTGTTAACGTGGTCTATCTTTCTCCATCCCTTTACTTATAATCCATGTGTGTCTTGATATTTAAAGGGTGTTTAAGATAGACAACATCTAGTTGGGTCATAGTTTTTGTTCCACTCTGACAATATCTTTTAAGTGAAATATTAATACTATTCATATTTAAAGTGATAATTGATGTAGTTTGATTATTATCAACCATATTTATTTATGCTTTCTATTCATCGCCCTTGTACTTCATTTTTACTTTTGTCTCTCATTCACCATTTTTCTACCTTTTGTGGTTTTAATTGAACACTTCGCATGATTGTATTTTCTCTCTTTTTCTTGATATATCAATTATACTTCCTTTTTAAAATTTTTTTCTTTTACTAATATTTTCTTTCATCCTGTGTGTTGTCTCTTCACTTTGCCAATTGTTTCTTTGACTGTGTAAAAGCTTTTGACTTGATATGATCCCATTTATCAAGCTTTGCTTCAGTTGCTTGTACTTTTGAGATTTTACTGAAGAAATCTTTGCCAACTGACATGGAATTAATAACTAGAATATATAAGGAGCTCAAACAAATCAACAGAAAAAAACAATTTTAAAAATAGGCAAATATCTGAAAAGACATTTCTCAAAAGAAGACATACAAATAGTAAACAGGTATATAAAATGCTTAACATAATTATTCATCAAAGAAATGCAAATCAAAACCACGATAGATATTATCTCACCCCAGTTAAAATGGCTTTCATCAAAAAGGCAGATAATGAGAGATGCAGCAAGAATGTGGAGAAAGGGGAACACTCATAGACTGTTAACAAAAATGTAAGTCAGTGCAACAACTATGGAAAACTGTTTGAAACTGCCTTAAAAAACTTAAAATACATCCATCATATGATACAACAATTCCACTGCTGGATATATATCCAAAAGAAAGAACAACAATCTATCAAAAGAACACTTTCACTCCCACATTTATTGCAACACTATTCAAAATAGCAAGCCATGGAAAAACCTAAGTGTTCATCAACATAATGATATAAATGAAAAAATCTATAAAAAATGAAAAATGCATTTATGAATTCATTAGTAGTCTACACACAGCTAAAAAAAATCAGTAAGTTTAATTATATGTAAATAGAAATATTCAAAAGTGAAAAATCAAGGAGAATAAAAGTGAAAAGAAAAATAACATCCAAGAATAGTGTAAAACTACATTTTTTAGAGTTTTTAAATTTATATCATTAAAATTATTTATTAGAATTTATACCTCTCTTCTTACAATGCACATCTGTTCTTTCTGGCTGTCTACTTATTCCATTAGCACTCTTGGCTTATTAATCATGGTTGTTATAAATTCACAATTTGATAATTTCATCATCCCTGCCATATCTGAGTCTGGTTCTGATACTTGTTCTGTCTCTTCAAACTGTGTTTTTATCTGGTAGTGTGCCTTGTAATTCTTTGATGAAAGCCAGACATGGCATACTGGGTAAAATGTACTGAAGATAAATAAAACTTGAGTTATATGATGATAAGGCATAGGGTGAATGTAGTACTCTATGATCTTATGATTAAGTCTCATTTTTCTATGTGTGTGAGTCTGTGTTCTTTGGCTGTGACCTGCATAAGTTCTCCTCAGTTTCCCCTACCATTTGGTAGACAAGATGGGTAGAAGAGGCTGAAGTTGGTTATTTCCCTTTACCCCAGGTTGTTTAGGTTCTGATAAATCCCAGTAATTTACTCTAGTAAAATAGTGTCTCTTGATGGTTGAACTTGTTAACAAGAACTGAATGCTCGGGTATATTTCATAATGGCTGCCTTTCTTCTCCCCCTGCTGAAATTCAAGGTTTGTTTGTTTTCCTATTTTCACTGTGATAATCTTATTGAGCTCCTGAAAGTAAAACTCACAAAATGTAGGGCCTCACCTATGACTGGATACCCTAAAGTTTCAAACTCTCAGGCTTACTCACACTGAGTGTCCAGCAATTTGTCAATTACAGTATAGGTTTTCCTACCTGGGTACTGGTTCCCATGGATACCTCTGTTCATGCATGGTTGTTCTGGAAAGTTTTGATTTTCTGAATCTACTTGTATGTTTTTACAATTTTGGGAGCAGCAATTTGCCCTGTGACCATAATTCTCTGAGGGATCTAAGAAGAGTTGTTTAGTTTCAATTTGTTCAGTTTTATACTGATTGTTGGGATGGAATAGCAATTTCTAAACTCTAGCATAGCAGGCTAGGAACCAGAAGTTTAATTTCTTTTAATTTTAAACTAAATATCTCAGGCAAAAGCTTCAAATATTAAATAAATTTGAAACCCCTATGAGAGGATTATTTTTTCTTTTTTGAATGATTTATCTGTGGTAACAAATGTAAGATAAAAAATATATTGAAAAACACACTGATTTTCACCTTTATTCTAAATCCCAATCACATAAAATGAATTAGAAATTGGAAATTAAAATTATCATGTTTCACAGCTCATTCTAAATAGCATATTTTAAATATGTGTATAGTTTACTTTTTCTTCCTCTGTAATTAATAGTCATACAATCCAGACAGATCAGTCTATTGTTGCAAATTATTTGTATAAGTTCATTTAACTTCTTCCAAGTTGTTGCCTATAATATGTGTTTCACTATCTGGCAGTTCATTTAATAGCACAGGTCATTCTGTGGGCTTCTATAGCAATTGATGAGTATGTGGTTATATTTATCATTGTATTGGATTTTAAGCTTATAAATACTTTAAGTATCTCTATCAATATTTAACCTGCATATTTAAAACTGAATTGCTAAAAGTGGCAAGGGAAAAGAATTAACATAGTACAAAAATATAAATACAAGTAGATAAACAGATGAAGTCATTTTTCATCTTGTAGTTACTGATATGGTTTGGCTGTGTCTCCACCCAAATATCACCTTGAATTGTAGTTCCCATAATCCCCACGTGTCATGGAAGGGAACAGTAGTAGGTAAGTGATCATGGGGGTGGTTTCCCCCACGCTGTTCTCGTGACAGTGAGTAAGTTCTCATGAGATCTGATAGTTTTATAAGGGGCTTTTCCCCCTTTGCTTGGCACTCCTCCTTTGTTCCATCATGTGAAGAAGGACGTATTTGCTTTCCCTTCCACCATGATTGTAAGTTTCCTGAGACCTCCCCAACCCTGAGGAACTGTGAGTCAGTTAAACCTCTTTTTTTATGAATCACCCAGTCTCAGGCAGTTCTTTACAGCAGTGTGAGAATGAACTAATACAGTATATTGGTACTGAAAGAGTGGAGTTCTGCTATAAGGATACCCAAAAATTTGGAAGCAACTTTGATATTGGGTAATGGGCTGAGGTTGGAACCATTTGGAGGGTTCAGAGGAAGACAGGACAATGTGGGAAAGTTTGAAACTTCCTAGAGACTTGGAGGGCTCAGAGACAGAAAGATATGGAAAAGTTGGAGCTTCCTAGAAACTTGTTGAATGGCTTTCACCAAAATGCTGAAGAAAGGGAGTGATTCAGACATATAGGGGAAACAGACAGAGAGACCAGAAATGAAGAAAGATTTTACATCTGGACCTTAAAGAGCAACCTTATACATAATCACTAAAATAAGCTTTCAACTAAGCCAAGTCTTGCCAATTAATTACTTCATTAAGACAGTCAACTACCTTGACAGATTCTTAGTAGCACCTCTGAAAGGGGAGGTTAAGAGCAAAATATTTTTGAGATTGTTGGATTCTGATTTAAGGTGGAACTTTCCATGTGGGAGGACTAATTATCACTGGCAAAGTTTCTTGTATAATATATAGTATTTGGGTTAGAAGGAACAGAATTAAGTGTTTGAAATGAATCTTCAAGAATAAATAGTTAAATGAACACAGTTGAGTAACCTATCATTCTGATAAAAGAATCTTTTACTCTGATGAGAGCAAGTTGAAAAACCTATTTTTCAGTTGTGGAAGATTTTGCAACAGTCAATGTTATCTGCCTTCCTGGGAAAAATTCCCTTGATACTAAATGTATGTTTATGGAGCCAGCCTTTATTTTTCACCTTTTTAAGGTATATGCCCTTAGTTTAGATTTCAGTTTGCACTACGAGTTAAGGTTTAGAAGTGTAAGGACCAGATTCTTATATAATCCCCTATACAACATGTTAAGGAACATATGTCGAATGCACAAGAACATCGCTGCTGTTTTTTAATGAGAATAATAATTATGGTTATATTCTACAATATTGTTCCAGCTTTTGGATACAGAATGGATCAGAAAGTTAAAAAATGTATATGATATTTTGTGTTCAGTCTAATTCTTCACTAGATTGAACATAACTCAACTTTCCCAAACTATAAGATTTTTATATTTCTAAAAAACCTTTTATATTCATAAAATGCCTACATTTAAATATAAGCTCAGAGTAACAGGATTTTCTACAAACCACCCTTAAAATATAAAGAAATGTAAAACATAAGTAACAGGAATTATGAGTCTTTAAGAAACATTCTTGAAGCCTTGCTTCTTGAAACCAGCATGGGGTTACAATTCTCCTATATTTTACAATTGAATATAAATCGAATCTTTTACTCCATAATAAGAGAAGTGACCCAAACTGTGTTCAGTCATGACTGTTGACTGCCTTGTAATAACTAGAGGTATGAGAAACATTGGCTTCATTAGCTCTCTCTTCTCAGGAGATTTTCTTTTTTTTTTTAAGTATGGTTCCCCTGTGTGAAATTAATGACTTGTCAATCTCATCATTCAGAATTTGCTTAACAGAAATTTTGTTTGTTTAACAATGGAAAGAGGAAGTAGGATGACAAATAGAAAGGTTATTGTAATTGCACACAGACACATACACACACACTATGAAGGTCTGGACTAGCAAGAAACACGTGATAATGGAAAGACACAATGTTGCATGCTAGATACTAAAGAGTGCATAGCAAGTTTTTAATTCTACCATTATCTCCTTTGCTCATTTTTATAGGCTAATGGATAAAAATAACATCATAAATGATTCTGGAATAATGCAGAAATAATTATTCTTTTTATTCTATTTAAGTTTTATATTTATAAAATTTTTTACACCTGTGAAAGTTTCCATCCACATCACCACAGCCAGGACTTGAGTTCTAAAGCCCACCTTTGACACTTTTACTCCCTCTCACCTTCAGCTATGAAGAGATAGACTGACCTGTCACAGAAGTTAGGGAATTTCCCATCACTGTGGTTGTCACTCTTGGGCAGGCTCACCACTTGATAAGGATATTGCTCAATGAAACATTGACGTTTTTATGCATGAGATATTATGAGAATTTATGGTAAAATAAAAAAAAATTTCAAAACCACTCTCCTTAGAATAATGTTTTATACTATTTGTTATTATAGTTTAGAACAGATGGGATAAAGTGACCTAGAAGCCATGGTAACTTTGTGAGATCTAAGATTGATACTGATTGTGACTATGTCAGTGGCCAGGAGCAGTAGCAATAACTCCAAAAAGTAGTAAAGACCAACGAGGTTGAGCTAATGCCAGAGGCTGACTGCCAGTCCAAATGTCCTCGTGTGTCACCATCTGGCACAAGTGTTAAAGACTGCCAACCC
The DNA here is from genome assembly GCF_030222135.1 of Aotus nancymaae. Lineage (NCBI taxonomy): Eukaryota > Metazoa > Chordata > Mammalia > Primates > Aotidae > Aotus > Aotus nancymaae. The sequence goes on along the minus strand of NW_026988476.1, from coordinate 18,358,338 downwards.
CTTAAGTTACAGCACTCATATGTATCACCAGGTTTCCTGTCTTCTCTGATCGCCAACAGATTAGTTCAAATACTACATTTTATTAAAATAATGGTGCTGAGATACTCTACATTGTTATGAAAATAACACTCATAATAACTTGTTTCGTTGTGCTGAAAAAATGAGTTTAACCTTCATTTAGATAGTAAATCAATGCCCTTGTAAAACATAAAGGAAGTATCATTGGCTTCCCGTAATCATGAAGTTGCTTCTTATCAACAAAAAGTACAAATTTGTTAGAACAAATTTTGGAAAAAAAGTCCCCAGACTTTCAATAATATATATTTTATTCTAATAAATTACTTTTTATAAGATTAAATTAATGTAGTAATATGCCCATAGGTTTACTTTTATGATATTTTATAGGGGAAGCCATTGTCAACATTACTAAAAAGAAGTTCTGCCCTGTTTCTTTCTATTATTATTTGATGGAAGACTCAGTTTGAAATTTTGACAACTGTACTGAAATAAATAAAAAGTCTTTCTTCTCACAAAGCATAGAAAATAAATATACTGGACTTATGACATTCAAGGGACTCATCTCCATAAAAGAAAAATGAACTCAAAAGGGAGATTATGCTAAACAAAGCATGAAAAATGAGGCTCTTTTTGTGATTAAAAATATCGTTTAATTTTAGTTTCTTAAAGTGATGTTGGAATTATGAAGTTAGTGAACATTGAGTGTATCAAACTAACAATGTTTTGCCATTGCCCAATCTCAATTTGAATATACATATTTTATTGTTAAAATGAAAATGACTATCTTCATATGCATATATCTGGCATTGAAATAATATCATTGTAGACACAGTCAAAATTTATGATGCAAGTTAAAAAGTGACAAGGGCAGAAGTTGAAATTGGTAAAAAAAAAAAGGAAATGATTGATTTTTATGGCCATTTTTCACAAAGCTCAAGGACTAAATATAGAATAAGTCCTTTCATTTTAAAAATAAAAGTCTTTGAGTATTAGTTGAACACTTCTTTCCAGGCTATCTGGAAATAGAGCTGACATTAGTTACAGGCATTTATAGTAGCTGAATGCTAAGTGTGTGTATAACACTATTATATCAACATGTAATGGAAAACTGAACGGAACCTACTATTGTGGGAAAAATCTTTAGTTATCAACTGGGTAAAATAAAATAAATAAGAACTCACATTTGTATGGCAATTTTCAGGTTTCAAATATTTTCTCAAATATTTCAAGAAGATAACAACTAGAGAACAAATACATTATCATCAAGTACAAAGGAGAAAAGTTTAAATATAAATAACTTGGAAATGTGTCAATTTACATAATGTAAATTAGATAATTTATAGAAAAATTATTTTCATAATTACTATTCCCAAAATGTTTAAACAGGACATTTTCTACAAGTATTTATTTTTGCCTTGATTCATTATATATATCTAGTAGAGATGTAAAGCTGGATAAATCTAAAATCATATTCCACTACTTGATAGTGGTAGAAACTGGCATGATTTAGAACTTTTTAATAAATCTTTCTTATTTTCTAGTTCTATAATATAACTACAATTTTCAAAACATTAAAACATGTCTCTCAAACAAGTGGACCTCTGTCACAATTTAATTAAACTAATTAAATAATGGAGAGTATAAGATATGCAATTTAATAAGTAAAAAAGTTAGAATATAAATGCTTTATTAAATACAAAAGTGGTAAAAGTCCAATAAAGCCATAAAATCTATAAACATTAGGATTATCTTTCACCTGATGGGAGTTAATACTGAGTCATTACTGGAGAAAGTCTGTAATTAACAGGTAGCATTACCAAATATGAGACTATAAATCAAGGGTAAATAATTAATAATACTGTCTTTTTTCTAGATAATCTCTGATTTACCTTTCAATATATAAAGCTGAAAAAGACCATTTTGCATTATTTAAGTTTCAGATAATTTTTGGACTGTTTCTCACTTTGTGATCTAAGTAATCTCTGAAAAGTATTATTAACCACAAAAAGGTCTCACTTCATTATTTACGTTAAGTGTCACAAGAGCATTAATTAACCATATAGGGTTTCATGTGTTTGCTGTATAAATCTGGAGCCACTCAATATTGAGCAAGTTCAAATGTCAGAGAATTAATTTATGTCTGGAAATTTTGATGCTGAATGTCAGATTGGGCTTGGAAAAGCCTCTCTTAATTTACTTTCCTGTCCTGAAGCTAGAAAAGTAATCTGAAGAAACCTTCCCTGCCAGATTTCATCAGCACTACTCATAAGTTTGGGTAAATTCCTCTTTTCTTGAGATCCTCCAAATGTGCAAATGTCCCTTACCTGCCAAGAAACAACCACTTTTACCATTTGTGAAAATAGGATCCTGCAAACCGGGTGTTAAGCCAGAGCAATTTGCGCCAACATAGTGACATTTCCATCTGCCACATGAGAGAGCATTTCACAAAATTTTTGGTGAATACAGGCTGAAAGCACAGCTCCACATATGAAGTCAACCCTTATTTTTTAATAGTGGACTTGCCATGCCTAATTAAATGAGAATCATTCTCAAATGTGGCATTTCAGATTTGGACTTTGTTAACTCAATCAATTTGTCCAAGTATATACTGGTAAATAGGAAGACATCTGTTGAAAGATGCAAGTGACTCTATTGCCCTAAAATGTAAGGAGACTCAGAAAAAAGCTTTGTCTCTGAATTCAGGATAAGGATGAGGATGAAGGGGTGAAATGACAAGCAGATACCATTAAAAATGTTTAATTTCAGTTTTGAAAACATTATCTAATAAATGCAGAGGTAGCAATAGTAACTTTTTAATGTATTCTTAAAAATATAACGTTAAAAATATTAACAACATTCAAAAAAGTAGCCACAATTAAATTTCACTCATTGTTTAGTCCTGAGTTTATCAGTGAGTATACCACAAGAGTACATTTTATTTTTGTAAGCTTTATGAGCTTATTTTATCATCAAGTGTCTTACTTAGTCCAAACTTCCTAAATGTCTCGTATAAGTTTAGTAAAAAATAATAATAATAAGCTCTTACTACTCATTTACATAGTATTTAAGATTTGAAAAGGTATATATAGTGTTCAACTAACTTGAATACGAGTCGGAGAAACATTTTTATTTAGGAATTATATTTGTATAATACATGAGCACAAACATTATTTCTTTAAGATTTTAGTAACTCAAAAAAATGAGTAAATATTAAATGAAGTTAATCTATGAATAGTTTTTGGATATCTATTAAATTCCCAGTAATATTAAATACCCAAACAGTTATTACCATGCATAATTTAAATGTGTATATCTCACTTTTTATTTTTCTATATTTACAAAACGATTCCTTTGAGTCCTGTTACGAGTTCTCCTTGTCTCCACTAGATAAATTCTCGTTTTGCTAGATCATGTTTCACCAACATGCTTTTGTGGAGTACGTTAACTTCTGGACTAATAAAAATTCTGTTTATAATCACTCTATCAACTGGTCCAATTTGAAAGTTGCCTAAGCAATGCCACTTTAGAAGCCTGTATTCAATAGGCTAATTCTTAGCCTTAATTCTATATATATATATAGAATTATATATTTATATTCTAGAATTCTATATTATATATAGAATTATATAATTCTATGTATATATAATTTAATTTATATATTACTAATATATAATATACATTATATATAATTAATATACATTATATATATTATATATGTATACTAATGGAATATATGTATATTATGGAATAGTATATATATATGTATACTAATATACATATGTATATTAGTATATTATACTAATATATACATATTAGTATAATATACTAATATGTACTAATACATATATTAGTATGTATAACTAATATACATATTATCAATATTATGTATGTTCTTAATTATTATGTATAATTCTTAATTATCAATAGTTCAAAGTACCTGCTACACTCCTATCCACAACGCACTGTGATTGTCCTTTGATTGGTGAATATACGAGTTCTAGCCTGAAGCTTCTATCAGAGTCTCAGGCAATCATCAGAGGGAAGCAAAAACCTGTTTGATAATGATACTAAATGACTGTGGTCCACTTATTATAGTTACTAAAACATCACAAGGGAAAAGAGTAAAATTCTTTATGGGCTACAGTATAGAGTTATTTCCTAGAATTTGATCAATGCTTCTCACGAGGGCTAAGAAGTACATATGGGTTGCAAAGTCATTGACAAATCTCTCAGGTACTCATACAGTGTACAATTCCTAAAATATTTATATTAATATTTTAGCTCTACAAACTTTATCTAGGGTAGTGTAAGCATCCCTTCTGATTTCACAATTCCTAAAGAATCTCACAATTGTATTGGGCAAATTTTAAAATAAATAGGGAGCAAACCAAAGAAATTATTTCTAGTGTTTTTTTTGTTTTGTTTTGTTTTCAATGGGAGTCTCACTCTGTCACCACGGCTGGAGTGCAGTGGCACAATCTTGGCTCACTGCAACCTTGGTTCAAGTGATTCTTCTGCCTCAGCCTCCCAAGTAGTAGCTGGGACTACAGGTGAGTGCCATGATACCCAGCTAATTTTTGTATTTTTAGTAGAAACAGAGTTTCACCATATTGGCCAGGCTGGTCTCGAACTCGTGACCTCGTGATCTGCCTGCCTCAGCCTCCCAAAGTGCTGGAATTATAGGCATGAGTCACCGCATCCGGCCTCTAGTGTTTCTTTTTATAAGCTGTAAGAGCAGGTCTGTATGATATTCCAGGGTTTCAGTTAAACATACATACTTTTAAGTGTAAAAATATTCCTTATAATTTTTATTTGTTCTAAATGGAAGGACTGATCTGGGGACAGCACAATGAAAATATTTATCCCAAGATATTTGGCCACTAGATTAAGGTAGGATCTTGGATGCTTGCACAATTTTAAGCAAGCTTAGCTCTTCCATATGTGAGAAGACTTTGTTCTATTTTTAATAATGAAGGACATGATAAAGTCATCTCAATAAAGATAAAATTATTTTTGTGTATCATGGATTCTTTGCTATGTGGGCAGATTGCACAGAAGGTGAAAAATTATTGTTTGTTATTTAACAGTAAGAAAGCCAGATTCCAGTTTGGCATTAATATTTGGCAGCTAGTGCTTCATAACATTTTAAAAATAAGTACATTAAACTAAGCCAACTTTGGCAAAAATATTTACCCAACCCTTTGTGTCTTCACACATCTAGTATTTGTAAACACTATAAACCAAGACAAGTAAAAATCCCCGTTCTGAATATATTGTGAGTATTCTCACAGCCATTCATGTCTGGCTTTTCATTATCCTCTTTCATATTACTTAACAACAAGATACTGTAAGACTACTTTCTTTACATTTTGATTTACAAAAAAAGATATTATTATTTTGTCTAACAATTCATGCTTTTCCATCACCATTTTCCCCAGCATTATTTCAATAACTTATATTAATTATAGCATCTAACCAAAACAATAATGTCAGAAATGTCAATTTAAGAAAATTATTGTTCATGGTTCATTGAGAAAAGTGTCATATGCAACCAATTCATGAATATATATAATACATTTTTTAGTTTTATATGTTTCTTTATATTTTCTAAGTGGGAAATAAGTATCTTCGTTAATATGTCTCAGTCTTGTAAAAACATATAAAAACAAGCAATATGTACAGTATTACCAGGAAATTTAACAGATATCCAAAGACTATAACTTTATTTATTATTTACTCAATTTGTGGGGGGTTACCTAAAATCTAAAAAATAATAGTTGTGCTAATACACTACAAATATAATGTCTGCTATAAAAAATGTTTCTCAGAATTTTTATTCAATTCTGTTGAATGCTATGTGTAACTTTTCAAGTCTTGAATATTGGGTAGAGGAGTAGTAAGAGCTTATTTTATTAGGAAACCTATATAAGACATTTAGAAAGTTCAGTCTAAGTAAGACACTTTATAATAATCTTAAATCTTATAAAACTAAAATGGACTCATGCTATCTTCAACAGTGATAAAGCAAGGAAAAGACATGAAGCTGCTTTTTAAAAACTTTTTTAAACCAAAATTATTAATACATTCTGATCCATTTTAATTAAGTGAATCTGGATTCATTAAGTGTTTCAGAGAAAGCAGTTTTGGTAAAAAGGATTTCGTTTTACTCAAGCACATCATCATATTACAAATTATATTTTCTTAACTGCTGTGAATTTTGGAAATACTTTCTATAAATCAATCTGAACCGCACTCATTTAATTGAAGAGGTATAATAATAAAATTTATGAATGCACTCCAGAAATAGCAAAATACTTTATACTCATTTAAAGAAAGGTAATGTCTTTTCTCAGTGACAGATATAGAGACATGGAGAGAGTTTACATCTTCAGAACTGCAACTTTAGCCTCAAAAAGATAATCCCAGTCATCAATTCATAGAACTGGTCTCGTTAAGAGCAAGCACAAAATTCTTAATTCATTTGAACACACAAATAGAAAAAGAAACACATACACTCACACACAAAAAATAAATGCAGATCAGATCCTTCATGTGTTAAAGACTTGATCTCCATTATTCACCTGATACAAAACATCACCAAATGGTTAGCCATAATATTCAATTTTCATTCACATTTTCCACCAATTGAAAATAACTAGCCTTCATGAAGCAGAAACAAAAACATAATCATCAGCTGAAAAACAAAAAAAGAAACAAAAAGCAAAAACCTTGAGACACCAAGAGGCAGCAGTTCTATTACATGCAGCTTTGTCCAAGCTTAAATAATCCTTCACAAGTATACACACCTCCGGGGAGACAGTTTACATGGCTCCAACAGGTGGATCCATTAGCGTATGTCAGTGGATGACCTACCAAATTTTTAAACTTTAATTTTCAAGAGGTCCAAAAACATGACTACAAGTACATGTAAAACGGACTTTTCAAATATTGTATTTAACTTGTTAATTAACAAGAGAAACAGAAAATACCGAAATTTGTACAAAGAACATTTGAGAAGAGAGAGGAAAGGAGATGAGGGGAGGGAATTGGTGGGGAGAGGACAGAAAAGGTATACAGATAGAAGCAGAATCATTAAAAATGTAACAACTGATCTTGTAGTTTATATTAGGCATAATTCTCTTATTCATTTCTCTTAAAGCCATTAATCAGCAAAAAGCAGCTGAGGCCTGCCTTGTTCTCTATGTATAACAATTGGTAGCTGGGCACGGTGGCTCATGCCTGTAATCCCAGCACTTTGGGAGGCCGAGGCAGGTGGATCACGAGGTCAAGAAATCAAGACCATCCTGGTCAACATGGTGAAACCCCGTCTCTACCAAAAATACAAAAAATTAGCTGGGCATGGTGGCACGTGCCTGTAATCCCAGCTACTCAGGAGGCTGAGGCAGGAGAATTGCCTGAACCCAGGAAGTGGAGGTTGCTGTGAGCCGAGATCGCGCCACTGCACTCCAGCCAGGGTAACAAGAGCAAAACTCCATCTCAAAAAAAAAAAAAAAAAACAATTGGTGTGTGTGTGCGCGCATGCATATACATGTGTGTGTGCATTTGCAAGAAAATTTAATTTAAAGTCTCTAAATTAGGGCTTTTTTTTTTTGAGACAGAGTTTTGATCCCAGGCAGAGTGTAATGGCATGATCTCAACTCACTGTAACTTCCACCTCCCAAAGTCAAGGGATTCTCCTGCCTCAGCCTCCCAAGTAGCTGGAAATACAGACATGTGCCACCACGCCCAGCTAATTTTGTATTTTAGTAGAGATGGGGTTTCACCATGTTGGCCAGGATGGTCTTGATCTCTTGACCTCGTGATCCACCTGCCTCAGCCTCCCAAAGTACTAGAATTACAGGTGTGAGCCACTGCACACGGCCAAGGCATACTTTTATCAAGACTCTGAAGACCAGATGTCCCAATATAAAAATGTATACATTTAATACAAGACATAATTCATTTTATTAGTAAATCAATGGAAACAATAAGTATGACTTAATACTATGGAGAAGTTACCGTGCAACTATTTAAAAATTGTTCTGTAGGTTCAACTATTGAAAAGACTCAGACAAAGAATATGGGCAATGTCTCTTGGAGGCTGTTTAGTAGAAATTCATAAGTCCCTCACTAGCTCAAGGAGAGTTTGTCTGTTAATTAATATGAGTGGAAGATCATGGTGCATAGGATCCTGGAAGACACCTGGGCCAACCACAAAACGGATGGCAGTCAAAGCACAGAATTAGACTAAATTATGAGAGCTGGATGAAACCTTTAGAGAACATTTGGCTTAACTTCTTATATTATAGTTGAGAAATTTGGAGAGAGATAGGTTAAACAACTTCCCTAAGTTACAAAACTCAACCTACAAAGAAAAAAAAGTCACACGTGTTATTCTCTTCAAGTTCACCTTCTTTTACTTTTTTTTGACAATTACATTCAACTACTACTGCCATTTTAGGAGCAATGGGCAACAGGTGTAGATGGAGAATTCTTTTCTCTGACAGAAATTTGCATCTATATCTCAGGAAGAGTTCACGGAGATGAATAAACCTGAGAGAAAGAAAATTGTTTGTTTCTGGTTTTGTTTTAATGAAAGTATCTAATTAAAGCCAATTTCAGCAGCCAGGCAGAGATGGCAGGCCTGATACTAATGTTTAGCCTGAACTGGCCATCTGCCTGGCAAAGGCAGTCAGAACTGTAAGTTGAAATAAGATGTACTATATGGTACAATTTGAGCTTCAATTACATAATAATGTGAATGAAATCTAATAGATATAGAGGCAGTGTGTTGGAACATATTCTTTGTGTACTTAATCTTATTTCAAAATAACTTCATGACATAAACATTATGATCACTCCTATTTTACAGGTGAGGAAATGAGGCTTAGAGAAGAAAAAGTATTAGATTGAACTGTTTTGATCTGTAATTTGACCTGATAATGTCCTTGTTATGTGAATACAAGTCTACCAAACCCCAGAATTACAGGATACTCGGAATTGCTTATTATCTTACTACTTCAGGAGGCCCCCTGATGGAAAGGACCCATTGCAAGAAACTCAGTGACCAGGATTTCCGTTTTCTTTGCTATTGTACACATGTGTAGTCATTTTATGTATATTGGCATTCCAGCAATCCAGGGATTTCTGAAAAATGAAGTGCTTATTTAAAGAAGCTCTATATGTGTGAGCCATCTAAATTGTATACTCCTTTATTCAGGCAAGCTCTTTTTTTACTCCCATAAGTTTCATTATTGATCTCGTTAGATAATTACTTAATGCATTGTTCTCTTCAAAATTTATTTTAAAACAAAGATAATTAGTTATCTGGATAACATATAAATCAAGTTCTTGAATGACTTGGTTTCTGAACCACAGAGCCTTGGCTATATAACTCTAATATGATTATTGCTGTGTGATGACAGCTACCTGAATAATAGGCTTAATTGTTAAATGGAAGTATTAAGAGACCAACCTTGGCCAATTAATTTCTATTTCAATGCAGAAAAAATATATAGACAATGGTTTAGATTAGCATCAATTTTGTTGGGCCACTTAGGATTTCTTACATATGATTAACACCAGAGAAGTTTTTGGTTATTTATAAGCAACTAAAGGAGTTTACTAATATAAACAGATACATTCTCTTGCTCATTCATCATAGTTCCACCCTTTTTATCCCTCTTGGAAATATAAATCACATCTAGGTGATTAAGAAGTTTAGTATTAGAGTAATTGAGATTTAAATTGTTGCCTTTGTCATTTATGATAGCAGTTAAAGGGGATGGCAACTCCAGTTTCTTATTGTTTCATGGGCCACTTGCAATCATGTGAGACGGTTATTTTTAGGCATGACTAGAAGTAGCAGAAGAACACATCAACTTTTCGCTCTATCCCATTTAGACACCCAGCAAATCTCAATTCTTTCACCTCCAAAGAAGCATCAAGTATCCTTAATGTCCATATCAGTGAACAGTATTTAGCAAACTCTATCTTTCTTTGGCCGTTCCTTAGCAAAGATTTCCTGAACATTTGCCTTATGAAAGCCACCATGAAAAGGGAATATGTGTGGTACCAGTTTTCCTCAGAGTTGTTGGAGAGGTTCTATTGTTCTGAAAACAGAGCTTAACTAAGGGCTTAACCGAAGACTGTCTGGTTTGATGAGTTCTCTTTGCCTATTGGGATTTAATTATGCTTGTTTATTTCAGATCAGATTTTCTCATTGTAGTTTTCTCTCAAAGGAAAGTTTAGCCTTCAGCAGGTAAATGGAAAACCTTGAAAGAACATCAGAAGAATGTTTGAATAATTTTTTTTAGGTCTACACAAGGAAAATACTATAAAAAGAAAATATAATAGCACCTGTGGTAGGAAATAGGCTATACTTGTGTATATACAGCCAGAATCCCATATCTACTTTTGAAATAATAAATCACATATACAGTGGTGGTCCTGTAAGATTATAATGGAGCTGAAAATTCCTACTGCCTGGTGACGCTGTAGCCGTCATAACGTTGTAGTACAATGCATTTTTGACATTTTAATGATGCTTGTGTAAATAAACATACTGCACTGTTAGTCATATGAATATAACACACACAATTATGTAAAGTACATAACATGACAATGATAATGTAGTATGTTACTGTTTTACATGGTTACTATACTATACTTTTGAATAATTATTTTAGAGTGTACCTTTATCGATTTTTTAAAAAGTTAACTGTAAAACAGCCTCAAGCAGGTCCTTCAAGAGGTATTCAGAAGAAGGCATTATTATCATAGGAGATGAAAGTTATTGACCCTGAAGACCTACCAGTGGGATAAGATGTTGAGGTGGAAGACAAGAGATAATAAATTTCTAGTGTAATGCTTTAATTCCAACTTGTAAAATTATATTTCATTAGTTTCCTATTGCTGTATAATAAATTATTTAACAAATTAAAACAACACACATTTATTATCTAAACATATGCACTGGTCCATGAACAATAGAACACAGTAGAACTGATAACTTGATTGCAGTCTTGTCAGACCTTGTGTTCTGTCTGATGGCTTCACTAGGAAATAATTCATTTCCATGCTGATTGATATAATTGCAAAATACAGTTCCCTATGAGAGTATGATTGAGAGACTCTGATTCTTATTGGCTGTTTGCTATGAGGTAGAAGGCAGGACTCAACCAGAGGTGTGACTCCAACACCTGACCAAATTGAGAACTAGCTAAAACAGGTCTAAGAAAGCACTTCCCCATAAGACATGCCCACCAGTGTGCCATGTCAAATTACCATTGCCATAGCAATACCCAGAAGTTACTGCTCTTGTCCATGGCAGCAATCTGACAACCTAGAAGTCACCTGGCCCGCTGTCCCCAGTGACTGAGAGTTGCTCCAGGGATGGCTAGCTTTCCCCCCCACCCAACCTTCCTGGCTGTGCCTGCTTGTGGTCTCAGATGGCTTCCATGGCACTAGAAAGATCTTGGAATGAAGCCGAAATGATAATGAATCACTCATGCTTAATCTATTGACCGTGCCAATACCATGGACAAGTATAAGTCATCCATGATCAAGAATGAGTCACTTATGCTTGATCTATTGACCATGCCAATATCTCACCAATACTATAGGCAGTTTTGTGAGATGAACCCTCAAAAACTGCTCATGGTATCTATTTTGAGGCAAAATGAGAAGAGGGAAAAGGGATATGAAACAAGACACAAGAAATGTCTACTACTGAGATGAAGACAATAAAGGTTATTCAGGAATTTAAAAGTAATTTAGTACAGCTGAGGCACTAGGTATGAGATGGAAGTAAGTGTAGAAAGAGAGTTTTGAATGGCAGTCCTGTGAGATATGAAGGGACAGATAATTTGACCCAAACTATGACAGCAGAACTATAAATGGAAAGAGGGATTAAAAATAAAGCACTCATAATTCTACTATATAATTTAACAATATTCACATATTGGTTATTTTTCTTCTAGCATGCTTCAATGTATATATTTCTGGATTGGTCATAACACATTATTATAATTTATATATATGTGTGTGTGTATACACATATATAAAGTGATAATATAAGCAAATGTTATTTTATCCTTTGAAAACTCATTTCTAATGTTTTCTTACTATTTCTTAAAAAAATATCTATTTTTTAAGGGCAAATAGTTCTTATTTTTTATAAACATATATATATGAAGGAAAATTATCTTATGTACAATTTTTTATTCTTTTGGAGTAAATTCCCCTAGAACAGGTCCCAGAAATAGAATTATGTCATTGAAGATAATTGTTTATTTAAGGATACTAACATTTTCTTTTGTTTTCCCCAAAATAATTGAAACAATTTGTAATTAAATCAGTAATGGATGATGATGGTGATTATGACATGGATAATGAAAACAGTGACTGTAGCAATAATAATGTTGCATCTCTAAGATTCCCACAAACCCCTCCCAACATGATAAATCATACCTACTAGTTTTTATGCCTTTTCATAATCTGCTCTCACTGAATCTAGGATGATATTATGAATCATTTATAACAAAAAAGCTCAGTCAACATGATGCTGTGTGACTTTAATAACAAGGTTAAAGTATCCTTATAACTTACTCCTGGACCTTAGGTTACTTAACCTGTAGGAAGACAGCCTCTATTTGAGAAGTTCATCTATCCTGAGACTGTTACGTTGATGCTGCAGGAAGTTCAAGATACTAGATGGACAGGTTAAATGAAGAAAGAGAGGCCAGCTACTACTAAGCTGTAACTGATATTGCAACTGAGACACAAGATGTGAATCTAAAAGAAATCGTCTTGAATGTCTAGCCCCATCCTCAAATAATTTCAGCTTGGGTGTCTCATGACTATAACCGTATAAGAAACCTCAAGTAAGGAATGCCCCACTGAGCTCAGGCAGCACAGAAAACCAAGAAAGATGAAAATAAATCATTGCTTTGAGTCATCTATGGTCTACACTAATATCCAGAAAATAATAATTGTAAAACAAACAAAAATGCGCTGATGACTTAGTATATTCCAAACATGATAAGGACTTTGCAAACATTTACTTCTTCAATTTCCCAGCAATCTATGACATATATATCATAAATTTTATCTTTAATATATAATAAATGTAAGTTCAGAAACTCTTGCCAACTTGCTGAAGGACATAGAACTGGGCCTTGAATTCAGGTCAGTCTGTATCTAATTCTGCTTTTAATTCTTTCCCTATTAAAGTTTCAATAGCAACATCCCTTAACAGAATTTATATTTTGCAAGAATATGTGAATCCAAAAATTCGTGGGTAGTGGCTAGGCAATGTGGTTCATGCGTATAATCCCAACACTTTGGAAGGCCAAAGCAGGAATATTGCTTAAGGCCAGGAGTTCGTGACTAGCCTGGGTAACATAACAAGAACTTTTCTCTACAAAAAGTACAAAAAAAGAAACAATTAGCTGCACATGGTGGTGTTCACCTGTAGTCTTAGCTACTGGGGAGGCTGAAGCAGGAGGATCACTTGAAGCCAGGAGTTTGGGATTAGAGTAAGCTATGATAGCACTACTGCACTCCAGCCTGGGCAATAGTGTGAGACCCTAACTCAATAAAAAATAAAATAAAATAATAAAAATTTATATAGAATCAAGTATAAAAATATAAAATTTATATATAGAATAAAATATAAAAATATAAAACTTAAAACCATAAGAGTTTAAGATTTTATATTTTTACTTTTAAAGTGGTACAATTTTCAGTCATGCAAAGCAGGAAATAAGTCTGTGAACAAACAATAATGTTACTCACACATATTATGGAAGCAAGTATTTATATAAATCAGTTTTCTAAATGTTTTATATGTATCTCACCTAATTCTCCTAATACTCCTCTCATGGGAACTATTATCAGTCACATTTTACAGATAAGCATTTAAGACATAGGAAGATTTAATACCTAGCCCAGTTAGTAAGTAACAGAGTCAGGCTTTGAACATAGGAAACCTAGCTATAAGGAAGCTTAAACTTAAGTTGCACATACTGTGTTGTGTAAAGGTATCATAATGCTAATTTTTTTTAAAATTCTGACTCCTTGAAAATCAATTGAAACTATCACCAAGTATTAGCATTATGTTTTAATAATTCTTGTACTCACAGCAGCCAACATATAGAAACAACCTAAATGTCTGTTGACAGATGAATGAATTTTTTAAAAATGTGATATATACATACAGCAGAATATTGTTCAGTCATAAAAAAGGAAACCGTACCATATGCAGCATCATGAATGACCATGGAGGACATTATGATAACTGAAATAAGCCAGTCACAGATGAAACAGATACTGCCTGATTCCAATCATAGTGGAAAACTAGTATTGTCAAATTCATAAAATTGACAGTAGAATGATGGTTGCTAGCAGATGGGTAGAGGGGAAGATGAGGAATTGTTGTTCAATGTATATAAAGTTTTAATTATGCAAGATGAATAAGTTCTAGTGATCTGTTGTACAACCTTGTGCCTATAGTTAAGAATGATGTACTGTGGATGTAAAAATTTGTTAAAGAGGATACATCTCATGTTGTTTTCTTACCAGAGTAAAAAATAAAAAAGAAACTAACTAATAAGAATGTATATAGTACTGAAGATTGTATATCTGATACTTAAGAAGATACTCAATACCACATAATTTACACAATAGATACAAAAGGTATTGGCAACAAAGCATATCTGTCAACTTGGCTTAAATTCTAATCATATCTTTAGAAGTCTTGAGAGATTTTTTGTTTTGTTCTTGTCATTGTTATTGTTGTCGTTTGACTCTAAAGAATGAGATATTGGGTAAATTTTTGTAATATGTAACATGTATCTGAGATACTACAAAAATCAAGTTCTATTACCCTTGCCTAATTCCTTCTTAGTACGTGGTTAGATCTGTGTAGTACTTCATTGATTGTCTGCTGTGCAGGCAGCAAAGGTTCAGTGTTTATTGAATGCAGATTTACTATTGGTGAACCAAGAGATACAATGTTCTTTAATAGTATTAGAGTTTAGATTTCATGTATCCTCAGTGTCAACAAGGACAATGATATTTCTCCAAGACTTTTATTGGTGAGGTATAGCATCCGTGATGCTCAGTAAATGGAAAAGCAGTTACAATGTCAAGCTGAAGGAAAACACTGCAACCTACTTAGAAGACTTCATGTATAAAGACACCTGACTTTATTTTCTATTTCAAACCTCAGCTTGCCTAGTGTGGATTTATTGTGCATAAAAGCAGCAGTTTATTTGAATTGTAAAGTACTCCTTTAAAATGAATAGTTCTAACTGTATTATACTATTTAGCTCTAAAAGGCTATTATATTAGTGTGCTAGGGCTGCCATAACAAAGTACTAAAGACTGGGTGGCCTTAGCAACAGACATTTATTTTCTCAGAATTCTGAATACTAGAAATTTGAGCTCAAAGTCTAAGTACGGTTGGTTTCTTCCATGGTCTCTCTCGTGGCTTATATAAGGCCTTCTTTTCTATTTGCTTCTCCCTGGTCATTCCTCTGTATGTTTGTGTCCTAATTTTCTCTTCTTATAAATTCACTAGTCATTGAATTAGGGCCCATCTTTATGACCTCGTTTAACCTTAATTACCCCTTTAAAGACCCTATCTCTACAAGTAGTCACATTCTGAGGTAGTGAGGATAGGAAGTTTGGAGTGACACTATTCAGCCAGCAAAAACTACCCTCCCTCCACTGTTGCTAATCCTCTCAACCAAAGTCATCTCTTATAAGTCAAATGAGAAGCTGATCCTGTGGCAAATCCTGTTCTCCTTAAATGGATGAAAGCACAGATGTCAAAAATAGCCAGATAGTAAAAATTAAGGGAAGGCACAAAATACCTTTTCAAAGGCTTCCAAAAGGTAAAAACTTTTGAAATATTTCTAAATTGATCTACCCTACTTTGCAGTTCCAACTAGAATGACTAATAATGTCTATGAACATTTTTTATAAGGACCAGACTAGAATTTTTAAATGATATCTCACATAATCATATTATGAAAATATTACAAGTTATTAATCAAATTAGGTTTGCTGTTTTTCAGCAAATATTCTGTTCTTGGGCACTGTGAATCAGGAATGCTAACCTTTGATTGGGGTTATAGAGCTTTACAACATCCAAAGCATACTAACGCAAATTAAACAGAGTATCATTGGAAATACATTTGGAAAAAGGGAAGCTATAATGCAACCAAAATAGGCTGCATAAACTTTTAAAACTTCTGTGGCTGGCTAGAGCTGATGACAGCTGCACTTAGGATCTCCCAAGAGCCTGTTACTACCTCACTGTCTGTCTTTCCCCCTATAGTCAAAGAATCTATGCAACCTCCTGAGGGCAAACCTGTTCTAAGTCATATTAGCCTTTATCCCATTATAATTCCCTTTGCATCATAGTGTAAAGGAAATTTAATTGCCCTATTCAGTCAAATCAATTCATTGTAATCTGATACATAATGTACAAAACAAATGTATTGTAAGATAATGTTCAAGATAAATTTCTCAAGAGAGAAAATATAATGTATACATATGGGGTAATAACACAAGGTATAAACATGCTGACAGTAATAAAAGTTTTAAAAATATATAGGATGAGAATTCTGAAGAAGAAGCTATCACATTAATTGGGATATTTGGGAAAAATTTGTGATGGAAAAGGCAGTAGTTGTGACTTTTGAATTGTGAAATAAGTGTATTTTAATTCCAGGTCAAAAAAACAAAAGTACCATGGGGTAAACATAAAGTGAAGAGCGAGACTTCAAGAAGGAAAAGTGGGATTTGTTTGGCTCAAGGCTGGATGAAAGGCAACAAATTCAGAAACGTGAACACAGTCATAAAAACTGAAAATTTCAGAGAAGGACCTAAATATGCTTCAGAAGAATTAATGCTGTAGGAATATGTGAAATGGATTTGAACACGATGAGCTGACAGTGGAGTACCATGGCATAGGTAAGCTGCATGATAGGAGCCTCAGGAATGAAGGCAAAGGCCTTGAAAGGATAAAATTTAAAAAATATATATAAACAATAAAGTAAATTGGTTATGATAGTAAGGCAGAGATTTTGGTCCTAGCTGACTAACAAGATATTATATTACCTTTAATAAAAGCAGAAAGAAGGGTTAATTTGGTAAGAAATACTATGAGTTCAGTTCTAAATATTGTAGTAGTCAATATTTTTAGAAGATCAGCAAGACTCACCACCCCTAGTGTGCAAGCAGTAAGCGGTGCAAAATCTCTAAGACTGTGAATGTGATTAATTTTATTCTTATGATTAGAATATGCTGTTATATGGCACAATTGACTTTAAGAAAGGGAGATTGTGCAGGTGGGCTTTACCTAATCATAGAAACCTTTCAAAAGGAGAACATTTTCTCTGGCTAGCAGCAAAAGAGAAAATCAGAGGTTCAAAACACGAAAAATACTGAATGGTTCAGTGCTGGCTTGAAGATAAGGGTCCATATGGCAAAGAACTCAGGTGGCTTCTCAAAGCTGAAAGCAGCCACTGAGGGACATCTAGCAAGGAAATGGGGACTTCAGTTCTATAGCCTCAAAGAGATGCAACTTGCTAATAACAAGCTTGGAGTAGATTATTCTCTAGAGCCTTGTGATGAGAACTCAGCTTGGTTGGTACTTTGATTTTGGTCTTTTGATTAACTTCATTAAAGAGCCCAGTCATGCTTAGCCAGACTTAAGGCCTATTGACTGTGAGTTAATAAATTACTTATGTTTTAAGCTGCTAAATTCATGGTAACTTCAAAAGAAAACAAATATAGATATACTGCCCTTCAGTTGCATGGAAAGCAGTGAAGATGGAATTTCTCAACCTTGGCACTGCTGATACTTTATACTGGATAATTATTTATTTTGGTGGTCTGTTCTGTGCATTAGAAAATGTTTAGCAGCATTTCTGGCCTCTACCCCTAGATGCCAGGAGTATCCAAAGTTTTAATAACAAAAATGTCTCCAGGCATTGTCAAATGTCCCCTTGAGAGCAAAATTTCCTCAGTAAAGAAGCATTGATCTTATGGTAAAAACTGAGGTCATTAATAAATAGAGGGTGTCTTAGTCTGTAGTCAGGTTGCTGTAACAAAATATCATAAATGTAGGTAGCTTATTCATGACATAAATTTACTGTGTGCCTGGTGAGGGCCCATGTCTTATACACAGAAGCTTCTTGCTGTCTCCTTACATGGTAGAAGAAGCAAGGCAAATCTCTGGGGCCTCTTCTACAAGGGTAGTAACCCCAATCTCTAGGGCTCTGCCCTAATGATCCAATCACCTCCCAAAGGCCCAGCCTCTGAATAATATATGAGTTTGGGGGTTAGGGCATGGGGGAGGAAGGACAAAACACTCAGACCATAGCAGGGCACTAGAGTTCAAGGAGTTGTGGTAAAACACTTAGATTGGAAAGACAGGTGAAGATAGTTGAAGGTGGGAAATTTTAACACATACGATGCAAGAATTTTAAGAAAAAAGTTTGAAATACATTTCTATTCAAGTATCATAAAAAGGAGAAATGATTGAGGCTGGAGGTAATGCAGCCAAAGGGCTAAGAGAATAAATAGCTAATAAATGATTCAGTCTGGAGATAATGCAGTCAAAGAGCTAAGAGAAGAAACAGCAAAGCAAAGGGCATTCACTTAGGAAAGGAAGAAGTCAAATTGACCCTATTTGCAGAAGACATGATCATATATTTAGAAGACCCCATCTTCTCAGCCCCAAACCTCCTTAAGCTGATAAGCAACTTCGGCAAAGTCTCAGGATACAAAATCAACGTGCAGAAATCACAACTGTTCCTAAACACCAATAACAGACAGAGAGCCAAATCAGGAGTGAACCCCCATTTACAACTGCTACAAAGAGAATAAAATACCTAGTAATACAACTAACAAAGAATGTAAAAGACCTCTTCA
Organism: Aotus nancymaae; assembly: GCF_030222135.1. Lineage (NCBI taxonomy): Eukaryota > Metazoa > Chordata > Mammalia > Primates > Aotidae > Aotus > Aotus nancymaae. Next base: position 18,339,372 of record NW_026988476.1, on the reverse strand, counting down.
AGGAGAATTACAAACCACTGCTCAAGGAAATAAGAGGGGACACAAACAGATGGAAAAACATTCCATGCTCATGGTTAGGAACAAGCAATATTGTGAAAACGGCCATACTGCCCAAAGTAATTTATAGATTCAATGCTATCCCCATCAAGCTACCATTTACCTTCTTCAGAGAACTGGAAAAAATCACTTTAAACTTCATATGGAACCAAAGAGAGCCCACATAGCCATGACAATCCTAAGCAAAAAGAACAAAGCTGGAAGCGTCACGCTACCTGACTTCAAACTATACTACAAGCCTACAGTAATCAAAACAGCATGGTACTGGTACCAAAACAGAGATATAGACCAATGCAACAGAAGAGAGGCCTCGGAAGCAACACCACACATCTACAAGCAACTGAGTTTTGACAAATCTGACAAAAACAAGCAATGGGGAAAGGATTCCCTGTTTAATAAATGGTGTTGGGAAAACCAGCTAGCCATATGCAGGAAGCTGAAACCTTACACCTTATATAAAAATTAACTCCAGATGGATTAAGATTTAAACATAAGAAATAACACCATTAAAAAGAACCCTAGAACAAAATCTAGGCAGCACCATTCAGGACATAGGCACAGGGAAGGACTTCATGACTAAAACACCAAAAGCAATGGCAACAAGAGCCAAAATAGACAAATGGGATCTAATTAAACTCCAGAGCTCTGTACAGCAAAAGAAACAATCATTAGATTGAACAAGCAACCAACAGAATGAGAAAAAATTTTTGCGATCTACCCATCTAACAAAGGGCTAATATCCAGAATCTACAAAGAACTAAAACAGATTTACAAGAATAAAATAAACAAACCCATTCAAAAGTGAGCAAAGGAGATGAACAGACACTTTTCAAAAGAAGATATATACGTGACCAACGAACATATGAAAAAATGCTCATTATCACTGGTCATTAGAGAAATGCAAATCAAAACCACATTGAGATACCATCTCACGGCAGTTAGAACAGCGATCATTAAAAAATCTGGAGACAACAGATGCTGGAGAGGATGTGGAGAAAAAGGAACACTTTTACACTGTTGGTGGGAGTGTAAATTAGTTCAACCATTATGGAAGACAGTGTGGCGATTCCTCAAGGATCTAGAAAAAGAAATTCCATTTGACACAGCAATCCCATTATTGGGTATATACCCAAAGGATTATAAATCGTTTGATTATAAAGACACATGCACATGTATGTTCATTGAGGTGCTGTTTACAATAGCAAAGACCTAGAACCAACACAAATGCCCATCAATGAAAGACTGGACAAAGAAAATGTGGCACATATACACCATGGAATACTATGCAGCCATAAAAAACAAGGAGTTCATGTCCTTTGTAGAGACATGGATGAATCTAGAAACCATCATTCTCAGCAAACTGACACAAGAACAGAAAACCAAACACCACATGTTTTCACTCATAGGCGGGTGATGAACAATGAGAACACTTGGGCACAGGGAAGGGAACAACACCCACTGGTCTAGTTGAGGGAGGGGGGACGGGGGGGCAGGGAGGATGAGGAGGGATAACACTGGGAGAAATGCCTGATGTAGCCAATGGAGGGAGGAAAGGGGTTGCAGGGTGGATGGAGACAGCAAACCACCAAGGCATGTATGTACCTATGCAATAATCTGCAGGATGCAGGATGTGCACATGTTCCCCAGAGCCCAAAGTACAATTTAAAAAAATAAAAGCCTCAAGCAATCTAAAGCATAACTATCAGAGAGCTGAGAATAAAAAGTATGTTGAAGTTGGAACAAAGATGTCATTGACAGATTAGTTTTGGCCCAGTGGCTTGGACAGAAGTTCAATAGAAAAGGAATGAATAAATTTTTTTAAAGCCAATAGCTTTTAAGAGGAAATGAGAAAATTAGTGCTTTTAAGGTAGGAACATTGTTGGAGGAGAAGGGACATGGGGAAAGAATTGCAAGAGGACAAATATTTATTGAGTATCTTCTCAAATTCTTCAGAACTGTGCTGACAAATATGGTGGCTACCAGCCATGGTGGATTTTTAAATATAAAGCAACTAAACTTAAATAAGTAAAAGTTAACTTCCTTAGTCAAACTAGCAACATTTCAAATGCTCAACAGCCACATTTTACTGGTGGTTACTGTACTGGAAATAGCACATATTAAATATTCTATTATTGCAGTATTGGACAGTGCTCCATTAGTACTACTTTAATGGATTAACAAATTAATGGAAAAATAATTTTTAGATTTAGGCAATTTGCAATTAAAAAATGAAAATATATGCTGTAATTATAGTTTAATATATTTACAGAACAATGTTAAGTGTAAATATAGTAGTTTAAGAATGAAATGTAAATGTATATAATCTGGGTTTATTTGATCTTATTTAAATGATACATATTTGTGGAAAAGCTATACATCAATTACTGAATGAAAATTAAAAACAATAAACTGTATGTTTGCCTTCTGGATATTTGGAAAGTTCTGAATATCAATATGTTGAAAATTTTCACTTTGTACATGGGTATTTTGAGACTACATAAGCAGAACTTCAGATATAAATATATTCATCCTTGAAAGCACTTCTAACTCTCTTTCCACTTAATGCAACTGGATAAATGTTTACAAAGAACAGTACAAATAAAGACTTCATCTGGAAATTGTAGTCATAACCTACTACTAAAAATGATTTGATTTATAAAGTAATAATGATGTTATTTTTAATAAAACCTTATGAAGCAGGTTTTATTATTTCTTTGGGAAGTAAAGAGCTAAGTATTTGTGATATGGTTTGGCTGCGTCCCCACCCAAATCTCATCCTGAATTGTAGTTCCCACAATCCCCACAAGTCATGGGAGGTACAAGTGGAGATCACTGAATTATGGGGGCTGCTTCCCCCATCCTGTTCTTGTGATAGTGAGTGAGTTCTCATGAGATCTAATGGTATTATAAGGGGCTTTTCCCCTTTTTGCTCTGCATTTCTCTTTGCTGCACCATGTAAAGAAGCATGTGTTTGCTTCCCCTTTTGCCATGATTGTAGGTTTCCTGAGGCCTCCACAGCCCTGCAGAACTGAGTCAATTAAACTTCTCTTCTTTATAAATTACCCAGTCTCAAGTATGTCCTTATAGCAGTGTGAGAATAGACTAATATAATTCATAAAGACTTTTTCCTTCCCCTCCTTTTGAAGTATATTTCCTAATTTGCTTTTGGGGCACAATTCTGCTTGGATAAATTTGTTGAAAAACTAAAGCTTCTATTATAAGTACTTCAAATAGAAGCTGTAGGAATGCATGGAGAATTTAGGAAAGGAATACTGAAATTTTCTTTGGTTACATCTAAGTGTTTTTTCCTTGACATCTTGAAGCAATTATTTTGACCTACCCATGAAAAGAACAGCCTTTGGTATCCTGCTTCTCCTTCCTGCTATAATTTTGTTACCAGAATCAAGTTTTATGAACTTGCATAAAAACACTGAACATCAAAATCCTGAAGACAAACCATACAGCCTGGGTAAAAAGTACTTATGAACATCAAAAGCTAACAATCAAGGAACTGGTAATGAAAGACATGTTTGCTGGCTATTAGAAGGGATGCCTTAACAATTTTGTTTCTCTATGTATGCGCCCTTGTTTTCCTGTTTTCTTCAAAACGTCTCAGTTGTGCTTCCCTATCATTCTGAGACGGAGGTTAATGTGTTTGTTTGCATTTTTTTCATACTTGTCTTCTGCAGTTGTTTTACATGAGGAGATTTCCTGACCTCTTGGATTCAAGAATGAAAATCAATTATCTTCTAATGAATCTTTATAACTCATACACTTCTGCAGTCACAAAATTAATTGAGTGTAAATGAACAAATTATTTTTCTTTAAATACTAATTACATATATGGTCTAAGTAGTTTTGCAAGATTCTCCGAGAATTCATATTACGGAAATTTGACAAGAACTGTAAATCCTCAAATTTCACTGTAGCCTGAGGATGACCTTTATGAAATACAGCAGTATAAAGTTATGTTTCCAAAATATGATGTCTTGGGTGACAAATGGAACTTTCTCTTCTACTAGATATAACAGAAAAACTTATTTTCACTGTGTATGATGCAAGAAACAAATATATGCAGAACATTATATTTAATATTATATACATGGTTCATATGCTGAAGAATTTCTACTTTGAAGAATTTAGTGCTACCCCACATACAGAAACTGATTATTTTCAAAGTGTGCTTCAATCATATGCCTATTGTATTTCTAAATTGTTCATTGATATATATTTGTTATTTTCGCTTAAAATGTATTTCTGTGGTTCTTTTAATAAATGAAATGTATTTAATGGATATAAACACCAGAAAAATGTATTAATTATGCTAAATACATGCTAACCACAACAATTGATTCTAGGGAAATATTTATTTAAACCCAGATTTTGTAACATTACATGATAACACTTCAGATATAATTTTGTTGCTACATTATTGATAAAATTCATCATTTCTGTGTGAAACTTTTAATCCCAGAATTCTAACCTCACGGTTTGAATAAGTCTTGACATTTATTACCTTCACCTTTATATTATTTATACCTGTTGCTCAATGTAGGGTTAGAAACTTACTACTCCCAAGGCAGATTTTTTTTTAACCTTTTGGTAGGAATGGAAGTTCTTTGAATTGATCTAAAATCAGTTTATCTAAATTCATAGCTATTGGTTTTAGACCTTCCTCATATCAATGCACTAAGTATTAGAAGTGTCCAAAAGTGGATCTCTCATTACTTTGTAATCTTTTTGTTCTAACAAATATTTATTGAGCATCTGGGTCAGATCCTAATGTTTTAAAAATGAAGTGGACAGAATATCTGATCTCCAGAAATTTAAAATCATTAGAGCTAATTAATATTTAAATACTATCTGCTCATACATATTTTCCTTTTCAGTTTCTTCTTCAGTTAAGTATCTTATTCAGTCAAATATCTTGTTCAGTGAACTCCTTTTCAAGTCTAGATGTCCTCCCACAATTAGTGCATTAATATGTGGTTAGTGTTCCCTCCCTTTTATCATGTTCTTTCATTCCTTCCTTTCTTCCTTCCCTTCTCATCCCTTCCTTTGTCCTTCCCTCTCTCCTTTTCTTTCTTCCTCCTCTCCCTCTCTTCCTTCCTTCTGCTCTTTCACCTAGTGGCTGCTGAACATTGGGATGAATTAATTTAGTTATTTACCACATGATATCCCTCATTCAAATCAATATAAGTATACTTGTATAACTCAAAGCATTCAAGTGAATTAAATTCTGTTCTTAAACATTTATGATAATATTAAGAAATAAGCAATATAAATCTGACAGTTATAGAAATTTTATAATTTGAGCTCCATTTTCAGTTCATTTATGGTACTCCAGAAAACACATTTATATGAAGACCTTCAAGTAAAAGAAAAACACAAAATAAAACTATCAATCTTATGTATATTCACATAATTGACTAATGCAGTACAATTCTCTTTTGATGTTTCATCAAATTGGCATTTTCTTAATAAGTTTGCACAGCCATATTTCTGGTTACAATTATCAATGAAAACTTGAAACTTCAGTATAAACCTAATAGAAGCAAAGGTGAGAAAAAACATATGGAAATAGAAAAAGTGTCCAAGCCCTTCAACTGTGTAATGAACTGAGAAAAGTCAGCCAGCCTGTGCTAGTGTTAGAATATGCTAATCCTTTGAATACCGCTAGGATAGGATTTTTCATTGTGGCTGATCAGCACAATGGCTCCAGTAAGACCATCCTGATGACACTGCTATCTGACTGTATGCTTCAAATTGCAAATTGCAACCTACATAAAATTCTGTCTTCTTTCCTAGGTTCAGATCAATTTGGTTTGATAATGCCACTATGCATCACTCTGCACAATTGTTAATCCTTCGCAGAAAGTATGAGAGTGTGAGAGATTGGAATATCTCAATAAAAAACTGAACTCTTCAGTGAAAAACAAGATAATTTGTAACAAAGATGTCTTAAATTTTAGAATGACAAATCTATATTATAATAAATTAATAATCTAAAGTGTATAAAAATAAATTACTGCAGAAAACAGCAAAGCTATTTTAGAATGCTTTTCTTAGAGAATGCTGACAAATGAGAAAGGGTCATCCAAAGGGAGAATAATAAATGAACCAATTCTCAGTTAAGGTCTTTATAAACCTTTACTTGGGGAAGTGGCAGAGAAAAGTAAATAATAAATAGTAATTTGTTAATTTGGGAACTATTTATTAGTGTGGCATAAAGGGATTTTTACCTTTTGACTGATAAACAACTAGAAGTAAGAGAGAATAGTTACTAGAACTTCAAGGTTGTATGCCTACTTCTAGGGTGTTCCTGCTCTGTCCAAGGGCTTATCCTCCTCCAGAACTATAATCCCAAGATGAGCGCAGCTAAGCTAAATATAAGACAAGCAAAATATTTATCTCAAGAAGGAACTAGGTCCACTTTCCCCAATATCCCAGGCTTCTCTTCTTACTTCTATCATTTTCAATAATTTTGTTGCTGTGTTACAAATAAACTGGCATCTTAACATAGAATACCAGAAATTTTCCTCATCAATAATAAAAATATTAGATCTGTTGCATAATGTTTAACAAATTAAGTGACATAAGAATATATTTGCATGTTAAAAATGTGAAGTTCAGTACTATTGCTAAACAATAACCATAATTTGTATATGATTTTTGTAATTACATAAACATTTTTGATTCAATATTAATTATATAACACACTTTCCTCTGTTAATCAGTGAAGTCACTGATTTTGAAGCTATTTTTGTCCAAATTCCTTGTATAGTCATGCTGTGTTTTTACATTTTTATTGTTTTTTATGACAAATGAGGAGATACTTTTAATGGAACTTTTAGAATACTAGTAACCTAGTCCACATGAAAATATGACATACATTAAGTACAATTATTAAAATACACATAACTCTTCTTCAGGTTAATGAAAAGGAGGAAATATTTTGACAAAGAATACAGAGTCCTGTATTGTAGCTCCAACTTCCTAAGTTAACAAGACCTTTAGTAAACTATTACTGGACATGCACCTCCTTTTCTATTTTTAAACTAAATAGACTCTACCAATTAATTTCTTAAGATTCCTTTTGTAATGAAAATTATATGTCTTTTATATGAATTTATAAAGAAGTAGAAAATTAGATTAGTATCTTTAGAAGTCAGTTATTATCTCCTGCCATTTGGTTAGAATTTTAAATGTTGACATGTATTCATGATAGAAAGTTGTAAGGGGGATAAATACAAAGTTCATATTACAAACTTCTGGCCAATTTTCTTTACCAAGAAGCTACAAGCAAAAGCTGGGAAAATTTACCTTTTTACACTCTTTTCTATTTATGAAGACTAACTAAAGTTAGGCTTGGGTTTAGAGGACACGGGATGCTTACGGAAAATCAAGCAGTTATTTAAAAAGAAGAGACAGAGTGTCACTGTGGCAAGCTCTAATGGCAACTGTGTGGTCCAAGAGCAAAGCTATATCACACAGCTAGACTGTTTTGAAAAACTATCATAATCATAGAAGAGGATTGGTCAAGAGCAGATTACTGGAAAGCAATTTGAGTCCTCAAGAAGTACTTTACAATGGGGTTGGTAAGGAATAGAGTCAGGACCGAACTCTAAAATAAGGTCTCAAAGGAGCACTGACATCTGTTTCATACCTGCTTGCCCCAGCCATCATGCATGCAGACTGGTGGCCAAGAGAGATGGTTCTGTGGGCAAGCCTAAATATTATGACCCTACATTGCAACTCCAAGTCACTCTTGGCTTGGAGAATCTAGGGTGAAGAAACAGAGAAGGAAAGAGCATCCTTCCTCACATTTCAAAGAAACACTTGCTTAAAATAGCAGAGACCACTGGAAAAATGGTAGAGGTGGTGTTATACCTACACGAATTATTACCATGTCTGCTAAAATGGATGATAAGCCTCTGATTTCAACAGTTGAAGGAACAACACTGTCAGGATTAATGAATCTAAAAAAATATTATCTCCACTCTGTTATCAGGGCTTTAGGCCCAGCTAGGAATAGTGCTGAGAGCAAGAACAATTTCACTATACGTATGGCACACTTCAGAGAGCTACTCCCAAGAAAATTAATGTGGAGGCTCAGTTTACTACTTTCAATTGCCTTGCAATACCCAATCATACTCCTGGAAACTTCTCAATTCCTGTCAAGTAAATATGATATAGAAGGAGCAATGATATATCTACCTCTCTATTGGTATCCAGCAGTGAACTTCATGTTCTGTCAACTGTAGGGTACCAAATTCATACTTCACAGGTTTGAGAAGCAGAGACAATAATAGCAGGAATTGCCTGGTTTCTCAAACATCTGCAATTTGGCCAGTGGCCTCAGATTTTCTGCCTTCTGTAGTATAGATGAAATTTGCTCTATTAGTTCATGAGATGGAAGACCAGAACTCAATCTAGACACCTATAGGGTGCCTTGAAAAAAGTAAGATTCTAAGAGGTTTAACACAGGGCTAAAAATCCTAATTTCTTGTTATTTAGGGCAGATGGAAGCTCAAAATTGCTATCTTTGAAAGTATAAATAGGAAAATAACATTGTTTATCTATATTGGCGAACATAAAATATTGGAGCTACACACTAAAAATATTAAATCTCACGCAGGTTTTAGATGCTCCCACAGTGAGAGATTCCAGACATTGTCAAGAAGAAGGTTAAGAAAAATATGACTGGTGAAAGGAATTTACATACCATGACATCTACTGGTATGTAAGTGGCATGCCACATAAATGGTGGAGAATTCATTTAAAAGTTACAATAGTTGCATTCACCCATTCATTCAACAAACATATATTCTATACTTTGGGGAAAGCACTCTGCTGGACAGAGAAGGTCACAAAAATGAATCAGATATAAATACTAGTCTTTAATCTTGTTTCACTGAATAGATTATATATACATCAAAATATATATATATATCTTCTCATAAGTACATCAGTATGGTTTTAATAGTTTTGTGGAATACAGATATATATGCAAATTTATCTATAGCTATCAGAGTTTTTAAGCAGTCACCATCATTTTGGTATATAAAGTTTGTTTCTTGCATTGCTTTTACTTTGTAATAAATATACTTTAAACTAAATCTTTGCTCAAATCTGTAATTTATTAGGTTAATTTCCAGAACTGACGCATGGAAACAGTTTAAAGCTTTTGGTATTTACTGTCAAACTGTGTTACAGAAAGCTTATTCTACTTTATTCTCCAATCAACAGTATATAAGATATTCCATTTTCTTCCATTATTGCCAAGATTGAGTGATACTACTCATGAAATTCCTGATAATTTCATCATTAAAGAGTGTGGCTCATTAACATTTTTATTTTTATTTCTTGGTTTATTAGTGAGCTTCACAATGTCTTCACACATTTGTTCCATTTAAATTTCTTCCTTTATGCACTGCTACTGTATGTCCTTTTAAAATTTCCTGAGTGAATTTATCATTTTTAATTTGTAAAACTTTATTAATATTTATGTATCTTAAATATGTTTTTATGCAGTTAATAAAAAGTATGCCATCAGAAGAACATTTTTATTTATTTTTTTCTGTTCTTCTACAAGGAAAGCTTTAATAATAATATATGTCATTTTTTCCTTTACATTTCTCTGTGCCTTTATTCTAACTGAGTTGACAAGTTAGTTGAAGGGTAGCATTTTGTCATTGAATTGTTTTGCCAATTACTTGGTAAGGGAAAAAAAATCAATACTGATAGAACTGAGTAAAAGGCATTGTACATCATAACAGAGAAAGATTAGTTTAAGAAATTCGACTTTCTAATGGAGGAAATATCTGAGCATATAATAGACAGTATTCCGTATAGTGCGACAAACAAAACTATGTGGCTATAAAGGAAACTGTAGTGTTGCTGATTGAGATGAGATACATGATACATTAATCTGTTAAGTGGAAGCAAACTTCTACTGGCACACAATTTGTTAGCAACTATACACCAAAAAGATCTGCATGCCTGATTTAAGCTATCATATGAAGCAGCCAATGTGAGATAGTCCTAAAATCTCCAAATGTTTTTGTAATATTCCCTTAGCATCATAGGAGACACTTTAGTCTCACATAGGGAGAAATTCTATCTAGTTTTTAATCAAACATGTGGGATGTTGTTAACCACTTTTGGTGACTCCCTACTCGAGTAGAAAATCCAATTCCCTATTTCTGTTCTTCAACACTAGTTTGTATATGCTGCTATTTCAATCATCTTCTCATATTTTGATTTAGTTCGATGAGCACTGTCAGAGATCATGTAGTTCAACCTCCTCATTTTACACATGAGAAAGCAGATCTTAGAGGTTAAGTGATTTGTCCAGGGTTACACAGCTAGTTAGTGACAATGTAGAAGCTAAAATAGAGGGTTCCTGATTTCTAATCAACCTTTTTCACTTTACTATGTTGACTTCTAAAATAGTACAAGACCTTAAATTAACCTTCTAAATAGTTAACTTTTTTAAGGTTAGTGAGAATTTCTGCCAAGCAAGTAGAAAATGGTATTAACTTGTTTGACTATTTCTGGTAAACTGTGTGATTTTTTTCTTTATAAAATACATACACACACACATATGCATAATACACAATATCATCCTCATGAACAACAAACTCCCATCTGTGGCCTAGGAAACTGCATATTTATTGCAAAACTCTAAAGCAATGGCTTGTTATATTCATAGTTTTTAGTTTGTTTTGCTTATTTCAAATGTATTAAAACAATATATCTTTTGGGTATTTTATACTTGTTAAATATTCCCAAAGGTGAGGGTATTAGAAATATAAGACCTTAGTCAGGCACTGTGGCTCAGCACTTTGGGAAGCTGAGGTGGGTGGATTACCTGAAGTCAGGAGTTTGAGAGCAGCCTGGCAGACATAGTGAAACCCCATCTCCACTAAAAATACAAAAATTAGCCAGGTGTGGTGGCAGGTGCCTGTAATCCCAGCTACTCAGGAGGCTGAGGCAGAATAATTGCTTGAGCACAGGAGGTGGAGGTTGCAGTAAGCCGAGATCACGCCACTACACTCCAGCCTGGGTGACAGAGCGAGACTCCGTCTCAAAAAAAAAAAAAAGGAAAAGAAAAGAAAAGAAATATAAGACCTCTCTTTGCCTCTTCTGTTCCTCCTTCACATTCCTCAGTCACTGTGGTCTCCCTGTAACGTTCAACAAGTCCTGAGATAACTTACAAAAGACCAAAATCAATTTGGCATAAAAATTAAAAGACTTTATTGACCTCAAAATGCCTGTCAGCAGTATGTGAGAATATTGCAAAACATCAAGCCAAGCTTAGAGGTTTGAACATTCCCAGAAGTGCGTAGGTATAAATCCCCAAACAATATTACAGTATGTTTTCTAATTCCTCCCTAATTAACCTATGTCTCGCCACCAAAAGTTTAAAATAATTAATAAGCTAAATATTTATCAAAAAAGCATAAGGAGAGAACATTCAGCATTTTCTACAGGATCCCTGCACTTACTCATATCATTTTCCCTGGAGTTTCTGAGAGGACGTTATGATATATAATACTTGATAACTAATTCTCTAGAAGATTTACTATTCCATAAATTTCTAAAACACAGATCTCAATTATAGCCACAGTTGTCCTGCTTGATATTCAGTATCAAAAACATTAGAGTGAATTCACCTTAAAATACGCAATGTTACAATGAAAATGGCAGAAAATCTAAAGTTTCTATCTTCAATTTTCTTGCTATACCCTAATTTTAAAATGAGACTTGAGGTGTTAAGGAAACGCAGAATGGCTCCTGAACCAGGAAGGAAATGAAAGATGTTAAAGTAGGAAGAGAGATGAGTGAAAACCAGACTTGTGTGGTGGATCAGGGCATCCTGTGTACCAAAGAAACTCAATGCTACAGATTTTCCAGAACTAGAAGCCAATGGCTGTTGCTCTTTTGTCCTTTGTCTTTAAGTTGTTCAGAATAATGCATCCTGCATTCTATTTGAATATATCACCTACTTAAGATTGAGCTATCTTCATATAGATTGTCAATTGGATAATCACAAACAGAAAGTTTATTGTGGAGTATTCTTTGAAGATAAATATCAAAATAATAATAATAATAATAATTGGAGAAATTGGATTGAGCAAGGGAAAAAACAGATCTGCAATGTAGTTGCAACTGTGGCTTCACCCCGTCCTCTGTCAAGTTTTGGAGCCGGGATAACAATGTTGCCCCAAATTGAAGCAAAGAGAACATGCATTATATTCCTTCATCAGTTAGTCATTAACTGAGACACTGCCTGGAAGGGGGTGGAAACTTGAATGAGCCAATTTTTTGTGGATCAAGCAATTCTCAGTAAGGCATGAGTTGTAATTCCTCTGAAACTAAGATGACCAGCAGCTCTGAGATAAATGGAATGCTTAAAACCTAAGAGGCTACAGGGGTCCAGAAACTGAGCGAGAGATCATGACTTTTGCCAAGGTGACTACTCTCCTGACTATTCAGTCTTGATTTCTTTTGGATGTTTTGAATAGGCACTGCAGTTTGTCTTCTCTCTCTAATTAATCCTGCCTTTCTTTCTTTGTTACAGGTTATCGCCCAAGAGTATTTACTAGTAAAACTTCTATACAAAACTCTTTTCTTCAGAGTCTATAATAATTTATTCAGTCTACAATCATGGAGCCAAGTTTAAGAGGTTTGGTACCAGGAGTGGACCTTAAAAGGAGATTCATAGATGGGGTTTTGGAGATCTGTCACTTACTGGCTCCTTGCCGACTAAAGTATCCATCACTCTCAGTAATTAGAGTATGAATAGGTCCTGGCATAATGTAGCAGTGCAACTGTTAAAACTTCCATTAGTAGTGAACTGGAATGTGATAATGGAGGAAAGGATATGTTACTTTGTGTAATAGCTTAGACAGTTGAAAGGTAGGAATGAAATGGGAACTCAGAGCTATAGAACTCAGCAACTGTTGCAGTCAACTATAGATTCATTAAAGAAAGATAATTGCAAACTTATGCACTAATGCAAGATCAAATGTTAAAATCAGAGGACTTCCTGGATAGCCTTTATGGGAATCCTATTCTTTTCTAGCTGTATCTGAAGGTCAGACAAAGTGAGAACCAAGTTCAAGACTTAATAAGAAAGATACAGAGTTTTATTACTTAGAGATATAGCAGATGAACTACTTAAGGTTGTCTTCATCTGTTCTTGATGCTATAACAAAGTATTTTATGCTGGGGTAATTCTCAAAGTTCTGGAGATTAGGAAGTCTGAGATCAAGGTGCCAGCAGATTTGGTATCTGATAAGGGTCTTCTTGCCGAATCCTCACAAGGCAGAAGGGATGAACACTTTGTCTTCACATGGGAAAGGGTAGGAAAGAGAGGCAGCTTTCTGAGGTATCTTTTACAAGAGTGTTAATCTAATTCAAGAGCGTGGAGCCCTCATGACCTAATCACCTCCCAGAGGCCTCACCTACTTTCCAATACCATCACCTTGGTGATTAGGTTTCAACATCTGAATTTTGGAGAACACATACATTCAAACCATAGAAAAAGTGTACTTCTATCAGAAGGAAAAAGACCCTAGAAGGATAGACAGAAATCGAATATTCATGGTAAGTAATTCAGTGGGTAAATACTTTGGCAATGTAAGTATACATAACAAAACCTTAAATATTTTGTTTTAAAAGACTAAAATGGCCTTCTTAAGTAATTTATCTGCTAGATGTCTAAGTGGTAAAACTCTCTGTCTTGATGATTAAATCTTGAGATTGGTTCTCATTCTGAACTTCAGATTTAGCCAGACAAGACTAGGATTTCTATAAATTTTTTGTCCAGGAAGTCCTCTGGCTTTAACATTTGACCTTGCATTAGTAGTTAATAAATATGTTTGTCATTATTTTTCTTTAATGAATCTATGACACACTGCAACAGTTGCTGAGTTCTACAGCCCTTTTAGTTACCATTTAATTCCTACTCTTCAACTGTCTAAAACATTACACAAAGCAGCATATCTTCCACCATTATCACAATTCAGTTACAACCATTATTATAAAAATATCAAAAAAATATGTATTATACTTTAGCAACAACTAATGAATACATATTTTTTTAAATGTTTATGTGTAAAATATATATAACTGTAAAATTTAAGTTTGATCACGTCATTCCTCTGTTTTAAACTCGTCAATGGGTTTCTGTCTTATTCAGAGTAAAAATCAAAGCTCATAAAATAGCTTCAAGGCTCATCACTAAAGCTCTATGATATGACTTCCTGAAAGTCTTCCTCTTACCAATTCTATGCAGCTATGTTAATCTCTATGTGGATATAGAGTAATTACCTTTTTTTGTTTGTATGTTTCTGAACTGTTAGGACTTTCAGAGTCAATTCGCTTAAATAAGTAGGACTTCAGCTAATTGACCAACCTGGAAGTTAAATTATGACTGATTAAATCTGAATACACCTGTAACAAGCAAGAAAGCACATTTACCCACAGAAGATAAATATCTAATAAGCACATTTAAAGATTCTCAAATCATTAGTCACTAGAGAAATACAAATTAAAGCCACAGTAAGATACCATGTTATACCTACTAAAAAGGCTATAAGATACATGTCAGACAACAGCAAATTTTGATGAGGATATAAGGAAAAGGAACCTTCTTACATGGCTGACAGAAATGGAATATGATGCAGCCCACTGGAAAAGAGTCTGGCAGCTAATTGAAAGATTAGATAAACAAAACGTTATCATATGACCCAGAAATTATTTCTTCAGTTAACTATCCAAAAGAAATGAAAATGTATATCCACAGAAAGTCTTCTCTCAAAGTAGTAGATCAGGACACCCTGTGTATCAAACAACAAAAGTCAAAGAAAGACCTACTAATGCTTCTTTCTTCTCTATTAACACCATCCAGATTCTTTTGTTCTTTTTTTTTCTTTTTGGTGTTTCTTCTTTACAGTGCTTAGGATCATATTTGGGTTTAATTGCATCACTCCAGGAAAAAGAATTAGGACACAGAGAAACTTTTCAGCTATTATTTGCTCAAAGTATACAAAAACCTATTCTGTTCCAGAATCTTGTGTGAATTCTACATAACATAATAAACACAGATATTAAATCTTCATAGTGTCTTTGGTATTCTTGAACATACCATACATGCTCTTGCCTTCAATTTTCATGTTGTCTCTATCCAGACTTCTTTTTCCCAAATACACACAACTGTTAGCCTTACTTCATTTAGGTCTGTGATCAAATTCCTCTATGAGTTAATCTTTACTTATCTTCCTTCTATAAAAACTAATCCTTTCTACCTGGCATGCTCCGTATTCCACTCTGATTCCTCTTTCTTCGTAATATTTATTACCACCTGAAATAGTTACTTAGTTGTTTATGTTATCTCTTATAACCCTCTATGTCATTCAAAGAGAAGAAGGGCTCAATGCAATTTTCTTCATTGCTACATCCTCAACATCCAACCAAGTACATAGTGCTTAATGACCTGTTTGTTAAGTTAATGCTGAATAAAGGAGGCGCCACACCCATGATGTATATATCAAGGAGGCTTTACAGAGGAGCTGACATTTGAAATAGTTTTTGAAGGAGTAGAGTTTTCCTCAAAAAAGAAAGTAAGGAAGTAGGACTTTCCAGCTAGTTGTGTGGAAGAAAGGGAAATACAGTCAACACTGTCAGTGTCTTATGGCAATTAAGAGGAAAATTGATGACTTGACAAAAACAACTTCAGGAAGAAAGCATGAATTCTTCTTCAGCATATTCACTAACATACGTAGTATTTATATATAATATTATCCATACTACATATAAGATACATATTTCTAGATACAAAATATGTACTGTCTTTGGCTAAATCTCTGTTAGTTCTTTTAGGTTAGTCCTTTGCTGGCAGAACCACTGAAAGGATTGCATTATGTTTGACGTTTGTACTATTAAAGAATACAGTATTTAAAAGTATTTTGGAAAAGAGAATTAAAAAATGAAATATTAGAAACTACTTCATTTTTCTTTCTCCTTTACAAAAGATGGAATTTTATAAATAGTGATGTGGGTAGTCAAATGGAAAACAGTTATGTTTCTTTTAAGTTAATGGAATTTAGTTTCAGGTTAACCAAATAAGTTAAATATTCCTTATCTTTTGTATTTTAAATAACTATTTGAAAAGATAATTATTTAGCAAAAATATGAACATGAATGTTGACATGTCTTTGTATTACTATTTTAAATGTTGTGAAATTTTACTTAACTAGAATCATCATGGAAGTTTTATTTTTCCAAGCCTAAAGACAAAAGATAATTAACAGTTGCATTACAGACAAATCTTCAATGCTCACTGACTTTTGACAAAAGAAATCTATTACTCACTTATGCCCAACTAAACATGGGCCAGAAGGAGGAAAGGGGAACATTCTCCTCAATCTCATTGCTCTAGAATCCAAGCTCCCTCCATCTTGTTCTT
Source organism: Aotus nancymaae (assembly GCF_030222135.1). Lineage (NCBI taxonomy): Eukaryota > Metazoa > Chordata > Mammalia > Primates > Aotidae > Aotus > Aotus nancymaae. The sequence goes on along the minus strand of NW_026988476.1, from coordinate 18,322,838 downwards.
GCCATCCAACACATGACCTCCAAGTTTGTAGTTTCAGGAAGGAATGGGCAGCCAGTTAGCACACAGGGCCTTATTTTGAAAATAATACACTTCATTTCTATTCACAATGCTTGGCTTAAATTAGTTACAACATTCTTCTACTTCAAGGGAAGCTAGAAAATTTAGCCTGCCAACATGCCAAAGAAAAACAAAAACAGGACACCTGGATATAGGTAAATACCTTGGGGAAAATGTGGTACTATCAAGGGATTTTTTATAAAATTAAATGCTCTCTGCTCAATTTTTTTTTTTTTTTTTTTTTTGAGACAGAGTCTTGCTGTGTCGCCAGGCTGGAATTCAGTGGCGCGATCTCGGCTCACTGCAACCTCCACCTCCTGGGTTCAAGTGATTCTCCTGCCTCAGCCTCCCAAGTAGCTGTGAATACAGGTGCATGCCACCAAACACAGCTAATTTTTGTATTTTTTAGCAGAGACAGGTTTTCACCATGTTGGCGAGGATGGTCTCAATCTCTTGACCTCGTGATCTGCCCACCTCAGCTTCCCAAAGTGCTAGGATTACAGGCATGAGCCACCACTCCCAGCCTCAATGTTCAATTATTACAATAATATTTTTAACTTTTTTCAAAAATCATGATTTTATTTAAATATTATATAATTACAATGATATATTTAATCATTAAATTTCTCTATTCTCTGCATAGGCTTTCTGCCAACAATATACATTTTATATAATTTTTCTTCTCTTCAGCTAAAATATCTCAATTATTACAACAATTCCATATCTCATATTTTTAAAGCAATAGTAAACAAAAATTCTAAAAACAAAATTATTGTTGAAAAGTACTAATCAAATCTTCTTCATAAAGGAAATATCAATTATTCTGCAGATATTTATTTACTACCATGTTTGTTAAACTGGTAAATACAGAAAAATAAGGAAGCACTAACTATGCATTTGGGCTGCTATTTTGCTGAGATCAAGCCTACTAGCTGTAATAACTGGTGAATAACACAAGCCATTATATAATTGAGTACTAACTTTTAGAGAAGAGAAAGGTAAATAGTTTATAAGTAATGAAAGCTCTGTGGGGCCGTTGGCCATTTCCCAGATCTTTTAACAATGAATTGTTGGCCTCAAGTGATGAGTGCATTCAAAGTTTGGGTAATTAACAGAGGTGGATACGTTCTTAGAACAAAAGCAAAACAGATCATATCATACTGGTTAATCTACTTTTGTAATTTAAATAAAACGTTAGCCAAATATTATAGATCTTTGTAGGTCAAAATAAATCTTCAGTCTACCATTTTCATTGTGAATGGTTAATTCTAGGAGCAAAGATTTTAAAACTCACTTATAAAACAATTAATGCACTTTACCACTTGGCATTCAATTATAGATAAAGCTAAGGTGAAATAATTTACTCTGATCTATTATTAGATGCTTTATAAACATCTAGATTCTGAAATATTTATATGTTACAATATGAGAACAAAGATCATTTCCTTATTTAGTTTCCAAGATATCCATACAACGAAAATCAAAAGAAAGAAACAAACACAACACTTCTACTAGTTCTATACACTATTTTTCAAGTTATAATTATTATGGGCATCTTTTATAAAGAAGTTTAAGAGAGCATCAGAAATGAAATTATTTTAATTTTAACAGAAATTATGTATAAAATTTCTATTCAGGTACTCAAAATAGAAAAAATAAAATAAAAACAAGCCCTAAAGAAATAATTTGGCAGGTTTATTTTGATGTTTTATTTATTTGGTCACTTGAACTGCTTTTCCAATTTTAGTAAAAATCCACCCTCTATATACAGACACAAATTGCTTCTGGACAAGATAATATTCCCAGCTTTACAACCACTACACATGTTTACAGGTAGGGATTACAACATGTAGCCATTTCTATTTCTAAAATTCACAACTAAACATTAGAGCCCTGTCATTGAATCTGAGACATAGATGTTGGTCCAATTTTGTTGATTTCATCATTTTCCTGATATTCTATGGAAATATAGCTAACGTGGTCTGAGGTGACCATAGAAGGCATCTTCATGTTCTAATACAAACAAAAACAACAAAGTGCTAATCATGCTATTTATTCATGTCAGAATAAAATTTGTCAAGCAATTACTGTAACAGCAAGCACTGCAATTATCTAATGAAATATAAAAGAAAACTCTAATAAGGGGCAAAAAAGTATAATTATTTTGCTTCCTATAGTCAAGAATTGATTTTTGGCTTAAATCATTATACAACTTGTAGACAATGACTAAATGACTAGACTATCATAAGCTTCAGGACAGAAGTACATTTTTTTAGTATAAAGGCTTTTACTACTGCAGATGAATATTAATAAAATAAATTGGAAATATCTTTCTACTGTTGTTTGACTACAATTTTCTTTAGTGTCATAGTGTCCTATTGCCACTATTAAAATATGTATATACATTTCCAGAACAATTCCAATAATATAAAAAATGAAAGAGAATTCAAAAGAAAATATCAGAGAAACAAGAGTATAGAATTAATAATCACCATAAGCATAATACAACTGATTTTTGCTTTTTATAACTAATCCATAATAGATTGGTTTCATGGCTAAAATATTATCAAAGTTGACTTTTTCAAAGTGATCTGACTATAAATATGCAGAATGCAGCTTTCTAAACGTTTTTAAAGATTTCAGTTAGATTAACAATATGGATACTTAAGAACCCATAAATGATCACATTACTTTACTGTGAAAATGATCACAGGTCCAAGAAACTTCTGGATAACAAAATAAATATCAGGGCAGAAAAGAAATCAGGATTATACTTGTAGGTGCGCCATATTGGTGAGACGAACTTAAGTATACATGTTTATTTCCTCAAAAAGATATAGTTTACAATGTAGATAAACTACTACAAATGAAACCATTGAATTCATGAATTGAGACTTTAGAGAATACAGTTGACCCTTGAACAACACGGGTTTGAATGGTGTGGGTCCAATTAAATGTGAATTTTTTTCAATAAATATTTCAGAAAACTTTTTGGAGATTTTTGCAAATTTGAAAGAAAACTTGCAGACAAACCCCATAATCTAGAAATAGTGAAAAAGTTAAGAAAATGATTTTGCCATGAATGTATAAATACATATAAATACTAGCGTATTTTATCATTGACTACAATAAAATATGCACAAATCTATGTTAAAACATTAAAATCTATCAAAACTTAGGCACATAAAAACTCGCAGACTATACATGGCATCATTCACAGTTGAAGAAAATATAAACAAGCATAAAGATGCAGTATTAAATCAAAACTGCATAAAATTAACTGCAGTACATTTTGTAGTCCTACTGGTATTGCAGTGAACTCAAGTGTTGGGCATATCTGCTTAAAATGCTATTTGATATTAATTATGTCCAAGTGCACAATGAGCAGTTTGACTTTTCAATAACATGCATATTGCAGTAAAAGTGATCTCTTGTGCTTCTCTTGTATTTTTCACTGTGTTTGGAGTAATAATGTAAACCATGAATAACATCACTGGACCCCTACGAAGTGCCAATAGGGATGCTGAAAGTGATCTCAAGCAGGGGAAAATCATAACATTACTAGAAATAGTTGAATTGCTTGATGTGTACTATAGATTGAGGTCTGCAGCTGCAGTTACATGCCATTTCAGACAGTAAGGCTTCTGGTCAACAGTAAAAGCTTTCCTGCTAACAAAAATATTTTGACTTTTGACTCCCCCAAAACTTAACTACTAACTACTATCTGTAGTTAAGTTTAGTGAAAGTCAAAAGTCACACACAAATTTTCAACTGTGTTGAGGTCAGTACCACTAACTCCCAATTTGTTCAAAAGTCAAATTTACTAGTTTTTTAGTTTATGTCATTTATTATCACAATTCATTAACATGATATAATCTAAATTAAAAAGTGTGTGTTTACAACATGTTAGGTACTATCAATGCCTAACATAGTGTAGTGTGTTTGGCGCCTAACATAGTGTAGTGTTTGGCACGTAACATATATGACAACATCCTTGACTTCAAGCTGTGTACAACCTAGTCAAAAATAAAACCTTATATATCTGGAAATCATAAAGGAAACTATAAAGCACATCATAATTACAAACCAAAGTATAGGTTTCAGATGATACCATGTTTGAAGATAAAACATAAGAGAAATCAATGTGCCCAGAATGCTTCAATAAGGAAAGCCTCCTGGCTGAAGAGAGACTTCAGATATATTCTGAAAGATAAATTAAGATTAGCTTAAGGGAACAGTTAGAAGTTGTCCAAGAAAGTAGTAATTTCAACCATTTATGTTACCTAAGATGACCTAAATAGCTAACTAACGGTATACAAATGGAAAAAACAAAATCCCTAAAATATATGAGAAAATTCATAATAGAAGAATCAAACGTAAAAATGTTTCATATTCTGCACTATGATTTAACACATTTAGCTATAACCAGAAGAAACAAACATGAAAAATATTAGTAAGAGAGAAACCAGTAATATAAAAATTCCCATGAACTCTTACATGATAAGAAGATACAATTAAAATAAAGAAAATTAAATGTGATTAAAAACTAATAGAAAAATGAAATAGGAAAAAGTGAATGCAATACTAAGAAGAATGGTTGCTATTACAGAACTGGGACATTGACATACAGATCCAAGGCAATATTAAAGAAGTACAATCATGTTTTCATGTGAAGAAGACTGACCCTGTGGACATCACAGTTCCAAAGATCCTGAAGACAAATTACTATTTTTATTTTATTTTATTTTATTTTATTTTAATTTTAGATGAAATTTTGCTCTTGCTGCCCAGGCTGGAGTACAGTGGCGTGATCCTGGCTCATTACATCTTCCCCCTCCCAGATTCAAGCGATTCTCCTGCTTCAGCCTCCGAGTAGCTGGGATTATAGGTACCTGCCACAATGTCCAGTTCATTTTTTATATTTTTTAGTAGAGACGGGGTTTCACCAAGTTGGCCAGGCTGGTCTTGAACTCCTGACCTCAGGTGATCCACCCACCTTGGCCACCCAAAGTGCTGGGATTACAGGAGTGAGCCAATGCACCCAGCCCATTTTTGAAAGTTTCTATCAGAAGAAGAAACCTATCAGACCCTGACCATTCCTGTATGTTATTGATGAGTATGCCAATAATTTAAGACCCTGACAGCTTTTAACTCAAGCCTTTTCTCACAATTGTTTTTGTAGTGAATGAACTTGAGAGGTAAGTAACATTTTACCTTCAATAAAGAACAAGCTTGCCTCTACTCACCATAAAATAAGTGAAGCCCCAAGTTCATGTCTCCACTACCGTAATGCAACCCATTGAGTGTACAGACATCTATAGAGGCAATTTGTGTTGCCTACCAATGGGACGTGGGGGTCATGGAGAATCAAAGAAAATGAACATCAAGCTCTGGACACTGCTTTTGCTGTTACAAAGTTAGTCTCTGACACAGGAGTCTCGTCTTTTGCTATGATTCATGAAACACCAACAGGCCGACGAATTAGCTTGTAAGTAGAATAAAATCTTAGACCCATCCTGACAGTTTCTGGATATTTAGATTTGAAGTTAAAGAGTTCTCTTCACCCAACAAATAGTATAACCAAAATAAAATAACAACAACAAAATAATAAAACCAATGAACATTTATGGGGTACTAACGATATCCCAGGCATCGTGCTACATGATTTACTTACGTTAATTCTTTTCTTGTAAAAATCTAACAGGTAGCCACAATTGATTACTTGAAGTTTTCTGGTGGAGAAAGTAAGACCCTAGGAGATTTTGTCACCTGCCCAATGTTACACAGGTCATAAGTAAAATAACTGGAATCCATACATAAACACTCTAGTTCCAGATCCAGTGTTCTTTCCTACCAGACCATATCATCTTAATTAGTGCACAACTAAACATTCCAGTGTTCTGATACTAATGCTACTGATTTTTTTGATTATAATAAAAACAATTTCACAGACTTACACTAAAATATATTATTATTGTTTGTTGTTTGCTTTTACCTGTGGCCAAAATCTATGGTCCTTTCTCAAAATGTGTTAAATCAAATGTAACTGAGCATTCCTGCAGTCTTTCCTACTGAAACTCCTTTCAGTCTTATTCTCTCCACTAATTATTTTATTCCATTTATAATTCAGATGTTTATGCTTTTAAAGACTTTTGGATCACTAAACAGATATACCCTTGTTTACTCAAATATTAACTTCATTTATTCAAATACTTGTGTAATTTTTCATAATTTACTCATATAAAAGGTTCAAGATTCTCAAAGTGACAGAAAAGAATAAGAAACCTCTATAAATAAACAATCTTCCATATTTTAGGGAGTAAAATCTTACATGGCACATAGATACAAGAATTGCTGTTCTTACACTGACATCTTTTTGTACTGCAAGTTATTTAAAAACATAGGAATAGAGTTTCAGAAAGAACAACTATCACTGGGAAATGATTCAAGATAGCCTTAGGCTAAATCTTTGACATTCATTTTTTGCTCAGAGTAAAGGTTCTGATGGTAACATAAAACAGGCTGTGCAAACTCAGAACTGATCTCAGAAAGAAATGGGAGTATGAAGGGCCAATAAATCAAACTAAATAAGGTCATTTAGAAAAAATAAATGGTTCTTGATATCTTTATAAAAAAGAAAGATGAGGAGCTATTGATACTAATCTGCCATCTCTCAACAGACAACTATATCAAGGATCTAGAAGGGGATGCACTTCAATTCCTGCTGTTAGAAGTGCAATGCTGCCATTTTATTTTTGATCAGTCATTAGTGCACCAAAGTACAAAGTGTATCTATGCTTTGTGAGCAATGACACATAATGTGCATTTTTTGCACTGCAAAAAGGAAAACAGATGCTGTGTGCATAAAATAGTCCATTTTTAGAAATTAAGCCATTTGTTAATTGACATGATACTGTTCAAATGTTCCCTTAACTGTATCTGTCTACATGAAAAGATAATTGAACTGAAAGTCTTATTTGAGTGCATTGCTTCTGTCTACTCCAAAGAAGGGAAAACTAGTTTCTTAGTTTAGTAATCATATTAGGATATCTTAGAGAAATATATTTACAGATAATATTTTTGTCATGTTTCTTCTAAATAAAATTAATTTTGACAACTGTCTCTTTAGATTTACTTTTTCTCTTATTTCTCAGCAGATTGTGGGGGTTTAAGATGCTTAATAAGATACAAAAAACATATAGCTCGGAATGGGAACAATAAAGCCCAGAAGTGAGTCAGGAGAGATGATGAGGGGCCTCCACAACTATTAGTTGAAAATTCTAGACGTACTGAGTGCAAACATCAGTTAAGTTTTGATGAGAATAACGATTTTCATTTTCTGATGATTCTCAGCTTTTTTTTTTGAGTTGCCATCATTCTAAAGCTTACTCTTTATATAGGCTCAAAGGAGCTGCAATAGGTACCATAAGCACACTTCATATGATCTATATAAAAAGATTTATTCAGTAAAAATATTGGGGATCATTTTGATTCAAATGTCTTATGACACACGTTCAACAATGTGATAAAGGAAGTGAGATTGCACTAGTAAGTTACGAACAAAATGAGTTTTCCCATGGAGTATCTATCCTGGAGGCTGGCATCAATCCTATGCAAATGGGAGATGGATGAAATAGATGCAGAAGGCGGGTGAGCAGGGAGATAATCACCACTCTTCATTTTTATCTCAAAGCGAGCAATGAGAAGTCCCTGAGATGTTGTGAAGAGAATGGCATGGTGCATTTTAGCCTTTAGAGTCAGCAATTTTGCTTCATTATAAAGAATCTGTAGAGAAAATCAAGACTTTGGGGACTTTCTTATGCCTGCTCTCTATTTTATTTGTATTTCTATATAGCGAATGTATCATTGCGTCTTATTTATTTTCTCTACTAGAAAAATCATAAATTTATATTAAGAACCTGAGAAATGCTAGATGCTCTTCTAGTACATAGGGATACAGCCATGAACAAAGCAGGCACAGTCTCTGCTCGCGCACAATATTAAATTTATAGATGCTGGGGAACTTTGTTCACTCTCATGGCTTCAGATCCCAAGAATATTAGGAGAATTCTCAAGTAACTCTGCCTGGTCCTCTCACCTAAGTCTCACGCCTGTGCAACCAACTGCTTGCTTGGGAATTCTTGAATTTTCTTAAATGCACAACTATTAGGCTGGTGCAAAAGTAATTGCAGTTTCCACCATGAATTTTAGTGGTAAAACTGTAACTACTTTTGCACCAACCAAAATACAAACTAAACACTTAATCTTTCTTTAAAACCCACTCTTTTTCTAATGAGTTTCCCATAAATGATATTACAATCCATCTAGTTGTCCAAGCCAAACCCTGGATGTCATCCATCTCTACTGGCCTCACCTGAATCCATGACAGCTTGACTCTCATCTCATAATAGCAATGCTGTAAGAGCAGTTATAATGTCCTTACAAGCCTCACTGACTCCAGGTTTCCATATCCAATTTTCTCTGTAGCAAAAAATTATCTTTTAAATGTGAATATACAATCATGTCACCTTCAGAATTAAAATACTCTAATGAAAGTCTATTTTCTTTAGGAAAAATGTCCAGAGTTCTTAAATGGCTTACAAGTTTCTCCACATTCCAACCTTGTCTTTCTTCCACATTCCAACCTGTCTTTCTTCATATCTTCAAATCATTCACCTCTCTTCCCAGAGATAATTATCACTGATACATGGGTTTCCTTTTTGTTGCCCAGTAATGACTCTTCTTCATACTTTCAAACATTGTTATATTTTCACAGAGCTCTCTTTCTCTTCACATAACAATATTCTTTTTTGTTAAGGTCTCAGCATAAATTGCCTTTCCTAGATCAAGTTACCTCCCCATTTTTCCCATGGCACAATACTATGATATTGTAACAATTAATGTATTATTAACAAAGTGTGTGTTCATATAAATTTGGTATTTAGAAGAGGATCTTGCATACACTAAGTGCTAAATAAATAATTTTTGACTTGATGAAGGTGAATAATGCTGACGGACCATTTGTGGTTATAGGGCATGTTAAGTTTTGGCTTTCAACTTTACAGTTGTTTTGTGTATTTATTATTATTTTTTAAAAAGTGTTACTTTGTACTTATTCATTTATTTTAGTATATAATTATTACTATATGTCAATTATTTTATTATGTATTTTTAGGATCTGTTTTAATTTGCAATTTATTTTTTGCAAGAGCCTTTAGAATACCAGTTGATGGGTAAATGAAATAAGACACTTGTGTCAATTAGGGATTAGGGCTTTATTTTCCACCTATTTTCAGAAAAGGAATAATGGGAAAAGGGTAAAGAATATTTGAAATAATGGAGCATGGGATTTAAGTTAGTAAAATAAGGAAGCAGAGATATAAATTTTCTGATAATTAAAATGTGAAGGGATAAAGTGCCTCATAAAGTAAGAAAATGGGATGAGAGAGTCAGAACTGATAACAACTACAGAATAAGATGTCTAAAGTTCATTTTTTGTGAAGCAGAGTAGTCTTTTGCAATGAACAGATGTAGTGTGTGGCCTTGGAATAAGATATTTTGGGTAGAATAAGTCTAAAGCAATGAGCAGGCTAGCAACTTACAGATTTGTCTTATTTTTGTCTTCTATTATTAACAATAAAAAGAGAATAAAAGATTCCAGAATATTTTCTAAAAAGCCAGATATACGTATTTTTCCTAATATTTCTGATTTAGTCAGTCTACATCAGTTGCAAACTGTTTTGCGGTCCAAATCTGGCCCACTGCCTGTTTTAGTATGACCCATGAGTTAAGAATTGTTGTTACATTTTTTAACTTTTGAAAAAACAAGAATATTTTGTGAAACATAATATTCATATAAAATTCAAACTTGAATATCCAGACATTTTACTGGAATATAGTCATTTCATTACTTTATATATTGTCCACAGCTACTTTTGTGCTATGATAGCAGTGGAATAATTGCCAGAATCACAAGAAAAGCCTAAAATATTTGCTATCTGAATTTTTATAGAAATCTTTGTAAACCCCTAATCTACACTAATATAAAAATCAGCAAAGCCTAAGATTATTGGCATATGTTTTATGTGTATTCAATATATTAACTCTGCTAATAATTTTATAATGGACTACAGTTTACTTTTCCTGTTTTTCTTCAGAAATATTGTGAACAATATTGATACGTTGCTTCCAACTGTTTCCATACCCTTTAAAAACTATGAAGAAGATATTTCACTTTTATTTCTTAATTGGTAAGGCAGAAGTTCAGAGCAGCAAAGTAAATTACCCACATTCAAATTTTAGGAACCTGAGTAGTTGGGAATCACAGATAATTACGTTCCAACTCCAAAGTCTGTGTTCCCTTTTCTTTCTTTTTTTTTCTTTTTTCAGACAGAATCTCACTCTGTCACCCTGGCTTAAGTGCAGTGGTATGATCTCAGCTCAGTGCAACCTCCATCTCCCAGATTCAAGCAATTCTCTTGCCTCAGCCTCCCTAGTAGCTGGGATTACAGGTGTGTGCCACCCCAACTGGCTAAAATGTTTTTGTATTTTTAGTAGAGATGGGATTTTGCCATATTGAACAGACTGGTGTCGAACTCCTGATCTCAGGTGATTCGCCCACCTCAGCCTCCCAAAGGGCTGGGATTACAGGCGTGAACCACCATGCCTGGCCTATGTTCCCTTTTTATATGCAGCATTGCTCCCTACAAAGTTGACTAAAGTTTTCTGGGACTACTTTGGCTGTGCAAGGAAAAATGGAGTTCTAGTGTCCTCCATGTGGGTGAGGCAATCATTTTCCCCAATTTGTGATCAACTAGGAAACACTAGTAATCATTATGGACAAATCAACTGCCTGTGTGTCAGTTGTTAAAGCAACCATAATATAGTAACCAAAAAAACTACATGGAAGCCCTGACTTTTAAAGCTATAGAATTTTTTAGGGTTGATAGCACATGTTTATTTTTAAAATCGGTGGCAACTGACTACTTGGTGGCAAATACTGAATTTAGAAGTATTATAATTTGATAATGTTAGGAAAGTGTTTTGGAATATACAACTTGGTATTTTAATGTGATACTTTGTTAGTATTGTCATCATATAAATAATAAATAAATAACAAATTTACCTAAAAGAAATATTCATATTTTAAGTTTCCAGGCCCTAATTTCTCTGAATCTCTGAATGTCCTCACCATGTGTATAAGGACATTTACCTACAAAAATTCTCAATCATCCCTAAATTTCACAGTAGTACTTGTCTCATAAATTTTGAAGAAAATTAAATAGTTTTTTCTAATAACTAAGAATAATCTCGAACACCCTCTTCAGATGAATTACTCAATATTAACAACATCCAAATTGCCAATTATTTATTAAAATTCTACACTCACAAAAGCATGTTAACAGATGCCATGGAAGACACAAAAATTTTATATGGCCTTCCAGAGACTTAAATATAAGGACACATACATTGAAACAAAATTAAAAATAGCATTCAATAGTAATACAAAACTGAAAACTGATACTTTATATGTGATTATAGACTCTACAGTATGATTACCATTACAAGTGTTGGATATTTGCAGGACAACCTATCATTGTTAATTTTTTTGGTGGGGGGAGCAGAGGTAAGTACAATGGACTGAATACTTGTGTCCCTCTAAAATTCATATGCTGAAATTGTAACTCCCAAGGTGATGATCTTAGGAGGTGGGCTTTTGTCAGGAAATTGGGTCATCAGGGTGGATTCCTCATGAATGAGATTAGCACCCTTATGAAAGGAACCCCAAAGACTTTTCTTGCAGTTTTCATGACAGATAAAGATACAAGAAGCAGGAAGTCCACAATTCAGAAGAGGGCCCTTACCAGAGCCCAACCATGCTGGCAACCTGACCTCAGACTTTTAGTCTCCAGTGCTATGGGAAACAGATGTTTCTCAGGATGTATCCCCATCATTAAGTGACATATGACTATAACATCAATGGAGTATGAAATAGTTTTTGTAAACATGGACTTGGGATATGATTGAAAACTACATTTAAAGATAATGTACCTTTCTGCCTCCAGAGCAGAGAAACTGGTTTTAGAGTAAGCCAGCAAGACTTTGTGGAAATTTGAACTGGCTCTTCAGAATTGAATAACATGTAACTATTTAGTGAAGATGCATTGCAGGCAGGCTAAATAGCATCACTCTTGGGTGTACTGTCACAGGTGTTCAAACCAACTCCATCTTGAGTGAGGGCTAGGAAAAAGAGGCTGGGACTTGCTGGGCTGCATCCCCAGAAAGTTAGGTATTCCTAAACTCTAGACGTTTACAGTTAAGGGAACAGATTGATAAATGTTTATTAAACAGAGCCAAACTTGGGAGTGTCCTGCTATCCCAATATTTTGAGAACAAAAGTATTCCTAATTTTGCTTTAAAGATAATATTGATTTTTGTAAAATATAGTAATTAAGAAAATTAATACTTTATCACAAATGCTTGTAGCAGAGCACATCTCCTCATGATCTTTTTTATCCTATGTATATACAAATATACCTAGGGTGGACAGGAGATCCCATTCTTGTAAAGGTATGAGTGCCAAAACATTTTGAGGAACTGTATATAGATAGCCCTACTGAATAAAGGGCTCTCTGGTAAAGTTAAGGCCTTAAGGAAATTCAAAAGCTTGTAAAATCAGAGATTGGACATTTTTATATAGGAAAGAATTTGTAAATGAAAGTGGTTGATTTTGCGTTTGCTGCTGCTTTTAGTAAATAGATGACATATTTAAATTATGTTAACCATTATTTAGGAAGAACAATAGAAAATAAACAGTAAATATAAATGTTGTCTCAGTAAAACAAAGCACAGTATAACAATAGAAATGTTTAAAATCAGTAATTGAGTTAGAGACAATTTTGTAACTGGATATTAATTGTAAATGAAAGAAAAGAGAAACGCTCCTCTGAAGATAGCACGGTTTTTTCTAAAGGATTTAAATTTTCAACTGCCTGTGCATTTTTCCTCATGAATATCTACAAAGAATAAAATGAAACCTCAAGGAGAGCCTGCTCTCCACAGTCTTAATGTCCAGGAAAGCAGTTGCCTAGCAAGACAGAAAACATTAGAACAATAATTGCTCTATTCTAACCAAACACCAAGAAAAAAAAAATTTACATCTCCTTCCTACCATCTTCAAAAAAGGCACAGTGGGAAGCCTAGATTTATAACCCAACTGGTGGTAACACAGCCCCATCCCTGCTGGGAGAGGTGAAGAAACCTATTGGGAAGCTGGAGCATGCACTGCCTCCAGGCAACAATAAGCCCCTCTTTCCTCACTTTCACTTGATACCAGTGAACAGGCCTAATGGGGAGCCTGTACTTCCATCCCTCTCTGGTAGGAATGAGATAAGACCCCTTTCTATTGCCAGCACAGTGTCAGAAGAGATTCGTTAAAACTCAAAATATTAATAAGATTTAGTACTTCAAAATCTAATATTGAAATATCTAAGATTCAACAAAAAAAATTAGTCATGGTCAAAAACCAGGAAGGTATCACTTGAATGAGAAAAGATAATCAAACACCAACAGTGCCCCAATGTCAGAATTATGTGATGACGATTTTAGAGTGCCAATCATAGAAATACTTCAACAAACAATTACAAATGTAGTTGAAACAAATGAAAAACAGCAAGTCTGAGCAAAGAGACTGATACAGAGAAAAATTAAATGTTACAACTGAAAAGTGAAGTAACCAAAATTTTAAAAATTTCAAACTGGGCTCAGGAAGAGAATGGAGATAACAGAGTAAAGAATCATGACTTTGGGCTGGGCTTGGTGGCTCACTCCTTATAACCAGCACTACAGGAGGCCAAGGCAGCCAGATCACCTGAGGTCAGGAGTTTGAGACCAGCCTGGCCAACATGGTGAAAACCCATCTCTATTACAAATACAAAAAAGTAGCTGGGCATGGTGGCATGCGCCTGTAGTCCCAGCTACTCTGGAGGATGAGGCAGGAAAATCACTTGAACCTGGGAGGTGGAGGTTGCAGTGAGCCAAGATTGCACTACTGCACTCCAGCCCTGGTCTCAAAAAAAAAAAAAATTAAATTAAAAAGAAAAAAAAGAATCATGACTTTGAAGATAGAACAATAGGTATCACCAATCCTGAATAAGAGAGAAAACAGACTGAACAGGAATAACTCAAAGACTATGATAAAGATCTAATATTCAAATTATTGACATTCCATAGGAGAGGAGAAAGAAGTCAGGGTTGAAAAAATACTGAAAGAAACAGTTGCTGAAAATTCCTCAAACTGAATAAAAGACAAACCTATACATTCAAAAAGGTGAGCAAATCCCAAACAAGGTAAACCAGAAGAAATCCATGCCAAGACACATCATAATGAAAATCCTAAAAACTAAAGAAATATCTTGATAGTAACAAAAAGAAATGGAGTTTTGATTAGGCTGAAAAGGATGCAAGAAATCACAGTTTTTTTGGTTTGTTTTTTTTTTTTGAGACTAAGTCTTGTCTATAGTCCAGGCTGGAGTACAGTGGTGCAATCTCAGCTTACCACAACCTCCACCTCCTGGGTTCAAGCGATTCTCCTGCCTCAGCCTCCTGGGTAGCTGGGATTACAGGTGAGCACCACCGTATCTGGAAATTTTTTTTTTTTTGTATTTTTAGTAGAGACAAGGTTTCACCATGTTGGCCAGGTTGGTCTTGAACTCCTGTCCTCAGATAATCAGCCCACCTCTGCCTCCCAAATACTAAGATTACAGGTGTGAGCCACTACATCAGGCCCAAATCACAGAATTTTTAATGAGAGTTTAACTGTTTTGAACAATATTTATAACAGTATGCAAGTTAAGATAACATGCCTCACACATGAAAATAAGAAATGGAGATGCAAATTATTTTCCATTGCAATTTCCCTTTTATGAGAAAAATATTTGCATAGGTCTTCAAAATTTAAGTACTCCCAATAACAACATAAAAAACATATATTATAAAATATAACAATACATTTTAACCCAAAATATTGAGAATGTTTATTTTAAAATATAATCAATACAGAAATGAATGGTCTACATTCTTTTCTCATTCTGTTATAAAAACTGCATATTTTCCACTTGTAGCACCTCTTGCTTCAGACAAGGCACGTTTAAGTGTTCAATAGCCACGTGTATCCTGTGGCTACCATATTAGGCAGTTTAAGTCTACAGTGATGGCACAGGAAACAATGGCATGCAAAGCAACAATGTAGTTTGTGGCTCATATTAAAGCTGTTACAAGACTTTCTAATATCAAAATATGCCTCTCTGACAAGTATCAACAATGAAAATATGACAGTATATTTTTTAAATGTTGAATAATGCTATATAGTCATTTTTATTGAGACAAAATGTTTACATTGCAGACTTAACAGATAATGCACAACAATGTAGTTAGTAAACTCTAGGATTTTCATTTTTGTGCCTATGCTTATTGGTTGGATTGACGTTGCTTTTACAAATATTTCATAAATTATACCTCTATATATGATCGTTGTATAATCCTGATATATTTGAGATTTTTTAAAGCCTTCTGGCATCAATTTGAAAATGCAAGATTACTTTTACCTCTTTAAAAATGTAGCTATAAGGCAGCAGTGCATTAAAATTTAAATTCAGCCACGACTTGAAAAACTTTACTATAATCTTTAGAAATTTTAATTTCTATCTGTCAGAAAATACGATTATTTTAATAACATATTTGAACTTCTAAAACATTATGAAATACATAGGTATTTTGTATGCAACGTTTAAGAAATTGTTAATTAAACCCAATCACTGGCTCCCTAAAAATTTAACATGCTTTAAGATAATGTTTATAATTCATCTATAAAATTAAAAAATCCTAGTGTTTATTTTTGAAACTTCAGATCAGTTTATTAGAAGAGTATTGACCAAATACGGTATTTTAAAATCTCTAATTATTTATAAGCACTTATTTGTATAAAGATCTCCTCTCTATTTTGTGACAACAAAAAAAATGCAACAATGAATTAGATAATGAGGCAGACAATATTGCTCTTCTCATCTGAAATCACCATAGCAAATTTCATGCTAATCTGACTGCTTCATAGTACTTTACTGTCCTCTTAGTAAATAAATATCAAAATTTGAACTTTATTCAGTAAAATTAGGCTCACTTTTATCCAGTTGATACATTGAGTTATTTTATATGTTTTTATCTGCAAATAGGGTTTCATTCGTAGATACAATTTAAAAACAAGGAATTAGATGATAATCATGTAATGGCTGATCCTCAATTTAATTCAGTAGGCATCAGTTAACTAACATCCTGGTGTCATGGAAATAGACAAGAATAAAAGGAAAAAAAAGACTACATTATTAAGAATGAATTCGTGTTTCTATAAACTGATTTTTAAGAATTTTATATGATCTATAACTAAATTTAAAGGCTTTCAATAGTATTATGCTCATACTAAAAAAAAAGTATGTGCTTTAAAATGAAATAAAATAAAAACTCATGCTAATGCGGAGGGTGGGCATGTTAAATCCTAGCAGCAAGGAATTTGGCTTTATCAAGTCTCATTAACTGAAATTTTGGTGACAGCTTTCTCACTAGCATAAGGGAGTATCTCCAGAAGAAAATTCCTAAGGTAATCTGGGACAGAAAAAAGAGTAGGAAGATAGTATATCTAAATTAGGCCATCAAAATACGACTTTTTCAAATGTATAGCAAGTCTATGCTTCATCCTTTCCTGTGTGACTAAGATTTCTGTTATCTCACAAAAGATTATGGCATGGGCAATCTAACAAAGCTCAACTGCATACTTCTGCTACACTAATGGGTACTTCTTCACTGTGCAATTCTTTAAAAATTCTGTCAAAGTATCTTTTCAACAAGAATACAAAAAAGACAGACATAGTCCCTCATTTATGGTTTGTCACTTATGTTACTTCTGATGTGCAAATGTCTGGGTTATATCATTTCTAAAGCTGTACTTAAATATTCTGAAAAAAATAATAAATGAAGCCACGAGAGTTTCACGAAGCATTAAGAGCAATCAGAATGTGGGTCACCATTCAAGGGTTGTGTGACTGACCCAACCAAATATCTTCCAATCACATCTCTCATTTGATAAAATGTTTTTACATTTTATCAAAAGTAAAAACTAGTAAGTTTTTACTTTTGATAAAGCATTGCCCTGTTTTTGTAGCAGTGTTTTAAAATGTAAGAACGCTTGAGAGGGAAAAATACAATGCCTATAATACTAAGTATATTATATTATTAGGGCAGCTGAGCCCAGCAAGCATGAAAGGCCTCTGAAATTAGAAAGAGGAGATGAAGATGGAGCAGGAAAAGTATCAAGGATAGTGATTAGGAGTCAGAAAACATATACTGCCTTCATTATATTTTTTCGAGTGCTGATCTGAATGCTGCCTCCCCCAAAATAACATAAATGAAAATACTACAGATTTTTTAAACACTTACATTTACATGGGGATGGGGGTAGTGTGGGGGATACCACAACAAATATTCAAACAGCGGTTGCCAGTCTGCACTGCACGAAGTTCCTCAATCTCCAAAATAGAAAATGTGTAGTCTAATTGACTTGAAGAACTAGTACACATTGTTTTCGTAACAACAGCCACTGACAGGAAATCCAAGAGAAGAAAGAGACAGAGTGCCTCTAGAATTCTCCCTGAATTTCTTGTGGCTCATCACTACCATTGCATTTTTACTGAGAAACCGCATACTTAAATTGCAAGTTTATCAGATTATGTACAATGGTGTGGATAGTAAACTACAGGATGTTAATTTTCATGCCGATGTTTGTGAGCAGACTGGTGTTAGCTGTTGGCACAAATATTACATTAATTCCTATTTAAGTTCTAAGTATATAATGGCTCCTTTTGAATATGTGGAATTTTCTCTTAGGTGCCAAGGAAATAATTTAATTATATCTGAATGTTAAGTTTACACACGGACTAATAGGAGACGATAAGGAGTCCAAGTTGTTCTTCTTAATAGAAATATATCTATTTACTATCAACTAAGTTTTACCACTGTTCTAAAAAGGTAAGACAATATGTAAAACAGTAAAGAATTATAAACAGAACTTTTGGACTGTATAAAATATAAAAAGAAAGAGACATTTCATGGTGTGTTCCATTTTTTATGTTCTATGCAATTAATTGTCACACAGTTACTCACATCATTATGCAATTGATTTGGTTTCACCCCGTTAGCTTCAGAATTAGAAAACTATATATGCAAAGGTGATAATTTTGAAAATGTAACAATATATTTATAACAACTAGGGATTCTCTCCATGGCTTAAAAACACCGTTATTTTGTCGTTTTGGCAAATATACCCATTGTACCTTATCATTGCAGATTTCAGAGAAGAAACTGCTATCTAGTTAGTTTTTTAATACTTTCTGAAACAAGAATTTAGACTCAAGTTCCTTGTACTTAAATAGTTGCAAACCAAGTAATAGAATAATAGAGGAAGAGTCCTCCTTTTGAGGTTCAGGTTTTTGAAAAAAAGACATTTCTAAAATGAAATTTATCTTTTAAAATAATTATCTCAATGCATATACTTCAATATTATGAAAGCATTTTAATCATCAGAATAAGCAATATTCAAACATTTTCTATTTTGTAGTCCCTTAGAAGAAGCCAGAAAAATATTTATAAGGTATTTCTTCTTTTTTTTTTTTTTTTTTTTTTGAGATGGAGTCTCGCTCTGTAGCCCAGGCTGGAGTGCAGTGGCGTGATCTTGGTTCACTGCAACCTCCGCCTGCCGGGTCCTGGTTCAGGCAATTCTCCTATGTCAGCCTCCCAAGTAGCTGGGATTACAGGCACGAGCCACCATACCCAGCTAATTCTTTTTTGTTTGTTTGTTTTGTATTTTTTAGTAGAGACAGGGTTTCACCATGTTGGCCAGTCTGATCTTGAACTCCTGACCTCGTGAACACCCGCCTCGGCCTCCCAAGTGCTGGGATTACAGGCGTGAGCCACTGCGCCCGCCCCCTGGTATTTTATTTCTTATACCACCAACTGAAATAAGATTTCAAAAGTACCTGAAGATAAGAAGCTCCTAAACTACATCCAAAACATTACTTTAGAATCTGTAAATAAAAGGGGCTTACCTTCTCCAAGCTACTTGTGTTAACCGGCAGTGAATCTGTATGGGTCTGTGGCAACCTCAATTCTTGTCTCCTCAGAATATATTCGGCTGAGGGGGATAAGGCAGAAGAAGAGATGGAGGCAAGTTTTAGAGCAGGAGTTAAAGTATATTAAAAAACTGTAGAGCAGGAATGAAAGAAAGGAATCTACACTTGGAAGAGGGCCAAGCGGGCGACTTGAAGGACCTTTTAACTTACGGTTTTGTATTTCGACATACCTCCGGCGTCCCGCGTCGCTTCTCTGATTCTTCCCTTGCGATCCGCCGTCCGCATGCGCAGTGGCCGGCTAGCGCTTGGAAGATGGGCACGCACAGTGCGCGCTTACTGGAATTGTACGCATGCTCACTTGAGGCGCTCTTCTCTTTATCAGCCAAATCTCATATACCTGTTATCGTGATAATTTGGTCTCAGCGCGCATGTGTGAGCCCACTTGCCAGACTCCTGAGATCTTACCGGAAGCTGCTGATCACTTACTCGCCTCAGGTTCTTTTCTGTGGACTTGGAGACTGCCTTTCCCTGGTGCCAGCTGTGATCAATTATTATTTTAGTGAGACAGTGAACAACCGCCTGACCATCACCTGATGGTCATCTGACATACGTGTTTTGGATGAGGGGACCTCTCCTACCCTGTTTATGTCTGACTGACTACCTACTGTAACACTTGAATGTTGCCTTCTCATAAATAAATGTTAATACGCTAACATACATTGCTTTCACTATTTCAGTCCTAGTTGCTAAATAACTTACTAGTAAATAATTGACATGATTTTCTTTAACTGGCAGATCTCCTGAAGTAAATATTTTTTCTAAAAAGCAAGGATGAAAATGAAGCCTGCTGAAAGTTCTTAATGAAGAAATTAGTCACAAAGAGCAGATTTTTTTTTTCTTGGCCTAAAGGATTGCTTTACAGCAAAATTATCATTGTTTTTATTTTCAGTTAGTTTCTCTAATTTTTATTTGTGCATAGACACAAACCCACACAATAATATAAAAACACTCTCTCTAAAGACAACAGCTAAGATACAAAAAGGGTATTTTTCAAATTAGGTTAACTATCCAAATATTCTTTTAAACATATCACATATTTTTTCTTTATAAGCATGCTATTTCAGAATTTAAAAAAAGCTCCAAAGTATGAAGTTAACAATAAATCTCCTTCCTCATAGAAGAATTTCCATATTTTTTCACAGAGCCTCTTTTATCCTGTGAAGAAAATTATTTTATGTTTCTTTACCATATTCAATGTATTTTCTATCTTGTGCACTGAATATAAGAGCATAAAAAGAAATGAAGGCCAGGAACACCTCATGTCTGTAATCCCAGCACTTTGGGAGGCCGAGGAGGGCAGATCACGAGGTCAAGAGATCGAGACCATCCCGGATAACACAGTGAAACCCCGTCTCTATTGAAAATACAAAAAAAAATAGCTGGGTGTGGTGGCATGTGCCTGAAGTCCCAGCTTCTTGGGAGGCTGAGGCAAGAGAATTGCTTGAACCCGGGAGGCAGAGGTTATAGTAAGCTGAGATTGCACCACTGCACTCCAGCCTGGATAAAAGAGCAAGACTCCGTCTCAAAAAAGAAAAAAAAAGAAAAGAAATGTAATTGCTTTTTTTCCCATTATTCTTCATGTATAATTATGTATTATATTTGCTTTATATATTTTATTTTCCTTAATGGATACCAACCATTTTATAATAGAAATACTAAATAAAAGTATACCATCATGAATATTGTTAGACCAATATTATTCACAATATCCAAACATTTTCCAGGATAAAAAAAATAAATTTATCATAACAAGTTTTAAACAGAATGTTCTGCTTTAAAAGATTTTGTTAATCTGTTAATAACAGTTGATTTTGTTAATCTGTTAATAACAGTTGATTTTGTAGAGCTTACTTCTGTTTTCAATGAGCAATGAAGCAACAGAAAACCACTGGGGTTCTGTTAAGGTTTTGATGATATGATACATTGTTATTAGGAAAAGTAGTATTAGTTTTCTTTATTTAATCTCATCATGAATTAGCTTTCATTTTATTTAACAATATGGTATTCACAACTATTATTTTCTAAATGCTTTAGTTGCTCTTACTGTTTATGTTCAATAAACTAGGAGTTATAGATCTGTGATGAACTTGCATAATGAAAGGATGCTCTATTGTAAAGTTCAAATGTAATAAAATAAAATTCACTGAATGTATTTTCTTAGGATTTTATTTTCATCTATTTTATCTTCATTTAAATCTGACATCCTTTATACCAAACATTTTCTCACACAATCATCCAAATATTTATTTTTGGAATAGTACAGTGATTTGATTTTTATTGAAACAATAGAACTTTCAAGAAATGTCATGCTAAAATGTAAATTATCTGGGGTAAGATTCTGCAATGCTCAGACTGACTTTATTTTAAATTCTCCATATCCTCCTTCTCACCGCTACTTACTTGCCATGTACATAATAAGGAATTGATATATGCTTTTTTCAAAAATTACAATTCAGGGAAGAAATCATAAAATAACTATTGCACATTGGGCATTTTTGGATCCATGTAAGTAAAAAATTGTAACAAATTTAAAGGACAATTTGACAATTTATCATGTTTTATTTATTTTAAATAAGACTGTCAATGTCTCCCCAAATTCTCTAATTAAAAGAAACATATCAACTATAACAGCATCTTTTTTCAGTGAATAACCAAATCAGTTCAACATTAAATGAACTCAATTTATGTGAGTGTATTTTTAGCAAACTGTTTTTGTTTTTCTTAAGTAAATTTAGAAAGCTTCTCAGAATGAATGAGATATATAAATAGGCATAAATATAAAATGATCCCAAGCAATAGCAAAGACCTGGAACCAACCCAAATGCCCATTGACGATAGATTGGACAAGGAAATGTGGCACATATACACCATGGAATATTATGCAACCATAAAAAATGATGAGTTTGTGTCCTTTGTAGGGACATGGATGAATCTGGAAACCATCATTCTCAGCAAACTGACACAAGAACTGAAAATCAAACACCACATGGTCTCACTCATAGGTGGATGTTGAACAACACATGGACACAGGGAGGGGAGCATCAAACACTGAGGTCTGTTGTGGGGGGGCTAAGAGAGGGACAGCAGGAGAGTAAGGAGGTTGAGGAGGGATAACATGGGAAAAAATGCCAGATGTAGGTGATGGGGGGGATGGAGGCAGCAAACCACATTGCCATGTGTGTACCTATGCAACAATCCTGCATGATCTGCACATGTACCCCAGAACCTAAAGTATAATTTAAAAAAAGAGGCTAATATACATGACCTGAGTTTAGTTGAGTAATTTAGTTGCTTTATTAAAAATAGAAATAGAAAAAAATAGAAATAAAAGAAGGCAAGGGAGAGAAAGGAAGAGCAAGAAGAAGAAGGGAAAGGAGAGAGTAAAGGAGAGAAGAAGGGGGAGGGGAGGAGGAGGAGGAAAAGAAGAAGGAAAGGAAAAAGTAGGGGGTGGGAGGATGAAAGGGAGATCAGGGAAAAGTCTATTGCAGTAATTACAGCAAAAGTTATTTTGACTTATGCCGGAATGGCTGAAATGGAAGAAATTAAGTATTGGTTGGCCTCTGAAAATAAAGTCCTCAGAAATTCTTGAGAGGTATAAGGAAAAAAAATAGATAACCTCAAAATTTTTGGTCTAAACAACTGTAAAATAGTTGCCATTTTCTGCAATGAAGAGTCATTAAGAAAAAGTTAGAGAAAGATCAGAGTTTGGATTCACAGCTGTTAAATGTAAGATGCTTATTATACATCCAAGTAGAAGATAAGTAGGTAGGCATATGCGTTTGAAAAACATAGAAGAGTTCCAGGCTAGAGAAGGCCTTTGGAAGTCATTATCAGATAAGAAGAAACTAAATTACTTTGCCAAGAGAATGTATAAAGATGGGGAATAGAAGAGTTCCAACCAATGAGTATTTTCTGTGAAAATAAAGATGTTGTATAAATATCAACAATATTCGAAGAAAGACAAATTCTTGAAAAACACAAATTGTCAGATGGACATAAGGAGAAGCAGAATATATGAATAAGAAACATAAAAGGAAAAACGAAAATGTCCACAGTAGTACCATTCATGAAATTCATACTGAAATAACCCATAGCCTAATCCACATTTGGTACATTCATATAGTACAATATCATAAAGCAATGAAAATTAGCAAAATCATACAAGAAAACAACAGCTTATGTGGACTTCACAGACATATTCATCAGGAGAGGCCCCACTTGTACTAAACAGTTCTAGTTTTATTAAGTTCTCATCTAGGCAAAACTAAATTACAATATAGATATTAGAATATTTGTTTCCCTTGTGTGCTGATAATAACAGGGTATGCTGGTGTGTTAGTCTGTTTAAACACTACTATAAATGACTTCTTGAGACTGGGTAATTTATACAGGAAAGCAGTTTAATTGACTCACAGTTCTGCATAGCTAGGGAGGCCTCAAAAAACTTACAATCATGGTGGAAGGTGAAGGAGAAACAAATACCTTTACACACGGTGGCAGGGAGTGGGAGATGTGTAACACTTTTTTTGTTTTTTTTTTGATGTGTAACACTTTTAAACTTTCATTCACCTATCATGACAAAATCATGGAGGAAACCACTTCCATAATTCAATCACCTCCCACCAGGTCCCTCCCTTGACACCTGGAAATTACAATTCAAGATGAGATTTGGGTGAGGACACAAAGCCTAGCTATATCAGCTGGCAGTGCTTTCTCCTTTGATCCGGGTTTGATTACTCAAGTGGTTTTATTTAGTAATCATTTATTAGATTTTACAGTTATTTGCAATATTATACACTTTTCATGTTAAACTTCTAACACTTATTTTTAATTATTAAATAATCAAAACAATCAAATAATGAAACCAACTAAAAATATATTAAAATTGTATTATGTGGAGACTAGTCTTATGAATTATTAAAATATTATATTAATCTACTATAATTAAATAGAACTTATAGTGGTATAATACTTGTATGTCAAGAAAAAGACAGAACATAGGTACCTAATGGGAGATGTAAAGTTATTAGTAGACATGATGGGAAGGTGAAATATACAATATGGCTGCAGAAAATGTCTTTATAAGAAAATACAAACCAGAAAGAATGGATATGATAAACCTCACTACATATATTTTGAAAATGTCTCAAAAAACAAAATCAAAACACAATAGAAAGATAGGATATATGTATTTGCAAATTATGATAGACAGATATATAAATTTTTATGGTTTGCTAATACAAATATTAACAACCCAATAGAAAAATACTTAAAACTGTAAACAGAGTCCTCAGTAAAAAAAAAATGCAAATATCTTTGAGAATAAAAAAAATCTTCAATTTGACTCAGGATCAGACTTTCATATTCTTTTTTGTATTTTGTTTTTTATTTTTTGAGATGGTGTCTCAATCTGTCACCCAGGCTGGAGTGCAATGGTGCTATCTTGTGTCACTGCAACCTCTCCCTCCCGGGTTCAAGTGATTCTCCTGTCTCAGCCTCCTGAGTAGCTGGGACTACAGGCATGCATCACCACATCTGGCTAATTGTTTTGTACTTTTAGTAGAGACAGGATTTAACCATGTAGGTCATGCTGATCTTGAACTCCTGACCTCAAACAATCTACCCGCCTTGGCCTCCCAAAGTGCTGGGATTACAGGCCTGAGCCACCATACCTGGCCAGTTTTTGTATTTTGTAAGTATGTATTTCCCATACAACATGAGAAAATTTAATGAAACTGGAAAACAGTTTTATTTTAATCAGATTTATAAATCTGATTAAATTTATAGATAGATTTATAAATCTGCACTTGAAAAATTTTTGTGTGAAAATTTGATATTATATTGTACAATTCCTGAAAGTAGCAGTGTTTCTATTTTACTCTGGGAAAGCTTGACAGGTCTTGCTTTCAATTTTTAAAATGCAGCAATCAGTAGAACATTTTATTTATATACACGCAGTTGTTAAACATTTGTGCCTATTACCTGTGATGCATGTTAGTGTATTCTGGTCTATCTAATCCCATTCCATTACATCTTCTTCTATTCTATCCTATTCAGATTTATTCAAATAATTGGTCATCTCAAGGTACTGAGTTGATGTCATCAGACTGTGACCCATATTTTAAATAATATTGCTTTATCACATGCTGAATAGGCTTTATTTAGTTAAAAAATGGATAAATATAATTTTTGGCATAGAGGAAGGATAGTATTATTTATGACTATTCAATTTGAAAGTCTAATATAGAAAAATGCAGCTGTGATCAGAATATTCCTACAGAAATATCAGTTTAGTACACAAACTTTTGGTTCAGTGAGTACATAATTGATTCAATTTAAGGTCTATGACATAAATGTGTACTTTCTAAAAGTTAATGAGCAGAATTAGTTATTCTTTTGAAAGAGACAACATTTTAAATAATTATGTCACACTTTAGAAGAGAACAAAAAAGTAGACAACATGTATATGTATCTTTTGCAGAAAATGATAATAATAATTTGGTATTAATGGCCCAAGTAAATGAACACATAAAGCTTTTTCAGAATTGCAAACTCAAAATTATAAGTAAAATAAGTATTAATGAAATTAAATAGGATGGTGGCAAGTAGTGTTTTTGTGCCAAAAACACAAAGTAAATCCTTTTACTCTCTGTTATTAAAATCATAAGTAATGACTTCTCATTGCACATCTAAGTATTAACATTTTCCTTGTTCTTTTTACCTATTTTTTGTTCATATAAGAATTGCCATGGTTCAAAGTTTATAGACATTTCATGTTGGCCATTTCCTACTTTCTGTTATTCCAAGAAATATTGTTACTCCAAAAAAGATCGGAAATGTCACTTCATATATTATATGAAGCCTTATATTATCAAGACTGCTATTGAAACATTAATTTATTATTGAGTAAATTTATTTCATATCACTAGAAAAATAGTGGGTATATTACTAAATTTAGCTTAAAATTAAAAGAGATTAGGCATGAAGCCATAACCTCTACATATCATGAGATAGGGAAAGGCTAACTGTAAAAGCCCTTTCGAGGATAGTGGCGAGAGTTGTAAGAGTTTGTGAGAATTGATTTCTATTATGTGCTTCTAAAAATAGGACTTAAAATGATTTCAGAAACTTTTAAATCACAATGTATATTTTCTTATATTAAAATCATCACATAATATAATGCCTTGGTAGTAAAATTGATAGATTAATGAAGGTATAACTCTTAGGAATGCATGAAATTATATATTTTGTTATTTTTGACATAAGCTCTATTTTTTACTTTGAAAAATGTTAAATCTATTAAAAAAGTTGTAGTAAAAGTTAGATTTTAATAACAGTCATCTAGTTCATACTAGAAGTCACCAGTTGTTAACTTTTGCCACATTTGTTTTCTCTCTTTTTGTGTAAATATTTAAAAGCAAATTGCTAAGGTGGTGGCTTTCACTTCAAAATATTCAATCATGAACCTTCTAAGATCAAGGACAATGTCCTTCATAACCACAGTTCCCTTTTCTCACCAAAAAATTTAACTTTGATAGAATAATATTATATGATACGAAATACATATTTAAATCCCCTAGTAGACCACAAAATTAGTTGCTACTTTTATTTAATATAAGTTGCTACTTTTATTTTAATATAAGATTTGACAAATAATTACACATTGCATTTGGTTGCATATCTCTTTAGCCTTTAATTCTCTTAACTTTCCAGACTTTCATGACATTGATATTTTTTAAAAGTTCAGGCCATTTGTTTTGTAAAATGCCTTATGATCTAAAATTCTTCTCATTAATTTATGATCATACTGAATTTAAACATTTACAAAGAATATCATAAAAGTGATATAATAAAATGTCAGTGTTTCCAGTTAATGGGAAGGTTAGTTGGTTAATCTGTGGTGGTATACTCTCAGAGAACAAGAATATCCGCTTCACAGTAACTATTCACACAATGGCTCAGCATCTATGGGTACTTGCCTACATCAATTTTTTACATTGCTGTCTACAAATTGGCTATGCTTTAATTATGTATTTTTTAATATTTATTCATTTACATTATTTGGTAAAGAAGCTTTCTCCCCCCATCACCACTTTGTTTTTGGCTTGTTACTACTGACTAAAGAAGTACTTTCTTACGCAATGTGCTTTAGTATATATTTGTGTTTCTATGCTGAATTTGTCCCAAATGTGGCTAGTGGAAACTCAAATTGACTTCTGTCTCATTTTATCTTTTAGTACTATCTTGTTTTCTAGCACAGGAATTGTTCCAATCTCATTTTGTTCTTTCTCTGCTGCTAAGTATCACTGGTTATAAATAAACACAAACTGAGGATTTAACTAATCTTATGGCTGATTGTCCAAGCTCAATTTATTACAAGGTCCATCTTTGCCTCAGTGATTTATCATCTGCTAAATCATCACATGTACATGAGTTTGTTTCTGGGTTTTCTGTGTGACTGATCTGCCTGTCTATTCATTTGCCATAACAACATTATATTAATTATAGAGGCATTATAGCATGTATTAATGTCTGATAGTGCTTGCAGTTTTCTTCTATAAATGATTATTTTGAAATTTCTGCATGTTCACTTCCTTATGAACTTTAGTATCCACTGTCTAATTCTGTAACAGTGCTTATCAGTTAAATTTGTAATCTAATTTAGAAAGAACTGACAACTTTATAATGGTGAGTCACACAGGAAAAGGGAATAACTATATTTATTCTAATTATTTTTGTATTTTTCATTCAGCTTTTAACTTTTCCTCAGATAGTATTTTCAAATTTCTTATTGAGTCCTTTCCTAAGTTTTCATTTTCTTGTTGCTATTGGAAATGAGGTATTTTCAAGTATTGGGTCATCTACTGGCTATTATCCTATATGTTAAGAACATTGGTAACAGGTTAATTTTTTATCTTGCCCCCTTACTAAATATTTTTATAATTTAGTTATTGTACTATTGATTGTCAAGGATTTTGAAGGTAGACTATAAAACCATATGCAAATAGAGGGAGTTTTACTCTTTTACTAATTCTTATGAGTCTAATTGAGTATCTGTAGTAACGTGTTGAGCTGAAGTGGTAACAGTGGTCATTTTTGCCTTGTTTGTGATCCCATTGGGAATACCTCTTTTGGTTCCACATTAAATAAGATGCTGTATAGATATTTACCAGTCATGTTAAGTAATTAGTTCTTATATTCTGACTGTTTTGTACAGGAGTAGATTCAGATTTTGTTGGAGATACTTTCAACATCTACAGAGATAATACTTTTCTTAGATCTATTTACATATTTATCATAAATTTGGGGTTCTTGAGTAAACCCTGAATCCTAGAATAAATTTCACATGCTAATGATGCATTTTCCTAAAATGGTGTTATAGTCCATGTGATAACTTGTTTTTTTTTTTTTGAGATGAGGTCTGTCTCTGTTGCACAGGCTGTAGTGCAGTGCCATGATTCTCTGCCTCCTAGGTTCAAGCGATTCTCTTGCCTCAGCCTCCCAAGTAGCTGGGATTACAGGCACACAGCACCATGCTCAATTAATTTTTGTATTTTTAATGGAGACAAAGTTCACCTTGTTGGCCAGGCTGTTCTCAAAGTGCTGACCTCAATTGATCTACCTGCCTCACCCAGTCCTCAAAGTGCTGGGACAACAAGCATGAGTCCCCCTGCCTGGCCCATTTGATAACATTTTATTTGATACTTTTTAAGTGACATTCATTAGTGATATTGTCCTATAATTTCATTTGTGTGTATACTTTTTATCAGATTTAGAAACTCAAACATAATATATTGGGGAAAAAGTATTAGGATTTTTCATTTTTTTCAGTGTTCTGGAATAATTTATACAGAGTTGATACTGTTTTATAACGTTTTGCTAGAATTTATAAAATAAATTAAACCTGACACATTTTTATAAGATGGGGCTATGATAACTTACTCTATTATTTCTGTGGACATTTGTCTCTTTAAGCTTTTTCTTCCTAATGAGCCAAATTTGTATTTCCAGCTTTCGCCATTCTGAGTCAGGGGTTTTCATAGTCTTCTCCTATCATTCTTCTAATTGTTTTCCAGCTTTGCTTTTTTTTTTCACAGGTAATTAGTCTCAAGTAAAAGAATATTTTCTTCAAAAGATTTGATGTGTCCTAGAACTTGCAAAATTTTGCTGAGGTTTTTGGCACATAGATTTTATTTTGTTTTATTTTTTAAGGAAAAGACATTACATTTTTCTCACTTTTGTATTAATGATAGTTCAAAAAGAAGGAAACACATAGGCTCTGTGTATCATCTATGATCATAATTTAAAAAACTTTACTTCAAAGGGGAGAATGATATAATCAACAGAAAAAAGTGTGTCAAATTCATGCTTACAAGAAAATAGTGGTCTTTGTTACCAGTTGTGCCTAGAAACAATTTGAACTCCAAAAAACAGAAAAGGAAGAAGAAAAGAAACTTTTCCACCCATTTTACTATTATACTTCCTAAATATGTTACTAGATCTTCTTTGTGACCTGTTTTCTCTCTACGTAAGAGTAGACACTCTCACATGAGATGGAATAAGAGAAGTGGTAGCAGATGAGGTCTGATGGTCTTTTTCTAGCAACAACATTTATAAATACATGTATATAATCTTAGCCTTTCTAACCTATCAAAGATGTTTATGGATGATATCTATATGAATGTATCCTTAAACCAATAAGAAAATAAGAGTACACAATGTTTAAAGTTGACTTGCTTACAGAATTTGAAATGCAAACTGAAGACATCTCCATTATTGCAAAAGTAGTCAATGTTTCAGAAAAACCTGTAACTAATGATATGGTAAAATTAGGTATTAACAATTATGAGACAATCAATTATCTGGTATTTATTTACTTCATAATTAGCTACTTAATAAGATGATTTTTAATCCTTATAAAATACTAAAATACATTTTAGTCATAATGATACATTTATATTTATTCATAATAGCTATTTTCTCCGTATATTAGTGCCATATCTATGTATTTGAAAATATATTTATACTAAACTACTGCTAAGTATCAATCAGTAGATTCATCAATGACCCGATAACAAGAGTGGGAGATCGGATACTCCATATTTTATGTGCATCTTTTTTTTTCTTATTGCTTCTCTGAAAATCGTAATTATTTTTTCTGAGTTCCGGTGTGATGCAAATAAAGCTTAAGTCTTCTTTGACTTAAAAAATATGGAAGAGAATGAATATTTGCGTACTAGACCACATATCTCAAGTTCTAATACTATCTGAAGAATGATATGAAAATATTGACATTTAAATTAAGGCTAAAAAATTCTAATAAAGACTGCTATTGATTCATAAAATATTATCGAATATTAAGAACAGAGTTGCATTTAAAGCGCCTTACCGGATAAAAAACAAAAAAAATGAAATATTAAGTCCATAATACAAAAATTGACAAAATTTTTGGTCAGTATATTCTGTTCAAGGTACAGACTTTGAAATTTTTTAAAAATGCATTATTATATTAGCTTTGTCATTTTTAGCTGTGTGACACTGAACGTTATTATTTTTCCTCACCTGTAGAAGGTACGTTAAAACCTAATTTAAAATATAAATTTAATTTTTTAAAGCAATTAATGTGGATTTGCAAGCATGCAGTAAGTACTTAATGAATATTACAGTGCAAAACTATTTTTACTTTCAAAACAAAATAAAATTAGATTTCTTGAAACACTGAATTTCTTAAGTGAATTTGAACTATGTTAATTCTCAATAATGTGTTTATGTGATGCTTTTTAGAATATATTTATTTCACTATATTCACAGTAGCTCAATAAATTAGATATGATCTTTTGCATAAGCAGAGTAAATATGTTTGGTATTTACCTAATACCAAATACATTTTTAAATACATTTGGTATTTAAAATTTTGTTTAGAAACATACAAGAAAGTGATGACTGTCATTTTTAAAACATAAAGTAACTATGGTATATGATACACACTATAAAATGTACATTATTATTTGATTTACCACATAGCAAATTTTGTTTAGTCTTGGAAAAGTATATTGCACTTTAATTAAGAAAATGTTTAGAGAATCACAATGCTGAAATTTTGCTTTCCTAATTAAAATAAAAAGCACAGTAAGCTGTTTTATTAGTAATGTGAATAATACTATTAACAGCAGCTAATGATTTAAGGGAGTAAACTCGGAATAGCGTGAACTTTAGTGCACAGTACACAAAACAATAATGAAATGGATACTAATCGATTATTTAAAGTAGGATAGATTAGTTCATGGTTGCCAAGCATTTCTATAAAGATATGTAACACAAAGCAAAGCTTTGTTACATATTCCAAAGCCCCATTTCTCGAAATCAGAAATTGTATGCTTTACCAAAATTGGAATAATGTCATATATTAGAAAGATAATGGAATTTTTGCATGTGTGTGGGTGCACAAGAGAGAGGGAAAAGTGCTCTGACTTTACCAGAAGAATGCACATGTAAATATATGCTCAATATTCTGCCACAAACAAATCTCAGCAGTACTAGAGTTTTTCCCCCAAAGATATAATACCACAATAGCTATACTGGTAGATAGTGCAATTATTGTGGCATTACTTTTTAAAGTGATGGACAACATTAAACTGACATTGTCAACAGAGGCTGGTTGGATAGCTTTTAATATAATTAGAAAAAGAATTATTATGTAGTTAATAAATATATCCAAGATATAGTATTAAGAGGTAGGGGGAAACAAAATCTGGAATAGTTTATGTTATATACTGCTACTTGTAATATCCACCTATAATTTTAGAATACTTTAAGGACCTTCATAAGCTGTTTCGAAGGTCACTTGGGAAGCTAAGTATACATACTTTAAGTGAAAGTGTTTCAGTTCCAGGCTATATCGATTATTACAAAAAAGCCACATATAAATGCTTAATATCTTTTTTGAATGTAGTATATATATGAAACTGTTAATAGTGAGAAGTTGGCAAAGCAAAATGTTAATGTTTATTTTTATCAGTAACAAAATCAAATTATTATTTGATTTTTAAAATCTGTTTATCAGTAGATAACTTAGTTTTTAAAATAAAGGACAGAGAGAAACAATATTTATTTGCGTCATTAACTAATATGCTTTAGTCTGTTCTAGGTAAACAGTTTAATATAAACCTGAATTTATTTAGCTTGAAAAAGAACAAACTAGTGCCAATCAAGAATTACAAGTCAGTTAATTTAACAATACTACAGTTTTCTAAATTACCCTTTGTTATATAGACACAAATTAATTTCTTCTTACAAGTATTTTATCACTTAAAACGAGGTGAATGTGAGGAAAATCTATAGTTCTGTAAATCCATACTTAAAATTTTATAGAGGTCATGGCGAGGCTTGGTGGCTCATGACTGTAATCCTAGCACTTTGGGAGGCCTAGGCGAAAGAATCTCTTAATTCCAGGAGTTCAAGAGCAGCCTGGAAAACATAGCAAGAACCCATCTCTACTATATATATTAGCTGGATGTGATGGTGAGAGTCTGTATTCCTACCTACTAGGGAGACTAAGGAGAGAAGATGGCTTGAGCCCACGAATTTGAGGCTGCAGTGAGCTACGATTGCACTAGTGCCCTCCATCCTAGGTGACAGAGTGAGACCCCATTAACAACAACAGAAATTCACTATTGCCTAGCATGAATAAACTCTTATCCTTGAAAACATCTACGACTAGCCTTAGAGATTACTAGATCATATCCTGATAGGATTCCAAAACACTCTCTAGAACTAAAATATCTCTGAAATAGACGTGAAACATGCGAACACAAAAGGATTTATTTTTAACATTCTTCTGCTGTGGAAGTCAGAGGCAGGTTGACAGGCTTTGGCATAGTAAAGCTTAGACTAATAGATTCACATCAGCTTTTTTGAGGATTTTCAAAGTGATTTTCATTCCTACTGAAAAGAGAACAAAAAATTATTGTCATTTTCTCTTGTCTATACACACACACACACACACACACACATTCTTGTATTGAACTAGACTCAAATTGATCTAAGGAAAAAGAATCTGTGCTAATCAGATTCTAGAATTTGAATGGAAATTTAATATATGTTAAACTTATTCCTTAGAAACTCACCAAAATACATATAGATGACAATAAGAACCAGCATGTTTTAAAAACATTATGAGAAAAAGGAAATATTTTAAGTGAATTTTTTTTTTTTTTTTTTACTTTTACAGATTGAGCATCTTCTATAAGAATTCTCATACTGAATACATATGCATATATACTGGAAGGCAGGATATGTAAGTAAGTATTATGGTGCAAAGCTTCAAAAATAAAATCTCTTAAAGTCAAAAGTTCATTCCCACACTAACATAACTGGAATTTTTTCATTATCAGTAATTATAAAGGGCCTGGCTACCATGTTTGTGTACTAACAAGTTGACCTTCCATGACCTCCTGGATACTGGTGGAAGACATGAGATTCCAGGTAAGAAATACATATGTTTTGATTAATCAAGATTAATGTTTCATTTCATTAGTTTTGGAGGTGCAGGTGGTTTTTGGTTACATGGATGAGTTCTATAATGGTGAATTCTGAGATTTTGGTGCACCCATCAGCGAAGAAGTGTACAGTGTACCCATTATGTAGTCTTTTATCCCTCACCCCACTCACAACCTCCTCCCACCCTGAGTCCCCAAAGTCTGTTATATCACTCTGTATGTCGTTGTGTCCTCATAGCTTAGCTCCTACTTTTAAATGAGAATATACAGTATTTGGTTTGCCATTCCTGAGTTACTTCATGTAGAATAATGGCCTCCAAATCTATACAAGTTGCTACAGAAAACATTATTTCATTTCTTTTTGTGACTGTTTACTCCTCTACTGATCATTTCTTTTGTTGTTCAGAAACTTTTTAGTTCAATTAGGTCCCATTTATTTATTTTTGTTTTTATTGCATTTGCTTTTGGGGTCTTGGTTATGAATAGTATTGCATGTGTACATATAGCACATTTCCTTTATCCACTCCTTGGTTGATGGGTGCTTAAGCTGGTTCCATATCTCTGCAGTTATGAATTGTGCTGCTATAAGCATGTGTGCATATATGTCCTCTTTACATAATTCTTCTGGGTAGATACCCAGTAGTGGGGTTGCTGGATTAAACAGTAGATCTACTTTTAGTTCTTTAAGGAAACTCCATACTGTTTACCATAGTGGTTGTATTAATTTACATTTACACTAGCAGTGTAAAAGTGTTCCATTTTCACAACATCCATGCCAGCATGTATTGTTTTTTGACTTCGTAATTATGGCCATTCTTGCAGGAATAAGGTGACATCTCATTGTGATTTTAATTTGCATTTCCCTGGTGATTAGTGATGCTGAGCATTTTTTCATGTTTGTTGGCTGTTTGTACATCTTCTTTTGACAAATGGCTATTCATGCCCTCTGCCTAGGTTTTGATGGAATTATTTGCTTTTTTGTTTATGTTTTTGCTGATTGTTTTAGTTCCCCATAGATTCTGGATACTAGTTGTTTATCAGATGCATAATTTGCAAATATTTTCTCCCACTATGTGGGTTGTGTGTTTACTCCTCTACTGATTATTTCTTTTGTTGTTCAGAAACTTTTTAGTTCCATTAGATTCCATTTATTTATTTTTTATTATTGCATTTGCTTTTGGGGTCTTGGTCATGAATTCTTTACCTAGGCCAATGTCCACAAGATTTTTTCCTATGTCATCTTCTAAAATTGTTATGGTTTCAAGTTTTAGATTTAAGTCTTTGCTCCATCTTTAGTTGCTTTTTATATAACGTGAGAGATGGGGATCCAGTTTCATTCTTCTACTGGTGGCTTGCCAGTTTTCCCAGGACCATTTATTGAATAGGGTGTCTTTTCTCCAATTTAGTTTTTATATGCTTTGTTGAAGATCAGTTGGCTGTATCTGGCTTTATTTCTGGGTTCTCTATTCTGTTCAATTGGTCTAGGTGCCTATTTTTATACCAGTATCCTGTTGTTAGGTATTTATAGCCTTGTAATATAATCTGGAGTCTGGTAATGTGATGCCTCCCTCCAGATTTGTTCTTTTTGCTTAGGATTGCTTTGATGATCTGGACTCTTTTTTGTGGTTCCATATGAATTTTAGGATTATTTTTTCTAGTTCCATGAAAAGTGATGATGGTATTTTAATAGGAATTGCCTTAAGTCTGTAGATTGCTTTGGGTAGCATGATGACCAATACTGCTCAAAGCAATCTACAGAATCAATATCAATCACAATATTGATTCTTCCCATCCATGAGCATGGGATGTGTTTCTATTTACATGTGTCATCTACAATATTTTTCAGCAGTGTTTTGTAGTTTTCCTCATAGAGATCTTTTACTTCCTTGGTTAAGCATATGCCTACATATTTTATTATTTTATTTCGCACAGTTGTTGTAAAAGGGATTAAGTTTTTGTTTTGATTCTCAGCTTGATCGTTGTTGGTGTATAGCAGTGCTTCTATTTTGTGTACATCAATTTTGTATCCTGAGAAATTACTGAATTCTTTGATCAGATCTAAGAGCCTTTTGGATGAGTCTTTAGAGTTTTCTAGGCATATGATTGTGTCATTAGCGAGCAGTTACAGTTGGCTTCCTTTTCTTCCAATTTGGATGCCCTTTATTTCTTGCTCTTGCCTGATTGCTCTGGCTAGGACTTTGGTACTATGTTGGATAGAAGTGGCAAAAGTTGGCATCCTTGACTTGTTCCAGTTCCAGTTCCAGTCAAAAGGAATGCTTTTAACTTTTCCTTATAAAGTATGACGTTTGCTATGGGTTTGTCATAGATGCTTTTGTTACTTTGAGGTAAGTACCTTCTATGCCTAGTCTATTGAGGGTTTTTATTATAAAGAGATGTTAAATTTTGTCAAATTGTTTTTCTGCATCTATTGAGATAATTATATGTTTTAATTCTATTCATGTATGTATAATACTTACTGACTTGCATATATTAAGCCATTCCTGCATCCCTGGTAGGAAACCCATTTGATCATGACATAATATCTTTTTGATGTGCTGTTGGATTCGGTCAGCTAGGATTTTGTTGAGGATTTTTGCATCTTTTTCATCAGGGAAACTGGTCTGAAGTTTTCTTTGTTTTTATGTCCTTTTCTGGTTTTGGTATTAGGGTGATACTGGCTTCACAGAATGATTTAAGGAGAATGTACTCTTTCTCTATCGTTGGTAATAGTTTCAGTAGGATTGGTTCCAATTCTTCTTTGAACATCTGGTAGAATTCAGCTGTGAATTCATGTGTTCCTGGACCTTTTCTTCTTGGTAATTTTTAAATTACTAATTCAATCTTGCTGCTTATTATTGGCCTGTTCTGTGCTTCTATTTCATCATGATTTAATCTAGGAGGGTTCTACGCTTCCAAGAATCTATTCTTTCCCTCTAGGTTTTCTTTTGACAGAAGAATAGCTATTCCTGTATGCTTTTGGTTTCCATTTGTGTATAATATCATTATCTACTTCTTTATTTTGAATTTATATAAATCCTTATGTGTTAGGGGAGCCTCCTGAAGACAGAAGATATTTTGTTTGTGTTTTCTAATCCATTTTGCCATTCTGTATGTTTTAAATGGACCATTCAGGCCATTTACATTCATCATTAATATAGAGATGTGAGATACTGTTCTATTACTCATGTTAGTTGTTATTTATATACTTTAATTAATTTTAAAGATAAAACATATATATTATGTAGAACATGCTGTTTTAAAATATGTACACATTGTTGAATGGCTAAATCAATGTAATTACCATTGTATTGCCTCATATACTTATTTTTGACACTACCACTTAAAATTTAATTTTTTAGCAGTTTTTAAAAACACAATATATTGTTATATAGTTGCCATGTTGTACAATATATCTCTTGAACTCATTCCTCCTATCTAAATAACTTTTATGCTATTTTCCCAACATGAAAGGACTCTATTACTCACAGCACAGCAAGCAATTTGAGCATCATGTGTGACTAGGTTCTTCTTGCCCCCCAAATACCATGGAGGTGATAGAGAGGCAGGATCAAGTGAATGCTGTATATACAGTAGGTATGCGTTACAGCTGAGGAAGCTGGAGATTTGGAAATCCCAGTATTTTAGAGGGAGCTACTAGCAAGTCTGCTTAACCTTTGCCTCACAGAGAGATATGATCTTTATTATCTTGGACAGCTAACATTTCTGAACTTTTCTTCAGAAGGAGGCACTCTCTATCTTCCAAGGCTATTTGCTCAATAGTCATCTTTGAAGAGATAGTTCCCAACATAATCTCTAAATACCTCTATTCAAAGACGTACAGAATCTATGGAAAATTATCTCCCAACACATAGTTCCCAATAATCTTCTGGCAATAATAGGATTATTTGTCTTTTGAAAGAAGCTCACAATTGGAATATGACTGCATCTAGACTTTCTCAATATTAAATTCTTCTGAGGTTTATGACAAATAACTCTTGAATATCTATATACAAAGGACATGATTTGATTTGCTTTTTAGACTGGAGAAAATATTATTTCTCTATAATGTGTTGAATTAATGATCCACTAAACAGAATAGTATCAGGCTCCACACAATGAGGATCCAATTATTATAATGATTCTAATAAGTTTATTTAGTGATTAGAAATTTTTAAATAAAATATGCAATTTTTGTGAGATTTTACATCTTTTGTGTCAATTATATTATGAAGTTATAGTAAACAATAATCTGTGAAATGCTAGTGAAAACTGTCCCAATGTTTGTCTTGACAAGGAAAACAACAAAAAAGGTAAAATCTACTCTTATACACATGAAATATTTTTAAAATCTCCTCTCCAATTGCTATTATTCTCTGTGTAATTGATGTATGTGAGTACTCAGATCATCAATGTCTATTTTTAAATATGTTTGTAATTTTGCACATATTACAAATACAAAGTTATAAGATTTTACAATATTTAAACAAAATAGAGAAATTGCCTAATAGATATTGAATTAAAAAATATTGGAAAGGGGTTGATTTGCCTTACATTTTCCCTTTGATTTTCTTTCCCAGAAAATCAACATAACATTTGAAGATGAATTGCTAATGTTTGGCTCTTTAAGAAACTTATATTTTTCCCTGTTTTCTTCTGTTCCTCATTTCTTCCTTGTATTTGCTCAGATTTACATAGATTGGTTGCCAAAACATGCTTTTTTAAAAGAATTTAATTTAAGCTTTATACTTTCCCGGGAAAAATGATAGAACATAATACTATAGCTTAAAAGGAAGCTGACAGCAGGCAAGGTAAAAATAAGGTCTGAAAATGAAGCAATTGCTTTTTGGATAAAGGTAATCAGAAGAAGCCTGGTGGTAAATAAATTAAACTCCAATAGAATATTCCAAAGAGTAAGAAAGGGGAGGAGTATACTATTCTATTAGTGAGCATCAATCATCTGGTTAATATGAGTAGACATCTGTTCTATCTGAAAGTGCAATACATAAGGAAAATACTTAAAATACTGTATCTCTTTTTACAATTTAGAAAAAGGTGCCCAATGTTCTTTATTTTTTTGTGAACATTACTCAGCTTAGTTGTAGCAGTCAAGCTATGCAAAGGAATGCGGCTATGCAAACTAGGTGTAGTCACAGACTTTGTTCCTGAAATATGCTGTCATCCATACATAAATATGTATTTCAATTTTTCTATGGCCTTTTGCTTCTAACCATTATTGCATTTTTCTACTTTCCTTCTGTTTCTTCAGGTTGGAAATTACATGTAATACGTAGGTCCTGAATTACGCCTGCTTTAATTTCTGGATTTTCATCATTCAAGAAATGGCTCAATAACTCCTTGCTTGGATTTCAGTAACACCCCAGCAATGTTTATTTATATCTTTGATTCTTCCTTAAATGACACTTAGAAGAGCCTCCACCTTCTACTCTGTGGCTCTGATTGATATCATTAAAGGCCAAGTAGTCATATAAGATGATGATCTTACCATTTAAACTCCTATATACAGGTAAGAAGAAGTGGAATAAATGAAGTGAACATAGGTTTGATTTTACATGGGACTGAAAGGCAATTTGACTATTAAAATAGATGTGTTAGGATTATCAGGCTGTTTAATGAGTATTCAAATTTTAACTTATCTTTGAAAAGTAACAGAAATAAGCAATAGAAAATAACTAACAAGGAAAAAGATTGCTACTTTTATAGTTAAGAAAACATCTTTGTGTTTCCAGTGGTAAAAATTTAATTTTTATAAGGTTATCAGAGAAATTGGTTTGAAATGTAGTGTATTCTGATAGCAGATGAAGGCAGAGGCATATAGATTAACTTTCAAGGTGACAGTAATCATATTTTGAATTTCAGCCTTCATATCTGAACTGTAGAGCCATTAATACTCACAGATATCTCAAATTTTTTTTCTATTATAAACCTGAGCAAGGCTCTTAGAGTTTAGAAGCATGGCACATTCAAGGAGTTTCCTAGAAACACTGAAATCTGATTGTGAGGGAGCTACAGACAAGCTTTCTGGAATTTAATTTATTGCATCCAAATCCAATCTATCGAAGGCAATATTCTTGTTTAACTTTCCAAGATGCTTATTTATCTGACCAGACTTGAGTACTAAGGTTTACAGTTTTTTCCTGAATACTAATATAGTAAAATAGAAAGAAATGTATTTGAAAATGAACCATTAAGAAGCCAGAATAATACAATAAAAAGAATAATGAGAAAATACATGAGAATCAGGAAAGAGTTCTTTGATATATTTTTCCACCCTAATAATTGGAATTCTATTTTTAGCCTTCCATATTTTATGTTTATATTATTGAAATGCATTTAATATATATTTACTAATGATTTGTGATTTAGTCACTGAACAAAACAAAGGTCCTAGCCTTGATAACCTTAAAATTCAGTAGGAACCATAGAATATATGTGAACAGCGGGATGGGGAATGAGTAAAATAGCTAGCTGGGTAGATAGATAGATGAGTTATCAATATATAATATGTATAATAAAAAGCAAAATATCATCTGTTATATTAATTAAACTATAAACATAAAATAAGTTACATGATGTAAATGAGTTCACTAATAAAAATGCATCTTCAACTTTCCAATTATAAAGTGAATGTAAATTAAAATAATGTCAAGTACATCAAGAGCCATTAACATATTCACGTTTTCCATTCCTAGGGACTTCTCCTAAAATATCAATCTAAACAATAAAAAACTTATTTGGCTAAAATTTATTATACCGTGAGAGTGTCTAAAGAGCCTAAACGTTGAATAACAGCAGAAAAAAAAACTAATTTTTATGATTCAACTCAATGAGATATAATGCTGTCTTAAGGATAGTTTTAGTAACAGAGTAGTTATTAAGATAGTAGTAACAGAAAATGTGTTACATAAACGTGACTTCAATTTTACTAAATTGGGATAAAATTGTTTTAGAATTAAGAGGCTTGCAAAAATAATCCTAAATAGATATAGAAAGCTATTAATAAAAAAATACTAAAATCATTA
This sequence comes from Aotus nancymaae, assembly GCF_030222135.1. NCBI lineage: Eukaryota > Metazoa > Chordata > Mammalia > Primates > Aotidae > Aotus > Aotus nancymaae. The sequence goes on along the minus strand of NW_026988476.1, from coordinate 18,282,008 downwards.
CTAAGTTAAAACGTGTAACATGCTACAGTAATTTTCATTATTAACTAAATATGTTGTGCTTATTTCCTTTTAGTAAATAGAAAAAAAACTTAGTTATTTCCCAAAACCTATTATTTTATGTGATTTTAAGTTTCTTAATTGCCCATTCTTTGGGCAATTTTCTTAAGATTAACACCTTCTGTTTAATAGATATTTGTGAGTTAAATAATTCCTTATTGTTGGATAGAATAAATAAATTACATGTTTAGTTGTACACATATCTCAAATTCCCTGTAGATGTAAACCTTTGCCATTTACCTTTTTCTATATCTGTATCTATAGCCATACTATATCTTTCTATATCTTTGTACCTTATTTTAAATTGTCTAATCAGCATTGTTCACACCCACATTTGCATTCTCCCCTACATTGCACGGGAAAACTTTGTAAATGCATGTTTTAGAATTTCTTGTCGGCAGGCTTCCAGGTTGGATTGTGCTAAGGAGAGGGATTCACATCAGATTTAGAAGTCAGAAAAGAAGACATTAACCTCTTCTGGCAGTGGTGAGCAGACATATGATAATTATATAAACTTCTACGTTCATATGAGATTCACTCACTTTGATGCTGCAGAATGGGACAATCATTACAACCAGCTTTGTGGAATTTCTGCAGTCTCCTCATCTCCTGAAAAGCAGTGACACATTTCTCTGACCCTTATTCTCCAAGCCCTTCTGACATTTTCCTGAGAACACCTAATTTTCTGTGTTATAATTCTTCCCTGTTAAAATACCTAGAGCATTTGGGAATATTTAGAATTATTTTCTGAAATACTTTGTGTATGACTTAATCCTGATAACAATTTATGTCTATGGCCAAATAACTAGCTCTCTGTGTCTATTTGTAACTATGTCTATACATAGTCTTCTGTGGAAGAAAAGGAGTTACTCAGAAATGTTAAAACTAATGCTAGAATTGCCTTTTAAACAATTATTTCCATGAATTCAAAAAGCTCAATTCATAGATGACTAACAGCTTCTCTAAAATATCTCTTATGGCAAATTGTTAGAGCTCACAATTTTACTCAGTGGTATGCAAACTTATATTTAAAGAGAAATTTTAAATAATTACTGAAATGTTATATTAAAAAGAAACTATTACTTTTAGTTTATTTCTGATTCTGTTCATAATCAAAGAAGGAGGTGGAATTATTGGTAAGAGCAATATTTTGATATTCACTTTACTTTCTTGGAAATCATTTGACAAATTTTAAATTTATAGTTGTCATTACATTTTTAGTCTACAAAATCCAGTAGCTATAGTCATTGCTTATGAGGAGAATATTTATGGCTATCATTTAAAACACCATATTGGTAGTTAATTCTACTCTCCAGGTCTTTTGATTGGAATTTAACATAGCCTTTGACAGCTCATTTATTTAAGTGGTAATTTTTTAAAACAGAACAAAAATCACAAACCTTTAAAATGTCCAATAGATTTAGGAGTATGTAATGTATTGGTATAAATATTAAATCTGCATCATATACAAAGTAATTAAAATCCTCTTGAAAGGAATAATTATATTGACTTAATTATTTTAATGGTTTGTGTTGTTCCAGACTACCAATATTAAAATATTTATACTGTGTGTCTAGGGACTTACTCTTGAACCCTATGACATTACTCTTGAACCCTACAGCAAGCTGGCTGTCTTTTTTACTCCTTTTTAACTCATATCTATGCTGTTCAGCTGCCCCAAATGCCTTCTCCTCAACGGATTCACAATTCTTAAATTACTCTTTGTTCTCTCGTAGCAAACTGTGTAACTCAAATTATTTGCCAGTGTGTCTCATTGCTATAGTCTCTTAAATATCTTTATTCTGAGTATGTTTTTAGAATATAAATATAATCATGCCATTTCCCTACTTTAACCTTTCAATCTTTCAAATTCTAACCCTTTGCTCTGAAGAAATGTTTAATATCTAAATATGATTTCTAGTACTTCTGCTCAGGTTCTTACTTAGCTACCATACCATATTACATTTTTAACTACCATTTATAACATTGTCCCTGCTTTAGACTGAATTACTAACTATTCTCCAAACATGTGAAGTTATCTTCAGAATCACCCTAGAATTTCACCTTCAGTAAAGGTGATTGAAACTGAGAGGAGTGGGATTCTAGAAGACATAAACAGGGCTGCAGCCAGTCACACTTCATGCATTGACCACTAGCTCTTTCTAAAAGAAATGGAGCACAGTTTTCAAAAGAAGTGATAGTAAAGGGTATATTTGCATCAGTGGTTGTTGACTACTGAGAGAAAGCACAGTTTTTAACAACAAAGAAGACACCTGATAAATTAGTTCTTATTCTTCTTTCAGCCACAATGTGTATTTAGCTTCCTGAATCCCTACAATAAACTCTTATGTTAATAGTTAACTGATTTTTGACAAGGATGCCAAGACAATCCAATGGGAGAAAGAATAGTTTTTCAGTAAATGATGATGGGGCAACTGGATGCCTGCATGCAAAAGAAGAAAGCTTGGCACCTTCTTTGCCCCATACACAAATATCAACTCCAAATACATCACTATCCATAGTTTTACTTCCTTACTCCATCATGATCACACAATAGTTGTTAATCAACCCTCTCAGGGAGGTGCTGTCCCAGAACTGTGAGATCCAGATTGCAGATCAGAACCCACAGAGCCAAAGGACTCCAAAATGACTGAATTTTCAGTTTACGCTGCCAGTCTGGTATTCAAATACGGCTAAAAACTTCCACAGAATTCTAGGATGTCAGGAGAAAAAAAAAATGTCTCCAACCTAGAAAGAGGGGATCTAGGGCAGAAGTTGGTTGTGTGTTCATAAGTAGCTACTTTTGTAAAGTATGAAACATTTTAAATAAACTGTTTGACAAAACTTCTAATATATTTTGATGAAATTAAAATCCCCTTCTGAGAAGTCATATTTTACCCTTTCAACTGATCTTCAGTATGTGAAGAATCTAGTAATATACTATTTGAATATTTGTATTTATTTGTATTTAAATATTTAAAGCACAAAGACTTTAACCAACCTTATGATTATTTTAGAAATCATAAAATAAGCAAATCCTTTCTTGTACCTGGTCTATAGCTGTTAGCCTCTCCATCTTCTTATAAAATAGCTTCTACCAAAGACACATGCTCAAAATGTATCTTTGGTAGAAGCTATTTTATTAAAAGTACTTTTTATATGAATTTGAAATAACTTGACATGTACTAAAAAACAATTCATCTAAGAAGTTAGTTTATCGGGTTGTTTTGCTAATGACAATGACTAGGTTAATGAATTAGTATCCCAAAGAAATGGAATAAAGATCATGCATCTACAAAAGTAAAAACTGACTACTGCAAGAAAGCATAGTAGGAGACATCTAAAATAATTACCTAATCAGGTATTACCCTATTAGTATTCTTTCCATTACAGGGCTTGCTTAGCTTTATTGTTAAGCTTACAAAATATTCATTTTTTCCTTGCATTCTACAAACTAAAATCTTTCAGTTCATTCATGGGTGTAAATATTTTTAAAAAACCAACGACTTCCTTATTATAATTTTCTTATTAACATTTTCTTCTATTCTTAAATTATTAAGTAAGGCTGTTGAACTTAATAGAGATTTGGAATTCATAGGCCAGACAAAAATAAATTCTAGAATTTGAGATTACTAGGTGATTTTAGCTTAACTGAGATATATGAGGACCAATACAGTAAGAATTGGCCTTCATAGCATAACTAGAGGACGTGTCATGGAAGTTGTAAAAGTTGTGTTAAAGATGATCGCACTCTCTGGACTTGAAACGTGAAAAGAATAAAGATATTGAGGTATTTGGCATGCATGTGGAAATGTACCTTCACAGGTGGTTCTTCTGTTGATTTATTTTGAAGGCCTTCTCAACTTTCAGATAATGGAGAGTGAGTGGATTTTTCAAAACAATGAATCAAAAGGTTATGTAGTATAGGTCAACAGGAGCTAGCAGAAAAAATATCTGATTCATTTAATAGCCCATTTAGATAAACCAAATTTAGTCAATAGTAGCTGTATATTTGATTTTGCTTATTTCTTCAAAAATACCATTAAACATCATTAAGATAAAGCCTCCTTTGAGGAGAGGGACCAGCTCCTTTGAGGAGCTGGGGTATTTTCTTTACTTTTTATTTTAAACTAATTTTGGATTTTTAAAAGACTTACAAAGATAATGGTACAGGTATACCCCTCACCTTACTTCTTCTAATGTTAACATCTTACATAACCATGATCATTTATCTGCTAATTTTATTTTGATGAGTACATGTCAGTGGAGAATTTAGGACTGCTAGAATAATCATCTATTCTTTCATTGTACATCAATTTATTCAATGGTTTGGTATTCCCATTCACTAGATTAAAATAGGGAGCATCCCAAAGAGGTAGTGCCTGCACTGTTATTGATGCTGGGGATAGTGCAGTAAACAAAATAGACAAATTCCCTGCATTCATGGAAATCAGCCCTAAGAGTGGCAGGCAATCAACAGATAAAATAAATAACACAGTAAAATAGATTGTGCTGAGTAGTGCTGACAAAATTAAAGCAGGTAATTAACATGACATTGCAATTTTAAATACTGTGGTCAGGAAAGGTCTCACTGATGTTAAATTGGAGCAAAGATATGCCAGGGTTTTATATATGAATTCTAGAAATATCCTGAGGAGTGCATTCAAGGAAGAGGGAACAGAATGAAGAATGAAGAACTGAGACAAGATCATGAGTAGAGAACTCAAGTAACAGAGAAGAGGGCAGTAATCACTGGAAAAAAAATAACAATGGCATGCCAGACAGGCTCCTCCATTTTGGCTTTTGTGCCTACTATTCCCTCTGCCTACAACATTCTTCCTCCTGATGTACACTTGGCAAAGTTTTGATCTTTCCCAAATCTGTGCTCAAATCTCATCTTCTCACTGAGGCTTATTTTAAACACCCGATTTAATGACACAGCTTGCCTATTCCTCTGTCCATCATTAGCATCTAGCATTCTGCATCCATCTTGCCCTGATGTACTTATTCTTGTTTTCACAGAATTTCCAGAGTATACAATGCATGGTTTAAATAATATATATTGTTTACTATCTTTCTTTCTTGCTTGAATGCAAGCTTATGAAAGCAGGCATAACTCTTGAATTTTTTCTGTGACATGTTCCAAGCCTCTAAAAATAGTGTCCACCCACCTGAAGATATTGGATTAACAAATCAATGAAAAAATGGGGAGGAAATAAATATTTGTTGAAAAAATAAATGAATTAATGAAGGGCTTTAAGCAGATGAATGGTGTAATGATTGAGATGTATTGTGTAGAATAACCTATAGGAGGATAATTGTGGAAGCAGAGAGACAAGCTATAAATGGAAGGAAAAGATATTGGTGGCTTGACCAAGATAGTACCATAGAAATAGTATCAGGATGGTCAGCATCTGGATATACATATTTGGTGATAGATTGGATATAATTTATAAGAGAAAGAAAAATTAAATATCATGTCAAGGATTTTTCTTGAAATGGCTAGATAGTACTTCATTTTACTGAGATGGGGGTTGGAAGAGATTCATGGTGGGAGGTGGAATCAATAATTTCAGACTAAATTTCATTAAGAAGACAAGGTTAGTCAGAGTAGAGAAGTGCAAGCGTTAAAGTCTGGACACTCCAATATCTGGAACTGGGGAGATTATGGAGAGACCAAAGTAGCATGAGGAGAAATAGCCATTAAGGTAAGAGGCAAACTATTAGTGAATGAAGTCCTGGAAGTTAACAGTGGGAGTGATAATTTGTGTCATTTGTTACTGATAAATCATGTAATGTGGATTATTTAATGAATGTTTAATGTGAACCAAGTAATATGGAGATTATCTGTGAGCCTGACAAGGCATGAAACCACCCCTCACCCTCCCACCCACGTAATCTTATTTCTGTTTTCCTGGAATACAATTGCTACTGATGTTAGCTTCACAAACATTTCTTTTCCTCCACTATAAAATGGAATTTTAGCTATCATTTTAAAATTTCATTCATTTGAGCTTTGGCCAGTGAACTTCCAGACTATGGCTATGGGTTGCTAACTTTTGATTTGAAACAACAACACACACACACAATTACACAGGCAGCATGAATCAGAAAAGTCTGTTTTTTAACCTATTTCTGCAACACAGTAGCTGTGTAACATTGATCAGAATCTCTATAGGTTTTAGTATCTTTATACACAAAGTAAGGAGAATGGGTTAAATTATTTCGAATCAACCACTCCTTCTAAACCTGAAAGGAGGTCCCTGGACATCAAGTGCCCTGTGGCTCAAGTAATGATGTGAGAATTGTGCAGAAAGGACCAGAGAATCTAAAAAGAGCACATGAAACTGCATCAGATAAATTTTGCCTTTAGTCAGCCATGGGCACCAGTCCTCATTTATTTGGGCTGCCTCAGGAAGTTTACAACTCAGTGTCAGCATCAGATCTTAATTTCACAATGAAAGCCTACAAATTTTATTATAGTGCATATTGTCACTACTAAAATCTCATTAAGATCTGCAATTACCTAATTGAAGTATAGAATGATGTGCAATGTTAATAAAATGACAATGACACTCAAATGTCACTTTTAAAGCAATAACAAATTTTAAAGTATCTAAAATTTTATGCTACTATGTATGATGGGCCATTCATTTTTTTCAATAAATGTTTATTATCTCAATAAAGTCAACTTAAATTATTTGGGGGAATAGAGCTCTACCACAATATAGGTAACATGATCATTTTACTCCTCTATATTACCTTGCTAGAAATGATTAAATCAATTAAGTTAATATTTTATGTTTATACATACCTTGGTTTTATTGAAAACATTGATTTAAAATTAATTAAATGTCCTCCCAAATTTTTATTAGCTTTAGACCTATTAAAACGGGGGCATATGAGGGCATTTAATCTAAAAGAAAGGAAAAGTGACAAAAAATTTTAAACCCCATAAGCCTAATAATCCACTAAATATTTTGTGGTTTCTTCTGACTTTTGTGAACTTGTTCTAACATTAAATGAATGACCTAAATTGTGCTTACACCTGAAAAAGAAATAAATTACTCATTCAAGTGTATAGGCCATAGTGTATTACTTCTATCCACAGAAGCTTCAAATATTTATTGATCGATACATAGCACAACATTATTCAATTCTCAAGTCACAAAATCCTGAGTATTTCAATTAATTTCTCCTGTTAAAATACATTTTAATTGATGATTTCAGAAACAAACAGTAGTGTAGGAGCCTATAGGGAAAAGTCTGTCATCGCAAATAACAATAGATGTGGTGACCTAGTACTCTTAAGTCGTAATAATGGAATTCTATTTTGATTCCTTTATAAGAAAAACATGAATATACACAGCTTGATTGTAGAACACTGTGAGACTTGAGGAAATAATGTGATATAGTAGATACATAAGAGTACAGATTTTACAGTCAGATAATTCTCACTAAAAGTCATAGTTACATCCACCACCAACTAGCTCTCTGATCTTGGGCAATAATCCTGAGAGCAATCCCCAAATACTTCCTGCATTCAAGTATCTGTCACAGTCTGCTTTCTAGGGACCATAATCTGTAACATGAAATATACCCAAGAAGTTTTATTAAGGCCTTTAGAACTCGGAAGAGGAGTTTGGTGGTTTTGACAGTTTTGTGTAAAGGAACGCAAAAGTTATTAAATGAACAACAGTCAGAAGCACATCCAAGTCAAGGAGACGACCAGTTGAGAAAAGAGGTTGTGGAGACAGACTGAACAGTGAGTAGTTCTCAATAGTGGAGCTGAAACTGAACTGAACACCTCTTCAAGAAAAGGCCACCTACCATCTAAGTGCAAACAATGACCTCAGCATAGGCTATCAGGGGTCCAGGGATACCTACCCACCACCAGCATGTGGCCAGTCATGGAATCATGGAGATCTCTGCCCCTCCTATCCTATTAAAGAAAAAATAATATTTATTGATGAACTTTTAATAAAAATGATTTGCCCTTTATTTTCTAAGAAAGTACATATGAGGTGGGCATATGTCTTCTATAAATGTTTCAATAAAAGCCTATGTGGCTGAAATTTCCTGCATAACAGGTTCTTTTTATTTAATGATTTAATCTTTTGTTAGATATAAAGTTATTTAGCATTTTTTTCTTTTTGTGTTAGCTTTTGTTAATCAGTTTTTCTAAGAATATTTCTGTTTCAACTAAAGTGTCAAATGTACTACCATAAAGTACTTGCTCTTTTTTTTAACTATCTATTTAATGACTGTGGAACCTAAAGTGATCTATCCAATTGAATTCTTGATATTGTAATTTCCTTTCTCTCTTTATTCTTATTCATTTTGTGTGTGGGTGGGGGCAGTTCTCAATCCTATAATCTCTTCAAATAACTAACTTTTACCATTATTACTTTTCTCTGTCACTTTTTTCATACTACCAATTGTTTATATTTCATTTGTGTTAAATAATACTTTTGTAACATTTTCACATAACTGTTGATATTTTAATTAATTAATCATAACTATGAAAAAAATTGAAGTTTTACAAAGGTAGATACTGCAAAATTTTAATTCAAATTCTATCTTCCCCCGTAACAGATGTCAGCAAACTGTAGCCTGAAGGCCAAATCCAGATTTCCTCCTATTTTTCAAAATGCTTTCATTGAAACAGAACCACTTGTATTTGTTTGCATATTCTGTCTGGTTGCTTTGGCATTATAACAGTAGGCAGAGTTGAGTAGTTGCAACAACAATCCTAGTGGCTTGCAAATCCTAAAGAGTTACTATTATTGATCTTTACAGAAAAAGTTTGCAACTCTTTCTTCTGTTCCATATGAAATATGCCATAAGCATATTGATTAATTATAACTAAGAGGTTTAGGAAAGTTGATTTTGAGTTAGATGTATTGTTATTTTTCTGTCACAAAATTTATTTCCATCCATAATATTCATATTGAGAACCTCAACAAGCATAAGTTGAATACCTTACTCCATGCATGGCTATGTGCTAGGGTAGGAAATACCTGATTCATCATGTTTCTTCATATTTACTCATATTTGTATTCAACATAAGGAATATTTACAAATGTACAAAGCACCTTAAAGGCATATCAAAGGCACAGAGACTGGAAGAGCAGATGTTTCTTGAGCAGGTAAGTTAAGGCTCTTAGAGAAGTTGATATTTGATGAGTAAGGCTTTACCAGCTGGATAAGAAAGATGAGGCAGTGAAGTCAGGGCAGGAAGAGTCAGCAAGGACATGAGTATGAGTGGATGAGGTATGGCCTACTGCATATTTCACCTCACCTCTGTATTCCCCACTCTATTGCACATGGAGTTTTCTATATTCCCACTTTGTTTGGCCTCACCGTAGCCTAACTACTTTATTTTGGGGTGGCCCTCCCTTTGTTTAAAAAGTATAGAGATTGACTGTTAGGTTCAGTGTTGCTGCTATGTTGTGAATTTTTTTTTTAATTTTAGGAACTGACATTTTAAATTATGCATTGCCTAAGCACTTTGAATATAAGACATTATAATTTAAATTTTTCTTTACATAAAACAGTTGAATCCTAGGAAACAATACTTAAATATCACTTAAAAAACAAACACTAAATCAATTATTTTAAATAAAATGCATCACTGTATTTGAATTATCATTTTGTTCAAGAAAGAAATGTGCTATCATATGAGGCTACATGGTTAACTTTCAAGTAAAATGTTTGTTAACTGGAAACTCATACTTTTGACAGCATTCCATTTCAAAGTATATTTCAGGAAATATTGCTATCAAATAATATATTACTTGTCTTTTTGTTTAATAAAATGAACTAATGGGTAATATAATGGAGTCAAGTAAGTATGAGGAATTCTTATACCCTACATTCTATTCTTGCTTGTATATTCTGCTAACTTGCTTATTAAAGCCTCTAAAAAGTCTTCAAGTAAAGGCTATTAATTTGGCTAAACTCAACAGTTACTAAATTAATAGAGTCACTGAAGTATTTTTTGACTTTCCAAATTCTTTTTGGCTTTAAAAAACAAGACTGGAAAACACAGCTCTATAGTACTAATTTCTATTGTCCATGTTCCAGAATATTTGGCATTAAAAAAAGCTGTTTTTCTTTTCCCTATTAAATTTCTTCAATTTGTTTCTACAGTTCTTTAATCTTAAATTATTCCTTTTCATTCACTTTTAGTTGCAAAATGCTTTTTGTTATATATTTGTGAAAATGACCTGTAATTTTTGATAATAGAGAAAAAGATATAATTATTTTCAATTTTTGTATTTAAAAATTATATGCATTACTTTTTATCTACAGAATTTCTGATGTATTTTATAAATATTTATATTTTGATAAAATGAATGATAGTTTATTTACCTAGGTATAGTTATTTGCAAATAATCTTATTTAGGTAAAAATAAGTAGTAAAATTATATTTTAAAAAGGAAATCTGGAAATATATGTGGTAAAGGGTTTGACCAATGGCACTTATGTAATCGGTATACTACATATGTACGGCCTTTTCTCAACTTCAAAATAATGAATTCTATCTTTTCTTTTCAGCTGTGTGTGGTCCTGTTAAATCAAGTTAGATATATTAAAGCTACCATCTTTTCAAACTTCTAACCTGGGAAATCTTAACATTAATCGTGAACTCAATGAGCCTCAATGGACCTGGGGTTCCCTCCTTCTCATAACTCTCTAATGGATGGCAGAAGCTGGAAGCTGATAAAACGCAGCTGATCTGGGACTAGCTCCAAATTCCTGCCACCTTACTTAGTTGTTTTTTTTCTTGGAATGTGACCCTCTCTCTCAGGAGCTGTTTTCCTTTCAGAGCCAGTTTTCTTATCTCTTAATCCATTACTTTCTCCCCTCTCATCAGAGACCTAACCATACTATTCTCTGATGGGTTTCTATTTTCAGATACTAGTCTGTGCTTACCAGTATTTACTGACTTACTTCTCAGGTCTTTTCTGCTTCTCTTGACTTCTTCCTAAATCTCTGCTACATCTTTTTCACTCTCTTTCTGCTTTCCTGAAACCTATGTGGCAAGGCCCACATCTGGAGTGTTGTGCCCATGACAATAAATCTCTCAGTTACTCCTCCCAAAGCAAGAGTCATATTCCCCCTTATTTCATTGGCCTCACATCCTAACTAATTCAACCTTTAATTCTCAACTTTAAAGTCACTTTTGAGAATCGTGTTTCCTCATCCTCCAGATTACAGTTGAAAACTGCCGATACATGTTCAATGTATTGTAATAATATAAACATATACTATAATAATAGTAGAATATTATAGTAACTATATTAGTATATTATGATAATATATTGAATATGTATCAGTGGTTTTCAACTAATCTGGAGGATCATAAAATAACATGTGTTATAAAAGTAACAATATAAATGATAAAATAAGTGCTAGACTCTTAGACTATCTCCTTCATATTACTCATCACAAAGATGACTTTATTGAGTATTATTCTATATCACCATAGGGATCTCACCTGCCTTTTTTAATGCTGTATCTTCAGTATTTAGAGTAGTGTCTAGAAAATAATGGATGTGCAATGAATGTTTGGGGAATTAATGTTAAATGCCAGGATTACCTAATGTAATTTCTCTTTTCTTAAACTAGAATATTGCCATTCATTATTCTTATTTTTAAAGACATATATCACATATACTGTTTTATTTTTGAAGCATTAATATGCTGTACCACTTTAGTTTATTCTAATAAAGGCTTTGCAGGTCTCAGTTCACTACAAAAGCCTGAGTGACTCACTATAAAGTACAATTATCAGAATGAATAGAGTCCTGATTCATATTCTATTTGGTATGTGCTTCTTTGGTGACTCTGACTATGCTTTACTCTACTTAGGAATATTGAGAAAATCTAAGGAAGTGGAAGTTTGCAAAATTCTAACTGGGTTTAAAAGAAAAAAAAAAACCTTACAGATAATAGCACTTACTCTGGAATCATATTCATTTCTGAGCCTTCAATCCTTTGGGGAAATAAATGTTAGGGAGCTGCCAGGCATGCCAAGTCACAATGAAAGTTCTGGAAAAATCAGAGTCAATCTGGAAATCCCTTGAATTATTCTGGAGAGACTCATACACTCTATGGTAACTCATGAGTGTGTGTAGCTACTTCTTAATGTCCTCAGGGAGTATAGTATTGAAAGCAATTGCCACAACAGTACTTGCAGGGCAAAGAAGTTGATCTATTGATTCTGGGTTATGCTTTATGGTTTAGCTTCACTTCCCTGCAAGGTTTCTGGCTGACACGTAAAATGATATTTGTGTTTCATTATGAACTTCTTCTCACCTATATTTTCTACAATATACACACATATATAAAATATTTTCTACAATATATGCACATCAGTGTGGAATTCTTAAAAATATCTACAGAACAACTCCACTAAATTCCTGAGAATATTCCTATATCTGCCTATTATGAGTCATTTTTTCTATCCTGGGAAAAGCAGAAAAGTAGATAAAAAGAGAAGTAGAATATGCCATCTGTAGCCAGTAATAGTTAGATTTAATTCTCTGATGGAATTTCATCTTAGAAAACAACCAGATCTTGTGTGCTGTACAACTAATATATATGTTTAAAGCATTACTTGGCTAAAAGTAAACTGGAAAATTTCCCAGTTCACTTAGGAGAAAATTATAAGCTAGAAGGCAATGAAAGGGGTCAAAGTTCCAATAACAGCTCTAGGAACTCAGCCTCAAGTCCAGAATAAGGTGACAAACTGAATCTGAATTTCATATATATGGCCAGGGCCCCAAAGTAATGAATGTAGTACAAAGTAAATTATGCTACAATTCCCACCACACAGACACACACAGACACACACACAAACACACACACACACAAATGCCAATAATCTCCATCAGTGACAACACCACTGATTTAGACCCTCAGGATTCTCACAGATTAAATGGAATGAAACACACATTTAAAATTAAAACAAAAACAAAGATAAATACAAAATCTAATGATCAAATCAGCAAACAACATCATACAGTAAGAACCCAAAGAATTCAAATATTGGAAATATTAGAACATGGAATACAAGCAGTTACATAGCAAATTGTTAAAAAGAAAGGATTTTTTAAATGATCAGAGTATAATAGAATACTGGAAATGAGCAGAAAAGATACAAAAATGACTAGAGGCTTATAAATAGATGCAATATGCTGAGATTTAAATCTCAATGAAGGGGTTAATTGATAGATTCTTTTTAGAATAAAAGATAGAATTACTGAACTTAATGATATATTTGCTTGTTTGGTATGTTTGTTTGTTTTTGAGACAGGGTCTTGCTCTGCAGCCCAGGTTGGAATGTGGTGGTAGAATTGTAGCTCACTGCGACCTTGAACTCTTGGATTCAAGCCATCTTCACATTTCAGCCACTCTAGTAGCTGGGATCACAGGCACCACCATGATCAACTATTGTTTTTGTTTTGTTTTGTTTTGTTTTTTAGTAGAGAAGAGGTCTCACTATGCTGCTCAGGTTGGCCTTGAAATGCTGGGCTTCAGCAATCCTCCTGCCTCCATTCAAATTGTTGGAATTACAGGCTTGAACCACAATGCCCAGCCTTCAAGATATATTTAAATACATCATCCTAAATTCAATAGAGAGAAAAGTAGACAAAATATATTAAAAATAATATGACATATTTATGATAAAATTAAAAATGTAAGTCTATAAGAAAGAAAGTCAATTATAGAATTCAGAGATAATGGCTGAAAACTTTGCAGAACTGTTGAAAAATACATACATCTACAATTATAGATACCAGGATATATATCAAATAGGATATTTTAGTAACAAAGTTTAAAAAAAAATATAGAAAGATTTAAACACAGGTATCTAAAAGGAGTATGAAAGAAAGATAGACTGATAATGGTTGCTTCAACAGCAATAATGGAAGGGAATTAAGTTGAATAATTTTTTCGAAATGCAAGGAAAAACATGTCAATCTGAGATTGTATTGTGTACCCATAATTACTGTCTAGAAAGGATATGGAAAGAAGATATTACCATGGAAAGAAAAACTGAATTTATCACCAACATATCTTCTGCTAAAGCATATTTTTAAAAAGTAAACTTAAGATGGAAAGATGCTGATTCAAGAATGATAAAATAAATATACAAGAGTGAATGGTGAGCAAAGACAATTATGTGTGTGTATGTATACACATATATGTATATAAACAAAAGTTTGTAAATAATAGAAATAGTAATAATAATGCCTAATATTTAGATTTAAGTATAATGACAAAAAATATCCAGACAATAATAGAATGTGTGTCAGAGGGAGTGATTCAAATGAGGTGTTCTGAAATCCCTGTTTCATTTGGAAGATAGGTGATACATAGACATAATTTAGACTTTATTTCTAGTATGCAAGGTAAAATTTCAAAGATGATAAAATATTAGAAGTAGGATATAATTACAATTGATAGAAAAATGCATGTCCTACAAATCCAACAAAAATAGAAAGCAAAATGTAGTTAGGGAGAAATAAGTCCAAATATGTAGATCATTACAAGGAAGATAATTGAAATAGGAATTAAAATTTAGAAATTGTCAGATGGTATAAAAATTATGTCCATAAATAAGCCATTTATGAGAGACACTTATACAAGTAGGCTGAAAGTTAAAATAATAGAAAATAGCATTCCAGGTAGATACTCAGAATGAAAATTAAGATAGTTATATTGATAGCATACAAGTAGAGTATAATGCAATGCAAACAGCATTAATAAGGAGAAAAAGGTTTACCTCATATGTATCTAAATACTTTAATTAATAAGGCAAAATGAATAAAATAATAAACAAAAATCATTAATTAATGATAAAAAATGATACAATAAAAGAAAATTAACAAGGTCAAATGTTGGCTATCAAAAAGATCTGCAAAATTGATCAACACTTAACTAGACTGACCAAGGGAAAAAACAAATCTCAAATCAATAATTTCAGGAATAAAAGAGGAGTTGTCAGTTCAGTTACTAAAAATGTTGAAATAAGTATAAGTATATATTGTGAACAATTTTTATACCAACACATTTGAAAATTTAAATGAAACAGAAAAACTCTTCAAAAAATACCACTTATCAAATTTAATACAGATGAAACAGAAATTCTGAATTGTACTATATTCTATTAATTTGTTCTCACACTGTTACAAAGAATTACCTGAGACTGAGTAATTTATGAAGAGGAAGCCTGACTGGAAGGCCTCAGGAAACTTACAATCATGGTGGAAGGTGAGGGGAAGCAAGGACATCTCCACAGGGCAGCAGGAAAGAGAGTGAAGAGGGAAGTCCACACACTTTTAAACCATCAGATCTCATGAGATTTCACTCACTATTATGAGAACAGCAACAGGGAAATTTGCTCCCATGATCCAATCAATTTCTACCAGGCCCCTCCTCCAATTTGACATAAGATTTTGGCAGCGACACAAATCCAAACCATATCATGTATCTGCTCAAGAAATTGAACATGTTTTCAGAAAACTTTCCTTAAAAAACAAACAAACAAAAAACACCCAATAGTGAATTCTGTAAAACTTCTAAAGAAGAAATAGCACCAATCTTACAGAAACATTTTGAGAGAATAGAAGATGAGTAAACATAGCTCAACTTGTTTTGTGAAACCAGCATAATCCACGTATTAAAACCTGACAAAAACAATATGAAAAAAAAAGTACAGATCAGTCTCCTTCCTAATGTGGATGCAAAATATCTTAAAAATATATTGATAAACTAAATTACAGAAAATATATAATGGATGATACTTCATAACTCAATATGGTTTATCTTTGAAAGTCAAAGAAATTTGACTATCTATTGAAAGTCAAAGAAATTTGACTATCTATTGAAAGTCAAAGTAATTTACTTTATTAACAGAATAGCAAAGAAAATCATGTGACTTCTTCAATAGAGGCATTTATAATCAAAACTCAACAAAAAGAAATAGAAGTGAACTTCATAGAATGACCTAAGGCCTTAAATCTGGTATGTTATTTAGTCAGAAAAATTTAAGTTAATAATCCTAAACAAGAAAGGATTTGTAAGATGATCCAAACTCCAGATTCATGCTGATAGTACATTGACTTTTATAGTAATTGAGGATATGTTGCTACTTTAGTTAATTTATGCAAAGAATAATATGGTAGTTTACACTTTTGGAATGTATCACAAACTGTGAGTCTTTCAAAGTCATTCATTTCAACTCACTTTTCTATTTTGCACTAATTGTATAAAATCCCAATTCAAGGGTCATTCAGTGTAATAAATTAAAACATCTTGAGATTACTGATAATATAGAATGTTTATGTATTGAGTACCTATGATATGTCAAGCACAGTGCTAAGTGATGTGGAGTTACTCACTTAAACTCCACACCTTTGGGAGGTAGATGCAGAAATCAGGAAAATGAGGATTAGATAACTCTCAGGTGATTTGCTCTGAATCCCACAGTTAGGAAGTACAAATTTAAGTATTCAAACTCAAGTGTGTCTAAACCCAAAACCCAAACTTCTAGGTAATATATCTGATGACATGAAGCATTACCTACTACTTGTTGAAATTAGTATTGAACTGAGTTAATGTCTACAATTGTCAACATCTCCATTTTACAAAAAGTAAATGGTGCAGTGCTTGTGCCATATCTGTGCCATATATAATTCATATAAAAGAATAAATGTAGTATCTAGGGATATTGTGGAGCATAATAATAAAGGTAATGACAGCTAAAGCTACCCTTGTGCTTCCTCCTGCCTCTGCCCTGGCATCTTTCTCTTGACTTTAAAATAATGTCACCTCTTATGCATATACACATTGCTTATTCGTGTTATTGATTGAGACTTATTAAAATGTTACAATACTGTCTGTGTTCTACTGAACCTTTTTTCTTTTTTGAGACGGAGTTTCGGTCTTTCACTCAGGCTGGAGTGAAGTGGTGCGATCTCCACTCACTTCAACCTCCACCTCCTGGGGTTTAAGCAATTCTCCTGCCTCAGATTCCTGAGTAGCTGGGATTGCAGGCACATGCCACCACACACACTGTTTTTGTGTTTTTAGTAGAGACAGACTTTCACCATTTTGGCCAGGCTGGTCTCCAACTCCTGACCTCAGATGATCCGCCTGCCTCAGCTTCCCGAAGTGCTGGGATTACAGGTGTGAACCACGGCGTCTGCCTGTTGTTCGTTTGTTTGTTTGAGTCTGCTCTGAGGCCCAGGAGTGCAGTGGTGCGATCTTGGCTCACTGCAACCTCTGCCTCACATGTACAAGTGATTCTCCTGCCTCATCCTCAGTAACTGGGTTTACAGGCACTTGCCACCACACCCGACTAATTTTTGTATTTATAAGAGACGGGTTTTTTCCCCGTTGGCCAGGCTGGTCTCAAATTCCTGACCTCAAGTGATTCTCCCACCTCAGCCTCCCAAAGAGCTGGGATTACAGGCACAACTTCTTTTTTAAATTAACCGTGTCAGTTTCATCCAAGTTGTTGCATATAGCCCTATTTCTTTCACTGTTGTCATCTAAAAATATTTCATTGCTTGAATAAAACACAGTTTATCTGTTAATTTTTCCATCATTGAATATTTGTGTGGCTTTTGGTTTTTATTATTATGAAAAAATCTGCTTAGAATATATCTCCTGGTTCATATATCAAGAGTGTCTCTGTATTTCTATATATCTGCAGGCTGAAGATACATGCACAATTTCACAAGATAAAACCAAATTGTTTTGCACAGTGGTTGCATCAATTTATATTCCCACCATTGGTGTGTAAGAATCCCATTTGGTTAATCTTGTCACCAAAGTTTGCAATCTTCAGATTGCCTTTCTTAATTCATGAATTTAGTGTATATAAGGTGCTTTTCCTTATTTATACTCTTAGAATGAATTATAATTAGACCAAACATATTTTCATATTTATTCTCTATTTTTATTTCTTCTGTGAAATAATCACATATTTCTCTCTTGTAATATTTTCATGTCAATATTTGATTTCTTTATATGTTTTCAACATTAATATGTTATATTAGTTGAAATATTTTCATGTTTTTGATTTGAGATATTACTTTGTCAACACTTTCTCAGCAGAGAAGTATTTATAATATAATCTAGTTAAATTTAGCATTATTTTCTTCTATAATTACCTGTTTTATGGATTGCTTAAAAAAAGTCTCATTACTAGAGATGTAACTAATTTTTATATAAATTTTAAACTTTACCATAACCTTATTATAAATATAGTAATCATAAGACTTATTATCTAAACCAGGTTTACAATTTTTGCAACATCTTATTACAAAAATTTATATCAAAAAAGATTAATACTGTGTATTCAATATCCAATTAAATTTCTAATATAAAACATATATCTAACATTTAAATGCTATGATTATTATTTTAGCCTGATTTATCACTTACCTATCAATTATCTGATTTTTAATGTATTTTAAATATGTTGCAGGCAACAGTACAGTTTCCCCTAAATAACTTCAGCATAAACACCATTAACTAGAGTTTGAGATTTATTTACAGTTATTTTCCTTTTCCTTAACATTGACATACAATGAAATTAGTATATTAAGTGTATCATTTGGTGAGTTTTGATTTATGCATATACTTATGTGATAATTTTTTTTTTTTACAATATGCTTTTCTATTGTATGAAGATACTGCAATGTGTTTATCCATAAGCTTCTTTATGTCCATGTGGGCCAATTCCAGCATTTGCCTACTTTGATTTAAAATCTTAAAAACGTTCTTATACAAGTATTTTGGCAAACAAGATTTTATTTTGAGGGGGCACATATCCCTGTGTAGAATTTCTATGTTCTAGGGCAGCTGAACATTCAGTGTTACATGAAACGATTAAACATTTTTCCACAGTGGTCTACCATTTTATACTCCCACTACTTAAATATAAGAGTTCTGGTTGCTCCACATGTTTATATTAGGTCTTGAAGTTAGGTAATATAAGCTTTCTTCTTTTTCAGGATTATTCTGAATATTCTAAATCCTTTGAATTTTCATATAAATTTTGGAATCAGTTTGCCAATTTTATTTTTTAAAAAAATCTCTGGTATTATGATTGGCATTGTGCTGAATGTATAGATCCAGTTTGGGTGAATTGACATCATAATAATATTGAGTTACTTGATCTATAAAAATTGTCAATCTCACTACACTTGAGTATAAAATTTTATCAGTAATATTTTATTGTTTTTAATATACAGAGTTCTAAATATTTTCTTTTCTGATACTATAGTACATTGAATAGTTTCAGCTTTTATTTTTGTTTATTTTTATTTTTTAATTTTTATATTAAATTGAGGGGTACATGTGTAGGATGTGCAGGTTTGTTACATAGGTAAACCACATAGGTGTGCCATGGTGGTTTGCTGCATCTACCAACCCATCGCCTCAGTATTAAGCCCAGCAATTAGCTATTTTTAATTACTAGTATATAAAATTATGATTGATTTTTGCTTCCATCAATCTTTCAAAAGTCACTTTTTAGTACTCTTGGTTGTTTTGTAGATTCCTTGTGATTTTCCATACAAACAATTATATTCATTAAAAAAATTATTACTTTTACTTCTCCCTTTCTAAACTTTATGCCTATCATTTCTTTTATTGTCAATTCCAAGGCTGACTGTAAAGGAGTGTGGCCATTTTTCTTTATCACTTAGAGGGAAAATTTTTGGTCTTCCCCATTTAGTGTTACCTGTAGAGTAATTCCAAGAAGGAACTAACTTTCATTCATGTTGTATCAGTAGTTTCTCTCTTTATATTGCTAAATGTCCATATCATTGAATGGACATTCTAAAGTTTGTTTTTCATTCACCAGTTGATGGGTATTTGGATTGTTTCCACTTTGGACATTATGAATAATGCTTCTATGAACGTTCATGTGCAAATCTGTTTGGATATATGATTTCATTCTTCTTGGGTAGATACCGAGGACTGGTATTGCCAGATCTCATGTTACATTGGTATTTAACTTTATAAGAAAGTGCCAAACTATTTTCCAAGTGTCTGCACCATTTCACATTCTCACTATCAATGTATTCATATTGTAATACATTTTGCCAGATTTTGATTTTCTTTTTTAAACCAGATGATTCTCAATCTCTTCAATCTTGTGAATAACAAAAAACAAGTTATCCATTATTTGTTGTTAAACTTAGAAAATATAAGCATTTACTTTTTCTTCAAACACTAATCTTAGAAGCTATAGTTTTCCTATGTAAGTATTAATTCACTAGATTTACATTCCAGACAGGTAACTGGTCTGTTTAATCCTTGCTATAGTCCCAATAACTAGTCTAGGGACTGACACTTTAGAAGCTCAATAAACACTTGAACAGAAATGAGAGCAATTACTTCATTTAACCCTCTCAATATTTATGCCTAGTGTTCCATTATTGGAATGCTAAGCATGTGGAGGTCATTTATATCCTACTGCTCAAGGTCATCACCAAGGTCTGCTTGCAAAAATCCAAAAAATTGCAACCTCAGGTATAAATGGGTTAATATATCTTCAATATTTACCTGCAGCATATGTTTCCTGGGCATTTCAGTTAGTTTACCTGTAGCATGCATTTTCTGTGCATTTTTCAGTTAAATGCGTACTTTCATACAGTGAGAGATAAACTTGGCTATGGGGCCACCAGTGCTCCGTTTGCCATCATTTGACAATACCTATAGAACAGTATATCACTTTTCCCTTATTAATTTTCATTCTTATTATCACCTTCCAGAAAAGTGCTGATAAAGTGTGTTTTATTCAGCAATATGCTTTGTAAACTTTCGTATGCATTTTTTCCCTGTTTGACTGTGTCACTGTATCACATGCTACCACTTGACAGTTGGTAGTACGTGATGGTATTCCTCCATGTTTGTGTATTCCTAGGTGTCTAGCAATTTCTTTGGCTATGTCAATCACTTAGTTTTGCAGGAGAAAAATATAAGAAATCAGTCAATCACTTAATTTTGCAGGAAAAAATATAAGAAATCACTCATTCTAACCCTGATTTCAATGAAAGCTTTTCGTGTACAAATCCTAGGAAAAAAACTATTAAGGCATAAACACACAGACATCTCCATTTGCACACACTAGCTGAACTTATCAATAGTATATAAAAATTTCTAGGTTACAAAGTTATATTTCTGTTTCTTAGTTTTTGTACTGTGCCTGCAGTGTTCTTCAATATTAAATAGCTATAGAAAAATTCAGGCATTTTCATGCTTCAGTACTTGGTAAGTATTAGAATGGTTTATAAAATTGCCTTTTGAAACTTTGGATCATCACACTTTAAAAACTACAACCTTGTGTGATACAATGAAAGGAATAAAAACTATCCAAGAGGGGGAAATGGTAAGTTAGGAAACAATATTACAAATTATCCATAACTGAGATAGGCTTTACCCATGGTAAGCATATAATTATTCTCTTTATCCACACTACAGTATATCAAAAACATGATTAAGAGTGATAAATATGCCCCACTACATTCTGATTTCAGTTTAACTCATATCTTAATACTTTTTGTTGTATATCAATGGTCATAATTGAGGACTAAATAACCACCTTTTAAACAATTTCAAAGTATCAATAAAGTTAAAGCAGTCACTTTTTTTTTAATTTGTTAAATGAATTATAGTTAAACCAAAATTTTATATGCATCTCTGGTAAACACATAGTTTGCAAATATAGTACATATTGTGGAAATAAATACACACAATAAGTCTAAATTAAACTGTGAACCCACTAATACATCAATCACTGAGACTTGTTTTTTACTTACTAGAAACCAAGTATTGAATTCAGGGTGGGGGACAGCTAAACTGTAGTGTACTTGTTTTCTGCCTTCAAAGGGCAGTGACTGAATTTGAGAGGTTCAAGAGGTAGTAGAGAATTGAAAAGGTCCCAATTCAATATCCATGTCTGTAGTACCCTACCTTAGAGAACTATTACTCATCTCTGCTCTGTTTCACTCAGGTATGGGAAAATAACATGTTTTAGTCAATGAAATAAGATGTGTGTCACATCTAATCAGAAGTTTTAAGAACCAAAAGGTGGTTTGCTATTATTCTCTTTCCTTCTGCTTAGAAAACTG
Source organism: Aotus nancymaae (assembly GCF_030222135.1). Classification (NCBI taxonomy): domain Eukaryota; kingdom Metazoa; phylum Chordata; class Mammalia; order Primates; family Aotidae; genus Aotus; species Aotus nancymaae. Next base: position 18,259,788 of record NW_026988476.1, on the reverse strand, counting down.
TATATTCTCCCACCCCAGCCTATTCTATCATCCTGGACAATTTATAGCAGAAAAATAGCATGGGAAATACACATATTTTTGGTTTTGAAGGCCACTGAGATTTTAGGACTCTGTTACTACAGCATAACCGAGACTATCATGACTAATACAGTTAATGTGAAATGCATAAACAGGAAAAATATCTTTCTACTATTTATGTTATTATTACTTTAAAATTTCAATAGAAACATACGTTTATGCAACAAACTTAAATGACACAGATGGGCCTATATTTTATTTACCCTAAGGTAAATATGATGGATCCCCATTGTTTATCCTAAGTTTATACAAAAGTAAAAGCTTAAAATTTAAAATATATTATATTTTTTAAATATGTACATAAATATAGGGTTTTTATTTACCCAAAATTATATCATATTCTTCATGTTGATCTGTATTTCCCCATTCATGTGTTTTTTTTTGTGACGGAGTTTCTCTCTTGTTACCCAGGCTGGAGTGCAATGGTGCGATCTCGGCTCACTGCAACCTCCGCCTCCTGGGTTCAGGCAATTCTCCTGCCTCAGCCTCCTGAGTAGCTGGGATTACAGGCACGCGCCACCATGCCCAGCTAATTTTTTGTATTTTTAATAGAGACGGGGTTTCACCATGTTGACCAGGATGGTCTCGATCTCTTGACCTCGTGATCCACCCGCCTCGGTCCCCCAAAGAGCTGGGATTACAGGCGTGAGCCACCACGCCCGGCCCTCATTCATGTGTTTTAAGGGATGTGTATGATTCTCTGCATGAGGTTGTTCATTTTTTTTAGGTCTTAACATTGGCTTTTTCCATCAAGTAAAAGTCACTTTCTATGGAATGGGAATATAAATTAACATTTCTTTGGACAATCATATACACATACATTTCTGTTAAAATATGTATTAAACATAACAGGGCAGACTTTCCAGTAAAATTGCACATATTTTACAATTTCAAAGCATCAGAATGTCATCATATATTTAATAAAATGATAGAGATGGCTTTCTTGTGATCCCTGAGTGACATTTTCTTTTGAAATTTTAACTTGGTTATTTCTGTAAAATTATGAGTGAGATTGAAAAAGAATATGAGGCATGTGCACTTTTCTACAGCTGTTCGACAGAATGTGTATAAAAGTGTTGAAATTGGAAATAGGTTGAGTTTTATGAGAAGAGTAGAAGGCAGAGAAGAAAACAAAAGGCAATTTTTATACTGACTGTAAATTATACCATTTACATAGCAAACATTTCAGTAAAAATGTTTTACTTTGGATAAAAAAAATCCACCAGCAATGCAAAGATGACTAGAAATATCCTGGATTAAAAATAGTTTCAATGAATCTTAGAGAAAGTGAGTGACGAAAAGAATGGGGGCCGGGCGCGGTGGCTCAAGCCTGTAATCCCAGCACTTTGGGAGGCCGAGGCGGGTGGATCACGAGGTCGAGAGATCGAGACCATCCTGGTCAACATTGTGAAACCCCGTCTCTATTAATACAAAAAAATTAGCTGGGCACGGTGGCGCATGCCTGCAATCCCAGCTACTCAGGAGGCTGAGGCAGGAGAATTGCCTGAACCCAGGAGGCGGAGGTTGCGGTGAGCCGAGATCGCACCATTGCACTCCAGCCTGGGTAACAAGAGCGAGACTCCGTCTCAAAAAAAAAAAAAAAAAAAAAAAAAAGAATGGGCTAGGTTATGGATAGCACTGAGATTAAGAAGCTTGAGTCAAAGTTCAGAAATTGCATTACAAAGTGACTTGGCATTGTGGGCAATGGGAAATAGGAAAAGACCTTAAAAAATAGACAAAAACCATGAAAACAAAGATAAGATTCTGAAAGTACATTAAGCTAACACTTTACAAATAAGCTATATAAAAGAATGTTACAGGTTGCCTACAACTGGATATACAAAAGCACACAATTAATAAAACAGTGAAACTTATTTGTAAGTCCATCTAAGTTTATCAAGAAAAAAAATATCCCTCATGTGAAAGAGAAGGAAGACTTATTAGTTAGGGGACATATATGCAGGTACATTTTCTTAATTCCTATTAATTTTGTTTTGAAACAAAATCAATTGTTCATTTTAGCAGTAAGATGATTACTGCAGAGATAGAAATGTATTTCCTCTCTTATCTGAGGGATGCCATTATTCATTTGTACAAGCTCAAAATTAACATTTATAGGAGAGATAACAAATAAAGTGCATTTTTATTTATCTCTTGGCAAATATTGAGATTAGTTTTGTGAAATCTAGAATTACTCTGATAAAAATTCTGGTTTAGAAATAATTTCAAACGGCATGAGTAAACATATGTAAATTAGTCAATAAATTATACTAAATAGATGGTATTTCTTTTTACAGAGACTTAAATTACTAAGTATTTTAAAGTCATGCACAGGTATAAATAAGAAAGAACACTTGAAAAGAATGAGGAAGCGCAATTCCTCTCTTCCTGTGGTTTTCAAATCAGAAGTTTCTTTTCATTACTTTTGTAATAGATTTATTCAAAAGGCTACCCATCAAACAATTCTAAATGACTGCTTTTGGTTGTGAAATAGTATGGTTTTAAGGATTCTTAAGGAACTCTCTCATTGCAGACATTGGCATCCTAAGGTAGCCAAGGTCTCACCCATAGCATCAAAAAGAATTGGTGGTGTCTGATAAATGAATATAGTAAACTATGACAGGGCTGAAGACACTGAAGTCGAAGGCACTGAAGATGGAACATACGTAGGAAATTCAAAGCATCTGCTGCCTCTTAGAAAATTTATTGATTTAATACCTGACAATATCAAATGAGCACGTCAAATGTGAAAGCTTCACTGATTCATTCTGTGGCAATAGGTATGTTATATCTAGGTTTGTACTTTCACTGCCAAAGCTTTATTCTCTTCTAGTTATGCTTCTTAAAGTTAGTATTGGTACAAAGACGCTTCCCTGAGACACTCAAATTCATCCTTCTTGGCTGGTAATATGCTTTCTTAGGACCATCAGGTTTTCATCATAAATATTCCTGCTCTAAGTTATGAATTCTAAGATTGAAGTGAATTTGAAGACAGATTGAATTCTAAATGAAATCTGTAGAGAAATAAACTTCTAAAATAAATGTTGTTTTACATACTTAAAACCTGACACAAATATCTCAAGTTTTGCTAAATATGCCCTACTTTTTGTTATCATTGTTGTTCTTATTCATTCTTTTTCCTGGAACGACCTTTTCCAGGATAACTATTATTAGATGCCCATTAATCCTCCGAGATAGTGCTTTTTGTCCTGATTTTTCCAATTAGTTGCTCTCCTTTTAATTTTGTACTTTTTTTTTCATAATTCTAATACTTTTTTTTCATTTTTATTAGGTATTTCAAATTCTGTGAATATCGACTGACTCTAAAATCTGTAATGCAAAGGCTATTTCTTATTAATTTTCATATTTCTCTTATATAATCTTTTAGTCCTAGAAAACCACATGGCCACTTAGTAGCCACTTAATAAACAGTTTCTCAAAAAAAGAAAATAACTACTTCTCATAGAATAAATGTTTTTGATTAATTTAGAGTATCTTTTCTTTTAGGTATTTAACTGCTTAATTCTTAGCTAGTCTTGATTCCATCTTTGGCTGCCTTGAAATATGATCTCTGGTCTTTGTGGCCTGATATAAACCATCTTCCCAGACTCCAGCCTGATGATGTTTGCTAACTCCCGAACCAGCTGTCCACACAATTGTGACTGGCCTGCCTTCCATCAACCTCTATGCCACTTACTAACGTGTCAAACAATACAATGTATCCTTCCTACTCCAGTCAAACTTCCTGGTGGTGCCAAGAATTTGCACCATGAATCTTCAACCAGTCTCCAAAATTTTTGGTAAGTTACAACTTCAGATATTAGTCCACTTTTCTTTCTATTGAATTGCTCCAGCTTTTTTCACATTTTCTATAGTTCACAATTTCTAACTGTGAACTGAATTTCCAATTATTTATCTTTGTTCCTAAAAAAGCTAGTATAACCTAAAATGCAATAAAAAAAAAAAAGCTAGTATAGTGATGGCTTTGTATGATCCAACTAGTCAACTTAAATTGAGGTCAGAGATTGTATTGTGTTCAATAACTAGCATACTGCATTGAATATTTTATATTTTAAAATGTTCAGATTATTAATCTGGTTTAAACTTCATTCCCGGATTCTTCCCACCGGGCTCATATGGCTTTAAGTATCCAATCACACTGTACAAAATATGTGTAGCAGTTGTTACATTAGAGTTCATTGAGTTGACCAAATTGATTTATCTTTTTGTAGAACTATGTATAGCAAGCATTAAGAGTTCATATTTTGCAGGTAAACTACTTGGTTTGACCACTTACTAGTCATAGGACCATAGGAAATCTACTTAAACCCTCTGTTTTAGTTGTTAACGTATAAACTAGGCATGATGGTAGTAAGACCTACCACATAGGTATTACTATGTATTTGGGCTGAATATTAGCAGTTTGTGTTAATATGTCAAATTTGAGATATGTTTTGGCCAATTATCTAGTTGGTTACCTAGCCATATGGTAACACTATCAGGAACAGAAAGATTTCCAGTAAGCCCTGAAAGACAGCATTGCTAAATTTGAACCTTCTGTGGCATTATGTTTATGTGTAAGATCCAGAGTGATAGTCAAAGGAAAATTATGTATGGGATCAAATCTAGAATTCAGTGATGTCCGGAAAAATTGACTTGTTTCTTCTTTGACGATAATTTTGGTGTTTAGTTATTGTGGGAAATGTTGTACTGCATTACCCAATTGGGTTTTTTTGGTTGTTAATTTCATGTATTTTCAGTTCTTCACATATGGATTCCAAATTTATATGGGACTTAAATTTAATTTATATGGAATTTAATTAATAAAACAAATTAATTTTATTTAAATCCCATATAAATGGAATTCCATTTAATTAATATGGAAATTTCATTTAATTTATATGGAATTTACTATTATGATAAATAATGTAAAATTTTCATGATTTTTCATTTTCTCTTTTGCAAGCTTGGTGTATTTCACTTATTTTATATGATTCTTCAGAATAATAACTAATTACTTTGCAGTAACATCTGTCACTTTCTTAGGTACCCAAAGATTAATTTATTGAACCTTTGATTTGGATGCATTTAGTTTACAAAGATTCCCAATTGAGTGAGGAAGAGTAGAAATACACTCTTCATTTTCTATTTTAGGTGATTTTTCTCATGACTTATTTTTCTCTGCAGATTGTGAATTGTATTATGAATAGGAAGCTTTTATTTTTACAACTGCTTCTGGGTAATGACACAGCCTTTCAGAAAAAAAAGACAAATAATATCAAATTAACATTAATATATTACCTTGCCAGATGTTGCTACATAATACTAAATTAAATAATTTGTTATATAATACCAAAATATAATGCATTATATTTTATAATATATAAATGAAATATAATTTATTAATTATAATAAAATTATAACTGTCACCTCTGAGCAAAAGAAAATCGGAACCTTGCTCAACATCCTATCATCTTCCAAGATTTCTGATACAGGTTTTTACAGAGGATACCTGAATCAAAAGTTCCTTTAGAATGCTAATAAGAACTTTTGAGTACAAAGCCCAGAGAAGGGCTCTGGTAAGATGATCTGGAAAACATGCAGACAATACTAACTCTCAGATTATGGCCTACATTTAAAACACTCTCTTTAATCACTTTCTTTAGGTCCTACTTTAATCTTGATCTTTAATATCTTATATGTTACTATCAATTGCCAGTTTTTAAGTATAGTCATGTGCAGCATAACACTGTTTCAAACGGTCAAAGATGGACAACATATATGATGGTGGCCCAATAAGATTATAATGGAGCTGAAAAATTCCTATCACCTAGTGATGTCAAAGTCGTCCTTAATGTTGCAATGCAATGCATTACTCATGTGTTTTTGGTGATGCTGGTGTAAGCAAACCTACTGTGATGCCAGTAAAATAAAAGTGTAGCATGTACAATTATGTATTGTACATAATACTTAATATTGATAATAAATGACTATGTTTCTTATTTATGCATTTACTATATTATACTTTCTATCATTATTTTAAAGTATATTTCTTATACAAATGTTTTAAATAATAAAGGAGTATGAAAAAATAATTTGAAAAAACTTTAACTGTAAAATAGTGTCAGGCAGATTTTCAGGAGATATTGGAGAAGAAGGCATTGTCATACAAGACGACAGCTTCATGTGTGTTGTGTGTTATTGCTGCTGAAGAACTTCCAGTGGGACAAGATGTAGAGGTGAAAAACAGGGATATATGTGATCCTCACCCTGAGAAGGTCTAGGCTAAGATTGTATCAATTTAACAAAAAAGTTAAAAAAAAAAAGGATATTAAAAAAGAAAATACTTTTGTGCAACTGTACAATGTGTGTTTTAGGCTAAATACTATTTTAAGAGTTAAAATGTCTAAAAAAAAATTAAATGTTTATAAAGTTAAAAAAAGTGATGAAAATATTTTAAAAGATTTAATGTAGCCAAAGCATATGGCATTTATAAATTCTATAGCAGTTTATAGTAATGTCCTAACCCCATATATTCACTCACCGCTCACTCACTGACTCACCCAGAGCAACATCCAGTCCTGCAGGCTCCATTCACAGTAAGTGCCCTATACAGGTATATGCCATTTTTTATCTTTTATACCATGTTTTTGCTGTACCTTTTCTATGTTTAGCTAGCTTTAGATAACCAAATGCCTATGATGTTACAATTGTCCATCGTATGCAGGACAGTAATGTGCTATACAGATCTATAGGCTAGGAACAATAGGCTATACCATATAGCCTAGGGGTGTAGTAGGCTATAACATCTAGGTTTGTGTAAGTACACTCTGTGGTGTTTTCATGATGACAAAACTGCCTAATGATGCATTTCTCCAAATGTATCCTCATCATTAATTGACACATGACTGTAGTTGATCCCTTTTAGCCATCCATTTTCCCTCATAGATATGATAAAGGAAAAAAACTTGAAATGTTTCCTGAATGAGTTAATTTCCTGTAGCCAACAAACTGCATATATTAAAATTATTTTTTTTAGATGGAGTCTTTCTCTGTCACCAGGCTGGAGTTCAGTGGTGTGATCTCAGCTCACTGTAACCTCCGACTCCCAGCTTCAAATGATTCCCTTGCCTCAGCTTCCCAAGCAGCTGGGACTACAGGTGTGCACCACCATGCCCAGCTAATGTATTAAATTTTAAATTAATTTAAATCAAGGAGAATATGATCTATTTTCCATGTATTAAAAACATAACTGGACCATGAACTATAAAAACTATAGAAGGGCAAAATTATTTCTTGGAAGCACATTTTTAGCAAAATGATTATTGTGATGGATTTTAACCATTGATTTCGTATCGGGAGGAAATCAAATGTGTTATATAGATAGAAATTGTGGAAAGATGTTATCTTTATTTAGGTTTTATAGGACATAAGCCTAAGTGGAGAGGAAAATATAAGAAAGATAAAATACTAAAGAGAGTTACAGTTGGAGGAACAAGAGAGCACCAATATGAAGTTTTTAGTGACCATTTTCATCAAAAGATTTATGTTTGCATTGCCTCTGATTTGACTTATGAGCTTACTATCCTAGAAATCAGCAGGCATATTTAGAGTCTTGCAGCCAACCTCAGATACCTCAGCAGGCAAAATGATACAGAGATATTGAATCAAGTCCAGAGAGTGCCAATTTAAATGATTAAAGAGACAGATATGTACTCTTGAAGAAAGATAAAAAAAGAGTGTGGCCCAGCCACAGAAGAAAAATCCTGAATTCTAGAACTAAAAGAACTTTCAACTCTCTTATACAGTCCCACCATTTGATAAACAAGGAGACAGTTTCAACAAAGTAAAGTGACCTTTCCAAAGCTAACTAGCCAATAAAGGGTGAAAGTAGAGTTCTAAAAATTATGTTAAGATGCCTCACTGGTCATCTCATGCAATAAACCAAGTTAAGATGCATAACTAAAACTAAGGAAGAGGAGGCAGGATATTGTAGAAGAAATTATATATATATGTCTCAAGATGGAGTCTTGCTCTGTTGCACAAGCTAGAGTGCAGTGGTGCAATCTTGGATCATTGCAACCTCCTCTGCCTCCTGGATACAAGCTATTTTTCTGCCTCAGACTCCTCAGTAGCTGGGATTACAGGCACCAGCCACAACACACAGCTAATTTTTGCATTTTTAGCAGAGATGGAGTTTCATCATGTTGGCCAGGCTGGTCTCAAACTTCTGACCTCAAGTGGTCTGTCCACCTTAACCTCCCAAAGTGCTGGGATTACAAGCGTTGCCAGCAGAAATATTTTCAAAATGTATCAAGGGATTAAATTTTAGGTGTATATTAGGCATAACCATCTCAAAAAAAAAAGGTGTTTTTTTTTGGTAGGAGATCAGTCAGGGTGGTGGGAAAAATTATAGGAAAGACGTAAACCTTCTTAGAAGGCTGGAAGGTTTTGCAAAAGCCTCAAGAAAGAGTTATGGCTGAAGGCAACCTAATCCTCCTACCTTGAGTTGATTGCAAAGAGTAGATAACAAGGGAATGTAGAGGAATTTATCTAAATAGCTTGTTTACCTCTTTCCCTGGAAACCAACTTTTGATCATCCATGCACATGACTGCTCTCTACTCAGGGGGTTGGGAATGTTACTTACCTACAAATGGTGTTCCTTTGTCATTAAATCTGTTCTAAAATAAATTCAAGCATCTCCAGCATATAGAGGCTGCACAGCCAGACTCCCTCGTCTGGATCTGCAAGCTGTGGAGGCCCCTCACCACACTCTCATGAGAAAAACACCTGTGTCAGGGAACTCCTTTCATCTGTTGCTCAGCCAGAGTCTGCAGTTCAGACTTGGCAGTTGGTGACCCACCTGAGGCATGCTGCAATGGATCATGAAGGAACCCTCAAAAATGAAGGTGAAGATACTGCATAGTCAGTAAGTTAGTAAGTCATTAGGGCCTGCTTGGGATTTCCAAGTTCAAGGGAATTGTTCAGGCTAGTTTCATCAGGGGACAACAGTTATCAGCACAACAAAAATAGTATATAAAAGTATTGAAACAGCTGTTTAAAGCCAGCAGAGCCTTGGTTTTGCAGGCTCAATTAAGGTACCTAATGTAAACTGCTGTTTTCCATAACCCATGGTTCCCAGCAGAAGGCACACTGGACCTAGAACTCTGGGAACAAGTGGGGAGAAATTTTAAACAGCATCATGCACAAGGGCAATGAGTCCTAGTAATCTCTAACGTTGTGGGCCTTAGTCAGTGCTGCTTTGGCCCCACTCTACATAGAAGAGCCCAAAAAGGGAAAGGAAGATTTTTTTGATCATTATAATTATGAATTATCAGTTGTGTGTGTATGGATATATAATACTTTTTATAAATAGCCTTTATTGAGTGACTTCTGTGCTAGGTACTATACTGTTCATTATCTCATTGATAACTTATTATAACTCAATTCTCAAATTAATAGATTTCCATCCACATTTACAGGCAAAGCAGCTAAAATATTTTAAGAAGACAAATAACAAAATGTACCTAAGGGTATATAACTAGAAAGGCTATGAAATTTATTTATTTATCTATGATAGATATATACACATATTTCTATCTATGTGGGTATATGTATGTATCTATGTATACATACATATAAGTATGTATGGGTGTGTGTATGCATATACATACATACTCATATATACAAAAATATGTATGTATATATGTCATTTGTATCTCTCTACCTATATCCTGGTAAGACTTTTTCACCTGCTTCAGATGATAGTTAAAACCTGACCAGACAAAATTCATATTAAAATGCTAATTTACAAATTTAAATTACAATTCTTATGTGTGATGAAAGACCTGATAGAAGATACATCACTTTATCCAAGAATGATTTGCATTCAATGATGCAAATAAAATTCAGTAATTTTATTTTCCTAAGAATAATTTCTTAAGATATAATTGAAAAGGATTTGAATAAGAAAGAATACTCAAATATCAAATTACATAGTGATAGTCTCCCTCCACATAGGTCCATTTTGTATTTGGAGTTTACTGAAGATAAGAATGAAAAAGTATCTACCCTATTAGAACCTTATACACAAATTTTACATTTACCTGAAATCATATCTAATCATTAAAATTGCATGCTTTCAAATAAATCCCCAAGACATATGTAAAATATGATTAGGCAAAATATGATGCAGCTTGTATAAATTATAAATGTTTACCAAACAAAAGTTTTACAAGTAACCTTAATTGAAGAGTTTTTAGAATTAAATATCAAATACATGAAAATTATCAACTGATTTAAATGAAGCCAATAATACTTATTTAAAAAAATAAAGCTTGGTATTTGGTCTTGATATTTATATTTAAAATGGAAATATGCTAAAATAATCTGCATTAATCTTATGGAATTTTGGAAATATTTTATAAATACACTGCTTAATATATGTATTTTGAATAGAAACATAATACTTTTATATGTCAATCTGCAAATTCTGAGGAGAAAACTAAGTGAAGAATATGAGATATTTTCCAAATTAAAATTGGATTATAAGTGATAAACTTGATGTATAAATGAATTTGTATGGAAAACCTCTCTGGCTATAATTTTTTCACATATGCTCAGAGCTGAACTCACTACCATCTACTTAAAAGTCTAGAGATAAAAAATGGAAAGAAATAAAAATACTGTCTTTCTATGTTTAATGCCACTCTCAACTTCAAAGGTGGCTATGTGGTTATAACTATTATCTTTATTTCCAGCCTTTAATTATTCACTATTTTTTTTTTTTTGAGACAGAGTTTCACTCTTGTTGCCCAGGCTGGAGTGCAATGGTACTATCTCAGCTCACTGCAACCTCCGTCTCCCTGGTTCAAGTGATTCTCCTGCCTTGGCCTCCTGAGCAGCTCAGATTACAGGCATGCACCACCATGGCCAACTAAAATTGCATTTTTAGTAGAGATGAGGTTTCTCCATCTTGATCAGGCTAGTCTCAAACTCCTAACCTCAGGTGATCCACCTGTCTTGGCATCCCAAATTGCTGGGATTACAGGTGTGAGCCACCGCACCTGTCCTACATATTCACTTTTAGTTCAACCAAATGTATTTTAATGAATGAGCTGAAGCTTCCAGAAATAGTGTGAGTCTTTTCTACAACTCTCAGTCATTCTCCAGCAGATTGATATAGGCTGATTTTATTTCTCATCTTCATGGCCTAGTTCTACACAAGACATACACCTACATCTCTGGAATTCTACATCTGATTTTAGGTTGTTTTTGTAAATGTTGATGAAAATTAAACGTACTTAAGTTGAAAATTAAACTCATATTTTTGCATTCAAATAATATTTATTGAACTCCCTACTCAATGCTATGTACTACATGAGAGATTCGAAATATCAAGGTAATATAGATATAAACGATGGAGGCAAGGTGCTTAAATTCTGCTGGGGTGGGACACAGATAAGAAGGTTAATCCATCTCTACTTAAGAAAGGAGACCAGGCTGAGCAGAGAATGAAGTTAATCACCATCCTCATTTTTCTAAATGCACATTATATTAGGCATGCCATTATTTTAAAACAGCCATGCGATTATTTTAAAATCTCCATGGTAGAGATTTGTTGCGGTGTATTCAAAAATTACCCAAATGACAGTAGAGATATGGAAGTAAGCTTCATAGCTTGAAGAGATGGCTGCTGCATCTCACAGCAAAAGTGAGCATGCAAAATGTAAAGAGAGGATTCATTAGAACATGCAAATATTTGTTTCAGATGAAGCACTATAGGAATAAACATAAACTGAGCACTTACAACTTGTGCCAAATTTAAACATTTACAATATTCCTCATTATATGCTTCCTTTCTTATAATTTCATGTCAAAATTTCATAAGTCAATATATTACAGGATGTGATTAATTATGTCAATGTACTATTCAAAGAATTCAACTTTTTGGCCAGGCGTTGGTGGCTCACACCTGTAATCCCAGCACTTTTGGAGGCTGAGGTGGGCAGATCACTTCAGGTCATGAGCTTGAGACCAGCCTGGCCAACATGGTGAAACGCTGTCCCTACAAAAAAACAAAAATTAGCCAGGCATGGTGACGTGTGCCTGTAATCTCAGCTACTCGGGAGGTTGAAGCAGGAGGATCACTTGATCCCAGGAGATGGAGGTTGGAGTGAGTGGAGATTGCACCACTGCAGTCCAGCCTGGGCAATAGAGTGAGACTCAGTCTCAGAAAAAAAAAAGAATGCAACTTTTTTCTTATAATTTGTGTGCAACTTTCTAGGTACACTGGGAAGAATGCAGTAAAGGGACTAGAGAGATATTTATACTAAGAGTACACCTATAGCTAAGAAAAATTTACATGAATGTGGACTGATTACAACTAATGTTATATGGCAGACTTCCACTAACTTAAGTGACTTGATGTTTATAGGTAAAGTTCTTCCTTCCTGAAAATATTTCTGCTATTTTACCAAGGAATTTGTTTCTACTTGATCTATTATTCTTGCCTTTAGACTTAGGCAAACATTAAGAAAAATGGTTCCATATAGTTATTAAAAATAACTGTTATTGGGCAAGTTGGCATACACCTGTGGTCCCAGCTATTCAGGAGACTGAGGTGGGCGAATCACTTTAGCCTGGGAGGTAGAAGTTGCGGTGAGCCAAAATCATGCCGCTGCACTCCAGCCTGGATAACAGAGTGAGACCCATCTCAAAAACTTAAAAAATCAACTTTTACTGTCAAGTCTGATTATAAAAGCAATATATGTTTATTTCAGGAGATTGGAAAATACATACAAACACATACACAACAGGAAAGTCATCAAAAAGGCACAATTTTTAATACTTAAAGATACATATATTTACAATTTTAAGCATATATTTTATCATATGTGTATATATATCTGTGCATATACACATACATTAATATTTATGTTTATAACTTTCAACTTTAAGAATGTTGCTAAGAAACTGGAGGATGACAAAAACTAGATATTCTTACTTTCAAATCTCTTTCTAATTCTTGTTTAGTTGTTTATTATTATTGCAGTGCCTTAAATCTAGTTTGCAAATTTCCTCTTTATCTTTGGTTTATAGAACATTGTCCTTGGTGTGTTTAAATTTGCTTATGCATAAAGTTGGTCTAATTAGAGTTTTCTGAAATTATTTTAGGGACAATTCTCAGCCCTTTTGTTTTCCTCAAATATTGCTTCTGTTCATTATCTTTCTCCTTTCCCTATTAGGTTTCTGTTACTCATAGGTTAGATTCTGCTTTAGTTAACCCACACAGCTCTCTAACACTGTTTTTATTTCCTTTTTTGTTATAGCTTGGAAATTTCTAATGTCTTTTTTTAGGTTTACTATTACCAGTCTTTCTTAGTTCTACTCTGCTATTTAATCCATCCAATTTGTTTTCAGTTGACATATTTTTAAGTTTTAAAATAGACAATTGTATATTTAATAGATCGTAATGCTTGACATTTTCAACATTTTTTCATTTACCCCATTTTTCTCTCATTGTTGTTAGTACATTAATTTTTATTAATTTTAAATTTTGTCTATGATCTACAACATACAGATTAACTTTGTGCGAATTACTATAAACCATTAAATGTGTCACATTGTTCTGCTTCTTCCGATGTAAAGTTTTTTTTCTTTTAATGCTAGACATTGACTATGAAATGTTTTTGAGTTTCTGGATTACATTGCCTTCTTTACCTAGTGTTGCTCTGGCATGTAGTAAAGTACCCCTACATTACTCGGAACATAACAAGACATATTTTCAGGCTTAATTTGGGTGGCTCTAATTTAATTCTACCTAAGTAGCATGTGGTCCTTCCTTAAAGAGTTGGCCTATATGGAATATTCACTAAAATCTAGAATATCTGACTGGATCAGAACTAGAATGCTCTCCCCACACTGTGTGGCCTCCCAAACATCTGTTTTACCCTTGGCCTTCTACCAGTTGTCCTTGTAGGGATTTTTAAGGGAGTCATGAAATATTTTCACATTATTTTTGTGCTCCTTCTCTGCAATGCTCTTCTCTAGCACCCTGTCCCTTAAATTTCAATTGCTCTGGTAGTCTTGAACTCTAATCTCTGTTTCTACTGTCCAGAGAGGTTGCTATTCTCTGAGTGGGTTTTATTTTCTAGCACTAATATATTTGAAAAATGCCCTAAGTGAGAAATCCAGGGTGAACATACAGTTCATGCCTGAAAACAGTTGTTTTATATATTTTGTTCATCTCATAATTATTTAATGCAGGAGACTGAAGTTTAATATCAGCAGTACTATCTGAATTTATAAATATTTAAATAAATAAAATGTTTTAAACTCTGTATTTACTTAAGTATATCATGAACCCTTCAACATATTATTTTATGAGGTATGTCTTAAAAAGTAATATTTTATTAATAAAAGAGGACCAACTTTGGTACCTTCATCTGACTTCTTATATTAGATAAATGACTCCTAACTTTAACTGCATGTTAGAATCATCTGATTAGATTTTAAAAACTGGATACCTAGATAATACCCTAGACTAATCAAAAATATATTTATGGGGTCAGACCTAAAAATAATTAATTTTTTAAACTCTCCAGATAATTATAATATTTATTCAGTGTTGAGAATTACTCTTACAGATAAAACACATGGACTAGTTTAGCAAATTCACAAACAACCATGAAATACGGCCTTAAACTCTTTAAGGGTGGGGGAGGAGAAGTGTAAATAATGTATACTGACTAAAATCAAAGGGCAAATAATGTATACTGATGAAAATCAAATGACAAGTCTTTTTGTGTGTGTTCCCAGTTGGCAAATACTTTATTTAAGGGCCTCAGTATTGAGGAAGCAACATAGGAGCATAATCCAACAGTTTTCATTTTCCAAACAGGAAAGAAGGATGAAGTGAAGGAGAAGAAAAAGAAAGAAGGATGATAAAATAGAGATTAGCAAAGGAGTCAAGGTGAAAATAGGAGATGGACATATGAGGTGTCAACTACAAATTGGGTTTGGGGTTAACTATGGGTGCAATAGTGGACCCCTCATCCTGTGAGATACTTTCTAATTGGTAGGAATTTTATACAATTTAAAGAATAACTACTACTAATTATTTGATATCAAATCTCTCCATATGTCATCTGTATATACTTTATTAACTTTTACTTCCTATTTGTAGAAGAATTTAAACCATTTGTGAAGCAAAAATGTAAGCCATATCCTTAAAAGAAGTATCCTCTACAGCAATAACATCATTACATGGCTGGCGTCATTTAAAAACAATAGCTAACCTCTTCCATCATTACTACCTAAAAGATCTGAAACAAAAGTTTAAGGAACTTTTCTTCTACATATAATTCACTGCTGTCCTTGGCAAAATAAATGACCCATGAGAGAATATTTTGATACATAGTCAATGGAAAGTAATCATGTTCAATTTGATTCAATATATCTTCCAGCTGACTCAGTAATTCAAATGCAAAATCTCCAACTCAGAAAAGGATTGCACATGCACTACATGCCTTGAAGGACTTTAAGTCCAAAGACCATTTAATGAAAACATGGATCACAGGAATCTATGTGCAGTCATGTGTTCTGCTTTGAGAGACAAAATATGATGGGAGGCTAAGGCAGTAAGATTGTTTGAGGCCAAGAGTTACAGAATAGCCTGGAAAACATAGCCCCATCTCTACAAAATAATAATAATAATAAAATAGTCATGCCTGGTGGCTGCACCCTTGTGTTTCTAACTATTTGAGAGAATGAGGTAGAAGTATCACTTGAGCCCAGGAAGTCAAGGTTGCAGTAAGCTACGGTCATGCTACCACACTCCAGCCTGGACAACAGAGGTAGACTCTGTCTCTCAAAAAAAAAAAAAAAAAAAAAAGAAGAAGAAGAAGAAAAGAGTAGTGTTGCCATGATAAATAATACAAATGTATACACTGAAAATTTTAAATATTTTAGAGCAATGGGAGGTTTCTGGAAAAACCAGGATAGTTAGGGGAAAATACCTAGAAAAATAGAAAATTGTTTATTTGAGTAGGACTTTTATTTAAAAGACTTTTTTGCAAGTCATGCTGAAACATGATCTTACAAAAACTACCTCAATATCTTCACTAAGTTTGGTGAGTCAAGATTAAAATCAATTTTCACTCATTTTTCAGGTTAAAACCAGACTTTTCAACCAGAATCAACACACTATAAACTTATATATGTCAATACATGTTTTAAATAAAGGACTAAATATATCTTTACATGAGATTTTGAAATAAAAGCCAAAATATGTACTATTTACTTACCCATCTCCTTAAATTCCATAGCCCAATTAGATGTAGTACTTCTTCATTTAGTTCACTCAAAAATATATTCATGTTATATTTTCTGTCATTTGGCCACTGCTCTGGGATAGAAATTAAAAGATAAGAGTTTCTCTTCTCAAAATTCTTACTCTCTGACATGGGGGAACAGAAAAACAATCACTTACAGTAGCAAAGTAAATTCTCCATTTAAAATATTCATAAATTGCTATTGGAGCAAATAATAGAGAAAAGACTTGAAGGTTGAAGAGGTACAGAATTCCTGAAATAAAATGCTGGAGTTGAAAGAGGCATAAAAAGCAGTCAAACAGACAGATTGGTGACCTGTTTGAAGAAAAAAAAGAACTGTGCATACGTAATTAAATCAGTGAGATAATATGGACAAGACCATTCAAGGAATTTTAAACTTCATATTAAATTAGGATTTGGGACCTCTAAGGAGTAATAAAACCTTGACTGGAGAGATAAACAATGCTCAAATCTTAAGAAGCTTGTATACTATACTATACTGTACTATACTATGGAGTTATACTATATTACAGAGTTTCACATTCATTCTATATATAATTGGGAGTCATTGAAGAATTGTAAATGGATGTATTAAAATCGTGAAATTTGTATTTAAACATATTTATCACAACCAACTCTCATTTCACCTCTAAAATGTAAAAAGCTTGGAAGTCATCACCTTCATTCTTACAAGGACAACAACAAAATGCTGAACAAACTGAATTCTTATACATATTAGATATGTTTGCAGGACAAATATTCTCACTCTAAAAACTGGAAAGACAGGAGAAGACAGCAAATTGAAATTGAAATGTGCTTACCTGGGGCAGAAGCATCTGGACTCACAAACTGAACACTTACATGGTTATTTTGAGACCTTCTAGAGGCTGAGCTTGTGCTACTCTAAGTGTAAGAAACTCCTGGATGTCACAATGTTAGGTGGCTCCAAATCTTACATGGATTTTACTTCAAGGAGTTCCACCAGGATGTCACATACATGATCCAAGAAAAACTGTTTCTTGGCTCTGGAATGAGAGAAGGGAGGGGGGAAAAAGATTTTGAAATTGGCTAAAGCTGTATCGATGATAAAGGCTTGCTCTCAAAGAGAAAGAACTTTCCCAGAGCCGAATTGTTCATAGGAGGAGAGGGAAATATCCAGTCTTCAGCCTCAGCTGGACTTTCTGTCTCACATAACAAGTGGGAGCTGTAAAGCCCCTGACAAGTCGAAGCCTGTAGCATATACCTTCTGAAAGACTAGGGTTTAATCAGATTTTAGAATGCTTCCCCTGCCCTACAAATTACCAATATCAAAAATGAAAGAGAGGTCATCACTACTGATCCCATAAGCACTGAAAGGATATTAAAAGAATCCTATAAACAGCTCTATCCCCATAAATTCCAAAACTTGGATGAAATCAAACAATTCCTTGAAATATGCATCTCTGTGGAAGCCACATGGATGATAAGTTTTGTGGCCGACCAAGGGAAAAGAAATATGGGTATTATTGCTCAGTCTGGGAGAGATGAGGGGGACCTGATGAAGCATTTGCTGAAATATAGGAAGAAATTAATAAGAAAAAAGATTGAGGACAATTTGAATTGTAAACTGCAGGACCACTATATAGAAAAATGTCACATTTCTAACTAGTCCAGTGGTATGCCTGTTTCTATCTATTGCAATATCTATTCCAGTGATCTTATACTTCAGTTTTTCTCATCCGCTCACTCCCTTGGTCATGCTCTTGGCTCCATAATCTGAATTTCTAGCAAACTTTTCTCTGATTACACACTCTTATCATCCTAGTTCATTTCCTCTGCACTTTGACTCTCACGATTCTTTGATTTCCGAATCTAGAATAACATGTTTAGGGAAAAACTTTTAGCAAGATTCATTCCACAGTTTTAATGATTACTTTTTTGTCATTCTTACAGTCACCATCTCCCCACTTAATGTTCATCCAAAATTACTGCTGGCATTCTTAAGGAGTTCCATCTCCACCAAGAGTCATCTGTGTATTACTCACTGTTCTACTAGTTCCGCATATATACAAGTGGGAACAAGCTACAAATTTTTCACAGTGCTATATGTCTTAGCTCAAGGCAAATACACTAATCTCTCACATTCTTGACTGAATTTATCCCATCTATTCCATATAAGCAAAAATTAAGAGAAAGCTAGTTGATATTCTTAAAATTAATTTTCATTAATGTTATGCTAATTAATAAGAACTAAAGATAATACTAAAGACTTTTTCTGTAGAATCATTTTCAGCTCAAAATGGAGTGTTAGCATATTTAAAAGCTACTTTTATTAAATTAAAAAACATAATTCAATACTAATTTCCAGTTTATATTCAAACCCATTGGAGGTAATGAATTTCAGAAAAGAAATGTTTTTAAGTAGGAAATGCAATTATACTGTCACAAATAAAACATGACTTAAAAAAAAGAACTGAGATTAAGTGGTCTACCAAATTTTAATTCAGAACAAATCATTCTATTTGCTCCACTATTTCTCTTGCATATCCTTAATTCTCCACTGCACTGTCACCATGGAAGAATACTTTATCTCCTATTTGGTAGTCTCAGATTAAGATTCCTGGGTAAATGGAAATTTGTCTATTACAAATCTGATGCGAGAAGGTAAAAGGAATTTAAGAAAGATATTGAAAAATATGGCCTGCTCTTAATAAATACTGTGAGGATTCTTACAAAACAAATAAACTCTTGATTTTTACAATGCTTGAGGGATTTCTGATGATTTCCTCCAGGAGATTCATTGCATAAATAAATTTGACCATAAGATTCTTTCCATCTTCCCAATTTTATGCTAAAAGGAAAGGCACATAATTTAATATATTATAGTACAGTGGTATTAGACCTTCTGTGCTTTTAAAGCAATGTGTTTCATTATTATTTTATAAAACAGAAATCTAACTTTTTCTGTCCCTTTCAATGGGCTAGATTTGCATTAATTCACACAATAATTTTAATATTAAGAATTTGGATATAATTAATAGAGTTATCTTACTTTAATGTATATTTTTATATTAAGCATTTAGAAAACTCTGTTAGTTTTTCATATTTCTATTTACTAAATTTTTAATACTTTATTTCAAGAATAGATTCATTGAGGCATATTTCAAAACTTTTTTCTAAATACATATTTATATTATTTAATTTCATTTAAATGATATTTAAGTGCAGTTATTATATTTAATTTCAAGCAGCACTATACGTAAATTTGTGAACTTGCTAATGCTTTCATCCACTACAGTAACTCTGGCATTTTAAGATTTAAAATGTATAATCCAACCCATTCTGAAGAAATGTGACTTGCTCCTACAAAGCAGCCATGCAGTTTATAATTCAAAAACATTTCTAACATTCTGGTGGTCGTTAACATAGTCAAATAGATGACTTTTGTGCCATCATGATATTCACAAACATGGGGAATTTCATTTTGGGGTCTATCCTTCTCAAATGTCACAACGTAATATTTATTCAAATGCCTGCTGGGTGGTTTGCTGTCACCTCAAAATGAAAAAATGCACTCATCTCATTCCAAATTTGTTATCCTTTATGATCTTGTATATTGTTAATGGCAACATAAATTTCCTAAATTGCAGTCTCATTCCTCTCCTTCATGCTGTGTTAAATCAGTCACTAAGTCCTATAGAATCCTGGTAGAAAGTGCCATTGTGGTTGCTTCTTCCTGAGATTTTTCTGTGACTTCATTTTCTCCTCCAAGTCTTGTTTTTTATTGTTAAATAACAATCTCTTCCTGGATGTCCTGACTGTTCACCCATAGTGAGAGTTACTGCATCCTGAAATATGTTCAATACTGACTGTGAGATGAAGAAAGGAAGGAGAACCTGGAAAAAAAAAAATGGTGGCCTCCAGAGGCTGGAAAAGGCTCAGACCTATTGTTCCTTTAGAACTTCCAAGAAGGAACACAGCCCTCCAAAACCTTGATTTTTTTGCCCCAAGAAACCCCTATCAGACTTCTAACCTAAAAAATTGTAAAATTCAGTCCTACATCTGCAAAGAACTTAATTCTGCCAACAACCGGAAACAGAAATCACAAACAGCCTCTGAGATAAATTAAAAAATACTGCCTTGTTGACATGTTGTTTTCAGCCTGGTAAGACCCCTATGAAACTCTGACCTACATGAGTGTGAACTAATACATTTTTGTTGCTTTAATGCTCCAAATTTCTGGAAATTTGTTATAGCAGCAATAGGAAACTATAGCAGACAAGACACTACCAATACTCATCTTGCAAAATTTTTATGTCTATTTTAGCAGCACAACATTAAGATGCTTCGTGATTTCCCAGGATAATTGATATTAGATGTTGTATTGAATTTTTATTGCTGTATAACAGATGATCACAAATTTAGTGAGAAAGTTATGGGTTCTTCCTCAGAATTTACAAAGCTGAAAACGAGGTGTGGCATGGGCTATGTTAGGTTTTAAAAGTTTGAATAAGGAAGAATCTGCTTCCAAGCTCATCCATTTTCTTGGTAGAATCCAGTTCCTTACAGCCGAAGAGTTAAAATTCTCATTTTTTTGCTGAATATCTCTTTTCTTGGAGTTCACCGACCTTCCCTGCCACATGGTCCCTACCATTTTGAAATCTAGCAATGGAGAGGCTTCTTTACATTGAGTCTCTTTCACTGTCTTAATCTCTTCCACTAAGAAGATCTCATTAATGTCTCAACTGATTAGTTTAGGCCCACAAAGATAAACTTCCTACTTTAAAGTCAGCTAATTTGGGAACTTACTTATATTTGTAAAGCCTTTCACAGCAATACCTCAAGTACTTTTTAGTTGAATAACCATAGAGGCTGTATATACCAGGAGGCAGGTATCTTGGCACCATCTTGTAATTCTGTCTATACTCTATCAAATTTCTAGAAACATATATATTTTTTAAATTTCTTAGTTCTTCTCATGGGAATTGCCCTTATATTTATGTTTCAAATTTTAGCAATAACCCTTAATGGTTGATCCAACTTTCCCAAGTATCATCCTTTTAAAAATATGTAAAAATTTAATATTTATGACAAAACTAGATATGTGTATTCATAATTCTAGGTGCAATATAGAATCTATAATATAGTAGATACAATACTATATTGCACCTAAATATAGTTGTTGACAAGTTGTAAATTCTAAATGTCACTTGCATTCAACCAGTAAGAAATACCTGGGCTATGCTGATTCAAATGGCAGACAACCGAGGCAAAAATAGTTCTGCAATAGACATACATGATACACATAGATCCACAATTACTGTCTCTAAAATCTCATTCTTCCTGAAGTCAAGTAGTTCTGAACAATGCAATAAACATTTAGGCTGGTAACATTTTATTCTTGGTCTGCCCTCCATACAGATAAAGGTATATAACCACATGAGCATACAACCAGAAAGTTAGTGTTTCAGGAATTCTTTGGTTCTCTAACAGAGAATGCAGTCAACAATAATGATGCCAGCACTTTGACCCAACAGAGGAGACAATTTTCCTTCACATTGCTAGTGTGAAGCACAACCTGACTATCTGGAGGAAGGTTTTTCCCATGAAAGCAGTCTTAATATGACTCCACATAATGTGCAGTCCCTGAAAAAAATAATTCCCCTGGACTAAAAAGTGTTTTAATTTTCTCCTTCTGAAGAACCTCTGAAGATCCTGTGGTGAGAGAAAGAAGGTCAAAAGGAAATTGAAAGTGAAGATCTTACTTTTTCACAACTAGGATAAATCTGTTAATTAAGGCAACACAGAAAAATGTAGGCAATTTTTAATTTACAAACTGCTGAAACCTTGCTATCAAATAAATTGATTAGCAGTACCATAATCAAAAGCTCTAGATTAGTAGTTAATTTGTGGAATCAATTAATAGAAGCATTTATCAAATATATTTGCCTCCAGAGATGATAAATTCAATGCTCTGTGTTCCTGGAGATAAGAAACCTTGGACTTTGAGATAGGCAATGATTCCTGGGGATATGGCTCTTCATGTGAGTATGTTTTTTCTTGATTTCTTGTTTCAGGAAATGTGTTCTTGAATATCTGGACTAACTTTTTTCTTTTTGTATGTATAATAGTAATGAATGACATGTAAAATTATTTACCAGATAGAATTTTTTTCAAGTTAATTTATTATACTGTTCTAATAGATTCTTTGTCCTTGACATTGACAACTAATTCACTTAAGGCTGTATAAATATTTTTCCAGATTAACAAAATCACAAGTGGTCTAAGGCTCACATCTTGGTTATATTTCAAACGAAATGGATTTTGCTAATTTAGAATCCAGGGACTGCTTACATTTTTTCCCCCTGAATATAAGAGTTTCATACAAGTGCTTAAACTGTAATATATTATCCTAATTTACAGAATTTTTAAAACAAATATTGGGCATGTTACTTAAGTATACTTTTTAATATATAAATTAATGGAAGTTCCTTAAGGCAACATATTTTGTGTCTACCCCCATTGAGTACATATACCTAAAAGTATTTTCTAAATACATTTTGTAAATGACTGATTTTCTTACAACAAATTATCATGTAAACTAATCTTACATTGTGGCATTTGATTATACATTAGGAGAGATGATAGATGCATATTATTTGATCTATGAGGAAAAATACTCAAATAAATAATTACTTAACCCTTATTTTAAAATCTCAGAAAAAATACGTTTAATTTATGCTCTCTTTTCTATAAAGAATCCATACCATCTCAGTATATTTTTTACTATTCAACTCTTTTCTGCAAAGTTAATCTGATGCTGTGCCTGGGAGAAGGGTCAGTTGTACTTTATTATAATTAAGACAACATTTAAAAAAATCATTTTAGTGTATTATGAAGCAACACAAGCAAAATCACATTTCTATTTAATGTCAACCTTAATGCCAACCAAAGTAAGCTAAAACTACCCTGGAATTTTCAGACATAATACAAAAACATGCTCTCATTGTTGTGCACATAAATATTTCACAATATTTCAAAAATTGCAATTGCTTTTTAAGTAAAAGTGAAAATGAGTTTTGAGAAAAAATGGCTTTTTAGTTGTTGTCAGTTTATTCTGCCTAAATGGTCTAGTCTCATATTCATACATGGTGACAGCTCAAAATGACCAATCAGGAAGTTACAAATTGGAATTGGAACAGAACATCTAAAATCAGGTTCTGCTAATTTTAAGGGAAATTTAGTTTAACACAGACCTCTCTTATTATATTTCCACATTATATACATCACATGAACTTTCTTAACTTACATACAAATATTTATTAAAAATTGGATATTGATTTTTATTCCCAGTAACCCGGAGTGATAGGGACTGACTTTACCTTTCTACCTGAATCAACTTAAAAAACAGACAAAGTATTTAAAACAACAGTATAGATTTTAATGTATGGATATTAGGAAATTAGAAATAGTGATCCCTGAGTGACAGAACACAAACAAGATGAGCCCTTTGATCTAGCTTACTACCTAAAGAAAGTTTCCACTTGCAGCAAAGATAGAGGGACCCAGGCAGAGTTATAAGCTGAGGAGCTCAAGCAGAGTCCTGAGAAGCCAAAAAGGCTTGAGTTCATACTAAACAGTACAGAAGAATAAGCATCACATGTAGAGACTCCAGGAATCTGCAGAGCATTTCTCTCCAGTCTTCTAGTATATGTAAGGATTTGAAAGAAATGACCACCAAGGAAAAGAATCACTCAAAATCATCAGAGGGAAAAATTTGCAGAATTCATACATAGTCAGCAATAGTACCATTACTGCCAGTCAGATTAGAAAGACTCAAAATTCATCAAGCATTGTGATATAGCAGTTAAAAAGAAATTATTTAGGCAGATAGTGAGGGTAAGGAAGTCCTTGGTAAGGTTTTCCTTTTAATGAAAAGCAGCCCCCAAATAATTTTATTTTCTAACTAAGAGCAGCCTGTAAAATTGAGCTGCAGACATATACAAGCAAACTAGAAGATTGTACTAGTGAATGCCGGCAGTTGTGCCAATAGGAAAGGCTATCAGGGACTAGGGATGTTCAAGATGGTGGCTCCATTTTTCCCTCTCTTTGCCAGCCACATATACAGTAAGGAGGAGACAACATGGCATAGGCCAAATGGAAGTCCATTTGCATAATAAGATTAGGGTGAGATGGCCAGCCTTCGCTGTGGCTATGTAACATCACACTTGGTCCAACCAATCTGTGGGTCAGATGTAATCAGACACCACCTCCTCAAGCCTGTTTATAGAATCCAAGGCACTCAACCTCAGGCTAGAATTCCCATTCGAGTATTCCTCTCTTGCAAAAGAGAGAGCTGTTTTCCTTTCTTTTTCTTTTGCCTATTAAACCTCTGCTCCTAAACTCACTCCTGTGTGTGTTCATGTCCTTAATTTTCCTGGCATGAGATGATGAACTTTGGGTATTTACCCAGACATGATGCCACTTCATTTGGATAGAGTATTCAGAAAGGTAATGCCTTAGTAATCAAAACATTAGTTCTAGGCTACATGCTGTTCACATTACCTAACAATTCTTAAAAATAAAGCCTGAAAAAATCAAACTGTTTCTAAGTAACTTAGCTGCATGCTGGAGTAAAGCGTAGGAATTTATTAAAAGAAAAACAGTTTAGCATTTAATGAGTTTCATATTGTCTGTCATTCAATAAAAAATTACCAAAAATGCAAAGGTGTAGGAAAATCCAACACAAAATATGGGGAAAAATCAGTCAATTGAAACAGACCCAGAAATGACAGAACAATGGAATTAGTAAGCCAGGATACACAAAGAGGTATAACAGATGTATAGTATATGCTTAAGAAGCTAAATAAAATATTCAACTAATTAATAGATAAAAAGAAGATATTAAAACAGAACCCAAATATAACTTCCAATTATAAAAACTACAATATTTGTGAGAGAAAATACATTTTTAGATATATTGACAGAAGAAAAGATATTGCAGGAAACATAAGATTGGTGAACTTGAACCCAAATAAGTAGACACTATCCAAAATAAAAAGCAGAGAGGAAACAGAAGGTGGGAAAAGTGAATAGAGTATCAATGAGATGTGCAACAATACCAAATTGCCTAATGTACATGGAATTGGAGTCCCTTCAAAGGAAGAAGGGAAACAAAAAAGGCAAGATGATGAAAAAACTATGTGAAGAAATTATGGCAGACTTTATTTCCAAGTTTGATTTTTAACAAATGGTAAGGCCACAGGTTAAAGAAGCTCAACAAACTCTTGGTACAAGAAACATGAAGGCAACTACAACTATGTTGTATAATAAGCAAAATGCTTAAAACCAAAGATGAAGATGGTACCTTAATAGTTCAAGGAAAAGGATATATCACTACAGATACTCAGATAAGGATGATAGCAGTTGTCAAGATAAAACATGCCAAATAGAAGATATTGGAGCAACATCATTAAGGAACTGAAATAAATATGTTGAAAGTCCTTTGCAAAGATTATGACACTGAGAGAAATCTGATGTGGCTGCCTCCATCTTGCTTCTAGTGTCACAGGCTGGCTGTCTTTGCTCATTCCTGGGCATAGGTCAAGCTAACCATGGGAGGAATTTAGTTTATAGTTTAACTTTAAAGGAAGGATGAGAATAGCCCCTCCCTAAAACTAGTTGCCTCTTTATTCAGGGGCTGAAACTGCCTTTGTGAGACTAATGAAAGGCCACAAGATTAGTTTTATGGCAGGGGCCTAAATTCTGCTAAGTAGTTTCCATAATGCCTTACTTCCCCAGGAGTCATGTGGCCAGAGGTCACAAGATTTGTGACTTCCCCAATTTCTCTTATAGATAACATCACTACTGTAGAATGTAGGATTTGCCTTCCGAGATGTTTTTCAGACTGATTCCACCCAGACTTGTGTCTCATAACTCAACCAGTACTGTGGCCCTCCACCTAGGGGTGGACTCAGCTCACAAGGTCCATTTTCCACACCCTTATGATTGTATCTCGAGCCAATCAGCAGCACCCATTTCCTAGTCCCATGCCCAACAAACTGTCCTTGAAAACCCCTAATCTCTGAGATTGACCAGAGTGATAACTCCAGTTCTTCCCTGTGGCCAGTCTGGCATTAATTAAATTCTTTCTTTACCATGGTCTAAGTGAACTTGTTTTGCTTGTGAAGTGGGCAGGCAGAACCCATCAAGTGATTCCAATGTCAAAGTAGACTTTTATACCATCAGTATATACTTTTCAAAATTTAAGGTAAAATAAATATTTTTCACATGCAAATGCTGAAGAAATTCAACACCAGCAGAATTGAATTATTATTTTTTTAATGTAAGAGCTTTAGGCAGGAGAAAAATGATGTCATGTAAATCACATAAACACTTCAATCAAAGGCAGTGGTGATCAGATTCCATGAAAAAAGCAAAACCCAACTACATACTGTGTTCAAGAATGGTATGTTAAACAGAGAGAAACAAAGAGATTAGTGTTAAGTCAGAAGCTGGGAAGAGAATGAGATACTGAGATGTTACCCTACTTGTACAGTAATACTCTAAATAAATAGGTGCATTGATAGACAGGTACATAGATACATACATTTTAGCAGAAAGAGTGTTCTGAGTCAGAGACCAGAGTAAATAGTTTACTTACTCAAAGTAAAACAGAATGGAAAGTAACATTATCACATTGGTTCTCCATGTCTTGCACCTTGCAAGTGGCATGAAGAGAGGCAAATGGATAATCCTATCTATATGGCAGAAGCAAATTACAGGAAACACAAATATAAATCTAAGAGTCTGTGTAGAAGAGAGGCAATTGTTCTCTCTCCACTCCTGATAAAAGAAAAGAAACCTTTGCTTCCAGATACAAATTCTCTTCTAGAATAGAGAGTATCTTAGGTTCTCAGCCTTTGCAATTCAAATAAGTATCTCCAAGAGGAAGACAAGACCTTTATCTTCCAAATTTATCCTCCTTTGAAATATAAATGTATAGCCGGGCGCGGTGGCTCAAGCCTGTAATCCCAGCACTTTGGGAGGCCGAGGCGGGTGGATCACGAGGTCAAGAGATCGAGACCATCCTGGTCAACATGGTGAAACCCCGTCTCTACTAATACAAAAAATTAGCTGGGCAGGGTGGCACGTGCCTGTAATCCCAGCTACTCAGGAGGCTGAAGCAGGAGAATTGCCTGAACCCAGGAGGCGGAGGTTGCGGTGAGCCGAGATCGCGCCATTGCACTCCAGCCTGGGTAACAAGAGCGAAACTCCGTCTCAAAAAAAAAAAAAAAAAAAAAAAAAAAAAAAAAAAAAAAGAAATATAAATGTATAAAGAGATAGTCCCTGTGAGTATGAGTGTGAGTGTGTGAGTGTGTGTGTGTGTCTGTTTGTTTTGGGGTGGGAGATGTATATGGTTTGGCTCTGTGTCCCCACCCAAATCCATGTTGAATTGTAATTCCCAGTGTTGGGGGAGAGACCTGTTGGAAGGTGATTAGACATGCAGGCAGATTTCCTTCATGCTGCTCTCATAATAGTGAGTGAATTCTAAGGAGATCTGAATGGTTTAAAAGTGTGTGGCACTTACCCCCTTACTCTCTGTTTCTGTTCCACCGCAGTAAGATGCACTTGCTTCCCCTTCACCATCTGTTATCTTTGTAAGTTTCCTGAGGCCTTCTGGTCATGCTTCCTATACAGTCTGTGGAACTGTGAGTCAATTAAACATCTCTCCTTCATCAATTATCCAACCTCAGGTAATATATTTTTTTTCAGAGTCTGGCACTGTCACCCAAGCTGGAGTGCAATGGCATGATCTTGGTTCACTGCAACCTCTACCTGCTGGGTTCAAGTGATTATTGTGCCTCAGCCTCCCAAGTAGCTGGGATTACAGGTGAGCCATCATGCCCAACTAATTTCTGTATTTTTAGTAGAGATAGAATTTCACCATGTTGGCCAGACCGGTCTCAAACTCCTGACCTCGGGTGATCCACCCACTTTGACCTCCCAAAGTGCTGGGATTACAGGCATGTGCCAGGCTCAGGTAGTTATTTATAACTGTTTGAGAATTGACTGATACAGAGATCTTTGTTTATGTGTTTTCTAAGTGGTTAGGCAAAAATATTTCCACAATAAAGAAAGCAAGTGGCTGCATCTTTAAAACTCATGCCTGCAAAGAGCAAATGTTTCCAGGAAAATGGAAGAAAAACATGGAATATCTTTAGAGCATATCAATTTCTATGGCTGAGGAGGCCAGGACTTTCCAGGAATGCAGAAATGCAGGGAGAATTTGACTTTCCACATCTAAAATAATGGAAAAAGATAAACCATGCTAACATTATTTCAGTATTAGAAAAAGTAATTTGGCCAGGCGTGGTGGCTCACCTCTATAATCCCAGCACTTTGGGAGGCAGAGGTGGGTGGATCACCTGAGATGGAGACTAGTCTGGTCAACAAGGTGAAACCCTGTCTCTACTAAAAATACAAAAATTAGCCAGGCATGGTGGTGAACACCTATAGTCCCAGCTACCCAAGAAGTTGAGGCAGGAAATTCACTTGAACCTGGGAGGCGGAGGCTGCAGTGAGTCGGAGTAGTGCCACTGCCTGGGCAACAGAGCAAGACTCTGTCTTAAAAAATAAAAGAAATTTTAGAGCAAAA
This sequence comes from Aotus nancymaae, assembly GCF_030222135.1. NCBI lineage: Eukaryota > Metazoa > Chordata > Mammalia > Primates > Aotidae > Aotus > Aotus nancymaae. Next base: position 18,230,738 of record NW_026988476.1, on the reverse strand, counting down.
AAAACATTATCAGGAATGTAGAGAATCTTTTCATAATGATAGATTCTTTCTTTCTCCGTCTCTCTCTTTCTTTCTTTTCTTTCTTTTCTTTTTTTTTTTTGAGACAGAGTCTCACCCTGTCCCCAGGCGCCAGGCTGGAGTACAGTGGCGCAATCTTGGCTCACTGCAACCTCCGCCTCCCGGGTACAAGCAATTCTTCTGCGTCAGCCTACCGAGTAGCTGGGACTACAGGCGCACGCCACCATGCTAATTTTTGTATTTTTTAGCAGAGACGGGGTTTCACCATGTTGGCCAGGATGCTTTCGGTCTCTTGACCTCGTGATCTGCCTGCCTCTGCCTCCCAAAGTGCTGGGATTATAGGCGTGAGCCACCGTGCCCAGCCAAGATATTATTTTAGTGGACATAATAACCTTAAATATTTAAACATATAAGAAAAGTTCCACCAAATACAAAAAGCAAAAACTGATAGAAGTGCAGGGAGAAATAAATAGAGCTACGATTACAGTCAGAGATTTTGTAATACCCTCTGTCAATAATTCATAAGAAAGAAACTCAGAAAATTGGTAAGAATATAGAATACTTGAGCCATATTTTTAATAAACCTGACCACTCAGGCTTTATATGCACTCTCCACAACAGCAGTATACACATAGCATTAAAGTTCACATAGAACATTTATCAGTAGTAACCATATTTTAGATCATTAGGAAAGACTCCATAAATTTCAGAGAATTCAAATCATACAAAGTATTTATCTAAACAAAATGGACTAAATATAAAAATGAATAACTGGAAGTTCTCTAGAAATACTCAAATATTTTGAAACAATATTTTCTAAGTTGTCATGGGTCAGAAAAAGTTGAAATTAATATTAAAAAGTAATTTTACTGGATGAAAATGAAAAAAGATTCTAAGATGCAGTTGCAGCAGTGTCAAGAGGGAAACTCATAGCACTAACTGCCTTCATTAGAAAAGAACCAAAATTCCACCAGAATCAACCAGAAAAAGAAAAGCATATTTAAGAAAAGGTAAGCAAAATAGAAAACTTAAAAGATTCAAATGTAAATTGATGAAATATAAATAGAAAAACAACCGGAAAAAATGCTTTGCAATATTCAGGATATTGATAAACCATAAAACAAGCTAAGATCTATCACAATGAACTGAAAATTGAAGGGACCTATAAATATTCAGCAGGCTGGTTGAAGAAATGTAAGAAAAAACATGGCATTAAATTTGTAAAGAGTTGTGATGATCAAGCATCTGCTATTTGTGGTGATCACAAAGCAGCAGATAAATTCATTAATGAATTTCCCAAGGTCATCACTGATGAAAATCTGACATTAAAACACGCTTATGATGCTGATGAAACATCACTATTTTGGCAGTATTGTCTTGGCCGGACACTGACTACAGCTGATGAGACAGGCCTTACAGGAATTAAGTATGTCAAGGACAGGAAAACTCTGCTAAAAAATAATAAATGTGCTAATGCATCAGGCATCCATAAGTGTTAACTTGCTATGATAGGTAACTTGCATCCTCATTGTTCTCAAGGAGGGTATTTCTTATTAGTAAATTATTATGCTACAAAAAGTCATGGATCAAAGAGGCCAGGGACATATTTTCTGATCGGTTTCAAATTTTGTACAGACAGCTCATGTTCCCTGCAGGAAAGTTGAACTGGACAATGACTGCAGGATTTTGTTATTCCTTAACAACTGTTCTGCTCATTATCTACCTGATATTCTCATCAAAAATAATATTTATGCCATGTACTTTTTCTCAAATGAAACTTCATTAATTCAGCCATGTGACCAAGGTATCATTACATCAATGTAAAGTACATATAAAAACATTTTCTTAAACATTATGCTAGCAGCAGTGAACAGAGGTGTGGGTGTGGAAGGCTTTCAAAAGAAGTTTTTTTTTTTTTTTTTGAGACGGAGTTTCGCTCTCGTTACCCAGGCTGGAGCGCAATGGCGCGATCTCGGCTCACCGCAACCTCCGCCTCCCGGGTTCAGGCAATTCTCCTGCCTCAGCCTCCTGAGTAGCTGGGATTACAGGCACGCGCCACCACGCCCAGCTAATTTTTTGTATTAGTAGAGACGGGGTTTCACCATGTTGACCAGGATGGTCTCGATCTCTTGACCTAGTGATCCACCCGCCTCGGCCTCCCAAAGTGCTGGGATTACAGGCTTGAGCCACCGCGCCCGGCCTCAAAAGAAGTTTACTGTCAAAGATGCCAAATACGCAGTTGTCAATGCTTCAAACAGTGACTAAAGACACAGCTGTGCGTGCCTGTCACAACCTCTGGCCTGTGACTATGTTTATTGATGATGATGAACAAGTTAATGACTTTAAAGAATTATGCATGTCAAGTGAGGAAAAAAAATGGCATCTGACGTCTTTACACATGTGAAAATATACTTTCACAGCCTGTCAGTAAGCTGTAAGAAGTGGATACTCAAGAAGTTTTTAAAATTAATAACAAGTGTCCAGTTGCTCATTCATTGACTCTGATACTGAAATTGCCAAAATGGTTCTGAATCGTGACAGTGATCACAGTGATGAAGACACTGCTATCACTGCAGAAAAGTTGTCTGGAGACAATAATATCAATATCGTTTGTATATTTGTCCCCACACAAATCTCATGTTGAAAGTAATCCCCAGTGCTGGAGGTGGGGTTGGGTGGGAGGTGTTTTGATCATGGGGGCAGATCACTCATGGCTTGGTGCTGTCTTCACGATCATGAGTTCTCACAAGATCTGGTGATTTAAATGTGTGTAACAGCTTCCTTCCCACTCTCTCTTTTGCTCCTGCTTTAGCCATGTGAGACACTGACTTTCCTCTTCACCTTCTGCCATGACTGAAAGTTCCCTGAGACTTCATCAGAAATTGAGCAGATGCCAGCACCATACTTCCTGTAAAGCCTATAGAACCATAAGCCAATTAAACCTCTTTTCATTTTAATTACCCAGTCTCAGATATTTCTTTGCAGCAATGCAAGAATGGCCTAATACAGATAACATGGTAAAAATGTGTGATGGGCTTATTGAAGACAAGTACAAGAAATTATGCCAGTTTATGAACTCAAAGAGAGAATTCTAAGTCAAAATCCACTGTTAATTAGTCAGATAACCCTGGGGCAAACATTTTAAAAACCACCCAGAAGAAGGCCTTCTTATCCCTAAAGGAACCACTTCCTGGTCCCTCAACAGCTTCTGATGTTTCCTCTCATATGAAAAACAAAAACAAAAACAAAATGCACTGTACCATAACCTTTTAATTAAAACACAGAATTGTAAATGGAGACTGAAAGCCTGCCATTGTTGTTATTGCTGTTGTTTGACAGCTGACATAGGGATTCTGGAGATGCGACCATGCTGCTTAGTTACCCTGCACATATTATTGTTTCACTGTATTAGTGGTATGCTACATTTTTTACTGTTCAATATTTATGTGTGAATTAGTGTAAGAAAATGATTGCTTATTGGTGACATATAAATTCAGTGTCAGGAATGATGATGATGTCACACAACCACAGATTGTCCTCATGGGTGGCTGAGATAGTGAAATGTTTAGTTTCTGATAGTTCAATGCAAACAAACTTTGTTTCATATGTAAAATTATTTAAAATATTCTAAAAAGTTATATTCAGGCAATGTGTAAAAGGTATACATGAAACATAAATCAATTCATTTTTAGACTTGGGTTTTATCCTTAAGATAACTTATATTGTATATACAAATATTCCAAAATCCACAAACATATTCAAAACCTAAAACACTCTGGTCCCAAACATTTCAGATAAGAGGAACTCAATCTGTATTAGGGAAGAGATATTAGATACCACAATAGATTCTACAGATATTAAAAATAATAATGATGGTATAAACAACCTTATGTTAATACATTTAAAACCTGAGATAAAGTAAACAAATTCCTTCAAAGAGAAAAATCAGCAAAACTCACTCGAAAGAAATAGATAACTTGAAGATCCGTAAATTTATTAAAGATTAAATTTGTACTTTAAAATCCTACCAAAAGGAAAAATCTTGATTCAGATAGCTTGACGGCGGAATTTACTCCTGTTGCTATGGGTAAATTGCCCATGCTCCTAGCTAAAGACAAAATTTCTGTTGGTGCACCAGATCCCATCTTTTCAATGTACCATGGAAATGTTTCCATCGTCTCTTTATTTGACTTGCATCATAAGTTCTCCCACTTTACTGGATAATTCTTAAAAGGAAACAGACATACTATTGTTTATCACTACTTTTAAAAACAAAAAATACTTATTTACACATATTTCTCCTTATCTTTCTCCTGTGCCATTGCTTTCCTTCTATTCATACAATGTCTTCTTGAAAACATTGTCTGTAGTGCTGCTGCACAATAGAACTTTAAGTGATGATAGAAATCAAGGGATTAATATCATTTCATTTCAGGATTTCAAATAGAAAAAAAATGATAATGTCAAATGTTAGTGAGAATTGGCATGATCTGACTATTTTTAACATGTGATTTTTTACAATGCTTTGGAGAAAGAGAAAATTTACACTTAACAGATGTTTTTGTGCTATCTTCTTTGCCCCCACCATTTTGGTGTAAGTGAGCTTGGCTTCAAATTGCCAACATCTATATATTTTTGCATGAGACTTTTCTCTACATATACTCACTCCAGGTATGCATAGAACAGCACACAGGCAGGGCAGGCCAGCAGTGCTAGAGAATTAATGGCTCTGGGAGAGGGCTTCAACCAGTAACAGGAAAGTTGGTATATAAATGCCCCAGCTCCCTTACACTTAAGGCTGGATATCTCTGAAGCCCAGCCACGTGCTACACTGGTTATGACAGGTTCTCAGCAGTATTAAGAAACAGTTATTCATAATGGTAACTTCCTTGAAAATTCACCCATTAGTAGCTGAATAACAGGTGAATGTGTTCCCTTTTATATCTCTTTCTTCTGCAATCACCTTCCAGATAAACTACTCATACTTGGTTCCTTGTTTCAAGCCTGCTTCTCAGGAACCCAAACTATTATAGGCATTTTCAACTAAATTTGAACATGCAAATAACAATGAAACAGCAATTCCAACCCTAGGTATTTACCTTAGAGGATCAACTTCATATGTGCACTAAGAGACACTTCCAAAAATTTCACAGTACTCCATTTTGTATTAGCAAATAAATAGAAAAATGAGAAAAGATAAATAAATTATTGCCTTCATAACACTACCCAGCTGGAAAAATTAAAGAATTATAGTTATAAGTACTATAAAGTAAAAATCTGAAAAAGAATGCTCAGTCAAAAAAAAATTGCAGAATGGATGCATTGTGATTTTCTTTTTATAAAGTTAGAAATGCAAAAAATGAAAGAAAGTGTTTAGGGGTACTAGCATATGTGATATGTGATAATACCAACATATGTGGTAATAGTACAAAGAAAAGCAAAAAATAAAAAGTGTACAATTTAAGATAATGGTTACCTCTGAAGAAGAAAGGAAGTAGATTGGAATGGAGCATAAAGGATCTTCAAAAATGATAATAGTCTCTTAATTTAAAATAAGTGGTAAGTACATTGCTGATCATTGTAACATTATTCTTTCTAAATTATGTAAATTTTATAAATAGTACTTTGTGTCTACCCAATATTGAAATCAGAAACTTTAAAAATTAAAACTTTGTGATCAGAAAGGTAGTTTCTCTGCAAAATCGGTTACATATCTGTTTGACAGAAATTCTGTTTTCTATTAAAAGTAGCAAACGTTCAGACTTTAGTCTTACATTCCAGAAAGATTGGAAATTTGTTTTCTGCCTAATCAGCAAATGGTAAGTAATTGTTTCTGTGTTTTGGCTACCACCTGAAATAATATCTTCAACAATATATTAGATAATAGATTTATATTTTCTCATCTGGAAAATATTCTCCAGATTAAATTTTGACTAGATAGCATGCAAAATACAAATGTGTTGAAAGACTATAGAATAATTCAGCATGCAAACAAGGTTATAAAAGTAATGCTGGCTAAGATGGACTTCATGCATGGAAAAAAAAAAAGACCTAAGTTTCATGTATCCAAGTATCCAAGTGATTTATTTATCTATGTGTTGAGAAAGAGTCTCCCTCTGTGCCCAGGCTGGAGGGCAGTGGCATGATTTCTGTTCACTACAGCTTCAATCTCCTTGGGCTCTGGTGATCCTCCCGCCTCAGCTTCCAGAGTAGCCGGGACCACAGGCAAATGTTACCACGTCCTGTTAATTTTTTTGTAGAGAAAGCGTTTGGCCATTTTTTTCTGGGCTGGTTTCCAACTCCCGGTCTCAAGCAATCCACCACCTTGGCCTTCCAAAATGCTGGGACTACAGGTGTAAGCCACCACACCCTGCCTAGCCAAGTGATTTAAAGGTTGGATACAACATATTCTTCATTTAAAGTCTTATCTTTTTGCTAAGCCACCATGAATGTTTCTGACTGTGATTCGTCTTTGCATGAGCACTTCAGCAACTGCAAAAATGCTTAGCATGATAAAGGCTCATGAAGCACCTAGCGATTCAGCCCTCTCTGCTTTATTTCCTCAACCTCTGTGAAAAGAAGACAGTATTGTTTCTATTTCTTGAGTTGCCCTTTCTGCATTTGGACCTAATTTTCTGATTATCAAGTCATCTTCATCTGTAAAATGATACAAAAAACAATGCTTTTTCCACTAAACCTACGATTTAATAGTGACAAATAAGATAATAAGTGCTAAAACACTTTATAAACAGCAAAAGACTCAACATACAAGCAAAGCATTTGGCGGGGAGTTATTTTATTGATTCTTGTTTACTGTGATGCAAAAGGACATCTGTATTCCTCTTGATTCTCTAAATAGATAAATAATTTAAAACTCAGAAATCTCATCCTTGCAAAACAAAAAGTGGCTAAGTATTTTTTAATCTTAAATAACATATTGTTGAACTCAACATCTCAGAGACTGAGGATAGTGAATATTTGTTGTTGGATATTGCTGTTGTTAATTGGTTAAACAGCTTTCTTTTCACTCTCCCTTCCTTACATCACACCTCCTTTCCCTTTTCCATTTCATTTTGTGGGAATAAGGTAGCTCCATATTTGAAGTGCCTTGCCCATCTGAAGTCCAGGGGTAAACATGTGACATAAAGGGGTAAAACAGATGCTCTCTTTCCTAGGGTTCTTTTTATTGATCCAAGTAATGCAAGAATTCGAAAGATTGGTTAGAAAGTTACTTCCTGCCTAAAAGTTTCAAGCCCGACACTGGAATCCTAATTGTCAAATCTTCCACAGTTGATCCCACAGCCTTCTTGGCAATACTCTGAATATCACCAAAATAACTCAGGTTTAAAAAGTCCATTTTATGTGTTTAATTCCATAGCAAATCCTATAAATTGGAGCAATAAAACAGATACTGTCCAAAAATGATTGAAACAAACCAAAAGATAATTGGAGATAGAGAAAAGCAACCAAATAATTTGGCTGACTATTATCTTTGAATCTGAATATTGTCATTAGATGATTATTGTCTTTGAATGTCTTCACTTTTGTTCTTTCAGTTAAAAGGTCACAGAGAGTAATGCAAAATGCTCAAATTTGGCTTTCAATGGATATGATACATACATAATTTTCAAATTTTTAAAACAAATTTTTTCTCTGAAAATTTTCTAAAATTTTTCTTTTCATCCAGGATACTTAAGAAACATTAAAGTAGTTGGCTTGATCCCAGATGGCTGAATGGGAACAGCTCTGGAGTGCCGTTCCCAGCGAGAACAACGCAGAGGCTGCCACAGGTGATCCCCAGGAAAGCAAGGCCTGGAGTGGACCTCCAGCAGTCCTAAACAGAGGGGCCTGACTGTTAGAAGAAAAACTAAAAACAGAAAGAAGTAACTTCATCATAAACAGAAAGGATATCCACTCAGAGACCCCAACTGAAAGTCACCAACTAAAAAGACCACAGGTAGATAAATCCACAAAGATGGGAAGAAACCGGTGAAAAAAGGATGAAAACACCTAATACCAGAACACCTCGCCTCCTCCAAGGGATACCAACTCATCACCAGTAAAGGAACAAAGCAGGATGGAGAATGAGTCTGATAAACAGACAGAAACAGGCTTCAGAAGGTGGGTAATAACAAACTTCCCTGAGCTAAAAGAACATGTTCTAACCCAATGCAAAGAAACTAAGAACACTGAAAAAAGGTTTGAAAAATGCTAACAAGAATAAACAGCTTAGAGAAGAATATAAATGACTTAATGGAGCTGAAAAACAACATGAGAACTTTGCGAAGCATGCACAAGTATCAATAGCCAAATTGATCAAGCAGAAGAACGGGTATCAGATATCGAAGATCAACTCAATGAAATCAAATGAGAAGGCAAGATTAGAGAAAAACGAGTGAAAAGAAATGAACAAAGCCTCTGAGAACTATGGGATTATGTGAAAAGACCTAATCTATGTTTGATAGCTATACCTGAATGTGAAAGAGAGAATGAATCCAAGCTGGAAAACACTCTTCAGGATATTATCCAGGAAAACTTCCCCAACCTAGAAAGGCAGGCCAATATTCAAGGCCAGGAAATACAGAGAACACAGAGATATTCCTCAAGAAGAGCAAATCCAAGGCAAATAATCGTCAGATTCATCAGGGTTGAAATGAAGGAAAAAATGCTAAGGGCAGCCAAAGAGAAAGGTTGGGTTACCCACAAAGGAAAGCCCATCAGACTCACAGTGGATCTCTCAGCAGAAAGCCTACAAGCCAGAAGAGAGTGGGGTCAATATTCAACAACCTTAAAGAAAAGAACTTTCCACCCAGAATTTCATATCCAGCCAAACTAAGCTTCATACACAAAGGAGAAATAAAATCCTTTACGAACCAAGCAATTGCTGAGAGATTTCATCACCACCAAGCCTGCCTTACAAGAGCCTCCTGAAAGAAGCACTAAACATGGAAAGGAACAACGAGGACCAGGCACTCCAAAAACGTATCAAATAGTAAAAAGCATCGACACAATGAATAAACTGCATCAATTAATGGGCAAAACAACCAGCTAGCATCAAAATGGCAGGATAAAATTCATACATAAGAATATTAACCTTAAATGTAAATGGGCTAAATGCCCAAATTAAAAGACACAGACTGGCAGGTTGTATAAAAAGTCAAAACCCATTGGTGTGCTGTATCCAGGAAACCCATCTCACTTGCAAAGACATAGGCTCAAAATAAAGGGATAGAGGAAGATTTACCAAGCAAATGGAGAGCAAAAAAAAAAAGCAGGAGTTGCAATTCTAGTCTCTTATAAAATAGACTTTAAACCAACAAAGATCAAAAGAGTCACAAAGGGCATTACATAATGGTAAAAAGATCAATGCAACAAGAAGAGCTAATGATCCTAAATATATACGCAGCCAATACAGGAGAACCCTGGTACATAAAGCAAGTTCTTAAGGACTTACAAAGAGACTTAGACTCTCACACAATAATAGTGGGAGACTTTAACACTCCACTGTCAATATTAGACAGATCAACATCACAGAAAATTAACAAGGATATCCAGGACTTGAACTCACACCTGGACCAAGCAAAACTAATAGACATTCTACAGAACTCTCCACCCCAAATCCACAGAATATACATTCTTCTCAGCACCACATCATACCTACTCTAAAATAGACCACGTAATTGGAAGTAAACCGCTCCTCAGCAAATGCAAAAGAATGCAAATCATAACAAACAGTCTTTCAGACCACAGCGCAATCAAATTAGAACTAGGTATTAAGAAACTAACTCAGAATCACAAAACTTCATGGAAACTGAACAACTGGCTCTTGAATGTTGACTGGATAAACAATGAAATGAAGGTAGAAATAAAGATGTTCTTTGAAACCAACAAGAATGAAGACACAACATACCAGAATCTCTGGGACACATTTACAGCAGTGTCTAGAGGAAAATTTATACCAATAAATGCCCACATGAGAAACAAGGAAAGATCTAAAATTGACACCCTATCATCAAAATTGAAAGAGCTAGAGGAACAAGATCAAAAAAACTCAAAAGCTAGCAGAAGACAAGAAATAACTAAGATCAGAGCAGAACCGAAGGAGATGGAGACACAAAAAACCCTTCAAAAAATCAATGAATCCAGGAGCTGATTTTTTGAAAAGATCAACAAAATAGACCACTAGCCAGATTAATAAAAAAGAAAAAGGAGAAGAATCAAATAGATGTAATAAAAAATGATTAAGGGGATATCACCACCGAGTCCACAGAAATACGAACTGCCATCACAGATTACTACAAATGACTCTATGCACACAAACCAGCAAACCTGGAAGAAATGGATAAATTCCTGGACACTTGCACCCTTCCAAGACTGAACCAGGAAGAAGTTGAAATCCTGAATAGACCAATAACAAGGGGTGTTTAATAGCCTACCAACCAAAAAAATGCCCAGGTCCAGATGGGTTCACAGACAAATTCCACCAGACATACAAAGAGGAGTTGGTACCACTCCTTCTGAAACTATTCCAAACAATCCAAAAAGAGGAAATCCTTCCCAAATCATTTTATGAGACCAACACATCCTGATACCAAAACTCGGCAGAGACTCAACAGAAAAAGAAAACTTCAGGCCAATATCCATGATAAACATAGATGCAAAAAATACTGGCAAACCGATCGCAGCAGCACTTCAAAAAGCTTATCCATCACGATCAAGTAGGCTTCATTCTGGGGATGCAAGGCTGGATCAACATATGCAATTCTGTAAATGTAATCCACCACATAAAGAGAACCAAAGACAAAAACCACATGATTATCTCAATAGATACAGAGAAGGCCTTCAACAAAATTCAACAGCAGTTTATGCTAAAAACTCTCAATAAACTAGGTATCCATGGAATGTATCTCAAAATAATAAAAGCTATTTATGACAAACCCACAGCCAATATCATACTGAATGGGCAAAAATTGGAAGCATTCCCTTTGAAATCTGGCACTAGACAAGGATGCTCTCTCTCCCCACTCCTATTCAATATAGTATTGGAAGTTCTAGCCAGAGCAATCAGGCAAGAAAAAGAAATAAAGGGTATTCAATTAGGAAAGGAGGACGTCAAATCATCTCTATTTGCAAATGACATGATTGTATATTTAGAAGACTGCATCATCTCAGCCCAAAACCTCCTTAAACTGATAAGCAACTTCAGCAAAGTCTCAGGATCCAAAATCAATGTGCAGAAATCACAAGCTTTCCTATACACCAATAATGGACTTAAAGAGAGTCAAATCAAAAACAAACTGCCATTCTCAATTGCTACAAAGAGAATAAAATACCTAGGAATACAACTAACAAAGGATGTAAAGGACCTCTTCAAGGAGAACTACAAAACACTGCTCAAGGAAATAAGAAAGGACACAAATGGATGGGAAAATATTCCATGCTCATGGTTAGGAAGAATCAATATTGTGAAAATGGCCATACTGCCCAAAGTAATTTGTAGATTCAGTGCTATCCCCATCAAGCTACTTATGACTATCTTCACAGAACTGGAAAAAGCCACCATAAACTTCCTATGGAACCAAAAGAGAGCCCACATAGCCAAGATGATCCTAAGCAAAAAGAACAAAGCTGGAGGCATCATGCCACCTGACTTCAAACTACGACAAAGCTACAGTAATCAATATAACATGGTACTGGTACCAAAATAGAGATATAGACCAATGGAACAGAACAGAGGCCTCGGAGGCAATGCCACACATCTACAACCATCTAATCTTTGACAAACCTAACAAAAACAAGCAATGGGGATAGGATGCAATGTTTAATAAATGGTGTCGGGAAAATGGGCTAACCATGTGCAGAAAGCAGAAACTGAACCCCTTTCTGACACCTTACACTAAAATCAACTCCAGATGGATTAAAGACTTAAACGTAAGGCCTAACACCGTAAAAACCCTAGGAGAAAATCTCAGCAAAACCATTCAGGACATAGGTATAGGCAAGGACTTCATGACTAAAACACCAAAAGCATTGGCAACAAAAGCCAAAATAGACAAATGGGATCTAATTAAGCCCCAGCGCTTCTGTAGAGCAAAAGAAACAATCATTAAATTGGCAACCAACAGTTGGGAATGGGAAAAAAATTTTGCAATCTACCCATCTGACAAAGGGCTACTATCCAGAATATACAAAGAACTAAAACAGATTTACAAGAAAAAATCGAGCAAACCCATTCAAAAGTGGGCAAAGGACATGAACAGACACTTTTCAAAAGAAGACATACATGAGGCCAACAAACATATGAAAAAATGCTCATCATCACTGGTCATTAGAGAAATGCCAATCAAAACCACATTGAGATACGATCTCATGACAGTTAGAATGGCCATCATTAAAAAATCTGGAGACAACAGATGCTGGAGAGGATGTGGAGAAAAAGTAACACTTTTACACTGTTGGTGGGAGGGTAAATTAGTTCAACCATGTGGAAGACAGTGTGGAGATTCCTCAAGGATCTGTAACTAGAAATTCTATTTGACCCAGCAATCCCATTACTGAATATATACAAAGGATTATAAATCGTTCTATTATAAAGACACATGCACACATATGTTCATTGTGGCACTGTTAGCAAAGACTTGGAACCAACCCAAATGCCCATCGATGATAGACTGGACAAGGAAAATGTGGCATATATCCACCATGGAATACTATGTCACCATAAAAAAAGATGAGTCTGTGTCCTTTGTAGGGACATGGATGAACCTGGAAACCATCATTCTCAGCAAACTGACACACTAATAGAAAACAAACACCACATGTTCTCACTGATAGGTGAGCATTGAACAATGAAAACACATGGACACAGGGAGGGGAGCATCACACACTGGGGTCTGTTGGGAGGGAATAGGGGCTGGAGAACAGGGGATAGGGAGGTTGGAGAGGGATAACATGATGAGAAATGCCAGATATAGGTGACGGGGGAGATGGAGGAAGCAAACCACATTGCCAAGTAGGTACCTATGCGACAATCCTGCATGTTTTGCCCATGTACCCCAGAACCTAAAGTGCAATAAAATATTTAAAAAAAAAGAAACATTAAAGTACAAAGTGGCATAACTAATAAGCCACTCATTACTCATACAAATCTATTGCTTGGGCAATCCAGGTACCAGGTAGTATAAAATTGCTTTATGGTAGATTTATCTTGCTAAGGATGAAAGTTTATGCATCATTTCTAAAATTATTTCTAAAAAATAAATTTATGTGTCACTCTGTGTCTTCCAACATATTTTTCTAGCTCTTGCAACCAAAGTACAGTCATAATGACCCAGAAATGCCCAGAAAATGTTCATGAAAATTGATTTTCCTGTCTGGTATCATTGCCAGTGAAAATGTATGAAGCATACATATTTCATTTAGAGGGCCAGGTTTCTTATCCTATAATGGGACATCTTTAATAAAATGGTTTTAAATTAAAGGATGTTTTTTAAATGGGACAAAGCATAGGAGCTCTGATTTTTAACATAAAGTTAAGCACAAACTTTTTCACAGAGAGAGTGCAATTTTTTGAGTTTCTGGTTTAAAGTTCTGATATCTCAAGAGATGTGGAACATATTTCTACACCCAATAATTACCTTAGTTTCTTGTTTTAAAAATTGTGATGAGTATAGTTAGAAATTAATAGTTTTCTAACTATACTCATCACATCTTGTTTTAAAACAAGATGGCAAACGATGGTAGTAGAAGAAAAGAGGGAAAATAAATGATACTACACTTGTCACTACCTGGGAGCTTAAATTTTATACATAAGGAAGAACAAGAGAAATAAAAACAAAGGAGATTAACTATTAACACTTGTAAATTACTTGGCATAATAACTGTATATATTTAAAACCATGTGTAGTCAGAAAGAATGGGCTTTCTAATTTTTGGTTTATTTGTGAAAATCTCAATCAAGAAGATAAGGATATCATAAAACTTCCAGTTGCAACATCAACTCAGCAATTGTATATGTTCAGTGAAGTTATTTTATTTAGAAGGTGTTAACTTTCTTCTGATTTTCATTGCTATTTACCTACCACGACCCAAACATAGACATTACTTGGTAACTGTGCTGCACAGTATTTTGCTGATGTTTACACCTATGCATATGCATTGGTCCTGTTTCTGAATTGAACTATTTCTTTTTCATATAAATTGGTTTTCAGACACGAAGGACCTGCCTGCTCAAAGTGGACTATAAGTGAGGGCTATAATGGAGGAAAGCTGTAGAACACCAAAGAACAAGAGGTGTTCATTTAACAAGAGAATTTGACTTACCTGGTAATAGTTTTCAGGGAAACAAACTGCTTGAAGCATTTCTCGCTAGTATTATAACAGAGCAGCTTCCAACTGATCCGTTGTGAGGTTCAGTTGCAGAAGACAACAACATAATGTTAGAATTTGGTGGTTTTTTTTTCAACTTAAAAACACAATAATATTTTTCTATTGTATTTGCCCCAAGAACATCTAGTTTCAAAACAGCATCTTCAACTGTATTCCACAGGCTGCTTGCTTAGAGTTTTATTCCCTGGCAGTTTGCATTGGCAAAAAGCTCTAAAGATTGTGTGTCTGCCACAGAGAATAATAGGAAAAAGCGAATATGGTGGTTTACCAAATCAAGAAGAACAGCTATCTTCCTTGACAGATTGCTCTGTTTAATTATAGCTGTTGGGGATTGAGTCAGCTGCTTGAGCAACAGGAAAAATCAGGGGGTCATTAAGATGGTCTATTAATTTTCTGTCATGGGTAGCTGCATATCCATGATCTGCACATACAGTGCGGCAGAACACTTTCCAAAATACTGGCCTTTAAAACTCTTATGGTAATTTCTTAATATCCCTATGGTAATTTAAGAAATAAGAAAACTTATCCCAAAACTTGTATTTTGGATGCAAAGAAATAAAAGTTAAAATTCATCCAGTAGAACATTTTCAAAAATAAATCTGAAAATATTTTTTAAAAAGAAAGAAAAAAGAAAATAAATTCAATATATAACTCTCCTGATAAAACTATTACCTGCTCTGACACTGAACATTACATACAAAGGACACATTACATTCAACTCCATGGTCCTCTATTTCCTTGAAAAGAAAAGACATCTTTTATAGATATTAAAATAGAGGCTTGGGGGGACAAAAAAATAAAGTCCTCCACTGATTGCAATACAAAGAGACCAAAGAACTACTATAGTTGGAGGAAACACATTCTTTAAAAATGCAGTTTTGGAAAAAAATAATCAAAGCATTCATTGTGTATCAGAAAAATCACTGGAGCTAGAGTTATAATGATATCTACTTGGTAATAATGTAGACGCTAAAAATAGCCTAAAACAACAACCACTTTGTGTAATTTAACATTATATAAGAACAGCCTCCAGTGCCATCTCAGTGGCCTCAGAATGCTGTAAATATTTCCAAGTCCTGGAAACCAACATGGAAAAGAAACTAGAACTCAAGTTGGCAATTCATGACTAATAAAGGTTGTCCTAAAAGTTCTCAGACTTCGAACTCCTGGAATATATAGTTCTTACTATCTCAGTGACAACATAGATCACTTTTCTGCAGACTGGGTTCAGAAGCTAGAGCTCTCTTCACAGATGCCAAGATTAGATAATTATCTTTGCTGGAATTGAGAACTGAGAAGAAAGGCAAATATAAATTTAAGGGGACTTTCTAATGGATGTGTCTGCCTCTACAAAAGAAAATACAATCTGTATCTTCCAAGAATGGAAGAGCATTTAAATAACCTGGTTGGAGAAAAAAAGGAAGTAAGAGCATTTTGGTGATCTTATTGTACCAGATGCCTGGAAGAAAAGACAGAGTTCAGAAGTGAACTAAGTTCCTAGAATTTAATATGTGAATTAAGCAATGTAATTCTTTGTTAAATAAAATTATACCCAACATTGTTAGGGTTTTAAAAAGCATTATATATATAAATATATATATAATCTCATTGAAACTGACTGGCCATGCCTAACACAATTTCAAGAAAACCTTCCACACCTACCTTTTCAAAGTGATCTAATTTGTTATTTATACTGTAAATTTAAATAACCAATTTCCCTTTATTGAAAATATCTCCAAAGTGAATTTTAATTATAGTGCTTTCATTTCATTCTTTTTTACAATTACAATGAAAATTATTTATCTTCATAAATGAATTAATCCTCAATGAACTAGAAATAATAAATTAGCCAAACATCTTAATCTAAACAAATCTGGCCAAAGAGGTATAGATGTTGAACACATATTTATAGATGTTCTTATTTACTCAACATAACTTTACACCATAAGATGCAAAGTTTTAGAGGTTTTTCAATGAAAAATTTAGAGGTTTTTCAATGAAACTCAGAGTTTATATAAAGATCCGAATGATACCCTGAAGGCTCACTGCTTTCCATTTCTTTGATTATCAAGGAGCTGCCACAGCAAACCTGAGTTACCTCAATATAAATCAGTTTGGTAGAAGCACTGAGTTTCAGAAGTTTTCCTTCTTTAATAAGTAACTTTTCTAGACCAAGGAACTTCTTTAATAAGTACCTTTTCTAGACCAAGGAACTCCCATTCTCCCAGATGTTTTCTGCCCACTTTCTTTACAAATAAGCAGTTTTATGTGGATTCAGTTCTTCTGAAGCTTTCTCAATGGTTCCACTGGTTCAGCACTACCCGGTTGAAGTATGCCTCTCTGTGTCACAAGGGTGACAGTGGGGAAGTTTGTGCACTCTGCGTTTTTTGTTGTTGTTGATGCTGCTTTTAAATTTCTTCCAATAAGCAATAATTTACCTTTACATGACTTGGTTTCAGTAGCTCTCTTTGTATATGGAACAGAACTATGGAATGTATTCTTTATTTGAATGTACTATCCCCCACCTACCTGCAAAATTACTGGATATAACAAAATATTAAAAATATAAATTTTCTACTATATTTTTTTGCTAAAGCAAAAAAAACACTTAGCCTTTTTTGCATAGAAACCTTGGTCAACTTGCAGAATTTAACACACAGAACTCACTTTATTAAGGACAGAGATATTTGTATCACACAAAGCATTTGATTTCATAGACAAATATAATACCTAAAATAGGAAGAGTTATTACTGTGGTAGCAATGATCTGGCCTTCAAATTAACAGGTAAAAATCTTTTGTAAATAAGTTTCAGAGTAATAAAATGCTATTCCATATGCTAAATTGAAGATAGTTGGTCTTTTGCCTGAGAAGTTAGTATTCAGTATAATTTGCATCTCAATAGAATAATCTATTTAAGTATACTGCTATAAACAAATATTTTATATAAATTTGTTAAGAAAATATGATTTTTAATGTATTTGGCTATTATTCATACTTTTCCAAATGTGACTTAGATTAATTAATACCAAGGATGTAATGAGATTAACTAATACTTTCAAAAAATATGATTTTGATTTACCTCTTAATAGAAGCTATTACATTCCAGTTATGAAGAATTTGATGCAAACTATAAATTGTTATATATGTAGTAGAAATAATTATTTTTCCTAAGCAGTTGTGAATTTTTGTAATAAGTACTATTTTAAAAGAAATCTTTTTCCCTAATCAGCACATGGAAGAATGAGAGGAAGAAAGAGATGTGATTTAAAGCTGTACTTATTGAGCAGAATTTGGAAGGCAGAATAAGAGATAAATAGAGACTGAGGAAATATGATCTATACATTAGAGACAGTAAGACCAAAACAAGCTGTATACCTTTAGAAAATAAACATACAATTTTAGACAACAGTGATACAGTTTGGATATTTGTCCCTGCCCAAATCTCTTGTTGAAATGCAATCCCCAATGTCAGAGGTGGGGCTGGATGGGAGGTGTCTGGTTCATGTAGGCAGATGCTACATGGTTTGGTGCTGTCTTTGCAGTAGTGAGTTCTCAGGAGATCTGGTTGTTTAAAGTATCAGGCACCTCCTCCCTCTCCCTCATGCCTTCCTTCTCCCTATGTGAGATGCATGCTCCCCATTCTGCCTTGCAAAATCTCCCTGAGGCCCCTCCAGAAACTGAGCAGATTCTGTTGCCATACTTCTTGTACAGCCTGCAGAACCATCAGTCAATTAAACCTCTTTTCTTTATAAATTATCCCATTTTAGGTATTTCTTTACAGCAATGTAAGAATGGCCTAACACACATAGTATGTTGCAGAATGAGGAGGAGTCATGGTGAAAGTAACCTTGATTAAAGTGAGATGTTGAATAGCCATATACTATTTCATATACATAGACTGGGTGACAGAGTGAAACTCCATCTCAAAAAAACAAAAAAATATATTGGATATCAAAAGACCTAGGTCAGGGCAGGATTCAGGCCCTGCTAGAGGTACCAAATGCTGATGGTTATTTATTAAAAATAATACTAACAGATTTTTATCCCCTAATGTAATGGCAGAGGGTCCAGCAGACATGCAGGAAAAGACTTTTTAAAAACTTTACAATATCTGTTTAAAAACATCAGAAAATTTTGAAGCAATATCCAATAAAATGGACTAAAATTTCTGAAATGTGAGAATTACAAATTGGTACACTGATTTTCAGCATCTATTTCCTCCCTGGAGACATTTTCTATTACTGGTAAGGGCAAATTGATGAGAGTCTAGGCTTTATCTGGACAGAGGGCCACAGCTGGGGGCCAGCAGGACCAGGAGATGTTTTAGTGGTCTTATAGAGCTGGAGTAACAAAATTGGTAATTTGATAGACCTCACACATACAATCACTTTACACCTCAAGACATTTATCAAATTCCTATGCTACAAAGCATAGGAGGTCAAAGGGCTAACATTACAACCTCAGAAAAATAAACCATAGTTTTCTAGTGCTGAGGAGAAAAGATTAGAGGTTAGGTTTTTCCAGGGAGAGGCACCCTGGTAAATATATGAAATGAATGCCTTGACATAAGTAAAGGAACAATGTAGTGGTAGATTAATTCTTACCAAAACAGACCCCAGCCTTTCCTCAGCTT
Source organism: Aotus nancymaae (assembly GCF_030222135.1). Classification (NCBI taxonomy): domain Eukaryota; kingdom Metazoa; phylum Chordata; class Mammalia; order Primates; family Aotidae; genus Aotus; species Aotus nancymaae. The sequence goes on along the minus strand of NW_026988476.1, from coordinate 18,211,697 downwards.
CATACCTAAATGAGTTAACCTAATCAGCTTCCTCCTTATAGAGGAAAGAGTGAACCCTTGCTGGAGGAAGATTGCATCATTTATAATAATGCTTCCCAGCATTGAATCAAGAATTACCAGGCATGTTAAGAGACAGTATCATATGGTGGAAAACCAAGAGAAAAACTAACAGTACAAATAACACAAATTTGAACCATCTATTAGAGTCATCAGACAAGATTTGGAAGAAAACAGAGTAGAATATGAGATAGAAAAATACAAATTTCATCAGAATATTATTTCTAGACAAAAGAATAAAATATTTCATAACTTGAAATATAACATTTCATATGGAACTTAAAAATTTGATTTAAAAATAAATCAGAAATACAATATTATAAAAATAAATCAGAAGTACAGACTATATTAGTGAGCTAAAAAAATAGATCAATACATCATATATAAACAGATCCACAGAAAAGACAAAAATGAATGTGATAAGAGTGTAAAGACTTGTGGTGTGGTTTTGAAATGTTCATACATATGTGTAATTGAGCTTCCAGAAAGAGAGAAAAAAATGGGATAGAAGTAGTATTTAAAGAGATAATGAACAAAAATTTTCAACAATGGAAGAAAGATATCAACCTATGGATTTTAAAAGTCTCTATAAACTCAAGGAATAATAACACAAAATTGGCTTAAATCTTAAATCAGAAAAATTAGCAATGTAAATAAATAGATTAAATCTTCAAAATAAGAGGCTTAGATGATGGAAATTGGTTAAAACAAACTACTAAACAAAAAAAGAATGCAATTGCCTTTTCCATACATGTATAAAGACAAAGAAAGCCTAAAAGTAGAATTATGAAAAAATCTATGCCAACAAGCAATGAGCAGAATGTTTGGGTTGCTATATAAATATCAGACAAAAAAACTGAAGTAAAAATTATCAGTAGTGGTAAACAAAGACATTTCCTAATGAGCTTATGCAACAGCAATACATATGCTAATTGAAAATCTGCATATATTTAAGCCATTATATATATCCTTAGAAAATGCAGTAAGATAGAAATAGTCAACTTCATAAACGTATTCAACACAATAAATAATAGAATAAGTGAATAACACGTAAAGATTTAAGAAATTTAAACAACATAATTAACAACTTGATCTAATTTATACCACACCCCAATGGAGAATACAGAATTTACATTCTTTTCAAATGCACAAAATTGAAGATAAGCTGGTTTGTAAACCATACATTAACAGAAATGAAAGGACTAAATTATTTCAGAATTGTTTCTTTGACCACAGAGAAAAATTTCCTAGCTAATCCTATTTTATTTTCATTATGCACAGAACTTGGTAGTCATCATTCCTATGTTTAAAACAAGAAAAATTCAGACAAACTAATCTTTTCAAACCTATCACAGAACTACAGTCGTGAGGCCAACTGGTACTCAAAACCTGAAGGTATAGGTAAAAACAGAAAGACACAGCAGCCAAGATCTGCTTATCCAGAATTGAAGCCCCTGTAGCCATAATCTTAAATGGTAATTTTGATATATTCCTACTGATGATGGCTGAATGTAGACTAGAGGGAGAGAGACAAAGTTTTGGGGGTTTCAGTCTTACGGGGAGCCACCAGGTTCCCATGCTTTCCCTCAATGAGCCCTACCTGGCTCTCACAATAAGGATCTTAGAAAGATCCCCTCATGCCGGGCGCGGTGGCTCAAGCCTGTAATCCCAGCACTTTGGGAGGCCGAGGCGGGTGGATCACGAGGTCAAGAGATCGAGACCATCCTGGTCAACATGGTGAAACCCCGTCTCTACTAATACAAAAAAATTAGCTGGGCACGGTGGCGCGTGCCTGTAATCCCAGCTACTCAGGAGGCTGAGGCAGGAGAATTGCCTGAACCCAGGAGGCGGAGGTTGCGGTGAGCCGAGATCGCGCCATTGCACTCCAGCCTGGGTAACAAGAGCGAGACTCCGTCTCAAAAAAAAAAAAAAAAAGAAAGAAAGAAAGATCCCCTCATATCTCTGGCAGGAGGTGGGATGGAGTAACCACTGTAAAATACCTCCACAACCTTTCCCATAACAAAGGTCTAATCTCCAGGAAACAGGATTTAGCCCAGAGTACAGTTCTGAGAAAATTACTCTATAACACAGCTCTTTCTACCCTTGTTATCTCACCTATGGAGGTGAGGGGATGATTGTGGGGAGGAGGAGGAAAAGTATAATCAGCGGGAATCAGGGATTCCAGGAACTATATTTGGAATGACACAGCCAGAGTAGGAAGTAAGAGACTGGGAATGCACAAGCCACACCACTGGAGAAACGTTTGTGAAAAGTTATGTTGCAGTCATGCCAATGCACCACAAAGTTTCAATGTTGTTGTCTGAAGTAGGACCCAAGTTCTTCCTCTCACCACAGAGAAAATTAAGGAGCATGGATACAACGGTGAGGATGGAGTGAAAATTTGATAAGTGAAAGAAGAAAGCTCTTTCCATCAAAGATGGGGGGGCCAAAGAAAGGGTGCCATTCTTCAATTGAATACAAAGCCTTTTATAAACAGGTTAGTAGAGAGGAATGTTTCATTTACATAAGGCATGAAAAACCGGTTAGGGCTAGGTTATTCATTTGCATAAGGTGCAAATTCCTGGCAGCTCCTCCCTATCCTTTTAGTGTGCATGTAGATTCTTAAGTTCTAAGTTCTAAGTTCTAAGATTCTAAGTTACTCCAGGTTGTTTAATTTCCCTTATTGTGCATCTGTTAGGGGGTAGAGTTCTCTATTGCAGATGTGCCTGGTTCTGTGAAACTCCCCTTGTCTGTGATCCTTGTTAGTTACACAAAAGGCATTTTTATGGTGAACCTTGATCCTTTATCTTTGCTTGCAACTTGGTCTTTCAAGCTGTTCCTTTGTTACAAAAGGAGTTCTACCAAGGACTTGCCCTAGCTCTCTGCCTAACTAATTCTTTTTTATCTCTTCTCTTAGTTACAGCCCTGAGACACAATCTAATCAAACATTGAGACTTCATCAGAAGATTATAGAAAGCTCCTCTTCCCTCAAGTCTTACCATCACACCAGCAAGAACCACACCAATATCTGAACATAAAATGATAGAGCTGCAAGATGCAGACACTCTCTGAAGAGGAGGACTCAGAGAAGGCCAAGATAAGGAGGGTAGTCTAAAAGAAAGACATTAGATGAATCTGAAACCTCTGGTATCTGTAGCTGGAATAAATATTAAATACAGCCCAAATCCTCATCAGAATAATATAAATTGTCACAGTAAAGACCTACATATCTCTGTTTCCTATTACCTCATATAACATACTCAATTTTCAACTAAAAATTATAAAGCATGCCACAGGCAAGAAAATCCACAGATGATAGAGGCAAGGCAATCATCAAAGCCAACTCTCATAGGACACACATTTTGAAATTATCAGAAAATTTAAAACAAATATGATTAATATAGTAAGGGCTTTGTATTCATAAGGGATCTCCAGAAAAACAGAACCAACAGGATATGCATATATACAGATGTATGGGGAAAGAGAGAGAAATTTTAAGGACTCACCTCATGCAACTGTGGAGGTGCAAGACCAAAATATTCAGCAATAAATGACAGGCTGGAGATCTAGAGAAGAGTTGAGAACCAAATCCAAAGGCTGCCTGGTGTCAGGATTCCTTCTTGTTCAGGGGAAGTCAGTCTTTATTCTGTTAAGGCCTTTAGCTGATTGGATGATGCCCACTCACATTATGAAGGATAGTTTGATTTACTCAAAGTCTACTGACTTAAATGTTAATCTCATCCTAAAAACACTTTCACAGAACATACAGAAAAAGGTTTGACCAAATATCTGAGACACATGGACCGGACTAGCTGACATAAAATTAACCATCACATGTCCGCCCCTTGTCGATGTCCCGCCCATACTCATCTCCTTACCTCATACTTAATCTGCAAATAAAGAAAGCGCAAAATCATGCTTTCACCTAAAATGATGTAACTATCCTGCCTACAATGAAAAGTGCATTAAGTCTTTCCCTGGAAGATGATGCAATGCCCATAATAACATTTAATCTTTTCCTTTAAAGCCTATAACTTGAATACAATGCAAAGTTTACAATATTCAAATATGTGATGTACAGTCAATGCCTATGTCACATAAAAGGATAAAAGAGGGTAGAAAAAAAGATATTTGCTGCACACACATGCAACAACAGCCTTCTAATTAAATAAAAAAATTCATGTAAGTTACAGCCTTTGTTTCTGTAACTGGTCATGTGGTTGTTAGCCTTTATTTATAACTATCTTCTTCCACTACTCATTCCATATTTCCCTTTGCCCTCAGTATTCATCATGGTTTATTATCTGGTGGGCTGACCCAAACTAGGCAAATTCATAAAGGGTTTGGACCACCAGTAGTCTGTCTGAATTGCATTATAGTTTTTCATTAAATTTAATCACAGGGTGCTATAGTTTGAATGTCTCCTCCAGAATTCATGTTGAAATGTAATTATCAATGTAACAGTATTAAGAGGTGACAACTTTAAGAGGTGATTAGGACAGTAGGGCTCCATCTCCATGTTTGGATTTAATAGCTTAATAAAAGAGCTTTCAAGTATGGGCTCTGTCACTCTCTCTTTGCCCTTACACCATATGATGCCTTCTGCCATGTGAGAGCAGAGCAAGAAACCCTCATAGATACCAGTAGCTTGGTATTGAACTTCCCAGCCTCTAGAACTGTGAGAAATAAATTTCTATCATTTACAAATTACCCAGTCTGTGATGTTCTGTTATAGCAGCACAAAACTGATTAGAACACAGGGAATGGCAACACTAAGAGATCCTCTGATGGAGTGAAACCTAACTTCCTATTCCATATGGTAAATGATACGTAAGTGACTTCCTATAAAAGAATATAGTATGGAAAGAGGAGAAAAAAGAGTAACTCTTTGGAGAGGTAGCCTGACAAACACTACCTTAACCAGGTGATCAAGTTTAACATCAACAATGATGCAATGAGAAAGGTATTTTTATCTCTGCGGTTTTTCTGGCCCAAACCCATAATCCCAGTTAATCATGAGAAAAACATCTTAAAAAATTCCAAATGAAAGCTCTCCTATAAAATACCACCCAGTTTTTTTTTTGAGATGGAATTTTGCTCTTGGAGTGCAATGGCACCATCCTGGCTCACTGCAACCTCCACCTCCCTGGTTCAAACAATTCACTTTCTCCTGCCTCAGCCTCCCGAAGTAGCTGGGATTACAGGCATGCGCCTCCAGGTCTAGCTAATTTTTGTATTTTTAGTAAATATGGGGTTTTGCCATGTTGGCCAGGCTGGTCTCAGACTCCTGACCTTGTGATCCACCTGCCTCAGTCTCCCAAAGTGCTGGGATTACAGGCATGAGCCACTGTGCCTGGCCCAATTTTCTTAAAATAATCCAGGTGATCAAAATCAAAGAAACTGTCACAAACTGCAGGAGAATAATGAAATGTAACAACTAAATGTAATTAACTATCCTGAATGAGATTCTGGAAAATGCCACATAGGTAAAAATCAAGGAAATCCTAATAAAATGTAGAATTTAGTTGATAATATTTTTTCAAAATTAAAAATATTACAAAATTTTTCATAAAAAAAGAGAAAACGCAAGTTAGCAAGAGATGAATAAAAAAGATAGCATAACTACAGATACTATAAATATTTAAAAGATAATAAGAGGAATTGTTTACAATTACATGCCAATAAATTTGCAAATTTTGATGAAATCAGCAAATTCTTGAAATGGTACCATTCACCAAACCTCACCAAAAGAGATAAAAACTCTAATTAGGACAAACTTTATGGAATCAATTGAATCAGTTAATAAAATATATCCTTGAAAAAAATTTCAGGCTTTTACAATCCCACATAGAAAGGTAGAAGGGCAGCCATGGAATATAGTTGTGTCAGGAATATGGTTAAATATTTCCACTAAAAAGCCTTTTATATGTTAAGAAATTAAACCAACAGACTAATGCATTATGAATTGCCTATTCATGTCTTATTGTTAGTTTCAAAGTACAAATATTAAAAGACATTTTTTTTCTTTTTTTTTTAATTATACTTTAAGTTCTAGGGTACATGTGCAGATCGTGCAGGTTTGTTACATAGGTATACATGAGCCATGGTGGTGGTTTGCTGCATCCATTGCCCCATCATCTACATTAGGTATTTCTCCTAATGCTACATTTTTAACAAACATCTATTCAAATTATTGCTAGTAAGTAAAATTAAGGAGCTACTTATATATTAAGAAGAAAAGGTGGGGCTATAGTTATTACCTCAACTCTTACTGAGACTCTCCAACATGCAGACAACATCCCAATTCAAATACTTAAAAAAAAATTCTAATGAACTGAGCTAATAATCAGCATTCCCATTTGGAGAGAGCTCTTGTATCCAGGTCACATCATGAGTCTTTGATTGGCATGTTCTTAACCAATATGCCTATATCTCAACTCTACCTTGTTCAGTGATCTTGGTCATTGGCTATGTCTTACAACTAATATACCCATATCTGCAGGGATTCACATTACAGAACACACTTATTTAGTTTGTTCCTTCAGAAAAGCAGGGCTTCTGGCAGGAGAGTTTTTCATTAAGGAAGACCATGTGCAATTAAAGCACTAAAATTGATAAATCCTATCAAAATTTACAACAGATAAAAGGAAATGAAAAGTCCACATAATCAATTAGCTCATAATCTAGTGAGGGAAAAGACACAAGCATATTCTGTAAGAGAAGATGCCTACCTAAATCTGCCTTATAGCTGTTCATTACTTAGAATTCAGAAGAACTTCTTTTCCTTGAATTCTAATACATGAAGTTTAAATAACTTTCAGAGACATTTATTTAGCATAATAATAAGATTTATCAGAAGCATTTTTTGATAGCTTTAATTTTTAAATACTATTGGGAAAACAGAAGAAAAGCAGAAATCTCAGAACAACTTAAGTAGATAAAAATAACTACTTGTACTTATTATGTGACAAATGTCATTTTAAGTACTTGATAAACATTGACTCAGTTAACTTTTATAAAAATCTATTAAATGTGTCTTATTATTTATGCCCAGTTTTACAGATGTGTACACCCAGGGACATACAGGTTAAGTAATTCAGCCAATTTCATATAGCTACTGACAGGGTAACAATTTGAACTAGGTCATATGATTCCAGATCACAAGCTCTAACATGGTTTTAAGCTTCTATTCGTGCAACAAATGAAATGTAGAATAATTCAAGGCTTCCCTTTGTATCCATGGACTACTCACATTAATAACAGCCTTTCTCATTCCAAAGAGTAACTGAAAGGCACAAAGAGTGATAGTCTTACAGAGACCAAAGGGTGCTAGTGAGAGAATCCCACTACAGAGTTAAAGCAAGCAAGCTCAAACATCAGAATAATGTAAACACGGAACCGGGGGATGTTCAACGAGGGGCCTCCTTGGTTTGGTAGGGTGTTACTACACTGTTGTAAAGCTCAAAATTAATAAAAGCCTGGGTTCCCTCAAAGAAGTCAAGATGCATGCTTCATACTCTGTGTAAAGTAGGCATCTGTCTAAATGATCCATTTCAGAAATATTTACATTTAAAATGTTTGAGAAGCTCTGATTCCAGAATAGTTCTAAAGTGAGATCCTACTAAAAAGAAGGCACTGAGTACATAGGACTGATAGAATGTGACTTTACCAGAGGTTTCTAAACACTCTACATTTTGAGGAAATGCCAGGACTGTTTATAGACATTTATCCTTTAGAAATACCATAATAAGATTTTAAAAGAAACATTGCTTTTTGACCTTATTAATTACTGTCTAAACACATATTCTTTTTCAAGACAACATAGGATACTTAATAGGTATCTATGCTAATAAACATTCATGAACAAAGCTTGAAAATACTGAAAGGTCATTAGACATCTTTATAGAAAACAACCCAAGACAAATTGAATGGCAAGTCCACTACAAATTACTTTGTTGTAAATACAAAATCAAAAAAAATGAGATGTATATTATAAAAATAATAGCTGAAATCATTTGTCTTGTGCTCATCGTAATTAAAATACTTTCAAAAAGTTTCAGATATTAATTTTAAAAAATTACTCTGTTGCCCAGGCTGGAGGGCAGTGGCATGAACATGGCTCACTGCAGCCTTGACCTCCTGGGCTCCAAAATTTCCTGCCACCCCAGCACCCTGAGTAGCTGGGACCACAGGCTCACACCAGCATACCCAGCTCATTTTCTTTTCTTTTCTTTTTATAAAGACAGGGTCTCCCTATGTTGCTCAGGCTAAGGTAAGGTTCTTAAACAATTTCAATGAATTATTTGCTTCACTGTCTCCCACTTTGAGCCCTTCAGGGATGCTTTGTTTTTAATCTTTCTAGTTGCATGGCCATGAGAGATCACAGACTCTGAAGTTTACTTGTCATGTCATCATACTCCTCTCATGGGTCTTCAACCTAGAGCAATAGAGTGGATTGAATGTGCCCACCATGTTAAAACTTACTTTCTTGATTCCTAAAGGAACAGAATTTTCTTCTGGATTTATTCTTTTATCTATTTTTAACTAACTACCTTGTGATCTAATGTTACAAAGGATATTCACACCATGTTTGCTAATTTATATTAATTCTTCATGGGTTTTTTTTGGCTTGCTTTGATTTGGGTTTTCTGTTTATTTGTTTTTATTTTTTTGTTTTTTAAGCGGATGTAGTGAATTTGTAGAGGATTTTATGTTAAACCATTATCAGCATTAAAATATTTATATTTACTTTGTACACAGTTTTGGTAGAGATTTTATATTCATCCAGCATTTCGTTAAAATAGTAACACTAGAAAATATAGTCTCATCTATTCTGTGAAAATTAAAATCTTTAGGCGGCATAGACTGAAACAGATGAATTTAAAATTTTATTCAAAAGTAAGGAAACTAAAAGGAAGGAAGGAAAAAAGTCCTAATGATTGTTGGTTGAGATACTGGTTAACAAAAGGACTGCAAGATTTACAACCTAATTTTAATGCGTTACATTATAGTCTTCATAGTGCTCTTCGGTATAAGTACTATATTTAGAAAAGCAGATTCTTCTTTGAAGGTATCCTGGGCCAGCACTGACACATAGATACGTATATAGCAATAACCACAAAGTTTCAGATGTGAAAGTTCCCTTAGAGAACACTGTAGCCCACGCCTGATTTTACAAATAACAAAACTATAGTACAAATAACCTAGGTAATTTGCAGAAAGCTATACATTATTTGGTGACATAATCAAAATGCTAGTTTCCTGATTAGTTCTGTACTGCTCTTACATTACTCAAGGACAAGAAAGAGAGAAACAGGAGAAGAAATTATTTAATTAAATGGAGCTAGTTCTCCTTTCATAGATCTGTGCTGCTCTTGGAGAGTGATGGGCATAGGGTAATCAGTATAAGAAGACTTAACAAGTCAGGGATTTGGTTAACTTTTTTTTTTTTTAACAGCTATTGCCTTTTTTCCAGGTTTATTTTCTCTTCTGATGGGAAGCAAAGGCACAATATTCCGTTTTAGGAAAAAAGCTTGTCTCTTATCCTCTTCTATTATGTAACCCTCATTCCAATGTAATCAAATGATTTTTTGTTTTGCATAATATGTTGTTAATAGCTTGTCTATCTCTCTCCTGCTCATCTATGTTCTCTGCACATAGCCTGGTTACACTTAGTTGCTCATGTGGCGGCAACGGATATTGAACCGCTAAAGGTTCACTGAAAAATTACTGGCATAAAAGGAGAGAAGGAAATCATATTTCTTTAATGTATATACACAGGAGCTTCAGAATAAAACCAGATACTCTCTTCTATTGATTCCAGCTCTTTAGACAAACTCTTTCAACCAGCTCCCAATCAGAAAATCTTGGAATTCATCTATATCATGGAAGTCTCCACTTTGAGTTGTCTGAGCTTTACAGACCAAACCAATGTACATCTTACATGTATTGATTGATGTTTTATGTCTCCCTAAAATGTATAACCGAGCTGTACCCTGACCCCTTGGTCCATGTTGTCAGGGCCTCCTGAGGCTGTGCCATAGACATGTTCTTAATCTTAGCAAAATAAACTTCCAAATTGATTGAGATTTGTCTCAAATACTTTTTGGTTTACAATACCATCCTGAGTCCACGGTAAAGAATGCAGACTCAGAGCATGGCTCCAAAGAGGTTATGTTGATAAATCAGATTTAGTGCCGAGGAACTGTGTTAAGGAACAAAAAACTTCTCTTCCCGAGTCTACAAGGGGTGTGGTTTCAAAGGCAGGAATTTCCCAGCGGCCATGCCTCCATCCACACCCCCATTCAGGAACATAAAGTTCGTTGTCTGACTTTCTTGCAGTGGACTAGGTAGAAATTCCAGGTGAGCTTCTTCAAAAAGCCCTCAAAAAGCTCTGGGAGGAAGGGTCTCTGTTGTAGACTTAGCAGCCAATCTGGTATCAAGTCAAAGATCAATCACTCCAGCAGAAGTTTAAAAGAACTCCTCTCATTGGACAAGAACATGAATGGGCAGGAATATCTCCAAGGTTAAAACCCTAATGCTCCTTACCTATATGGATTTCTGTCTTGGATCCCCTCCGACGGCAGTGTGGGAGCTCTCTCTCCTGCTCTCTTTTTCTCTCTCTCTGCCTAATAAATCGCTTCTCTGCAAAACTCTTTGGGTCCATGATATTTATTCAACAGTAAGCTCACCAGGCCTCAGGGGCCCCTTCCCCATTCCTGGGGTAAGAGAAGTCAAGGACCTGGGCACATGGGGAAAACATCAGACTGGAGAACTGGAAGCATCTTTGGGATGTCCTGGCAGCTCTGCTCCCATCCCTCGGTTACATTTTTGGTGAGCACTGAGAGGGAGCGGATCCCCTGTGCCCCGCTCAGGTTACAGTGGCAAAATGAGTTATCACAGATAGTAAGGAGAAGCTTAACTACCAAAGGTGGCCCTGTTACGTAGATGAAGCTTCCCTCAGAGAGAATAGATGGTAAATGTTTCTTTTCAGACTTTTAAAGATGTAAGACTCTAAATCTCTGCTGGATCCCAGAAAGAAATAGAGAGGAGAAGCATGGCTATATTCATGGAGATTCTCTTAAGATGCAAAATTTCCCCACAAAGACAGATTTGCAAGGCCACTTCTGTTTGCTGACTCTGCAGCGGCCATTTCAAAATATGTCAAAGAAATACATTTTGCAGTAAAATATTCTGATTTCTTTCAGCATCATGTATTTTGAGTGAATTAATTCATTTTTCCTGTAAGTTCCTCATTTTTTCCTGTAAGTTTTTCCCTTTTCTTACTTACCTGCTCTTCCATCTTGTTCTAGGGCTTTATAAAGCTATGCCATCTATCAGACGCCTCTCTAACTGCAGAATTATATCTCTCTCTCTTTTTATTTTTTCTCATTTAAACCCTTTGTCTCTTTGTGCCTGACCTCAGAAGTTAAAAAATAGTTTAAATAGGTTCACATTTAAGTATAGGTTACTACTGAAATGAAATTATTTGTAGGCTCATCACTGGGAACTTCCTCTGCCTTTTTAGATAAAAGTAACTATATTGGCACCCACTTTCATGCTTTCTCTCAAACATAAAGAAATAGATTGTTCTTATCCTGCCAAATCTTGACCCCCACACCATCTTGCTTCCTCTGAAAACTAACTCCAAAGAACTTTCCACCCACGTACTAGCCCCTTCATTTAAGATGTCTTATCTTAGAGTGTACATACACACACAGACACTGTTCAAGATCACCTTAAGGTTCCCCTCAGTCAATCTAAACTTGAGACATACGTCTTTCTCACTGTTGGAACCCTACCTCTATGTTTGTAGAGCATTTGACTTAGAAAACTTGCAATTGCAAATTCTTTCCTTTCTCCTTTGAGATGTAAATCTTATGCCACCCAGAAATGCCTTTTTCAAAGATTTGGCAACCATCTCTTTGAAGTGGAATAATCAAAATAGATAATAACAGGACCTCTCTCTCTCCCAGTGTCTGGGGGAAAATAGGAGCCAAATTTAAGGGCCAATTAGCAAATGTGGATGGCTTCATCCCATTGACCAACCTCCTCCTAATGCCCTCCAGTGTTTTTACATTAGCTTCCCCAAGTATTTAAAAATACTCTTGCCTTTCCTTTCAGTGTCTTTCTGTTCAATCTCTCTCCCTTACTGCAATAATCTTGAAGTCTTATTGCAAGAGCCTTGAATAAAGTCTCCTTTGCCTATATAACTGTTTAGATGCAGTTTTCCTTTGACAACACACACACATACACACATACACACACATACACATACACACACACACACACTGTTCTTTTTTTTTGAGATGGCTCTGTCACCAGGCTAGGGTGCAGTGGCGCAATCTTGGTTCAATGTTACCTCCCTTTCCCAGGTTCAAACGATTCTCCTGCCTCAGTTTCCCTAGTAGCTGGGACTACAGGCATGTGCTACCACACTCAGCTAATTTTTGTATTTTTAGTAGATATGGGGTTTCACCATGTTGGCCAGGATGGTCTCAATCTCTTGACCTCACGATCTGCTCGCCTCAGCCTCCCAAAGTGCTGGGATTACAGACATGAGCCACTGCACCCAGTCCGCACATATTTTTACTATCTTAAATGGTCTTCTATGTGCTATCCCATTGTTAAAGCTATATTTAGTAGTTAATATTCATGGTCCTAACAGTCTGTCACTCCAGTTACTCCTTATTCCACTACAATACAGCATCTGTCAACTCCCTGCAATAATGACAGCCAAAAATTTTGTACTTATCATAGCTTTATTTTACCTAAAAATCAACACCTTTATCTTACCTGAAATCATCATCCGACTCAAAATTTAACACTGCTTACAACCTCCTTGTGGAATGTTCTCCTCTCTTAATTCTTTTGTGTTTATGTAATTTTCACAGGGTATTGGACCCTCACATCAGACATGTTAGTGGTTCAGTCTTCAAACTTTTTTTTTTTTCATATTCTCTAAATTATCTCTGGGTGATTTCATTTATATTCAGTTGTCATCAACCATATCCCTGTTGTTGACTCTTAAATCTGCCAGTCAACTGGATTTTTCTTCTGAGTCCCAGACATTTATATCACACTCTACGCTGGATACTTATATTTGAAGCCCAGAGGCAATTTAATTCTAACATGTCTAAAGCTTTACTGATCATTGCCATTTCCCCATCTCCTCCAATCCATAACTGGTCTTCTGATAACAATTCAGAATGCAGGCTGTCAACATTTAGTTAGTTGCCCACGGAAGACATCAGTCATCCATGATGCCTGTTTTATCTTCACATCTTGGGACCAATTAGTCATCTAGTCTTACCTAAATTCCTAGTATCCCCAGAATATGAGTGATTCTCCCATATTCAGTCAAGTCATTTGTTCCAGCCTTATTGTTTTCTACTTGGATTTTTTCAATAACTGCCTCACTGATTTTCCTGCCTCTTTTCTTCATCCGTCTCACACTGTTCTCCAAACAGCACCCAGAATGATCTTTTTAAAACAGATATTCACCTTTCATTTCCCATACCCTACAGAATAAAATACAAGTTCATTACCATGACATACTGCCTTTAGATCAACTATTTCTCTTTACTAGGTGTAATATCTTAGATAAGCCATTGACCATCTCCATTTCCCAATTTCCTCATCTGCAAAGTAACAATAATATTGTCTTCCTTATAGCCTTATTATTGAAAGAGCTTAGTACAGAATCAGTAACACAGTTGTTGTCATTAATGGAATTGGAATGGGGTTTGTTCAAGAAATTATAAATAATTTAAACATTCGTTAAAATACGTAATAGATGAGAAAATAGCATCTTGAGAATCTCTGTGCCAGTGTTTAGCAAGATTGTGAATAAAATTATTCTCAAGATTGTGAATTGAGATATAGTTATGATTTCTTTCTTTTTTTTATTCTTAAACAGGTTTTTTGAATTCATAGCTCTACTCCACCTCATGGCATGTTAGGCATATTATAGATGTGGTTTAGCAAGGGCTAGGAAGCAGAAAAGAGTAAGAAGAGATTTAAATATACTGTTCTTTTATAGTTTTCTCCTCTTTTAACGTGTTCTATTACATTTGCACCAATTGCTGACATTTAGATAATCAAGATGTATTAGCCTGTTGCTTTACAAAGTATGGCTCAAAGATCAACATCATTGACATCACCTGGGAGATTATTAGAAGTAACTAATTTCAGGCCTTACTTCAAACCCACTGAAACAGAATCTGTATTTGAAAAGATTCCAGAGATGATTTATACTCACATTAAAATTTGACAAACTCTGCTCTACAGAAATTTCAGCCTTCCTATATTACATTTTCAGGTAAAGTGAAAATGACCACTTCAACCTCTTTACTAAATATAATCATATTTAGTATTTTGAATTTAAGTCACACTTCCTACAACAGAGATATAAGCTGTCAAAGAAATATAAAGTTCCTAAGCTTTTGGTAACTGTTTCATTCTCACTATGAACATTCTGGTCTCATCACTTCTACACAGTTACCAAGGCCTGGATGAGAACATGTTCCAGAGGCTAATCTATTTTGTGATGAAATATTGAATTATATTTTATATAATGTTTAATTTGCTATTCTAGACTTTAGAATACTCTTCAAAGCATCTATTTGAGAATATGGCCCATGTGATATAAGATGGTTCTGGAATATATTAGCAATCACTCCTTTTTCAGCTATGAAAATTATACAAGAATTTTTTTTACAAACAATATATGTCTTTGGTGTTTAGTTATCCTATAAATTTGAAAGTCTTCAGAAAGTTCAAGGACAATTTCCAAATATGAAACTGTATGCATACTCTTGAAGTAGTATTGCAGGTTTATATAAGAGGTTTAAAAAACAACAACAAAAAGGAGAATAAAAAGTAGTGCGTCCTAAATAACAAAAATCTAAAATGGTCACTGAAGAATATTAGGATTTAAATAAAATGGCATCAGTGCCATACATGCTTTTAAATACTGTGCAATATAATCTCTTTCCAATTTGTGAAACTCAATAGACCTTTCTAATCAAACAGACAAACAAAACATTTTCATTTGTTGTCTCTCTGGCTAGCATTGTATTTCCATCATCTCTTTCATAGTAAAAATTTTATAAGCCTGTCTCCAACCCTTCAAGCCCTATTCATTCCTTAAGCAGATTCATTCACATATTGGGCATCCCCATCTAATGAAGGATAACCAAAGTCACTGTTATTCTATTTGCTGGAGCTAATGTTCATCTTTGCTTTCTTCCTCCTTGACCTTTCTCCAATTTCTGATAGTATTTTCTCTTCTAGTTTTGTTGAAATTCCGTTCTCCCCAACCTTCTAAGACATCGGACTCTCCTGATTCCTATTCTTTTTGTCTATTTGTTCATAACTACTACTATCCATGATACTTCTATCCACTTCCTGTTTTGCACTTCCAGTTCTATAATTAATTCTGTTTTGGGTTTGCCTTTTTCCTGCACACGCTCTCTTTCAATAGTTTTATCCAATTCCATGATTTCAATTATACTTTTAAAACACAGATTTTGACAGCTTTATCTCCAATATATGTCCCCATAGCAAACCACAGCTACATTTTCTAGCTAAGTACTTGAACACACGATTTCCTAGGACTTTTCTGTTAAAAGCTTTATTTCCAATTTTACCCTTGCCACTGGAAAACAACATCATGTACTACATTAGAAACTTCACAACTTTATAATCCATATTCATTAAACGTCTCAGAGTTATTTCTTCATGGAATAATCTTTTCATTTGTAGATGAAGAAATTTAAGTTCAGAGTCATTAATCAATATCCTTAGAAAACCATCTAAATTGCTACAGACTATTTAAATAAAAGTTCATATTAGGGCATTATAGGAGAATTTCAAAATAGTACAAACTGAGCTATAGCTTGAATAATGAGGACAAGTTAGACAATCAAATAATGAAGAAAAAACAAATCAGTTCTAATAAGAGGATTAATTCAAAATACAGGTGTAGAAGCCCAGTTTATGGTACAATAAAAATGGGACATAATTCAGCATTGATACAGCATAAGCAAGCACAAGAAGTGAATCATCAAAATGTGGACAGGAATTTTATCATAAAGGATATTTTATGCCATGACACAAATTGTATTTTGAAAAAGAGCATATTCTATTGAGGGATTTTAAAATTCAGAGTTGTAGGACAATATTTTATAATAATACAAACACATGCACAAACACACACACATTCTGGTGTCTAAATAGAAGATTGAGTTACACGACTGTGAAAAGTTACTGGAGGAAACAAGATTGGAGGCAAGCTAAAGTTCTGTTGACGTTTACAATAAATAAGTAAGACAATGAAGATATAAACTATAAGGGCAGACACATGGAGAGAAGAAGAGAAACTTATAGTTTACATGAAGGTAATAAAATTAGGAAGAAGAACATGTAGAGATTGGGAGAAGTAGAAAACTATTCCTCTGTTTTTGTTTTGATATACTCTAATTTCAGTAGTGAGAAAACAGAAAAGGAAGAAGTTGAGAGCAGGGGTGACTGGACAAAGATTTGGAGATACTGAGTTGAGATACGGGCATATCATTTTTTTTTTTTTCATTTTACTTCTATTGTACTTTGCAGACATTATTTTTTCAATATAAATTAAAGGCTCGTGGCAACCTTGCATCAAACAAGTCTAATCGGCATCGTTTTTCCAACAGCAGGTACTCATTTTGTGTCTCTGTATCACATTTAGGAAATTCTTGCAATATTTAAATTTTTTCACCATTATTATATTTGTTATTGTGATCTATGATTAGTGTTCTTCTATGTGAATATTGTAATTGTTTTTGGGTGCCGTGAACTGCACCCTCATAAGACTGTGAACTTAACTGGTAAATGTTTTGTGTGTTCTGACTGTTCCACCAACCAGCCATTCTCCTGTCTTTCTCCCTCTCCACAAGCCTCTCTATTCTCTGAGACACAACAATTTTGAAATTAAGCCAATTAATAACTGCAATGGCCCTTAAGTGCTTGCTAGCGATGATTAAGCTTAGTAATAAAGGCATGTTGAAAGCCATGATAGGCCAAAGTTCTTATACTCAACATTTAGCTAAGTAAGCTATTGGAGGAAAGTCATTAACTCTCTTTAATAATTTGAAAACTGAGAGGTGAGAAAAGTACAGAAGAAAATTCAAAAGTTACAGTTGGTTCATGCAGTTTAAGAAAGGAAGCGAACTCCACAACATAAAAGGTCAAGTTGTAGTAGCAAGTGCTGACGTAGAAACTGCGGCAAGTCATCCAGAAGATCTAGCTAAAATCATTGATGGAGGTAGCTACACTAAACAACAAATTCTCAGTGTAAACAAAACAGCCTTCTATTGGAAGAAGATGCCATCTAGGACTTTCATAGCTAAAGGAGAAATCAACAGCTTACTTCAAAGCTTCAAAGAATAGGCTGATTCTCTTGTTAGGGGCTATTGCAGCTGGTGACTTGAACTTAAAGCCAATGCTTATTTACCATTCTGAAAATCCTAGAGCTTTTGAGAATTATGTGAAATCTTCTCTGCCTGTGCTCTAAAAATGGAACAACAAATCCTAGATGATAGCACATCTGCTAACAGCATAGTTTATGGAATAGGTTAAGCCCATCGTTGAGACCTACTACTTAGATTAAAAGATTCACTTCAAAATATTGCTGTTCATTGGCAATACTTTTGATCACCCAAGAGCTCTGATGGAAATGTACAAGGAGAATAATGTCATTTTCATGCCTGCTAATACAACTTCAATTCAGCAGCCCATGGATCAAGGAATAATTTAACTTTCAAATCTTGTTATTAAGAAATACACTTCCTAAGGCTATAGCTGCTATAGATAGTGACTCCTTTGATGGATTTGAGCAAAGTTGATTGAAAACCTTCTAAAAAGAATACACTATTCTAGATTCCATTAGGAACTTTCTTGATTCATTAGAAGTCAAAATATTAACATTAACAGAAGTTTGGAATAAGTTGACTACAATTCTCCTGGATGACTGAGAAGTTCAATACTTCAGTGGAGAATGTAACTGAAGATGTGGTAGAAATCACAAAAGGACTAGAATTGCTGAAATCGCATGATAAAACTTTAATGAATGAGGAGTGATTTATATGGATGAGCAAAGAAAGATGTTTTTTGATAATCTCCTGGTGAAGATAATATGAACATTGTTGAAATGACAATTAGTGTTTGAAGGCTTAATTGAACTGGATGATACTGTGTGTGTGTTTGTGTGTGTGTGGTGAGAACACTTAAAATCTACTCTCTTAGTAATTTTCAGGATACAATACATTGTTATTAATTATAGTCATGTTGTACTAAAGATCTTTTGAACTTATTTCTTCTATCTAACTCAAATTTTGCACTCTTTGACCAACAGCTCTTCGGTGTATCTTCACATGCATCACAGCCTTTGGTAAACATCCTTCAACTCTCCATTTCTATGAGTTCAACATTTTTTGTTTGTTTGTTTGTTTGTTTTTTAGATTCCACATGTAAGTGAGAACAAGAAGTATTTGTCTTTCTATGCCTGGCTTTGTATAAAATATTTACCAGGTTTATTCATGTTGTAACAAATGACAGACTTTCCTTCTTCTTAAAGGGTAAATAGTATTTCATTGTGTTTGCATGCCACATTTCCTTTAGACATTCATCCCTTGATGAATACTTGTGTTTTCATATATTGGCTATTGTAAATAATACTGTAATGAACATGGAATTACAGTTATCAATCTGAAATAGTGATTTTATTTCCTTTGGATATATAACCAGTAGTGAGCTTGCTGGATAACATGTTAGCTCTAGTTTTAATTTTTGGAGAAACCTCCATACTGGTTTCTATAATGACTACACTAATTTGCACTTGTACCAACAGTGTACGTGGGTTCCCCTTTCTCCATTTCAGATAACAAATGACAGACAAATCTTTTCAACACTTGTTATCTTTTATCATTTTTATAGTAGCCATTTCAACAAGTATAAAGTGATATCTCATTGTGGTTTTTATTTGCATTTCCCTTATTATGAGGGGATATTAAGTACTTTTTCACATGCCTGTTGGCCATTTGTATGTCTTCTTTTAAGGAAAATGTCTATTCTGATCCTTTGCCCATTTTTAAAAATTGGGTTGTTTCCATACTATTGCATTGAGTTTCTTATATATTTTTGATATGAACTCCTAATCAGATGTATGGTTTACAAATGTTTTCTCCCATTCTGTAGGTTGTATCTTCATTCTGTTGTTTTCTTGGCTGTGAAGAAACTTTCTGGTTTGATGTAGTCTTATTTATTTTTGCTTTTGTTGTCTGTGCTTCTGGGTTCACATATAAAAAATCATTTTCTAGATCAACATCATGGGAAATTTCCCATTTTCTTTTAGTAGTTTTACTGCTTAAAGTCTTAGATTGAAGTCTCTAATCTATATTGAGTTGATTTTTGTATGTGGTATAAAATCAGGGTCTAATATTGTTCTCTCCATATGGATATCCAGTCTTGCCGACACCATTTAATAAAGACACACTTTTTCTTATTGTGTGTCTTCATACTTTTGTCTCAGCCCTTCTTCTGAATACCTAGTAGTATTCTATGTACAAATGGCTGCACATAGGTGCTATTTCCCTTTTTGTTGAAAGCACTTGGGGATTCTCTGCACTTTCTCTAGGACACTCTCAGACATTAGCAAGTCAATAAATATTTACCTGTGTTCTTGTTCTCCTTCTCCTCCTCCAGCTCCTCCTTCTTCTTTTCATATGGCACTCATCACTTTGCTTTGCCACATGTGAGGCAGTGTTTTCTTCATTCTGTTTTTCATAAGATACACCTGTCTTATCAGTAAGTTACTTACTCCATATATTACCTCAGTTCTCTGAGGGTTTCAAGAAAATTATGATTTATTTTAAAGATCATCTAGCACTTTACTTGTGGTTGAAATATAGTGAAACATTTCCTGGCTTCTACATCCTAGGCAGAAGTGAAAAGTCTTTTCAATTATTTTTTTAATTAATGTAAAATACACATAACATAAAATTTGCAATCTTAATCATTTTTGCCTTTTCAATTATTTTTAACCTGGCTCTAATCATAGTATGGATTCAATAATAACAAAATTTCCTTTTTATTTTATACATGGGCATAAAAATTTCCTTTTTATTTTATACATGGACATTTCCTTTTTATTTTATACAGGGGAAATTGTAACATATTTTTCAAAACTATCATTTTTGGTTTTCACAAATCATTAAAATAAGCAGATATACTACTGTGTCCTTAATAATGTTTTTAGTTTTGATCTTATGAGTTATTCACAATTTATTTGATAATTTCAATGGCACCATAATAAATGTCTTTTGCATATGATGTTTTGAGTTACTGTCAGAGTGCCTGGTAAATCTATAGTGAAAATGCATAGGGCTAAAATGATACATGCTGTTATATAATAAAAACTGTATGTCCTATGATATGCATCATGTGATGAAAAGTTTGTGTTTTTTGAACAATATAGTACATCTATATTATGTTTGGTTTTGTTAGTTGCATAATCAATAAAAACTGTCTATACTTGTCAAAGCCCATATATGTGTTTAAATAATGCAAAATATACATTTCTTATTTAAAACTTTCTATCCTTCTTAGCAGCCTTTGAGTAGTGTCAAGAACAAAGCATATGGTATCTATTTTAGATATTCCAAGTAAATAACTAAATGTGGATAAAAGAAACTGAATTTCTCTATCCAGTGAATCTGACAAGCAGTTAATTCATATAGAAATTGGTTTGTCCTTTTTTTGGTTAATGGCAGTATGGCAAGCTTGAATGTTTTAACACCTGTTCTGGGGAACTATATTTTTCTGCTTCAAAGAGAAGTTAAAATAGCTAGAAAATAATAAAAAATACTCAATAATTACCTGCTGGTATTTATGGCATTGTCTACACAGATTATAGGATTATAAAGAGGACCATATTATTCTGTTTTAAAAATGATAATTACATACCTGAATGCTAAGATACACTTATCTATAGAGTTCTGATTTGTTATTTAGTACAATCCTCCAAGAAACTTATGAGTTAGATACTAGCGTTATTCACATCTTACATAAAAGAGAATTGAGCATGGAGATGTTATATTATTTGCTCATGGTCAAAGAGTTAATGAGAGGCCTTGTCAGATAAAAATCTAGCTTGGAATGTGAATTTCAGGCTCTTAATAATATGCTGAATGGAGAATATGGAGCTTTAATTCTTTTTAACGTTTATTTTAGGTTTGTTTGTACATGTGCAGGTTTGTTATATAGGTCAACTTGTGTCATGGGGTTTGTTGTATAGATTATTTCATCGCCTAGGTACTAAGCCTAGTATCCAACAGTTATTTTTTCTGCTACTCTCCCTGCTTTCCCCTCCACCCTTAAGGAGACCCAAGTGTCTGTAGTTCCCTTGTTTATGTTCATTAAGTTTTCATCCTACTTATTAGCTCCCACTTAGAAGTGAGAACATGTGGTATTCAGCTTTCTGTTCTGTGTTAGTTTGCTAAGGGCAATGGCCTCCAGTTCCACTCATGATCATGCAAAAAGACATAACCTTGTTTGCTTTTATGGCTGCATAGTATTTCATGGTGTATATGTACCACATTTTCTTTATATAATCTGTCATTGATGAACATTTAGGTTGATTCCAGGTCTTTGCTATTGTGAATAGTGCTGCAATGAACATTCACATTTTCATCTACAGTAGAATGAATTATATCTCTCTGGGTATATACCCAGAAATGGGATTGCAGGGTCGAATGGTAGTTTTGCTTTTAGCTCTTCAAGGAATTGCCATACTGCTTTCCACAATGGTTGAACTAATTTACGCTCCCACAGTGTATTGCTGTTCCCTTTTCTCTGTAACCTTGTCAGCATCTGTTATTTTGTGACCTTTTAATAACAGCTATTCTGACTGGTGTAGGATGGTATCTCATTGTAGTTTTGATTTGCAACTGTCTAATAATAAGTGATGTTGAGCTTTTTCTCATATGCTTCTTGACCTCATGTATATCTTCCTTAGAAAATAGTATGGAACCTTAATTCTTGACTTCAGTATATTTTAAATGAAAAATAATATCTATATGTGTATTCATGTATTTTTAAAATGTTTTTTCCTTTTAATTAAAAAAACTTTATTGTGTTTATTTCTATCTTAAACTTTTATTACATATTTAAAGTATACAACATGATGTTTTGGTATATCCAGTGAAATTGTTACTACAGTCAAGAAAATTAGCATAGCCATCATCTCACATATTTACTCTGTGTGTGTGTGTGTGTGTGTGTGTGTGGTTGGATGTAAGGGAGAAAGTGGTAAGAGCACCTAAAATCAATTCTCAGCAAGTTTCCAGTATGTGGTACAATATTACTAACTATAGTTTCATCCTGTAAATTATCCATCTAGATTAATTCATCCTATATAATTATAGCTTTGTCTCATTTGATCTCATTTTCCCATTCCTCTCATCCTACTTGTAATCAATGTTTCACTCTCTGGTTCTATGTTTTTAACTTGTAAAAAAAATTATCCATACATAAATGAGATTATTCAGGATTTCTCTTTCTGTGTCTGACTTATGTTACCAGCATACTGTCTTCTAATTTCATCTTGGTTGTTGCAAAAGGCAGGTTCTTCTTCCTTATGAAGTCTGAATTATATTCCTCATACATGTGTGTGTGTTCAACAATTTTTCAAATCGATTTTTCCATCAGCAGACACTTAGATCATTTCCATGTCTTGGCTATTGTAAATACTACTTCAATGAACATGCAAGCAGTTACTTC
This sequence comes from Aotus nancymaae, assembly GCF_030222135.1. Classification (NCBI taxonomy): domain Eukaryota; kingdom Metazoa; phylum Chordata; class Mammalia; order Primates; family Aotidae; genus Aotus; species Aotus nancymaae. The sequence goes on along the minus strand of NW_026988476.1, from coordinate 18,188,822 downwards.
TATGAAATGGTGCTTTTATTTCCTTTGGGCATATATTCAGAAGAGGGATTGCTGGGTGATAAGGTGGTTCTATTTTTACTTTTTTGAGGAACCTTAATACTATTTTTCATAGACTTCAAGAATCTTCATTCCCACTAGTAGTATACAAAGGATCTCTTATCTTCACATCCTTTCCAACACCTGCTATCACTTGGCTTTTAGTGAATAGCCATTCTAATAGATATGAGGAGATATCTCATTTGGTTTTGATTTGTATTTGCCTGATAATTAGTGATGTTGACCACATTTTCATACATTTTAATGTTTTCTTTGGAAATATGTCTATCAGATTATTTGCCCATAGTTTAATTGGGTTATTTATTTTTTATTATTGATTTGTGTGAGTTCTTCATATATTTTAAATACAAACCCTTTATCAGATATATCATTCACAAATATTTTCTTCCAAGACACAGGCTGCCTGTTTATTTTGTTGATTGTTTCCTTTGTTGTGGAAAAGCTTGTTAATGTGATGTAGTCCCATTTGTTTATTTTTGCTTCTTTGTCTTTGCTTTTGATGTTGTATCAAAAAACTTATTGCCAATGACAATGACAAACAACTTTTCCTCTATTTTTTTTTTCTAGAAGTTTTACAGTTTTAGGTCTTACATTTAGGTCTTTCATCCATTTTGAGTTGGGTTTTTTTTTTGCGATGTGAGATAAGATTCTAACTTAAATTTTTTGCTTGGGGTATTCAGTTATCTCAATACCATTTATTGAAAAGACTACCTTTTCCTCAGTGTGACTTTCTGGTGGCCTTGTCAAAAACCTGTTAATATTTGGGTTTATATTTGGGTACATACTGTATATGCTTGGGTTTTATTTAGGTACAAACTTTATATATTTGGGTTTATTTCTGAGCTTTCAGTTCTATTCTATTGGTCTATATTTCTGGTTTATTTTTTGTTGGTTTTTTTTGGTTGTTGTTGTTGTTTTTTGCCAGTACCATACTGTTTTGATTACTATTGCTTTGTAATATAACTTGAAATCAGAAGTGTGATGCTTCTAACTTTGTTATTTTTGTTCAATATTGCTTTATATATTCAGGGTTTTCTCTGGTTACATAGAAATTTGATAATTTTTTTCATACTTCTGGAAAAATGTCATTGGAATTTTAAAAGCAATTGCTATCTGTAATCTGTATATTGTAGATATAATGCAGTCCGCATATTGCTTTGAGTAGTATGAACAATTTAACAATATTTATTCTTCAAATTGATGGACACAGATATCTTTCTATTTATTTTAAAGAAAATATGGTATGTATTATATAAATATATATGAATATCTACATATACACACACAAACATACACACACACAATAGAATACTTGCTATTCAACCTTAAAAAGGAAGGATACTCTTCCATCTATGGCAACTTGGATACACCCAGAGAATATTTTATGTTAGGAGAAATAAACTATGTAAAGAAAAACGATCTCACTTAGATGTTGAATCTAAAAAATTGAACTGATAGAAGCAGAGAGTAGAATGTTGGTTACCAGAGACTGGCTGTTGGGAGGCAGAAAGGAAATAGGAAGTTGCTAGTCAAAGGGTACAAAGTTTCAGTTAGAAATGAGAAATAAGTTTGGAAGTCTTTCAGGTTTTATACTTTTCCACAAGCAGATCTTATACTTTTTTGTTTAAATTTATTTCTAAATATTTTATTATTTTCAATACTATTGTAAATGAGATTGTTTTTCTTTCTTTTTTGGATAAGTCATTATTGGTATAAAGAAAAGCAATTGATTTTTGTATGTTGATTTTGTATTCTGCATATTTACTTAATCCATTTGTTAGTTCTAACTTCTTTTTGGAAAGAGTTCTTAGAGTTTTTTCCATATAAGACCACATCAACTGCATATAGGAATAATTTTACTTCTTACTTTCTCATTTGGATGTCAGTACTATGTTGAATAGAAGTAATGAAAGTGAACATTTTGCCTTGTACTAGACCTTACAGGAAATGTTTTCCATTTCTTCCCATTGATTACAATATTAGCTCTGGGTTTCTCATATTGAGGAACTTTGAGTCTATACCTACCTTGTTGAGAGTTGTTATCAAAAGAAAGCACTGACCTCTGTCAAATGCTTTAATTTGTTTTTTCCTTTGAGGCAGAGTCTCATGCTGTCGCCCCGGCTGGAGTGCAGTGGTGCAATCTTGGCTTACTGCAACCTCCGCCTCCCAGGTTCAAGCGATTCTATTGCCTCAGTCTCCCAAGTAGCTAGGATTACAGGCATCAACAGCCACACACAGCTAATTTTTGTATTTTTAATAGAGACAGGGTTTCACTATGCTGGCCAGACTGGTCTCAAACTCCTAACCTCAAGTGATCCATCTGCCTCGGCCTCCCAAAGTCTTGGGATTATAGGCATGAGCCACTGTGCCTAGCCCAAAAATATTTTATTTCTAATGGAAATGTAGTGTTGGGAGAAATGTATTTGGAGCTCAATACTAAATAAATTATTAGCTATACTTTAGAAAGCCATCTATAACAATTTCACCAGGGTCAGGTATTTGGAAACACTCGCAAGACTTCTCAGGAGGTACTAATGATAGGCTTGAATCAAGGTAATAAATATAGTACAGCAGGAGAAAGAAAGCACAGGCAAGCATCAGGAGCTGAGAGACGTCCAGGCACAGCTCCATAAGATTCTTTCTCAGTTACACAGGACACACTTTGTCTCTGGAGTATAAACCACTGAGATGAGTGTGAGAAATTGAGGTTTCACAAGAGTTTGAGCAAGATATTTTAGTGGGGTCTTTTATGCCCCATTGATTATGCAGCCAAGTCAGACTTTGTAACTGGTTAAATCAGGTCTCCGTCATCAATTTACAAGTTACAACTCTAAACAAGCTGGCCCTGAGTACTGTCTTAGGGTTTTAAACTTGAAGTTATAAAGAGCATTTTATAAATTATTTGCTAGTTAATTCCTTACTTATCCTAGACAAAATTCAATACCATGGCATTCTTGAAGATAAGCATGGAACTGTCCCCATTAAGCTCTAGGATAATTCTATCTTACACACTATCGAAATGTACTTTCTATTACATATACTTCTATTTAATTTGGAGCAAATGTAATCAATAGCTTAATGTTCTATTTGTCTAAGGCATTAATAAGTAAAGTGATATCTTAAGAGACACTAATGAGGAAGATACTCCATTTAGTCAGCAACCTGAAACTTCAAATGGCATCTAGAACTTAATGAAAAAAGATATGTGTTTAGCTAAAAGATCTCCATGGCTTAATTCAGTAAATAGTCACATCAGAAGAATTAATAGCTGATATTATGGGTGATAGAAATCTACCTCTGCAAATATGCTTTAATGCTTCCTTAACACAATATGAAAATACACTCATGCATTGCTTACACATGGAGATACATTCTGAGAAATGTGTTATTAGGCGATTTCATTTTTGTGTGAACATTGCAAAGTGTACCTACACATAGATGTTATAGCCTACTACACACCTATGCCATCTGGGATAGCCTAGTGATCTTAGGCTACAAACCTGTACAGCATGTTACTGTGCTGAATATGGTAGGCAATTGTAACATAATGGTAAGTATTAATGTATCTAAATATATCAAAACATAGATAAGATACAGTTAAAATGTAGTGTAAAAGATGAAACTGGTACACCTGTGTAGGAAACTTACCAGGAAAGGAGCTTACAGGACTAGAAGTTGCTCTGGAGTCAGTAAGTAGTGAGTGAAGGTGATGGCCTAGGACATTACTTTATACTACTGTAGACTCAATAAACATTGTACACATAGGCTACATTACATTTATTTAAAATAGAAATTAACTTTAGCTTACTGTAACATTTTACTTTATAAACTTTTAATTTTGTAAACTTTTTGACTCTTTAATGATAACATCTAGCTTAAAACATAAACATAGTGTCCAGCTGTCCCAAAATATTTTTTCTTTATATTCTATTTAATAAACATTTTTCTATTTTTGTTTTAATTTTCTCAGTTTTTAAACTTTTTTGTTAAAAACAAAGACAATAACACATCCTAGGCCTACACATGGTCATATTTATCAATATCACTGTCTTTTACCTCCACATCTTATCCCACTGGAAGGTCTTCAGAGGAATTACATGCATGAAGCTGTCATCTCATGATAATAATGCCTTCTTCTGGAATGCCTCTGAAAGGACCTGCCTGATGCTGTTTTACAGTTAACTCTTTTATATATATAAGGAGTACACTCTAATGATAAAAGTATAGATAGTAAATACTTAAAGCAGTAACTTAGTCTTATATTGTTATCATCAAATATTAAGTACTGTACATAATAATATGTGCTATACATGACTGGCAGTACAGTAGGTTTGTTTACACCAGCATCACCACAAACACAAGTAACAAACACATTGCACTGTAACATTAGGATGGCTACATTAATAGATGATAGGAATTTTTCAGCTCCATTATAATCTTATGGGACCAAGTCCATATGTGGAATCTGCCACTGATCAAAATGCTGTTATGCAGCCCATGACCAAGTATAAGATTGCATTGATCATGAACAGAAAGAAAAAGGTAAAGGAATTAGATGAGCATATTTTAAAATAAAAATAAAATCCTAACCCCCTCCTCAACAACTGGATGGACCTCATCTTGGCCATAAAAATCCTTAAAATTGAGTTCCTGACTATGACAGGACAGGAGGTCAGACAAGTGTGCTTATACTCCCTTCCTTTTCTAGTTTAGACACAACAACTGACCAGCATTCATATTAAAATGGAGGCCATCACAGTAATAGAACACATGCTTTGTGGCAGTAAGATGTGAAATTATAAACAGGACCTGAGACCATGGTCAGGTAAGGGTTAATTCACACACTCCTAGACATAATTAAACTGTTTTAACTGCTACAAGGCTTATCCTTTTATGTAGTAGCTAAATAAGCACTGACCTTAAGATAAGCAATATTAAAACAATCACAATGCATGCAACTCACAGATGTTAACTGAACCCCTGTTCCACCAGCCAAAACTACAGCTTTGATTGCATAAGAGACTGATTTCAGTAACTTTCTCCTGATAAGAAGACCTTCAACCACAGACTAGTTCTGACCAGTTTACAGAGGCTACACACTTAACATGCCTTTGTGTCCTGAAAATACTTTCTTGGGCTTATTTGTAATACATTTGAAAGTTAAATCTCCACCCCAATGTAAACATAGGTTGTGTATTACATGCATGTTTGTTCAATAGGCATGTGTGAGGAACACCTTCATGAATATTTATAGATCCTCCTATAACCTGTTGAATACATATGTTGGACAAACTTGTTCAGCATAAAACTCCTAACCTAATGCTCCACATCCTGCCAACATTTTGTGTTGTCAGTGTTCCGAATATTGGCCATTGTAATAGGTGTGTAACATTTCATGTTGTTTTAATTTGCATATCCCTAATAACATCCAATGTGGAGCATCATATCATATGCTTATTTGTCATCTGTGTATCTTCTTTGACGAGGTGTCTGTTCAGATCTTTTTGCCCATTTTTTAATTGAATTGTTAGTTTTCTTAGTATTGAGTTTTAAGAGTTGTCTATTTTTGATAACAGTCTACTATCAGATATCTTCGCAAATATTTTCTATAGAAATTACATTTTATTTCACAAAGTTAATTTTTCCATGCCTATCTTATTTTTGACCTCCATAATTTCTTTTTAACTTTCAAAAAGTAATTTTTACATGAAAGAACACATTAAAACATACTTTTGTTAGGATATATTATATAACAACTGTTTGACATATTTGCTTTAGTTTCCATGACATTCTTACATAAAATACATTTGTAAAATTACAAGTTTCCTAAATTAATATTCTAATACATTATTTGGCAATAAATGATATTGTAGGTATCTTTTGACTGTCATGACAGATTTCACATATATACCTACTGATGATCATTTTGGCAAATTTAGTTACCTTTTTTAGGATAAAACTATAATTTCATTACTCTGCTACTTCTTGAAAGCTGTATTTAAATATAGTGATATAAGCTACAAATATGACTTACTTAGTGACAAATTTAGAGATTGAATATTATCAAAAGCATATGTCTACTCCGCCATGCAAAATATGCCCAATGTTAAAACTCAATGAAATCATATTCTTCAGAATCTATAGTGTTCTTATCTCTAATTGTGTTTTGAAAATTGATATCCTTGTTAGCTTGAATCCTCCAAGAGGGTGACATGAAGACAGGATTAATAAATTCTATGTTGAAATAGAATGATTTATAATTTCAATAACACTTAGCATATGGTCTTTTAACAGAAATGACTGACAATAATCTTACTTGAATGTATTTTGAAGTTAAGGCTTATATTCTTAGAGGACCTTTCTTTCTTTTAGTGACCAATAGACATTGATGTCATCCTCTCATAGTTATTGTACCCATGTAGATGCCAACTTCCACAGAAGAAAATCATACTTTACTTCATAACAAACAGCAGGACTTCCTTCTCAGAATGCAGACAATTTGTCAAAAATACAAACCTGCCAAGACATCATCAAGAAAAAATCTAGGCTGACGCTAATGCATCTCTTATGGATCAGTGACTAGTGTTGTAACACTCCTTCCTGTTATTTATATTCTGTCTAGTGTAATCCTTTAAATGATTTGGTCTTTCTTGCTCTGTATCCAATTCCTGCTTCCTCATTTCCTGGCTAACTCCTTCTTTCAGAATTCCTACTGATAATATTTTTTGAAGTTCTTCATCTTGAATTTTATTTCCATCTCTGAAACACAAATGATGACTATCTGTACACCATTTACCCATTTACCTGTACTGCTTCAAGTGCATTCTTTGACATCATATGTACATCAAGGTCTTGATCCCAAAGTCATTCTAATTATGCTACTTATTCACCCTCTGCTCCACTGAGACTCTAGGTTATAAAATTGTATTTGCCTTCTTATTTCTGATACATAGTTTCTTGCCATCTTTCATTATTTTAAAACTTCAATCACTAGGTCATAATCTTTTCTTTCTACCACAATTTTTCTGTCATCATCCTAAATGTCTTCAAATTCCACACTGATGATGTATCCAATTCTAACCTCTCATCTCCTTGGACACTTTATTTTCAATGAAGTTATCTTTTCTTAAATCTTTCCACCTGTCAATATTCAAAACTTATCATCCACAAAAAACAGTAAGTCAAACATCCCATTTATTGAACAAAATTTCTAACACTTCAAATTTTCTTACTCAGAAACCCACTTGTCATTTTCTCCTTTATATCCTTCTGTAACCGTTTCTTCCTACCTACCTTAAAGTTCACTTTTTGTCAATGTAATCACTTTTCTGAAAACTATTTTAAATTCTTTGCTCTTTGTCCTCACAGTTCCTGTAAAATTCAAAATCTTGAATGGACTAATTACCCATCATTTTCTTTTTGACTTAAAACAAATGGTTGAAATTTCTCAGAGAAAACTAACACAAAAATGTAAATTAACACCATTTAAATTAATCATGTTTTACACTTTTCTGTATTTTATGTTTTTGACATCTAAAAGAACTTGCTATCAGGTGATAAGACTGCCACTCCCAGGTCTAGTCAATTCCAGATGGCAAAGGGGTTAGCCAGGTAGGAGCATGCCTTTTTTTTTCTTTCTCGGTCTCGGAAAAAAAAAAAAAAAAAAAGGAAAAGAAAAAGAAAAGAAAGCAACCAGAGATTCCTGGGACACACAACTAAGGTTATATTTCTTCCTGCCATAAACTCTCCCATGGCTCCCTATTACCCCCAAGATTAGATCAAAGTCTTTAATGAGACTCCCGAGGACTTTCTCAGCTTCAGCTCTGGTTCTCTTGCAGCCTGATCTCAACCTGCTCTCTCTGCTTCTTCTTTTTTTTTTTTTTTTTTTTATTTAGTCAGATGAGTACTGATTCATTCAAAGAATGATACTAAGTACCTTTTATATGCATGCCTTTTATATGCAAACCAACCAATCCCAAACTTATGTCCAAACTACCTCCTTAACTCTCACACCCCAAGAATCTCCCTGCCCTACATCACTAGAGGACTAGGTTCCAGTAGATATCACCCCTATTGCCCATGGAAATTATTCAAACCAGCCAATCTTTAACAGTTTACTTTGCCATGCTTTACCTTTTCTGCAGAAACACCAATAAAGGATTTGGTGTAGGCTTCTCCCTTGCTCCTGCTTCTGCCTGACTAAACCTGGTATTTCCTTTGTGGCCCTATATGGCATGGCATGTTCCCTTCTCTTGGGAAATGTGAATAATAAAATCTTCTGTAAATGGCATTGACCTCTTCACGTTGGCACTCAGTTGCGTCCACCAATCCTCCAGATAGAATTTTAATACGTCATTATAAACATTTAGTCAATATGTACAAAACATTAGTGTGACAAGCAAATCCTTCTATTTCTATATGAAAATTCTAGGTAACTAAAATGCTTTGTCTAAGAAAAAGTCACGCTTGAACTTTAGTTGCATTTATTCCTGTGTATTTATATGTTGTAAAAATGTGAAGTTCACTGAAGAGTTCAAAGATATTCTCAATTCTACAAGGTAATCTGTCATTAGCTCACTCTCTAACAATACATTATGAAGATGACCTTGTAATACACTTCATTTCGAAAATAAAAGTAATCCAGTTAAAACTTCTGCAATTTTGGCTTCAAATCAACACATTTACCTTAATCTCTACTTATCATTATTTCCTCCAATAAAAATGAAAAAAAAAAAAAAAAAAGCCAATATCCAGACTCCTCTGTTATCTTTCTTCTGAATCTTAGCCCCTTGTTTTCTTTCAATAAGTTTAACCTTCATCTATCTCTTGCTATCCTGTATCTTTAATCCTCTTACTCCATACTGGATAATTTCCATCAGCATTTAAACATTTTCTGATATCTCCAGACTTAAAAATTATAGGCTTCCCTGTATATGGCATACCCTTGCAGCTACTAGAAATCATCAATAACTTCCAATTTCCTAAATATAATGGACACTTTTCAGTCTTCATTAATTCTGTATTTTTATTAGACCTAATTGATTTGGTCATTTTCTCCTTATTGAAAGCTGAGATTTAAATGGTTTTCCTCTCATCATTATGGCTGCTGCCTAATTAGTCTCTCTTTCTGACCTAATATTAAAATGTTGAAAGTCCCCCAGATCTGATATTTTCTTCTCTGTTCGTTGTTATATTCTAACCCTAGACACACTCAACACACACAACATTATCCCTATGTTGTCAATTACCACATACATCAGTCTTTCCAGGTTTATAACTGAACTACCATTTTCTCTGAGATCCAATTCCTTATGTCCCTTTGTATAATCTAAGGAACAAAAAGTTCAATAAGTGAAAAAATCCTCTTCCCTAATCTACCACACATCACCAAGCCTTATCTTCCTTTACTGAAATTACTCTTCTGAACAGTTATTGAGGCAAAAGAAGTTGAATCATACTTATTTTTTCTCACCTTATTTTTCAACAAGTTGCTAACTTTTTACATGAAATAAACTAACTTTTTCAAAACTTTTGTTTACTGAAGCATAATTTACATACTAAGATGTACATAAATTGCACAGTTTGAGTTTGACAAATTTGTATTCCAACATAATTACCAATCCAATCAAGGTTATACAATATTCTATCACTCCAAAAAGCTTTTTCATGTTCCTTTCCAACCAATTTCCTCTGATCAGAGATCAATTGCTTCCATTATATCCCAAGCCAACATCTATATATCTATGTATCTAGCTATCTAGCTATTTAGCTACCTATCTATCTATCTATAATTTTTATTTTGCACCAATTACTTTGCTTTTCTAAGTAGGCTTCTCTTCTCTTCTCTTCTGTACCTCTTCTGAAGTAGTATTTATACCTGATGTCTGTAGAGTATCTTGAAATATATTCTGAAACTGTCTTGAAATACCTTTTGAAGATATCTTGCATACTGAGCTAAATACCCCTGTGGAGACCTGCTTCTTCATCTTTCATGTCAATTTCTTAGTGACTTAATGTCATAGCTCTCTGCAAATCTTCCCTTCTTCATTAAGTGCTCTTGATTCATCAATTCTTACTAAGATTCACTCAATCTCTGATTTTTTAGCTGTGATAATTTTTCTTTGATAAGTTTAGGTCAGTGCTTCTATTGGACCCTGATTATCTGTACGAGTTCATCAGCTTCACAATCTGGAAGATCACCCTGAACAACAAATGTAGAATATTTCCCTATTGTAAGTAAACCAAGAAAAGTGCAAGGTATTTGCTTCATATTAATTTTGGACTTGTAAAGAGAAAATCCAGGAAACAAAATCATGACATTATCAACATCAACTACTTCTCTTGGATTTTGACATATCCAGTATATTTTGTCCAGTCTTTCATTATATAGGAGCCTCAGAAAGAAAGAATATATTTTATTAATGTTCTAACTATAAACCAGTGTTCTTTATAATTGCCTATAAATGGTCTTTCATTTATAAGATCAAGCCTGAGCCTCTGAGCAAGACTGAGCATCTGATACCCTAGATTTGTATCGGATTAGTTCAAATTCTAAACTTCGAGAGCATTGCTTAACCTGGGGTAATTTCCTGAAAATTGATGGAAATGCCTTTTCTAATACAAGAAGTCTTAACTTCTGAAGAAATTGCAGTTGTTCAGTTTTCACTAGTCTGTATTCTATCACAGAGGTCTTTTTATTGGGCCTCAATTCTGGTTGCTAGAAATCCTAGTGCAGCCTCAGGCTTAGTTGATTCAAGGAAATGACATTATATAGGACTTAGGTTCTTTCTATCTTTTTGCTTGCTCATCCTTTGTGTGGCTTCATCCTCAGCTGATTGCAGGATGGCTGCAGCTGTTTCAGGCATTACATCCAGATACATATAGGGAAAAGAAAGACCAACACTATCTGCACTCTCTCTAAGAAACGATTTATCATCATTTTTTTTTTTAGTTGAAGTATTGCAATAATCTACTAACAAGTTTCTACCTGTATAATCCTGTTTTCTCTTCCAAACCAATAACTGTCACTGGAACAGCTGGAATTAAATTGCTGACATGTAGATATTCCATCTTACTCAATGCTTGTAGTTACGTATCTTCCTGTTACATGTTCCAAATTCTTAAAAGGTGTAAAGATAACTTTACAACATGTCTCTTGTCAATTACCCAGAGTCCTCACAAAACATCCTTTCCCCTTGATCACTGTTTCCAGGAGTCTTGTTTGTTTGTTTGCAAACAAACTCCTTCCTATTTTATTGACTTCTTACATGCTAAGCTTAATTGTTGCAATATTCTTTTCTTCTGCTCCATGATATGTTTCATTTAATTAGTAACTTTTTCCATTAATTTTCAGGAAATTACCCCAAGTTAGGTCAGTCATCTATATTTCATGCTCTTACTGTCCATTCTGCTTTTGCTTTAAGGAACTTACTACAACTATAAATGAATAACTATTTCTCAGAAAATCACAGTGCATAGCACACAAAGTACATAGTAAAACATATACACATACCACATTGAAAATAGAAGTAACCACAGTCAAAGGTAATTTCTATTTTCTGTAAAAATAAAAGATAACTTCTGTTTCTCCCACATCTATTAATATTTTCTGTTTACCACATATCTCATACTCTCTACTTTTGCAACAGATTATTGGGATCCTATTTCACATACAAATAAATGAGCAACTGAGAAAACTAATGTACTTTCCTGTTTGTGCTAGCAAGATTATTTTTCTATCTTTTCATTATTTTATCATTTGGATTAAAATTATATTTATTAAACATTAAATAAATATATTTTGTAATTTTTTTCTTGATGCATTTATCATTTATGTGTAAAAAACACATATGATGAAACTCGAATCAATTGGGGATGAGATTTTTTCCGGTAAAATAATGGAACACCAGAGTTAAGGAGAGCAAGTATTAGCAAAACAGCCAATGGATTGATGGTACATTGGGGCTTTGTGAAGATTATGAAAAACAGTCCAGTTGTAGGGCTTGGGAATAATACAATATAATTGGAAAGAGATTCAGACCAATAGATAGTGAAATGGCCAGGGAGGGAGAAGAATAGTTTTAGAGATAAATTTTAGGGATGAAACAATCCTAGATGATAATACGATGACAGAATCTATTATTCTATCATAGATGTGTAGGCTGGAAGGAAATGAAGTTATTGGTCAAATGGCCTATACACACACACACACACACACACACACACACACACACATCTATATATACAACGTGTATTTGTAACTTAAAGTGTATGTGTGTGCATGTGTGTATACAATATGGGATAGACTTAGAACATGAAAAATTGCCAATTCCTTAAAAGAATATTGGAGATTGACCAACTTAACTATCTGGGGGCATTTGAAATTCTATTCTACAGTTAGGGCAATATTCTCTTCCACAACTTCCAAAATGTTCATTGTATATAAAAAGAACAATTCTCTGGAAATTTCTTTTATCATTTAAAAGTAAGAAAAAAAATGTACACTTCAGTTTTTGGGGATTTGCAGTTGAGAATCCTACCTTTGTGTTAGAAAACTCTTCCTCTAGAGCGACACATTTCTCTAGAAAGCACCAAGCGAGTGAGTTTGTATGTCTGAGTAGAATAGTCCTACTCCACTAATTGTCACTGCTTTGACCTTACTGTGTTACGATGTGAGCTGTCATCATAGCAGAAAAGAAAACTGGAAAAATATGTTGCACTTTAGAGGTTAGAGTAGAAAAGTCTGGGTAGCAGAAAGTGCAGTTTACTAGGATCAGATTAAATAATATAAAAGGAGTATGGTAATAACAATTTTTGTGATAATGAATCATCTGGAAAATTTGGGCTTCTGGTTACAAAAACGTAAACAGAAATGTGAAGACTCAGTCTTTTAAATCTCAAAGGTAAAAGTTTTTAATCAGTAAAAAATGAAAGTCTCAGCTTTTAATACAAATTTTATTTATGTATTTGTTTATTTTAAGGATGGGTCTCCTCTTACTTTGTCACCCAGGCTGGACTGCAGGGCAAGCTCATAGCTCACTGCAGTCTTGAACTTCTGGGCCCCAGCTTTCATAAACACTTCAGGTTTCAGATCACTCTTGAGAAGGACTACTATCCTTAAAATCTGGTGCATTAAGTACTCAGGCATAATCAATGAGCTCTAATTAAATACATTTCTCACTTCTAAACTGGTGTCTTGTATCATTTTGATAAATAAACCCAAATTAAGCAGCTCCAATTATTAATTTCTCTCTCTCTCTCTCCCTGTCACATACACACACACACACACACACACACACACACCCACCCCCCCCACAGTTGTCACTCTTACAACCTTACACTTTTACTTTTTCTCATGAACAGTCATATATGCTCTGTAAAAGTGGAGTAGAAAGGGTTATAGCTGAAGAATTGTCACAAATACCATATTGTGCTTATCAAAAGGGTTTTGACTGTGGTGAGAAAATCACATCTAGAGAATCAGACGTCTTTGGTTCACATTTTACCTCTGCTACTTAATAGCTACCAATTGGTAATCATACACAACACTTCACTGATTAAGGTTCCTCTTTCGTAAAATAGTTATGTTATTTTCAAACTGTTAGTATTGTTGCTGGGACTGAATGGTAAAACATGTAAAGCACCCTGAGCAATATTTTGCATATGTTCCTATTCAATGATTATTAACCCTTGTTTTGTTGTTCTTGTATGCTGGTAAAAATTGAGATCTACTCATTATTTTCAATGACATGAAGGGAGGCTATGTAAAAATTAGAACAGTTAAAGAGTGAAGAAATTACTTCACCTAGGTTCAGCTTGATTTTCACAGCTATATAAGAGACAGAGACAGATGACGCTTTCCAGTTCTAAGATTCTATTATTTCATAAATAAGTTTATCAACAAGTAAAGAAGACTTATTAGATGTATTTCTAGTGTATTATCCAGGATATAATAAACTCATTCAAAACAAAACAAAACACAACATAAAACCTAAGCAAAAAGACACACATCTTATTTCCAGAATCATGTGGATAACTATTTCAATCATCATTTTTATAGTTTACAGGAATAATAAACACCATAGTATTACAGAAAGTTTGTAGTTGAGAATCCTACCTTTGTGTTAGAAAACTCTTCCTCTGCAGTGACACATTTCTCTAGAATGCACCAAGCGAGTGAGTTTGTATGTCTGAGTGGAATAGTCCTACCCCACTAATTGTCACTGCTTTGACCTTACTGTGTTACGATGTGAGCTGTATTTACCAGATAAAAGAATAACTTGCATGTTAAACAAGTCCTGAGGCATGCCTTATGCTAGCCCAAATCTTTCATCAACAATTAATGTGAAATAGGTTAATATTTTCCTAGTATTATTTTTTATTTTTTATTTATTTTATTTTTTTAATAAAACCATAGCCTTTTATTTTATATATATATATATATATTTATATTTATATTTTATCACACTGTAGGTTCTCAGTACATGTGAAGATAATGCAGGATTGTTGCATAGGTACATACATGGCAATGTGGTTTGTTGCCTCCCTTCCCCCGTCACCTTTATCTGGCATTTCTCCCCATGTTATCCCTCCCCAACTCCCTACCCCCCACTGTCACTTCCCTAGTCTCCCACAACAGACCTCAGTGTGTGATGCTCCCCTCCCTGTGTCCATGTGTTCTCATTGTTCAATACCTGCCTATGAGTGAGAACATGCAGTGTTTGATTTTCTGCTGGCGTCAGTTTGCTCAGAATTGATGGTTTCCAGGTTCATCCATGTCCGTACAAAGGATACGAACTCATTGTTTTTTATGGCTGCATAATATTCCATGGTGAACATGTGCCACATTTTCCCTGTCCAGTCTATCGTCAATGGGCATTTGGATTGGTTCCAAGTCTTTGCTATTGTAAACAGTGCTGCAATGAAAATAAGTGTGCATGTGTCTTTATAACAGAATGATTTATAATCCTTTGGATATATACCCAGTAATGGGATTGCTGGGTCAAATGGAATTTCTATTTACAGGTCCTTGAGAAATCATTACACTGTCTTCCACAATGGTTGAACTAGTTTACAGTCCCACCAACAGTGTAAAAGTGTTCCTATTTCTCCACATCCTCTCCAGCATCTGTTGTCTCCAGATTTTTTAATGATCCACATTCTAACTGGCATGAGATGGTATCTCAATGTGGTTTTGATTTGCATTTCTCTAATGACCAGTGATGATGAGCATTTTTTCATATGTTTGTTGGCCTCATATATGTCTTCTTTTGAAAAGTGTCTGTTCATATCCTTTGCCCACTTTGAATAGGTTTGTTTGTTTTTTTCTTGTAAATCTGTTTTAGTTCTTTGTAGATTCTGGATATAAGTCCTTTGTCAGATGGGTAGATTGCAAAATTTTTTCCCATTCTGTTGGTTGCTGGTTCACTCTAATGACTGTTTCTTTTGCTGTGCAGAGGCTCTGGAGTTTAATTAGATCCCATTTGCCTATTTTGGCTTTTGTTGCCAATGCTTTTGGTGTTTTAGTCATGAAGTCCTTGCCTATGCCTATGTCCTGAATGGTTTTGCCTAGGTTTTCTTCTAGGGTTTTAATGGTGCTAGGTCTTATATTTAAGACTTTAATCCATCTGGAGTTAATTTTAGTGTAAGGTGTCAGGAAGGGGACCAGTTTCTGCTTTCTGCACATGGCTAGCCAGTTTTCCCAACACCATTTATTAAACAGGGAATTCTTTTTCCTCATTGCTTTTTTTGTCAGGTTTGTCAAAGACCAGACAGTTGTAGATGTGTTATTTAGATTCCTTCTCTCCAAGCTATGCACTAGCAGCCATTAATCAATATGTTTTTCTTTTTCTTTTTATACATAATAAACATTAATCACCAATTTGTCGGTAAGATGACTGTTACTGCCCTTAAGCTATGCCTCTGGCTTGCTCTTTTGAAGTTATTTTAAAATATATTCTTGGCAACATTTTTTACTTCCCTAGAATATAGCTTAGGTATGCCTTTACAAAACATTAAAGAATCATAATCACACACACACACACACACACACACACACACACACATACACAAATAATTTTAAATGTGTACCATGATAAAATCTTATCTAATAAATGATTATTAAATAATAAATTTTTATAAATATATATTTTAAATAATCACTGTATGATAAATATAAATAAAGTAATTGTACATCCATTTATATTATGTGTATATAGTAATTGAATTTTTCAGATCCTCTACATCAGTGCTTCTCACACTTTTATAGATTATAGCATACAGAGAAAATCACTAAAATTATTTATCCCTGGCTGCAAGAATTTTCTACCTGTGGTTTCTCTGCTCAGCAAAACCTACACACATGTAAAACACTGGGGCTGTCTAAGGACAGAATCACCCAGCACTGCCTCCATTCAGTGCCTAAGCAGTCCACCAGGAGATCTGGGCATTGCCCTGCCATTTTGGTAGCCCCAAGCATGAGTGTGCAACACCAGGGGCCTAACAACTGGCCCAGAACACCTGCTACCAGTGCCTAAGTATGCTGTCAAGAAGCCAGGGGATCTTTATCCCCAGCCACCACTGCTAGCATCTGTGAACTTCTCCTCAGAGGCTGAGGATGGGGCAACCAGCTTGCAAATGCCACTACTGCCAGTATCTACCTGAATGTACCAACTAGGGGCCTGGGACTCACTCACTCTGCCCATTTTGCCATAATTAACATGAGTGTGTGCCTCTTGGAAGCCCAAGGATAATGCCACCACTGCCACTGCCTATGCCACACATGCTACTATGGAGTCCAAGGAATGACCGAACCTCTTGGCTCACTGAAGTCACTGCCAATACCCAAGTAAGGCACCTAGAGGCCCAAGAATTAGGGCACATAGGCCTGCTAACACCACTGATCACATCTGATGTCCAGTGGTTCAAGGACAGGAACACAGCCTACTGCAGGTACCACTGGGCCCAAGGAATAGCCTACCTGACATCCCCATATCCAGGAAAGCCTCACTACAGCTTCCACTAAGAACTTCAGCTCAAGCCACTGAGAAATTTACAAGCACTACTGAATTTGTTTAAACACAAAGAAATCAATCAGAGAATACAGTTCTACACACACCAAAAATCAAAGCTAAAGTACCTTGCCCAGCCAACACCATAGATACAACCTCAGGAAAAAGTTTTCCCCTATAAAACCCAATCCAAAAAAATGGAAAAAAAGTTACTGTTATACCAAATGTGCAGACATCAATATAAGAACACAAGAAATATGAACAAGCAACAAAATACGATAGCACCAAAGGAACACAATAATTATTCAATAACAGAGTCCAATAAAAATTTATAAAATGTCTGAAGAAATAAAAAAAGTAATGTTAAGCTCAATGAGATACAAATGAACATAGATAAAGAATACAAATAAATCAGAAAAACAGTTCAGGATATAAATGAGAAATTCACCAAAGAGATAGATATCACTGAAAAGAAACAAAGTGAATTGTAGCTGAGTAATTCCATGAATGAGATTTAAAAAAAAATTGAGAGTTTCACCAATGAACTACATCAAGCAGAAGAAAAATCTCAGAATTTAAACATGTCTTTTGAAAAAACCCAGCAATTCCAAAAAAATAAAAGACCAAAAATAAGTGAATAAATAAATAAAACTCTATGTGACATATGGGATAATATAAAGTTACCCAATATTCAAAATATTCATGTTCTAGAAGGTGAAGAGAAGGCCAAAGCCATAAAAAACCTATTTAATGAAATGTTAGCAAAAAATTTTCTAAGTCTAGAATAGAGTTACACATTCAGATACAGGAAGACCAAGAATCCTAAGTAGATATAATCCAAAAAGTTCTTCTCCAAGGCACGTGTATTAGTCAGGGATCTCTAAAGGAACAGAACTAATGAATAAGCACATGTATTAGTCAGGGTTCTCTAAAGGAACAGAACTAATGAATATATATATTCCATTAGTATACAAATATATATATGTATATATTAATATATATTAATATAATATATAATACATTCATATATATTAATATATATAATACATTACTAATATATATAATATACATTATATATATAACTAATATACATTATATATTATATATGCATACTATGGAATAGTATACATATATGTATACTAATATACATATGTATACATATGTATATTATGCATACTAATGTATGTATGTATACATATGTATATTATGTATACTAATATACATAATATAAATCTGTTTTAGTTCTTTGTAGATTCTGGATATAAGTCCTTTGTCAGATGGGTAGATTGCAAAATTTTTTTTCCCATTCTGTTGGTTGCTGGTTCACTCTAATGATTGTTTCTTTTGCTGTGCAGAAGCTATGTTTAATTAGATCCCATTTGTCTATTTTGGCTTTTGTTGCCAATGCTTTTGGTGTTTTAGTCATGAAGTTCTTGCCTATGCCTATGTCCTGAATGGTTTTGCCTAGATTTTCTTCCAGGGTTTTAATGGTGCTAGGTCTTATGTTTAACTCTTTAATCTATCTGGAGTTAATTTTAGTGTAAGGTGTCAGAAAGGGGTTCAGTTTCTGCTTTCTGCACATGGCTAGCCAGTTTTCCCAATACCATTTATTAAACATTGAATCCTATCCCCATTGTTTGTTTTCATCAGATTTGTCAAAGATCAGAGGGTTGCATTGCCTCCAAGGCCTCCGTTCTGTTCCATTCATCTATATCTCTGTTTTGGTAATAGTACCATGCTGTTTTGATTACTGTAGCCTTGTAGTATAGTTTGAAGTCAGGTAGCAGCTTTGTTCTTATTGCTTAGAATTGTCTTGGCTATGTGGGCTCTCTTTTGGTTCCATATGAAGTTTAAGGTGGTTTTTTTCCTCTTCTCTGAAGAGGGTAATAGGTAGCTTGATGGGGTTAGCGTTGAATCTATAAATTGCTTTGGGCAGTATGGCCATTTTCACAATATTGATTCTTCCTAACCATGAGCATGGAATGTTTTTCCATCCATTTATGTCCTCTCTTATTTCCTTGAGCAGGGTTTTGTAGTTCTCCTTGAAGAGGTCCTTTACATCCTTTGTTAGTTGTATGCCTAGGTATTTTATTCTCTTTGTAGCAGTTGTGAATGAGAATTTGCTCTTGATTTTGCTCTCATTTAGTCTGTTATTGGTGTATAGGAATGCTTGTGATTTCTGCACATTGTCTCAGGATACAAAATGGTTGTTATCAAAAAGACAAAAATAACAGATATGGCAAAGATACAGAGGAAACAGGACTCTTATACACTGCTGGTGGGAGTGTAAAGTTTTCACAGCCATTATGGAAAACAGTATGGAGGTTTCTCAAAAAACAAAACAAAACAAACCAAAACAACTACAAATAGAACTACCATATGATCTAGCAGTTCCACCGCTGGATATACATTCAAAGGATCAGAAGGCAGTATCAAATGGATACCTTCACTCATATGTTTATTACAGCAATATTCACAATAACTATGATAGGGAATCAACTACATGTCCATCAGCAAATGAATAGATAAAGAAAATGTGGTATGAATACACAATGAAATACTGTTTGGCCATACAAGATAATGAAATCCTGTTTTTGAGCAATATGGATGACAGATTATTATGTTACGTGAAATAAGCCTGGCACAAGAAAAAAATATTGCATATTTTTACTCACAGATGGGAACTAGTAAAATTAATCTAATGGCAGTAGAAAGTAGAATGATAAATACCAGAAGCTGCGAAGGTTGTGTGTTGTGGGGAGAGAATACGAAGAAAGGTTGGTACAAACATATAGATAGGAGGAATGTTTTAATGTTTCATACAGAAAAGGGTTACTATAATTAACAATAATGTATTATATATTCAAAACAGCTAAAAGAAAGATTTTGAAATGTTCCCAACACATAGAAATAACATATGCCAAAGAGTGGATATCATACATACTCTGACTTGATCTTACATATTTCATGCAAGTAACAAAATATCACATGTACCCCATAAACATGTACAAATATTATGTATTAATTTTTTAAAGATGCTAATAATCAAAAAGAATATGGTTAATGTTTGAAAAATTTGAGAAAAATATAATTTAAAGCTTTTGCTTTTTACCAAAGACACCATAAAATTAGTAGAAAATCAATAGAAGACATTCACAAACCAACTTACCATTGCTTCAATATGTAGAATATAAAAAGAACAATTAAAAACAATTAAGAAAAAGACCACCATCTCAATAGAAAAATGTACAAAAGACATAAACATAAAATAGAGAATGCCCAAATTTCTTATATATAAAGGATATGAATTGGTACCAAATACAGTTGGTACCAAATTTCATACACATTAGATTGGCAATTATTTAAGACTTACAACACAAAAATTGGGCAAGTTGTAGAACAATGGGAATTTTTATACTACAGTAAGAATAAATTTGCATAACTACTTCAGAGTGAAATTTTGAATATAATAGTAAAATGAACATTTATATATCCCATGACACAATAATTCTATTTTCATTTCATAATCTAGAAGGAATTTTGCCCATGTGCCAGAGGAGATAAATATTAATTGTAGGGTAATCCATATTAAAAAAACTTTTAAAAAATATAAATGTCCCTAATAAAAATGGTTAAAATTATACATATTAGATATAGATATAATTAACAAATGTAAAAGTTAAATATGGAGTGCAAATTAAGTAAAGCTACATGCATTAGCATAGATAAATCTGAAAAACATTGTTTAAGGGGAAACAAATCATAACCTGTTACAGATTCACCGTTTATATAACAGATTTTAAAATAATACCCAATGTTTGTGGATACGTCCATATGAAGTAAAAGAGTAAAACATGCACTTAGATAATGATTACCTATTTCATGAAAATAGTTTTACCTGGAAAGACTAAATTATGGCACAGAGAAAGAAAATCGATGTAAACATAGGCACAATGGTGCCAGAGAAAGCAATTTGGGGAGAAAGTTTTTTAAGTAAATTTAAAAACAGTTCCAACTCAGTAGCTATACATCAGGTGATAGAGACTGTTGATTTGTTCCAATTAGGATAACATATCTGAAACACAGAAGAAATTGGATTTGTCACATGATTCAATTATCAATACCATTCTCCATGAATCATGTTTCCTTTGAGTATAAATATGGTAGTGAGGTATGGATGTAATAACAATCACTACATTTGTAAGCTTCAAGGCTTTAGTGGTGATCCCAGGTTCTCTGATTCTCTAATAAAACATGCCTTATCTTTGGAGCAATCTTATAAGGAGGGAATGGTCTAGGGGTTTCCACTTGAATCTTTAACCTGATAGCACTCTTGGAAATGAGTTATGGAAACAGGGTGAGTACCTCATTTATTTTAAATATATATCAACTATAATGAATGGTTACTAAGAACATAACCACAGGATGAGTTCATTACCTCTTCTATCCCGCCGAAACCAACATGAGACAAGATTGTACCACAGCTATACTTATTACCTAAATTTCATAAGCCCTCCTCTCATGAGTGCAACACCATGGCAGTCTCTCTAAGCATCCCCTAAATTTTGCTTATTTCTTTTATATTGTATAGTTACTCCGATAAAGACCACACCTCCCTTTGAAGATAAGAAGAAACATTGACAGAGTCACAGGCATGATGTTAGTAAGGCCATTTCTCAATTGTAACTTGCCTCCACTTCGCTCAAAGGGATCTTGATACCCTAGGAGCTCATGACATTCTTTTGTTCAAGTTGAAATCAGTAAACCCATTACAGTGGCAACATCTCCCACCCTTATTCCCAGACTATAGAGGATGAACCTGCTTTCCTGTTATGGAAGATTCTTTCATGGATGCTTGTACTCTCTTTTCCAGTGTATTTTCTAGGGTTTATTAAAAAAAAAAAATTCTCTTGGCTTTCCAGAGAAAACAGTTAAATTGTAGATAAGAGAATATTCATGATAAATTCAGTGTAACATTCTCATGATCAAAACTTTGCAAATACTTTTTTTGAATTGAGGCTTCCTAAGCCTTCCAACATTGTGGTGACTCATAGAAAATAATAATATTGTCTCCAGCTACCCTAAGTCTCACCTTCACACTTCTTTTACACCGTGGTCTGAGACGATCAATATCACCACACACATAGATTCTAATAGGAGAAAGCGTGTTCTACACTAAACCACAACCAAATAATTTTTTACTCTCAAATTTATTCACTATAGGCCACCATGAGTGTAGGTTTGTCCAATCAGCCAAACACATAACGAAACCATTCTTACCACACAGATTAATTCAGAGCCCTGGGAAGTACATCAATAGTAATAAATTTGGCCTGAACTATGACTTTATGTACTTCTCTTTTGTCTGCTAAACTCTAAATTTGTTTTCTGTATATACACTTCAGATTGAGAGTTATTGAAGTTAGCAAAATCTGTTTCGTTCCTTCAGAATTAATTATACTTTATAGCTTGGCCCTGAAGCATGCCCAGATCTGACTCCAAGTTATAGGTCTGGAGTTAGTGACAGGTGATAGTGGAGGGGCATTAAGGAAGTTGGTATCCTCTCACTCCTCTTATAAAGTTATTGACTTAAATGGTTGTTATATGGTCTTCCAGGAAGACAAGACTAACATCCTCAGACGGGTGAGAAAAGGCAAATTTTGTCACTAATGGAAGCTCAAAACAGTCTGGTAATATAGAATACCTTGACTTTTTCCATTTCTTCTGAGTGTCATGGTTTTAGTTCTGTGGGTTCCAATGTTTCTTATTCATTTTCCACTTGTCACATACTGAAATAGGAGAAGCTGAAAATTAAACTCCATGCAGAGAGACACAAATTCTCCTGATTATAGTTTCAGTATCTCTAAAATAAATGATGAGTTACATTCCAGGAAATTAAAAAACGGAAAAGAAAATTCCATTGTTCTACAACCACGTTAAACTAAAAGATTAAAATCCTGAGGCCAGACGGGGTGCTATGGCTTAGGCTTGTAATCCTAGCACTTAGGGAGGCCGAGGCGGGCTGATCACCTGAGGTCAGGAGTTTAAGAGCAGCTTGGCCAACACGGCAAAACCCCATCTCCACTAAAAATACAAAAAAAAAAAAAAATTAGCTGGGTGTGGTGGGGTGTGCCTGTAATCCCACCTAGTCGGGAGGCTGAGACAGGAGAATTGCCTGGACTCAGGAGGCAGAGTTTGCAGTAAGCCGACATCACACCATTGCACTCCAGCCTGGGCCACTATGTCTCAAAAAATATATATTAAAAAAATCATGAGGCCAGTAACTTCCTCATATAAGTTGTCCATTGTAGATAGCAGTGCAAACACTTCCCCCCACTCATGGCCCATTTTAATCCACCAATGTGACAAGGTAGAGATGAGATATGCAAAATAAGCCCTCATTTGCCAATGTGAGCTGGCTTCCAGCACACAACTGAGTAATTTCCAAAACCACATTGCTCAACTGGCAAGGTCAGAGAGCCATGATCAAGAACCTTAGGAAACACAAAGGTTCTGCCAAAGCTACTATTCCAAAAGCTTACTGTCTGCACCTTGAAACATGCCAGCAAAATGACTGTCTTGTGTTCAATTTCTTTCCCACATTAGAACACTAGCTATAGAGAAGTCAGAAAAACATGGTGTTGGCTGTTTTGCTGCTTCATTACAAGAAGTTACACTTGAAGGGTCTTAGAATGATGATGGTACTAACCAATATAAATTACATGTCGCACTCATGTGACCCACACAGGGAATTAGACTGTTTTACATAAGATATTACGCAGTGAAGAAAAAAATTCTCTGTGCGTATTTTTATAAGTACAGACTGAGTGTGTTGAAAAGTACTACAGAATATACACTGAACTGTTAACTAAGGTTAACTGGCCTGAAAAAGGCTCAAGCAGAAGAGAGAAAAGAGGAACTGTTAAAAAAAAAGAAGTTAAAAAAAGAGAAAAGAAAAAACTAAATGCATTAACGTGTGATATTATGTATACCTATTTATGTGCACAAGGAACTAGAAAATATTAAGTTATGTCTCTAACTACTAATTTATGGAGTTATCCATTAAAATTGATAAGATTAAAAAGTAGGATACTATATATAGTATTATTCCACTTAGGAAATAAATCAACAGCAAAACTCCCACTTAAGTGTATATAGGTTGAGTGTCTTTGTATGAGCAATGGAGAAGGCATGAAAGGGTAACAACTAGACCTTTATCATTAGTTGAATTGTGTGTTTTATTTATACTACAATAATGTATTGTTATAGCTTAAAATTATTAGATATAGATAATTTGAAATTCAAAAGTTTCTTTTATGGTATTCCATCTCCATGATGAACTACCTAAATAAAATGTACTGTTTTCAAAATTAACATTGCTTGACTATTTTGCAAATAAAATTTTAATACTACACATATTTTTAAAAGAATCTCTTCTTTGAGCCACCATATAGAAGAAATAAATTATAAATTATAGTAAGAATCAAATGCAAGAAATTGCATAGAGAATTTTGATTAGGGAGTGAATGAACATTATTGGAGTAACAGAGGTCAACAGCTTCGATTTAAACACATAAAAATGTTCAGCAAATGGCACAATTGTAAAAATAACTGCTGTGTAGAAAAGAATAGTTACATCAGAGATCTGTTCTTTAACTTATTATTTATTGTATTACATTATATCTTCACTCTATTCAGTGTTATAAGTATTGATGAGAATGTTTTATTCTGGAATAATGTGATCCTACTGAGATTTTTGAATAAGGAGATAAATAAACTGCTTATAACTAAAATATATCAGATCCTCTTTTCCATTATTTAGACAAGATACAGTTGTTAACAAGGAAGTCCACTGTGTTTTTATCTGCCCTTCCTACCATGGTATGGGCAAGATTTCAACTTTTTCCCTAAATCCTTTCTTCTCACCTCTTTATTGCAGCTATTTGAAGTTCAAAACTTTAGATATGCTGAAGAAAGGGTATATTCTAATGAATATACCATATCCTAATGTGAAAACTAATGTGCTCTTTAAATGTAGTTATCCTTACCTCTATGGCATTGATTTAATGAATCCTGAAGTTTCACAATTCTAATAGTAAAAGGTAAGCACATTTTATAAAAAATATTTGAAATTTTTTTAGAATAGATGCTCATATCACATTCTCTGGTTTGCTTTAAAATCTTTAACAAAACATATATTATATATTTTATTTTTTATTCTATTTTTACACATTTAAACTGAGTCTGGCTCAATAGGAATGTTCTCTTTGTGATGTATCAAAATTTTGAGGTAAATATGTAATAATAACAAAAAGAATTGACAGACATAATAATGATAAACATAAGTACTGTAACAGATTGTGTTTGGGAATAATAAAGGCAGGCATATGTGTTACAAATCTTGGGGAAATATATATATATACACACACACACCATGGCTTATTATTTTTCAGCAAATAAGAAAAATAGCACAATCATATAGAAGGTCCTCCTCCAAACGCTTTAAGACAGACACCAAAATGTCATTTATTATAGCTCAGTGTACTTGAAAGCTTATTTAAAGAATTAAAATTATAAAAGGTGATCTGTTAGTAGTCACATTTGCCAGTTGGAAAACAGCTATTTATGTATTTAAGCCTTCCTCTGTAAGGAAAAAGTAGATTAATGAGGCTTTTTAATTTAAATGTGGTTAAAAGCTTTGTATTCCTTCATTCTCTTCTAGCGTTCTTGGAACCTTTTCTGTTTAAAGTATATGTTTAGAATATATATGGATTTGGAGAATTTTTGTCTTTCTTATCTACTTTGAATACATAGATTATAGATAGGGATATACGTAATCAGATGGATGGATAGATAGATAGACAGATAGATGATAGATAATTTGAGATTCCTTCTCTCTCACATACATAGCAAATTAGCCAATTGTAAATAAAAGGCCCATAGTAGACATGTTGAGAAAAATAAGAGCAATTCAAATTAAGGAAGTATTTTTTTCTGTGAATAGAATTTTCTTCTTATGTGCTCATTTATGAGGTTTAGGGGGACCTCTTTCTTGGATATGATAAATACAAGTTTAAATTATCTTCTGTCAGGGATGTGCCAGACAGACTTCCTGCCTTGACAGAAAAGATTGGACCAAATAACTATTTTTTCTAAATTGAACTTTGAGCTCTGGGGTACATGTGCACATCCTGCATCCTGTATGATTGTTGCATAGGTACATACATGCCATGGTCGTTTGTTGTCTCCATCCCCCCCCAATCACCTACATCAGGCATTTCTCCCAGTGTTATCCTTCCCCATCCTCCCTGTCCCCTACTGTCCCTCCCCTCCCCTCCCCTCCAGCCCCCCACCTACTCCTCTTGAACCAAATTCTATGATTATAACATATATGCAGATTAAGCTATCATTAATTCAAAATTTATTATTATAAGTTCCATGGGCTAAACATTATGCAATACATGCAGCATGCTCTATTGCACATAGAAATGCACATAGGACACAGAAAAATAGCCCTAGATTCCAGCCTTAGATATTTAGATTTCCCTCCATCAACAATTCTGTAAGCTTGGACAAATTTATTCAGTGTTAGAAAGCTTACTTCAACATATGCACACATATACACATACAGAGACACATATACAAACATTTAATATGTGTATATATGTATATATTTATTCTAGGTTAGCCAAGGTAGATTTGTTTGGAGAACAATCAAGAAAACCCCAAATTGAGACAATAGGCATATATCAACTACCCAGGATTACAGACTGGAGTGATAAAAGGTATAGAAAATTAGAAATATGGATCCAGGTAACAAATCCAAGGGAGCACCAGCAGAATGTAAGCAGATAATGAGCAATCTTTTCATTGAAGTGGTTTTCTCATGTTGCCCAATTGGACTGTAATTGTTCTCAGCAATGGTTCTACACCCAAATTGTCAGAAGAAGACAAAGAAGGACATGAAAGAGCATTTTTAAGGGTGTGAACTACTCGGTTTCTTGCCAAGTAACAGAAGCACTTTTAACTCTAAGAATACATTTTGCCTTAATTACAATCCAACCATTTCAGTAACTTTCTAGCGCCCAATATTTAATCAGATATTTTGGTGTAATCTAAGACTTCAGCAGTCAATAACTGGAAAAGTCAGCAAGAAACAGCTTCATAGCTTATAATTAGGCTTCAGATGAAATTATCTTGCACATGGGTCATGTCATTTATATAGAGACTAGCATTTGTAACAGATGATAGGTGAGAGTTATCAAATATCTTGATATTTGAAAAAAAAAGAATACGGATATATGTAAATTGGTTAAATTCAAACTGTGGGTATAGTAAATAATAGCTATATAACTGTTGATAAGTATAATTAATGATTACTGAGTGTGAATAATGTGGTAAATACTGGTATATGTGTTTTAGACGAACATTTAAAAATATTAATCACATATGATATAGACATTATTTTCCTCATCTAAAGATGAGAAAAATGAGGTTTTCAGAGGAAAATCAGTAAGGTTATAAATGGCAGAAATTGGTCTCAAAGGATGGATATCTAGTATCTACACATAGCTAATATTAAGTTCACAATTTTAATGATGATATGAGTTAATAGACTGATAGTAATACACTTCATAAAATCAAAAATAAACTACGAAATAGTAAAACCTCAATGTATTGAACAAACCACACAGGAAAATCATGCTTTATTCACTGAAAGTATGAGTAATGTCAGAAAATGTTTGACTGATAAATAATACAAAATTATTTTTAACGATATTTATTTTATTTTGTTTGCAACATTAAAATTTTATTGATTTCTTATGTAGTGTATTGTCTTTCAATTAAAAGTCACATTTGTTAAGTACATAAAGACCTATGATTGACTGCTCACAATTCCTTTTCTGTTTCTAAAAATAAGACCATTCCCAGCACATACGATGTCTTAGACTGACAGCTCTTAAGGATAGCAACAGTGCTATATTGTGATCTTTTTATGGCAGGATGATAGAGCAAATTACTCATAGATGTGTTTCCTAACATTGAAATTTTTTCAACTATTTAAAAAAAAATTTTAACCTACAGTAAATTTGAAAGAACAATATAACTGACAACTGTGTAAATCTTATCTAGGCTCAGTAAATGTTTACATTTTTTGCATTCTCTTCTTCTCAATCTCTCAAACAATACACACACATATACGTCATCCATATGTGTGTGCTTTTTGCTAAATTATTTATAATAAATCACAAACACTATGGAGCTTCTTCCTTTGATGCTTCAACATGTATTTCCCAAGAACAGGATACCACTCCACTTGATTATAAGATATTTTCTATACAATCAAATCAGAAACAAAAAAAATAATACTGGCATAACATCTAATATGCAATATATATATGAAATTTCTCAGGGTCTCCCAAATATATCTTACATATTTGAGAAAACATTCTTTACATTCTGTAAATACATCATATACATACATAAATAATCTAACACACTGACGACATTTACATGTTTAAAGTCTTGTCCAGTCTGGATTTAATTTATTTCTAATAATAAATTTTTGACTAAATCTTTTGACAAGAATGCCATTCATGTGAAATCTTGCACTTGACATTATATTCCACCAGGAGATACATCATATCAGTTTGTCCCTTGATGATAGTGTTAAATTAGATTATTTGGTTTAGGTAGTGCACATTTTCAATTTTGCAATTAGTACATGAGTAACCCATAAGTTATAGCTGAGACCATGTGAATATATTTGTCTTCTCAAACATTTCATTGAATGGTTTAAGAATCTATTGATTATCCTCACTGGTGTCTTACCAGTATCATTAATTACATTGGTGAGTATGAAATGGTGATTTTTTAACCCCCTTATTACTATACATTTATTGCTGGTATTCATCTGAAAATAGGATATCTCTCAACTTTAATTTTGAATATTGTTATGGACTCATGAATTAGTCTCTTGTAGTGAGTTAATTAATTAACATCATTTTTTAATTTTAATTTACTCATAGAATTGTGGCAGGTAGGAGCCCTTAAGAAGGTGCCTTGGAACTTTTGACATGGCCCTGTCAGTTTTTGGAATATGCCCTTGCTTTTTCTCCTAAGATATTTCAGACTTGTCCTGTTCTTTCTTTGTCTTAGAACTGATAGCAGCCATTTCTCCAAGGATCCCTGGTTCTTTTCAGTAGAAAACTGGATTTAGAAAGAAAACATGGATGTTAACTATGGCTGTTGATACCATGCTGTTTATGCTGTTAGGTTTTTAGTTTATTTAATGAAACAGGCTAGGACTACACACACACATACACACACACATACAGACACACACAGGGAGAGAGAGTCATGTACCACATAACAATGTGCCACTAAATGCCCATAATTTAGTCAATGATGGATCACATATGGTTCACAAAATTATAATACAGCATTTTTACTGTATTTTTTATAAGTTTAGATATGTTTAGATACAGTAATATGTATCATTGTGTTATAATTGCCAACAGTATTCAGTACAGTAACAAGCTGTACAGAAGCATGTTGCAGCCTAGGAGTAGGATATGCCATCAGGCCATGGTGTGGAGTAGGCTATAGCATCAGGGTTTGTGTAAGTACACATACACATATATTTATTCTTTAACTTTCTGAACAACTTTTCTTAGATATTTCTATGATGCAAAGAATAGAGTCTGACTTTTCTTTTTTTGAGCCATTCTGAGACTCTCTTTCATGGCATGTGAGTAAAACCCATTTGCATTAACAGAGAGGACTGAAATGTTTGCTCAGAACTTTACCATATTATTCATATTTGCTCTTATTCTTTTTTCATGTGGTTCAAGTTCCATTTTGCATTAAAAGGTTTTGTAGCTTTTTTTAGTTGTTAACTGTTTCCAATTCCTTTTTTTTTGTTTACTTTGGTTCCTACCATTTGTCCTGCCGTATTCAAATGATACACTTTAGCTTCCACTTATTACCTAGTTGTGTTATTTTATTTTCTTCAGGATATACAATATTTACATATTATTTTTTCACCTTTGTTCTCATTTAATGTTAGTCTTGAATCTCCAGTCAAATATATTTAATTCTCACTAGCTGGTTTTTTGTTGTTAAAGCTTCCCCAGTTCTTTCTTTCTTGGGTAAAATTTATCCTATAAAATATTCTTCAAACAGGGCTCAAGAGTACAGTATTCTCTGAGCTGTTGCATTAAACATCTTTTTCATTTCTTTGGCATTGGGTAAGAGTCTAGCCTCATGTCCATTAACTTACTTCTTATTTCAGCCACATATCCAATGCATAGTTGCTTGTAAACTCAGACTCACCTTGGACCAAGAATTTCATCCCAAAATGCAGACCATTCATACATTTTCATTTTCTTCTCCAGAGTTTCCCTGATGCTTCATTCAATATGTAAGTGCAGACCAGAAGGCAAAAGCTCAAACAAAGGGCAATGGGAGCTGTAGATAAATATTTAAGCTTCCCTCCTTTCAAGCAGACACCTCTGGTTGGCATTCTGAAGACCCTTCAGGAAGTACGGTAAATTAGATCGCCACTGCTCATGGTAGTACCACAATAATGCACTCCTTGGCTTTACTGCTTCCCTGCTTTCTTTTCCTCTTTTCCAGTCTAACCTCCTGGAGTCACATCCCAAATAATTTGAACTGCACTTAAGTGCTTATCTCAGGTTCTGCTTTCAGGAAAACCCAATTTGAATATTTTGCTTTGTTTCCTATAGAATTATTTAACACTGATAACATAAGGCCTATCAAAATGATATTAGTATTATCTATAAATAGCTGTACATTCATAGTGTTTACACAATAAATTATTAAAAGCAGTTTCTGTGATGGCATTCTAGAAATGGATCACTCACGAGTTACATAAGTCCCACCTCATTTGTTTTAAGTGATAAGTCCTAGCATATTATAAACGCATCTAAAGGCTCAATCTGATGGGCATGTAAAAATTACTTTTTTATTTGAGATAAAAGAGAATACACATTTTTCATTAAGACAATAAGGAGTGAACAAATGTGGCAGTATACTTGAGGAGCTCTGTGGTGCTGCCTTCTAAACCCCAGGGTTGATAAAATGAGATGATGCCTTGGAACTGACCTCATTAGTTCAATATGAGTTACAGAATTCTGGATTTGAAAAAGTAAAGGCACTATACTACTTACATTTCAGAGGCAAGGTGAATATAATTACTATCATAAGAAGCAAAGTTGAAATGGAAACTAGGAATCCATTAATAAACTTGGTATAGGATACTTACATCATCAACAATGGATAAATTTAATTGTAGAACCAGGAAAAAACAGCAACAAAAAACCCTAGTGAGTGGAAGTTCCATCTAGTTTCCAATATTGGGCCATTTCTGAGTCAGAGGCCATCAAAGTAAAATGGAAATTGATTCTTTTAAAAAGAACCCTATAATGCCACCACAACTAAATATTCTCCCAACTCTTCTCCAAATGTACCTGGTGACATTATCAAACTAAATGTATACTCTGGGGGAAGGAAGAATGCTCAGATCTTTTGAAAGTCCTTGCATACAAGGTGAGAATAGTTTCCAATACTAGATTATATGAAATGCTGCTGTGACCTCCAAGTTAAGCTGGCATACTATGAAGTACACTTGATATATGAACTTTTGCCAAAATATGTCTCACAGATTGTCCAATGAATCTCTAGTCCCAACCTATGGTTATTTGTCTGCATTCTGAGTACCAAATTGGCATGGATAAACTTTGAAGTTAACAGAAATCTGATTTTAGTTTTCTAATCTATAGGAATAACAAATTAAGAATGGTAAATGGAAACTCCTGAAACTGCTTTCTCTTCCAAGCCAAGAGAAATTACACTACATGTAGGGCGGCAATGCAGAGATCACAGCCACATTTAAAATCTTACATTAAAAACTGGACATTCCCAACATATCTCTATTCATGTTACCTGCATAACCTGTGCAAAAATAGATGGATCATGATAGATTCAGGTGGACTAGTATGATGTTAATTAAGTGATAATTATAGTACTGGATGTTATGCCAATTGTGATTTCTTAATTGAAACAGATAAGCACAACTTCTGGCTCTTTTAATGTGACCATCTTACCCATGTGAGAAAACATTCATCCAGTAGCCTAGATAACTTTTTAAGTACTTGAAATGAAAAGTGAGGCCTCATCTCTTTAGAATATTAGTGAGGTAAAAATAAAGTTTCCACATGACATATTTTGGCTAGATGAAACAAATTTTGGATATCCAGTCTAGATGAGGGAACAATGGAACACAGATATATCCGTGGCACCTATCTGGTTTATTGCCAAATTTCAATAAATAGGTTTAATGCTAAGCAAATAAATTAAAAGCTATTATAAATAATATTAAAAATGCAAATTGAAGTTATGGAAAAATGTGACATTTTATACATGTATATAAAAACAAAACTAACCAAATAATGCTGTTGGATCAAAATCAGCCTACTTTTTGGCATCTATTAAAATCTCATACTATAATGAAAGCAAGCAGAGCCCAAAGGAAGTTGTAACCCACAGTATAAATTAAGAAATTTGTCTCCATGTTGAACATAGAGCCTTCTGTTCAACAAACAGCCATCATTCATTAAACAGTGAAGTACATCACCCTGCATGGGAAAGGCAGCATTATTCACGAAGGATTCCCAAACCACATGAACTGTCATTTTACACATAACCTTATTAGTAAGGAAATCCATTTATATTACCTGCTTCACTAAATTAGGCCAGACGCTTGGAGAGTAAGTTTGGCACATATCCAGAATCATAAGATAATTTTCTGAGCTCCAAACAAAAAAAAAATAACAACTATTTGCCAAAGAGTAACATCTGGGGTGTCTCATAATACAATCTCCATAACAGTGGAAATGGGTACAACCTCCAATTTTCATCTTTTATATGTGCTAATTCTGCAAATACATGTGGCCTCACTTGCTACTTCAAATAAAAGTACCAGAGCATCTGTTCAGATAAATCTCACTTCCAGCAAAGACAAATGTGCTCCTTAGAGCCAGATTTTATGTTCTTTAAACAAATATAATTTCTGCTTTTCCTTATCAACAGGATTTGAATATTTTGCTTTGTTAAGAAGTTCTTTTTAAGAATTGTTTCCTATAGAATTATTTAACACTGATAACATAAGGCCTATCAAAGTGATATTATTATTATCTATAAATAAATAGCTGTACTTTTATAATATTTTCTTACACGAGTAAAGACAAATTGGGTAAGTTCAGTTCTCTTCTATATTTTCTAATTGCCGTTCTTTTTTTCCCCCCTTACTTATGCTTTAACAACTCTCAGGTCTCTCCTTTCAGTGTAACCATATTTACTTTCTTTTCTTCAACTCCTTTGAGGTATAATTGACAAATAGGAATTGCATATATTTAAAGCATACAACTCGATGATTTAATATATGTACATATGGTGAAAATGATCACCACAATCAAGATAATTCACATATCCATCACTTTACAGAGTTTTCTTTCTCTTTCTCTTTTCTTTCTTTCTCTTTCATTCTTTCTTTCTCTTTCTTTCTTTTGTTCTTTCTTTCTTTCTTCCTTTCTTTCTTTTTCTCTCTCTTGCCTTTCTTTCTTTTTTTCTTTCTTTTTCTTTCTTTCTCTTTATTTCTTTTATTCCTTTATCTTCTTTGTGGTGAGAACATTTAAGATCTGCTTTCTTAGCAAATTACAAGTGTTCAATACAATATTTTTAACTGTAGTAACCACAATGTACATTAGGGTTTGAGAATGTATTTATCTGCATAACTGAAACATTTTACCCTTTGACCAACATTTCAGCATTTCCACTTTCCTATCCTTGGCAATCACCATTCTACTCTCTGCTTCTATAAATTGAACTAATTTAGAGTACGTGTATCCCAGAGATCATTCAGGATTTGTCTTTCTGTGTATGGTTTGTTTCATTTAGCTTAATGTCCTTTGGGTTTATCCATGTGTTTGCAAGATGTAGAATCTCGTTTTTTATGGCTGAGTAATATTCAATTACACACACACACACATACACACACCCTACATTTTCTTTATCCATTCATCTATTGATGAATATTTAGTATTTGGGTTGTTTCCATATCATGGCTAGTGTGAATAATGCTGCAATGAGCATAAAAATGCAACTATCTCTTCAAGATTCAGATTTAATTTCCTTTGGATGTATACTCTAAAGTGGGATTGTTATATCATATGGTAGTTTCATTTTTAATTTTTTGAGAAATCTAAAAACTGTTTTTTAAAAAGGTTGTACCAATTTGCATTTCCATGAACAGTGCTCGATGGCTCCAGTTTCTCCACATCCCTTCTAACATTTGTTAGCCTTTGTCTTTTTTACTATAGTTATGCTAGATATGACACCAAAAGCACAAGCAATGTAAAAAATAGACAAGTTAGATTGCATCAAACTAAAAACCTTCACAGCAAGAGAGACAATGGAATGAAAAGGCAATCTACGTAATGGGAGAAAATATTGGCAAAGCACATATTTGATAAAACATTAATATTCAAAATATAAAAAGAATTCAAAATGCTCAATAACTTTCCTTCCTTCCTTCTCCCTTCCCTTCCCTTCCCTTCCCTTCCCTGCCCTGCCCTGCCTTGCCCTGCCCTGCCCTTCCCTTCCCTGCTCTGCCCTGCCATGCCCTACACTTCCCTGCCCTGCCCTTCCCTGCTCTGCCCTGCCCTACACTTCCCTGTCCTGCCCTTCCCTGCTCTGCCCTACCCTGCCCTTCCCTGACTTGCTCTGCCTTGCTCTTCCCTGTCCTGCCCTGCCCTACCCTTTTGTGACAGGGTCTCACTCTGTGGCCCAGACTGGAGTGCAGAGGCAGAATCTAAGCTCACTACAACCACCTCCTCCCTAACTGAAGGGATCCTCCCATCTCAAGACTTCTGAGTAGCTGAAACTACAGTATGTGATAAAAGGAAAGTCCATTTTATAATGGGTTTTGGAATAAGCTCATTTCATTTTTTTAAAAATTCAATGTACATATCTTTTTTTTTAATTTAAGAAGATCAAATATTGCTTCTTCTGGAACTCACTTAAGTAAACCATCTGAACAATTTATGACCATTTTCTTCTTGCAGAAAGACCTACAATGCTTCCAGCGCCAGCAATCCGAGAATATCAGGGATAAAACATTATTTTACTTTCTTTCTTAAACTGTAGTAGCATAGGATACTTATCTTGTCAGTTTTTATTTTTTTCCAGGGGAAAAATAATGAGTTGAATTTCTGAGTCTTAGTGAGCTCACTTTGATTAAAAATCGCTTAGAAAAGTTACATATTGACAACTTTTAAGCAATACTTACGGTTCTCTTTCAAATTTATTAATTATAAAATTAACCCTATTAATCAGTAGAAAAATGTGGCAAGGGAAAATAGAAATCTTTGTAATAATAAATTTAAAGAGTAGACATAACTAAGGCATTAGTCCTCATCTTAATTGCCTTAAAGAACACAGTAGTTATTGCACATGAAGGGAAATTTCCCTAGGATTAAAATAGCCAAAAGTAACAAATCTGGCTGAGTTTATATTTTCTATCATTTTTAAGTACATTGAAAAAAACAAAGTCTCAATACTATTTCATCTCCAGTTCCATCTTCACCTAGTAGTCTCATCCCTTGCTAACTTCTTAATAGTTATCTGAAAGTCTTACCTGAGTTCAGAGAATCAGTAGTCTGAACCATGACATTTGGCTTTCATTTTCTTCCACTCTGGCTCATTGAATAAAACCTATGGTCCTCGCTGTGTTAAGGCAATTATCTGTCTAATACAGCTGTTGAGGGGGTCAATCCACAGGGCAAAAGACACAGGTCAATAGCACTAGTGTTTGGTGCCAAAGCCTTCAGAAGTGGTGATATCGTTTGCCTGCTACCTTACTTCCCACTGCCATT
Organism: Aotus nancymaae; assembly: GCF_030222135.1. Lineage (NCBI taxonomy): Eukaryota > Metazoa > Chordata > Mammalia > Primates > Aotidae > Aotus > Aotus nancymaae. Next base: position 18,152,800 of record NW_026988476.1, on the reverse strand, counting down.
GTAACTGATGTGACTGACAACTCTACCACACTGCAATCCTGGATTCTGTTTTGTTTTTAACATCTTGTGACATTGTATATAATACTTCAGTTCATCCCTTAGGGGCTTTAGTTGGTCTATGCATTCTTATTGTGATCTCCTTACTATAGTACATAGTTGTGGGCTTACTGAATTAAACAGGCAAATAATCTGAATAATACGCACTAATAATGCTGAATCCAAATTACTCTTCCCTGAACTCTGATCCCAACTTGTATACCTCAATTCTTTCTTTTCTTTTAATTAGTTATTTTCCAGAAGGTTACTGACTGCTTTGTACATGTAGAACTGCATAAGCTAAACCTATTAACTTGTCAGATGTACCAGGTTTCCCTCTGGCTTTAATGACCACAGTTGAGACCCAAATTTGTTCATCTGCTATATCACACAGTAAAAGTAAGTACTTATATAAATAGATTACAAACAGAGAGATAAAAGACATCAAGATAGGGTTCTAAAATCATCTCTACTAAAATCTCCATATCAATATTTAAGTTTCTACCTAACATTTAGACAAGCTGGAAAATGGGTTGTCCTTTTGTCAGTGGCATGCCTAACACTTTTGACACTCGAGTGGATTTTGGATTCTATACTGCTTCCTTTTCCATGACAAAATTGTCTTTAGTAATAACCATGAAATAACCAGTATAATAATTATTCATTCCTTAGTTTCAAAAAAAGCAATTTAAAGAGATATTTTACTTCTGAAGATTATATTCCACTTCAGTAAAAATTTCCATATAAACTAAAATTTGTGCCTATCAAACAAAATGTTATATCCAACAGTTTGCACTCAGTTTCAGTTTTTAAATTTTAAATGGAAATAAGATCTCTGTGTGATTGTATTGTATGATAGAATTAAAGTAAATTTGCTTTCTTTGTTTTGAAAACCACTATGCTGCCTACCTAGACTGACAATTTCCTGGTTATCTCAGGAGCTGCTTTAGCTCATAGCCTGTGATTTGAGACTTCACTTGTCAGTCATTCACCCTATAGGAAAGAGATATAAACTGAACCTAAGAACACTTACAAGCTCTACAAGATCACTGTGTACTTACTCAAGTTATTTTACAGGAGCAGGAAACTACCTGGTACATATTTGTGAACCTTGTGCCAACTGCTACAAAACAAGTCTTTTCTTTGGAGAGTCATCTTTACACTTATTTAGAAAATGATTAAGTTAAATAAAATCAGGATTTTTAATCTATCCTTTACATGCTGAAAATTTGCAACAATTATGCATTTTATAAGCATCAGACTAATATACATCAGAGTAAAAGGAATATGCATCAGACTCTCTTTTTCCTTTTAGTCTGATAATCGATTCTATCTCTATCTTAAGAAAATTGTAGTTTTCGTGGAAATGTGATATGATTCAGTGCAGAAACTTCAAATAGAACATTAACTTCTTTGGGCATAGGTTTATCTAACATACCAGTGTAAAGCCTTAGTCTAACCAAACATGATTTTGGGTGCACGATAGGTTTTCAACAGATTAAAAAAAATCCATCAAAAAAATAGAATTTGAACTGAATCAGATAGGATTTAGAGTACACCAGATATAGGCAACACTTGAACAAAGGCAACAAGCAAGAAAAGCAAGTTTGTGAAATCAGGAGTTTCAATTTTTCTGACTGCAACAAGCATAAGTTTCTATTTGCTTTCATATAATCATGAAATTTTAATGCCTTTCTAATAGATCTAAAATCTTTATAATGAGACTTTTAATTGGACCCATCTTAGGCACAGAGTTTTTATCAAAATATATGAATTTGACAAGAAAATAAATCACTGAAAATTTGTCTGATCAAGTGCTCTATAGTTTTTTTATACTCTCATGAACTGTAGTATTAGGGTGATGATATTATCTGTTTCATAGAAGAGAAAAATAGCAATAAATGTAATTAGAGATTTATAAATGTTATTCTATATAACTCTAGTTTGATTATTCTTATTGCTGTATAGAATTCCATTGAAGAACTGTGCATTACTTTTATCTGTTCTGTTGATTAGCATATGAACAGTTTCCAGCTTGGGGCAATTACAAATAGCACTGATATCAATATGTTTACATTTGGATCCTGGTGTACAATATTACAGAAGAATGGAATCAATAGGTCTTAACTTTATGTAAAATGTCACATTTTAAAATGTTTATAAAGAAAATGAAAGAAAAAAAACCTTTTACAGTTTCAAAACTGAGCCAGAAATGTATAACAGGGAGTCAGTGTGTTGAAATTTTCATAATGATTTAAGAAAGTGAGGCTAAATAACTTTCCTAAGCTATATAACTAGTAACTGTCAAAGATAAGATTCCATATTTTTTATTCCAAGTTCAGTGGTAAAATTGGGTTCAATTCTTCTTTAATCAATAAACTATTCATATGAATGAAAACAATATCTGATAAAATGAAAGCTGAAATTTACCTAAATATTCAGAAATGTTATTGAGCCAGCTACAATTCATTTGAATCTATTTTCAACCTAAGTAAAGAAGTACATTGCTTGGGAAAACAGTATTTTAACTATTAAATTAGTTCATTTATCTTTGGAATCATAGTTTCTAGGATAGTAATACACTTAAGAAAAATAATGAGTACTTATATTGTAACAAGCATTTTCCATCAGTTATTCACCATGGGATAAAAATAAGCCTACAAGAAGATTGCAGAAGCTAATTTACTTTTGACAATTGCTATTTAGAGCCACAAAACTTATAAAATCACAGGGAAAATGTAAGGATATTCTATTTGCGACTGAATTACTGTATAGTGGAATATCAGAGAAAAAAATAAAGCCACATTTTAGTAGGTAAATCAATGAATTACAGACTTTTTCATCAGAGTACATCATTTCAGTACTACAACGTTTGGCTATGAAATCAGGTGAATTTAAGAATTTCAAAGTAATGCATTTTAATTTAAAATCAGAAATAAAATACTGTGGATTTTGGTCTGGAAAATATATATCTAGCTTTTACATTTAAAAGGTATATTTTATTTCTACTCTTTGTCTTATTTTACCTTTGTGGAAGATTGGCTTTCTGGAAAGCTGGAAAGACAACATACATACATTACTTAAGAAGGGTTGAGACCTGACTATGATTTAGCCCAAAGGGGAAATCTCAAACAGAATATAAATCTCCCCACAGGAACTCGCTGCTGCTGTTTTTTAAAATTAAGAAAGGTCAATGTTTGCAAAGATTTCTATAAAAGGAAAAGTATGGAATTACAATTATTTCCATGCTTATACATAATTATATCCATATTGGATAAGTATTTGATGGATATAATCTAATTTTACCATGGATAGATATCTATAGTGTCTTTTCACCAACCTGTAATCCATTCAAAATGCTATTTTGTTTTAAATTTTCAAGGGTCTATTTTTTTAATTTCTTAACTTTTCTCATAAAACATGCAGATATAAATGCTTGTGAAATAGTCACAAAGCTTATTAGGGGAGAAATATACATATGAATTTTAGTAGATGTAGGCATTTGACTCAAATTTAATCAAATTTCTCTGCAATGTTCTGAAAATTTCCAAATGCTCATTAATAGTTTTCCTCAGTTCTTGCTCCCAATTAACCTTTATAGTTTTTATATATAAAAACATTGCACTTTCTACCATTTGCATTTTTATCTTACTAATAACATTTTTCATCTCCATCTTTTGATTTCAAATCTAATTATTTTGTGATTACTATCACCTCATTGTTTTAAAACCACTGTTATCTATAACCTCTTTTATGAAAGAAATAAAATTTACATTATCATCATTCATTGTTTAACAACCTGTTAAATACAGTGACTCTGATTGGCTTTGTAAACTTGCTTGTTATTTCCAAATTCTTACCTCATGATTCTCTAAATGTGTCCTGATGTCATTAGGTTAGTCTTTGCTTTAATCAAACTGAAGGCTTTCACACCCAGTAATACGCATAGAAAATTTAATTCTTTTCCATTTAAATATGTCTATAAATATATAGACCAAAAATAAGAGTAACATACTACATAATGCTACTGTTTAATGCTGGCATTTAAAGAAAAATAATAGTACTAGCTAATTATTTACCAGGAATTGTGCTAAGGTCTTTGAGATAAAGATTACCTCATTTAATCTTCACCAAAATGCTGGCATTTAAAGAATATTAATAATACTAGCTAATTATTTACCAGGAATTGTGGTAAGGTCTTTGAGATAAAGATTACCCCATTTAATCTTCACCAAAATGCCATGCCACAGGCTATGTGATTATTTTCAATTTACAAATAAAGGGACTCTATATTATTTGCATTAACTACTCCCACCACCCAGTTACTTCTCTAAATTTGTCTCATTCTACTCTCCTTCTCCTCTCCTGCTACTACCTTCACCTCTGGATTCCCCTCCAACCCCACCTTTAAGCATCATACACAGTCCTCAAACTATCCAGGATGCTCCCACCTCAGGGTCCTTGCACACTTATTCTACTATTTCAAAATTTTAGAATCTGGAACAAAATTCACTATCCAAGTGTCTCTGACTGACTGGATATGTTTACCATTTCACAATTTGAGAAGGATATGCCATCATCAGCATATTATTTTCAAAATGCTATAAAGGGGATCTGACATTTATGTCCCTACAGTAAGCAGGTACTTTACCATCAAAAAATCATGCAAAGAAGAAATATCAAACAGAATAGAGTCATCCTGTTTAAATAGGATTTTGTTTTCTAATAGTTGCTGGAACTTGAACTGATCAAGTCAAATTTAATTTTACTATCTAGAGAGTAGACCTCTTATTGCTATTTTGTTATAAAAAGAATAATTAAATTGGCAAGGCAAATTACTGATCTACATATTACTCAGCTGTATTATAAAAATTAAAATAATTTAAAAATGCACAATGATATATCAGAAATCAATTATATATAATTTGATTTAATATATTACTGAACCTACATTTTAAATAAATTGTTATTGTTTATATTATTCCTATATTATTTTATGGCAAAATAAAGTTTTTTCGTATAGTGTTTCACTGATCTCTTTAAGGAAGTTTAAAAAAACAAGTTGGTTTATCCTATGAGAATTTTAGAAACAGTTCTACAATTTTATGGTGATTTCTTTTTAATTTTGTGAATTTCTCCTATGATTGACAGCCAACAGAATTTAACTTACTGGTTATTGTAATAACTGGTGCGGAAGTGAACATATATTTTCTTCTTGAGACACCATCTTATAATGGTAAAAGAGTTCATTTGCTGTTATAACACAATGGCAAATTCTTACTTTCCTTAATGGTCTGTAAGATTTACATCTAATCTTGGGTAAAATTATTTTATTGTCAAATTATCTCATATTTGTTTTGAATGCTTTCTAAATAATTTCATATTTGAAATTTCTATTTTGTCTGAAAATGAAACAAATTTGATTTTTCTATCTCAAGCAGTGGTACCTTTAAATATATTAAGACATCCATATGTTGAACTTCTTATTAAAATAACCTATTTATTTTTATGACACCATTTTCATTCTTGTGATGTAAAAGAATTTTAACGTTTGAATTGGAGTTTCTTTTTGTCAGAATAATATCAAAATATATCCCTCTACTTCACAATCATCCTTTATAGAATTACTCAGAAAATTGGAAATCTTGTTCAAATAGTACTGCTGAATCTTAAAACATATCATAAACGCTCTATTGGAATTATTACAACAGCTATAAAATTAAGCACAAGAAACAAAATTCTCTATTTCATAACAAGGATACAACTTTCATTGTTCTTTTTATTTACTCCTGTCTTCCTACCACTGTATTATTTAGCTTGATTCAATTTAAATCATTCTTTAAGGACTTTCCAGCCTCTACCCTAAAAGAAGTTACATTGTGGGCTGGGCACTGTCGCTCATGCCTGTAATTCCGTCACTTTGGGAGGCCGAGGTGGGCAGATCGCCTGAGATCAGGAGTTCGAGACCAGCCTAGCCAACGTGGTGAAACCCCATCTCTACTAAAAATATAAAAATTAGCTGGGCATGGTGGCAGGCTCCTGTAATCCCAGCTACTCAGGAGGCTGAGGCAGGAGAATTGCTTGAACCCAGGAGGCAGAGGTTGCAGTGAGCTGAGATCCTGCCATTGCACTCCAGCCTAGGCAACAGAGCAAGATTCCATCTCAAAAAAAAAAAAAGTTACTTTGTGAAGTTTTATGAATTACATTAAATAGAATCACTGAAGAAAGTTAATAAATATATGGTAGTTCTGTGAGAAATGTAGTTAGTTGATAGCATGAATGTAAATAATAAGTTACATATAATTAAATTTCTTGTGTAGTCTATAAGGGGCAGTGCAATGTAAGGAATGAATCAATGCATTTATCTGAAATTGTTTTTAGTATCTTTAAAAATGGGTTTTAGATGTAAAATTAGAAAACATAAGTTAAAGTGTTCTGCAAATATAAAAGACAGTAATTATTCAAGGTAACAGTGATCAAAAGCTGGCAGTGAATCTGAGAACTACATATGAAAGTTATGATCTCACTCTGAAATATTTTAGATGTCAGCAAAATTTCTACCTTCAAAGTTTAGCAGATTTTGAGGAAAACAAATGTAAAATAGCATTTACATGAACAATACTCTACCACAAGGTCAGTCTCAAAATTTTAAAAGACAGAAATAACAAAACAGTCTATTCAGAATTAAGAGTTCAAAAGACTTAATGAGACTAGAGAAACAAAATTGACATGTCTGTTTGTAACACAGGAACTATTTCTGCATCTTTGTAGGATTTTAATTTTTTGAACTAACGGAATTTAAAAATAACTATCCTTCTCATCTTGTTAAGTTTCATCTTCATTTTAGGAATTCTTTTCTCTTCAAAGAAAATGTCCTACCTGTCTAACAATTTTGTGCAATGGTTTATTTTCTTCACCTTACATTTGCTGACTATCATACCCTTTCTTGTTCTATCCCTGGCCAACTCAAACAATTACCTATTTTTTTCAATTAGTCAAACTGACTTGTTATCTAAATATCACAGTCAAATTTAAAAATGAGGAGATCATTCTGTTCCTAAATTCTTGAATAAAATGATAATCTATTCACCCATTCCCTACTCTCTAGCCTGATTGTAACCAGATTTTAGCAGCACATTTTGCTTTGCTCTTAATTGCAAAATAGCCATTTTGCAATAGCCATTTTGCAATTAAGAGCAAAGCAAAATGTGCTGCTGTAGATTCAACTTAATTTTGGTTTAAGATACAAATAAAAATTAAGAAAAAGAGACATATTTATGTTTCAACTTAGGTTTTCTCACCATCAGGAAAACTTTCCTGACTTTTCCAGAATTTGTACACAGTCTTCTCTGTGCTTCAGTAATATTTTCTGCATAATAAGAGCTTTGTAATTACTCTAGTGAATTATATTATCTCATTATTTTCATTTTCATTAGGAGGCTTTGAGCTCCTTTAATTTGGAGACTGTTTGATTCATCTCTGTATCCTCAGCACTTGACATAGTTCATGGTACATAGGGAATGTTCTACTCATGCTTAGTAATTATTAAGTAAATTAAAAATAGACATCTCTGAAAACAAAATTTTTTATAGTTCATATATTTCTGTTATAAATTAGATTAATACTGAGAATTAAACTTAGGGGAACTCATGAGGTGTTATTTAACTTATTAAGATAAAATTAGTCACGATGATTTGCAAATTCTGTATCAATGCATGTGCCTCATTAACTCTACCATGCTATCTCTTAGGATGCACATGCAACAACGTGTCAGTAATTACAATCTATTCCTAATGATGCCTGTAAATCTTAGCCTTTAATAAGTGGATCATCACTTTCTATAGACGATACAAAAATCAAGTGGATATTTCTTCACAAGTATAATTTTAGTAAAGCACACCTGTTATTACAAATGAGTTTAACATACAAGAACATTTAATAAATCATATTTTGTTTTTGTATTTACAAGGAGAAAAGACTTCTAATTACAAAAAAACAAAAACATTGTTGGAAGATTTTTATGTGAGAGGGATAGAGTCCCTCCCACAATCACAAAATACCAAATATTTTTAAAATGTATAAATACTATATTTCCAGTGGTAGCAAGGCATTTCAAAGTCACAGCACATTAATGCAAGTTTTATCATATAAAGATAATATATATCCCTATCCTTACCACAGAAATAAGTATAAATAAGTATATTTATCTATAAAACTATGTTTCAGGAAATCACACAGAAAAAATGTAGTCTATGAATGAATAGATTTCAAAACAAAATTAATGAAAGTATTATTATGACAAAAACAGATAACAGGGCTTGGACTATTTCCCAAACACTTAAAAAGAATAACAATAAATTACAATTAAAAGTAAGAAACTATTTCCTTCAAGTAGCAAACATCCATGAAGTACCTATTTTAAAACACGGATAAATCCTGAAAGGGTAATAATAGATAAAAAACAGTTCACAGCATTACAGAGCTTTGTTTCCACTGAAATAGAACACAAGCTAGCACACAACACACCAAGATAATTTCAGTATTGATACATAAGATATAATAAGATACTTGCTTATTATATAAAATATACTTGCTTATTATATACGATAGAATAAGATTATATGTAATAAGGTACCTGCTGGCATTAAAAGACAATGAGTGCTACATTTTAGGGAAGTACTTGGCAAGGCAACATCCCAACATGTTGTCCTCTGTTCCCTTTTTTTTTTTTTTAAATAGCAGCAATGGGCTTTGATATGAGTCCTGATCAGTAAAAAAACATCATTAGTAATTCCAAATTCACTGCTATCCCAGGAATCCACGGCAGCTCCAGTAAATGGTAAAGTACAAGGATTTCCCCTAGTGCTGATTCTTATTTCAGGGGGACATGCAAGCTAGCTTGTACCAATTAGGCTTAAAGGAAAGGAATGTGGAAGAGGTGTTCTCACTTTCATTCCTGCCAGATATGAACTAGGCAACCTGAAATCCCATAGCAAGTGTCAGCTTTTGTACAACTAGACATAGAAATAAGCTAAAGAAATTGGCAATATGGATACCAGATAGAGCAAGCGACAGATTCTGGGCTCTTTATACTGATATTGAGCCACTTGATCAATCAACCAAGAAGCTCTCCCTATCTTGTTATAGGAAATGACGCACTGTATTGTTGTTTAACCAATTCGAGTTGAGTTTTCTCTTACATATAATCAGAGACACCCTAATGAATAAATACCTTTGGTTCATTCTTAGTATCATATAGTATGATTACTTTTTACTTATCTTTAGTATTATACAGTGGCCACAGTAACTCACTTGGCTATAAAGTAACTTATTAAGAAATACTTGAACTCATGAAAATTTAAAAATAAAATATCCTATTTTTCCCACACTTCCCATATCAAAATGTAAGTGGATCATAAGAAAATTCATTCTAAAAAGAAATATTCAAAATTATTCTGTGAGAGAACTGAATTCTCATTGGAAAAGTAAAATAACATAAAACTGATACTCTCTACAGAGTAATAAGGACAACAATAAAATGAGGACAATGTTACCAAATACTATGTAACACCATTAACAAATACAAAAGGACTAATATGTATTTTATAGGCCAAATAATTTTTCAAAACCACATTTTTAATTACAACATCCAACTAGGTTTTCAAACACAGTGAAAAAGAAAAAAAATTTTGAAAATATTTCTATGGGGAAGAACACTTACAAGTTTGATGATTTAGTTTATTTCATATTTGAACCTAAAAGAAAATGGATATGCAGATAAATATTCCTTTTCTATAATCTCAGGAAAAATTCTCTAACTTCAAGGGTAATGATAGCAGAAGGAAAAAAATGCAATTATAGGACTACATGTGCTACAAAGTAGAAAATAACATAATTCAGAATAAACAAAATTGCTTTTCCATTGCCTAAGTGTCTGTCAGACTAGATATTTAGGATCTATATTATCCGGAAAATGGATGACTGGCCCTCTATCCTGAGTACAGCTTTGCACAAGCCAAATAAGGAAATAGGGTAAGACTTGGTATCAGTGTATTATAATTCTATAGTTACAATATATGCATAGCAGCACAATTTTAGATCAAAAACAGATGACTGACAGATAAATGAACAAATAAATTTATTTAAAAATACTAAAGAAAATACTCAATAACAGAAAAATGTGCTTTTGAAAAATAATATACTGTAATAAATAGTGACAATGTTAATGGGAATAAAAATACTTTTTTCAAGTCAGGAGTATAAAATCTTATCACAAGTAGCCCTATCCAGTAGAATATGATAAGAATCAATAATAAAATAAATAGCTATAGGAAAATATGAAACATAATCATTATAATATAATAAATTCTACTCCAGGAATTCTGAAGACAATCATTTAGAAAGCAAAGAAAATTTCATTTAGCTGGGCAATCACTAAATATATTTAGAAAGATCAATTGCCTTCATTTACATCACCAAAAAATAGTTAGAAAATACAATAAAGTATTTTTATTGAAACAATAAATGATACATTTGACATAAACAATTTAGCAAGTAAAATCAAGAACCTGAATTTAAAAAGCAAAACTTTTTGAAAAAGTATAGGAAAATTGGTATAAGTGCAAAATGCTTCTGGATGGCAAGATTAAAATTACAAAGATGTAAATTATTCTCAAAAGAAATTATAATTCAAATTCATTTTAAAACAACATACTAAATGTTTATTTTTTCAACTTAACAATTAAATAAGTATATCTCAAAACTTATAACAAAGCCAACAACTTTAAAATTTTAGTAAAAATATTACTGATAAAAAGTTATTTGTTTATAGCATAAGGTTCACAACAGCTGGGCTCCAAATGTGTTCAACATGCTTTAAAGCTTATGTTGAGTGATGGTTAGTTACTATCTATATTACACATTGTGCCTATTTATACCATACTATCTGTTACTTTATTTGTATGTATTTAAGGCACTGAGTAAAATTGTTATCTCAGCAATTGGACAAATGACATGGTTTGATAAAACATGAGCAGACAGATGTCTGGTAAACATATATAAAGAGGTTCAATCTTTCAAGTAATTGAACCTATATAAAATAAAATATTTGTAATATTTTATTTTTAACCCATTGAATCATCAGAAGATTAATAATGAAATGTTGGAGGCTAAAATTTACTGAGAGGTGTAATTGCAAACATGGCTAGTGGATTGTAAATTGGTTCAACTTTTTCTAAAAAAATACCTTCCAATATATCATGTTTAAACAATATCCATTGCTTTCTAACACAGCACCACTTTTCAGGAGTTACCCTCAAAGGGAGAAATAAAATAAATGCAACAAAAACATGAACAAGTTAAAGGTGTCATCAAATATTTATGGAACAAGATGTCCAAACTGGGTGGTTTCTCCTCAAGTTTCTGTTGGTATTAAAATAACAGACACTAGGTTTTAATAACAAATATTAGAACCCTATGTATATTTAAACAGAAGGTGGTAGAAAAAGATTACTAATCCTTAGCAGATCTTTCACTTTCACCCAAAAACTGGTTACAAGGAGCTGAAAAAAGATTGCTTGGAGATCAGAAGGAAACAGCCACCAAAAGGTTTTAGCTGAGCATTTGTTTAGTTCAGAGAGCACTGATGCCTGATCACCTTGACGTATCTATCAGGAAGGAACTATTCTGCTCCCATACCTCTTACCTCTATATGTTTCCATCTTCAAGAAGTAACAAGTGGAAACACTAGATAAGGAAAAATTTAAACATTAGCCATGCCTTACTCCCAACTAGAGAGTCTCAGGACCTATAAACATCCCATATTGGGTGTTGAGAGAGGCCTCTTTAAATCAAGAAAGAACTTTTGATTAATACATGTGAGTAGATATTTTAATTATTGAAAATTTGTTTTTTTAAATAGAAATGAATTGCAACCTTTTTTATTAAAGACTGATTATTGAGTCACAGACCTTGGACACTAAAGAACAATTTACTCAAACCTAAAAGGAAAGTCAGAGACAAAAATAAAGTTACTTTCATAATATCATGGTACATTTTATTAATATATAGCACTCTACCTTTATTATTAAAATGCAAGAGAAAATGAAGCACCTTAATATTGAACAACAGAAAAACATTAAAGTAAATTTTATCCCATAATATAGACAAAATGTCAATTTAGTCATCCCTAGAGAAACTGGAATTCTTATCATGTCTTAAGTTTTAAAATACATCTTTTTGTATAATACTATTATTCAATAACAGTAAAGTTGGAAGACTACAATATTCAATCCAGATAGAGAATAAGAGGCTTTCCATTTTAGCATTCTCAAAAAATATTCAAAGTAACAATGGAATAAGTATGTATTATTGAACCCTACTTGTAACATGATTAAATATTTCTGACTTCTAAAGGGCAAGAAGGAGCAGGGTATGTAAACTGATAATGCCAGAAATAAATAGATGAGGTTAAGTCCAACCTATCATAAAAAAAATTCTCTATGAAAATTACAATTAACAATTTACCATAGCATGTTTAATAGGAAAAAACACAAATAAATATCTACTGTCCATGGAAAGAAATCTGATCACTCAAGAAGAACTGTCATTCACATACACCTGTAATGCTAAAGAAATGTATGTTGAAGAGAAGTGCTGAGGGATAGTAATCAGGCACGAGTCTCTAGGACTCTTATTTCTAAACATGTAAACTGGAGAATGAAATGAAATAAGTGAGATATTAGTAGTAAACTCAATGACAGTGAAGTGTATTTAAATAATATATATTTTTAATTCACATTTTAATTGGCAGAAAGTTATCAAAGTATAAGGAATAAATATAGAAATTATTTAATAATAAGTTAATTCCAAGCTGACTTTATGCAAAAATACATAAACAAATGAAAAAAATTGAATCCTTTAATTATCTCAACACTCAATCCTTCTATATAATGGTTATTTATAAAAATGATATGATATAATCTTAAATGATTTTTTGATTACTGGAAAATGTCATTAGTTGAAATACCTGTAGTATATATGGCCTGACAGAAAAGCAATGGTCTAAGCAAAAGAGTATTTCCCCATGCGGCAGACAGTCACGGCATCACCTAGGCAGGCTTAGATAATCAGGTCCACAAGAACGAATGCCAACAATGGCAAAATTGACATCAGTATTTCTAGTTTTATACCACAAAGCCAAATTCAGCCATATAACTAAGCTACATAAACTTTGATGAGGAGAATGCTTCATTCTGATCCAATTTGTGGCATTCTGCAGTCTCGTCATATATGTTAATATGTACCATGAAAACCAGACACCTCCATAAGTGAGTAAAAGAGAAAGGAACTGCTTTGTTGTTTGAAGAATGCTGTAGGAGAGAAAATTCACTGGTAGAATTTACAGAATTTCTTCATGCTCTTGCCTGGCATGGTTTCTTCTTTCTGCATTTACTCTCATCACTTATTATGAATAAGTGAAATAACATAATTATTTACAAATGTTAGTGATATAACTGGGAGTGCAAATTCTATTTGTTAAAGCAACAACCTTCAGAGGTGTCTATTTTAAAGATGGCAAAGTGAGCAGAGTCAAATTTCTGAACGTAATGACAATGTCAGTGTAGCTTTATGAAACATAACAAAATAAGAAGAGACATCTGGTGAGTGTACCATGCATATAATGTTTGGTTAGCTTCAGTGATTCTTCTGAGTTCTTCTTGTATTGTAATATATGTGTGGCAGAGTGCCACTTAAACTAAGCAGAATCATTCAACTATCTTGAATGTAAAGAATACAGTGCTTCACTAGGCAGGCTAGCTGCACATGAATTTTGATGCAGATGCCTAGTAAAAGTGTTTCTGATAACTTAGAGTAGAAAACAACCTAAAGAATCAATAAAGAGATGTTTATTTCTAGAGAACATATGACTGTGTTTGTAGGGCAATAGTTCCAAATGCAAGCAGATAATTCTTATTTCATTTCATGAGTGCACCAAGGCTGATGGCTACAAGGGGCACTGTAAGCAATATAACCAAAATAAAATGAGGAGTATGTATATATGATCATAAACATGAATTATGCCTGTGCATATACATGTTTTGTGCATGTTTTGAAATAGCATGAGCTTGTTTATTCAGTCCCTGAAGAGAAAAGAAGGTACACTGTCTATATGTGAGTAAAATGCTATTATTTTAAGAAAATATTTATTTGATTATAGCCTGTCATTTTTGCTAGCTCATGTTTTTCACCCTAATCAGTGGACATGGTTGATAATTTTTGTGACACTGGTGAAACTGAATTCTTCTCAGCCCCCTCCCTCTGAATCTGTATTTCTCTCCAGAGCCTGGAATCTACTGAGCCTGCTGAGCCTGTTTGATAATAAGGTGTGGGACAATACAGAGGTCTCAGTCAGAAAAGCTACTATAGCACTTTCTTCTTTCTAGGTCAGCAGATAATGGCCTAGAGATCATTCTATTACTAAAGAAGTATTTGGTAAGGATTAGAACACAGAGATTCCAGAAAGAGTCTGTACGATCATTATCCTTTATTAAAATTTGGCACCCCCCAACATGAATGGGTCTAGTCTCACAGGCCACCAAGAACCTAAGGAAGGACTAAGAGATGGGGCTAGATCCTTGCTATTCCTGGGCTGACAAAGTCCTAGAAGACCAGGGAGCAGGATGACTTCCTGTTAGTGCTTTCATGGAGGAATAGTAGCCCACCCATGGATTCTCTTTATCTGAGGTTATCGACTAAACCTGAGCCCCAATGAGGTGGCTGTCACCTCACTGGGGCTCAGGTTTAGTTGAAATTTTTGGAAAGCCAATCTACATGAGAAAGGGAAGACAAAAGAAAACAAACCACGCTGTAAAATAGGAAAGACAGAGGAAGCAAAAAAAAAAAAAAAAACACAAGTAAGAATAACAATATTTATAAAAATACAAATTGCAAAAATGCATATTTCCGAACTAAAACTGTAAGTCATTTGAATAAGTTAACTGTCATTGTTGACACAAAATTAAGGTCAGGAAGATCAAGGAGAAGAAATTTTTTTTCTGAGCCGGGCACCGTGGCTCATGCCTGTAATTCCAGCACTTTGGAAGGTCAAGGTGGGCAGATCACATGAGGTCAGGAGTTCAAGACCACATAGGCCAACATGATGAAACCATGTCTCTACTAAAAATACAAAAATACAAGAAAAAAAATACAAAAAAAAAAAAAAAAGCCAGATGTGATGGGAGTGCCTGTAATCCCAGCTACTCGGGAGGCTGAGACAGGAGAATCACTGGAACCCGGGAGGCGAAGGTTGCAGTGAGCCAAGATCATGCCTCTGCACTCCAGCCTGGGCAAAACAGAACAAGATTCCACCCCTGCCAAAAAAAAAAAAAAAAAAAAAAAAAGAGAGAAAGGAAAAAGAAAGGTTAATAAAATCTAAAATGCAATCAATATAATTTCAGAATGTGAAAAATTGACAAATGGAAGAGGAGATATGCTAATTAAATTTATTTATTTATTTATCTTTGTTTTTTTTTTAGAGGTAAGATCTTTGTCACCCAACGTGGAGTATAGTGATGTGATCATAGCTCACTGCAGCAACCAGTTCCAGGGCTCCAGTGATACTCCCACCTCACCTTCCCAAGTAGCTAGGACTACAGGCATGTGTTACCACATCCAACTAATTTTTTTAAAAAATGTACCGACAGAGTGTTGCTGTGTTACCTTGGCTGGTCTCACATTCCTGGCTTCAAGCCATCTTGCCTTAGTCTCCCATAACACTAGAATTGCAGGCATAAGCCACTGAACCCAGCAATTAAATTTTTAAAAAGTTTCTGAGATGAAGAAACATACAATGCAAAAGGTTGAAAGGTTGCATTAAGCTTTTGAAAGGTTTTAAATGGATATAGACATACAGACATATAACCTACAAACATTCCTAAATATCTGAATAAAGAAAACTTCTACCAGACTCCAGAAAGAAAGGAAAATTAGCATACTGATGAAAAATATCACAACTGTAACTCACATTTCATCTTCTATACTAGAAACCAGAAGATGGTGGAATAACATTTACCAGTTACCAGTTAACTTAGTATTAAATTATTCAACAATCTTGTAATTAGCCAAGATGGCATTTACAACTGAAGCAAAGAGAATCATTACAAAATTTTAGATTGTAATCCCAATGAGCTGCATGTCAGAAAATACTCAAGGAAGAAATGTAATGAAATAAGAAATGAATGAGAAAAATGACCCAAAGAAAAGAGGAGTTGAAAGGTAGAGAGAACATCTTAGAGTGTTCAATCCACATGCTAAGTGCTGGTTATAGAAATGCTGCCATAAAAACTCCAATAATAAGGAAATAAACATACAATGATTTCAAAGCTGAACTTAGCCTGTGTGTGCTTGATAGTGGGGAATGAGGTAATATTTCACTGTTCTCATGAAAGAAGGGTAAGGGTAAAGAAGAATGGGTTAAAAAAATGAAGAAATGAAACTAATCTAGAAAACGTAATAATACCTGTGGATTGTAATTGAGGTGGGTGCAGAAAGCAGAGGAAAGGAGAAATCCTTAGTCAGGAAATAACTGGTATCTTTTGACATAGAGTAATAGAGAACCAAGCATTTTTAAAAAGGTTACCAGCAAAGAAAATACAAACTGAATAAGGAAAGAAAATTAAATTATAATAGAAAATTCAACTTTGAAATGATAAAAAGTATCATAAATAGCAAGCGCATCAGGCAAAATAAAATAAAGGTAAGAGGAACAACAAAATAAAATAAATAACAGCCAAATGGAAAGGAATACCAAATAGATATTCACAATAAACGTGGGCAAGTAGAAATCTATTTACAACTAAAGTGTCATATTAAATAATATATAACATTCATTCCTATTCTGTTATCAATGAATGCCTCAAAAGTAAAGCAGTAAAGAAAGGTTGAAAATTAAGAGATGATCATAAATATAGCAAACAAATAAAATTCTAACAAAAACAAGTTATACTGGAGAGGTTAACATCTTAAAAGGGAAAAATGGTTAAAAAACACTGGCAAGAATTTTATGTAATGAAAACTGGGACACTTTTGAAGTTTAACATTAGGCTAGATAATAAATAGAAAATGAGACAAATAAAACAAAAGGAAACTTTATAATAGTATAATAGGAATGTTCAATACCATTATAAAATGGAACAAATCTAGCAGATAAAAAGCAGGGCATACTAGATTTGAATGACAAACAATAATACTTTTCATTTAAATCCCCAAAATACTGAAAATGCATATTTCTAAGTCCAGGTCGCATTTACAAAAATCAAATATAAATTAATCTACAAATACGTTCTTAACCAAAAGAAACAAACAAAATAAGGCTCATTCTTTGGTCCCAATCTAATATAGTAAGGAAAGCAATGAGAAATATGATAAATATATTTTACATATTGAAGATTAAGATATATATATATGCAATAAACAATATATCAAGAAAAAAAGGAATTTAAAATATCTAGAAAGCAGAATAAACACTTCACATGATAACCTCTAAACCATAATAAAATGTAATATTGTTTAACTTTGACAAAAACTACATAAGAATCTATATTTATAGACTCAGAAAAATTTAATACTAATACCAAATAAATTAAGTAAAAATTTAATTATAGAACAATATCACTTGCAAATATAGATGCAAAATGTTTACTGTAATAACAAAATGCTACACTTTATCAAATGTAATCTTTATTTCTAGGTAGAATTTATTTCAGGAATACAGACCAGTTAAATATCAGGTAATCTGATAATTTACTACATGATAAGTTGGAAGAAACCAAAAATAAAACAATATCATTGGTTGGTGTAAATATACTTGGTAAATGTTAACATGCATTTCCAAAAAAAATGCTGAATTTTATAGGAATACTATAAAATGTATAAATAAAATAAAGAGAAATTCTAAATCCCATTAATGGTGAAAGAATAGTAATGGTGAAAGACTAAAGAAATTTAAATTAATATTAAGATAATAACAATCCCTTTATCATTATCATTACTTATTGACTTAATTTATTTAACAAATAAAATATCAATAGAAAAATAAATACTCCAAATTTTAGAAAATAGTTAAAACTGCACTTTTATTGCTACTAATACATAACTAAAATGTCAAGAAGCCCTATAAATATCTACTATAATTTACAAGATAATATGATTTGAGGTAAATATATTGAAAAACAATATCATTTTCTTTAGACTAGAAATGTGAACTCAGAAATATAAAATAGAAAAATTGAAAGTAAAAAATATGTGTAAATACTTAGGAAAACAAGGACATAATATCAACATAAAGAAATGGACAATGTACCATGTTTTTCAGTGGTAGGGCTATCATAGCATTTCCAGTTTCTCTAATATTGTTTCCCTAATTTTACCTTAATATGGATAGAGTAATATTACATATAATATGAAAGAATAATTGCTGAGACTACTCTACAAATATCTGAGTAAAGGAGAATAGTCGGAGGGACACATTATAAAGCCACTGTAATCAAAACATATTTTAATGGGTAGGAGAATTTCAAAATCAGTCTCAGTGCACAATGGTATTTAATATATGATAGATGACTTAGTAAACAGTTTTGGCACACTTGGCTACTCATCTGGGAAAAAACATTGTATCTGTCACTCACATGATATACAAAAATAACTTTAAAATTAATAACACAATCTTTGAAAGTCAGTAAGAGACTACATGAATGATAATTGAGTTATACAAGATTATACACGTGGATTTCCCTGACATGTTTTGAGTAAGAAAAACAAGATGCAATACAACTTATACTATGAACATGTCTCTGTCAAATGTTGACCTTCAAATTCACTATATCTATAAAAATCTTTCTAGAACTAGCTGGGCAAATACAAAAACATATAAGGGTACAAACTAGGCTGTTAATATGGATTACTTAATATGGGTGGGGAAAAAAATAGAAGGAAAGGGCAGAGAAAAGAAAAAGGAAAAAAAAGACTGCTTTAATGAAATTACATACATTATAGACTTTTATGGGATATATTTAATATTTTTAATTAAAATCATGTATATATATAGATATTAAAATAATTTATAGGAAATAGTAATTCTGAATGAAGTATTACAGTATATTTATGATTTTTAGTACTAAAAACATAAGATATATAACTAATATTTACTAAGAAAAATAGTCAAATCACATCGCTGAAAAAAATAAAAACTCAATAGTTATTTGATACAGAAACACCAGGGATCCAGACTAGGTCTGTTGCTCGCAGCAAAGAAAGCCAATCACTGAGACAATGAGCATTAATAGTGAAAAAGACTTTATTCAAGCGTCACAGCCAAGGAGAATGAGAGATAAAACCTTGAATCCATTTCTCTGTCCAAGTACAATTGGGGGTTTATATAGCAGGGAGGAAACGTAAATTTATGGAAGTAAATAGGAATTAGGGAGGAGTAACAAAGGGGAGTTGGTCAACAGGAAGCATATGATTGGTAAGGCAATCATGGCAGGTGAGGGGTCTGGCATTTCATTGTTTAGATGTGGTGTTCTGGTAAGTTTCAGATTCTTGTTACTATCTGTGAGGTCTAACAGTTGGTCTCAGAAAAGAATGCTGATAAGACAAATGTAACGTTCTTAATTTTTAAGACTAAGAGGGACAATTTCTATGTTGATTCAAAAGAAACTATAAACATCAGTTCTATGGGACAATCTGGCAGGTTTCATATTCATGATATTAATGTATACAAAAGATATATCTAAATTGAATATACAAGATAATATTGAAAAACTTTTTCAAGGTGCATAATGAGTATTAACTTCAAAGAAGAAACTCCTCAAACAGTAACTCCAAAATAAGTATTTAAAAAGAACAAAAGATATAAAGCATGAAAATAGTCATAGAGATCTTAAAGAAACATTTTATGATCACATTTATACTTCTTAATGTGGGTAGTATATTCTAATTCTTTGAAAGTCCACTATACCTTCTCTGTCCACTTTAGCACAGCCAGCATTTGTAGTCAAAGTTTACCTTCCCACACTTTAGTCCTCCACATTTTTCTTTCTTTCCTTCTTTATTTTTCCCTTCCCTCCCCTCCCCTCCCCTCCCCTCCCCACTCCCCTCCCCTTTTCACTCCCCTCCCCTCCCCTTCCCTCCCCTTCTCCCCTTCCCTTTCCTTCATTTTTTCCTTTTTTTGAAAGACAGAGCCTTACTCTGTCACCCAAGCTGGAGTGCAGTGGTGTGGTCATAGCTCACTGTAGCCTTGAAATACTGGGTTTGTGTCCCAAGTAGCAGGGACTCCAGGTGCAAATCACCTTGCCTGGCTAATTATTTTTATTTTTTATTTTTGTAGAGATAAAATCTTGCTAGATTGACCAGGCTGGCTAGAACTCTTGGCCTCAAGGATCCTCCTGTCTCAGCCTCCAAAAATGTAGGATTACGGGTGTGAGCCACCACTCCTGGTCTACCTCTACACTTCAAAAGAATGATTTTGAAAATGCTCAGTCTAGAATAATGTGCTGATTCATCTCCAAGAAATTGCCTGTAGGTTGATGACATAACTTAAATTAGAACACATTTTTAGGATTTTTTGTTGTTGTTACCAACAAAAATGCTAGGTTCTTTGTTCCATTTAAACTATCAAAGAAACAGTATAACTTTCAGTATTATTATTTTCTCATTTATTTATCTTTCATCTCTATTGAGGTATATATGACAAATAAAAATTGTACATATGTATGGTATACAATGTGATGTTTTGACATATGTGACATGATTAAATCAAGCTAATCAGCATATCCATCACCTCACATATTTATCTTTGTGTGTGTGTGTGTGTGTAGTGAGAGCATTTAAGATCTACTCTTTTAGCAATTTTCAATTTATGATACATCATTATTAACTATAGTCACTATGTTGTATAACAGACTCTCACAATTTATTCCTCCTAACTGAAACGTTGTACACTGAAACTTTGAGGAGCATCTCACCACTTCCCACCCCCACACCAGTCACTTGCCTCCTTTCTTTTCTTTGTAGAAATTTGAAACAATTTTAGATAGAGGTAAGCATGATTCTGATGGTATCTAAATTTAAACATAAAAAAGTATGTTGTTCACATATCAACTTAACTCTGGAGATATAAAAGTGATCAAGATAGATGAGCTTTTAGGCTCAGGGAGCTTAGTAGGGAAGTCGGATAGTCACAGATAAAAAATAAAGAAAGAAATGGTTGCAATAATGATATTTCCTTTGAATGATTTTAAAAATCAGGTGCTGTGATGAAATATTATGGGATCTATGTCAGTGGACTTCATTTAGCTTGAGTTTTCAGAACTAACAATTGCCCGGGGGGAAAGAATTTCAAAAGTAATAAAATTACTTAGTAATATCATGAAGATAAACTGTTGTACCAAAATTAAATGATAGAGCAAGCACTAGACTGCAATTTAATTTTTAACAAGTCCCTCAATTTCTACTCTCATAAAAATTAAAAAGCTTGAAATCAAAGATAGGAAATACAATGTTATTAATTTACATATTAAATGACATGTTTTTCATGAATCTCACAGTAAGTTAATATCATAAACAATATGATTAATAACAATGTGTTAAATTAAATTTGATATCTGAAAGCCATTTTCTAAGAAATGTCTTAGTTATTTGTATCAGTTTAAAATCTAATAAAATCCCAATAAAAATATTTTAAAATGTTGACATAGTTCTAAAGTTTATTCCTATCTCACAATAATATTCATAACCAAAATCCCTACTTTTTCTTAAATTTAAATGCTGTTTACTTTTATTTCAAGCCAAATACTCAAAAACAGAAAGCATTTTTAACTCCCCTATTTTAAAATATATTTTTTTTTTCATCTTTCAGTATATTCAGTAGGCTCTAATTTATTCATGTAGGGAAGCTAATAATTCTTAAATACATAAAGTTAAAATAAAAATTAATCATTTACCAAAAAAAGAAATTAAATATAGATTCATGACAGAAAAACAATCATACAAATCAAATATATGTAAAATATATTTCAGAAGAATAAAGTCATCAGTTTATTTCTGCCATCTATGACTAATGATTCATTACTTTACAAAATTATTTTATTCAATATGGAAAATTTCCATTCAAATAGATACTTGTGCAATAATAAATAAAGTCTATATATCATATTTCTATTTATACACATATATGCATAGTTACATATAATTCTGAGAGTTTTACTTTCAAGGGATAAAAACTCCACAGTGTTGACAGGTGTATGGAGAAATACACTTTTCTTAAATTGTCCACCTTTACAAAATTGTTTTAAAAATCCTTAAAAGTATTTATTTTATTCACTCCAGTAACACCTTTTCTGGAGATAAATTTCAGAAAATACAGATTGAGTAGCACATATACAAAATGCCTCAGACCATTAGTGTTCAAGAATTTTTGGTTTTTATTTTAGAATATTCACATATAAATAATAAGATATCTTGGGATGGGACCCAAATCTAAATAGGAAATTATTTGATGTCTCATACATATGAAACTTTATACACAGATTCTGAAGGTAATTTGTGCTTAATAATTTTGTGCATGAAATAAAGTTTGGCTGCATCCAGACTGTGACTTGTCACATGAGATTAGGTGTAAAATTTTCCACTTGTGGCACCATAACAGCACTCAAAAAGTTGCAGATTTTGGAGCATTTTGGATGTTAGAGCATTTCAAATTTCAGATTTTCTGATTAGAACTGCTCAATCTGCAGTATAGGATAGTAACTAAAATCATGTGACAAATAGCAACACAAATGCCCAAAGTAAATAAATCAACAAATGGGATACTTTCACCTATTATTTTGGTCATTGACATTCATTCATATGGAAAGGCCTTCAAGACCTGTCTTTCCATATACATACAAAGACTGTGTATGTTAGTTACACAACTATAGTTATCTCTGCTCTAGAAATTAAGCCTTTCTTCACTGTTTTTTAATTTTTTACCTGTATTTTTAAATTTTTGATAAAATAAACATATTATTTTATAATTCAGAAGTTGTTTTTAAATCTAAAAATAAAAGACGATTTCCAATGGTTAGTAAAGTCCACTAGCTCTTAGATGTGTGGCTATTATTATAAAATTTGATTGCCTTGTTTATGTTGAAGAAAATATTTGTCAATAAATTGATACCTTCATGTGTAGGCAAATATTTAAAGGACTGGAAAAACACTTAACCCCAAAGACAGAGACAATTTACACATTACCTTTTTCTTTTGGGGATGAGAAAAGTGTTGGTATTTGCTTTTCTTTCCAAGATTTTAAAGAAAGGAATATTCTACTTTTTTGGCTTTTCTGTCTAATTATCCATGAAAAGATATTTTCTATATTATCATTTGTATATGATTTGGCACTCTGATTTTATTTTCATATTTTAAAATAGTTTTTAGAATTTTTAGAGTACTTTTTCAAAAAATATTGCCACAGACTTTAATAATTCATACAGAGTAATCTTTTTTTTCTTTCTCTACTATGTCGCTCTCTCTCTCTTTTCTTTTCTTTTTTTTTTTTTTTTTGAGACAGAGTCTTGCTGTGTTGCCCAGGCTGGAGTGCAGTGATGCGATCTCAGCTCACTGTAGCCTCAGCCTCCTGGGTTCAAGTGATACTTGTGTTTCAGCCTCCCAAGTAGCTGGGATCACAGGCACATGCCACCATGCCTGGCTAATATTTGTATTTTTAGTAGAGATGGAGCTTCACCATGTTGACCAGAGTGGTCTCGAACTCTTGACCTCAAGTGATCCATCTGCCTCGACCTCCCAAAATTCTAGGATTACAGGTATGAGCCATGGTATCTGACCTCTTTTTTCTCTTGGGCCTTAGATACACAGTTCAGAGAGTGAGTCTTATCCTTCAATTTATGGCAATTTATCAGTTTGAATGAGGTACCATTCCTATTTTATTTCTTAAACTTTCTCCATTGTTAAAATAGATGCCTTGTTTTCCACCTCCCATTCATATCTTACATACCTATTAACTAAGATTTTTAAATATGGATTTTTAAATGTATAAAATATTGAGCTTTATGTTTTTTCTCGCTTGAATTTATTTAGAATTACACATACAAAATGAATGATTAAAAAGTACAATTCGCTAGATCAAAATAATAATTACAAAATTCTTTCATGAAATGCCTCCTTGAATGTATTTACAAAATTTACAGAAGTATAGTGACCAATAGAGAAATATCATTTGGGGTGGTTTTGATACAGTTACTTCAATTATCATTCTGCTTAGCATTTAGCAGTAAAAGTATAGAAGTTTTAAACCATGTAAGCAATCTAATTTAATAGGCATTCATAAAATTGTGCACCCAAATATCAGATAATATAACTTTGTTCAAAAGTACAGGGCACATTTTTAAAATAGTGATTTTGGATCCTACAACATTACTGAATTAATTTATTATTTCAAACAGCTTATTGGCAGAGGCTTTTTAAAATATAAGATCATGTTATCTACAAACAGAAAAAAATAATTTCTTCATTTTCAACGTGGATGCTCTCTATTTCTTTTACTTGCCTAGTTGTTCTCGCTAGGACTTCCATCACTATGTTGAATAGAAATGGTGAGAGTAAAGACCTTCTCCTGTTGCATTTCCAAGCGGATGTAATTACCTTTGGGATCATGATTGAGTGGAATTGGAGCTGGATTATGTGGTGCTACTGGGTTCACACTGGGGTCTGCAGTTGGCAGGCCTGTTACTAGGGGCTCAAGTGGCATTGATCCTGTCTTTTCTCTTAGTAGACTGGAATGCCTCTAATACTTTTATCAGTAGGGCTGATGTTGGAATGAGGGTGCATTTTAAGGTACACAGACAGCAAGTCTGTTATCAGATATGTGGACAGTGTGACTTCCTCTCCTTGGGAGGGCTCCCAGTGGGTCACTGGGTGAGTCTTTGGCCCTAGACCATGGGTGAGAGGGTCTGGAACTGAGTCACAGTGAGCAGATGGAACTACTCTCAGACCACAGCTTTGAGGGTTGGGGGCCAAGTTATAGGGCCATTTCAGAATGTGCTTTGGTTGGGGTCTGCAAGCCTGTCCTGAAGACACAATGGGCACTAGTTCCCTGTATGAGCAAGACTACTTTCAGACTGCAGCTGAGAGGGGCTGAAACTGTATCACAGGGCAGTTTCAGGGTCCACAGCTGGAACCAAGGTCAGTGGGCCTCTTTTACAAACACAAGGGGATATGACTCCTCTCAGATTCATTGGTGGATGGTTCTGGTAGCAGGACCAAGGCCAAATGGGACTGTATTTGTCCCATTTGGACAAATGTCACCATTTGGACAAGTCCAAAGGGTGACGGGCCATCCTGTACCTGGATTTAGGGGTATAGTCAGTGAGTATATCACCTGTGGGCTCTGTCCTCTTAAAACAGTCCTCCTAGGTCTTGGGCTTCACCAGGTTTCCCACCCAAATCCAAAAGCTCCCACAGAGGCTGTTTTGTCCATGGATGGCTGTGAAATTATTGTTGCTTTGTGGGAATATGAACAGGGAACCTCCTATGCTGCCATCTTGCTGATATCATTGCATAGGCTGTTTTGTTAAAGACTAGTAATAAAGCCCAACATATGGTGATATTAATTAATTACTGAAGACAAATGAACCAATTTGGAAATAAAAATGTTTCAAAGGTGGAAAAAATATGACATAAGCTATTATTACAATAATTGTGCCAGTAAATTTAAAAATAGATGAATGGATAAAATTGTGGAAAGAATATAACTCATGAAATATTATAAAGAATTACAAAGGCTTTAAAATTACAGAGACATTAAGGACTTGAAAAATTAGTTAAAAATAAAGAAGAGATAATCTGAGTCTTACATAAATTCTTCCAAATAAGAAAGAATAATTTATTTCATCTCTCTAAGATAATCTTGATTGCCAAAGCAAACAAAATTACAAACTAATCTTACTAATGAAGATAGATGCAAAGCTTTTAACAAATACCATCAAATTTAGGATAACTTTTAAAAGACAACGAAACTACTAAAAAATATGTAACTGATTATACAACAGGCTTAAAGGAAAAAATGTTTCCAATGATGCAAAGTATTTAATATAGTTCACCTTTCATTCTTGAAACTAATAAAAAATTATAACTTAGAAAATTAGCAATATTAATAGAAGGCAGCATACTAAATCTGAAAAGAAGTACCTATCAAAAGTTACAACAATTATAACACCAGTGAAGTATATGATAATATTTTTAAATCATCAGCAAAAGTCAAAATCTAACATAGTTCCTATTGAACATGTATTGGTAGACCTAGCCAGGTGATAATTTAATACGAAAGTTATAAGGATTGGAAAGAAACAAAACTTGCTATTCAGTATTCATTACAAATGATTACATTATTTGTAAAATTCCTATAATTTCCAATAAAATCCATAGTTCCATTGAAGTTTTCTGTTTACAAAATGACATAAGATCAATATTTCTATTTCACATTTCTATACAGCAACAGAGATGCTTAAAATAATTAAGAATATGCTATTAAAATAGCAATATAAATTTTATAGTATACTTGCATTCTTGGACATGTTTCTCAGTTTAATTCTTTTCATGTCCCTCTAGAAATTATTAGTTCCAGTATTTGCTCCTTTCAGACCAAAATCTAGATGGAAGATGCTACTCATGATTTAACCATGCTTATGTGATATGTCTCCTCCCAATCAGATAATTATGTTGACCCTCTCTTCATAATCAAGTCTACCTGTGAAAGTTGCAAGGTAAATTTCAACTCACCACCATAAGGCAATTATGATCCCTTACCCATTGATTGTTTTTCCTAAAATGTCAAATAGAATGAGAAAACTTTCTGACAACCAAACGCTCTAGGCTTATAAAATTCTAAAAGGCCATTCCTAGAAGACAGCCCTGCTACCAGGCCTTTTTGTGAAATGCTTTTTCCTGAGGATCCCATTCCAGTATTCGGCCATGCTGCTTTGGCCCATTCCAGGTAATGTATAAAGTCTTATCAACCCCAACTTTAGAGCTTAAAGTTAATTCACCCTCAAGCATACCCAACCTGTATTTTCCTGTTTTCTTCTGAATCCAGATTTCATAATTCCATTTTAACAATTCTGCCTTGGCAATCAAGATTAAAGTTTTTAAAAAAGAATTGCAGTGTCCCATAGAAGTGGTTCTTGTTTCATGATGCCACAGATGTCAGTTCAATTTTAGGGTCAGGAAGAGCTCACATTTTACTTTTAAAGGATTTTTAAAATCTCCTACAGCCTTTCATGGAGCACATTTAGAAGAGTCTTGTAAAGGAGAGTCTTAGTGAATTTAAGCTCGCTCCAACTCAGTGTTTAAGCAGCTGAGATGACCCACCCACACCTAAATCCAGTGTGTGGGCACTGAATAAAAGGATATCTTATAATATATCACAGTTGGATGAATAACTCATACTGCTTAATTGAATTCATACTTTGCTCTTGTTCCTATGTTTCTTAGATTTCCAATTCACTGACTTTATTACTTATTCTGATATTTGCCTTCTCAGCAGACCTCTGTACATAACTCTCTTCTGATTATTAACATAGCTTTCCTCTTGAATATAGCCTTGTGTCTTTGTTTCAGAAATACTCTTGTAATTTCTTTTTGGAATGCTACTTCAATCTGACTTTATCTCTTGTGAATCTCCAAAATCACAGGTGATCCTGAGGCCCATTCAATTGGTCTTTTTTGTCTCAGAGACAAATCCTAAATAGGGAAGAATATTGCAGCCAATGAGCAAAGTTAAAAATAGTTAAGAAGAAAGGTGGTGAGAAAAAAAATCAAACTTTGATGTCCATTTCTTGCTGTGAGAAGGAACTTAGAGCTTAACCTTATAGCAATGATGATAATACAGGTTTTGGAAGATAGTTATATATGAAGACGTTTTATAAACCACATCAATCTAGAGGTGATGTGAAAAATGGATTATAAGAGAGAGTTGGGAAAAAATGAGATCAGATAGACTAATACTTATCAAGGAAATGCTTCTGCTAATGAAGGAAATTTTAGACTTAACAATTCCCTAAAGGATGAACAAAGAAGAAGGAAGATTATAATTTTACCGAATCATATTTTAGAGAAATGGTATGGTGAATAATGTGTTTCTGTGTATTACACAGATCATTGCTTTAAAAAATACTGAAAATATGCCTGATATCTCCATTAATTAAAAGCATGGGGAAATAAAATAGAAATAAATCTTAAGGTTTGTGATAATCGTATATGGGTATTTAAATATAAGCATCGGGTGCTGTTTAGGACATGGTTTCCACTGTGCCATGTAATTCTTCATTATCAATACTCTGCTTATATAATCTTAACCAACTTACCCTTGTTGTTCAGAAAAAAAGGATAAATAGAGCTGCATCATTAGAGAAAAACTGAGAAACAAAAGCTATTATACCAGCTAATGGCTAAGAGAAATTCCTGTCACAGGTAAGGTGATAAGTCAGCAATTACTGCCTTCACTCATTTGCCAAAATGCATTCAGTTTCTAAAATTATATTCTAAACAATTTTCCTTTAACTGAAGAGACAAGAGTAAGAGAGTCTATTGCAAATGGCAAACAGCTCAATTCAATATTTTTGTTCATTACAATAATATGTAAAATATATTCTCATCTATATTATATGCACATATATGTATTATGTGTATGTATGAGCATGAGTGTAGTTGTATACATTTATATATATGCGCATTTCCAAGGACTCGCAGTTTTAAGTCTCAATCCAGCAAATCAGCATATATTTGTGAGGATACAACAAACAAGTATGTCTTAAAAAGTCATTGTTTCCCAGGACACCACCATGTATATCAGCAACTCAACCATCAGTAACTCATTTGTTTAGTCTTTCAATCATTTAAGCATATTGAATGTCTACTCTTATTTTAGGCAATGTGCTAGGGATCCAGGTTACAGAAATCAATAAGAATTAGTTCTTTACTTGATGATCTTAAGGTTTGTTATATAAGGTGGTTCTATGGAGAGTGATAATAAAATTCAACACTGATATCATGGCTTTGAGTGAATATATTTGAAGAGAAAGTACAGCTGTTTCGTTAAATTATGGGCTTTAGAGTTAGTCTGCTTGTATCTGAATCCAACCCTCATAACCAGCTATTTTTAGTATAATGTTGGGAAATTTAATTTATTTCTTTATACTTACATTTCTTCATCAGAAAAGTATAGATGGTAACTAACAATTTTTTCAATTTTTAATAAGTATTTAATTGCATAATCTAGATAAAACCTAGACAAAAACTTAGGTATAATCTAGTTAAAAACTGTAAGATTAATACTAATAATGAATGTTTATTATAACTAAGAATTGTGTTTTATTTTAGGAATATTTTTGTCCAAATATCTTACTACTAATGAAAAAAGGATATTCTTTTACTAATGATTATTCACATGGTAATTAATAATTCTTTTAAATAATTTTAATAGCATACTTATGAATGAGTATCCCAAATGGTCATAAGATATGCTCAAATTCATAACTCTATAATCTCTCTGCTTTTGTGTTTGTTCTTTAATATTAAATAAAATGGGCTCAAGATCAAAGACAGAATATTACACATCTGTATCTGCTTGTTACACACACAAAGGCAAAATATGTTCAATTGGCAGCATATGGGAGAGTGAACACCAATTTGTTTTGGTAATAATTTCTTTTTTGGATGTTCTGCAGAGGTCTGATCTATATTATATTTTATTAAGATGAATGTGCTTCAGTTTGTTCAACCAGTTATGGCATAATATTTGGCTAATGTTTTTATTGCATGCCATCTGTGTGGGCAGTAAGGTTGTCCAATAACACACAAAATGTCACTGTTTTGAATAGGCAACTAATTGAGATTTAATCAGATGGATATTTTATATTAATTAAATGCCAGCTGATTAATGAAAACATATTTTTGTACTTAATAACTATGTAAAAATGGGACATGATTAGCTTAAAATTCCATGCATTATGCACAAAATGTAGACTTTCTTATGAATACATGCATGCGGAACAGTGTGGTAGAATCTGATGCATTTAAATAGCGTTAAAATAAATGTCACCCTGCTACTTAAGGAACAGCAAGCACTATGTGTTTGGAAATGATTCTAATATCTGGATCTCTTTGACCCCTCTTTGTACTGTCATAAAGCAGTACATTTTTTTTCTCTGCAGCCAAGAAGAAATGTAAATGTACCCACTCCCACTGTGACAAATAATCAGTTCCATATATGCAAAAACAGAAGCAGTGCCAACTATCAAAGCAATTGTAAGAATCACAGGAGAACATACTTGGGCAGACGTTTCAAAAACAAAACATCTTGTTGAAATTTAACATCTCTCAAGAAAATTCAATGAAATGAAACTTCTTTACTCTCCATTTTTCTTC
Organism: Aotus nancymaae; assembly: GCF_030222135.1. Lineage (NCBI taxonomy): Eukaryota > Metazoa > Chordata > Mammalia > Primates > Aotidae > Aotus > Aotus nancymaae. Next base: position 18,122,287 of record NW_026988476.1, on the reverse strand, counting down.
CTTTTTTATTTTCCATGCTACCTCCTGGAGAAGCCAATTTTCATTTCACTTTTGGTACCTATTTCAGGTTTACCCCCAAATATATGTGTATGTGCCGTTTCCTTTTAAGGAATGAGAATTCCCTTTTCCCTGAAAGATGTTTTCTTACTTGATACTATAAGAAAATTCTGTTCATAGGAGAAATTAGCTCTTACATGCCATATTCTTATATCAAACAATGGTGATTGCTTCCCCCTAACTCCCTCTCAGCTGTTTACTCATTAGATTAAAGAGAAATCAAACTATAGGATAAAGGATTGGATAACCATTATACAGAGTCAGGCCCAGGACATTCCCTAATGTGGATCCAGATCCCTAGTACCTCAAAACAGTCTTTACCCTCCAGAAAACACTAGGTAAAATGCATCTTTGGGGCACTCACATTTAGCATCATGACTGAAGCCATGAGTAAAGAGAGTGATGTAATATTTACCTAAGTGTTGCTCTGTTTAATGTCTAACTGTGTGACCTTCAAAAACCTGAGATATCTCCTATTGGAGACATCTATCTTTCTAGCTTCAGTAATGAACACACCAGATAACCTATTTAAATACACTATTACTTAAATACTCAATGTTATCCCAAACCTTTAAGGTTGATTTTCTTTCCATATATTTATTTGAAAGTGACAAAATTAGCTATTAGACAAATATGACTATATAATCAGGTAAGTTAATGATGCCCTGTGTCTAACTGATAATCCATCTAGTCCAGAAATTTTCCAGGGTTTAAGAACTTTCACACATCCCTAATTTCATGTTAAAATCTGGCTAACTCCTGAATTAAGTTCAGTGTTTTTGGGTCTGTATTTTCAGCTTTCAGGGGCACTTTGGATAATGATATTATTAAATTTGTCACCTGCTGGTTTTATGTAACAAAAAAAGTTCTTATATCAGTGTGAGACTTGAGTCCTACATTAGGTACATTTGTGTGTGTGTGTATGTGTGAATAGGTAACCCCATTTTGCAATGACTTCCATACCTAAAATGTGCCATCTAACCTTGCATAAACTCTTAAAATTATTTTATATCTGGAATTTTACTATTTGTAATCTATTTTCCTAAAAATGTTTTAAAATACAGGTAAGCTAAAGGCAACATGGTTTACAGTGAAGCATCACTATTGACATTGACATCTAGGCATATGAACTGTTTTTTAATTCTCATCTCTATAGAGTACACATGATGAAAATAACCCACCCACAAAGAGAAATATTTTATAATTTTGGAAAAAGAGCATGGAAAAAAGACCCTGTGAAATACTAAATGTGTATTTCAAAATGTGAAATGTGTCATCTAACCTTCCATAAACTCTTAAGGAATTCTACTATTTGTACTCTATTTTCCTAATAATGTTTTAAAATATAGGTAAGCCTAAAGACAACATGGTTTACAGCAAAGCATCACTATTGGCATTGACATCTATTATATAAACTGTTTTTTAATTCTTGTCTCTATAGAGTACACATAATGAAAATAATCCACCAATAAAGGGAAATATTTCTAATCTTTGGAAAAACACCATGTAAAAAAAATCCTTTGAAATACTAGATAAATTAATTTACGAATGGAAAGTTTAGTAAGGTATACTTGTGTGCTTTCTCATAATACATTTTCAAAATATATATTACACCAACATAGACACCAGAGAATGAAATCTCAACAATTGTGTTTGCAGAGTTTCTTCTGGGTGTTGATAACATTAGCAGGATTTTGCACCCTGACACTGCAGATTTTACTCCAACAGGTAATGTACTTTGGCTAAAGATTTCACCCCTGACTTCTTTCAAAACTCTTGAGAAAAGTCTATCTGGGAGATTTATTTACATCAAATTTCCAGCATTTTTTTCTGATTTTATTTCCTTTTAATGAATTATTTTCTCCTCTTTTTTTTTTCTTTTTTTAATACCTATTAACTGGGCAGCAATACTAAAAAATAAATCATGATGGTATCGAAATAATAATGTTAAAAAACAATTTATTCTAAAAGCATGAAACACTTCAAATTTTAAAAATATCATTAGTATATTTTTCCATTTTGGAATTCTTCAAATAGAAATGAAAAATGCATATGTTTTTCAGAGGAAAAAGACAATCTCTCCTCTCATATAGACAGGAACATACACACAGATAAATATACAAAAATCCAAGATAATTTTCTGTAGAAGATGTATAGTGGAGATTGTATGATAACCAACAAAGATTGGTAAAATAAACTTGAATATCTTTAATTCAGTACGCCACAGTTTTTAAGTAATTCTGTACTTCTTATTTAACTCTTCTAAGTAGAGTACATTGAAGGCTCACTTATATATTAAACCTACATAATTGTTCTTAAAGTTAAAATAAATTTAAATATTGGATATTTCAGTCCCAGGGTTATTTTGGTCCTATATAATTTTTATTGATACTATTTTTTTAAAATTTCCCTTTAAGTTTTAACTTTGAAATTATTCCAAATATGGTGTGGTATGGTTTGGATATTTGTTCTCTGCAAATCTCATGTTGAAATGTAATCCCCAGTGTCGGAAGTGGGGCCTGGTAGGAGGTGATTGGATCATAGGGGTGGATTCCCCAGGAATGGCTTAGCACCATCCCCTTGGTGATAAGTTAGTTTTTGCTCAGTTTGTTTATGGGAGATCTGGTTGTTTAAAAGTGTGTGGCACCTCCCCTTTGCTCTCTTGCTCCAGCTCTTGCCATGTGAGATGCCTGCTCCACCTTCACCTTCCACCATGACTGTAAGCTTCCTGAGATTCTCAACAGAAGCAGATAGCAGCACCACATTTGTACAGCCTGCAGAACTGTGAGCCAATTAAACTTTTCTTTATAAATTACCCACCCTCGAGTATTTTTTTATAGCAATGCAAAACAGCCTAGCTCATGATGTTTAAAGTAAGGCATACTAAACTAAAAAACTTACACTGTATGTAAAAAATGTGAATTGAGCAAAAATACTTAAAGGTATTAACATTTTGAAAACAACAAATATCTCAAAGCATTATTAACATTATCTTAAGTAGTATTTGTGTTAAACAAATTATTTTATAAATGTTCTAATGATATTGTCATTATTATACTATTAAATTTAAGATATGTATTGAATTGCTTTAACCCACTAATTCTAAAATATGTTCAGTATTAGTTCTATTTTACATGAGGAAAATAATGTTGATATACGATCATCACCACACAGCCACAAAGGCTCACAGCCTAGATACAAACCCAGATATGTCTAATATCAAATTCCAGGCTGTTTTCATGTTGATACATTTCTTGTCTACTAATTTCTCACCTCCTTTGCAGCCATTCACTGTATTATATGTCCCTTATCTCCTGGTTTGCATGATATTTATATAACAAAATGCAGGGAGGAAGTTAGAAATTAGGTAAGATGAAACTTTTTGATTTTTCATGAAGAGTTAGAACAACCACAATTCCTTTTTTATTGGGTACACCAGCACGAGCATGAATTAAGGCAGACAGCATATATTGGAAGACATACTAGGTCTCTGTCACATGTGGTTCTTTAGGAAAAGAGACAGATTGATAACTACTATGCATATCTAAACTCATCATTCTTTTCACTTTTCAATATATTTTGTGCATTTTATTTCAATCGTGCATCATTTTCAATCGTGCGTTTCTGGTTATCAGAGTCTTTCCACAGATTAGAGCCAACCAAAACTGAAAGACTAACAGCTTTCTTCTAGGAAATTTATTTAATTATAGAATCCCCCTGAAATGTCAAACAAGAGGCTGTCATACAGAGCCTGTTTAGATTATTCAAGTCATCAGCTGTGAAATTAGTGTATTTAGTTTAAACTGCTCAGTTCTCCAAAGAGGCTCTCTTCATGGAGATTTCTGTAAAGCATGAATGCAACATCACAAGTCCTTTATAGATCTAAATTGATTGGCTCTATCCAACCAGTGAAACAAATATCAGATTATTATTTCCATAAAAAAAGTAGAACATAAAACTAGAATTACTAGTTTGTTAAGTAATGAAGAAAAATGTTCTATATTTCTTAGTCACTGTTCTTACTCCTCTTGTATTTGCCATCTCAGTGAATCATAAAATCATTCATCCTAAAAAAAAGAAAAACCTGTAAATCTGATCCAATGTCTTGTCTTCTTATATCTAACCATCAAGTTCAGTAGTTTAAATGTCTTAATATTTCTTAAGTCTTCACCATTTCTATGTTTCCATTACTACTGACTTACTCTATTTATTCGGCTTTCTGCCACAGCTTGCTTAGTATTCTGTCTTCAAGCACAATGTAAACTATCTTCGACAGCCTGGCTAGTGATTGTTTAAATTACATTACTGATAAAGTCAAATTTAAAATATTTCTTTCTCTCCTCATCACTTCTTAGATGAATTGCAAGTCTCTAAACATTTCTCATTAAAGCACCAGACATGATCTGGTGCTAAGATCTGGTGCCTGGCCTTGGACCTCATAACTCTACTACTCCTTCCACTTCATTCCAACCTCCTCCACCCTGATCCCACTTAAGTTTTGGCATATAGAACTACTTCATATTCCATTACTTTATGACATGTCAGGTTTATCTGTTGATTAGTGATAGGGCAAAGATCATAACACATAAATTTACCTTTTCAATTTAGAAGCCTCTCCGGTGTGCCACAGTGTTGGTTTTATTTGTATTACTCACCTCATGAACTGCCTCTATAATTTGTCTAATGCTGTCAGTTGGGTGTTAAAGTCCCCCACTATTATTGTTTGCCTGTCTAAGTCATTTCATAGGTCTAGTAGTACTTGTTTTATGGATATAGATTGATATACATATGCTCCAATGTTAGGTGCATATATATATTTAGGATAGTTAAGTCTTGTTGAATTGAACCCTTTATCATTGTGTAATGTTCTTCTTTGTCCATTTTTACTGTTGTTGGCTTAAAGTATGTTTTATCTGATATAAAACTAGCAAACCTGGCTGGGTGCGGTGACTCATGCCTGTAATCTCAGCACTTTGGGAGGCACAAGCGGGCAGATCATGAGGTCAGAAGATCAAGACTATCCTGGCTAACATGGTGAAACACCTTCTCTACTAAAAATGCAAAAAAAAAATCACTGGGCATGGTGGCGGGCCCCTGTAGTCCCAGCTACTCGGGAGGCTGAGGCAGGAGAATTGCTTGAACCCGGGAGGCGGAGGTTGCAGTGAGCAGAGGTTATGCCACTGCACTCCAGCCTGGGCGACAGAGCGAGACTCCATCCCCCAAAAAATAGCAACCCCTGCTCCTTCTGTTTTCTCTTTGAGTAATAGATCTTTCTCCAACCCTTTATTTTGAGCCTATGTATTTTCTTATGTGTGAGATGTGTATCTTGAAGATAGCAAACAGATAGGTCTTTTTTTTTCCTTCAACTTGCCTCTCCGTGTTTTAAGTGGGGGTGTTTAGATCATCTACATTCAAGTTGAATATGGCTATGTGAGGTTTTGATCCTAAGATGAAGTCGTTAATTGCTTTGTGGCTTCTATTGTGTGGTCACTTTATAGCATCCCTGGGATACGTAATTGTTTTTTTGTAGTAGCAGGTATCAGCCTTTCATGCCCATGTTTAAAATTCCCTTCAGGATCTCTTGGAAGGCTGATCAAGGGGTAACAAATTTTCCTAGTGCTTGCTTATCTGGAAAAAGTTTTTATTACTCATTCCCTTATGAAGCTTAGTTTGGCAGCATATGAAATGGTTGGTTGCAATTTCTTTTCTTTAAGAAATCTGAAAAGAGACCCCAGTTTCTCCAGACTTGTGAGGTCTCTGCTAAGAAGTCCACTGTTTACCTGATGGAGTTCTCTTTTTACCTGATCGGACCTTTTACTCTAGCTGCCTTTAAGAGGCATTGACCTTGGACTAAGTATGGTAACCATACGCCTTGGTGATATTTGTTTTATAAAGTATCTCTAAAGTGTTCTCTGAATATTGTATCTAGATGTCTACTTCTCTTGCAAGATTATGAAAATTTCATTGAATTTTTCCTTCAAGTCTGTTTTCCAGGTTGTTTATTTTTTCTCTTTCTGTCTCAGGAATGCCAATCATTCATTGGTTTGGTCATTTTACATAGTAATAATGTGATATGTCTTGAAGATTTTGTTCATTTCTTAAAATTAATTTTTTCTTTATTTTTGTCTGACTGGGTTAGTTTAAAAGACCAGCCTTCAAACTCTGAAATTCTTTCTTCTGCTTGCTCCAGTCTATTGATAAAATTTTCAGTTGTATTTTGAAAATCCTAAAGTGAATTTTTTGTTTCCAGAAGCTCTGATTGACTTCTTTTTAAGATGTTTATCTTGTCCTTCATATCCTGGATTGCTGTAGAAATTTCTTTGTGTTGATTTTCAACCTTGTCTTGGATCTTCTTGAGCTTCCTTGCAATCCATGGTTTGAATTCTTTATCTGTCTTTTCTGACTCTCCATTTTGGTTAGAGACTATTGCTGAAGAGATAGTGCTATCTTTTGGTAGTGTCAATAAACTCAGATTTCTCATGGTGATAGAATTCTTGTGCTGGTTCCTTCTCAGCTGGAGATATTATCACTTCTAATTGCGGTAATTTCTTTTATGTGGACAGGATTTTTTCTTTGCCTTTTTTCCCCCTATAATATGTTGGTTTATTTTTCCTTCTCTTTTCCTCCCCCGCCGCAAGTTGTATGGCTTTAGAAATGGTGGGTAGGGTATTTTGGCTTTGCTTCTGTAAGCTCCATGTATTTAAGTCAGCAGGTTTTATATTAGGTTGTGCAGTTTGCCCTATAAGCCAGTAGATGACACTTATACGTAAGAGCAAGCAGCAGCCAAAACAGTTGGGTATACACTTGATCCTTGTTTACTGAGAGTAGCTCTCTGTTTCCTGAGGCAATGGGCTGATTGATAGAGTACACAGTGGTCTGAGATCCCTGTTCAGCCCTCGGAGGGTGGGATAAAGGTGGGTGGGGCCAGACTGGGCAGGTCAGCGTACAGGTCTCTGCAAGGTAGGCACAAGTATCAGTGCCAAGGTGCAATCTAGTGGGGAGACACCAAGCATGCAGAGGTATGGCTAGGCAAGGAGATGGGAAAACTCTTCAGTCCCAAGTTCTCTGCACAGGGATGGGGGACAGCCTAAACTCCTATTCCAGGAGAGTGCATGTTCCAAATGACTAGAGATCTGCCTGGATATGGACTTTAGTGGACTCCACAGCACTACAATCCCTGCACAGGGAGGGTGGGGCAGCTCAGACTGCTAATCTAGACATATAGATTATCCAGATACCTGGAGATATCCCTTGGAGGGGGGCAGAAAAGTCCTCATTTCACCATAGTCTCTACACAAGAAAGGTGAGGCTCCTTAGGCTGCAGATCCAGGCATTCAGGTGCTCCAACTGCCTGGAGAAATGCCTGGGTGTGGAATAGAGAGGGTCCCACTGCACCATAGTCTCTGCATGGGAAGGGTGAGTCAGCTCATGCTGCTTTTCTGGGTAAGCAGGTGCTTTTAGTTCCTGGAGATATGCTTGGGAATAGAGTGGGAAGGGACACAGGGAGGGGAACAACACCTGGGCCTGTCAGGGGTTGGGGAGCAAGGGCAGGGAGAGCATTAGGACAAATACCTAATGCATGTGGGGCTTAAAACCTAGATGATGGGTTGATAGGTGCAGTAAACCACATGGCACATGTATACCTATGGAACAAACCTGCACATTCTGCACATGTATCCTGAAACTTAAAGTAAAATAAAAATAAAGAAAATAAAATATATAAATCTCACAGAGTTGTCCTTTATATATTATTTTGCTATTTCCAAGTGGCTGAGGCATGCTAAAAGCCTCTAATCACAATCTTGAAAATGAAAACAGATGATTTTTTAAAGGTAAATATATACATCTGATAATGCCAAATATTTACTTTAATCTGAGTTTAACTCAATTCTCATTTCTATGTTTGATGTCACCTCTGGTAAAAACTAACCAAAAATTCTAAAATTTTTCAGAGGTTTAGAATCCAACTAATATTTCCTTTCCCTCCTTGATTGAAATGACCAATGAATAAATGACAGGGACCATTTGAAAGATATGTTTCTAAGTCTGATCAAAAAGAGAAAAAAAGAAAGTCCCTGGTCATGGGCTACAGATTTGCATGGCACCTCACGAACCAAATGCCAGCTTCTAAATTCCCTTTCTTCCCTGAGCTCAAGTGTGAAGATACAGAATTCTGAATTTCAGGGAAGCTACGCGGGGAGAAGAGTACCGGAGATCCTTTCAAGTCAATAACAGCATAGGTCTCTTTTTGTTTGTTTGTTTGTTTGTTTGTTTTTATACATAGCATTCCTCTTTTTTCCCAGCAAATATCTTGTTGGATTTCCAAGTAATTGGGATTATTTTTGTTGATACTAGAATATCGGAAGAGTTCACACAGGTGTGGAATAGGGGAGCAAGTCTAATATGAATATTAGTACCAAATTCCTAAAATCTCAATTCTATAGACTCTTTTAGAAGTTGTGTTTAATTACAATTGTATTTAACTACAACTTTTAGAAGACTATATATTAAATAATTAATGAAATAAAACATATGGATCACCTTGTGAAAAGCTGTCTCCATATAGCATATGGGAAAGTTTATCTCACTTCAGAACCTTTGTTCAGTGTTATAGAGACTAATAGGTAGAAGAACACAGCACACAATAATAGGTTAGTAGGGATAAATATAGTAGAAATAGCAGCTTCAGATACAGTAGCAACAATGCCTGATACTGACTAATTACATGCCTACTATATGTATGTGTGTGTATACATATATAAATACACATACACACATAAATATGTGTAAGTGTCTTAAATATTTTTTGCTAAGAAGGTATAGTTGCCACATAGAGATGAAGAAACAACAAGTTAGAGAAGTTAACAAATGTTGCCTATCTAATGGCTATCAAACAGCTAAACAAATAAATGTCTAAACAGCTAAATATCAAAAGCGTAAGGATTTAAACCCACATTTTCCTACTCAAAAGTCACTACTACTTATACCATTCAACATTGCCTATTTTGTTTATTACAATATTTCATGAAATTCTCTTTTCTACATATTATATTGTTCTGATTCTAGCTTTTCCTGAATTATTAATTCCCCTGGACTTTTTCTGGAATGAGTTCAAACCTGTTCACTTCCTGGCTTTATTTTAGCAGTCGTTGGGCCCTGATGGCCAGGCTGATTCTCATGCAAGTGGAAAGCTGCCATTTCTCATTAGCCCCTGCTGTTTGTTATCACAAAACCATCTCCAAGGTTAAGTAGTGTAATAGTGATCCCTGAGGTCTGCCTTTGCTTTTTGCATTTGATGGAACATTTGTGAGCAATAGTAAAAGCTAGGCTTTTACTATTATCTTACTACCACAAGAGGAGTATAATTTAATACAATCAATGATCTACTATATTTCAGGTATACATTCCATGATAATCACAATCATAAGTCATTAGTGCTTCTAACTGGAAAATAAGGGATACTCCTGTGCCTTTACAGAGAAAATCACATTTGTTATAAATGTATTTACAGCCTTGATATTATGAGCATGTTACACCCAAGCGGAAGCAGCCTGTTTAACAGGTATGACAAAATATAGTGACCTCAGGGTATCAAAGTGATTATCTCACAAGAAGGATGCTAATAGTGAAGAATAGGAAAAAGTAATAAAGCTGGGATCACCACTTTAATTGCACACAAAGGCCAAGTGGTTATCATAAAACACTGTCTTTGTCAGGCACAATGGCTCATTCCAGTAATCCTAGCACTTTGGGTGAACAAGGTGAGAAGATTGCTTAAGACTAGGAGTTGAGACCATTGGAGACCTTGTCTCTAGAAAAAGATAAAATTTTTAAAAATTAGCCTGGTGTGGTGATACATGCCTGTAGTCTCAGTTACTTCGGAGACTGAGGCAGGAGGATTACTTGAGCCCAGGAGTTTAAGGCTACAGTGATCTATGATCGTGTCACTGCACTGCAGCCTGGGTGACAGGGTTCTGCTCTAAAAAAGAAAAGAAGAAAGAAAGAGGAAACCACTGAGTAAGATATCTTCAATTGGGAGGTGTAGTAGTTTGTGTCTTCAATACGGAGTAGTTCACTGTGTTGAACTGAAGTGTCCATACCCTAAGTAGAACCCTAAATTTTGTAGGGAGAAATAGCAATCCAGATTAAAACATTAAATTCCCCAAATATTTAATGTTGGAAGTAGACTTAATCTATTTCAGAAAAACAGGCCCAAACTAGTATTTGTGATTTTAATACCAGAAGACTGTTTGGTAGTCATCAAAAAGTGTAGAACAACTGGTTCCCTTCCAAAAACCCACAAATATCTATAGAAGCATTAGCCAAAGCCAGTTGTATATTGTGTTTATGTTTGAAATAAACCATAACGTATAGGTATTTACCCTCATTATAAGAATTTGTGTAACATAAGTTATAAACAAATATTTCTTGTATGCATGGTAAAAATAATGAAGTATATTTTAGTAATAGAAGAAATATTATACATTTTCTTAAGATAATTTAAGTATCCAATAGTTAGAAGCTAAGCATTTATATTAAAAACACACACACCAACATGACCTGCAGAAAACTCGGGACAAAGAAAAAGATAAAAACTCAAATATAAGACTCTCAGCCCTCTACAGCACGTGTGAAACATATCATATATGAAACATTTAAAATAATGAACTGATATATTTAAAGTAATGTTTTATGCACATGATAAATAATCTGAAATGGTATATGGCAGGTGTTTACCATTTCTACATGTACTATTTGGTGTGTGCATTTTCATGTTTTCTCTTATCCATATTTTCTATTTTTTAGTCTCATTCTGAAGATCTTATGTTGCTTATTCTTTCTATTTTTATTCTGATTGTATATATTTTAAGAGAGATAAAATAAATGACTAAAATTATACCATGTCCGTCCAAGCTCTGAAAATAAATACTTAGCAAAAGAGAAAAAAAAACAAAGCATTTGGAAGTTTCAGATAAATTTTTATTTTAAATACAATGACTCATGCCAACTGTAAGTTATGTCATATCACTAAAGACATCTCATAAATACTAAGACATAATTTTGCATTCAACATGAAAGGGAACTGAATTAAAGTGATGTACTGTATAAGCAAGACAATGTATCAGTGCTCTTGCTCACGTTGCCAAATATCACAGTGAAAATGGTAAAAGAAATTAGATAGGAAATGTCTGAAAAGCCAGACCCTCAACCAGAGTGTGGCTGTGGGGAGTTTCACAATTAAAGGCTGGGAAGAAAACATCATTGGTATGGTCATGAAACAATAGAACATCTTCCTGTTTCCTCCAGGAGCAAGAGAAGAAGCCTGGATTCTGCTATTAGCCATTATTTTGAGATTTCTCTCATGATGTTAGGTTTGAAGGCATGGAAAAGTGGAAATGTGTTCTGCATTAGTTTTAGAATTCTAATGAGCTCAGTAATTATGGGAATCATCTGGAAAGAACAGCCATCTCACCTTTCTCTGGATTCTAAAAATGCCTTATAATGAGGGAAGACTCTGAGCATACCTTGTGCAAAATTTGGGGCCTTTATATCAGATGGATTTCAAAGCACAGAGCTACAAATAAAGATTTTGGATGGTACATGTCAAGACTCAACACTTTGGCCATTCAAGTGGACAATATGTTGAGTGTAATATGGATCTTCTGGAAAGGTCTTGAAGTAACTAGCAAGTTTTCTATAAAATCTGTGGAAATATTTATTTGTTTTATTTGTTTGCTTGCAAAGGTGATTAATTGAAGGGCCCCATACATAGAGTTTCAGGGATCGAGGTAGGAAAGTGAGCTTATAGTTAACATCCTTAACTCAATTGCTTCTAAATCTCTGCAGATAAGATTTGTGTAAATTTTAATAAGAAACATTATTACATTATTATATTTATATTTTTAAGGATTTATATTGAAAATAAACATTGTAAAATAAGATACAAATAAAAATCAATAAACACGAATTAAAAACTAAAAGTAATAACTATAGCAAAAAAAAAGAGAACAGGGTATGAAACCAAAATAATAAGGACTTTCAATGGAAATAATTAAAATAAAATACTAACACCACTGAAGAACTAGAATAAAAAATAAAGAAAATGGACTAACAGATCACAAAAAATTAAAACTAAAACAGATTAAAAATATTTTAAAATATTTTCAAAATAATGAATAACAAAAGTATAAGTGTGATTATTCATTATATTTGCTTAAGTTGATTGTTAACAAGTTTTATGAAAGTCAACTCTCTTTAACTAATGCTACTCATAAATTTTCATATATAAGAACAATAACATTGACCCTTCAGACATGGTCTTCATGCCTAACTTTTTCATGATGGTCTTGATTTGTCTTATAGATTCATAATCTATTCTTCGCACACTTCCCCATTTCAATTGCATACTTTCAAATGTTTAAACAATTTTACTTTTATTCATATTTCATACTCGTTGGCAGTTATCCTCAGACTTCTTCCATCCTAAGTCTTAGATGGTTCCAAAAGCAGGTTTCCTAATTCCTTCCCGTGTGTGTGTATATGTATGTCTATGTGTACACATTATCTTTGGTTTTATGCAAATGCACATTGACCTGTCATATAAATACATAAACGAATATTGTATCTACTTGTTCTCTTATTGCTAAACCCTTTCAAACTATTTGGTGGAGAGAAAAAACTCTTTCTGTTCTGAAGAAGAAAAGTCTAACATCAGAGAGTATCATTCTTATGCTCAGCTTCATAACAAGAAATATTTGGAATGGGATTCTATTTAGTAAATTTTTATGAAATAACTGATTTTTAAACAGGTATTCTTATATTAATTATAAGTTACATTAGAAATTTGATATGACACTTTTCACTAGAGGTTGATTGGTTTTGGACACTATATGAATAAGCTTTATCTATTAAACCACAATAGACATGATAAAAAATGATCATTTAGCAGCAGTTCTGTAGATCTGTTCATGTCCCAAGAAGCCACAAGAAAGATTTATGAAAGAGAATATCCAGCAGTGTTAACATTTCTGAGCTTCTGGAAGAAAACAGTGGATCAAGGGAAACATCTTCACATTAGAGGAACAGTAATACCTCATAAAGAGTCCATTGCTGAATTAAAAAATATTTAATGCCGTCAAGTCTCTGAATTAGCCTTCTCTGTTTACCATAGAGAAACTATATTGGCTTTCACATAGATGACTGAGTAGATGTTCTTAAGTTATTTATTTTTACTAAATAATTTTAGCTGATTGAATTAAAACTACTTTGTATTTTTAAATGTGTTTATTAAATCACTATGAAGACACAAAAGATGACAATTTATCTTTATTCATCTGTCCTTTTTGATATTAGGATTGTTACATATTATTTTGTTTTCTTTTAGTATTTTTGTTATGTGACAGAAAAAAGAAAGGTATGGCAACAGAATCACCTCTTTTTACATTCATTAGGAACTTTATTTAGTTTTTTCCTGGTCTCTTCTCTACTGCACACAAATCTCTTTTACTTCCCTTCTGAAGCACAAATCTCTTTTGCTTCCCTCCTGATACACAACTCTGTTTGCTCCTCTGTTCATTAATTCATTATCTATTGAATAACACCATGGGAAACAACATATTGCTCCCCAAGATGCTTTCAATAAATAATGAAGCAAACAGATGACTGGGGCTCACCAACATGGGAGAGGAGTGAGGAGCTGAGAATTCGTGGAAGCCATGGAATTATTTTTTAAAGGAATTGTTTTTGCATTTGTGCAATATAGAAGCCTTGGGTTCCCTTATTTTCCCTCGTGGGGTTCCATAAACTTTTAGCTCTAAAGTTTTATTGAGAAACCTAACTGGGGACTTCTGAGGAATCCACACTGATCTTGACAGCTGCCTGGGTTGTAAAATTGGTGAGAGAGAAATGACAGGAGTGTTTTCAGCAGCCACAGTGTCAGCAGAAAAAAAAGTGAACAGACACATGTGAATCAAAGGAGCCATGCGTGTGACTCTTAGAAACTTAGAATGATTTGCTAATGTCTAACTCATAGCACTAAAACAAAAAACAGGTATTTTTAATGATGATCGGGCTCCATTTACAATCAGTTTTGCAAGGGAGTGTCTGATTTGTCGGTGAGCATTTTGACATTAGTTCATATTCTCTAATCACGTCATTCAGCTGATTAAAAAACGAGGTCATAATTTGTTCAGGTGTAATCAGAATATATTCTAATGTGTTAAACTCAATATATAAAATACATATTCACTACATTTTACATCTCTAAAATTTCACCAGACACTAAATAAGAATGAAGTAAATAGATAAAAAAATTAAAGGAGGAACTTCTGTTTTTGCAAATTCTTGTCACTATGCACAAAATCTACTCACCATTTCATGTTGTGTTTCTTGTGTTTTATTCATCAAGAGATAAAAGGAAAAATAGTGGGAAATTTTGAGAATAAGAATCCTAAGGTTAAAGAAGTTGCTAATATGTTTTCTTGTTTTGAAATAGGACTGCACTAAGAACTTATGGAGGGAAAAGTTAGCTGTAAATTATTGTTCTGAAAAATAAGAAGCAATTGAAGGCACACATATAATTTCCTTTTGCCACTTATCTTGGCATCTGACAGCTCTTAAAATCATGACTGGCTTCCTAAGACTAACAAATATAAAATGTTGAGTTAAAGGCACTACTTTTCTTGTCTTTGTTTTGGTTGAATCAAAATAGCAGCCTATACATAGGTTCCCATATAAGATAATGTTATGTAAATCCAAATACAGCCCCTCTGGGAGCTACATTACCACCACCATCACCTTCTTTTCCTTACCCTACTAACTGGCACCTTTAATTTTCTTAGAAAGAGGTCTCAGTAAGGATAAAATTCATAAACTAGTAAGTTTATGTGTTTAGAACACCTTCTGGAAAAGCAATGTCCAGAAATGTTGCCCTGAAAACTCTGTGCATGTTTCTGACTAAACCCTGAAGTACTCTTGTTAGGAAGATTTAATTCACCTTGGGCTCAGCAATCCCTTTCCTGAGCTGATGTGGATGGGGAGAATATGGGAAGAAGGTGGACAAAAGAGCATTTATTCTGTTTAATTTCATCTAAAAGTCATCTTCTGAGATCACACAATGGTAAAAACATGAGCTTTTGATAAAGTTGACTTGAGTTTGAAATCAGCTTTGCTATGATCCTAAGATAAATTACTTAAATTTACTGAGTTTAAATTTCCATAATAATAAAATATAGCTAAAACTATCCATCTTGCATGATTCCTGTTAATATTAAGAATAATTCATATCAAGCACCTATCGTAGCTCTTGGCATCTATTAAATAGTAAATGTTCAATAAATTATAGCTAACGTTGCTCTTTTCATCATCCCTTTAAAATATTATAAATTCACCTACCAATGATAATAATAAAATTTCCTCCAGCAATCTTAACTATATTGATGGTTTTCTGTTTAAATGTAAACTTTATTTTTTTTAATTTGATACACATATGTATGTATGTACTTTAGAAATAACTGAAACAGTCATTTTTGTTGTTGTTAAAATACCTGTCTCCATTACTGATATCTTGTTAAACAGCAACTTACAAGAACAGAAATAAGTTACTTCCGTTTTTTCTCCAAGCATTTATTACATTTGTCCTTTTCAACATGTAGCCATAAAAGTAATTTATGTGAGATGAAAGTTAAAAGCAATAGCTTAATTTCTCAAAATTAAACAATCCCTCAAATCTATGCAAATTGAAATGTCCAAATGTGATGGGAGATGTAAAATGCTAACTGCAAGGGGTATTAAAGAGGCTATTCTTTTAATAAATTAAAGGCTGATGTTATTAGCATTGTTAACAAAAGACTTTTAAGAACAGATCCTTCTATACTTTATTTTTTGTATATAATATTAGATAAGGTGTGGAAGTGACTAGCCCAATTTACAGCCCCCATGGCATTCCTTCAAATGGTAGTCACCAATATATGAAAGGAGACCCTATAAAAAATAACATATGTTGCAACAATACAACTCTGTATATTCTTGCCTAAAAATGGTTTTTAAAATGCACCTTTTCTGGTTCTTGTTTGTTCATTTCATGTACATAACATCAAGATTTTTACATAACAGCACCATAACAACATTGCACTAGAGACAGTTTTATTCATTTCAGTAGCTTACACTGACACTCCTTTTAGAAAAACAGCCATTTTGATGGCTGACATTAAAAAAAACCACACATTAAATATGAACATATGAGCATCTCAGAGCAACCTTTTTGTCATATTTGTCAGGAACTGAGAATTTCAGTCAGAGTTCTTGGAGTTCAGGGCAGATGGAAATGTGCAGTTCCTCAGTTGAGAAGTCATTAATATTCAAACCCGTAATGGGCATTAAGAAAAACTACAATCTGGGATTTGGGCTGTTGTAACAGAATTAGTTTAGATTCTTTTTTTGAATATTATGCTATGGAAATGTAACATATTGTTTTTTCTTTTTTAGAATTCTGAAGAAATCCATAGGAAAGAAATATCCGAAAAATAAGTTTGAATTATATACATATTAAACTAATATTTTCCTTTTACAATGTTTTTTTCCCACAATTAATGAGTATATATTTCAGGGTTACTAATAGTCTGAGAGATAGGAACTGAAAACTGTCAGCAGCTCCCCTGTGTTTGAGACAATCTGTCATACTCTATGGGAATGTTGCGGCTCAGAAAACAACACCCCAAAATGAAGGCCTCAGCAGCAGCCTCAAAAACAAAAATTTTTTTTTTCTCTGACCTTCTCCTGACCGCTTGTCTTTCTGTCTCATCCTGCCCTGAAGATAGCCTCAATTAAACATGGACTTCCTCTTCCCAAGACAGGCCATAGAAACCAGAACCCCTTTTCCTGAAAGCCAGTCATAAAATGTAAAAATGTTCTATGTAAAAACAGGCCATAAAGAAATCTTACTTAACTTGTTGACTGTGGGTCATAAGACCCCCATTCAAGAGAGGGTCCCACCCCACATCCAGAAAGAAGGAATGCATGCTCAGAGAGGCCAAGAAAATTCTAGGCAGGCATTGCTGGGTTTTCCCACTCAGCCTATTAGCATGAGATCATACGCTTTTTGTGTAATCAAATTTCTACATAACTGTCCATACTTTGTTGAACCTAAGCATAAAAATGGGCAAATGTCCCCTGTATCTGGGTCTTCATTCTGAATCCTTCTGTGTATACACATTAAATAAGTTTATATGCCTTTTCTCCTAGAAATCAATCTGCCTCATGTCAGTGGTTTTTCAGCGAACATTTAGGGGGCCAAGGTTCTTAGCTCCTACAGAGACTTACTTGGTAACCAGAATGTTCTCCTTTCTTGAGTTATTTTGCATATAATTATATGTAGCTTGGCCTAATGCCAAAGTCAACCACGCTGGGAAATGAAATGATCTATGAAAATTCATAAATAGATGCATACACATCATCTTGTATTAGTTAACAAAAAATTGTCTTTGTGTGTTTTTCCTTAACTCCTATTATCTACCTTCGTGAATTCACATTGAAGTAGAATCTAGGATTTTTCCATTCTACTCTAGGAAATGCATAAGAGCAAAAGTATGAGAACTCTCCAGTGTACATGTAAATGAAAAAACTCTGAAGTTCACATAACATTATTAAATTGATCATCAAGCTAATGGTAAAATGGATTTTTTTTTTTGAGATGGAGTTTCGCTCTTGCTGCTCAGGCTAGAGGGCAGTTGTGCAATCTTGGCTCATTGCATTGCAACCTCTGCCTCCAGAGTTCAAGCGATTCTCCTGCCTCAGCCTCCCAAATAGCTGGGATCACAGGCACCCGCCACCATGCCTGGCTATTCTTTGTATTTTTAATAGAGATGGGGTTTCACCATGTTGACCTGGCTGATTTCAAACTCCTGACCTCGGGTGACCTGCCTACCTCAGCTTCCCAAAGTGCTGGGATTACAGGCATGAACCACCTGGCCTGGAACTAAAATGCAGAATTTTGTAAATGGCTAAAATAATTGCAATAAAAATAGAAATGAAACTTGTATAGGTAAAGAGCTATAAAAAATTTCAAAATGTAGACAGCAATTTTCATATTCACCATTACAAATTTAACCATTATTTGAAAAAATAATTACATGAAAGACAAGGGCTTATGATAATTTTCCAACCTGTTAACAAAATAATATAATAGTCCTATATGCTTTCTTGAAGAAAGAAACAACACTGACCCACAGCAAGACATGAGTTGAAGGGGTCAAAATTACAGCTGACTATTTCATACAGAAAAGAGACATAATTTTAAAACTTTTTTATATTCAACTTATAAAACAATTAAGATCTAGTGGTGAATTTCTGCTTATGTTTAGGTTAACAGAAAGTGCATTCCAAGTTTACATAACCATGAAATAAAATGCTTTATATTATTTGAGAGACAATTTGGTGGCGCTGGGAGAGAGAGGCAAGGAAAAAAGCAAAGAAAGAAAAAAATGAAAGTTATCTATTAAGTACATATGAATGATAAAGTAAAACATTTATCAAGGAAGGAACACTTTAGCTTTAGGCTTCTAGAACAACTAAAGGAGGTGTTATACCTTAATTGTTGAACAGGTTGTTACCTTAGCCCTTTTCTATATATTAAAGAAAAATAGGAATAAAAAATAAAACATTTTATTATAAGTGGGAGCTAAACATTAAGTATATGTGGACATAAAGAAGGGAGTAGCAGACCCTGTGGTGTAGTTGAGGGTGGAGGAAGAGAGGAGTGTGAGAATCAGAAACTACCTATTGGGTACCATGCTTACTTATTACCAGTGTGACTGAATAATCTGTACACCAAACACCAGTGACATGCAATTTACCTATATAATAAAGCTGCACATGTACCCCTGAGCCTAAAGTAATTTTTTAAGTTTAAAAATAAATACATAAATAGAGATACCTGGTATTTGAAAATATTTGGATCCTATTCCTCAATAAAACCTGATTGTCAATAGTTAATATTAAAAACAAGTACTCCTTTCCTATTTCCTCATAATTATCTATTTTTTCCATGGAATAAAATTATGGATACACAAAAACCAGGTGTGCTGTCTTTGTTAGTAGCCCATATATTATACAACATTGAAACTGATTCTGACAGGTTATTTATTTATTGGCTTTACTCCAAGATTGGAAAATATAGCGTTCAGAGATGACTATATTGAGAAAAAACACTAAGGCAAAGAATAAATGAGAAAAAATAATTACAAATGGATTACATTTTTTAATGTAAAGGAATATGCTTCACTAAAGTATGTACAACTCCCAATGCATGTACAACTCCCGATAGCAGAATTTTGTTGGAATTAATATTTTGAGATATTTTCCAAAAATTTAAAGTTTTGTTGAGATAATTTTATGTTGTATTCATCTTGTCATCATTTAGATGCCATCAAGTAACTATTAACATCTGTTTTTCAGTAAATAGAATGATTTCCTAAAAATTTAAAGGAATAAATTTGTTTCTCTTTAATTGAAATTTTAAAATATATATTTTGTCTATTTATTTTGACCACTAACCATAAATGGTAAGTAGCATGAATTATTTTTATTAGTTCTGACTCTACTTCTCTGATTTATGTTATGGTTTTAACAAGTTACCAGAGCTAAATATTTCCTAGTTTTCTGTAGCATAGTCAGTTAAGCCATCAGGAAACAGATTCCTGTCCTAGCTATGGTAGAAAGAGATTACTATCATAAAAAAAATCAAGAAATATATCAGATTATGCATATCTTCTGTATTCTAGAGTTAATTTTCTCTGATTGTAATCATGAATTCTTTTAGATTAATGAAATCATGAATTCTTCTGTGCTTTGTTTCTTCAAAAATGTTAAGTTTCTGAAATTCAACTATGGTTTAGTCTATATTGCTTATTAATTTTCTTTGCTTAAACTCTTGCATTGAATGAATATGCTAAAAATATTCGTTCATGTAACTGGAAGAACATATACAGAAGATTTGCATATGTACTTCAGAGAAAAAATTGCTCTATGAGACAGCTTATGGGTCTTAAAATGTGTTAAATAATGTAAAACTCTTTCTGAGATGGTTGAAGCAACTTACATTCTAATTAACACAATATGAAGATACTAGGTGCCCATAACCTTGCCAGTAATTATCTATCATGCAGAAATTTTGGCCATTCTGGTGGATAAATAATAGCAACATATTGTCTTTTAAATTTTTATTTTTCTGTTTATCAATAGTATGAAAAATATGTCCATGTGTTTATTGGCCTTTTGCATTTTTTCACATGTAAAGAACTTGCACTAGTCCTGGTTACCTCCCTTTTTCTCATTGACTGGTGTGGATTCCTTATATATTGTAGGTGCTATTCATTCCCTGTCATATGTGTAACAAAAATCTCCTTTATGTGAAGTCTCCTTTTAGATTTAACATTTGTATTATTGTCACATTTATCATTACATTTATTTAGTTTAGTCAATAAATGTAATGATAAAACTAAGGGGTAATTTATTTAAATATAATGATAAAATTGGCTATAATAAATTACCTCTTAGCAAATTTTACTTTAGTAAATGAATGTAATGATAAAATTGTCTATAATAAATTACTTCCTCTTTCAGACGTCATTCGGTGCCATAAGTTATTGAAGATCATTTTCTATATTACATTTTAGAATATGATCAATTTTAGATTTCAGTTAAGTCGTTGATCTGACTAGAATTTCCACTTTTTAAAGTGAAGTAGAAGTACAATTTAATTTTTTCCCATATGGGTACCCAATTGTATCAGCTTTTTTGTTAAAATAATATCCCTGTCCCACTATTCTGCAGTAGCATCTCATTGTATTTTAATTGTCTATATATTTGTGGATCTATTTCTGAGTTTTATATCCAAACAGTCCATGTATATCCTCAAACAAAATCTATGCTGTCTTTGCAACTGTAGCTATATCTTTAGTGCACGTATCTGATCATGTAAATACTCTTTGTTTTTCTTTAATATTAAATTGGCATTCTTTGTCCTTTGCATTTTTTGAAGAATTTTAGAACCAGCTTGTCAATTTCACAAAAATATGATGCAATTTTTAATAGTGTTCTATTAAATCTATTAAATTGTGTTCTATTAAATCTATTAAAATAATAGTGTTCTGTTATTATCTGATGATAATAATCTGTTCTGGAGTATCAGAATTTTTTAAAACTAGAAATGTCAATATACAGACATGCATCACTTAATGACAAAGATATATTCTAAGAAATACCATCTTAGGCGATTTGGTCACTGTGTGAACATCACAAAGTGTACTGATAGAACCTTAGAAGATATAGCCTAATAAACACATAGATTATATGATAGAACACTTTGCTTTTAGGCTACCAACCTATACTACATGCTGCTTTACTGAACACTGTAGGCAACTGTAACACAATGGTGAGTATTTGTGTATCTAAACATATCAATATAGAAAAGTTACAGTAAAAGTATTATATAAAAGATAAAAGTGGTAACCGGTACAGGGCACTTAACATAGATGGAGTATGCAGACATGGAAGTTCCTCTTAGTGATGAGTGAATGAGAAGACCTGGGATATTACTAGACACTATGTAGACTTTGAACACTGGACACCTAGGTTATATTATTTTCAAGAAAAATTTTATTCAATAATGAATTAACCTTAGCTTACTGTAACTTCTTTATAAACATTTTATTTATTTTTTGACTCTTTTGTAGTAACACTTAGCTTAAAACTCAAATACATTGTACAACTATACAAATATATTTTCATTCTTTATGTTCTTATTCTATAGACATTTTTCTATTTTTAATTTTATTTTACTTTTTAAATATTTTTGTTAAAAACTAAGACATAAGCACACACATTAGCCTAGGTTTACACAGGGTCATGATTGTCAGTGTCATTGTCTTCTGACTTTACAATTTGTCCCTCTTGATGGTTTTCAGGGACAATAGGACTTATAGAAAGAGCTGGCATCTACTGTAATGTCAATGACTTCTTCTGAAATATCTCCTGAAAGATCCGAAGAAGGCCATTTTTTTCTATTTATTTATTTATTTATTTATTTATTTATTTATTTATTTTGAGATGTAGTCTCGCTATGTCACCCAGGCTAGAGTGCAATGGTGTGATCTTGGCTCACTGCAACTTCTGCCTCCTGGGTTCAAATGTTCTCCTGCCTCACTCTCCCAAGTAGATGGGACTACAGACACCCACCACCATGCCTGGCTAATTTTTGTAATTTTAGTAGAGATGGGATTTCACCATATTGGTCAGGCTGGTCTTGAACTCCTGACCTCAGGTGATCCACCTGCCTTGGCCTCCCAAAGCACTGGGATTACAGGTGTGAGCCACTGCTCCCAGTCGGCTGTTTTTTTTTTTTTTTAATAGCTAACTTTTTCATAAACAGAAGTACACTGTAAAATAGCAATGAAAAGTATACAGTTATCTATTGAATAACATAGATTTAATATGTATGTGACCAGTTATAAGCAGATATTTTTCAACCAAGCTTGAATTAAAAATATAGTATTTGCAGGATGTGAAATATGCATATACACAGAAGACCAACTTTCATATATACGGGTTCTATAGAGCCAACTGCAGGAGTTGAGTATGTGTGGATTTTGGTATATGTGAGACGTCCTGGAACCATTCCTCTGCTTATACTGAGGGACAACTGTAGTATAGCAACTAATAGGTGTAAGAATTTTTCAGCTCCATCATAATCTTATGGGACTACCATAATATATACAGAATGTTGTTGACTGAAATGTTATATGATGCATGACTGTATAAAACATGCTATATATCTCCATTTATTCTGATCTTCTTTAATGCCTCTCAATAATTTGTTATTTTTATCTTGCATATTTTCTCTAAATTTGTTCTTAGGTACTTTGTATATTTGCTGCTATTAAAAAGTACATTATTAATTTCACACTAAAAATTGATATATAAAATATACAGTATCAAAAATAAAGATAATATGAAGAATGAAAATGTTGTAGAACAAATACTGGCTTCTCTTTTTTTCTCTCTCTCAATCTAGTTATGAATTTGAACTAATCTCTTCAACAGAAAATAAATTATTATGTTATTCTAATTCTCAAGAATTTCTAGTTCTCAGGCCATGAATATTGTTTTTGGAATTTTTGACTCACTATGAAAAATGAACACACAGTGAACACATAAGAAACCATTTTGTACTCTAAAACTAAAAAAAAAATGGGTAATTTTGATTATGATGAGATTGATGGGCTAATTTTAACAGAGAGTCTCTGAAGCTGATGACTCATAACAATAAAAATGGTCATCTTTTTTATTAACAAACTTTATCATTTTGCACATTTTATTGTGCAAGTACACATATGTAACAAAGATTTTCTAGAGGTGTTTTGATTAATCCTGATCATCTAATAGTTTAAAATCAATTCAGGAATGGGGGGTGCCAAGATGACTAAGAGAAGCCAGCACTGGAACGCAGCTCCCAGCGAATGAGACGCAGAGGGCTAGAGGACTTCCCATTCCAAATGAGGTGCCGGGTTCATTTCTGTGGGACTGACAGGGCACTGAAATTAGCCCAGGGAAGGAGCCGCAGAGCAAGAGCCGCCCAGGGGGGGCAAATCAAGACAGGGAGGCAGGGGGCATGTCCCCATCTGAAACGTGCAGCCAGCTCGGAGCGTCAGGGTACTTTATCTCCTTGGTGCTCCCTTTCAGATCCTGTGCTTATCTCATCCTTCCTGCAACCCACAGTCCACGAGAGCCCTGACAGATGGTGGAGCGCTGTGGGTAGTTAATGCAAATCTGAGCAGCAGCTACCACCGGACTCGGCAAGTTGTCACAGGGACCGGGGCAGGAGTTTGTACTAAAGATGGACCATCCCACAGAGGGAGGCAGAGTTGAAAGCAGGGAAACAGAACATAAGGCCTGGCAGGCTCCACCTCCACAGAATTCAAACTGAAGCTCTCATTAGACGGCTTGGCAGCAAATACAACAGCTTGACCCCAACCAGGAGGATCCAGCTGGGGAAAGAGAGAGGCCATTGGGAAGGCAGGGCCAATCTCACCTGCAAACAAACTCCAGGGAAGGACCACACACCCAACAACCTGACTGAACCCGAGAGAGCCCAGCAATGCCCCCTATAGGCCAAAAAAGATACAGCTCCAACCTCAACAGAAAAAACGTCACTCAAAGACTCCTCCTGAAATCACCAACTTCAAAGATTAAAGGGAGATAAATCCATGAAGATGGGAAAAAAACAGTGGAAAAAGGATGAAACCATCAAAGAACAGAACACCTCTTCTCCTCCCAGGGATCACAACTCCTCACCATCAAGGGAACAAAAAAAGACAGAGAATGAATCTGATGAATTGACAGAAGCAGGTGTCAGAAGGTGGGTAATAACAAACTTCTCTGAGTTAAAAGACCATGTTCTAACCCAATGCAAAGAAATTAAGAACCTTGAAAAAAGGTTAGACAAAATGCTACCTAGAATAACCAGCTTAGAGAAGAACATAAACAACTTGATGGAGCTGAAAAACACAGCACGATGACTTTGTGAGGCATACACAAGTTTCAACAGCCAAATCAATCAAGCAGAAGAAACGATGTCAGAGATAGAAGATCAAAACAATGAAATAAAATGAGAAGGCAAGATTAGAGAAAAAAGTGAAAAAAAATGAACAAAGTCTCCAAGAACTATGGGATTATGTGAAAAAATCTAATCTACGCTTGATCGGCGAAACTGAACGTGACAGGGAGAATGAATCCAAGTTGGAAAACACTCTTCAAGATATTATGCAAGAGAACTTTCCTAACCTAACAAGGCAGGCCAACATTCAAATCCAGGAAATACAGAGACACCACAGAGATATTCCTCAAGAAGAGCAACCCCAAGGCACATAGTTGTCAGATTCACCAGGGTTGAAATGAAGGAGAAAATACTAAGGGCAGCCAGAGAGAAAGGTCGAGTCACCCACAAAGGAAAGACCATCAGACTCACAGCGGATCTCTTGGCAGAAACTCTGCAAGCTAGAAGGGAGTGGGGGCCAATATTCAAAATCCTTAAAGAAAAGAACTTTCAACCCAGAATTTCATATCTGGCCAAACTAAGCTTTGTAAGTGAAGGAGAAATAAAATCCTTTATGGACAAGCAATTCCTGAGAGATTTCGTCACTACAAGACCTGCCTTACAGAAGCTACTGAAGGAAGTACTAAACAGGGAAAAGAACAACCAGTACCAGCCACTGCAAAAATGTACCAAATGGTAAAGAATAATGATGCAATGAAGGAGCCTCATCAATTAATGGGCAAAACAACCAGCCAGAAACAAAACGGCAGGATCAAAGTCAAACATAACAATATTGACGTTGAATGTAAAAGGCCTAAATGCCCCAATCAAAAGACACAGACTGGCAAACTGGATAAAAAGTCAAGACCCATTGGTGTGCTGTATTCAGGAGACCCATATCACATGCAAAGACTCACATAGACTCAAAATAAAGGGATGGAAGAAGATTTACCAAGCAAATGGAGAGCGAAGAAAAGCAGGGGTGGCAATCCTAGTCTCTGATAAAATGGACTTTAAACCAACAAAGATCAAAAGAGACAAAGAATGGCATTACATAATGGTAAAATGATCAATGCACCAAGAAGAGCTAACTATCCTAAATATTTATGCACCCAATGCAGGAGCATCCAGATACATAAAGCAAGTTCTTAATGACCTACAAAGAGACTTAGACTCCCACACAATAATAGTGGGAGACTTTAACACTCCACTGACAATATTGTACAAATCAATGAAACAGAAAGTCAACAAGGATATTCAGGACTTGAATAAAGATTTGGACCAAGCAAACCTAATAGACATTTACAGGACATTCCACCCCAGAACCACAGAATACACATTCTTCTCAGGACCACATTGCACTTACTCCAAAATCGACACATAATTGGAAGTAAATCACTCCTCAGCAAATGCAAAAGAATGGAAATTATAACAAACAGTCTCTCAGACCACAGCACAATCAAAATAGAACTCAGGATTAAGAAAAGCACTCAAAACTGCACAATCACATGGAAAATGAACAACTTGCTCCTGAATGATGAATGGATAAACAATGAAATGAAGACAGAAATAAAAATGTTCTTTAAAACCAATGAAAATGAAGACACAATGTGCCAGATACTATGGGACACATTCAAAGCTGTGTCTAGAGGGATATTTATAGCAATAAATGCCCACATGAGAAACAAGGAAAGATCTAAAATTGATACCCTATCATCAAAATTAAAAGAGCTAGAGGAGCAAGATCAAAAAAACTCAAAACCTAGCAGAAGACAATAAATAACTAAGATCAGAGCAGAACTGGAGACAGAGACACAAAAAACCCTTCAAAAAATCAATAAATCCAGGAGTTGGTTTTTTGAAAAGATCAACAAAACAGACAGACCACTAGCTCAACTAATAAAAAAGAAAAGAGAGAAGAATCGACAAGATGTAATAAAAAATGATAAAGGGGAGATCACAACTGATTCCTTGGAAATACAAACTACCATCAGAGATTACTACAAACAACTCTATGCACATTGTAAGGTCTGTTCTCGCCGAGGACGAAATGAAGAAACTGAGGCCAGCACAAAAATAATCCAATGCAAGGGAATTTATTCAGGCTCCCGGACGAGGTTCTGCGGCCCGACAGGAGGGGCCGGAGAAGTCGCGTGGACTCCTCTCAGGCAGGGGGTTTTATAGGGAGTGGAGGCATCCGATTGGCTGTGGCCAAGGTGAGTGGGACAAAATGGAGGGGAGTGGGACCCGGATGAAACAAAATGGAGGGGAGTAGGACCCAGATGGTGGGGAGTGGGACCCAGATAGGACAAAATAGTAGGCAGGGAGTGGAGCCTGGATGGGACAAAATGCTATCAGGTAAGTCCTGATGGGGCTTTTTTCCCGGGCTCCCGGTGTGGGGGGCGGGGGAGGAGGAGGCGTTTCTGAGCTCCCGGCAAGGGAAGGAGGTGTGTCCGAGCTCCCAGCAAGGGAGGGAGGCATGTCCGAACGCCCCGCGAGGGGAGGAGGCGTGTCCGAACGCCCCGCGAGGGGAGGGGGCGTGTCCGAACGCCCCGCGAGGGGAGGGGGCGTGTCCGAACTCTCCACGACGCAGCCAACCTTACACACATAAACCAGTAAATCTGGAAGAAATTGATAAATTCCTGGACACTTGCAAACTCCCAAGACTAAGCCAAGAAGAAGTTGAAACCCTGAATAGACCAATAACAAGGTGTGAAGTCAAGGTAGCAATTAATAGCCTATGGACCAAAACAAGTCCAGGTCCAGATGGGTTCACAGCTGAATTCTACCAGACATACAAAGAGGAGCTGGTACCACTCCTTGTGAAACTATTCCAAACAATACAAAAAGAAGGAATCCTCCCTAACTCTTTCTATGAGACTAACATCATCCTGAAACCAAAATCTCGCAAAGACACAGCTAAAAAAGAAAACTACAGGCCAATATCCATGATGAATATTGATGCAAAAATCTTCTATAAAATATTGGCAAACCAGATCCAACAGCACATCAAAAAGCTTATCCACCATGATCAAGTAGGCTTCATCCCAGGGATGCAAGGCTGTTTCAACATACACAAATCTATAAATGTAATTCACCACATAAACAGAACCAAAGACAAAATCCACATGATTATCTCAATAGATGCAGAGAAGGCTTTCAACAAAATTCAACAGCACTTTATGCTAAAAACTCTCAGTAAACTAGGTATCGATGGAATGTATCTCAAAACAATAAAAGCTATTTACGACAAACCCACAGACAATATCACACTGAATGGGCAAAATTAGAAGCATTCCTTTTAAAAACTGGCACTAGATAAGGATGCCCTGTCTTGCCACTCCTATTCAATATAGCATTAGAAGTTCTAGCCAGAGCAATTAGGCAAGAAAAAGAAATAAAGGGCATTCAATTAGGAAAAGAAGAAGTCAAATTGTCCCTATTTGCAGACGACATGATCGTATAGTTAGAAGACCCCATACTCTCAGTCCAAAACCTCCTTAAGCTGCTAAGTAACTTTGGCAGTCTTAGGATACAAAATCAATGTGCAGAAATCACAAGCATTCCTATACACCAATAACAGACAAACAGAGAGCCAAATCATGAGTGAACTCCCATTTACAATTGCTACAAAGAGAATAAAATACCTAGTAATACAACTAACAAAGGAGGTAAAAGATCTCTTCAAGGAGAACTACAAACCACTGATTAAGGAAATAAGAGAGGACACAAACAGATGTAAAAATATTCCATGCTCATAGTTAGGAAGAATCAATATCGTGAAAATGGCCATCCTGCCCAAAGTAATTTATAGATTCAATGCTATCCCCATCAAGCTACCATTGACCTTCTTCACAGAACTGGAAAAAAAACACTTTAAACTTCGTATGGAACCAAAAGAGAGCCCACATAGCCAAGACAATCCTAAGCAAAAAGAACAAAGCTGGAGGCATCATGTTCCCTGACTTCAAACTATACTACAAGGCTACAGTAATCAAAACAGCATGGTAGTGGTACCAAAACAGAGATATAGAACAATGGAACAGAACAGAGGCCTCAGAGGCAACACAACATATCTACCACCATCCGATCTTTGACAAACCTGACAAAAACAAGCAATGGGGAAAGGAGTCCCTGTTTAATAAATGGTGTTGGGAAAACTGGCTAGCCATATGCAGGAAGCTGAAACTGGACCCCTTCGTTACACCTTATACAAAAATTAACTCCAGAAGGATTAAAGATTTAAACATAAGAACTAACACCATAAAAACCCTAGAACAAAATCTAGGCAGCACCATTCAGGACATAGGCACAGGCAAGGACTTCATGACTAAAACACAAAGAGCAATGGCAACAAAAGCCAAAATAGACAAATGGGACCTAATTAAACTTATGAGCTTCTGCACAGCAAAAGAAACAATTATTAGAGTGAACTAGCAAGCAACAGAGTGGGAAAAAAATTTCGCAATCTACCCATCAGACAAAGGGCTACTATCCAGAATCTACAAAGAACTAAAGCAGATTTACAAGAAGAAAACAAATTCATTCAAAAGTGGGACAAGGATATGAACAGACACTTTTCAAAAGAAGAAAAATATGCGGCCAATAAACATACGTAAAAATGCTTATCATCATTGGTCATGAGAGAAATGCAAATCAAAACCACATTGAGATACCATCTCACACCAGTTAGAATGGCAATCATTAAAAAATTAGGAGACAACAGATGCTGGAGAGGATGTGGAGAAAAAGGAATACTTTTACAGGTTTTTGGGAGTGTAAATTAGTTCAACCATTGTGGAAGACAGTGTGGTAATTCCTCAAGGATCTAGAAATAGAAATTCCATTTGACCCAGCAATCCCATTACTGAGTATATACCCAAAGGATTATAAATCGTTCTACCATAAAGACACATGCACAGGTATGTTCATTGTGGTGCTGTTTATGATAGCAAAGATCTGGAACCAACCCAAATGCCCATCAATGATAGACTGGACAAAAAAAATGTGGCACATATACACCATGGAATACTATGCAGCCATAAAAAATGATGAGTTAATGTCCTTTGTAGCAACATGGATGAACCTAGAAACCATCATTCTCAGCAAACTGACACAAGAACAGAAAACCAAATACCATGTTTTCACTCATAGGTGGGTGATGAACAATGAGAACACTTGGGCACAGGGAAGGGAACAACACTCACAGGGCTAGGTGGGGGTGTGGAGGGGAGGGAGTAGAGACAGTGGGGAAGCAGGGAGGATGGGGAGGTATAACACTGGGAGATATGCCTGATGTAGGCTATGGGGGGTGGAGGGGGATGGAGACAGCAAACCACCATGGCATGTATGTACCTATGCAACAATCCCACAGGATGCAGGACGTGCACATGTACTCCAGAACCCAAATACAGTATTAAAAAAAATCAATTAATAATCTCAATATTTTATTCTTGATGTAAGCTACTACTAAGCTCAATTATCCTTTTTTAATAAAATATATATTCTCTTATTGAGGAGGTAGAAATTTCAGGTAATAACCTAAAACAAAAACAAAAAAATAAAGTATATGAAACAGTGGTTTTCAAGACATTGGAAATCAAGCAATAAAGGATAGAGTTAACCGAGAGTCAAAATACAGATGGGGTTAGCCCTAAGGAATGCCTCCACTTACTGACTTAACATGTTTACAAGCACTGACACAATGAAGGGAAATCAAGGTGAAGTTCAGTTCACTCCCTGTGTTGAGAAGATGGAGCTTAGGTTCCACATAGACTAAGGTAGGCAGAATTTACCAGGCAGAATACCAGAGAGAAGCGAACTTCACAGAGAATCTAATGTTTGCAGAGGGTATCCCTTGACTATTCAGCAGTGACCAGCACATAAATGTGAGCAAATCATTTTAGGCAAAGGAAGGAACCTAAATCAGCCATGATTTAAGCAAATTCCATAGTATAATTCCAAAAACATGCCCCATGTAAAAAGAAGTAAAAATTTGTACTTAGTCAAAATTAAAGACACTGCTAAGAGAACAAAAAGACATCACATGCTATGAGAAAAATACTTGCAAGTTACTGGATAAAAGGGCTTGGATCCAGAATACATAAAGTCTTAGCAAAACCCAGTAAGAAGTATGTAATCAACCCATAAAATATAGACAAAAGATTTGAACAGATAATTCACCCAGGGGATATACAGAAAGTGTAATAAACACTTGAACAGATGCTCAACATCATTAGTCATCAGGGAAATGAAAATTAAAACATCACTATGTACTACCACACAACTAATTGAATGACTTAAAACACACACACACACACACACAGAGAGAGAGAAAGAGAGAGAGAGAGAGAAAAAACACCAAGTGCTTGGTGTTTGTGAGGCTGCAGAGCAACAGGAACTCTCAAACACCGATACTGGAAGTATAAAATGTACAGTTGCTTTGGAACAGAGTGAGACAGTCAAGTATAAAAGGGTCCCAGGAGAATCTCCAACTGGCTGCACACTGGGAGAACAGGGTGGAACCACACACATTTGAAAGTGGGAGGAGCTTGGCCTCTTTTTTTTTTTTTTTTGAGACAGAGTCTCACTCTGTCACCAGGCACTAGGCTGGAGTGCAGTGGCACAATCTCAGCTCACTGCAACCTCCGCTTCCCAAGTTCAAGCAATTCTCCTGCCTCAGCCTCCCGAGTAGCTGGGACTACAGGTGCACGACACCACGCCCAGCTAATTTTTTTGTAGTTTTAGTAGAGACAGGGTTTCACCATGTTGGCCAGGATGGTCTCGATCTCTTGACTTCGTGATCCACCCGCTTCGGCCTCCCAAAGTGCTGGGATTACAGGCTTGAGCCACTGCACCCGGCCGCCTCTTCTGTTCTTGTGGTAACATGGGATTCAATTGGTGAGATGGGGGCCTGTTAACAGGAACCTCTCTAAGTCTGCTGTGCTGTTCTTCCTTTTTCCTTTTCTTCCAATAAATTCCCTTCCCTTCACCCTTCAAACTATCTGTGAACCTAATCTTTCCTGGTCATGTGACAAGAACCTGATTTTTGGTTGAACTAAGGAGAAAGTCCTGCAACAAGGGTTTGGTACATTTATATAAGCATGAACATATAATGACCATATGACACAGCATTCCAACTGCCAGGTATTTATTCAAGTAAATAAAAATTTTGTTTACAAAAGCCTGTTTGCAAACATGTATACTAAGCCTGTATGCAAACATGTATACTAACTTTGCTCATATTAACTAAAAACTAGAAACAGCCCAAAGATGCTTCAGTTATTGAATTAATATATTGTGGTACATCCCTACAACAGCAGAATAGCAATATCATAATGCTACTCCTCAATAAAAAGAAATAAATTATTAATCTATTCAATAACATGAATCTCAAATGCATTATGTTGAGCAAAAGAAGTCAGAACTAAAAAGCTATATATGATTCCATTTATACAGCATTCTAAGAGGCAAAACTACAGTGACAGAAAGGGGAGCAGAGCAGAAGTTGCTTGGAACTGGGCATGAAAGGAAGGGTTGCTTGCAAAGAGGAACTGTGGAGTTTGGGGGATGATTTTGATGGTGGTTACATTAACTGCAAGCATTTGCCAAAACTTGCAGAAACATTCACTAAAAAGAGTGAGTTTTACCAAATATAAATTATACCTTAATATAGAAAACAAAACAAAAGGAAAAGCATTGATCCCTTTTCTAGTCTTCTTTACAAAAATCTAGGATTTCAGCAGTTACTTTAGCTCCAAAATGACATTTTAAGTAGAGCTTTTTGATGAAAAACATTTAATCCCCATGAAATTGCACTATAAATACTTTTTGTCCTGCATACTTCCTGCAGTGAATAAACATAAGGAATCATGATTTCCTGAAATAATTTGGTCTTAA
Organism: Aotus nancymaae; assembly: GCF_030222135.1. NCBI lineage: Eukaryota > Metazoa > Chordata > Mammalia > Primates > Aotidae > Aotus > Aotus nancymaae. The sequence goes on along the minus strand of NW_026988476.1, from coordinate 18,089,742 downwards.
GGATACTCATGTATTATACATTTATAATAAAAAAATGTTAATAAGCAATTTAAACAATGATTTTAGTATAAAATCTTTTGATACTCAACTCGTATTACTCCAAAAGTTTATCAGACAAAAGTTTAAATAAGTTAGAAGTTGACGTAGAAAAAATGATTAACATTGATAATGATATATTAGTTATGTTTTCTCTACATAATGGGAAAATTACTCTACTGTTGTTAAATAATTGTAAGCATAAGATATTCCTGAAGATACTAATGATGAAAATGCAGGTGATAAAACCACCGTTAGTGATATAGTAATAATGTGTATTCTGTTAACTGCTCCCCTTGAACAGGCTGCATTCATCAGTGAGCAAGAGATTCAAGGCCATTTATTCAATTAAAGTGGGATTACTTAGACAGAAAACCATATTAGTGGACCAGATAACAATACAATAGTCTTTATAAAGGCTTTAAAAACAACTATTGTAGTGTTATTTTATCCCTAGGCACCCTATTCCATCATTATCAAGAGATGTCCAACCCCAGATTCAATACAGCAGCAATAATAACGCTCCATTTCCAATATCCTCAAGCATTTGTAATCAATGGGCATTGCACATATGTGTACAGATACAGTATAGTTTGGATCTTCATATGTTATAATTTTTATTAAATATATGCACTAAAAATAAGAACCTCTAGTATTTACGGTTTATATTTATCCCACTATTTCATTTACCAATTTAGCAAAATACAATATGTGCATAAATAGTAATAAAAAAGAAACTTCAGCCAAATTAAATTTGAAGGAGTTTAACTTAGCAATGAATGATTCATGAACTGGGCAGCCCCCAGAATCACAGCAGAATCACAGAGACTCCAGGAGTGCCTCATAAGAACAAATTTATAGACAAAAAAGGTAAAGTGATGTACAGAAATCAAAAGTGAGGTAAAGAAACAGCCAGATTGGTTACAGCTGGGCATGTGCCTATTTGAATGCACTTTGAACACTCAGCAGGCTATGAGCGGTTGAAGTATGGTCACTGAAATTGCCCAACACTTAGGTATTGCTACCTAATAAGTTAGGTTTCCAATTTATTTTATTTTATTTTATTTTAATTATTATTATGTTTTGAGATGAAGTTTTGCTCTTGTTGCCCAGGCTGGAGTGCAACAGCATGAGCTCAGCTCACTGAAACCTCCACCTCCCAAGTTCAAGTGATTCTCCTTCCTCAGGATCCTGAGCGGCTGGGATTACAGGTGCCTGCCACCACACCCGGCCAATTTTTGTATTTTTAGTAGAGACTGGGTTTCATCATGTTTGACAGGCTGGTCTTGATTTCCTGACCTCAGATGATCCATCTGCCTGGGCCTCCCAAAATGCTGGGATTACAGGCATGATCCACTGTGCCCTGCCAGGTTTTTAATTTTGTATAACTTTAAGCTAGGTTACAGTTCATCCACAAGGACTCAAATATAGAAGTGCATGGAGGTAAAGAGACTAGAGGTCTGGCCGATATTAAACCAGAAAGGACTTACTTTTCTAAGCAGGAAATCCAACCCAGACCACCATTGTGAAAGGACAAGAACCTAGCTATTGAGCTACAGCACAGGATAGTCTCTATCACACTTTCCAGAAGAAGTCTAGAATAGTTAATTTTGAGCTTTAAAGGTTTTTAACAACTCAAGATAATTTTTACAGCTAACTATGACATAAACCCTAAAATTCCTGTTCCCTAGAAGGCAGAGACTGAAAGTACTGCCATGAGGTTACAAGGACAATCTCCCAAGAACATAAAACAAGATAGAGACCCCATGTAGATTTTTTCGTTTGTTTGTTTCAGGGACCTGCAGGAAAGTTTGTTATTGACCAGCTTGCTGGGCCATGTTGAGCGCAAGCTTATGGGGTCCTAAGCTCATGTTTTATCCTAAGGTACCCCTCAAAACAGAAAAACAAATTCATAACACATCAGTTTAAGGACTAGCCTCGCAATTCTTTTTTCATTAATACAAAATTTACAGAAGAAATAAACAGTGATTTTTACCATTCATTCAACCATTTGCACAAAGAGAGAGAAGTCAAAAATCTGACTGGTAAGAAATTCTTACCCTCTTGTAGGCATGCCAGGTTTCTGGTTTCCCTTTCACTGAGAGGCCCTAGTGACTCAGCTTACGGCGCCTGTGCACTGGGGGCCAAGACATCTCATAAAGAAAAAATATCATTTTTCGTTCTGGCCAGAATAAAATACATGTGATAAAATACAGACATTAGCCACTCTGCTTAGCACCCGATATCAAACTGGCAAGGTTCAAATTTGCCCTCAGATGGGCCTCGTCCAACCTCCAACTAGGAGTTTCAACACATGGTCTCTGGGCAAGACAGTCACCCTGAGTAATAGAAAATATAAGAAAGGGAAAGGAGAGAGAAAAGCACTTCCTGTGGCAGGGTGGAAAAGGCCAAATGATCAGGGAGGCCAGAGAAAGACCCACCCATTGCAGTGACACTGAAAAGTTCAGGTGGCTGCTTCTCAGTAGCAAAGGGATCCTTTCCAGCAGTCTCACCAGCTCTCCTTTCCCATTTTAGGAAGGAAAAAGCTCCCAATGTTCCATGATCCTGTACATGTCTAATCCTGTCAACCACAGCTATTAGCAATGAGTGCAAGGCAGATTACTCCAAACAGAATAGCAGTTGACATCCTGTAATGCCAAACCTGTTCTTAGCCAGAAGGGACTTTACCAAGAGCCCTCATTTTTAAATGTACTTCAATTCATTGTTCATTAGTAATGTTCCACTGTTAAGTTATCTTTAGTAAAATTTTGCAGTTTCTGTAAGACTTTGCTGCCTCCCAGGTCTAAAGTATAAGCCACAAGGAATTCAGTTTTCCAGAAATTAAGGATTCCATTTGACCTAAAATATTGGTTTTACTCTCAGGTTCTCTTAATTAACTTAGCCAATGATTTTTTTCCTATGTAAGCGCACAAGAAACATGAAACAAAGGGATAGAACACAAAAATTTCAAAGTCAAATTTTATAACTCCTGCTATATTACTGCTTACTATCAGTTCCTTTTTGACCCAGTCAGATGTAAGAGGCCTCTAGCTGGTTTTAAGCCAGTTAATTCCTGTATCAAATCCATTCCTGGACCCAGTGTAGTTTCTGTCTCCACTCCAAACCCAGTTTGGATCAGAAATTTGCTCAAAGAAACTCAGAGAGCTCAAGAAACAAATCTGTGGAGATCTGAAATCCAAGAGGGTACTTACCCACAATCCCCAGCTGCTCTGAGAGATCAATGGACACAAGTGGGTCCTGCAGGTGCTTTGTGTGTTCACTCAGTGCTCCTGGGGGTCGCTAGAAGCCCCACTTCAGATCCCGATTCTGACACCATCTGATAAAAGAAAAATTCAGCCAAATTGAATTTAAGAAGTTTAACTGAGCAATGAATGACTCCAGGTGCCTTGTGGTCAGAACAAATGTATAGACAAGTAAGATAAAGTGACGTACAAGAATCAGAAGTGAAGTACAGAAAGAGATTGGGTACAGGTAGGCGTGTGCCTTAACTGAATGTGGTTTGAACACTCAGTAGTTTATGAGTGGTTGAAGTATGACTAATGCTGGGATTGGCCAACACTCAGTTATTATTACCAGTGCATACTATTAAGTTAGGTTTTCTTTTTTTTATTATTTTTGTTTTTTTGAGGCTGGGAATTGCTTTTGTCACCCAGGCTGTAGTGCAATAGCGTGACCTTGGCTTACTGCAACCTCTACCTCCCCATTTCCAGGTTCAAGTAATTCTCCTGCCTCAGCTTCCTGAGTAGCTGGCATTACAGGCATCGCATCTGCCACCACACCCAGCTAATTTTTGTATTTTTAGTAGACATGGAGTTTTACCATGTTGGACAGGCTAGTCTCGAACTCCTGAACTAAGGTGATCCACCCGCCTCAGCCTCCCAAAGTGCTGGGATTATAGGCATGAGCCACTGCACCTGGACAGCTTTTCAATTTTGTCTATTAAGCTAGGTTACAGTTCATTCACTAGGATTCAAATACAGAAGTATAGAATCCTTCTCAGGCCATATTTGGTTTTCTTTAAGAATAGTAATGCTATAATAGTCTTTTTCTAATTTCATGTGAATAGTTATATATTTTGTTATGGAAAATTAATATTTATATAAACAGGTTGTTTATTACTATAATAGACTATTGCACATTATTGAGAATATTACACAATTTGCAAATATATAGACATTACCACTCTAAAAGCAAATAGTAAATACTAAAACATATCTAACCCAAAATATTTTATATATGGCATTTTATAACTATAATTTCTCTTATATCATAAGTTAGATAGTCCATCCTGGGGTTGTTTTTATTTTCTTCTAAGAATATCTATATGAAATAGCTTTTTTATTCTCTAAAGATATTATGAAATCTTACCTGTAAACATTTTGTGGTGTTCATTTCACATTAATAATTAAGTGTCATTCAATACTATAGGTCTATAAATTCCCTGGTTCTTTCTCTAGAAACATTTATAATAACTTATAAAAACTAGTAGAAAAGTATTTATTTAATCTTTTTTTAACTTAACATAATGCTCTTCATAGTTTCTTTTTTCTCTTTCTCTCGCTATCCCATTTTCTCTTTATCTTTCCCTCCCTTCCTTATCTCTCTTTGTCTCTATCGCTTTTTCCATTTCTTTTTTTTTGAGACAGGATGTTGCTCTGTCACCCAGGCTAGAAAACAGTAGCACAATCACAGTTCACTACAGCCTCTACCTCTACCTCTACCTCTCAGGTTCAAGTGATCCTCCCACCTCAGCCTCCCAAATAGCTGGGACTACGGGTGTGTGGTCAGCTAATTTTTGCAGTTTTTTTATAGACAGGGTTTCACCATGTTGCACAGGCTGGATCTCGAATTCCTGGGCTCAAGCTACTTCTCCCATCAGCTTCCTAAAGTGCTGGGATTACAAGCATGATCTACAACATCAGGCCTCTATCTAATTCGTTTTTTACCTATAGTTAGAGGGAACTCTTCTCTTGGACTTCCTGGATCAGGCTCTTCTAATCAGACACGTTTTCCCTTTTAATTGTCTTCCATATATCTTTATTTTTTTTGAGCATACTCATTCTCTCGTTTCTCTGTTTCAGGGATTTTAAATAATTTCCTTTAAACAATGTCTAGCATTCTGCACATTCATTTTGACGTCTACATTTTCTAATTCTAATTGTCATTTTTTTCCAAATGTATTTTTTTGTCTTAATATACAGTAGTCCCTCAAATAATGCCATTTCATTCAATGTCACTTTGTTATAACACTGCCTAGAAAGGAATCTATTTCTGGCCAGGGCCACCAACTGTGTGGAATTTGTAGTTCTCTCCATGTCTACCTGGGTTTTCTTCAGGTACACCAGTTTCCTTTGTGAAAAGAAATAAAATTTAAAAGCTGTTGGAACTCTAAAAAACGTTTTAAGCCTTGAGAGAAATATGACTGTAATCTGAGCCACATATGATTACAACTTCTGTTCTCAGATTATAGATTAACTTGCTTTCTTCTTGTGCAATTACTAGAGAGAATGAAACAATGTCAGGGACAAAAACCTCCTGCCTTCTTAATTAGTGACCCTTATTATAGATTAACTTCCTCTTTGTTTTATCCTGCTTTGCTTAGACCAGATGACAGAAAACTCATGATTATTATACCCTCTTTATAAAGTGCTAAATGTCCCCTTCCCAAAAAGAAACACTGCCTGTAGCCAGTCAACTGCTATAATTATATGCCAGCTTGGTATAATACAAATAATGTAATCCTGCTAAAAACCCCTCTGTCTCTGCCTATATAAAATCTTGCCTACTTTGGAATGCTGACCCCATTCTTTTGGCATTGGTGTTTTCAGATGGTCTAGCCTCACACCTTGTGCTTGAACAAATTGTCTTTAAATTAGATTCCGATCCTTTTGATTATTTTAGGTTGACCCCTCCTGCATCCCAAAAATGTGCAAGTTTGGTGAATCAGTATTTAAATTTACCAGTCTGCGAGAGTGTAGGCATATGGGTGTGTTCACCTTGTGATGGGATGATGCCCTGTCCAGGGCTGGTTCCTACCTTGTTTTCTGTGCTGCCAGGAGAGGCTCCAGCTCCCCACCCCTCTTGACTGGAATCTGTGGGTTAGAAAATAAATGAATAATCATTGTAAAATAAAAATTTTTAACAAATCTACAATAATTATATAAATACATGACAATAAATGACACAGTTGCATGGTGACAGGAGGAACTCCTGACAATTTCTGACATCACCACGCTTAGTCACTGAATCACCAAATAAGGTAAATAATTATTTTACTTGTTGTATTAATCTTTCTTAAACGTACACATAGCTCACATTTATTTCAATGTTTAATATTGTAAGTGTTTTGAGTCTTTATTTAGAAGTTTGGTAATGTTTTTGTGACAAGAAATATAGTGTAGGAACTTTTACTCTTGTTTATATCAATGAGCCTATGGTAAAATTGCTTTCATTATACATTGTTTTACTCAAAGTTACAGTTTCCAAGAACCTATTGATGAGGTTAAGTGACAATTCACTGTACTGTTCATTTTTTTAATAACAGATATTGTAATTTTAAATTGTTTACAAACCACTTATACAGTATGAACAGATATTGCTATTACAAAAATAACGACATATTTCTTTCTGTACCATGGCACAGAAGAGTATTTTAATTTTCTGTTTCCTATTCCATTAATACTTTCTTAGTACCTGCAGCATTTAGGGCATCCTTCTTGAGCATGGAGCATGACAGTAGAAAAGAGCATAGAGCATTTAGAATTTTACTTACTAGGAACAGTAGATTTATAGGCTTGTAGAACATAATTAACAACTCTTCAAAAACGTTCATCCACTTTTTGGTTTGTTTTGGTGAATGAACTGCTTACTAATCCTGCTTTTCCACTACATAAATACCACTTCCTATTCCATCCCTTGTAGATATTTTTTAAAGACTAGATACAGAACAGAGTTTCTACCTCATCATTTCTTTGGTAAAACTAGAAACAAACATGGGAATCCTTTGCATTTTAGTAATATTTTTAGTTATTATGACAAAAAAACAGGAATAGCAAAGTAATAAACAGGAGAAAAAATGAAAAACCTTAATGTACCCCAATTTTTTTTTACAATCATGGTATCTGACCTCTATTTCCCTCTGTGATTTCACTTTTGCATTTGCTTATATAGGTAGCATTTATATTAATAATCTCCCAATCCCCATTTATTCTATTAAGTTCTTGCTCCCAAATCCATTATTTGATTTATTTATAAACAGTGTTTATCCCTTGTCTCACATGTGTCATTTGTAATTCTAGGAATCTGAAACTAAATGTAAAGTTTTGTCATATATTGGAAATTATTTTCTCTTGACATTTCTTTAAAAGTTTTTATGAAGGAAGGCAGAAAGATAAACTAATCTCCATGAAGACTGCCTGTCTAACAAAACTTCAAAAAAAAAAAAAAAGAAAAAGAAAAAAAAAAGAAAGAAAGAAAAAGAAAAGAAAATAGCCAGTAAGGTAGTAGGTAAGCATTTCAAAAGACATGATCACTTGTTGGAGTAGGCTGAAGCCAATACCAGATATTTTTAGCAAAGATAAGTAAACCCATTATAAAACCCTTCCAAAATTCTGTCCCATATATAATGATCTGTGCAGCTCCCTATCCTGAAATTCCTGCAATTTCAGAAATTCTCAAGAGTTAGTGATTATCTATGGCTGGTAACAAGGTTTTGATGAATAGTGTTATTATAGCCAAGAGGCACTTAAAGAGTCCTAGATCACACTTGGGTAACTGCATCAGTGCATTCCTGGTCCTACTGTGACTTCATCATTACTGTTTTTTCTTTTTACTCTTTTTGTTCATGTCCATGAGTTATACTGCATTCAAAAAATTTTCTTTCACATAATTGGAAGTAAATCACTCCTCAGTAATCGCATAGCACTTCGTAGGTTTAAATGAAATATTGGTTGGCTGCTCGTTTGTTATTTTCTTCCCTTATTCCTTCCTGTTTATATCAAGTATAATTATTGGTATAAAAGAGGTTTTCAATACCCATTACTAAACTGCATTCTAGCCTGGGCAAGAAAGCAATACTTCCATTCTCTCTCTCTCTTTCTCTTCCTTTTTCCTCCTCTTCTTTATTCTTTTTCTTTATTCTTTCTCTTTCTTTCTTTAAAAAAAAAAAAAAATTTTTTTTTCTAGATTTCTGTTTACCTCCCCATCTGACTTCAACATGGCCAAGTCAGACTGAGAACAGCTGATCCCTTGTCTTTTTGAGGATCATTGTTTTGCCATGCCTTACTTAAGCTCCAATTGTAATCTCCACTGTTGTTTCCTTTCTAACTACAGCAGATTTCCCGACAAGGCTGATTGGTTGATTGAGTTTCAGTGTATTATTCTTACTTAAGTCTGAACCATGATCCCTTAATGTTTCTAAACTGGGAAGTTGTCACCTATAACCAAACAACAAAATGATTGCATTAATAGCAATGACAATAACTAAAATACATTATGTATTTGATATGTATCAGTCACTGTGTCAAGTATTTTACCATGCTTTATCTCATTTAACCCTCATAAACATACAGTTTATATTATTATGCTCATTTTATATGAGGAAGCTGAGTTTCAGAGGCTAAGTAGTTTAAATTGGGTCACACAGCTAATAATGCTAGACAAACATGATCTGAATCCAGCCGGATGGGACTCCAGATCTCAAACACACTTACCAGACTATCTCTTACTACCTGCTTTTAAACATTTTTTATCTGATTGGATTTTTAAGATAAGTGATTTATTTAAACCCTTAGTCATTAATCCTGATTAATTTCTTTTTTGTTTTTTATTTATTTTTATTTTTTTTTTATTGCATTTTAGGTTTTGAGGTACATGTGAAAAACATGCAAGGTTGTTGCATAGGTGCATACGTGGCAGTGTGATTTGCTGCCCTCCTCCCCTTCTCCTATATCTGGCATTTCTCCCCATGCTATCCCTCCCCAACTTCCCACCCCCCCACTGTCCCCCCCACTCCCCGCAACAGACCCCAGTGTATAGTGCTCCCCTCCCTGTGTCCATGTGTTCTCATTGTTCAACACCCACCTATGAGTGAGAACATGTGATGTTTGATTTTGTGTTCTTGTGTCAGTTTGCTGAGAATGATGGTTTCCAGGTTCATCCATGTCCCTACAAAGGACGCGAACTCATCGTTTTTGATGGCTGCATAATATTCCATGGTGTATATGTGCCACATTTTTCCTGTCCAGTCTATCATCGATGGGCATTTGGGTTGGTTCCAGGTCTTTGCTATTGTAAACTGTGCTGCAATGAACATTCGTGTGCATGTGTCCTTATAGTAGAACGATTTATAATCCTTTGGATATATACCCAGTAATAGGATTGCTGGGTGAAATGGAATTTCTATTTCTAGGTCCTTGAGGAATTGCCACACTGTTTTCCACAATGGTTGAACTAATTTACACTCCCACCAAGAGTGTAAAAGTGTTCCTATTTCTTCACATCCTCTCCAGCATCTGTTGTCTCCTGATTTTTTAATGATCGCCATTCTAACTGGCGTGAGATGGTATCTCAATGTAGTTTTGATTTGCATTTCTCTAATGACCAGTGGTGATGAGCATTTTTTCATATGCTTGTTGGCCTCATGTATGTCTTCTTTTGTAAAGTATCTGTTCATATCCTACGCCCATTTTTGAAGGGGCTTGTTTGTTTTTTTCTTGTAAATCTGTTTTAGCTCGTTGTAAATTCTGTATATCAGCCCTTTGTCAGAAGGGTAGGCTGCAAAAACTTTTTCCCATTCTGTTGGTTGCCGATTCACTCTATTGATTGTTTCTTTTGCCGTGCAGAAGCTGTGGAGTTTGATTAGGTCCCATTTGTCTATTTTGGCTTTTGTTGCCAATGCTTTTGGTGTTTTGGTCATAAAGTCCTTGCCTACGCCTATGTCCTGAATGGTTTTGCCTAGGTTTTCTTCTAGGGTTTTTATGGTGTTAGGTCTTATGTTTAAGTCTTTAAGCCATCTGGAGTCAATTTTAGTGTAAGGCGTCAGGAAGGGGTCGAGTTTCTGCTTTCTGCATATGGCTAGCCAGTTTTCCCAACACCACTTATTGAACAGGGATTCCTTTCCCCATTGCTTGTTTTTGTCAGGTTTGTCAAAGATTGGGTGGTTGTAGATATGTTGTGTTGCCTCCGACGCCTCTGTTCTGTTCCATTGGTCTATATCTCTGTTTTGGTACCAGTATCATGCTGTTTTGATTACTGTAGCCTTGTAGTATAGTTTGATGTCTGGTAGTGTGATGCCTCCCACTTTGTTCTTTTTGCTTAGAATTGACTTGCTATGCTGGCTCTCTTTTGGTTCCATATGAAGTTTAAGGTGGTTTTTTCCAGTTCTGTGAAGAAGGTCATTGGTAGCTTGATGGGGATAGCGTTGAATCTGTAAATTACTTTGGGCAGTATGGCCATTTTCACGATATTGATTCTTCCTAACCATGAGCATGGAATGTTTCTCCATCTGTTTGTGTCCTCTCTTATTTCGTTGAGTAGTGGTTTGTAGTTCTCCTTGAAGAGGTCCTTTATGTTCCTTGTTAGTTGTATTCCTAGATATTTTATTCTCTTTGTAGCAATTGTGAATGGCAGTTCGTTCTTGATTTGGCTCTCTTTAAGTCTGTTATTGGTGTATAGGAATGCTTGTGATTTTTGCACATTGATTTTGTATCCTGAGACTTTGCTGAAGTTGCTTATCAGTTTCAGGAGATTTTGGGCTGAGATGATGGGGTCTTCTAGATATACAATCATGTCGTCTGCAAATAGAAACAATTTGACTTCCTCCTTTCCTAATTGAATACCCTTTATTTCTTTTTCTTGCCTGATTGCTCTGGCTAGAACTTCCAATACTATATTGAATAGGATTGGTGAGAGAGGGCATCCTTGTCTAGTGCCAGATTTCAAAAGGAATGCTTCCAGTTTTTGCCCATTCAGTATGATATTGGCTGTTGGTTTATCGTAAATAGCTTTTATTATTTTGAGATACGTTCCGTCGATACCTAGTTTATTGAGGGTTTTTAGCATAAAGGGCTGTTGAATTTTGTCGAAGGCCTTCTCTGCATCAATTGAGATAATCATGTGGTTTTTGTCTTTGGTTCTGTTTATGTGGTGAATTACATTTATACATTTACGTATATTGAACCATCCTTGCATCCCCGGGATGAATCCTACTTGATCATAGTGGATAAGCTTTTTGAAGTGCTGTTGCAATCGTCTTGCCAGTATTTTATTGAAGATTTTTGCATCTATGTTCATCATGGATATTGGCCTGTAGTTTTTTTTTCTTGTTGAGTCTCTGCCGGGTTTTGGTATTAGGATGATGTTGGTCTCATAAAATGATTTGGGAAGGATTCCCTCTTTTTGGATTATTTCGAATAATTTCAGTAGGAATGGTACCAGTTCCTCTTTGTATGTCTGGTAGAATTTGGCTGTGAACCCATCTGAACCTGGGCTTTTTTTGGGTGGTAGGCTCTTAATTGCTGCCTCGATTTCAGACCTTGTTATTGGTCTATTCAGGGTTTTGACTTCTTCCTGGTTTAGGCTTGGGAGGAGGCAATTGTCCAGGAATTTATCCATTTCTTCCCAGTTTTCTAGTTTATGTGCAAAGAGTTGCTTGTAATAATCTCTGATGATGGTTTGAATTTCTGTGGCATCTGTGGTGATATCCCCTTTATCATTTTTTATTGCATCTATTTGGTTATTCTCTCTTTTCTTTTTTATTAGTCTGGCTAGTGGTCTATTTTGTTGATCTTTTCAAAAAACCAGCTCCTGGATTTATTGATTTTTTGTAGGGTTTTTTGTGTCTCTATCTCCTTCAATTCTGCTTTGATCTTAGTTATTTCTTGTCTTCTGCTACGTTTTGAGTTTTTTTGATCTTGCTCCTCTAGCTCTTTCAATTTTGACGATAGGGTGTCAATTTTAGATCTCTCCTTTTTCTCACGTGGGCACTTATTGCTATATATTTTCCTCTAGCGACTGCTTTAAATGTGTCCCAGAGATTCTGGTATGTGGTGTCTTCATTCTCATTGGTTTCGAAGAACATCTTTATTTCTGCCTTCATTTCAGTGTTTATCCAGTCAACATTCAGGAGAAAGTTGTTCATTTTCCATGAAGCTGTGCGTTTCTGGGTTGGTTTCTGAATTCTGAGTTCTAACTTGATTGCATTGTGGTCTGAGAGACTGTTTGTTATGGTTTCCGTTCTTTTGCATTTGCTGAGGAGTGATTTACTTCCAATTATGTGGTCAATTTTAGAGTAGGTGTGATGTGGTGCTGAGAAGAATGTATATTCTGTGGATTTGGGGTGGAGACTTCTGTAAATGTCTATTAGGTTTGCTTGTTCCAGGTCCGAGTTCAAGTCCTGGATATCCTTGTTAATTTTCTGTCTTGTTGATCTGTCTAATATTGACAATGGGGTGTTGAAGTCTCCCACTATTATTGTGTGGGAGTCTAGGTCTCTTTGTAATTCTTTAAGAACTTGCCTTATGTATCTGGGTGCTCCTGTATTAGGTGCATATATATTTAGGATTGTTAGCTCTTCTTGTTGCATTGATCCTTTTACCATTATGTAGTGTCCTTCTTTGTCTCTTTTGATCTTTGTTGCTTTAAAGTCTATTTTATCAGAGATAAGAATTGCCACTCCTTTTTTTTGCTCTCCGTTTGCTTGGTAAATCTTCCTCCATCCCTTTATTTTGAGCCTTTGTGTATCCTTGCATGTGAGGTGGGTTTCCTGGATACAGCACACTGATGGGTTTTGGCTTTTTATCCAATTTGCCAGTCTGTGTCTTTTGATTGGGGCATTTAGTCCATTTACATTTAGGGTTAATATTGTTATGTGTGAATTTGATCCTGTCATTTTGATGCTAGCTGGCTGTTTTGCCCATTGGTTGATGCAGATTCTTCATTGTGTTGATGCTCTTTACCATTTCGTGTGTTTTTGGAGTGGCTGGTTCTGGTTGTTCTTTTCTATGTGTAGTGCCTCCTTCAGGAGCTCTTGTAAAGCTAATCTGGTGGTGATGAAATCTCTGAGTACTTGCTTGTTCACAAAGGATTTTATTTTTCCTTCACTTATGAAGCTTAGTTTGACTGGATATGAAATTCTGGGTTGAAAGTTCTTTTCTTTAAGGATGTTGAGTATCGGCCCCCACTCTCTTCTGGCCTGTAGGGTTTCGCTGAGAGATCTGCTGTGAGTCTGATGGGCTTCCCTTTGTGGGTAACCCGACCTTTCTCTCTGGCTGCCCTTAGTATTTTCTCCTTCATTTCAACCCTGGTGAATCTGATAATTATGTGCCTCGGGGTTGCTCTTCTAGAGGAATATCTTTGTGGTGTTCTCTGTATTTCCTGGACTTGAATATTGGCCTACCTTGCTAGGTTGGGGAAGTTTTCCTGGATAATATCCTGGAGAGTATTTTCCAGCTTGGGTGCATTCTCTTCGTCACATTCAGGTACCCCTATCAAACGTAGATTAGGTCTTTTCACATAGTCCCATATTTCTTGTTGACTTTGTTCATTCCTTTTTACCCTGTTTTCTCTAATCTTGCCTTCTCGTTTTATTTCATTGAGTTGATCTTCTACCTCTGATATCCTTTCTTCTGCTTGGTCAATTCGGCTGTTGAAACTTGTGCATGCTTCTCGAAGTTCTCGTGTTGTGTTTTTCAGCTCCATCAATTCACTCATATTCCTCTCTAAGTTGTCCATTCTCGTTAGCATTTCATCAAATCTTTTTTCAAGGTTCTTAGTTTCTTTGCATTGGGTTAGAACATGTTCTTTTAGCTCACAAAAGTTTCTTATTATCCACTTTCTGAAAGCTGATTCTGTCATTTCATCATACTCATTCTCCATCCAGTCTTGTTCCCTTGCTGGTGGGGAGTTGTGCTCCCTTGTAGGAGGAGAAGTGTTCTGATTTTGGGTGTTTTCATCCTTTTTGCACTGGTTTCTTCCCATCTTTGTGGATTTATCCACCTTTCGACTTTGTAGTTGCTGTCTTTCTGATTTTGGTAATTTTAAGTCTGCTGCAGCAGAACTCATAAACCCCCTTTTCTTCCCCCCAGGTGTTCTGTCCCAGGGAGTTAGGGGTTTATGATTTTCCGCTGTCTTGCTGTTGTTTTCCCTGCCCACAAGGTGGCAGCCTAGTCATACTCAGCCTGCAGAGGCTTCGCGGAGCTGCTGTGGGCTCCGCCCAGCTTCCTTGTGAACTTCCCTGCAGTCCTGTTTATATGGGTGTAGTTAGAACTGCTTCCACTATGTTGGCCCGCCCCTGTAGTGACAGAGTCTCTGTAGTTGCGGGTTGCCTTGGTTACGGCAAATTGCCCTGGGAACTGCAGGGTGTGTCCTAATGGAGGACGCCCTCCTCCACAGAGCTGGACCGACCCAGGTTCAGTTGTGTTTCCTGTGACACTTTCTTTGCCCAGGAATCTCCTGGCTTGACTCCCTGTTTCAACTCCCCTTGCTGGCTTACAGGGGACTCAGTCTCACTCACTCTGCAGAAGGAGCCGCTGCCCCCTGCCTCAGGGTGCAGGCCGAGTGGCCGCGCCGGTCAAACCAGCGGTGCTGGCGACCCGTGGGGCTCTTCCACCTGTGAATCTCCTGGTCTGTGGGCATTAAAAATCCATCTGGAAATGCGGCGTCCCACTCACCCTCTGCACTTTCTCTCGGAGCTGCAATCCTGAGTTCCTCCTAACCGGCCATCTTAGATCCTCCTCCCTGATTAATTTCTTCACAGTCTTAGTTTCAACAGTGTGGTGGTATACCAAAGGGCTTATTTAACAGCTAGAGGTACTCTTGGTCTTTTTGTCAGTTTTAATGACTATTAAGAGTCAATGAAATAACTGGATCAGAATTACTATCTTAATTTTTTAAATGTGACTCCTCTTTCTTTAGCTGCTGTTTCTAGGAGAAAAATTTCACAAATCTATGATTTAAGCTCAATGCCTTATTTTAAAAATTATAAGATCTTTGTACCAAGAATAGACTCCTTAATGGTCCATGCCATTCCTAAAATTATAAGCAGCTTGAATCGAAAACTATGTTTTTAATCTTAGCTCCCTGTCTAGTTCCTAGTCTGCATGCATATTCTCCCATTCTCCCTTCTCTTCTTCTTTCTCCTAATTCATCCAGAACTACCCCCCACTGGACTGCCCCTCAAATCAAAATATCTTTAAAAAGTTTCTTTCATCATTATGTCAGAGGTAGCTCTACCAATCTGTACACTCCCAAATGGCTAAGAAATACTTTTAGATCATCTAATTATGTACTTTTCAGATCCTGATGACTGAGTATTAAGAAGATTATGTTTCATAAATTTATTGGGTTAGATAAGAAGGGACTATTACAATTTTATTATTTCTTTCAACTGTTGTTATGACTATGACTACTTTCAGAATAAGATGATTTGTTTTAATATCGGTATATATGAAGCCAGGATAAAGAAAAGAAAGTGAATGTAATTATTTTCTTTTCAAAAGTGGAATGATGCTAATTTGGCCAAAATATGATTGACTTTGTGTGGCGTCAGTTTAATTGTATTATATCCATCAGCAAGAACACAGGTGAAGGAAGTCAGTAGTCATTACATTTTGATAAGACATATTCAAGGTTTCGATCTCAGTTATATTCCTACAATATTACTATGATTTAAATTTGCAAATGGAGTGGTTTCTAACTTAGAGTTTACATGATAAAATACTACCTTAAGCATCAAAACTGGCATCAGAATGAAGAACACATTTTATTTCCAAAGTAGAAGATAGAAGATATTATTATAATACAATACACTCTAAATTTTGGTAGTAAGAGTCTAGAACGATCACAAACATTTAAAATTATAAAAATTAGACTATTCAAGAATGTAACCAATAGAAAATCAGAGAATATTAATTTTATATAATACCAATGTGCAATACAGATCATTCAATAAGAAACCTTTGTTACGATTTGATAACTGGATTATTTAAAGTTGTCCACTGTCTCTGCGTCTGACTGACCTGTCAAAATTTAAATATCTGAACATTTTTCTACAGTTTTATGTAATAACTGTAAGCCAAATTTGAAAAGAAATCACAGAATATATTTTAAAATCCAATTCCCATCTGGTGTCTCACAGCTTGAGTTTTGTTTCAAGGTGATTTTTAAAAGTTTACATCACATAGAGATGTCAGTGAGCAATGATGCATAACCATGTGTGGAATAATTTATGCCACAAGCACTCATTTGAGGAAGGAAGAGAGAAATGAAACTTGGTTATGTATACTTATTACAGAATCAAGTATTGTATCAATATCAAACCATGTTTATAGAGTCACAATTAAAAAAAAAAGAACTCTTTTAAACATTTAATGGGGATATAGTCCCAAAAATTTTTATAATAGAAATATTTGTATTAAGAAACTTTTACAAATGTATTATAACATCGAAAAATTGAAAAAAAAAATGGCTAACTCAGCTACAAAATTCAGAAATGTTGGTTTTCTCATGATCCTTTTTTAAATCTCTAATGTTTTTCTTCAATATGTAACTCACACACACACACATATACATATGCATACACATATATGGGTGTATGCATATTAAATTATATATTCATTGAATCATTTTATTATCCTTATTTTCAGAAATAAATATAAGAATCATCACATAAGCAAGATGGTGAAATAGAAAGCCCTGGACCCTCCTTCCTCATCTATCCCCCTACAAATGTATTGACTGAGCAACAATCACTGACAAATTCCCTTTGCAAAATATCAGGAACTAATAAAAGAAGCCAGATCTGGTGGTCAAAGAACAGCTCACTTTGACCCTGTAAAGCTGCACTACCTGAATGCCCACTAAGTCCTGGACATTGGGTATAACCTGAACTATCACTCCACACTCTCATTCTAGCTATGATAAAGATTTTTACCTAAACTGAAAATGGAAAATAAGTAAGGCAAATGCACTGTCTATTGCCAAAATCCTGGTCAGATATATCTTTTCTCTCCATAAGATATTTAAAGAAAAAAAACCCTAATAATTCACTGCTGGAAACTTATTGAAGGGCATGAAAAAGAGTTTCCTACTGTTTCAAAGTGAGTCTTAACTGGAAAAAGATTGTTAGCTAAAAACAGAACAACTGTTCAGAATCTTTTTGACATTCTTGACATGGAGGCAATACTTACATTCATTTAAAATAATCAAGAGCATAAGAAAAGGTGAGCTGATATGTAAGTATGGATGTGTATGACACATATACCAGTGGAAAAAATGCGTTAACAAAATTAAATCCTAACTACAAAACTCACCTTTTAGTGAAGTATATTACTGGCATAGAGAAAAAGTTGAGGGATTCTTCTCAAAATTCAAAATGCAGTATCGGAAATATGCAAAGGATAAGAAAGCAAAATACAGATATGGGGGACAAAAGAGAAATTTACAATTAAACAATTTTGTCTAAAAATAACAGATCAGGAAAAAAAAAACAGTCGAGAAGCAAAAGTAAAATTTCTACAATATCCAAAGGTAGAGACCTGAATCTGTGTATTGCTCTAAGAAAAAAAAAAAAAGTTGAGGAAAAAAAGCAGGATGGCCTTCTTTCATCTATAACTTTATAAACCAATATGAAAAGAAACATGGTGTATGCCAGTTGTTAACCCAAAAATGCTGCAGTTGAATTTAACCATCCAATGAAACTATTTCATTTGCTTTTGCATAATAGCATGACATGTATTTCTGGGTATAGAGGAGTTATTTGTAGCTTACCAATGATCCTTTTGAGAATAACTCAGATGGAAAATACAAAAATGTATGTTTTTATTGACTTTGGAGAGCTGAAGAATCAACCTCAAGTAGAGGAGACAAGAGAACTGTGAAGAGATGACATGACATGCTATTGCCTTCTTCCCTCTGGATACTTTCTGATTCTGCTTCCTAGGCAAGAGTTCAAGAATCTGGATTTTGCCTGAGAAATGCTTACTTCTGAGAAGCAGAAAAGAAATAACAGACTTCATTCATAAGGCTAAACAGATTTAAGTAAAACAAAAAAAGGAATAAAAAGAGAAACTTCCAGTGAATGTCTCACTTTCAGGAACATAAAACTGAATAACTAATCACACAGGAAAACACCTTTATTAAGAACCAAAAATTAGGTTAGCAATCACAGTTTTTGGTTTTAATATCATATCAAGAAAAGAGGCACTGAAGATGGTAGGAAAGACAGTCTTGGATTGCAGAGACTACCCCTCCCCCATCTCCAGAAGCAGCTTTGTGGTGCAAAAAGAGAATCTGTATTCTTGGGGGAAGCACAGTGATTGTTGGACTTTGCTTTGGAACTCAGTGCTCCCCTGTTACAGCAGAAAGCAACACAAGGCAAAATTCAGCTGGCACCCATGGAGGGAGCACTTAGACCACTCCCAGCCAGAGGGAACATGTCCATCCCAGCAATAGAAACCTGAGTTCCAGAAAACTCCACCACCATAGGATAAAGCAATCTAGGGTCCTAAAACTTGAAAGGCAGTTTAGGCCACAGGATTGCAATTCCTGGTGCTGTGCTGGGCTTAGAGCCAGTGGACTTGCAGTGTACATGACCTAGTGAGACACTAGCTAGGACAGTCATGAAAGTGTTGGCGTCACCTTTCTCCCATCCCCAAGCAGCACAGCTCACAGCTGTGGGAGAGATTTCTTCCTTCTGCTTGAGGAGAGGAGAGGGGAGAACAAACAGGCTTTTGTCTTGCAATTTGGACACCAGTTGAGCCACAGTAGAATACGGCACCAGGCAGAGTTCGATGGCCCACATTCCATGCCCTAGCTAGCATGACAATTCTAGACCCACCCTAGGCCAAAAGCGAACCTGCTGCCTTGAAAGGAAGGACCTACTCTTAGCAGGATTCATTACATGCTGACTCAAGAGTCTGTGGGCCTTGAATATGTACTAGCGGTACCCAGGCAGCACTCACAGTGGGCTTTGGGTAAGACCCAGGGCCATGGTGGCTTCAGGTGTGACTCAGCTCATCCCTCGCTGTGGTGACCATGAAGAGAATATCCTGCTTGAGGAAAGGAGAAAGAAGAGTAAAGGAGACTTTGTCTGCAGCTTGAGCACCAGCTTGGTCACAGTGGAGCAGAGCACCAAGTGGTGTCCTGGGGTCCCTGATTCTGTGCCTTGCTCCTAAATGGCATTTCTGGACCTGCTGTGGGCCAGAGGGGAGCTCACTGCACTGATGAGAGATACCCAGGCCTGGCAGCATTTACCACAAGCTGACTAAAGAGGCTTTTAGCCTTGAATGAATATCAGTGATAGCCAGACAGTACTTGCCATGGGCCTGGGGCAGTGGTGGTTAATGGGGAAAGAATACTTCCGCAGAAGGAAAGCAGAAAGGGGAGGGAAGAGTGGGAAGAACTTTATCTAGAGGCTAAGGTGCCTCAATTCCCTTTGAATACTCAGAAAGCCTTCCCAAGAAGGACAGGTACAAAGAAGCCCAGACTGAGAAAACTACAATAAATACCTGACTCTTCAATACCTCGACATCAAAGAACATTCACAAGCATCAAAAAAAAATATGACCTCACCAAGCAAACTAAGGTAACAGAGACCAAATCCAGAGTGACAGATATATGTTATCATTCAGACGGAGAATTCAAAATAGTTGTTTTGAGGGAGCTCAACAAATTTTAAAGATAGCACAGAGTAAGAATTCAGAATCCTATCAGATAAATGTAACAAACAGATTAAAATAATTAAAAAGAAGCAGAAATTGTCGAGCTCAAAAATGCAACTAATATACTGAAGAATGCATCAGTCCCTTAACAGCAGAATTTATCAAGCAGAAGAAAGAATGAGTGAGCTTGAAGACAGGATATTTGAAAATACACAGTCAGAGGAGACGGAAAAAAAAAATGAAGCATGCCTCCAAGAAAATAGTCTGTCCTAGAAAAAGCATACCTCTAGAAAATAGCCTCTAAAGGGCAAATCTAAGTGATATTGGCCTTGAAAAAAGGGTAGAGAGAGAAATCAGGATAGACAGTTTATTCAAAGGGATAATAAGATGAAACTTTTCAAATCTAGAAAAAGATATTAATATTTAAGTACAAAAAAGTTATAGAACACCTGAGGGATTTCACCCAAATGAGACTACCTCAAGGCATTTAATAATCAAACTTCAAAAGGTCAATGATAAAGAAAGTTACCTAAAAGCAGTAAGAAAAAAGAAATGAATAGCATGCAAAGGCGCTCCAATACATCTGGCAATAGACTTCTCAGTGGAAGCCTTACAAGCCTAGAGAGAGTGGCATGATATTTAAGGCGCTAAAGGGAAAAAAAAAAAGAAACTTTTACCATAGAATAGTATACCCACTGAAAATATTTTTCAAGCATAAAGGAAAATTAAAGACTTTCCAAGTAAACAAACACTGAGGCATTTCAACATTAGACCTATCCTACAAAAAATACTAAAGGAAGTTATTCAATTTGCAAGAAAAGGATATTAACAAGCAATGAAAATTCCTCTGAAGATACAAAATTCACTAGTAATAATAAGTACACTGACAAACACGGAATATTATAACACTGTAACTATGGTGTGTAAACTACTCATATTTTGAGTAGAAAGACTAAACGATAAACTTATCAAAAATAACTATAACAAGTTTATAATACACAGACAACTTGATAAGATATAGAGAAAACAAAAAGTTAAAAAGAAAGAGCAATAAAGTTAAAGTGTATAGTCTTTATTAGTTTTCTCATTCCTTGTTTGTTAGTTTGTTCATTTCTGTGATCAGTGTTGTCATCAGTTTAAAATAATAGGTTATAGATATTATTTGCAAGCCTTATATAACATGAAATCAAAAAACCTTCAACAGATACACAAAAAATAAAAAACAATAAATTAAAACATACCACGAGAGAAAATCACCTTCACCAAAAGGAGGACAAGAAAGAAAGAAGGAAGAAAGTGCAGACCACAAAGCAACCAGAAAACTAACAAAATGTCAGGAGTAAGTCCTTATTTATCAATAATGACATTGAATATAAATGGACAAAACTCTCTAATGAAAAGACAGAGAATGGCTGAATGGATTTAAAAAAACAAGACTCGATGGTCTGTTGCCTAAAACACATTTCACCTATAAAGATGCCCATAGACTAAAAAGTATGGAAAAAGATATCCATGAAAATGGAAACAGAAAAAGAGTAATAGTAGCTTTATTTATATCAGACAAAAGAGATTTCAAGAAAAAACTATAAAAAGACACAAAGAATATCATTACATAACAAGAAAAGAGTTAATTCAGCAAGACAATATAACAATTGTAAATATATACGCACCTCACACTGGAGCAACCAGTTACATAAAGCAAATAATATTAGTGCTAAAGAGAGAGTTAGAACTTTTTATAATAAAAGTTGGAGACTACAACCCTCTACTTTCAACATTGGACAAATTCACCAGAGAGAAAATCAACAGATAAACTTTGGACTTAATCTGCACTACAGATCAAATCGACCTAAGAGATATTTACAGAACATTTTATCTAATGGCTTCAGAATACACATTCTTCTCTTCAGCACATGGATAGTTCTCAAAGATAGACCATATATTAGTTCACAAAACAAATCTTAATTGAAATCAAATCAAGTATCTTGTTGACTACCATGTAATAAAACTAGAAATCAACAATTAAGAATAATTTTGGAAACTATAAAAGCACATGGAAATTAAACAGTATACTCATGAATGAACAGTGGGTCAATGAAGAAGTTAAGAAGAAAATTGAAAATTTTATTGAAACAAGTGAAAATGGAAACACAATATATAAAAACCTACGGGATACAGCAAAAGCAATACTAAGAGGAACATTTATACCGATAAGCACCTAAATTAAAACAGTAGAAAAATTTCAGATGAACAACCTAACAGTGCATCTTAAATAATTAGAAAAGTAAGAGCAAAACAAACTCAAATTATTTAATAGGAAAAAAAAAGATCAGAACAGAAATAAATGAAATTGAAATTAAAAAACAATAAAATGTAAACTTGGTTTTATGAAATATTAAACAAAATTGACAAAACTAAGCCAGACTAAGAAAAAAAGAGAAGACCAAAATAAATAAAGCCAGACATGAAAAAGGACATATTACAACTGATGGCACAGAAATTCAAAAAATCATTAGAAGCTACTATGTACATCTATATGTATGCCAATAACTTGGAAAACCTAGAAGAGATGGATAAATTCCTAGACATACAACCCTTCAAGACAAGAATGAAGAAATCCAAAAGCTGAATAGACAAGTAATGAGATCAAAGTCATAATAAAAAATCTCCCAGCAAAGAAAAGCCTGAACCCAATGTCTTCATTTTTAAATTTTACCAACATTTACCAAACATTTAAAGAAAAACTAATAGTAATCCCACTCAAAGTGTTCCAAAAAATAGTGGAGAAGGCACTGCTTAAAACTCATTCCACTAGACAAGCATCACCCATGCCAAAACCAGGCAAAAACATATTTAAAAAGAAAAATAACTAAACAAACTACAGGCCAATATCCCTGATAAACATTGACGCAACAATTCTCAACAAAAGTATAGCGAATGAAATTCAACAACAGATTAAAAAGATCATTCATCATGACCAAGTAGGATTTATACCTGGGATGCAAGATAGTTCAATGTATGTAACTCAATAAATATAATACCAAATATCAACAGAATGAAGAACCATATGATCATTTCAATGGATGCCAAAAACGTATTTGATAAAATTCTGCATCTTTTCATGATTAAATAAAAACCTCAAGAAACTGGAAATAAGGACAAAGATGCCCACTTTCACTACTGTTTTTGAAAATAGGATAGGAAGTTCCAGCTAGAGCAATTAGACAAGAGAAAGAAATACAGGGCGTTCAAACTGGAAAGGAAGAAGTCAAACTATCCTTGTTTGCAGATGATATGGTATATTATATTTGGAAAAAACTAAAGACTCCACTAAAAAAAAAAACTATTAGAACAGATAAACAAGTTCAGTAAAGTTGCAGGATGCAGAATCAACATACAAAAATCAGTACCATTTACATATGACAACAGAAAACTAGATATGTTTGATATTATTTAACATCTGCTTTAATCATTAAAATAAATTCATAAAATGTAAATGGCATATGAAGAAATGTCTTTTAAAATTATTTTATTCTATTTGTTTATTTCTTTGTAAACCTTTACCTTGTTAAAATGTCCACTTGAAAATATCTAAAATATTTTTTTGTGCTGTTTTTGTTGTTGATATTCTTTCAACAATAAGGCTTCCAAAGAAAAATGACATTGCATACACTATAGTTGGAAACTTTGGAACACAAATGAGTATTTTTTGCAAGTGGTTTCTCTGTTCTCTAGCCTGGAGACTGTCATCCACACCCTACCGCCTTCCTTAAACAGGAATTTCCAAAGCCTGCTTTTGTCCCTGTCCAGAGTCTCTACTCATAGTGGATGCTCAGTAATGGATATAGATGGCTGGATGGAAGGATTAAGATAATCATATATTATATTTAATGTTTCTCTACCTGCTTTTATCTCTTCAGTGCTTTATAATATAATCCTTCCCTCTTTTCAGAAAATTCACGAACACATCAACTGGATAATTACGATAGGTATACTAATTTATCTTTTTGCTCAAATTGTAGTGCTTATGGCAATAAGGTCCATCGAATATAATTTTAAGTAGTATTATTACTATTGCTTTTGAGAATATATTACTTTCTTATTTTTTGAGAATCATTATTTTCAACAACTTTTTGAGGAACAGAATGCAGCTAATCCTGTCTCTCTCTGCCTTTGCCTTTGGTTCCCTAGGTTTTTGGTGTAATAAAAATGCACTGAAAAGATGTTATATGTTAACCCATCAGTTTTCTCTTCTTACCCTGTGTTCTTGGTTTGCTATATTTATATTACCATTATAGGATACTTTTGACAGATATTTTGATTGTTTGCTTGACACAGTTTACTTACACCTTCTTACATTCTCCTAAATTCTTCATTTAAAATAATTCAATCAAATACATTTCATTTTCATATTTTTATTTGATGCATATGTATCTGTGTGTGTGTATGCATGTATATATATATATATACACACACACACACATACATATATACATATGGTAGGGGCTTTTAATAGAAGTATCTCAACTGTTTCAGCTTTATCAAATAGGTTTTTATATCTGTAGACAGTCTTATATTTGTATTATATGCTATGATAGCTTTATCACAGTTACTTTGTTTTCCATAAAAGTTACTTTTCTGAGGCCATATATAAATGTTTAATTAGTCTTTCAACTTGAGGATCAATTGGCTATTAATGATTTCTGAAAAAAAATTTATATTTTCCTTCCTAACTACAATACAGCAGAATATTTACGATAATGTAATAACTTTCTCCAATTAAGTATTTGTTGTCAGCTATTCTTAAAAAGTCTAGTCTTTCATCAAAGAACAAAACTCTTCTTAAACCATTTCTGAAAATAGCTATAATCTTTTGACCATCTGGCATCACTGCATAACAAATACTAGTCACTAGTCATAGATTAGCTATTTTCTTTTTGTTGTATTTATAATATAAATATATTTATTTATGTCATTAAAATTTCTGAATGCACACAACTATTTGCCCTTATTTTTCTGTATTTGGTAATAAACTACTTCCTACTAATTTAAGGGAGCTAATCACATGAAATAATGGAATAACAAGCAATATGTATATAATATATCTGCAGGATATATGTAATAGCTACAGGATATATGTAATATTAAATATGGTTATGAAAACATGACAGCATAAATAATAACAGACAAGGTCTAAAGCAAACTTGGCAACTAGTTGTCCTTTGGCAGGAGTGAACATCTGAAAAATTAATTACTTGTAGAAGGCTTGGATTGAATGAGGTAATGAAATTCTTTCCCTTCTAATAAAAATCAACTTGCCAATAACATCAATTGAATGCTTAGTATTGGGAGAACATTTCAGTGCTGACAAACTTCATAAACATTCTAACAAGAGACATTGCTATTATAGTTGTCCAGAAAATTTGTAATCAGTCTACAAAAAGAAACTGCCATTTATGCACAGACGTAAATAGAAGGGGGAAATGTACACTAGTAAGATAAAAGGTAAATGTAAAACTGTAAGCATGAGCTATAAAGGAAGGGAAGTTCAAATTTTTAGCTAAAGGTACTGCTTTAAGATTTTCTAACTCATTTATAGTATGAACATTTTGCAAATCCAAACTGTTTTTTAATTTCCTGAGCATCATCAATACCATTATTTTTTTCTTAAGGAATTCAGTTAATTCATCAATGGAATTATGTTTTCACAATCATCTCCACTAACTTCTCATGCTTTTTTGTTCAGCTTGTTTTTTCTAACACCTTTTCTCTAGTGCCTGTCTTCTTTATTCTGGGCATATATTCATGGTCGAAAAATCAGTTTCTTAGGCATGTTTTCCAGTTGAGTTCCTTTTCACTTCAACAAATGGTTTTGAATGAACTCTTCTCACTTTTTTCAGCTCTTTTTTAAAAGTATCTACCAAAATGGGCCAATAGATTTTCTTTTTAGTTGCAGTTACAAATTTCTACCTACTTTTCTAGATATGTATGTTCTCTCAAATTCTAGGGGACTTACAAGGTCCCTCAAGTCTTCACTTTTTTCCCCATAAATTTCAGCTTTCTGCTGCCCTCTCCTGGCCTTCTATGGCATGTAAACATTTAATCCTACTGCTGAAAACATAAAACCAGAGTTTTACCTAGAGGGAAGTAAAGCAATGATTCTGAAAATTTAGTGTGTATCAAAATCTCCTGGGAAGATTGTAAATAGAATGTAAGTTAAAGAGTCTTTCACTAGGAGATTATGATTTTGTATATCTGAGGCAGAGATCATGAATCTTCAGTTTTAATAGATAGTCAGTGTTATTCTGATTCATGGGGGCTATAAAACACATCTCAAGAAATCCTGAAATAGGAAATAGGAAAATCAGACTCAAGATCTTGGTCATAAACTCTTTGAAAAAGCAAATCTTGAAACAATGATATTATTTTAGAAAAAAGTATTTTGCATGCCTTTCAATTTAAATGTTTTAATTTTTATGTAAACAGCAAAACAAAAAAAATAGTATTTTGAAGTTATCTAATTGATATTCAAAATTAGAGCAAAAATTTAAAGAAATATAAATACCTAGGTACAAGTAGATACAATGACCTCTAACTTGTATATATTAGCTAATGCTTCTTATTCTTAGAGTTATCTGTTCTGGCCGAATTTCGTTGTTGATTAGTCAGTAGGACAAGTCAAATCTTTCTTGCCACAATCAAATAATTCCAACAAATGTACTGATCCTATTTGCAAGTATCAGGTCAATAGTCTTTAAATATCGTTTTGTTTTTTTTTACTCTAAAAAAAATAAAACCTGCTTAAATGTGTAGAATTAGACAAAATATTAAATTTCTTTTTCACTGATGTCGAAAACATTTATTTCCCTCAGTTTCTCAATGTATGATTCATAAGCTTAGCCTATATGAGAAATACCTTATAACTTTAGAATATACCTGTACTTGGGTGTCACTTGCAGATATTCTGACTTAATTGATCTGGGTACATTCTGAGTATCAGAATTTTTGAAACCCCTCTGTCTCAGATGAGTTTAATGCTTTGCCTCATCTCTAGTTACCATCATTTTCATCCTTGAATTATTGATAGAGTATGTAATTTCTAAGCCACAGTAAAATTGGCTGGAGGATATTCATGATTATGGTACATCTGCTAGGCTCAGTATTGGGGGGCAAGCTCGTTAAAGTAGTCTTCCATTCTTTCGTCTTTAATAAGAAGAAGCCTGACATTTTCCAGAGTATTACAGAACAAAGGACCCTGAGTCCTTTATCGTTTTTTCTCAAAAACAGTTGAAAATAATAAAAAGCTAGATACCATACTTTTTTTCTGTATCTATTGCTTTTGCTAATAACACATAGTTATCTTACTCTCTTAATTCTGATTCTGGGATTCAAATCTATACCTATGTTGGTCCTAACTTGCATGGCATAGGTCATTTGTATCCTTCTCTATAAAGGATTGATACATCATCTTCTAAAAGAAATTGGAATTCTAAAAATAGTTATACAGCTAAAGATTTGACAGCGTTATCATTGGGATGTAAAGTGGCTTCAGATCACATATAAACAAAGATATTTTCTGAGTTTAGCCTCATCAGCACAAATTTGTCTAAAATATGGATTTAACATTTTACAATAATTTAGAACTCTAGTCATCAATCTATAAGGCTAGAATGAAGGAATACTTTATAAAGTAAATAACTGTGTACATTAAAGGTGCCCATTGTCCTTAGCTAATACAAGGTAAGCCGTGTGAAGGACAACGCTTGCCTAAAGCTACAACATGGAAGTATTTTAGGTACTTTAAAATGCTGCATTAATTCTTTATGTAATTCAGATTGTAAAGGAGAAAAGAAAATTAAGGCAGTCCTGTAGGTTTGCACTTAAGTCTTTAATGTGCATTTTTAATTGAAAGATAAATTTAAGTAGGAATTTGGACTGCCTTTTAAATAAGGTCAAAAATCTGGCTGAGAGAAGGCCTTTATCATAAATCCTGTGCTCAAATTTTTCCAGAGAAGAGTGAACACAAATGTAATGAGACAAAGAAATTGTTATACTGTTAGTAGTTTGTGCATCTTCTCTCTTAAGGAGAAAAAGGGAAAAGTTCTCAAAAATCATTTGTCTTGAGACAGTTGGAAAAGTGGGTATGTTCCCTCCAGAAAACCAGGGAGCATATGCAGAGGAAAGTGAAGCAGATTGAGGCCAAATAAAGAGAAGTCATGGAAAGTAGTTATTTCCAGAAAATGAATACAATAAATTATAGGTGTTTATTAGTCTGTTTTCACACTGCTGATAAAGACATACCCTAGACTGGGCAATTTACAAAAGAAAGAGGTTTAATTGGACTTACCAATCCATGTGGTTGGGGAAGCCTCATAATCATGACAGAAGGCAAGGAGGAGCAAGTTACGTTTTACATGAAGGGCAGCAGGCAAAGAGAGAATGAGAGTCAGGCGAAACGTGTTTCCCCTTATTAAACCATCGGATCTCTTGAGACTCATTCACAATCCTGAGAACAGCAAAGGAAAGAAACACCCCCATAATTCAATCACCTAACACTGGGGTTCCTCTCACGACATGTAGGATTTGTGGGAGTTACAATTCAAATGAGATTTGGGTGAGCTAAACTACATCAAGATGCAAGGAATCTTTTGTGGAAAATGGTGAAGCAGCTGCTTATTTGTTCCAGATTGATAGAGAACAAGGTGGAGACAGAGGATAACATAGAAATGTTAACTACAGGCTGATCTTCAGAAGTTACAAGGAGTCCTCCTGATTCTCAAAGATTACAAATCAAATTTAACTAGGTTTCTGAATTGGCAGGGGTGTCAGCATACAACTGGTTTACTAATTAACATAAAACTTCTACATTTAATAAAACTCATTCAGTTTTGTTGTTTTCTTATGCACCACTGTCACTTGTTCAAGATATAATCGCTGAAACAAATAGTTTCCCCAGTTCATGTCCTAAAGAAGCCTATTCCTAAAATGGACTTAACTCCCTTGCAGATGAGTAGGGCTTGGAAACAAGATCTTTTCTTGAGCTTTGACTTTGTAATCTACAGTTGCTGCACCAAGTCTCAAAGACTCTAGCTTAAAGTAGTGAGAACAAAATGAAGTAAGAAGCTCAAAATAGGGTGCACAAACATGTGACTAAATACAATCTTGATGTAAATGACTGTCTACTTTATATCCACTTACATTCACGTTGAAAAAAACCCTTCTCTTTCCAGGCACATTTTTTTTTTTTTTGAGACGGAGTTTCGCTCTTGTTACCCAGACTGGAGTGCAATGGCACGATCTCGGCTCACCGCAACCTCCGCCTCCTGGGTTCAGGCAATTCTCCTGCCTCAGCCTCCTGAGTAGCTGGGATTACAGGCATGAGCCACCATGCCCAGCTAATTTTTTGTATTTTTAGTACAGACGAGGTTTCACCATGTTGACCAGGATGGTCTCGATCTCCTGACCTTGTGATCCACCCGCCTCGGCCTCCAAATGTGCTGGGATTACAGGCATGAGCCACCGCGCCCAGCCTCCAGTACATTTTATCCCTGTCCTCTTCATGTCTAATTTTCATAAAAGAGTTATCTGTATTTACTGTGGCCATTTACCCCCTTTCCACTCTTTCTTAAACCCATTGCAATCATTCACTTTTTACTGTATCTTCAAAACAGATTCTTAACAAGGTGATCAGTGACTATTACGTGGCTAACTCCAATAGGATTTTTAAATTTATAAAACTTTCATCTTTTTTGAATTCTCTCTTCTATGTGTGTCTCTAACACAACTCTCAATTGATCTTTTTCTGCCTTCTCCCACATCTTTACCAATTCATTTTCACTTATCTGATATTTAGATTCAGGATCCTAGTTCACAGGTCAGCAAACTAGAGCCCATGGGTCAAGTCCTATTTGCTTCCTAATATCTTTAATAAAGATTTATTGGAACACAGTAATGCTCATTCATTTGCATTTTGTCTGTGGCCAATTTTGCACTACAATGGCAAATATGTAGTAGCAACAGAGACCATTTGACCTACAAAGCCTAAAATATTCACTATCTGGCCCTTTATAGAAAAAAATATTGACTCCATTTATAGTATTAAATATTAGGTCAGTTTCTCATTTTTCTAATAGTTTTTAATATAAATTTCAAAAACTTCTCCACCTTCAATTTGTATCTGTAAACAGATGACTTTCAAATTTATTTACTAAGTCTAGATGACAATTCAAAATTTTAAATCTATATATCCGCCTGCACTTTCACTAGTTCTATTGGGATGTCTCACAGATATTTCAAAGTCAGATTCAAAATTTATAATTTTGAATTACACACACACACACACACACACACACACACACACACACACACACAGATGAACTTGCCCTCATTAGCTCCTCTCCTTAATGAATGGCGCAACCATTAATCCAAGTGCTAAAATCCAAAGTCTGCCATTCACAGCATCTCCTTTTCTTTCCACTTCACCAAAGGTAAGCAGTAGCAAGTCCAATCAAGTCTACATTTTAATGTATCTCATAGGCGTCTAATTGTATCTGTATATATTAATGCAATCTTCATATAAGTACCTCTCATCAGGACAAATGCAATAACCCCTTCACTGGTCTTCCTGCATCCATTTGTATTTCTACTCTATCTTCTTTGCATTTTAAAAAGGAGGGAGTGACGCGTGTCTTTTTTCAAAATGCAAAAAGTATTAACTGTTCCCTGTGAGATGTGGTTGTAGTTAACGTATTTATGGTATGCTGACCCACATGCATTTAAATTTGCTCTCTCTCTCTCTGTCTCTTTATTTTTTCACTTCTACTTTGAAGGAATACATATAGTTTATGGAACTTAGATATTTAGGCAATCTCTAAAATAATTATGTATCAGATCTTTTAAATTCCTACCTAGTCATATATACCTATATACAGAGTTGTAAGTTCTGTATATAGCATACATCTCTTCCTGGTAGAATGCTTTATTTATAAAGCAGATGTATTTCTGCAAACTATAAATATCCCAGATTAAACCTTTCTGAATTAACCTTAGCAAGCCTGCTCTTTTAAACCTGTATTTCTATAGTAAGCTAGTGTATATCAAATGTGAATGTAAAGGACATGAAGAATCCCGCCTCTGCCACACACAAACACACACAGAATTTTGCATAGTATTGGGCCAACGTTTTAAGTAGATTAAATCTGGTACTTAATCCAGTCACCCCTTCATCCCTGCCTGGGTCCTGACATATAACTTTATCTGTGTCAGCCTGATCCTGAACTCTCACATCATTATCAGAAAATGGCTGGTTTTAAGTCACACACTGAGTTCTGGGTAAATTTCCCTAATAATTACACAAATAACATAAGTAATAATTATTTATTTAGAATAAACAATTATTTATTAAGTAAGTAATTTATCATTTATAAAACAAATTTGAATGTTTATTCTTTGTGACTTACTATGCAGGTCCATCAAACACCCGCTCCTTTCTGTCTCCAAATTTATCCTAGTTCTCGCTAATCCCTGGGAGAGAAGTTGCTGCAATATTCAAATGACATAAGCCTTTTCCTGTGCTGTCAGCAATTAGTTCACTGGCCTCTCCAATTGCCTGACTTAAAATACATACCTGTTGTTTGGAAAATCTATAGCAGCTACAGGAAGTGGGCTGGGATCAATTAAGCCAGCCATATCAATCAGTGGCTCTAAGCCTCTATGTTAGTTTAATTAATTAATTATTTATTCATTCACTTACAATTTGAATGTCAAGTTCTACTATGGACCAAAATCCTTGCTAAATTTGAGGAATGCAGCAGTGAAAATGAAAGTAAAAAGAGATGAAACATCCCTAATTTCTAGAGGAAAGGTACAGATGAAAAAAATGTAAATAACTGTAACATGGAGTATGCAAACTGGAATGACTGTTTTGAGGAAACACAAGGAAGAACGGTCAGAAGTGTCTATTCTTAAATGGTTGATTAACACATTTCTCATTAATAAGTTTATATTCGAATAGGAATGTGAAGAATAAAGGGGACAAGTGATGTCATTAAATAGAGAAAACATCCTGGTCAGCAAAACACAGGCAAGCTGTGGACATTTTAGGGTGTTCAGGAATACCATTGAGGTTGGTGAGTCTAGAGTAGATTGAGCAAGGAGAGTAATAAAAGGCATCACCAGAAAGAAAATAATGAAGGAGAGATTTTATAAAACCTTATAGGGTGTTAAGGGGACTTTAGCTTTT
This sequence comes from Aotus nancymaae, assembly GCF_030222135.1. Classification (NCBI taxonomy): domain Eukaryota; kingdom Metazoa; phylum Chordata; class Mammalia; order Primates; family Aotidae; genus Aotus; species Aotus nancymaae. Next base: position 18,057,786 of record NW_026988476.1, on the reverse strand, counting down.
CTTTTGAGTGAGATGAGAAGTTATGGGGACTCTAAGCAGAACAGTAACACAATATAACATGTTTTTAAAAGGATCACTCTAAAGTCTGTATGAGAAGAGAATGTAGAAAGATAAGGGTGGAACCAAAAGCCCAGTTAAGAAGTTTTGCAAATTTCCATTGAGAGATGATAGTGGCTTAAACCATGAGACAGTGGTGGAAATGATGTGAAGTGTTCAGATGGATGCCTTTTGAATGTTGGATCAAAAAACTTGGAACTGGAATGGATATTAAGTAGGAAATACAAATAAGTGAAAGATGCTTTTGATATGAGAAAACTGGAAAAATAAATTTAGCACTGGATTTACTGTAAGAAGTACAAGCTTTGGGAACAGGAGTTTCACTTTGGACATGTTAATTTTGAGACAGCCCTTAAATCTTCAGTAGAGATGCTGTGTGTACTTTTGGATATGAAAGTGTGAAGTTCACGTCACAGCGTTTATATGGAGATGTAAATCAGAAAGTCATTAGAGTACAGTTGGTATTAAAAGCCATCTAACTAAGTGAAATTGCTGAGGGACTTAGTATGGCTAAAGAGGAAAAAAGGCCTGAAGACGGGGCTCTAACAATGAAAATATTAAAAGGTTGGGGAATAAGAAGGAACCAGCAAAGGAGATTGACAAAGGAGCAACCAATATGATAAGAGGAAAACTAGACAAACGTGGAGCTTCAGAATACAAGTGAAGAACATTTATCAAAGAACAAAGAGTGATCACTTCTTTTAAGTCCTCTGATAGGTCAAGCAAGATAACAATAAAAATTACCATTGGATTTACCAGTATGGAAATAATTAGTGATGAAGAGTATTTTTCATAGAGCAGTGGGGAAAAAAGGTCTAATTTAAATAGTTTGTGAGAAAGAAAGTCCAGGCATGACTTTGGAGGAGGTCTTTCTGTACAGTGGTGGATAATAATAGGCCTGTAGCTGGGGAATACATGGAGTATTAGGAGAGAATTTTTTCCTTAAAAAATACTGAACACTAATTACTGATAAAATGCTACTGTAGAGAGAAAATAGATGATGATGTCAAAATTAGAATAAAGAATTCCCTTTCAGTAGGTGAGAGGAAACTAGTAGAAATATTGTCAGAGAAAAGGCAGAGTATAAGGATATGAGAGAAGATACATGTGTGTTATGAGTTAGTATACTAGGAGAGCCTATACAAGTTCCCTTCTCAGTGAAGTAGTAAGAAAACTGGTCAGCTGAGGATAAAATAGAAAGAATGTGTAAAGAACTTACATAGAGAGGATATGACATAAAACAGTTTTCTTATAAAATAGGAAAGTAAGATAGTAACATTATCTCATGGCACTAAAGACCTCCTGGTAATCAGTATGTGGCTTCCTCCAAAGTTAAGATTTTGCCACATACATATGAAAAAGTAAGAAGAGGGCAAGGAAGTTGTTACTGTGCAAAGAAGTGATTATAATAATGGACCATGGAAACTGAGCTGTGCACAATAGGGAAATTCTATTTTCGCTCATCATTTTACATCAAAACTTAAAATCAACCAATTTATTTATTTAGCAATGCCATGGTGCTTATACGCTAGTAAGTTTCTAGTAGACAAGGCAAATTTAACAAAAGAAACAAATAATTTAAAATTACTATGGTGGTAAGTATAACAAAGGAAAGATACATGACATAATAGGGGGATGTGAACATTTTACATGATGAGGAAATTCTTAATTAAGGGATGTAGCACTCATAATGTCATCTGAAGAATAAGGAGAGGTAGCCTCTGGCATAGGAAACAGGAAAATATATTGGAAATACATAGGAAAATACATTGAGCTGAGAGGGAGTGTGGCACAGACCAAGGAATGAGCAGAAAGCTGGAGCTGTGAGCGTGAGAAAGATCAAGGTTCAGAATGAAGCTTAAGAGGTAGGGAGAAGGCAGATAATAAAGGGCCTTACAGTTAGGGTGAGCGTAAAATTTACTGGCCAAATTTTGTACCCCCATGAATGAAAGGGCTTCTACTGAAAATTATGCCACTAAGATAACAGATATAAACTGAAACTGCCTTGGCAATGTAGTATTTACAGTCATATTATTAATAAAGCATTTTAAGTACTTAAATTTATCTACAAGTCACAGTGAATTATTGAACATTTTTGTGCAGAGAAGTGAGATAATCAGACAAATTTTGAAATAATCACTCTGGCCACAGGGTAAAAATTAAAATGGATAAAATGCAGATTGACTCTTTAAAGAGTAATGTTAAGAGGCCATACAGAAATTAATAAAAGACAAATAGAAATTGAGATAAAGGATCAATTCAAGATATATTTATCAGGTGAAATATACCCAACTTTGCAACGTTGTGGTATTGGAAGCTTCTAGGACAGACTTGTGTATTTGAGGCTTTAATAACTGAATGACTGATGAAAACATATTCTGAAATAGGGAACAATGAAAAAGAATAATATTAGTAGAAAGATCATGGACCCACTTTTGAATATGTTGAGATTGGAGTCTTTTTTATTTTTCTTTAACTGTTGAATATAGGCACAATGTTCTACAGCAGACCTCTACAACCTACTTATCTTACATAACTAAGAAATCACACTTGTTAAACAGGAACCACTTATTTTACCCTACACTCACTCTGACAACCATCACTCTACTTACTCTCTGCCCCCATGAGTTTGCTTATTACTTATTTACCTCATGCTGTGGTTGAATGTTTCCCTCAAAGTGCATGCCTTGGAAACTTAATCCCCAATGTGACAATGTCAAAAGGTGGAACCTGTAAGAGGTGATTAGGCCATGAAGCCTCAACTTTCAAGAATAAATTAATGCTATTATTGTGGGAGTGGGTTTTTTATAAAAGAATGTTTGGCCCTCTTTTGTCTCTTTCTCACCTCACCGTCTCTTTGTCCTTCAGCCGTGGGATGACACAGCAAAAACATCCTCACAAGATGCCAGTGCCATGCTCTTGGACTTCCTAAGCTCCATAAAAGTGGCCCAATAAATTTGTGTTCATTAAGAATTACCAAGCCTCATGTATTTTGTTACATCACAAGACAGACTAAAACACCATATATAACTGGATTCATAAAGTATTTTTCCTTCTATGATTGGTTTTTTTTACTTAGCATAATGCTTTCCGAATTTATCCATATTGACTCATATGGCAGAATTTTCTTCCTTTTTAAGGTTGAATAATATTTCTTGGATGTTTATACCACATTTTCTCTATCTTCTCCTCAGTTGTTGGACATTTAAGTTTTTTCCAAATCTTGACTATTGCTAATAAAACTACGATGAATATGAGATTGCAGATATATCTCAATTCTTTTAGATATATGCCCAGAAATATAATTACTAGATGACACATTAGTTTCCCCTTTCACTTGTTGAAGAACTTCCATATGGTTTTTATAGCAGTTGTACCAACTTACATTCCTACCAACAGTTTTCAAGTGTTCCATTTTCTCCATATCCTTGCCAAAACTTGTTATATTTTATTTTTGTGGTAATAGGCTTCCTAACAGATATGCGTTGATATTTCATTGTGATTTTGATTTGCCTTTCCCTGAGGATTAGTGATGTTAAAGATCTTTTCATATACCTCTTGGCAGTTCTAATGTCTTCTTTGGAGAAATGTCCATTCAAGTCCTTCGCTCATTTTTTAATATTTGGTTTTGTTTTGTTTCTCTGCTATTGAGTGTTAGACATTTCTTACATATTTCAGCTATTAACACCATATCAGTTATATGGTTCACAAATATTTTCTGTAGATTGTTTTCCATTCTGTAGATTGTTTTCATACTTAGTTAATTGTTTCTTTTGCTATGCAGAAGCTTTTGACTTTGATGTAGCCCCTTTACTGATTTTTGCTTTTGCTGTTTGTGCTTTTGGTGTTTACATCCAAGAGTTCATTGCCAATATCAATGTTACAAAGCTTTTCCCTTATGTTCTCTTGTAATGGTTTTATAGTTCCAGGTCTTACATTTTAATATTTAATCCATTTTGAGTTGATTTTTTGTTTGGAGTAAGATAAGGTCCAATTTCATTCTTTTGCATGTGAATATGCAGTTGTGTCACTATTATTTCTCTGTTGAGTATTCTTTACACCCTTGTTGAACACCAATTGACTTATAAGCATTAGTTTATTTTTGGAATCTCTATTTTGTTCCATTGGTCTATATGTTCACTTTAATGTCAATATGATACTCTTTTGATTACCATAGCTTTGTAATTATTTTGAAATCAAGAGGTGTGATGCCTCTTTTTTTCTTCCTCAAGGTTGTTTTGGTTATTTGCAATCTTTTGTTATTGTATATAAATTTTAGATTTGCTTTTTAGTTAAAAATTCCATTAAGATTCTGATAGGAATTGCATTAAATCTATAGACAGTTTTGGTTAGTATAAACATGTAAACAATGTTAAATCTACCTATCCTTGAATAGAAGATGTTGTTCCATTTATGGATTAAGATGTCTTACATCTTTGGAATTTCTGAAGATGCCAAAATATGTGGATACTCAAATCTCTTATATAAAATGATAAAGTATTTACATGAAACCTATGTACAACCTCTTATATATTTCAAATAACCTCTAGACCACTTATAATTCCTAATGCAATGTAAATGCTATGCAACTAGTTGTACCCTATTGTTCCTTATTGTGTTATTTTAAAATTATTTTTCTTTTCAAATTTTTTTGATCTGAGGCTGGCTGAATCTGCCCATGTGAAACCTACAAATACAAACAGCTGACTGTATTTAATTTATTTTATAAATGTCTGTTGGTTTTAGTATACAAGTCTTTTACCTTCTTGGTTAAGTTTATTTCTAAATATTTTATTCTTTTTGAAGCAACTGCAAATGGGATTGTTTCTTTAGTTTCATTTTCAGATAATTTATTATTCATGTATAGAAATGAAACCAACTTTTATATGTAGTATTGGATCCTGCAAGTCTACTGAATTTGTTTCTTAGTTCTAACAGTGTGTGTGTTTGAGGGGGGCAGGGGAAATGCGTATGTGCTTGTCCCCATACACGTAGTTTTTAGAGTTTTCTACATATAAGATCATTCCATCTGCAAACACATATCATTTTACTTCCATCTTTCCAATTTGGATGTCTGTTATTTTCTTTACTTGCCTAACCTCTGTGTAGGACTTCCAGTACTATGTTGAATAGAAGTGGTGGAAATGGGCATTCTTGTCTTGTTCCTTAGCTTAGAAGGAAAAATTTTTTGTTTTTTCACCCATAAGTATAAAGTCAGCTTTATATATATGACATTTATTATGTAAATAATAAAGCTTTACATATATGTAAAGCTTTACATATATGTAAGCTTTACATATATGACCTTTATTACGCTGAGCAAAATTCTTTTATATCTGTAGGGAGCCAGAGTAGCACACTCCCTCTGGGGGATCAGCAGCAAGCCTGCTGTGAACTTTGGTTGAACTTCAGGGAAGTGAAACCATAATAACAGGAGGATGTGTATGTCTCAGAGAACAGATGAACCTAGAGAGATAACCAGCTTTTGCTGACATTGCTGCAAGATAGTTTTTATATGAAGTATGTTAACTGAAGTATGGGAATAATAACCACAGGCTGTTCTAACTAACTGCACCCTCCATCTGCTATGTGCTTTGTGAACAAATAAAGTACAGAGACACATAGGTGCCAGAGAGACTGACATCCTCACCTCCTGGACCACCTGGCCCAGCTTTCTCTATGTCAGTGTTTGTGTCTTTCTTTATCCCCCACCATTCCCTCTTAGGTCTTTGAACCCTTGTGCAGTGTGGGACGTGGCACATATCAGATATAACAAGTTTTATCATTAAAGGGTGTTGAATTTTCTCAAATGACTTTTTTGTATATGTTGAGATCATCGTGTGATTTGTAACCTTCATTCTGTTAATATAGTATATCTCTAGGGCATATATAAAAGCCAGAGACTCTGGGACTTATCTATACCTTGGAAGTATTTACATTCCAATAGGTTAAAGTGAAAACCTAGAATCCTTTATAACCTGTATTTCAAAGAGGAAAGGTGTCTCTTTCAGGAGGGAAGAGGAGGCAGCTATGTGTGTCTCCTGTACATAAGTAGAAAAAATCAATTTTCTCTAACCCTAAGCTATGAAGAAAGTTGCACTTGTGTAGGTAATCATTCCATCTAGTTTTTCTTGTCTTCCAAAACTCCAAAAATGTCACAAAACTGCAAGAAAAAATGTAATAAAAAGAAAGACTAGTAGAACAAAACATAAACTAGAAACATATATTAGTATAAGAGAAATTTTATTGAATGATCTTTTTATTAACTATTTAGTTTTTTTGAAAATATCAACTTAGATATTCACCTCATATCTAAGATTTTTTTGTAGTATTTTTTTCTAAGTAAAGCTGCAAATAATTTTGAGGGAAATTGAATTGACTAGTGACTAAATAGGAAGGAGGAAGTTGAAAGTTCGAAAGGGATAAAACACATAGTAAAGATAAAAAATGGTAAATTGGACAATAAAAATTAAAATGTAGTATGAAAATAAAGACAATGTGATAGTAAATTTAAATAACATTTATGTAAATTACCATAAAAGTATTTTGTGAAATATAACCAATTCATAAAATAAGAAATAAAAAATTTGGCAAATGGTAAATTGTACTGGCCATGGAACTTAAATGAAAATGTTAACTGGACTGTACTATTCAAGTTACTTTGCTATTTATTGATATTAACTTTACAATACAATATGTCACTTTTTATCAAGATTCCACATGCTTTTAAGAAAGATGTGCCTTTTTAGGGGGAATACAGAATTCTATACATTGTCCAAGTGAATATATTGATGTGTTACTCACTTCCTCCATACATTAATTTTTGTCATTTTGATCTCTTGATTTCTAAGGAGGTATATTAAACTTTTCTACTTTTGTTTCATTTGTTTTGTTTTGTACAGATAGTGCTTCATTATGTTGCCCAGCCTGGTACTGAACTCCTGGGCTCAAGTGATCCTCTCATATTGGCCTCCCAAAGTGCTGTGATTATAGACATGACCCAGCACATCTGGCCTGTACTAAAATTTTTTTTAAAAATTCTTATATTTAAACAGTTTCTTTAAATGTTTCTCATAGTTTTGTTGGTAAGTACTAAAATTTTATTTGCATGTCTCTCATTTCTCTCTTTAATTTTTGCCTTGACTTCTCCTCAGTCTGCAGTATTCTTATACTTATATTTTTGTCATTCAGTTAGTATGATTTTTATCCCTTAATAGTCAACATTTTGTCATAATTTTATTTTATTGGGGCCCTCATAAATTGCCTTTATTTGTTTATCTGTTGTTGCTGTTGCAAGTTTGTTGGTTTTTACTGATACAATCATGTCTATCCGTTAATAGGTAAGTTTAAGGTATTTATGCATACCATGATTTGTGATGTACTTTAATACATGTTACCATTTTATTCTTTTCTATTCCACAGGCTTTCTTTTCATGGGTTTTCTCATTCTTGTGTCTTCTTACATTAGTTAACTTTTTATTCTATTACTCTCTTTTCTAATATTTTAGAAGTTGTGTTTTTAATATTTATTTCCCTAATTATCCTTAAAAATACTAACATTACTGAATCAATGAGTGTCTGATTTTTCTATTCATAACTAGACCAAGGCTTAACATTCTTTCCATGCTCCCTGCCATCTTCCACTTCTTCATCTCCAATAATGATGTTATACAATTATAATGTTAAAACTGTTATGTTTTCTAATCACTATTTAACTTGATTTAATTGATATTAATAATTTTATCATTATTTATTTTATACCATATTAATATTTATTTTAATATACTTTAATACATATTTATTGACATTTATCTTCATTTTGTAATTCTTCCAGATTAAGTCTGGTAAATTTTCTGATAATTTAAATGTCTGAAAGTGTCTTTATTTTGACCTCACATTTAATAGTGGAGGGAGTACATAATTTTATTTTTAAAACTAGTTTTTCTCATAACTTTGATAACATATTATAACATGTACTTTCTCTTTGGAAGTATTTAAGATATTCTCATCACACTTCGATTTTTTTAATGTTACTTGTAACTTAGGAGGATTCTTCTAGTTTAAGGATTTGACATTATTTAGTTTTGAGCACTTTCCCTCTATTGTTTCTTTGGGGTTTACCTTATGTTAATTTCCTGTCTGTCTTTCCGAAAGTTCTTTTTGCTGAATGTTTTCATTTCTAGAATTATCTCGCAGGCTCTTGACTTTTCTTCCAGGTTTTCTATTTACTTTTCTCATTGTTGGCACTTGGAAAGAATTTATTCTGTTGACACAACTGCTAATTAATTTTCTCTTCACTTGTGCCAGTTGTGCTAGTGAGCTCTTTATTTTGTGGAAAATTTTCTGCATATGGCCCGTCAGTTTTCCTAGCATCATTTATTGAATGATGAATCTTTTTCCCATCGCTTGTTTTTGTCAGATTTGTTGAAGATCAGGTAGTTGTAGGTATGTGGCCTTATTTCTGGGCTCTCTATTCTGTTAAATTAGTCTATGTGTCTGTTTTTGAACCAATCCCATGCTGTTTTGTACCAGTACCATGCTTTTGAATTTCTGGCCTTCAGAACTATGAGACAATACATTTCTATTATTTTAAGCCACCTAGTTTGAGGTAATATTGTTATGGCTGACTTAAAAAATTAATATATCCACCAATTATCATGGGTACAAAGGTATTGACTAAATTATAAAACAAGGCGATTATTTGCTATACCAAAAAGTATTAAAGAGACATAATTTCAGTACCCTAAAGTGTTCTGCTATGAGTAATATTTGAGTAAGAATAATAATATAGGCATTCAATATTGATTTTACTAAAATTTAATATAACTGTAGCAGGATAACGTGAAAATAAAGGTAGAAAGAATGACATTATCAAAGATCTAAATACTATCTACCATCTCAGAAAGTCAATATTCTTTTCTAAAATTGATGAATCAAAAGATAACAGTATATGTTACTCAGATATATGGAATGATGAAAATAAGAAGTTGAAACTATGCTGCAGATGAGAGGTGGGCCTGCAGAATAGTGACAAGATGTCAATAAAGGATTCTTGATTTTTGTTTTAAATCTTTTATTTCTGTTATTTAGAAAATGCTGTTCATATATTGCTTTGATAAAAGTAAAGTAAAGCTATACAAATTTATAGTCTATGCAAAAAAACAGACATACAAAGAATGTTTAAACTCTCAGAAATTAAAAAGATGACAATATTATTAACAGAATAAAAGATAAGAGAGAAAATCTCAAAAATCTCCCAACAGAATAAACATTTGAAAATATAAAATAAATAGTTAAAAACACATATGATTACTTTTTAAAGCCCATCATATCAATTCCAGAAAAATTATAAAACAGAGAAAAGATAGGGGAATAAATATCTAAAGATACTACAGAAGTCAAAATATACAAAGACTCCTTTTGAACTGTTTATCTTTTCAGATTCATCTCCTTAAAGCCTTCATCCTCTCACTCATAACTCTATAATCCATTCCCACTGTGATTTTTTGTGTGTTTGGTTTTCTGTTTTCATTTCTAAAACTCTCTATGCTCTCTTTCACATCTGGGTCTTCCCTTAGGCCCTTTTCTATACATGGAATTTTACCTTCGATTTTGCTTACATCTCAGTTTTGATGCCTCTTCTTTCTAGAAACTTTCACTGGTGCCTTCCTGCTTTTCTTCTGGGTAAGGGTCCTCTTGGTACTCTTATAACCCTATCTAATACCCATATGTGAGCACTTATTAAGGTCCATATACGGATGTATATATATGTATATCATATATGTATATACATATATATACATATACATATACATATGTATTTCATATATATGTATATGTATTTCAACATTTTCATTTTCATCATGTTAGTCCAAAAGCTGTAGGTTCTTTGTGTTATACAAATAAAAAGTAAACAACATTATTAGGGAAACTTGAATATATACGTAATTTCTGTCTAATGTTTACTGCTTATAGGTAGACTGAATTATTCCAAAATATCACCAGTTAGATAATAGTGCTGTTAGACATTTATAGATTTCTTTTAGAGAACTGCTAAGGGCTATATTTTCTATGCCATTCCTTAATTTTCAATCAGTAGTCCAAGACCATTTGTTTGAAAATTATTCATTTTATTTTCTAAATTTAAAACTATAATACTCATGTATAATTACTGAGAAAAAATATTAGAAGTGATAATATCACATATATCTGAATCACATTCAGTATTGTTCTTCAATCCATGGAATAAAATAACATTTTAAATTTTTATTATCTATATCTAATGCATTTTTATTAATTATTCAAAAGGCTATGCCAAATAACCTATGAAATACATTCAAGAATCATTATTATATTTTCCTATTGCCTGATAATAATTAATACCATATATATGTTTATTAATTTATTTGAGCAAAAATAATGTAACAAAAATAATATTTTATTTTTGCATTTCTGTGAAAGCTTTGTAAGTCTACTAAATCAGATTTAAATTCAGTGCAAATTTTTGGAAAGTTTGCTTGCCAGCTGGGAATGAAATCCCTGGGGATTCTGCAGACATACTGAAAGACTGATATAATGATAAAATGCTCTGAAGATCTCCAAAAATATTCTTGGATGAAAATAAAAGAAAAAGATAACCAAATGATACCTCTTTTTAAGCAAAAACAAACAGCATTGAGACTGCATTTACATCCAAGCAAGTAAAATATACCCCAATTATCTGTCATTCTTTTGCATAACTAATTGAATAGTTGAAAAACAATTCAAAAGTCTGAATACCCAGAACTATTTATCAGAGGTTTTTAGTCATTATCTTTATTTCCCTTAATACTCTGCCAATTCTTTGCTCACAACTCAAATGTATCTTTAACATGAATAGCATTTTAAGAAAAAATACTTCAAAGAATGAATATATTTTTGATGATTTCCTTTTAAGGTATATTCTTTAATTTTTTAAAATTTTAATTGTTATGAATACATAATAGTTGTGCATATTTATGGGGTATACATAGTATTTTGATACAAATATATAATGTGTAACAATCAAATCAGAGTAATTGGGTTTATCCATCACCTCATGCATTCATCAATTGTATTGTGATAGGAACATTCCAATTCCATTCTTTTAGTTATTTTGAAATATACAATAAATTATTGGTAACTATAGTCACCTATTGTGCTATGAAACACTAGATCTTATTTCTTCTATCCAATTGTATTTTTTTAACCATTAACCATCTCCTCTTTATCTCCCTCTCCTAATTACTGTTCTGGGTTTTTGGCAACCATCATTTTACTGTCTATCTCCATGAGTTCATTTTTTTGTTAGCTCTTGCATATGAATGAGAACATGCAAAATTTGCCTTTCTATGCCTGGCTTATTTCACTTAACATAATGCTCTTCAGTTCCATCCATGTTGTTGAAAATTACAGCATTTCATTCTTTCTTTATGGCTGAATATATTTAATTGTGTATATGTATCATGTTTTTTGTTTTTTTCTTTCTTTTATTATTTTAGTATTTTCAGTGGCACAGGTGATTTTGGTTACATGGATGAGTAATTCTGAGAATTTAGTGCACCTGTCACCTGAGTAGTGTACCCTGTACCCAATATGTCTTTCATTCCTCACTCTCTTCTCCACCTCCTCTCAACTGAGTCCTCACAGTCCATTATATCATTCTGTATGTTTTTGCATCCTCATAGCTCAGCTCCCACTTATAACTGAGAACGACAGTGTTTGGTTTTCCATTCCTAAGTTACTTCACTTAGAATAATGTCCTCCAGTTCCATCTATCTCGTTGCAAATGACAGGATTTCATTTTCTTACGGCCAAATAATATTTCATTGGGTCTATGTACCACATTTTTTTTCAACTTTTATTTTAGATTCAGGGTTTACATATGCAGGTTAGTTACCTGGGTATAATGCATGAGGCTGAAGTTTGAGAATGAATGAGTACCGTCACCCAGGTACTGAGCATAGTACTCAACAGCTGATTTTTCAACCCTTGCCCCTTTTCCTTCCTCCCCCATCGAATAGTCCCTAGTTTCTATTGTTGCTGTTTTTATATCCCTGAGTACCCAATGTTTAACTCCCACTTATACGTGAGAACATGTGTTTACCACATTTGTTTTTTGTGTTCTGTTTTGTTTTGTTTCGTTTTGAGATGGAGTCTCACACTGTCACCCAGGCTGGAGTGCAATGGTATAATCTCGGCTCACTGCAACCTCAGTCTCCCGGGTTTAAGTGATTCTCCTGCCTCAGCCTCTCAAGTAGCTGGAATTACAGGCGTCCACGACCACGCCCAGCTTATTTTTTGTATTTTTAGTAGAGATGGGGTTTCACTATGCTAACCAGGCTGGTCTGAAACTTCTGACTTTGTGATCCTCCCACCTCAGCCTCCCAAAGTACTGGGATTATAGCAGTGAGTCAAAGCGTCTGGACACATGTTTTAAAATTTATTAATCTGTTGATGGACACTTAGGTTGCTTTCATATCTTGACTATTGTAATAGTGTTGCAATATACATGGAAGTGTAGATATATATTTCTATACATACTGATTTTCTTTCTTTTGGATATATACCCAGAAGTGGGATAACTGAATCAAATTGTAGTTCTATTTTTAGTTTACTGAGGAAGCGCCATGCTGTTCTCCATAGTGGTTATACTGATTTACATTCCCACCAACAGCGTACAAGGGTTCCCTTTTCACCACATTCTTGCCAGAAATTGTTATTGCTTGTTTTTTGGATAAAAGCCATTTTAACTGGAGTAAGATGATACTTCATTGCAGTTTTTATTAGAATTTCTCTGATGACTAGTAATGTCGAGTATTTTTTTATATACTTGTTAGCTGTATGTCTTATTTTGAGAAATATCTATTCAGTTCTTTTGCCCATTTACAAAGTGGATTATTTGGGTTTTTGTTTCTTATTGAGTTGTTTGAGCTTCTATACATTCTGGTTATTAATTTCTTGTCACCTGGGTAGTTTGCAAATATTTACTCCCATTCTGTAAATTGTCTCATTCTTTTGTGGATTCTTTGGTTTGCCAAAAAGCAGAAACTTTTTAACTTGATATGATCCTATTTGACCATTTTTGCTTTGGTTCCCTGTTTTTGAGGTCTTACTTAAGAAATACTTTGCCCAGACCAATGTTCTGGAGAGTTTCTCCAATGATTTCTTTTAGTTATTTCATAATTTAAAGTCTTAGATTTCAGCCTTTGATCCATTCTGGTTAGATTTTTGTATATGGTGAGACATAGGAGTCTAGTTTCATTCTTCTGCATATGCAAATCCAGTTTTCCCAGCACTCTTTATTAAAAAGACTGTCTTTTTCTCAATGCATGTTCTTGGTGCTTTTGTCAAAAATGATTTCACTGTAGATGGATGGATTTATTTCTGACTTCTCTATTCTGCTCCATTGGTATATGTGACTGCTTTTATGCCTAGCTGTTTGTGTACATAATTTTGTAGTATAATTTACATAACTTTGCAGTATAATTTTAAGTCAGGTAATGTGATGCCTCTGGTTATTCTGCTCAGGATTACTTTGGCTATTCTGGATCTTTTGTAGTTCCACATAAATTTTAGGATAAGTTTTTCCATTTCTGTGATGAATTTCATTGTTATTTTGATAGGAACTGCAATGAATCTGTAGAATTTTTTTAATAATGTGTACTTGTTTTCAGATAGTGTGCACATTTTAACAATATTGATTCTTTCAGTCCATGAACATGAAATATCTTACCATTTGGTCTCTTCAATTTCTTTTATGAGTATTTTAGAGTTTTCATTGTAGAGATCTTTCTCTGCTTTGAAAAAGCTTATTTTTAGGAATTTCATTTTATTTTTAGCTATTATAAATGGGATTACTTTCTCAGTTTTGTTTTCAGATTGTAAACTGTTGGCATGTATAAATGCAACAAATTTTTGTATATTGATTTTTTTATCCCTCAACTTTATTGAATTTCTGTCAGAATACACGAGTTTATTCACAGTAGTCATAAAATTAGTTTTCTATAAATTTATGAGTAAATGTTAATGAACTAAGTTTACACATTTACTATTATTATTATTACCTTCTAAATATATTATTAAATAGTTTGTGTTTTGAATATATTCAAGTGACCCATTTGTTTCCAGGATAAGACAAACATATTCAACACTTCTTAAGACATACTTTTAATCAATTACCATTAATATTTGGAAAATAAAATCTAAAATCTATACTCCCTTTTATGCTTAATTAATATTATGGACCACAATTAATATGGTGGTATTTCCCCAATTTAAATTGAAATGTAGCTAATAATTTTATAAGCTATCTCTCTTCAGGAAATTCTGCCTTTAAAAAGTCACATTAAATCTTACATATTTTTAGATTATCAGGCCTATTTATAGCTCTGTTACTGCCATCTTTTTATCTTATGGTGTTAAAAAAAAAGAAAGAATCACATACACAAAAAAATCTGTATTCTTAAATGTGCTACTGGCCTTTGTATATTTTTCTGAAAGGTAGGGGAAATTACAAATTGACTACTTAAATGAGCCACTTGGGAAAGCAACAGGGACTAACCTCAAATAATAAGAGGTCAAATTCTGTCAAGGAAATGTGTTTGCTATCCAATGTCTTTTAAAACTCACTTTAAAAAATGCCTGTTACACTGGGGAGCATGCTAAGTGCAGAGCTGCTATGAGAGGCAAAGGTAGTGGTGAACTATGATTTTAACTAAACCTGTGTATGAAAGAAAACTGATACTACAACATATATCCTTTGTCCTCAGAGGTTACAACATTTAGAAAGTGCTTGAAATGCTGAATGCAACATTTACATCAGTAAGAAATGTTGAATTGTTGAGTAACTTCAATTTTCTTATTACTGTGGGGATTTAGTTAAATGCCCATTAATTCTCAAGGTTTTGCTTTCTAGATTAAGTCTGAGTTTTTTAAAAGCCTCAAACTTAATGTCCACTCACATTTCCTGGTTAATTAATCTACAGTTTGGATAGCACTTCTCATTTTGCAAAATCATTGTTTCTACAAGTTTTTCTCTCTTCAAAATCTATAATGTTATACCCTTATTTTTTAAAAAAAAATCCTTAGCATTTGTGTACATGAGAGCCAAATAATTTTAGAGCTGATCTCAACTGCAGCCAGTTCTGCCATTTTCTTCTCTTTGTGGACATTCATGTATATAACATGTCAATGGGCTGTACTTAGGATGACGTTCACTGTCAGATAGATTTTCAATACTGTTTTGTTCTTTATTTATTTTGTTAATATTGATATTAATCAAGTTTTCTTCAAAGCATAAATGCCTTTAGCAAAATGCAATTGGCAGATCATTGGGCTACAATTGTTTATACTCTCAATGATAATCCATATTTTATAAAGGTTATCTATTGATCATACACATCAAGAATGTGAATATGCTGGTTGAACCCAGTTCTTTTACTGGGCTGTGCAAATTATTAGTAGCCCACATGTTCAGGCCTCACCAATCTGTAAGTACGTATAAAGTCACGTTTCCATATTACAGAAGCTTGTGTTCCTTCCTCATGATTTCTGCATCTTAAACTTCTCAGCAAAACAGAATGCTCCCAAGTTATTACTGAGAGTTCACGAAAGAGAGTGTCACTTGTTCTTACAATGTAGTGTGCCCTCTATAGCTGCAACACAGGGTCTTCCTTTGTTGCTACTCCAGCTCCCCCTGCCCAGTGTGTTCCTTCAGTCTCTTGAAAGGGATGGCCTATTTCCACCTGGCAGTGGAATTTCTTAAGAGATTTACAATGTGCTTGCCATGGATATTCTCCCTGATACTCCAATATTCCCACTGTCTGTGCAGTGCCCCATTCTAAGTGTAAACAGGGAGAATGGCTGTCTTCTCAACTCTGAGCTAAAATTGTTTATCCATTCCTCAAATCAACGATACTTAGGCCCAAAGTTTCAAAAAGTTTCTCATGAATGTAACTTTTCCTGCCTCTCCCCTTAGCTGCTCAAATCTTGCAAGTAACCCTCAAAAGTAAAAATTAACAATGAAAACTACCGCATTACAAAAATAACCTCCCTTATTCAAGCACACACAAAAACGTATTTATCCTGCTTCCTCACTCCCACCCACAAACAAATAAAGCAAACTTCTTCAGGCATATAACTCCAGCACATCTATACCAATCAATATATGTTACTTTCTAGTATACATATTAACTTCAGGTTAACTGCTTCTCTGACAACTGACTACGTCCCAAGCCCATTAAAATGATTTGCCAAAAATGAAGAAGCATTCTGCACCAATTGAAACAGTTCCACTAGCTATGATTATGTCCCAGAGCAGAAGTCTGCCAAACACATATGTGTCCTTGAATTATGTATAATAAAACAGGAGTTCCAGTCATTTGTTGTAAATTGTTGTGCTGGAATGCAATATACCTAACAACTTGATTATTTCCTGGACGATGGCACTAAAGAAATAAAATAGTATTCATCAAATATTTAAGCATGTGCCAAACACTGCTCTACGGATTTCACAATATTAAGAAAAATTATGAGCAAAATAGAAATGAGTATATGCAGAACCCTAAATTCAAAGGGTATGAGAAATTAGAAGTTTTGTCAGCATGCCAGAAGCAGGAACAACACAAATAGGGTAACTACAGAAACCAACACAAAAACCACATGCAAGCAAACTTGTGATTGTTGCCTCTAACTCAGCTGCACCATCAGCAAATGTGCCATGCCTCTTATAGACTATGGACCATTTGCAATTTTTTTTAACTTTATAAATTTCACACCAGCTCCCTTCCTGAAAGCACCATCTCTCAGAGCTTAACTATGAAACACTGTTTTCAGTTTGTTCCACAGCACTCTCTGATGCTCTGTTCTTGCTGTGTTCTTTTTGTTTTTGCATCTGTTTCTGTTTTTTAAAAGGTACAGAGTATGGCTCTGTTTCCCAAGCTGAAGGACAGAGTGCAGTGGTGCAATCCTAGCTCAATGCAATCTGGAACTTCTGGTCTCAAGCAATCCTCACGTCTTGGTCCCCTGAATATCTAGGACTACAGGGACATGCCTGCCACCACACCTTGCCCAGCTAATTTTTTAAAAGTCCCTGGCTGGGTGTGGTGGCTCACGCCTGTAATCCCAGCACTTTGGAATGTCGAAGCAGGTAGATCACAGGTCAGGAGTTCAATACCAGCCTGGCCAACATGGTGAAACCCTGTCTTCACTAAAAATACAAAAATTTGCCGGGTGTGGTGGTGGGTGCCTATAATCCCAGTTACTCAGTAGGCTGAGATAGGAGAATTGCTTGAACCTGGGAGGCAGAGGTTGCAGTGAGGTGAGACCACATCATTGCACTCCAGCCTGGGTGACACAGAGAGACTCCGTCTCAAAATAAAATAAAATAAAAAAGTTCCCTTTCTCTGTTTCATTTTATATTGGTTATATTGTTATTTTCAATTTCATTAACATTTACTTCTGCAATGTCTAATTTGCCATTTATATGTCCAGCATATATTTTACCTCTTCCATTGTAGTTTTTAATCTTTAAAAGTTCAGTTTGGGTTGCTTTTATTTACTTAATTTATTTATTAATTTATTTAGAGACAGAATATTGCTCTGTGGCCCAGGCTGCAGTGCAGAGGCAAACAGCTCGCTGTAACCACAACCTCCGGGTTCAAACAATCCTTCCTCCTCAGTCTTGCAAGTAGCACACCCACCAGGCCTGGCCAATTTTTAAATATTTTATAGAGATGGAGTCTCACTATGTTGCTCAAGCTGGTATTGAACTCCTTGGCTCAGGTGAGCCTCCTGTCCAGGTCTCCCAAAGTGCTAGGATTACAGGTGTGAGCCACTGTGCCTGGCTTGGGTTGGTTTTAAATATCCCCTTTCTCTACTTAACGTGTTCAATCATTTCCCAAATTTCTTAAACATATGAAATGCAAATATATGAACTATAAATGGCAAGTTTAGTTTTCCAATTACTCAGGTAAAATATCTTTAAGTCAACTTTTACTCCTGTAATTTTTCATAAATAGATATACTTGCAACAAATTCTGTCTTCACACTATTGCTGGAACTAGATAACACCATCTCCACTGCTACCGTTCTGATCCATGTTTCACTTGGATTACCCCAATTGCCTCCTGAGTTGTATCCCTACTTTTCCCTTCCCTCCACACAGATTATTCTCAAAACAACTAGAGACATCCTTTTCAAAACCTAAATCAATTAGATCTTGCCACTGTTCAAAATTATCCAGTAGATTCTATTGCATTCATAATAGAAGTAAAGATCTTTCAGTGGTAAACAAGGCTATCCTAAATATGCCTCCTGTTATCTATCTGACCTGTTATCTATCTCATACTTCTCTCTCTTTTGCTAACACTGCCCTAGCCATGTTTTCCCTGCTTTTTCACAAAATTCCAAGCCTGTGCCTCACTAAGAGATGTTGCAATTGCTGTTTCCTCTACCTATAATCTTCTTCTTCCAGACATTCACACCCTTTTCTATTTCATCTCCTTCACCTCCTTCAAATCTCTTCTCAGACATCTCCTTATTCATTAGGCCCTATTCATTAGGCCCTATTCATTAACCATACCCAGCACTCCCCATTTTTTTTCATATATTATTTATACCATGGCACTTATCATCATCTGACAATCTATACATTTTACTTATTTTGTCCATATTTATTTTTCCCAAATGAAAGCTAAGTGACATGAAGGCAGGTATTTGTCAGATATCTTATATCAGTGAGTGCATCCACAGCATAGAAATAGAGCCAGAAGCATTTAGACACCTAATTAATTTGTTCAGAGAAACACGTAACAATACGGGACATTTAGAATACACATCTTACACATGGGAAAACAAAGTAACTAGTATTGTCAAGTTCATCAGCAAATAAGTGCTGAAATCAGGAGTAAAACCCAAAATACACCAACTTAGTCCTTTCTGTATTTTCAAACTTTGCTTAAAACCACTGAGAAGGAGGATTTAATCAGTCTTTGTGTTCCTACTGAAAATAACTTGAGCTAATGTATGCAGGGAAATTTTAAGACAGCAATGCAGAACGTATGTTTCTTTCAATATGTTGGATCTCAAGGACGGTGATCTTAAAATATCTCTGCCAAAACTAATGTTTACTCGTTGGAGCCTTTTAAGATAAAAATTAATAGATCGTATTTGAGGGACTCTAACCTCAAGTTGAATTAACCACTATTTTTCACTGGGATTCTTGAACTTGAGATGTAGTGAATGGAGTCTAGAATTTTAAGTGATAAGTCTTGGGAGAGACAGCACCTATGTTTCCCACAAGAGAAGCAAAAGGTCTTCAGAAACAAAGCTAAAGATGAAAGAGAATCAGGAGAGGAGAGAAAAGGAGAAAGAGGCCTTTGATCATTCTTCTGGTGCACTTTTTACTGACTTTAGTAGAAATCCATAAAGATTTTCTACCATAATACAACCTAAAAGTTTTTAGGTGGTTGATCTCCGTATCTCTTACTACTGCCTACTTATATTTTATTTTAAACACAGAAGTGTATTTCTATGTTCTTAATATGAAGAACAATTGATATTCCATTCTTGTGTGGTGCTTCTTTCTTACTTTTTTAACTTCTCAAGTGTTTCATGTGTTTCTCTGTTTTTATAACATTAAATAAATCACATATTATTTGAAAATTTAATTAGTTTAAATTTGAATCACTTTCCAGATCATTAATAAAACTTATGCTAAGATCAATCCTATATGAGCTCCCTTTAACTTGACAGTCTACTACTTTTCATGATTCTTTGTTTACTGTCCTTCAGCATGTTGTCAATCTAGCTGACAATCCTCATGGCACAGGTACTATGAGTGAATTTTTTAAGCAAGATAATCTGAGAAATATGAAGCAATTTTAAAAGACTTGCAATGACGGATTCTCCTAAAGCAAAATTGTAAAACTGTACCATTTCTTATGAAAGTTATTTATCATTAATATTAGATAATAATCACAATTCATTTTTTTAATTTAGAAAGGAGAGCTTTATTTCTCATAAAGGGTTTCGGTCTGCAGGGTGGCCATTCTAACAGGCTGGGAAGCACAGCCTTAGGTCAGAAGCCAAAAACAGACACTTCTAAGAGGGGCAATGGGAACTGGAATTCATGCTGAATAGGGAGACCAAATATGCGTTAATCACATTCTGGTTTTTGTTTTGTTTTTTGAGGCAAGGTCTCACTCTGCAACTCAGGCTGGAGTGCAGTGGTGCCATCACAGCTCACTACATCCTCTACCTTCTCAGCTCAAACAATCATCCTGCCTCAGCTTCCCAAGTAGCTGGAATCACAGGCATGTGCCACCACACCCAGTTATTTTTAAAAATTTCCTGCAGAAATGGGGTCTCCTGTGTTGCTCGGGCTGGTCTCAAAACTCCTTGGTTCAAATTATCCTCCTGCCTCAGCCAGCCAAAGTGCTGGGATTACAGGCATGAGCCAATGTATCAGGCATACTTGTTAATCTAATGTGTTTTAGTATTGTCTCCTTTAATATATGTATAGCAAAATAGTAACAAAATGTGAGTATAAATTGCATCAGGCCATTTAAACCATTATATGTAAAAGCTTTGCTCCTATCCATTTGTACCTGTTCTTGAATGCAAATATGGATCATTTTTGAGATCCAATTATGAACCAGACCCAACTGCTTCAATATGATTCTTCAAATCTAAAATATTTGCCAGTTTGCTAATCGTGTATAAAAATGGTATCATTTATTCCAGAGAGACTCACAAAAAGAGGACTTTAAACAACACAGTATCTCTCAGCTAGTATATAATAGGAGATAAATTTAATGATGAATACATTGACAGTTTCCTTTAAGCATTTTCTACAGTCTTCAATCAATATTCCTTAGGTTTTATAAAATTTATACGTTTTCTTTTTTTTACTATGTCTCGCTTTTTCCTTGACACAATTTATTTTCTATTTTTTTTTAAGAAGAAAAAAGGAAGAAAGAGAGAAAGAAAAAAAAAGAATGAAGAAGAGGAAGAAAAAGGAAGAGAAAGAGGGAGAGAGAATGGGAGTATTGTTTTATTGCCCAGGCTAGAATGCAGTCTAAAAACGGGAATTGAAAACCTCTTTTATGCCAATAATTGTGCTTAACAATGGAGACAGGAAGGAATAAGGGAAGAAAATAACAAACAAGCAGCCAACCAATATTTCATTTAAACCTATGAAATGCTATGCAATTATTGAAGAGTGATTTACTTCCAATTATGTAGTCACTTTTGGAATAGGTGTGATATGGTACTGATAAGAATGTGTGTTTTGTGTATTTGAAGTGGAGAGTTCTATAAATGTTTATTAAGTTTACTTGTTCCGGGTCTGAGTTCAAGTCCTGGATGTCCTTGCTAATTTTCTAACTCGTTGATCAGTCTAATATTGACAATGTGATGTTTGTCTCCCACTATTATTGTGTGGGAGGCTAAGTTTCTTTATAAGTCATTAAGAACTTGTCTTATGTATCTGGGTGCTCCTGTATTGGGTGCGTGTATATTTAGGATTGTTAGCTCTTCTTGTTGCATTGATCCTTTTACCATTATGTAATGTCCTTCTTTGCCTCTTTTGATCTTTGTTGCTTTAAAGTCTATTTTATCAGAGGTGAGAATTTCAACTCCTGCTTTTTATTTATTTATTTATTTTTGCTCTCCGTTTAGTTGGTAAATCTTCCTCTGTCCCTTTGTTTTGAGTCTTTGTGTATCGTTGCATGTGAGATGGGTCTGGATACAGCATACCGATGGGTTTTGGCTTTTTATCCAGTTAATAATATATATGAGCTTAATACTGCCATTTGATGCTAGCTGGCTGTTTTGCCCATTAGTTGATGTAAGTTCTTCATTATGTTAATGTTGTTTACTTTTTGATATATTTTTGGAAAGGCTGATACTGGTTGTTCCTTTATATGTGTAGTGCTTCTTTCAGAAGCTCTTGTAAAGCAGGCCTGGTGATGGTGAAATCTCTAAGTACTTGCTTGTTCACAAAAGATTTTATTTTTCCTTTGCTTGTGAAGCTTAGTTTGGCTGAATATGAAATTCTGGGTTGAAAGTTCTTTTCTTTAAGGATGTTGAATATTGGCCCCCACTCTTTTCTGGCTTATAGGGTTTCTGCTGAGAGATCTGCTGTAAGTCTGATGGGCTTCCCTTTGTGGGTAACCTGACCTTTTTTTCTGGCTGCCCTTAGTATTTTCTCCTTCATTTCTACCCTAATGAATGTGACGATTATGTGCCTTGGGGTTGGTCTTCTTGAGGAATATCTTTACGGTGTTCTCTGTATTACCTGGAGTGGAACATTGTCCTGCCTTACTATGTTGGGAAAGTTTTCCTGAATAATATCCTGAAGAGTATTTTCCAACTTGGATTCATTCTCTTCGTCACATTCAGGTACACCTATCAAATGTAGATTAGGTCTTTTCACATAGTCCCATATTTCTTGGAGACTTTGCTCATTCCTTTTTATCCTTTTGTCTCTAATCTTGACTTCTTGTTTTATTTCATTAAGTTGGTCTTCGACCTCTGATATCCTTTCTTCTGCTTGATCAATTCGACTGTTAAAAC
Organism: Aotus nancymaae; assembly: GCF_030222135.1. Lineage (NCBI taxonomy): Eukaryota > Metazoa > Chordata > Mammalia > Primates > Aotidae > Aotus > Aotus nancymaae. The sequence goes on along the minus strand of NW_026988476.1, from coordinate 18,035,133 downwards.
TTGTGCATACTTCGCAAAGTTCTCGTGTTGTGTTTTTCAACTCCATTAATTCACTTATATTCCTCTTTAAATTGTCTATTCTCGTTACGATTTCGTCAAACCTTTTTTCAAAGTTCTTAGTTTCTTTGCATTGGGTTAGAACAAGTTCTTTTAATTCACAGAAGTTTCTTATCATCCACCTTCTGAAGCCTACTTCTGTTAATGGAATGCACTCGTTCTCCATCAGGCCTTGTCCCGTTGCTGATGAGGAACTGTGATCCCCTGTAGAGGGAGAGGCATTCTGATTTTGGATATTCTCAGCCTTTTTACACTGGTTTCTTCCCATCATTGTAAATTTATCCACCTGTCATCTTCGTGATTACCAACTTTCAAATTAGGTCTCTGAGTGGACATCCAACTTGTTGATTCCCAGCGCTGAAATCTGAGCAATCCTCTGCACCGGCCAAAACAGCAGTGTTAAGATTGATGGTGCTTTTCTGCCCAGGAATCTCTGGTCTAGCTCTCTTCTTGAGTCCGTCCTTCAATCAGCTGAATAGGCTACTCTGTCCTCCCAGAGCTCCAAACAACATCAGCCAAAAGGGGACCCAGTCCCGCTCACTCTGCACCAAGAACTTCTGCGTCGAGGCGCTGGCAAAACCACTGCTCTGGCCACAAGAGTTGCGCTGGTGACCCGTGGGGCTCCTCCGCTGGGAATCTCCTGGTCCGTGAGCAACAAAAATTTGTCTGAAAGTGTGGCATCCTCTCGTTCTCTGCACTTTCACTGAGAGCTACAATCCCGAGCTGCTAGTGATCAGCCATCTTGGATCTCTCCTATATACAATGTTTTCTAATATTCCCTTAACAGTCAGTCTCCTCAAAGATATCTGTTTTGTTAATTATAAAAGAATGTCTTTCATTTCCTGTTTTACAGATAAACTCTTTGGGAAAACATGCTATTTCATTAAACCATTTCTCTTCTAGTCAGTTTAACTACTATTTCCTCACACATCTTTCCCTAAAAATGATATCATTCTCTTACTTCCTATTGTCTCTACTACTAAACGTATAATGTTTTGAGTTTTGCCAAAAAAGCAAATTAGGTGGCACTAATTTTGTTCATGAAAGAGCCCTAATTCTAGGACAAACATGAATTATTCTTGCTGTAAAACAAGAGATAACTGCCTGCAACTTTACTACTTTTATCCTAGAGGCACTATTAAGTTTGCCCACCCTGCAAGAATCTTACAGCAGATCTGAAATTATTAATGTTTTAAAAATATAAATGTTAGCATTTACACATGTTAGAAAAACCTTAATTTCCTAAAAATGGATAAAAGGAAATGGCAAAAGACTAAAATTTATATAGAAATATATAATGATTAATAAATATTCACTTCAATTTTACTGATCCATATCATCTGGGGATAAAATCCTGACCATAATAATAATTACTTTCCTTATTATTATAGAGAATATTTCAAAGAACAGTGGTAACATGAGTATCTTAAAATTCTTTCCAATGATTCAGAAACATCCCATGAACTTTTTGGCTGTAATGTGACATCTACCTTTTCTTCTTAATTATATTAGCTGTTATAATGAATTCAATGACACCTTTTTCTTCCAGCCTAGGTTTTGGGAGTATACTCTCAATAAACAGAGTATCCATTGGACAAGTGGAAAATTTAATTTTTCCTCAAAATTTAAAATAGGGCTGGGTGTCATGGTTCAAGCCTGTAATCCTAGGACTTTGGGAGGCTCAGAAGGGCGAATCACTTGAAGTCAAGAGTTCAGGCCAATCTGGCCAACATAGTGAAACGCTGTCTGTACTAAAAATACAAAATATTAGCTGGGCATGGTCTTACGTACCTGTAATCCCAGCTACTCAAGAGGCTGAGGCATGAGAATTGCTTGAACCCAGGAGGTGGAGGCTGCAGTGAACTGAGATCGAGTCACTGCACTCCAGTCTAGGTGACAGAGCAAAACTCTGTCTAAAAAAAAAAAATTAAATGGTTCTCATTTAGTTCTATTGTGTACACGTCTAGAAGTTCATTTTAAAATAATTTAATATTAAGGAAACATTTTGTCAAACTAAAGCTCACTTGAAGAACTTGTATCTGATTCCTTAGACTGGTTTCCTCCTTGTCTTTTCACATATCCAATAAACTTCATATATTTGTTTTCCCTGTGTATGTATAATATCTAGAGAGAGTAAAATTGTTTCTGTCTAAGTGTATGGGTTTATGCTAACATATCTGTTTGGATATGTTCAAAAAAATCTTGTAAGTCTGAGTAGGTAAGAAAAGGGAAAGACCTCATTTACTTTAATTTTTTGGAGTGGCTAGCTAAGAAGTTAGTTGCATGCACATAAGAAGAATTAACTACACCTAGAAGTTTCTTTTGTAGCAGGAGATTTCATAACTATGATGAAGATATCCCTTTTTCTTTGTTGGTTTAATTACTTATTTTACTGTAGGCTCACATGTTTCCTTCTGTAATTTGCAAAACTGACACTATTAGGAATCACTGCATCAGTAGTCATCATGCCTGCCCACACACCATCAATGCATACATGCACAATAAACTTAGTTAACTTATCTTGCAGCCTAGACTTTTTTGGAAATGGAGACTGCTGAGTTCTTTGACCTCTTACAGTATCCCTCTTGCTTTAAGTTTCAGGATATTGATTTCTGCTAGTAAAATTACAGCTTTGAACGTTCATACTCAAAAATAAAAAATGTCTAAAATTGAGTATCCAAGTTTCTGCCTTAAACAACTAAAAAAGAAGAGTAAAATAAGTAAGTGTAAGTAAGAAAAAATTAAAAAGTACAAATTAAATAAATAGTAAACCAAAAAAATGAGAAAAACAGTGAAAACAAGCTATTTATTTTAAAAGACTAATAACATTGTTAAATCACTAGAAATACTAGTAAAAAAAAATAATGTAGAGAAAAAGCATGTTTACCAGCACCAAGACTGAGTGTGGATAAATTACTATAGTTTCTATAGACATCAAGTAATACATTTTTAACGTTATGTGCAACTTTATGTCAATCAATTCAATATCTTTGATGACTTGGAGAAATTTCTTGAAAGGCAGAAGTTAACTATAAAGATTCAAAAGAATCGGTAAATGGTACTACCTATATATCAATTAAAAACGTTGATTTCATAATTAAAAACAGTTCCACAAATGAGATATGCACTATATTGCTTCTATTCTACATTGTACTGGAGACGCTAGTTGGTGCAATAAAGCACATAAAAAAAAAAGATATACACTGTGGAAAGGCAATAGAAAAACTATCTTATTCATAGATCACATGATTGATTATAAAATCTCAGGAGTCTACCCAAAAATACTCTCTATGACTAAGACATGAAATTAGGAAGGTACAGTGTACAAAATCACAATATATATTTTTATACTAGCATAAAAAATTAAAATACAGTATTGAGGGGAAACGTGGAACCTACAGTAACATCAAAATTGAAATGAATTTATCAGAAAGCTTGTGAGCCCCAAACTAAAATCATGAACAATTGCAAAGATAAATTAAATAATATAAATGAATGAGAAGTTATAGTATGTTCATGGATTGAAAAATTAAATTGTAAATATATAAATTTTCTGCACATAGCTCAATAGTATCAATTCAACCTCAATTAAAATATCAACAGTCATTTTTATGGACAAGCTGATTCTAAAATTTATGTGGCTATGAAAAAGACCTGGATAGATAAAAATGTCTTCCAAAACTAAGATGTAAAATATTATTTTCACTCACTATCTGATTTCAAAACTTAAATGAAGCAACAATATTCAAGATAGTATGATAGTGGCATGAGGAAATATAAATATGTCAATGGAAGAGAACATAGAGTCCTTAAATTGACCTACACATATGATATAAATAGATTTTTAACAAAATCCCCAAGGCAATTCAGCGTAGTAAAAAAACTCTTTTTAGGTTGTGTTGCTGAAGCACTTGCATAAATTCAGGAAATATATTAAACTTGACCCTGATCTCATACCATAAAAGTAAAATAATTTAAAATCATTCATAAGTCCAAATATAAAAGCTAAAACTGTGAAGCTTCTAAAAGAAAAGATAGTAGAGTATGTACTTCATAGTAAACAAAGTTTTCCCAGAAAACAGAAATGTCTGAAAAAAACACTAACCACAAAACATAATAAATTGAATTCCATTAATATTGTAATCTTCTGCTCATTAAAAGTCACCATTAAGCAGATAAAAAAATAGAAGCTACAGACTGGGAGAACAAATTTGCAAACTCACATATGTACTTCTTTAATTCAACATATATGAACAATTCCAGAAAAGAATTTAAAAAATTTTAACCAAACTAGGTCAAAAAAATTGAGAAAATATAAAGAAAGACATAAATTGGAAATAAATATATCAAAAAGTGCTCTACATCTTTAGTTATCAGTGAAATGACATTAAACATACAATGACCTACCACTTCTCTCATCTACTAGGACAGTTCAAATTAAATGTCAACATCAATATTAGAAAGGATATGGAGCAATTAGAACATACCCACATTGCTGGGGCTGTGTAAAATTATACAATATATTTGAAAATTGTGTTTTTAAAAATTAAGCTAAACATATGTTTACCATATGATCCCACAATTCCAGTTGTTAGGCTATTCCCCCAAATAAAACATATATAAGGTTAAATAATTACAGATAAAATATTCAGTAGCTTTATTATTAATTGCCAAAAAGCCAAATGTCAATCAACAGGAGAATGGGTTTTAAAATTTCTGTTATGTTCAGAGTGGAATATTACTTAGGAAAAAAAATGAATTGCTGACTTATGCAACAACAGGCATGAACCTCAACACAATGTTAGCATTATCTTAAGCATTATCATATATCACTAAAGTAACGTATTTTAGTATAGTCAAAAGTGTGACTGTGTGTAGAGATAAGAGATTAATCTGAAGAGACAAAAAGAAATTTTCTGAGTTGATAGAAATATTCTACATTGTAACACTTGCCAAATTTCATCAAAGGGTACACAAGATATGAATGTATCACTTTATATAAATCTTACCTCAAAAAGAAAAATGTCCAAGAAGTTTAAATGTTGGTGATGATAAAGAATAGCTATACTTTTTATACATTGCTGATAGAAGTGTAAAATGGAATAACCTCTTTGAGACACCTGTTGTCAGTATCTATTAAAACTGAACATACATGTATCCTGACAGCTAGTATCTCTATGCCTAGTTATTTATCCAAGAAATATAAATGTATATTTCCCCAGGGGGATATTAAAAATGCTCAGACTGCATTATTTATAATAGCCATAAACAGAAAACAAGCCAAATTTCCACCAAGATGAGAAGGTAATCTAGCTTCTTAAGAGTGGCGATATTGACTTGTGGATCAAATAATTATTTTAGTGGGAATTAGCTTGTGCATTATAGGATGTTTTTTATAGCATCCACGGCCTCTATACACTAAATGTTGCTAGCAATCTCACAGTTACAACAAAAAAAATATCTCCAGTCACTGACAAATGTACCATCAGGGCACAAAAACTATCTCTAGTTGAGACCCACTGGGATAGATTAACATGGTATATCAATTTATGGTATATTATTCAGCAATAAAAATTAATGAACTATTAATCAACACAACACAATAAATCTAAAACAAGGTAGTGTGTTGATAAATGTTTAACAATGTGTTCTCTGAGGTGAAAGTGAGGGAGTGGATGATATGGAGCGTTTCCATGGTTTCTAAAACTATTTCAAAGTCTAGGTTTTAGATGGTAAAAGAGTTTTTCAGAAAAAATTCTAATATTTATGCTATCCCAACGTATCTGGAAAGGTGGTATGCCTTTATTAATGATTTTGTAGATGACATTTCACAATTTATTGAAGATATTTTATAAAAGTTTGTGAATCTATAAATTTTGAAGTCTTCTAATGCTGAGATTCTATAATATTTATACCCTTATTGACACTTGTCCTCAGAATCTATTGCTTGTTCGTGGTTTTTTAAATGAAATGGACCTAAATTTTTAGTGATTGATATTTTTAAATAAATGTTCCTTTTACATTTATTTGCAAATTCAAATGTGTCTTTTTATCAGTCACTAGGTAAGAAGAAATTGCTTTATATTTTCAAAATGAAATGTATTTACATACATATCTGTGTGTGAAAGATCCCTTTTATGTATATAAATAAGTAAAGGTCAGAGGAAAAAGGTCCTGCTTAGAAGTTAAAGATGACATTGGGACCACTGACATATTTTTTTTATTGAGCCAGTAGTGCTGAATTGCTGATAATATGGATATTAAATATGACAATGGATTCTATCTAAAGATGCACTCACAGTAGTAATTAAGAGGGGGTCAAGAAAAGAAGCTTGGCTGTTGATTCTAAAAGAAAACATTTAACTCAATTTGTAGATCAAATTGAAGGACTAACCAATTATACCATTGCAAATTCCGTAACATGGTTATAATACTTAGATTTCAAGTAAATAGCCCAAGTGAATTCTTGAAATTTAACTTTTTATCTTCATCCCTGTTTCACTACTCTTTTTTCTCTGTAGACCCAAGATGAAGGCTGATTACAAACTATACTTGATCACTAACAAATTAGTCAGCATCTTTTTCAGTTTTGAAAGATTCCTGGATTAAGTCCTCAATATCTCACATATTAATACAGTCACTAAAGCTACCAACATTTTTTTGCAAAGCAAGGAGTACTTTGCTATATCACTCCAAATCAATGGCATTCAGTAATTTGGGGAAAATGTTATCTGAAAACCACATCCACTTCAATCACAACATGTACAAGTTCTTAGAAAGCAAAGGAGGGTAAACACTGGGCTTCGTTCCTCTTCATGTTAGTTTAAAAATGTAAACTAGATTATTATAGGCAGAGGATCCAAGACAGACAAATAGGAACAGCTCTGGAGTGCAGGTCCAGAAAGAACAATGCAGAGGGTGAGTGTTCACCACATTTCCAAACAAGTTTTCACTGCACACAGACCAGGAGATTCCTGGGCCGAAAAGTGCCACGAGTTTCCAGCATGGCTGCTTCAGCCGGTGCTGTAGGTTGGCACACAGAAACCCACACAAATCTGGGTGGCCATTTCAACTGGCACCTGGAACCCCTGGGAGACAGAGTCGCTCATTCAACTGAAAGGGAGTGGGCTGAGACAGGAAGCCAAGTGATCTAGCTCGGCAGGTACCACCCCCACAAAACAAGCTATCTGAAATGCTCTGGATTGAGTTTTGCAGCAAGCACAACTGGACCCAGGATGGTTCAGCTCGGTGGGTGAAAGGGTGTCTGCCACTACCGGGCAGTCCACAAATACCAAGGCCCTTCTAACTGCCTCAAGGAAGTTCCCACAGCAGCTCAACAATGCCTCTGCTGGCAGACTGTGACTAGACTATCTCCCTGCAGGGCAGGGCATCTATGAAAAAAGGCAGTAGCACATCAGGAACTTATAAATAAAGCCTGACCTTCCCAGGACAGAGCACCTGGGAAAAGAGGCAGTTATGAGTTCCACTACAGCAGACATAAATGTACCTGCCTAGCAGCTCTGCACGGAAAAATGGAGCTCCCAGCACAGCACTTGAACTCCTATAAGGGACAGACTGTCTCCTCAAGCAGCTCCCCAACCCCCGTATACCCAAAGAGATGCCTCATAAAGGAGAGCTCAGGCCGACATCTGGCGGGTACCCTTCTGGGATGAAGAAAACAGAAAAAAAACTGGCAGCAATTCTTACAGTTCTGCAGCCGCCACAGGTGATCCCCAGGCAAGCAGGGCCTGGAGTGGACCACTAGCAGTCCTACAGCAGAGGGGCCGGACTATTAGAAGGAAAGCTAAGAAACAGAAAGAAATAGTTTCAACATCAACAAAAAGGAGGTCTACCCAGAGACCCCATGCAAAAGTCACCAACTACAAAGACCACAGGTAGGTAAAGCCACGAAGATGGGAAGAAATCAGCGCAAAAATTATGAAAACACCAAAAACCAGAATGCCTCTCCTCCTCCAAGGGATCACAACTCCACACCGGCTAGGTAACAAAGCTGCATGGAGAATGAATCTGATGAACTGACAGAAGCAGGCTTCAGAAGGTGGGTAATAACAAACTTCTCTGAGCTAAAAGAACATGTGCTGACCCAATGCAAAGACACTAAGAATCTCTAAAAAAGGTTAGATGAAATGCTAACTAGGATAAACAGCTTAGAGATTAATATAAATGACTTGATGGGGCTGAAAAACACAGCACGAGAAATACACAAGTTTCCATAGCTGAATTGACCACGCAGAAGAAAGGATATCAGAGGTAGAAGATCAATTCAATGAAATAAAATGAGAAGACAAGATTAGAGAAAAAAGAGTGAGAAGACATGAACAAAGCCTTCAAGAAATATGGCATTATGTGAAAAGACCTAATCTGCATTTGATAGGTGTACCTGAATGTGATGGAGAAAATGAATCCAAGCTGGAAAACACTCTTCAGGGTATTATCCAGGAGAACTTCCCCAACCTAGCAAGGCAGGCCAATATTCAAGTCCAGGAAACACAGAGAACACCACAAAGATATTCTTCAAGAAGAGCAACCCTAAGGCACATAATCCTCAGATTCACCAGGGTTGAAATGAAGGAAAAAATGCTAAGGGTAGCCCGAGAGAAAGGTCAGGTTACCCACAAAGGGAAGCCCATCAGACTCACAGCAGTTCTCTTGGTAGACACCCTCAAGCCAGAAGAGAGTGGAGGCTAATACTCAACACCCTTAAAGAAAAGAACTTTCAACCCAGAATTTCACATCCAGCCAAACTAAGCCTCATAAATAAAGGAGAAATAAAATCCTTTACAGACAAGCAATTGCTGAGAGATTTAGGCACCACCAGGCCTGACTTACAAGAGCTCCTGAAAGAAGCACTAAACAAGGAAAGGAACAACCAGTACCAAAAACGTACCAAATGGTAAAGACCATCAACAAAATGAAGAAAATGCGTCAGGCAAATCATCCAGCAAGCATCAAAATGGCAGGAGGAAATTCACACATAACAATATTAACCCTAAACTTAAATGGGTAAAGGCCCCATTCAAAAGACACAGACTGGAAAATTGGATAAAAAGACTCATCTGTGTGCTAAGGGAAGAAACCCATCTCACATGCAAGGACACACATAGGCTCTAAATAGACAGACAGAGAAAGATTTATCAAGCAAATGGGGAGCAAAAAAAAAAGCAGGGCTTGCAATCCTAGTCTCTGATAAAATGGACTTTAAACCAACAAAGATCAAAAGAGACAAAGAAGGGCATTACATAGTAGTAAAAGGATCAATGCAACAAGAAGAGCTAATGATCCTAAATATATATGCACCCAATACAGGAGCACCTAGATACATAAAGCAAGTTTTTAACGACCTACAAAGAGATTTACAATCCAACACAATAATAGTGGGAGACTTTAACACTCCACTGTCACTATTAGACAGATCAACCAAACAGAAAATTAACAAGGACATCCAGGACTTGAACTCAGATCTGAACCAAGCAGATCTAATAGACATCTACAGAACTCTCCACCCTAAAGCTGCAGAATATACATTCTTCTCAGCACCAAATTGCATCTACTGCAAAATTGACCACATAATTGGAAGTAATTCACTACTTGGCAAATGCAAAAGAATGGAAATCATAACAAACAGTCTTTTTCAGACCACAGGGCAATCAAATTAGAACTCAGGATATAGAAACTAACTCAGAACTGTACAACTTTGCGGAAACTGAACAACTGCCTCCTGAACATCAACTGGATAAACAATGAAATGATGGCAGAAATAAAGATGTTATTTGAAACCAATGAGAACAAAGATACAATATACCAGAACCTCTGGGACACATTTAAAGCAGTGTCTAGAGGGAAATTTATAGCAATAAATGCCCACATGAGAAGCGATGAAAGACCTAAAATGGACACTCTATCATCAAAATTGAAAGAGCAAGAGGAGCAAGATCAAAAAAACCCTCAAAAGCTAGCAGAAGACAAGAAATAACTAAGATCAGAGCAGAACTGAAGGAGATAGAGACACAAAAAGCCCTTCAAAAAATCAATAAATCCAGGAGCTGGTTTTTTGAAAAGACAGATCACTAGCTAGATTAATAAAAAAGAAAAGTGAGAAGAATAAAATCGATGCAATAAAAAACGATAAAGTGGACATCACCACCGATTCCACAGAAATACAAACTATCATCAAAGATTATTACAAACAACTCTATGCACATAAACCAGTAAACCTGGAAGAAATGGATCAATTCCTAGACACTTGCACCCTCCCAAGTCTAAACCAGGAAGAAGTCGAAACCTTGAACAGACTAATAACAAGGGCTGAAGTTATGACAGCAATTCTACCAACCAAAGAAAGTCAAGGTCCAGACAGGTTCATAGCTGAATACTACCAGATGTACAAAGAGGAGCTGGTACCATACTTTCTGAAACTATCCAAAAATCCAAAAAGAGGGAATCCTTCCCAAATCTTTTTATGAGACCAACATCATCCTGATACCAAAACCCTACAGAGACTCAACAGAAAAAGAAAACTTCAGGCCAATATCCATGATGAACATTGATGTAAAAATCTTCAGTAAAATACTGGCAAACTGATTACAATAGCACATCAAAAAGCTTATCCATCACAATCAAGTAGGCTTCATCCCGGGGATGCAAGGCTGGTTCAACATACCCAAGTCTATAAATGTAATTCACCACATAAACAGAACCAAAGACAAAAACCACGTGATTATCTCAATAGATGCAGAGAAGGCCTTGGACAAAATTCAACAGCCGCTTATGCTAAAAACTCTCAATAAACTAGATATTGAAGGAACATATCTCAAAATAATAAAAGCTATTTACTACAAACCTACAGCCAATATCATACTGAATGGGCAAACGCTGGAAGCATTTCCTTTGAAATCTGGCACTAGACAAGGATGCCCTCTCTCACCACTCCTATTCAATATAGTATTGGAAGTTCTATCCAGAGCAATTAGGCAAGAAAAAAAATAAAGGGCATTCAATTAGGAAAGGAGGAAGTCATATTGTCTCTATTGGCAGACAACATGATTGTATATTTAGAAAATCCTATTATCTCAGCCAAAAATCTCCTTAAACTGATAAGCAACTTCAGCAAAATCTCAGGATACAAAATCAATGGGCAGAAATCACAAGCAATTATATACACCAATAACAGACAAACAGAGAGCCAAATAGTGAGGGAACTCCCATTCACAATTGCTACAAAGAGAATAAAATAACTAGGAATACAACTAACAAAGGATGTAAAGGATGTCTTGAAGGAGAACTACAAACGACTGCTCAAGGAAATAAGAGAGGACACACCAGATGAAGAAACATTCCATGCTCATAGTTAGGAAGAATCAATATCATGAAAATGGCCATACTGCCAAAGTAATTTACAGATTCAACACTATTCCCATCAATCTACCAATGACTTTCTTCACAGAACTGGAAAAATCCACCTTAAACTTCATATGGAGTCAAAAAAGAGCCCACGTAGCCAACACAATCCTAAGCAAAAAGAACAAAGCTGGAGGCATCACACTACCTGACTTCAAACTATACAAGGCTACAGTAATCAAAACAGCATGGTACTGGTACCAAAACAGAGATATAGACCAATGAACAGAACAGAGGCCTTGGAGGCAATGCCTCACATCTACAACCATCTGATCTTTTGACAAAACTGGCCAAAACAAGCAATGGGGAAAGGATTCCTTGTTTAATAAATAGTATTGGGAAAACTGGCTACCCATGTGCAGAAAGCAGAAACTGTACCCCTTCCTGATACCTTACAATAAAATTAACTCCAGATAGATTAAAGACTTAAACATAAGACCTAACACCATACAAACCCTAGAAGAAAACCTAGGCAAAACCATTAGCACATAGGCATAGGCAAGGACTTCATGACTAAAACACCAAAAGCATTGGCAACAAAAGCCAAAATAGACAAATGGGACCTAATTAAACCCCAGAGCTTCTGTACAGCAAATGAAACAGTCATTTCAGTGAACTGGCAACCAACAGAACCAGAAAAAATTTTTGCAGTCTACCCATCTGACAAAGGGCTAATATCTGGAATCTGCAAAGAACTAAAACAGATTTACAAGAAAAAAACAAACCCATCCAAAAGTGGGTGAAGGATATGAACAGGCACTTTTCAAAAGAAGACATACATGAGGCCAACAAACATATGAAAAAATGCTTGTCATCACTCGTTATTTGAGAAATGCAAATCAAAACCACATTGAGATACCATCTCACACCAGTTCGAATGGCAATCATTAAAAAATCTGGAGACAACAGATGCTGGAGAGGATGTGGAGAAACAGGAACATTTTTACACTGTTGATGAGAGTGTAAATTAGTTCAGCCATTGTGGAAGACAGTGTGGCAATTCCTCAAGGACTTAGAAACAGAAATTCCATTTGACCGAGCAATCCCATTACTAGCTATATATCCAAAGGATTACAAATCGTTCTATTATAAAGATACATGCACACGTATGTTCATTGCAGCACTGTTTACAGAAGCAAAGACCTGGAACCAACCCAAATGCCCATCGACAACAGACTGAACAAGGAAAATGTGGCATATATCCAGCGTGGAATACTATGCAGCCATAAAAAACGATTAATTTGTATCCTTTGTAGGGACATGGATGAATCTGGAAACCATCATTCTCAGCAAACTGACACAAGAACAGAAAATCAAACACCCCATGTTCTCACTCATAGTCGAGTGTTGAACAATGAGAACACATGGACACAGGGAGGGGAGCATCACACACTGGGGTCTACTGGGGAGGCGAGGGGAGGCACAACAGGGGGATGGGGAAGTTGGAGAGGGATAACATGGGGAGAAATGCCAGATATAGGTGATGGGGGAAGGGAGGCAACAAACCACGTTGCCATGTATGTACCTATGCAACAATCCTGCATCATCTGCACATGTACCCCAGAACCTAAAGTACAATAATAAAAAAAAATAAACTAGATTAGTGTTAGTAAAACACACTTGTGAATGGCACTTCAACATCTCTTTTGCATCCTTCATTAGAGTTTGAAAATAATTTCAAAAGCATTTTACAAAAGTTATTTACACTTTCAGAAATGGTGTAGGTTCATATAATGAAGTAAGTTTGCATCACTCAGTAGCTGTATCTATTCTCATGTGCCTTAATCTCTAAATTTCATCAACTCCACATCAACCTTCCTGATCATAATTCACCTCAGGGACACTAGATAAGAATACGAAATGTTTTTGAAAGGAAGAAAATTGGCATTTATCATGGAAGCAATACTAAATGTATGCCATTTGTGAATATTTACAAGTCTCACTTAGTTACAGCAAAGTTATGTTTGTTTTGAAGAACAAAGCAATTGCACCTTTCAAAAATTAGAACATAAATTACACTTGCCTATAGATGTAAAAGCATGCCCTTGCTAAATAATATAGTCAGTACCAAACTATAGCTGCAGTGAATAAATTAATTTCTTTAGAAACTTAGCCAGTACCAGGTGATAAGAAATCTTATTTAATGTAACTTATTATAAATTATAAATATGAATGTACACTTTAGTCATTACATGTCTAATGCAATTATTTGGTGTCTCTTAAAAGTTTATAAAACTCACAATATTAAAATCATCTCCAAACATTCCCCAAGATACGAAACACATTGAAATTCCTTGTAATTAAGAGCTAAATGCAGTTTGCTTTATTTAGGCTCTTTCTGCCTCAGTTCTTCAGAATATGACCATAATCTCCTATAATTAGGAAGTACTTCATACCTTAAGCAAGTTTTACAACTCACTAAAAAGCTAATTAATGTTAAGTTTGAATTGGTTCTCTTGCACTGACATTGCTGTGAGTAGTTGGTTTGGCTCAAATATAAAGTGCACTTGTCTTTGACCTTATATAACTGAATGCAAGGGTAGCTCATTAGAAGGATTGTAGCATTTCTCTTGCATGGATATATTACTAATAGTTGGTTTTCAGAAGGAAAAAAATGAGATGTGGCTGCAAACTAGTGAAAATTCAGGAAGGTCAAATACCACATGCAGTTTAAGGCCTCTTTTCACTTGCTCCTGACATTGCGCTGGAAGCAAGTATCTAGAAATCAGAGTGTTTATGCCTTCTTCACTGTGCTAATCTTTCTAATTTTGGTTTTAAGCGTTCAACCTAAGGTTATTTAACCTTACTGAGCATCTTTACAAAGCAATATTCTTACATTTTGAGAGAAATGTATGTATTTATCTATGTGCATAAGATGCCTCTTATAGTCACTTCAAATCCTTCTGGCTCCACCATTTGCTAAGCCATTGTTCTGGTCACCATGTCCCTGCAAGCTTTGACCAGCTTTGTGAAGATACACTTGGCAATGCCTTGGCTCAGCCAGTGTGCTATATTTTTTTCTCTTCTGCCTTCAGATATGTGGGTTGCCAAGAAGTACTGGGAGTTAACAACTATGAAACTGCTCTTAACTAATGGAGATCAATGTTTCCCTTTCTCCCAACTGTATAGTTTCCTGAGATAACTTACTCAAACTCCTCAGGAGGGACACCTGCATAAAGCTCAGGTGGTTAGTAATAAATGCCAACTTGATTGTTTGCTTATTTTCCTGTTCTATTACTTAACTCCTGCTCCCTGGAATCACTTCCCAAATTAAGTACCTGCATGCCAAACCCTCCCTTAGTCTTAGCTTTCAGGAACCTCAGACAAGACAGTAAATAAGACATACAACAATGAATACATTGAAAGTCTTTTTTGAATATAAATGTTTCATACTTTATAACAATAAATATTAAGAGACTAATTTCTAGGCTTTTTTATTTCACCAACAGGCAAAATTAAAAAAAATAAAATAAAGGACTAATATAGCATTGACAACTATTTTTTAACAAGTATGAACATTTAAAAACAAAATAATCATCTTCTTACAATCCTAGGTTCTAAAATTGCACCTATATCTGGATGTAAAGAATGTTACTTGTTAGGACATTAGGTAAGTTATTAGGACTTTAGTAAAGTTGTTAATATCTTGAGCCTCAGTTTTTTCATCTGTAAAGTGGGGATAATATTAGC
Organism: Aotus nancymaae; assembly: GCF_030222135.1. Classification (NCBI taxonomy): domain Eukaryota; kingdom Metazoa; phylum Chordata; class Mammalia; order Primates; family Aotidae; genus Aotus; species Aotus nancymaae. The sequence goes on along the minus strand of NW_026988476.1, from coordinate 18,019,968 downwards.
ATAATAAAAAGTTCTAATAGTAGCACAGTAGGTAACAGACAATAAAGTGTATCAGATATCTCTTGTGGCATAACAAACCAGCCCCCAACCAAGTAGCTTAAAATATTAACCATTTAATTTTCTCAGGATTCTAAAACATGGGCTGGAATCAACAGGCCTGTCTTCTACTGCTTTCTGTCTCTGGAGTCATTCATGTAGTTGTCATCATCTGGAAGTATCACAAGAGTTAGGTAGTTAGTTCCAGAGGGCCTCACTCACATATCTGGTGCCTTGGATCACATAGCTGGGGGCCTTGGATCTCTCCAGGAGGTCCTGTGAGAGGGCTGCAGGGGTTTCTTACATTGAGGCAAGCAACATTCCAAAACCCCTTGAGACTGAGACTAACAAGTAACAAAATGTGAGTTCTTTCTCTTTGGACGGGTCATAGCAAATCACAGAGATTTGGAAATGAAAGAAATAAATTCCACATCTTTATGGGAGAAGCAGTAAATAATTTGTGGCCATTTTGAGGTATCTAACTCAGGAGTAGTACTTGTAAAGAACTAAGTACTGCACACATAGTTTCTATTATTTAAAAAATAGTTTAATTTTATTATATATTAATATTTTGTAGTCCTGTTTTATAAAAGAGGAGTAAAATTCACTTTTCTTGAAAGGGCAGAAAATTATTAATCTGAAGAATAATACTTTATATGTAATAAATCTGGCCAAATAGAAACTAAACATATTTCATTATTTTTCTTATTTCACACAAAATATCAAATCAATATACACGTAGAGAAATATCACTAATTCCAGCACCACAGCATCCATGGTTAGTAATTACTTGTGAAAAACACTGTTTTTCTTTTCTTTTTTGAGGTGGAGTCGTGCTCTGTTGCCCAGGTTGGAGTGCAGTGGCATGATCTCGGCTCACTGCAACCTCTGCCTTCCAGGTTCAAGCAAATTCTCCCACCTCAGCCTCCCAAGTAGCTGGGATTACAGGCACCCACCACCATGCCCAGCTAATTTTTGTATTTTAGTGGAGATGGGGTTTTACCATGTTGGCCAGGCTGGTCTTGAACTCCTGACCTCAGGTAATCCACCTGCCTTGGCCTCCCAAAGTCCTGGGATTACAGGTGTGAACAACTGCACCCAGCCAAAACACCATTTTTCTTTTACAATCCAGTCATATGGGGTCCAGTTTGCCCCGTTTTTGCACAAAAGTTCTTATCACAATATGATCGTAACAGGATTTCCATGTAATTTTCTGCCCCATCAGACCTAGAGCATCCAGATATAAGAACATATTTATTCTGCTTGGGAACAAATTACAAAGTTAGAATTGTGTGGTTTCCTGTTCTATAAATATTCCTAAGCTTCATGTGTAAATTAAGGCATAAATTTAATTATAGCAATGGACATAAAACAAATACAATCATCCCTCTATATCCATGAGGGATTTGTTCCAGTATTTGTATTAGAATTTGATGTTTTCCCCCACAAGTACCAAAATCAATGGATGCTTAAGCCTCTTATATTAAATGTATAACCTACACATATGTTCCCGTATATTTCAAATTATCTCTAGATTTTTTATAATACCTAACACAATACTGTGTAAGTCATTTTCATACTGTATTTTTAATTTGTACTTTTGTTGTATTATTATTTGGGATTTTATCCAAATATTTTTGATCTGCAATTGGTTGAATCCACAGAATGAAACCCGTAAGTAACTAGAGCAAAGTGTATGAGTATTTTGCTTTGGAACACATGGCCAAATATCAACTCCATTCTTTTTCTTTTTTTTTCTTTTTTTTTTTTTTTGAGACGGAGTTCCGCTCCTGTTACCCAGGCTGGAGTGCAATGGCGCGATCTCGGCTCACCGCAACCTCCGCCTCCTGGGTTCAGGCAATTCCCTGCCTCAGCCTCCTGAGTAGCTGGGATTACAGGCACGCGCCACCGTGCCCAGCTAATTTTTTGTATTAGTAGAGATGGGGTTTCACCATGTTGACCAGGATGGTCTCGATCTGTTCACCTCGTGATCCACCCGCCTCGGCCTCCCAAAGTGCTGGGATTACAGGCTTGAGCCACCACGCCCGGCCTCAACTCCATTCTTGTACTGACTTCCTGTTATTCTCTTCAATATAAGAGTAACATTTTTCTTAGGTGGTTTTAAGTATTATATGAAATAATGAATGTTTATGATGCCTTAGAGTACAAATCATTATTTATAAAGTATGTATACACACACACACTCAAAAGTAAGCTATATTTACTATGTAACAATAATACACTTCATACCTAGTCATAAACTGCTGAGTGCCAAGACTTCACATTAGCCTTTGATTGTACAAGGAATGTTGGTTCACTAATCACTTTATACGAATTTTATTTCTACATCACTTGGTTTACTGAATGTCACACCTTATCTCTGTATGCCTGAGTGCCTGACTGCTCCTCCTTGTCCTGTAGACCTACCCCCCTAGACAAAATAACTAGGTTTATCTGTTAGCTTCCCTTCAGTTAAATCAAACAAACTTCCCTGCCACTTCAACTCCCACCAAAGGACCTGTTTAGCATTGTAGCTGCTCAAGACCCATAGTGAAAGTCTTAGAAAGTGATAAAGTAGCTAACCTTGCTGCTGCTCTCCTACTTGTCCATTTTAGGAGAATTGGATCAGCTACACAAATATTGTCTCTAAACAGCAATAAAATTCCATCAGACACTTTAATTCCTATCCTAAGATCTCAGTACCTTGTGATCTTGGTAGGATTTAACTAAAATCTTCCGTAACCCAAAGAAGCTATCCTCTAAATTCCTAATTTAGAATTTTTTTCAGGGCATCTGTAACTGCCTTCCAGAATTGATACAAGCTGATAATATATAAACAAATTACTTATACCTATTGCACCTGGGCCTTGCAAAAGACCAAATCAGTTATGTTATTTTCTAAGGTACACTAACTATGCTTTTCATTCTGATGAGTTACTTAGCAGGACTCTTATTCAAACAAACTTTCTGAAAACTGTTCAGAATTCCTACAGTTTCCAATGATTCTTATTTTGCCTAGTATATGTTCTCAAAATTCACAGAAACTATATGAATCAGATTGTTCTAAGCATTATTTGTATCAAAGAGGAAAAAGTTAGGAAATATTTATTATTTTCTATCCCTAGAATAATACTTATTCTAGTGTCTGTTCAGAGAACAAATGAGGAAAGAAGGTAAACGAGCAAGCAATTCAAATAATATAAACATTCAGGTTAAGAAATTTAGCTATTTAAATTTTTTCCTTGGGGGAAAATATTCACAAATTATGCATTCCACAAGGTCTAATATCCAGAATCTTTAAAAAACATAAACAACAACAAAATTAATTTTGTGGTTAATTTTAGAGTGGGTAAAAGACATGAACATATTCTTAGCAAAAGAAGACATACAAAAGACTAACAAATGTATGAAAAAATGCTCAACATCAATTATCATCAGATAAATATAAATAATAAGCACCATATAATACCATCTCACGCCAGTCAGAATGGTTATTATTAAAAGGTTTAAGAATAACAGATGTTGGTGAAGTTGTGGAGAAAAGGGAATGCCTATTCACTATTGGTGGAAATGTAAATTAGTTCAGCCACTGTGGAAAGCAGGTTGGAGATATCTCAAATAATTGAAAACAAAACTACCATTCTTGATTTTAGTAATCCCTTTAATGAGTGTATACTCAAAGGAAAAATACATTGTTCTACCAAACAGACACCTGTATTCAGATGTTTATTGCAGCACTATTTACAATAGCAAAGCCACAGAATCAACTTAGGTGCCCCTCAGTGGTGGATTGGATAAAGAAAATGTGGCACATATATACCATGGAATACTAGACAGCCATAGAAAAGAATGAAATCATGTTATTTACAGCAGCATAGATGTGGCTGGAAACCATTATTCTAAGTGAATTAACATAGGAAATACTGCTTGTTCTCACTTATAAGTGGGAGCTAAACAATGAGTATACATGGTCATAAAAATGTGAGGCAATAGATAGTGCCTCAAAAAGGAGAGGGAGAGGACAAAGGTTGAAAAACTACCCATTGGATAATATGTTCACTATTTGGGTGATAGGATCAACGTAACCCCAAACTTCTGTATCACACAATATACCAATGTAACAAAACCATACATGTAACCTCTGAATCTAAAATTTACAAAAATTAAAATTAAAAATAAAAAATAATCTTGGCTTATCAATAGTAAAGTCTTAACTTTAGTTATTGAAAAAAAATGGTATTGTTTTAGTCCATTTGTGCTGCTAGAACAGAGTATCTAATGCTGGATACTTTATAATAAACAGAAATTTATTCCTCACAGTTAGGGAAGCTGGGAAGTCCAAGATCAAGGCACCAACAGGTTTGATGTCTGGTAAAGGCCTGTTGCTCATAGATGGTGCTATCTAAGTGTTCTCACATGGCAGAAGGGAAACAAAGAGTAAAAGAGGACAAATGCTGTATCTTCTCATGGTAAGAGAGTCTAAAAACAAAAAGGGCCTCCAGCCCCTTTATAAGGCACTAATTCTTTCATGAGAATACTACTACCCACATGATTTAATCACTTCCCCAAAGTCCCCACCTCTTAACACCATCACAATAGGGGTTAAATTTCAACACATAAATTTTGGAGAGTACACATTCAAACTATAACAGCAATGTATTATTTTCTAAACCTAATTACTGGAGTAAACCAAATACTTTAGTTTAATGTAAGGAGAACACATGTAAATGTAGGTGAACAGTGGAAGATTAAAAGCCAAATTTACTAATTCATCATGTTGGCATTTATTTCTAACAATTTTTGAAATACTTATGTAAACGTTCTTGTGAACAGAAGATGGTTTAAATTTGAGGAGAAAAAAAATGGCAACATGAGGACATTTGTGATGTTTACAAGAGTATTTGTTTTCCTTATGGGGCTTACTTCAGAATAAAATGTTTCACTCTAAACGCTGAGATCTTTAAAGGAAAAGAAATGATCCTTTACATGATGACTGGAAACAGACAATAAAATACCACTATAGGAAGCAAAGTTACAGTAGGAGCAAATGATTGTAGAATGGAAAAGCAAGGAATGAAAGTGAATCATAGGCTGGGTGGAGAAAATGAAAGAAACATAGAAAAAAGATTATTCAGAAAAAATGGAAGTCATGAAAAAATGAGTCTGAAGGAATATGTTGCTGGTTTAAGAAACTCTTGGAAATAGTTGTGATAATAGGACATTGAGATATTTGTGGAAGCAGCATTTTAGCACTTTGAAAAAAGCTAAAGGGAAAGACTAAAGAAGATAAATCAAGATAATTCTTGAGGGACAATTACCACATTCTCAATGAACAGCAATTAGAGGTCAAAATTAAACTCACCCTTGAGTGCTTCTGTTAATTAGATTTGGAATATTTGCAGTGATAAATAGTCTAGTAAAAATATTGATTAGGAGGATGGTACAAAATGAAAAGATCTTAGAATGTATAATATGACCAAAAAACAAAAAAAAACAGCTGGGGCTTAACTTTTAGCTTGAGCTCTTAATAGCAAGGTGACCCTGGGCAACTTATTTCAGTTCTATCAAGAGAGTTTTTTTGAGATATTTATTGAGATAAACCTCAATTTCTTTATCTGTGAAGACATTTTAACTGTCTCATTCTGTTGTAAGTAAAATTATTAAGCCAAATTAACTGTAATAATTACAAATGACTTACCTGGGCACTGCTTGGGAGAAAAATACTCAATAATTTTCCTTTAAATCAATACCCTGGTGTCCATCACTGTATATCCCTCTTCCCTCTTGTTTTTTTAAATTAAAAAATTTAAATAGAAATGATGGAAGTGGCTGGCTCTAATATCATTAATATCATTAGAGTAGTAAAATTTATAAAATCATAACTTTATCATAGAATTTAAGAGCAGTTTTAGTAGTGCTAGGGAAGAAACTACTTAAGCATTTATTCCTTTTATAGTTTAGCCTATAACACAGCAATTTTCTGTTTTATTTTCTCTTTTTTATGTATTCTTAAAAGACAAGTGAGCATAAAAATATTAAATAGTTGCATAATTAATCTTTGAAGTTTATAGTCCCACTTATTTCTGTAAAACTTTTATAATCATGGAACCTTAAAATAATTTTTTAAAAAAGATATGTTTGTCCAAATTCATAAACCAAATGTTAGCCTTATAAAGAGTTTCTTAGAGCTTCTCTTTTCTCATCACCTATAAGCATAGAATATTCAGAGTTCAGGGATTTTCCAACAAGAGAAAGTACTTTTCTTTTCGATATTCATCACCTTTCCCCAGAACTTCCCATTGAGAAAATAAGAAACATTAGAACAAGTTTTATGCTTTTTATTCAGCCATAATGGAATTTTGGTGATATAAGAGAGATGGCTGCAAAGATGATTAGGATGTGACATAATCAGATCTTTATTTTTGGATTATAACTGGTGGCATTCTTCTGGCATTCTTATCTCCAGGATAAGTCAGGCTGTTTCTAGAATGGGTAAAAGAAGGCAAGAAAAGATGTGACTACAATAGTCTGGGATCCAAAGAGATTAAAGTATCAGATATTTCATAACACAGGAGGTATATTATTCATCATATTTCCTAGTACATAATACATGCTCAATAAGCAGTTATTGCGTTAATTTAACTAAAGACTGAATTAGAATTACCTAAGTGAAACTGTACAGGATCTGGGAGGTTTAACAAACAGTGGAGGGTGATAGATGGCAAGATGGCTGAATAGGAACAGCTCCAGTCTGTAGCTCCCAGCAAGATCAACACAGAAAGCAGGTTCTGCATTTCCAACTGAGGTACCCAGCTCATCTCATTGAGACTGGTTAGACAGAGGGTACAGCACACAGAGGGTGAGCTGAGCAGGGTGGGGCATCGCCTCACCAGGGGAAGCCAAAGAGGTCAGGGAACTCCCACCCCTAGCCAAGGGAGTCCATGAGGACTGGTGGCATGAGGAACAGTGCACTCTGGCTCAGATAGTATGGTTTTCACACAGTCTTCACTAACCGCAGACCAGGAGATTTCCTTGGGTGTCTACATCACCGGGCCCTGGGTTTCAAGCACAAAACTGGGCAGCCATTTGGGCAGACACTAAGCTACCTGCAGGATTTTTTCTCCTCTACCAGTGGTGCCTGGAACACCAGAAAGACAGAACTGGTCACTCCCCTGGAAAGGGGGCTGAAGCCAGGGAGCCAAGTGCTCTAGCTCAGCAAATCTCACCCCCATGGAGCCCAGCAAGCTATCATCCACTGAGTTGAAATTCTCACTGCCAGCACAGCAGTCTGAAGTTGACATGGGATGCTCGAGCTTGGTGGGGAGAGGGGCGTTCACCACTACTGAGGTTTGAGTAAATGGTTTTCCCCTCACATTGTAAACAAAGCCACTGTGAAGTTCAGACTGGGCAGAGCCCACCACAGTTCAGCAAAGCCACTGTAGCCAGACTACCTCTCTAGATTCCTCCTCTCTTGGCAGGGCATCTCTGAAAGAAAGGCAACAGCTCCAGTCAGGGCTTATAGATAAAACTCCCTTCTCCCTGGGACATAGCAGCTGGGGGAAGGGGTGGCTGTGGGCGTAGCTTCAGCAGACTTAAACATTCATGCCTGGCTGCTCTGAAAAGAGCAATGGATCACCCAACACAGTGCTTGAGCTCTGCTAAGGGACAGACTGCCTCCTAAAGTGGGTCCCTGACCCCTATGCCTCCTGACTGGGAGACAACTCCCAGCAGGGGTTGACAGACACTTCATATAGCATAGCTCTGGCTGGCATCTGGTGGGTATCTGTTTGGGACAAAGCTTCCAGAGGAAGGAATAGGCAGCAATCTTTGCTGTTCTGCAGCCTCCACTGGTGATACCCAGACAAACAGGGTCTGGTGTGGATCTCCAGCAAACTCCAGCAGACCTGCAGCAGAGGGGCCTGACTGTTAGAAGGAAAACTAGCAAACAGAAAGGAATAGCATCAACAACAATAAAAAGGATATCCACAAAGAAACCCCATCCAAAGGTCACCAACATCAAAGACCAAAGGTAGATAAATCCATGAAGATGAGGAAAAACCAGTACAAAAAGGCTGAAAATTCCAAAAACCAGAATGCCTATTCTACTCCAAAAAATAACAACTCCTTGCCAGCAAGGGAACAAAACTGGACAGAGAATGACTTTGATGAATTGACAGAAGTAGTCTTCAAAAGGTGGATAATAACAACCTCCTCTGAGATAAAGGAGCATGTTCTAACCCAATGTAAGGAAGCTACAAATCTTGAAAAAAAAAAAGGTTAGAGGAATTGCTAACTAGAAAAACCAGTTTAGACAAGAATATAAATGACCTGATGGAGCTGAAAAACACAGAATGAGAACTTCGTGAAGCATACATGAGTATCAATAGCCAAATCAATCAAGCAAAAGAAAGGGTATCTGAGATAGAAGATCAACTGAATGAAATAAATCATGAAGACAAGATTAGAAAAAATAGAAGGAAAAGGTACAACAAAGCCTCCAAGAAATATGAGACTATGTGAAAAGACCAAACCAAATTTGATTGTTATACCTGAAAGTGATGGGGAGAATGAAACAAAGTTGGAAAACACTCTTCAGGATGTTATTCAGGAGAACTTCCCCAACCTAGCAAGACAGGCCAACATTCAAATTCAGGAAACACAGAGAACACTAAAAAGATACCCCTTGAGAAGAGCAACCCCAAGACACATAATCATCACATTCACCAAGGTTGAAATAAAGGAAAAAATGTTAAGGGCAGCCACAGAGAAAGGTCAGGTTACCCACAAAGGGAAGCCCATCAGACTAACAGCGAATCTCTCTGTGAGCCAGAAGAGAGTGGGAGCCAATATTCAATATTCTTAAAGAAAAGAATTTTCAACCCAGATTTTCATATCCAGGTAAACTAAGCTTCATAAGTGAAGGAGAAATAAAATCCTTTACAGACAAGCAAATGCTGAGAGATTTTGTTACCATCAGGCCAGTCTTACAAGAGCTCCTGAAGGAAGCACTATATATGGAAAGGAAAAACCAGTACCAGCCACTACAATAACATACCAATTTGTAAAGACCATCGACACTACAAAGAAACTGCATCACCTAAAGGACAAAATAACCAGCTAGTGTCATCATGACAGGACCAATTTCACATATAACGATATTAACCTTAAATGTAAACTAGTTGAATGTTCCAATTAAAAGACATAGACCAGCAAATTGAATAAAGAGTTAAGACCCATCAGTGTGCTATATTCAGGAGACCCATCTCACGTGCAAAGACACACATAGGCTCAAAATAAAGGGATTGAAGAATATTTACCAAGAAAATGGAAAGAAAAAAAAAAGCAGGGGTTACAATCTCAGTCTCTGATAAAACACACTTTAAACCAACAAAATCAAAAAAGACAAAAAAGGGCATTACATAATAGTAAAGGGATCAATGTGACAAGAATAGCTAACCTATCCTAAATATATATGCACCCAATACAGGAGCACCCAGATTCATAAAGCAAGTTCTTAGACACCTATGAAGAAACTTAGACTCCCACACAATAATAGTTGGAGACTTTAACACCCCACTGTCAATTGTAGACAGATCAATGAGACAGAAAATTAACAAGGATATTCAGGACTTGAACTCAGCTCTGGATCAAGCATACCTAATAGATATCTACAGAACTCTCCACCCCAAATCAATAGAATATATATTCTTTGCAGCACCACATCACACTTATTCAAAAATTAACCACACAATTGGAAGTAAAACATTCCTCAGCAAATGCAAAAGAATGTAAATCATAACAACCAGTCTCTCAGACCACAGTTCAATCAAATTAGAACTCAGGATTAAGAAACTTGCTCAAAATCACACAACTACATGGAAACTGAATGACCTGCTCCTAAAAGACTACTGGGTAAGTAATAAAATTAAGGTAGAAATAAATAAGTTTTTGAAACCAATGAGAACAAAGACACAACATACCAGAATCTTTGGGACACAGCTAAAGCAGTGCTTAGAGGGAAATTTATAGCACTAAATGCCCACAGGAAAAAGCAGGAAAGATCTAAAATCAATACCCTAACATCATAATTAAAAGAATTAGAGAAGCAAGAGGAAACAAATTCAAAGGCCACCAGAAGACAAGAAATAACTAAGATCAGAGGAGAACTGCAGGAGATAGAAACAAGAAAAACCCTTCAAAGCGTCAATGAATCCAGGAGCTACTTTTTGGAAAGATTACCAAAATAGATAGACCACTAGCCAGGCTAATGAAGAAAAAAGAGAGAAGAATCAAATAGACAAAAGAAAAATGATACAGGGGACATCACCACTGATCCCGCAGAAATACAGACTGCCTTCAGAGAATACTATAAACACCTCTGTGCAAATTAAATAGAAAATCTAGAAAAAACTGATAAATTCCAGGAAATGCATACCCTTCCAAGATGAAACCAAGAAGAAGTCGAATCCCTGAATAGGCCAATAACAAGTTCTGAAATTGAGGCAGTAATTAATAGCCTACCAACCAAAAAAAGCTAAAGAACAAAAGGATTCACAGCCAAAATTTTACCAGAGGTACAAGAGGAGCTGGTACCATTCCTTCTAAAACTATTCCAAATAGAAAAAGAGGGATTCCTCCCTAACTCATTTTATGAGGCCAGCATCATCCTGATACCAAAACCTGGCATAGACACAACAAAAAAGGAAAATTTTAGGCCAATAACCCTGATAAACATCAATGCAAAAATCCTCAACAAAATACTGGTAAAATGAATCCAGCAGCACCTTAAAAAGCTTATCCACCACAATCAAGTCAGCTTCATCCTGGGATGCAAGGCTAGTTCAACATATGCAAATCAATAAACATAATCCATCACATAAACAGAACCAATGACAAAATCCACATGATTATTTCAATAGATGCAGAAAAGGCCTTCAATAAAATTCAACACCTCTTCATGCTAAAACCTCTCAATAAACTAGGTAGTGATAGAACATATCTCAAAATAATGAGAGTTATTTATGACAAACCCACAGCCAATATCATACTGAATGGACAAAAGCTGGAAGCATTCCCTTTGAAAACTAGCACAAGACAAAAATGCCCTCTCTCACCACTCTTATTCAACATAGTATTGGAAGTTCTGGCCAGGGCAATTAGGCAAGAGAAAGAAATAAAGGGCACTCAAGTAGGAAGAGAGGAAGTCAGATTTTCTCTGTTTGTACATGACATGATTGTATATTTAGAAAACCCCATTGTCTCATCTCTCAAAATTTTTAATCTGATAAGCAACTTCAGCAAAGTCTCAGCATACAAAATCAATGTGCAAAAATCACAAGCATTCCTACACACCAATAACAGACAGAGAGCCAAATCATGAACGCACTCCCATTCACAATTGCTACAAAAATAATTAAATGCCTAGGAATACAGCTTACAAGGGATGTGAAGGAACCCTTCAAGGAGAACTACAAACACCTGGTCAAGGAAATAAGAGAGGACACAAACAAATGGAAAAATATTCCATGCTCATGGATAGGAAGAATCAGTATCTTTAATATGGCCATACTGCCCAAAGTAATTTACAGATTCAATGCTATCCCCATCAAGCTACCATTGACTTTCTTCACATAATTAGAAAAAACTACTTTAAATTTCATATGGAACCAAAAAAGAGCCCGTATAGCCAAGAGAATCCTAAGCAAAAAGAATAAAGGTGGAGGCATTATGCTACCAGACTTCAAAATATACTACAAGACTACAGTAACCAAAACAGCATGGTGCTGGTACCAACTAAGATATATAGACCAATGGGACGGGCATGGTGACTCACACCTGTAATCCCAGCACTTTGGGAGGCTAAGGTGGGTGGATCACGAGGTCAAGAGATCGAGACCATCCTGGCCAACATTGTGAAACCCCATCTTTACTAAAAAATACAAAAATTAGCTGGGTGTAGTGGCACATGCCTGTAGTCCCAGCTACCTGGGAGGCTGAGGCAGGAGAATTGCTTGAACCTGGGAGGCAGAGATTGCAGTGAGCTAAGATTGCGCCACTGCACTCAGCCTGGTACCTGGTGACACAGCAAGACTCTGTCACACACACACAGAAAAGATATATAGACCAATGGAGCAGAACAGAGGCCTCAGAAATAACGCCACATATCTACAACCATCTGATGTTTGACAAACCTGACAAAAACAAGCAATGGGGAAAGAATTCCCTATTTAACAGATGGTGTTGGGAAAACTGGCTAGGCACATGCAGAAAACTAAATCTGGACCCGCTCCTTACACCTTATACAAATATTAACCCAAGATGTATTAAATACTTAAACACAAGACCCCAAACCATAAAAACCCTAAAAGAAAACCTAGGTAATACCATTCAGGACATAGGCATGGTCAAGGACTTCATGACTAAAACACCAAAAGCAATGGCACCAAAAGACAAAATTGACAAATGGGATCTAATTAAACTAAAGAGCTTCTGTACAGCAAAAGAAACTACCATCAGAGTGAACAGGCAACCTACAGAATAAGAGAAAATTTTTATAATCTACCCATCTGACAAAGGGCTAATATCCGGAATCTACAAAGAACTCAAACAAATTTACAAGAAAAAAAAAAAACCATCAAAAAGTGGGTGAAAGATATGAACAGATACTTCTCAAATAGAGACATTTATGTGGCCAACAAACATATGATAAAAAGCTCATCATCACTGGTCATTAGAGAAATGCAAATCAAAACCACAATGAGATACCATCTCACGTCAGTTAGAATGGCGATCATCAAACAGTCAGGAGACAAGAGATGCTGGAGAGGATGTGGAGAAATAGGAATGCTTTTACACTGTTGTTGGGAGTGTAAATTAGTTAAACCATTATGGAAGACAGTGTGGTGATTCCTCAAGGACCTAGAACTAGAAATACCATTTGACCCAGCAATCCCATTACTGGGTATATAACCAAGGATTATAAATTATTCTATTATAAAGACACATGCACATGTATGTTTATTGCTGCATCATTCACAACAGCAAAGACTTGGAACAAACCCAAATGCCCATCAATGATAGACTAGATAAAGAAAATGTGACACATATATACCATGGAATACTATGCAGCCATAAAAAAGGATGAGTTTGGTTGAGCACAATGCCTCAGACCTGTAATCCCAGCACTTTGGGAGGCCAGCCAAGGCAGGCAGATCACCTAAGGTCAGCAGTTTGAGACCAGCCTGCCCAACATGGTGAAACATGATCTCTACTAAAACAACAAAAATTAGCCAGGCATGGTAACTGGTACCAGCCTGTAATCCCAGCTACTCAGGAGACCGAGGTGGGAGAATCACTTGAACCTGGGAGGTGGAGGTTGCAATGAGTAGAGATCACGCCATTGCATTCCAGCCTCGGTGACAAAGCAAGACTTTCTCAAAAAAAAAAGTATAAGTTCATGTTCTTTGCAGGACATGGATGAAGCTGGAAACCATCATTCTCAGCAAACTAACACAGGAACAGAAAACCGAACACCACATGTTCTCACTCATCAGTGGAAGTTGAACAGTGAGATCACATGGACCCAGGGAGGGGAACATTACACACTGGGTCCCGTCAGGGGACTGGGGACTAGTGGAGGGATAGCATGAGGAGAAATACCTAATGTAGATGACAGGTTGATAGGTGCAGCAAACCACCGTGGCATGTGTATACATACATAACAAACCTACACATTCTGCACAGGTATCCCAGAACTTAAAGGTATAATAATAAAAAATAAAGAAGAAGAAGAAGGAGAAGAAGACTGAGAAGGAAGAAGGAAGAAGAAGAGGAAGAAGAAGAAGAGAAGAAAGGGAGGAGGAGGAGGAGTTGGAAAGAAGAAAGAAGAAGAAAAAAAAATGGTGGAAGCCCTGCCAGTACCATCTGACACTTGATTGGCCATAGAGATTCATCAAATGGGAAAGACAGCTGATTACAAGGGTTGAGGAATACATGACTGCAAGAACCATGTGACCTAAGAGACTAGGTTTAAAAAAAGAGAAATAGCAGATTTGGGGATGGAAGAGGTACTGTTTTTATTTTTAAGTGTTAAAAATTAGAGACCTTATTGTGTTAAAATATTCAAGTAGATCCCAAATCTTATTTTTTCTCCAAATCACAGTAACTAGCAAAGTATCTGGAATATAGTATGCCTTTGATACACGTTTATTTTCATTAAAGATTATAATATATATTTACATGCATTAAATAGTAAATCAAAAGTAAATGATATTTATATTTCTGAGTGTTATTTTATAAAAGCATGCATTACTTCATATCTAAAATGTAATTTTGTTTCCTGCTGAGATAAACATGAAAAGTACCATTGTTAGGAAATACAAAAATAGTATAAGACATAGGAAATAAAAGAATTATATTTTTAAATTAATAACATGATGAATATGTACTATAAACATGTGCTATTATTTGATGATTATATCTTATGTAAACTAAATCCAATTAAAATTAAATGCTACTCCTTTCAAAACAGTAAGAGATTAGAATTAGGTTTTGGAATTACATTAAAAATTATGTTATGCTTCATATTTTATAATGGCAAAAAGTGTTTGTAGCTGGAAATTTTTTTTCTGTTACCTCTCTCATGCTTAATATAACCCCATACTTATCATTTTGTCTCTGTATTAGCATTATTTATGATTATATGATTTTTTTATCATATTTAAGCTCCATCATTAAAACATGCTCACTGAAGTTCTTAACTTTTCTTCTATTTTTTAAAGTATTTGAATGCATATGTACATCATTTACCTCAGTTGATTTTTAGGAGGCAAGATAATTTAGTAGTTGGACATAAAATTTATATCAGCACAAAATGCACAAGTATGAGGGCAGGAACAAGATAAATTTTATGGAAATAAATTTTTATAAAAGAGAGAGGAAGAGAGGAACAGAGTGATATTAAAGACAGGTCAGAGTGAAAATAGACTTCAGAGTGACTGGCTGAAGAGAAGATATGAATGTAACAATTTAGACTGCTAAGAGCAAATAATGCAAAGGCTGATTGGCAGGTTAAATTCCAATTCTGGTACTTACTACAGGTAGGATCTTTGGCAAGTTACTTAGTATCTCTGTACCTTAGTTCCTCTGGTAAAGTATAATGATAGAAATACTCTGTAGGGTTGTGTTATTAAATTAGTTGAATTATATTAAGCACTTTGAACTTACCAGTTCTATGTAAATGATGTATGTAAATGATATGTGTTATTATATCATAAAAAATTCAAATATCCAGAGATGATATAATAATAATAATAATAATACAGTATAATAATAATATCTAACCCTTTTTGTAGAATTAACTCTGCTATGCACTAGACACATATTACTTGATTTAATTCCTTCAATTACTCTCCGGGTGCCAAGAGTAGATGGGTCTCCTCCCTCACGGGAATTACCACAGCCAGAGTATGCAAATACTTCCGTGTCTCACTGCCTGCTCAAAGCGGCCATGAATATGAGCAGCCCACCTGAGTAGCCATTGTGATTCTACACAGCTTTGTGCTTGGGAACCAAGGCTCTGCTAGCGTGCTCAGGGGAGGACTTCCTAATCCACAGGTTGAAAGGATCCCTGGGAAAAGCCTGGTTTTCAGGGAGGGGAAGCACAATTCCTCACCAACTCCCTTGGCTGGAAGAGAGAGTTCCCTTTGCGGCCTGCAGTTCCCAGATGGGGTCTTGCTCCACCCTGTTTTTGTTCACTCTCAGTGGGTCACACCAACCCACCTAGTCAGTCCCAATAAGAGAAATTTGTTACCTCAGTTGAAGATGCAGAGTGCAGTCACAGTTTTTGTCCTTTTGGTGGGAGCTGCAGAACAGAACTGCCTCTATTTGGCCATCTTGGCACCACCAAATGTTTTTCCATTTGTTAGTGTTGTCCCTGATTTCTTTTAGCAGTGTTTTGTAATTCTCTTTGTAGAGATCTTTCTCCTCCTTGGTTAGGTGAATTTCCTAGGTATTTCATTTTCTTTATGGCTCTTGTAAATGGGATTATGTTCTTGATTTCACTCTCAGCCTAAACGTTGGTGTATAGAAATGCTACTTATGTTTGTATATTGATTTTGTATCTTGAAATTTTACTAAAGCTGTTTAACAGATGTAGGAGCCTTTTAGCACAATCTATAGGATTTTCTAGGTATAGAATCATATTATCAGCAAAGAGTAATAGTTTTACCTCTTTTTTTCCTATTTCGATGCCTTTTATTTATTTCTCTTGCCTGATTGCTCTGGCTATGATTTCTAGTACTATTTTGAAATGGAATGGTGAGAATAGGCATAAAAACAGACACATAGACCCAAGGAAAAGAATAGAAAATTCAGAAATAAAGCTCCACAACAACAAACATCTGATATTTGACAAGGCTAACAAAAGCAATGGGAAAAGAACTTCCTATTCAAGAAATGCTGCTGAGATAACTGGCTAGGACCCCTATTTTTCACCACATACAAAAATTATCTCACGATGTATTAAAAATTTAAAAGTCAGGCCTCAAATTATAAAAATCCTGAAGACAACCCAGGAAATACTCTTCTTGACACCAGTCTTGGCAAAGGATTTTCAACAAAGTCCACAAAAGCAATTGCAATGAAAACAAAAATAGACAAGTGGAATCTAATTAAACTAAAGAGCTTCTGCACAACAAAAGAAACTATCAACAGAGCAAACAGAGAAGCTACAGAATGGGAAAAGATATTCTCAAACTATGTATCCAACAAAATCTGACATCCAGAATCTATAGGAAACTTAAACAAATCAACACTCAAAAAACACATACCCCCATTTAAAAATGGGCAAAGGACATGAGCAAACACTTCAAGAGAAGACATGCATGTGGCCAACAAACATATAAAAAAATGCTCAACATCACTAATGATCAGAGAAATGTAAATTAAAACCACCATGAGAAACCATTAAATAGTCAAAAGATGACAGATGCTGGTGAGGCTGCAGAGAAAAGAAAATGATATAAACTGCTGGTGACAATGTAAAGCAGTACAGCCACTGTGGAAAGCATTATGCTTGGGAACCAAACTTTGGAGATTTCTCAAAGAAATTAAAACAGAGTTACTATTGTACCCTGCAATCTCATTATTGGGCATATACCCAAATGAAAATAAATCACTCTACCAAAAAAACACATGCACTTGTATATTCATCACTCCACTATTCATAATAGCAATAAGATGGGATCAACCCAGGTGCCCATCAATGGTAGACTGGATAAAGAAAATGTGATAGATATACACCATGGAATACTACACAGCCAAAGAAAAGGATAAAATATGTTCTTTGCAACAATGTGGATGGATCTGGAGGCCATAATCCTCAGTGAATTAACATAGAAACAGAAAACCAAATACCATATGTTATCACTTGTAAGTGAAAGCTAAACACTAAGCATACATGGACATAAATACAGAAACAGACATTGCAGACTATTAGAGGGTGCAGGAAGGGAGGGGGAATATACTGAAAAACCACCTATCAGGTACTGTGCTCACCATCTGGTGATAGGATCCATACCCCAAACCTCAGCATCATGCAATATTCTCATATAATAAATCTGCATGTGTGGCCTCTTTATCTAAAATGAAAGTGAAAATATGAAAAAGAAAAGCAAAAATGAGCAAACTTTTAGGAATAAGGAACAGGCTAAAGCAAATGAATAACTGTTAAAAAGGAGAAGTATGGAATTTACCCAAAAACTGAAGAGCTCCCTGTAGAAAAAGGAAAAACTGTGCTATAGGAAGGGCTATATACTAATAGATGCTGATCCTCACCCTCTGGCATTGAGAGTAGAGCAGCATGAAATATTCCATAGCAGTCTGGAAGATTTTATTCAGACCTTCTGTTTGTCTGTAGAACTGGCACCTCACCTCTTTACAACTAGCAACCTCAAGCCCACATGCCTTACAAAAGCCCCATGGCTCATCTTGGTCCCGTATGCCTGCTTTCAAAACCCATCCAAAGTTATTTTTTCAGACATATTTAAGTATTTGGGGTTTTCATGATACCAGTCATCATAGTGGCAAATGCTTTGTTCCTAACAAGTTTTATTAAGATACACTTAGCAAAGCAAACTTACATCCTTTAAAAACAAAGATAGATTAAAAACAGTATTTATTATAGTTAATAAGTAAGTACATTCTTGACAACCAGACAAGTTTATATTTCTCAGAAGGGCAGTATGTGGGAGTTTAAAAAAAAATTTCTAAAAGCACAGTGTTACTTCTTATTTACCTACTTCTTATTCACCTATGCAAATTTCTTTACAATTTAACCTACTGTTTCAAATTTACCTATGTAAATTTTTTAAATGGCCCCAAATTTTAATGTTTATAGAAAATTTGTTCCCATTTTATTATAATAATAGTAATATAATGTTTGTAACTGTTTAGTCATTAGACACAATTGGATCAATATTCTAATTCTGAGCATGTACTGGAATCAGCTAGCAACCCCATATCAGCTTGGTTTCAACAGTTGCCCAGTTCATGGAAAGCCTTCTAATTTAGTTAACTCGAGATAATTTTACTAATTTTGTTTTACTGTTGTAGACTATATTGCTGTTATACTCTTCGTGTAAGAATGCAGGATAAGCTTACCAAATGTTCTCTTAAATACTTATTAGTCTTTCAGATATTACCTTTTGTTAGAACTCAGAGTTATGAAAGGCCCTCATCATACGGATGCTTTCTAATTAAGTTCCTCTCCACCTGAACACAAGAGACACTAATAGTTAAGCAGGAATACCATCACCTCTATTCATCCTGAAGAAGTTATAAAAGATGAATATTCAACCCTCTGCAACAGTTAGGATTAAGGGTTCTCTTATAAAAGGGAGTAGGGAAATGTCAGAGGCATTTGAATCAGATCAACTTCATCTTGAATAGAGGCTGGGTAAAATGAGGCTGAGACCTACTAGGCTGCATTCCAGACAGTTAAGACATTTTAAGTCACAGGATGAGATAGAAGGTCACCACAAGATACAGGACATAAAGATCTTGCTGATAAAACAGGTTGTAGTAAATAAGCCAGATAATACCCACCAAAACCAAGATGATGATGTGAGTGGCCTCTGGTTATCCTCACTGCTACACTTTCACCAGTGCCATGACTGTTCACAAATGCCATGGCAACATCAAGAAGTTACCCTATATGGTCTAAAAAGGGAAGTCTTAAATAATCCACCCCTTGTTTAGTATATAATAACCATAAAAAGGGGCAACCAGCAGGCTTCGGGCCTGCTCTGCCTATGGAACAGCCATTATTTTGTTTCTTTACTTCTCTAATAAACTTGCTTTCACTTTATGGACTCACCTCGAATTCTTTCTTGTGTGAGAGCCAAGAACCCTCTCCTGGGATCTGGATTGATACCCCTTTTTTGATATCACTTTAATGATATCACTGTTAGTGCTCTCAGGCTTGGAAAGAAACAAAGGGCCTGGTCACTTAGCTGGCACCTCCAGTACACCACAGACACCACAGAAAAAGGAGCCCAGTCTCTCTTCCCCGTGTTTGCCCATCCCCTATTCTTCACCAGGCAGGGCCCTGGCTCTGGCTGCAGTGCAGCAGCCCCATCCCTGGCTGAACATTCCCATTGGCAGCACCTCTGTCTTTCTCAGGAGTGGAGCTCTCAGAAGCAACTGAAAGGGCCTCTGCCACTACTACTGTATTGGTACTGCCCTTGCTGCCCTTGGACAGGGGAAGGAACAGAGTCTGAGAGCTTTACTCACACCTACAGCACACCATACCTGCCCTATGGAGAAGAAGCCAGCCTATCTTCCTTGTGAGCCTCCCACACAGCTTATTCATCATCAGGCAGGGCCCCCTGGCTTGGACCCACGAAGCAGCCTCTGTACCTTGTGCTGATTGTTCCCCTTGTCAGTGGCTTTGCGTTTCTCTGGAGTGGAGCCCCAAAAGACAAGTGAAAGGCCCTCTGCCATTGCCACTGCCCATGATTTCTTCCCCTCTGCCCCAAAGCTGGGGAGGAAATAAAAAGCCTTAGCTCACCCCACAGCTGTGGTATGCAGCCCAGGAGTGCCAAATCAAAATCTGTGGTGAACACTTGAGTGGGAGAGGAGCCCACACTACCAGAGCACTGAAAGAGAGCACAGCTGCAAATGCGAGGAAATAGAGGAGCTGCACAGCTGAGCAAGTCTACCTACCAGCCATTACACTTAAGCACCCTCTACAAGACCACAGCCCAAATTTCAACACATAAATACTTTGCTAACATATCCCACCCCTGTGAAGCCAAGGACAAGAATTATATCCCAAATGAAGACCCTGCACAAAGGCTTGGTCCTCTGAAAACATCTCAAAACTGAAGTCAACTGACTAAACTCAAATGATACAACTAAAGAAACATCAGCCCACACAGATAAGAAAGAACCACCACATAATGCTGGTAACTCTAAAAGGCAGAGTGTCTTCTTACATTCAGACAATCACACTAGCTCCTCAGCAATGGTACTTAAATAGAAGAAAAGGGCTGAAATGACAGACATAGAATTTAGAATCTGGATGACAATGAAGGGCACTAAGATTCAGGAGAAAGTTGTAACCCATTCAAAGGATCTAAGGAATCCAGGAAAACAATTCAAGAGATGAAAGACAAAATAGCCATTTTAAGAAAGGCCTAATCTGAGCTGATAGAGCTGAAAAACTCACTACAACAATATCATAATACGATTGGAAGAATTAACAATAGAATAGACCAAGCTGAGGAAAGAATCCTAGATTCAAAGACCAGATTTCTGAATTAACTTAGTCAGACAAAAAGAAAAATGAATTTTAAAAAAGGAATAAAACCTCCAAGAAATGTGGAATTATGTAAAGACCAACTGAACAAAGTCATTGGCATCCCTGAAAGAGAGGGAGACAGAGCAAGCAACTTGGAAAACATATTTGAGGATATTGTCCAAGAAACCTCACTAGAGAGGTAAACATACAATTCAGGAAATTCAGAAAACCCTGTGAAATACTATACAAGACAAACATTCCAAAGACACAGTCATCACTGAGGCCTAATTGAGAGTAGAAGGTGACAGGAAGGTGAAGATTTTAAAAGCTACCTGTTGGGTATTATGCTGATTACCTGTATGACAAAATTACCAGTATACCATACTCCTGCTACACACAATTTAGCATGTAACAAACATGCACATGTATCCCTTGAACCTAAAATAGAAGTTAAAAGAAAAAAACTAAAATTAAAATAGCATAATACTAGCCACTAATAGAATATCTTACAAATAATTAGAGAATAAAATAGGAAAAGGTTTTATAAATATAGTCAAAGGGAAGAAATGCAAGGAATATTAAAAAGACAAGTACATAAAATCATAGAGAAAGTACTCAGATTGGCCTAAATACTAAATCTATACACATCGTATAAGAGCAGAGCTAATCATTATAGAATTTTATCATTATGAAACAAAACAGAATGAAATACTTAATGCAAATAAATATGATATATTCACAAGTTATACTCATTGAAATTATGTTATTGAAGAAGATGCTATAGGAAAAGCTTGAAATAGGATAAGTAAAATAGGTATTCTAAAAATTATACATTATATAGAGATATTTTATTATATAAAAATATTTACTTAGATATTAGAGATGGTTATATATAGAAAGATATAGATATAGGCATTATACATTTATAACAAGGAAACCAACAAAGATATATACCAAAATATTAATGATAATAATATCTGAATAATCTTACCATCTGAATTATGTGATTGGTGTTAGTCTTCACATTTTTGGTAGTTTTCAAACTGTGCTTCAAATTTTGTTTTTATAAAAGAGGAAAAGTCATGAAAAGCACAACGTAAGTTTGTTTCCTTTTGTTAAAAAAGAACAAAATGACTAATTATTTGAAGAAAGAATTATACCATTATTGCCTGAACTTGAAACTCATTGACATTATTTTGTTTTGTAGAAAAACATTACCTAATATTTAACAATTTGAAAAAAAACAAATTACATGTTGTCATTTTGCCACAAATTTTTGTATATGAATATTTGGGAAATTTGGATTCCATAATATATATTGCATTAACTGAACCTTCTAACTTGATCAAGATCTCTAGAAATCATATAATCATGTTGAGGTTTGAATTTTTATTTGAGAAACTGAATTTGCCTTGAAGGTCTCTTTCTGCTTCAGATAGAGTTCCCATCTGAATGATCATCAAAAAATATAATAATAGAGAATTATATTATAAAGTATAGTTTAATATAGACCACCTCTTTCAGAATTGCCTGTATTCAACAGACAAGTCATATATAAACATTAATGTTTGAGGACTTTAGAGTTTCCAAAGGTCTAGCCACTATAACAGCTTACTGAAGAACTCTAATTTTATGTAGTTGTCTAAAATATTTTTAGAAGACTCTTTCAGAAAACTCAGCATGGCCTCCAAATAGAATTGGAAATGAATCTCATGAAAAGATATAGATCACTATAATATATAAGTAGATTTTACTGTCAACATTAGTCCCTTTGTTGATCTTTGACATTATTTGGGAAGCTCTTCTAGAATTCAGAGCATCAATTAGCAAATAGGTGATTTTAAGTTTTTAATATGGAAAGATATCCCCCCCAAAATATCTTCTATATGCCCGCTTATGTTTGTACAAAAGAATGGTCACTGTAAATGAAGAAATTTCTGTGACAAAAATTTTAACAAAAGAGTCTCCTAATAGTTCATTATTTCTTCATTATTTCCTTAAAGCAAAGTGTCATCGACAGTATATACATGGCATGCTTTTCTATTCCAGATAAATTTAAAGGAAGTTTAATGTATTCTTTGTACTCAAACTTTCTTGAGGTCGTCTATTTTCAGATATTATGGAAAACTCATAAGAGCATTTAGCTCCTGCCTTCAAGGAGGTCCTAGATATATAATATAAATAAAAAGACATTGATGGATCAAAGAACAAAATGTAAAATTATGAACTTTGGGCAAAGAATTAAGTCATTGTTTCTCCACGTGTGTGAAAATGGGCAGTTCAGGTAAGTTCACTGGACATCCTAGATGGGAAATGCTTGGAGGATCTTTTCTCTTCCCTATTTGCTAGGTAGGTCAATGCCGCCTTAAAACTGGAAAGGTAGCTGTGATAGTTAATTTTATGTATCAACTTGGCTAGGTTATCGCAACCAGTTATTTAATCAAATACTAACCTACTAGGTATTGCTGTGAAAGTATTTTGTACATGTTGTTAAGATCTACATCAGTTGATATTAAGTGAAGGAGATTATCATCAATAATGCAGGTGGGGATCATCCAATCAGTTGACAGCCTTCAGAGGAAAACTTGAGGTTTCCCATAGAAGAAGAAATTTTGCCTCAAGACTGCTACCTATTTTCAGTATATTGGACTGCCTTACAGATTTTGGACTTGCCAGCCCATACAATCTCATAATCCCACAACCACATGAGCCATTGCCTTAAATAAATGTCTCTCTCCTCCTGATCCTTCATATATAAAGTTTTTATATAGTTTTACATATAGTTTTTATATTTTATATATAGATTAAAAAATTCAATTTTCAATCTTTTATATATATACAAGATAAAAACAATTCAAAAATATTTATCACTATGTACACATACATCTATATAAATTATAAATTATAGTGAAATTCAAGCAAGAGTATCTAAAATACCATGGCATTTCCCAAAGCTTCTAGAGAAAGAGTGACTCTGCCCTAAATGAGTAAGCAGTCTATTGACATGAGGAATCACTGACACTGCAGGCAAGAAAACAGTGTTACATCATTTTTAAGTTATTAAAGAAAAATAACTTAAATAAATAAATGCCAAAATTTCACACTACCAAATTAGTTTTAAATAAGCAGATAATATAAAAATATTTTTAATCACACAAAAATGTCTCAAAAGTTTTAGAACAAAAGAACCTACTTGAAATTATAAATGGAGAAAATAATCAAATAAGGATGGTGATAAATCTAAGAGGATGCTAATTCATAAATTGTGTGTAAGTGTGAGTAAATAACTTACTGAATTATACTATTATCTAAATATGCAATAAACAAAAATATTCAAAGGAATACATAACTAAATAAAACAATACCAAAATAATCATTTTGGAGATTGGAGCATTAAGGGAACAATCAGGAAATGAATATATGCCAGGCATTTCGAAAGGAAGGAAATTTTTATTACGTCAAGAAAGTAAAACAGAAAAATGTTTTAAATAACCTTTATAAATGAGATATTAAGTGAAGCACAAAAAGTCAAACTTGTAAAATTTTTATATATACAGAAGAAAATTGTGTCCATTCACTGATCAAAATAAATGTAAATGAGTTAAACTCACTTACCAAAAGAGAAACCCTAAGAATTTGCAAAAACAAGATCCAGCATTATGTAACAACCAGATCGCACTTTGAAAGAGGACAGTGGCAGAAAAAGAAAGCTTGATATTAAAGGAATGGAAGAAGATATGCAAAGATAAATGAACCTAAGGAAGGCAAAAGTATAACTTTTAACACTAGATGAAATAAAATTTATTTTAATGGAATTGTTTATTATTTATAATTGCTAAACCATCATAAAGGACCAATAATATAAGTGGTCTTTAAATATAAGACTTTTATAAGTAAACATAGAGAAAATCTTTATGACCTTGGTAGTATAATTTTCTTTGACAGGTCATAAAAATTACTAATCATTAAATTCAAAATCTAGAGTATATTAAGAAATTCTGCAACTCAGTTAAAATAATAAATAAATTCAATAAAACAAATAAGTCACATCTTAAATGGACACTTAAGCTGAGTGGAATTTCAGATACTAAGAAATATCTGATTACAGCAAAGCACCACATAGCAATTCTTAGAGTCCCACTCTTTTCCAATAGATGTCCTAAATTTAAATAAGATATTTTCAAAAGCAATGTATTCAACTTCTTTTGTTATTTGGCAACCCAAAGAATCAGACTATTTTCCTTATTTTTTGTATGATAGCATTGTTCTTTCAAGAGATAGATTCTACTTAGAGGCAACATAGGTCTCTCATCCTCTGACAATTCATTGAGGAAGAACTTTAGGCTCTAATCTAACCATTTTATTTTTTCTACGAGAGTGCTAAGTAAGTGGAAAATAGCCTAACACACAGTCTTGTGTTACATGCTACACGATAAGCACTTTATTCTACACATAAAAATATAAGTACCTCCTTCACAACTATAGACTATGTGCTGGGGGATTGTTTTGTTCTCTGATATTTCATTCTAGGATTTATCTAGAAAGATATTTATTACTTTCAAACTCTACCAGGTCAATTTAGCAATCTAGGCCTTGTCTTTTCTGGAGATTTTCTGGCCTTCCAAATCTCCATGTAATATTTACTCTATGAGTCTGTGTTCTGTAACAAAAAAAAAAAGATAATACCCTCTAAGGAATTTAGGGATTTATTTCAGGGTAGTAAGTAGCTTAAAGCATTTCTGAAGGAACTGATGAAAAAGAATAGAGTGTGAGCTGGTAGGAGTGCACCAAAAGCCACCCCATAGAGTTTGATCTTCAACTGTTGCTCTAATCTAGACCAGGAGACTGCCTGACAAGTTGAGAAGCCACTTCTACAGTATCCTCTGCTACAATGAATCTTTTCATTACATGCATTAAATTATGCATGAGTGATAAATGACATTAAAAGAACACAATGTATAACTGCATTGGTTTATAAGAAAGTTTCCCAGTTTGTTCACCTTTTATACTAAATAATAACATCTGAGGCACAGAACACTAACACAATCTATGCAGTAAATGCCAATAGTTGTCACTTTCTCCCTAAACATAGTATCCATTCACCTTCACCTTTCTCCTGGGCTCAGTTTGCCAAGCACTCTTGGAGGTGTTTAATATGCAGTTTGAACTATATTAAAGTTTGAGTTGTCTATATTATTATGTCAGATTGGCTAAAACATAGGGAATATGCATGATATTTCACCCAGAGATAGAAGAGGTTTATGGAAAGCCCAAGTCCTGAAGTGAGAACAAAATTATTTGCCTTTTGATTGAATCTTACTGCATACATCTCATTGAACAAACCATTTAACTTTAATGATGGACTTTCCAACTCTTCATTTGTCTCTGATATAATCACAACTATTGCCATAGTATAGCTTTATTATTGGCAAGGTATGCTTGTCCTCATCTTGATACTGAACTTGAGCATGGAATTTCTCTGGCCAATGAGAAGTCAGTGTAAGTTACTTAAGCAGAGTTTCAAAATGTATTTGTGGAGTTCAGCTCGCCTTCTTCAACCCTGGTGAATCATCATGAGAAGAAAATGATCCCAGTAAGCCACTAACCTTGTACCTGGATCACAGAATAAGATGCATGGAGATGGACACATGTACTGGGTGATTGCTTGACTCAGAAGATTGAGCATCATAAGGAGCATACCAGAATCCAATCTGTAGTCTACAGTTGCAAGCCTAGATGTTATAGTACATCCTCAGCTAGCCACAATGCAGTCACCCCATGACTATGAGTATGAAAATTAATTATTACTATTTTAAACCACTGATTTTTTAGAATGACTTGTTACACAGCATTACTCTAGCAATAGGTGACTGATACATATTAATATTTTAATTATATAATTTTATTCCTATGTATAATAAATTGTTATGATTCATCTAGCTTAGCCAAACTAACATAACATAGTTTAGGCAAGATGTGCTTGAAAGATGTTAAACTATTATAGAAGAAATATTTAGAAAATGATAGTTTTTATAATTGAAATAAAATATAGAGTAACATTTTAGCACACATCTAGCAATACATATTTTTAACCTTGAAAAAATCTTTCTTCCTTTTGTAGAATATTTCTTTTTCTTGTTAGTTTCAAAGCTAGTTGAAAGCATATTCATAGATGGAGAAATCTAAACTAATAGAAGTAGCTCTATCAAGGAAATTCAGTGTTTGCTTGAATAAATTTTATTAAAAATATTCTTTAGGTAGAACTCATTAATTACATCAATTTTGAAAAATATTTATAAAATATAAATATGTATAAATTCCATGTATAAACTAAATTTCATATATGATTTCATTTGGTCCCTATTACAATGTTGAGAAATTCTTTCGTTTCTTTTTTTTTTTGGAGACAGAGTTTTGCTCTTGTTGCCCACACTGGAGTGCAATGGCACAATCTCGGCTCACTGCAACTTCCACCTCCTGGATTCAAGTGATTCTTCTGCCTCAGCCTGCCAAGTATCTGGTATTAAAGGTATGTGCCACCAACGGGCTAATTTTGTATTTTTAGTAGAGAGGGGGTTTCTCCATGTTGGTCAGGCTGGTCTCGAACTCCCGACCTTAGGTGATTCGCCCTCCTCGGCCTCCCAAAGTGCTGGAATTATAGACATGAGCCACCACACCCAGCAAGAAATTCTTTTTTAATAATTACTCATCTTTTACAGATAAGAAGACAAAGGTAAAGTTTCTGGTTGAAAATACTTATAAACAAAATTTATTTGGTAACTATTAAAATATGCTTGTAATAAGTTTAATCAATATACAAATATGTAAACATTTCAGAATTGATGACATTATGTTCACTCACCATTTTAAAACCAGCTATATGGCCAGGCACGGTGGATCATTCCTGTAATCCCAGCACTTTGGGAGGCCAAGGCAGGCAGATCACTTGAGGTCAAGAGTTTGAGATCAGTCTGATCAACATGGTGAAACCCCATCTCTGCTAAAAATACAAAAATTAGCCCAGCGTGGTGCTGTGTATGTGCCTGTAATCACAGCTACTCCAGAGACTGAGGCACAAAAATCACCTGAACCCGGGAGGCAGAGGTTGCAGTGAGCTGAGATTGTGCCACTGCATTCCTGCCTGAGTGACAGATCGAGACTCTGTGTAAAAAAAATAAAAATAAACCAGCTATTTTAGCCAATTTCCTAAAAGCCAATATTCTACACATGTCAAGGTGATAATAGGTAAAATTTCCAAGGTAACAGTAAAGTTTCCATTAAGTAGTTCCTAGAAAAAGACTTCACAGAATATACTGCTTCACCTTTAAAATCAAGACAAAAAAATCAGCCTATTGAAATTGGTTCCCTCAAAAACATGAGTGCCCCCTAATGTACAGAAAACATATTTTAAGGAAATAAATACTGCTAAAGTCCTTACTCTTCTTTATTGCAAGATGACATAAGTGATCTAAAGTTTAAAAAAACATAAATTTAATTAAACTTTGAAATATATGAGAAAGTCATAAAACCTGAAAGGTAAATGACTGCATATAGCCAGAGGAGAGTAATAGAAAAGGAGAAAAAAGAGCAATTTATGCAGGACTAGCATATTAGGTATGTGTGATCTAAGAACAGTGAAGTCCTTTGCCTTTGAAATGTGACTACAGCCCTGTCATGCTCTAATACTCCACAGGGCAGCAGAATGATTGGAGTGAATATTAACTCAGACAGTTCTGGGGAGTCTCTATTTGGCAACAGCTGTATGGCTAGCACAAACCTAATATTACAGAACAGGATAGATAGTGAAACACCACATAATCTTTTGGTCATGGGGCACTGTTACATAAATGCATCTATGTTGTTCATTTGAAGACAGCCAGTAACAGTTTATTAGATTTAAACAAAAGGGCTAAAGTCAAACCTACACGATATGCAACTGTAATAAACTTCCCTTACACTCTATGCAGGTGTGTTAGTGTGAAGCATCAATCCATCTGTTAAAATCACATTTATATTTCACAGTTTGTATTTCTTTGTAAAGAAATACATCATAATTCTTAGGATCAAAAGTTCACAGAACTACAGATCTAGGTGAGATTCTCAACTGAGTTACTTAGTACTGATCTGAACTAAGCCAATATCAGCTTTAGAAACCACTGTACATGCTTCAAAGAGTGTCTGGAGATATGTCAACTAATATATATTAAACCAGTAAGCCCTTAAGATAGTAATTAAAACATGGTAAGTACTGAGTACATGTCATATTTTTTATTGTCAATATTATCATTGATTATTTTCTTATGCTTTTTCTGTTTTTCTAACTTCAAATTTTAGAACACTTAATTTGAAGCCACATATGTCTAATGTGCTTAACGAAAATATGAGATTGACAGAAATGATGACAAGAGTTGGGAGAGATGGAATCGTTGAAAAAAGAATGTCAGTATGATAGCCAGTAAGGTTTTGCTGTGCTCAGAGTTGAGCTGATATAGCAGTTTAACAAGTCTAGAAATCAATCAGAGAACACAGCTTGTTCTTCCTGCTGCAGATAGTAGAAAACTATTACTGTGTTCATGTAGATCAGTCTGTCTTAAATCCTCTAATATTTTCTAAAATTTCCTTCATTGTTCATCTCTATCAGTTCAGCCTGCTATAGCAAAATACCATAGACTGGATGGGTTATAAACAACAGAAATTCATTTCTCACAGTTCTGGAGGCTGGAAATCTAAGATCAGGGCATGGTTAGGTTCTGATGAGTGCCCTTTTCTTGGTTGCAAACTGTGTACCTATTACATAGTTCCACAGTGGGAAGAGAACTAGCCAGCTTTCTGGTCTCTTCTTATGAAGGAACCAGTTCCATTCCTAAGGGCTCCCCTCTCATGACCTAATTACCTCTCAAAAGCTCTACCTCCAAATACTATCACACTGGGATGAGGTTTCATCATGCAAATTTTGGGGGAACACAGTCTATTGCACTGCTTAAAATCACATTTATAGAAAACATCATCTAAAACCACTCATTAGAATTATTCAAAACACACATTACTGATGCAAAATCAAATATTGATTCAGAAGACTCAGTATAACATACAACTGAAAGGAAACAAACATGACTTATTGCAAAATAATTAGCTATTATAAAAGACCTTATGAAGTCACTACATTCCTTCACCTTTTTTTTTTGTTGTTTTTTCACGTATATTTTTTTCGTTGTTTTTTTTCTGTAAAATGTCCCAGTTCTTCCATAACTTATAAACATAATTTATACAGAGGAGTAGATGGGGAAATGGACAGGGGCAGGGTGGACTGACAGGGGATGGGGAAGCTCCTCTCGCTGACCCCTGGGGCAGACCGAGGCCCTTTAGGGGATGAGGAAGCCAGGACACTTCTCCCTGAGGTTATCTGGCTGCCTCTGCACCTGGTGGTCAGAATCCTGCGTGCCCTTCAACCCCAGAATCCCTCCTGGGACCTCAGCCCCCCTGGGCACGCTGCCCTCAGTACTCAGAATCCCAAAGAGCCATTCAGTTCCAGAATCCTCTCCTTAGTTGCTGGGGTGGCGGGGACCCTCCTTTCTGCTGTCCCCGCTGCCCCTGACTCCCGAGGAAAGAGGGAAGGGAGGGGAGGTGGAGGTGGAATCTGAAGGAGGAAGGGCATGGAAGGCGGGGGCCAGAATGAAATATTCTGATTATTAAATGCCTTTATAGGTGAACCACAAAATTCTAACTCACAGAGGATGGTGAGGCCAAAGCTGCACTGGAACTTGTTCTTGCGGTGATTCAGGAAGGCTTGGCGGGCCAGTGGCAGGGGCAAGGGCGGGAGCTTCTTCTCCAGGGTGGCACCCACGATCCAGTTGCTGTCCACAGAGCCTCTGAAGAGGAGGTTGGCCTTGGGCAGGTCCAGCTGGTACCTAAAGGAGACACTGGTGTCCTGCATCCTTGTGCTGGCCTACAACTCCACACCCACCTGCAGCTGGTCACTGGCTTTGTGGTAGTATGTCCCGAGCATGACCTCCTGGCCCAACGTTACCATTGCCAACCAAATGTTCAATGTGTATTTTCCAGCTAGAGACATGACAATGCCGTCCTACCCAGGCCGCGGGTGGTAGACCAGCTCTCTGCTCAGAGCCAGTCAAGGCGTGATGCTCTGGAGGTAGGTAGTAGGTAACGAGGATTCCTGAACCCACGAGAACATCTGGATTCCCCAGGGTGACGACCACTGTGAAGTCAGAGTCCGGTACTTCCCGTCCACCTGCCAGTTCACAAACTTCGACTGCTGAGTCTGGATGACCATCTTGGACCTGAAGCCAGGGCCCAGCTAGTGAATGCCCTGAGCATTAAGGCTTCCGCTGTTGTCCATGTCACCCACCAGCACAGGGAACGCCTCTGTGGGACTCAGCTGCTTTGTCCGCAAATACGTGACCCCGAAGTGGTAGTTGGACTCCCGGATTGTGCTGAGGGCTACCATCTGAATGGGAAACAGTTCCTTGCACTTCCGGTGGTACTCCTCGAATGTGTCCGGGTTGGGCAGGCAGCCGCAGGCACCGACCTCGGCGGCCCCTGCGGTACTGGAGGTTGCAGTACCTGGGGTCTGTTCGGAACCTCGACCAGCACTGGTGCCGGCGCCCAAGCTGCCTCCCACCGGCCGCAACGTGAAGCGCGTCGTCAAGGGCGGAGGTGGCGGCAGCCTCACAAGAGCCAGCGCAGGCGGCTGCGGGGGCTCTGCGGACTGCGAGCTGGCTGCTAACCCGTTCCGCGCGGTCGCCTGTGAGGGGAGAGGTCATAGGTGGAGGTCAGGGCCCGCGCGCCCTAGCCTCAGCTCCAGCAAACCCCCGCCTGGCTCCGGGCCCCTGTTTTCCTCCTTCACCTTAAGGTAAGTTAGAAAATAAGAGAAGGAGTTTAATATAACAAGTGCAGGAAAATAAGAGAGTTGTGTCCAGATACTAAAATAAAAACTGTATTAGGCTAATTAATAGTTGTTAGTAAGATACCTAATAACAGTAGTAAATAACAATACAGTTCAGTATTGTCTGACATGATAACTGCTAGCCTGGTGTGGTTATGGAGCATTTAAAATGTGGTCAGTGCTACTAATTTTTAATGTTATTTAATTTTAGTAAAATTAGATTTATATTAAAAACTAAGAAAGTGTACAATATCTCAATAATGTCTACATTGATTAATTACAGGTTTGGATTACAATTAGGAGATGCACTGTGTTAAATATAATCTATAATTAAAATTACTGTTTCCTGATTCATTCTACTTTTTGTAATGTGGCTACTAAAACATTTCAAATGATAAATGTGACTTACATTTGTAATTTCATAACACAGTGTTGCTCTTGACAAAGTAAGCGCTAGACCTCTGAGCATAATAGCAGTATAAAATTGATTAATAATAAATTATCTCTCCAATTTGTTTCAATATGTGATTTTTATAACTGAGATGCATCATTTCAATATGTGATTTCTGCAACCTAGATTTATGCATGTTACAAAAAGTTAAATTGCATACATATGTGTGCGCATATATATACAATTTTAAAACAGTCTTTATTCATGAAATTCAGTGAGAATTCTGAATTTTATGTGTTCTATTGAAGTTGCTTAAAGTGTGTTAAAGGAATCTCATCTTTCCTCTGCTACACAGACCCATCAGTAATGTTACTTTTGCCAGAATTCAGTTGTAACCCTGACAGCCTTTCAACCAAATATGTTCTTGGAAATTCTAGAGCAATTTAATTTTCTTACTTCCAAAGAAATGTATGTAAATATTAATATCATCCAACACCTTGCATAATTAGATTGATTAAAGTGTACTTTGGTTTCTGAAAACATTGATTTTCAGCTCAATTAAATTTTTCAGAAAATTCTGGCTAAGAATGTTCTTCCTCTCTTTCAAATGAATTAATTACCCAGTCCAGTTTTGTAAATTAAACCAAAAATTTTAAAAATTAATCATTATCTCATTTTAGCAGCCATTCAAAGAAAAGCAATATAATTGCATTTATCTAACTTCTGCAAAAATAAAAGCTGTAAATATGTTTGATGCTCAAGCTACTTTTAAATAATATATGTTTACTTAAATATCTTATGACAATTCTGGTTACTGTTAAGATTGATCTTATTGTCTAGCAGCTTACAAAGGATAACATTTAACTATACAAATATATAAAGATATCTGAGAGATATATCATTTTGTGATATTTGAATTATGGGGCTTAATTTTTCATTTAATGAATAAAAAATTTTTAAATAATTTCATATAATAAAAAACTAAATATACATTAAAATCCATCTTAATTCCAATTTTAAACTAATGCAATTGAATCATGGGGGTGGTTACTTCCACGCTGTTCTCATGACGGTGAGTGAGTTATCATGAGATGGTTTTGTAAGGGGCTTTTCCCTCCTTTTGTTCCACTCTTCTTGCTACCATCATGTGAAGAAGGACATGTTTGCTTCCCCTTCCATTATGATTGTAAGTTGATTTAGGCCTCCCCAGAACTGGGAATCAATTAAATCTCTCTTCTTTATAAATTATCCAGGCTCAGATATTTCTTCATAGTGACTGAGAATGGACTTATACATGCTGAATGCAATACTCATTGATTTTGAAGTATTTCTTTAACATTCCTATTGCTTACATATTGTCGCTTAATAATGCAATGAATTGCTAAAGCACTTAGAGCTATGGAAGTTGAATCTAAATCCACTTTGTGGATCCATCATTGCTGATATCCAAATAGTGGTATTTGAAAGTGAATATGTTTTTCCATGAGATATTTTTAAGGGATTTGCAAATTGACAGTCTCTTTATGTCTATACTCAGAACGTTTGAAAGTAACATTTTTTTCATGTTTTTTATATATATTTTATTGTGTTTTAGGTTTTGGGGTACATGTGAAGAACATTCAAGATTGTTGCATAGGTACATACATGACAATGTGGTTTGCTGCCTTCCTCCCCATCACTTATATCTGACATTTCTCCCCATGTTATCCCTCCCCAACTCCCCACCCCCCACCGTCCCTCCCCTAACCCCCCAACAGACCCCAGTGTGTGATGCTACCCTCCCTGTGTCCATGTGTTCTCATTGTTCAACACCCACCTATGAGTGAGAACATGCAGTGTTTGATTTTCTGTTCTTGTGTCAGTTTGCTGAGAATGATGGTTTCCAGGTTCATCCATGTCCCTACAAAGGACACAAATTCATCGTTTTTATGGCTGCATAGTATTCCATGGTGTATATCTGCCACATTTTCCCTGTCCAGTCTATCATTGGTGGGCATTTGGGTTGGTTCCAAGTCTTTGCTACTGTAAATAGTGCTGCAGTGAACATTCGTGTGCATGTGTCCTTATAAGAGAATGATTTATAATCCTTTGTATATATACCAAGTAATGGGATTGCTGGGTCAAATGGAATTATATTTCTAGGTCCTTGAGGAAGTGCCACACTGTCTTCCACAATGGTTGAACTAATTTACACTCCCACCAACAGTGTAAAAGTGTTCCTATTTCTCCACATCCTCTCCAGCATCTGTTGTCTCCAGATTTTTTAATGATTGCCATTCTAACTGGCGTGAGATGGTATCTCAATGTGGTTTTGATTTGCATTTCTCTAATGACCAGTGATGATGAGCATTTTTTCATATGTTTCTTTGGTCTTCTTTTGAAAAGTGTCTGTTCATATCCTTCACCCACTTTTGAAGGGGCTTGTTTGTTTTTTTCTTGTAAATCTGTTTTAGTTCTTTGCAGATTCTGGATATTAGCCCTTTGTCAGATGGGTAGATTGCAAAAATTATTTTCCCATTCTGTTGGTTGCCAATTCACTCTAATGATTGTTTCTTTTGCTGTGCAGAAGCTCTGGAGTTTAATTAGGTCCCATTTGTCTATTTTAGCTTTTGTTGCCAATGCTTTTGGTGTTTTAGTCATGAAGTCCTTGCCTATGCCTATCCTGAATGGTTTTGCCTAGGTTTTCTTCTAGGGTTTGTATGGTGTTAGGTCTTATGTTTAAGTCTTTAATCCTTCTGGAGTTAATTTTAGTGTAAGGTGTCAGGAAGGGATCCCATTTCTGCTTTCTGCACATGGCTAGGCAGTTTTCCCAACACCATTTATTAAACAGAGAATCCTTTCCCCATTGCTTGTTTTTGTCAGGTTTGTCAAAGATCAGATGATTGTAGATGTGTGTCATTGCCTCTGAGGCCTCTGTTCTGTTCCATTGGTCTATATCTCTGTTTGAGTACCAGTACCATGCTGTTTTGATTACTGTAGCCTTGTAGTATAGTTTGAAGTCAGGTAGTGTGATGCCTCCAACTTTGTTCTTTTTGCTTAGGATTGTGTTGCCTATATGGGCTCTTTTTTGGCTCCATATGAAGTTTAAGGTGGTTTTTTCCAGTTCTGTGAAGAAGGTCATTGGTAGCTTGATGGGGATAGCCTCGAATCTGTAAATTACTCTGGGCAGTATGGCCATTTTCACGATATTGATTCTTCCTAACCATGAGCATGGAATGTTTCTCCATCTGTTTGTGTCCTCCCTTATTTCGCTGAGCAGTGGTTTTTCATGTTTTTTAATCTGTTTCAACCTTACTTATTTTTAAGCAGCGTTGATTCATTTTCATAGAGGATGTTTTAATCTGTTATGTGAAAATGTGCTTGGCTGAAGTTCATTGAACATTTTCATACAAGTGTCATGATCTTTGACATTTTTCACAATTTCATCAAGCCTTCTTATAATTCAGTGCTTAGTGAAATACAAATTTTTAAAATTTGAATTTCTTCCTGATAAAAAATGTTTCATACAGCTGGAAATATTAATATTCACTAATATTTTGGCTTTATGTATTTTAAAATGCATTGTGCTATTCTGTAAGAAATAATGAGACCTTTATTTCTCTAATTAGGAAATATTTAAAATAGTTTGATGACAGTAACACAGTTTTCAAACGTTTCTTATAAATTCCAGAAACATGATATTATATCCTTGATAACTTCATCAGTGTTCTCCTTAGAAAAATTTACATTCAATCTTATGATTTTATTGTTTCATGTGTTGCTCTGTGGTGGCTCATGTTTTAATCCTACACTATAGGAGGCTTAGGTGGGAGGATCAGTTGAGGCCAGCAGTGCAAGATCAGTCTGGTGAAACCTCCTCTCCACAAAAAATAAAAAGAAATGTAGTTGGGCGTAGTGGTCTGCAACTGCAGTGCAGCTACTTAGGAGGCTGAGGTGACAAGTGGCTTGAGTCCAGAAGGTGAGGCTGCACTGAGCCATGATCATGCCACTGGATTCCAGTCTGGGTGACACAGTGAGAGCCTGTCTCAAAACAAATGTTGGCAGACTAATCATATGAGAAATTGTTTAATTATTAGGTAAGCTATAAAACAATGTTAAATAGTCAGCTAAATATACTTGATTCATTTTCTTTGTATTTGACATTTTAAAATAAAGATTTTTAAATTTATACCTATATTTAAAATTTCCATAAATATAATATTATAAATGCCAACATACATAGGTATGTTACATTGGCAACTCAAATATCATAGGCAACTTAGCCATTGTAATATCATTTTCCAAAATATGGAACAACATTTAGCAAAATTTGAGCCAGACAGTGTAAAATGTTCCCTTGATTTATAGATGAATTCTAGGAAATTTCAGTGTATATCACAACAACTGAAAATATTTTGCTTATATGTATAATGAAGTTAGTTTCTAGGCTCAGATAATTTTAAATGGCAATGAAGGACCTTCAAAATTTGACCTTCAAAAATGGTCAAATTTTGTTTGTTTTGCACAACAGCTCCATGGTTTATAGGATGTCTAATATTCTTGGTCTTCATCTATTAATGCAGCAGCCTCCCCTAATATTTTAACAATCAAAGAAATGCCTCCTATACATTTCTAAATGACCTGTGGGGGTGTGGCTCTGTCATCAGGGAGAATACTGACTCAGATATAAAATAGTGAATTCTGTTATCCATTTGAAAACCATTGCAGACTCATGCCACATTTGCCTCTCATCTGCTATTCAGTGTCCTTTTATATTAAATCAGTAATCTTAGCTATATCATAATCTCTTTCATAAAAGCAGCTATTATTAAAAACTTAACCTTTGTAAGAGACTTTCCAGTGGTTCATCACAGAAAGATGATATTTGGGGGCTTCTTAGCAAGTTCACAAGAATTAATCTTTTTTTTATATTTCTGACGTGAAATTTCTGTTTCTGTACTGCTAGATACATAGTTTTACATTAAACATATAATGTATATTCATCTTTACATATCCTTTATATAAATACAGTCATTTAGTAAATGTTATAGTGACCATGATATATTTTTTAAATAAAAAATTACATAGCTTTGCCCTCTGAAACACAATTGAAAGGAATCATTGACTTGCTTTTGTATACAATGTTTGTGTCTTATTTCAAATGCAGGAAGGACTTAGTGTGCATTTAATATTATCAAAATATTAAAATACTCATTTAATCCTTATAACAATCCCAAGAAGCTATTAAATATGAAGAAACAAATCTCAGATTAAATGACATTATCAAAAGTCATAGTCAAAGTCAAGTTTGGTTAAGCCTTTTTATTCTGTCACCCTGCGTTCCACCTTAGCTTGTATGTGCATGGAGTGTTCCAAATTTTACATTTTAAAAGGCCACCTTGTTAATGAGAAATAAATACCATAATGACTTAGTGTTCCTTTTTCCCAGAATGTCAAAATAATTTTGGAAGTGTTTTTTAGTGCATCTATTTTTTGTTTGTTTGTTTTGATACTCTGCTCCCTTTATTTATTGTCATTATACTCAATTATTCTGTTACTTTTAAGGCTATTGAAGCATACTGCTATTTTAAATTATGTGCTGTTCAATATGTTGAGCATTTTGGTTATTGAATAAATGTTAAATGCATATTTCCCCTAAGATATGTTTGCTATAGTTTGCAGACCAATGACATGGATTTTGGAAATAAACAAGCCAATGCTACTGTGTTTCATATTTACACTGAAAGTACTGACTTTCCTTAAACAGGTAAATATAAGAGTTAAAGTACTGACTTTCCTTAAACATGTAAATTTAAGAGTTGTACTATGATGTGAGGATTCTAAGAATATTTCTGGTTTTATAATTAGAACAGCGATAAAATCCATTTCAGAATCCTCATCAGAACTATCAGTGTGAATAAATCTATTTACTTCTTTTTAGAATCTTAATTCTCAATACTTTATTTTTCTAAGATGCTTTCCATAGTCATAATTTCTTTGGAATACCCATAAATCATCTACTCCACTTATATTAGTCTCATTGAAAAGCAGTATTTATGATGGGATGATTGGAAAGCTATTTATCATCTCTCTATGGTCACTCAGGCTTTTATCCCAGTCTTACTTGTGTTTGCCTTTATTCTCACTTTTAAAGAGACAGTTTCAGCCCAACCAGCTATTCATTAGTCTTTGATATAAACTTAGGTTTTTAAGCACTTGTTCCTGTGAAGACTTAAATAGTTTCTCTTACAGTTTTATGTCATTAATTGGGACAGTCACCTATTCTCACAGCTTCGTTTCTAGTCATCTCCCATTGAATTTCCCACCAAAGAGTAATTTTCCAGCTCTGGAAAATAATAAGCACATTCTTTCTCTGATTCTGCTGTTGGTTCCCCAGTACCTAAAATACTCCACATTATTTTCCTGGGCATCTTTTTTTTTTTTTACTTTAAAAAACTAAACCTAGCCGGGTACAGTGGCTCATGCCTGTAATCCCAGAATTTTGGGAGGGGGAGACTGGAGGATCACTCGAGCCAGGTAGTTTGAAACCAGCCTGGGCAACAAAGTGAGATCCCTGTCTCTACCAAAAAAAAAAAAAAAAAAAGATTAGCCTGTTATGGCAGCACAGACCTGCAGTGCCAGCTACACAGGTGGCTGAGGCAGGAGGATTGCTTGAGCCCAGATGGTCAAGACTGCAGCGTGTCAAGATCAAGCCACTGCACTCTAGTCTGCAACAGAGTGAGACCCTGTTTCAGAAAAAAGAAAAGAAAACTAGACCTAGACTCATGAGCAGTGGAACAAGGGGAAGAAGAAAGTGAAATTTTTTCTTCCTGGGCATACAGCCAAATATTTGCCGTCTATATGAGTTTAAGATTGTCTGCAAAATACCTGGTTATCTTCATTATCATGCTGTCTCTTTTTGTGTTTTCTTCTCCACAAACAATATTTTCTGATCTCACAAATGCACAGTAGAAATAAACGTAGAAATATTAAGTGGGAAAACTGCATAAAAGTGTCTCTCTTTTTCATTTTTATTATTGATATGTTTTAAATTTCCATTTAAATATGTGAACGTTATAGGAACAAATCATTGCTTTTTGTTGATTCTTCACATACACAAGGTTCTTTCACTCGTAGATGCCCCATAAATGTTTGATTTGTATTAAGAAATTAACTTGTAGGACCACTACTGATAAAACTTGAAAACAGCTGCTATTAGTTTCTACCTTAAAATAAATAAATACTTGTACATTTAATGTTGTGTATATGTTTTATGAGATGCTGTGGTAAAAGAAGGTAAGTAATAAGTAGGAATTGTAGGAAAAAAAGCAATACCTATAATTTTTAGAGATGAGATAATTAATTAATTTGGAAGTGAAATTGCACTGCATTATTTTGACAGAAATACAAAGGAAATAGCATGGTTAAAATGGAGAGAATAAAAAGAAGATCAGATCACTGACCTTAGAAATGAAATAAAATATCAAATTCTGTAATAGGAATATGGATTCTCCTGCAATTATGATACAGAGTGGAGACCATATAGAAATTTTGAGAATTAAAATGATATTTCAAATGGAAGTCTAATGTAAGGAAACTAAAATAATCCAGAAATAACAAGTTATGCACATTGTAAAAAAGAAATAAATTCTTTAAAAAATGTATAAAACTTCAAATTCTAATTCACTTTATATTTATAAACATTTATATTGGGATACTTGTTTTCATATAATTAAACATGACCTAAAGGAATTTTAAAACAATTTATGGTGTAAACAAATAGCTGCTCATAAGGGAATACTTACAGGAAAACAGACATTTCAGGATGGAGCCTCCACAAAAATACCTTTTACAAAGTCATTTCCAATATTTATATTCAAGTCCCCTGTAGTTTTCATTAATTTCTATGGAGCAGAAATACCTTAATACCTTTGTTTGTTAATGTACACCTTATTACAGTGACTTATAGTGTATAATGTGCTTAAATAGCAAACGTGAAATGTTTAATCTCACTAAAAAAATTTAAAACTCAATTTTATTAATAATAATTATAAAGATATAAATATTTACTATCAGAAATAAACAACTACATGTGCATTAAAATAATGAGGCTGGAGCAGAGAAGCAAGATGACTGAACATAAGCCTCCACTGACCATTCCCTCTGCAGAAACACCCATTTTAACAACTATCTATACAGAAAAATCACCTTTATAAGAACCGATAATCAGGTGAGCCCTCAGTACCTGTTTTTAACTTCATATGTCTTAAAAGGAGGCACCGAAGAGGTAGGAAGACAGCCTTGAATCACCAACACCACCCTTCCCCCATCACCTAGTAGCAGCCAGTGGCACAGACAAAGAAGTTGTATGTTTGAGTGAGGGAGAGCACAGCAATTGTTGAACTTTGCATTGACCTCAATGCTAATTTAACACAGTGGAAAGGAAAACTGGGCAGAACTCAGCTGATGCAAGCCTATAGTGGGAACAATTAGACCAGCCCTAGCCAGAGGGAAATTGCTCATCCCAGTGATCAGAATTTGAGTTGTGGCAAGCCTGATCAGTGGGGGGTTAAAGGCCTCTGGGTTCCTAAATAAATGTGATGGACAGTCTAGACCACATGACTACAATTCTTAGGCACACCAGAGTGCCGTATTGGGCTCAAATCCAGTGCACATAAGGGACATGTGACTTAGTGAGACACAAGCTGGGGTGAATAAGGGAGTGCTTGTGCCATTCATTCCCCAATCCCAGGAAGCACAGCTAACAGCCCCAAAAGTTACCCCTTCCTTCTGTGTGAGGAAAGGAGAGGGAAGAATAAAGAGGATTTGTTTTGCATTTTGGATACCAGCTCAGCTACAGTAGGATAGGGCACTGGGCAGAGCTGTGAGGGTCCCATTCTAGGCCCTAGCTTCTGGACAACATTTCTAGACACACCTGGGCCAGAAGGGAACCCACATCCTAGAAGAGAAGAAGAAAATATTGGGAGATTTTATCTCCCACTGACTAAAGAGCACTTGGGCCTGAATAACCAGCAGCAATACCCAGGTAGCACTCATCATGGGCTTTAGATGAGACTCTAGATTGTGATGGCTTCAGGTACTAGCTCAACCACAGTTGGATTGAGCATCAAGTGCACTTTTAGGGTCCCCAATTCCAAGCACTGGTTCTTGGATGGCATTTCTGGGCCTGCTGGGCCAAAAGGGAGCCCACTACCCAAAAAATGAGTCTCAGGCCTAGGCGCATTAACCACAAACCAACAGAGAGCCCTTCTATGTGAGCCTGTAATGGTGGTAGCCACAGGGAGAGGCTCCTCTGCTTGTGGAAAAGGGTGAGAAGAATAGAAGGACTTTTTTCTCATGGCGTGAGAGCCAGATTAGCAGCAGGAGAATAGAGCATCTGGTAGAATTTTAAAGTTGTTGACTCCAGTCCCTGGTTCTTGGACAGTATCCCTGGATCTGCCTGAGGAGAGTTGCCAACCTGAAGGGAAGGAAACAAGGATGGTTGAATTCACCGCCTGATAATTGTAGACCCCTGGGGCCTTGAGCAAACAGAAGCAATAGCCAAGTAGTAGTTACTGTGGGCTTTGGGTGAGACCCAGTGCTTTGCTGACATCAAGTCTGACTCAGCACAGTCCCCCTGGTGGTGGTCACAGGCTTACTTATGTCACCTAACCCCAGGGAGCTCAGCACACACAGAGAGAGATATTCCATTTATTTGGGAGAAAGTAAGGGAAGAGGACAAGAGTCTCTGGTAATCAAGAGAATTCTTCTGGATATTATCCAACACCATCAAGGGAGTACATCTATGAGTATACAAGAACCACAGCAGTACTCAACTTAGTGTGCCCCCTAATGCAGATATAGCTTAGATCACAACACCCAAGTCCCTTCAAATACCTGGAAAGCCTTCCCAAAAAGAGCAAGTGCACCCAGCTCAGGCTGTTAAGACTAAAATAAATACCTAACTCTTCAATGCTCAGATACCAGTGAACAGCTGCTCCAGGAAAACATAACCCTACCAAATGAAATAAATAAGCCACCAAAGACCAATCCCAGAGAAGCAGATATATGTGACCTCTCAGATCAAGAACTCAAAATAGGTGTTTTGAGAAAACTCGAAGAAATTCAAGATAACACAGAGAGGGAATTCAGAATCCTATTAGATAAATTTTTTAAAAAAGAGTAAAATGATTAAAAAGAT
Source organism: Aotus nancymaae (assembly GCF_030222135.1). Taxonomy (NCBI): domain Eukaryota; kingdom Metazoa; phylum Chordata; class Mammalia; order Primates; family Aotidae; genus Aotus; species Aotus nancymaae. The sequence goes on along the minus strand of NW_026988476.1, from coordinate 17,977,658 downwards.
CAAGCAGAAATTCTGGAGTTGAAAAATGAAAGTGACATACTGAAGAATGTATCAGTCTCTTAAAAGCAGAATGGATCAAGCAGAAGAAAGAATCAGTAAGCTTGAAGACAGGCCATTTGAAAATACACACAAAAGAAAAAAGAATAAAAAATAATGGAGCATACTTAGAGGATCTAGAAAATAGCCTCAAAAGAGCAAGTCTAAGTTATTGGCCTTAAATAAGAGTTAAAGAGAGAAATAGTAGAAGTTCATTCAAAGGAATAGTAACAGAGAATATTCCAAACTTAGCAAAAGATATCAGTATTCAAATACAAGGAAGTTACAGAACACCAAGCAGATTTCACTCAAAGGAGACTACCTCAAGACATTTAATAATTAATCTCCCAAAGGTAACTGATAAAGAAAAGACTGTAAAAGGAAGAGAAAGAAACAGATAACATCCAACAGAGCTCCAATATTTCTGGCAGCAGACTTCTCAGTGGAAACCTTATAAGGCAGAATAGAGCAGCATAACATATTTGAATGAAAACCAAAAAACATCCTTACCCTAGAATAGTGTATCTGCTGAAAATATTCTTCAAACATGAAAAAGAAATATTTTCCCAGACAAACAAAAGCTGAGGATTTCATCAACACCAGACCTGTCCTATAAGAAATGCTGAAGAGATTTCTACAATCAGAACAGGATGTTAATGATCAATAATATATCATCTAAAGGTACAAAACTCACTGGTATTTGTGAGTAAACAAAACCCCACAAAATATTATAATACCATAATTATTGTGTGTAAACTACTCAAGTATAAATTTTAAAAGATGAACCAATCAAAGATAATGACAGCAACTTTTCAAGACATATACAGTACAATAAGACATAAATAGAAACAAGAAAATGTTCAAGAATGGGGAAGCAAAGTTATAGTGTAGAGTTTTTATGAGTTTTTATTTTGCTTGTTTGTTTGCTTAGACAAGCTCACATTGTAAACATTTGCTCCATGAAACTATCATAGAAACATACCAGGAAAACTGAAAAAATTTTCAGTTTGAAAGAAACAACTTTGCTGCTGCAAACTTTGTTAGACAGCCAAAAAACTGAATGCCCAAAGTGTGAGAGGGGGAAAGTTCCACTCTGAACACACATCCTCACTGGGAAACCTGAAAATTCAGATCATGGGAGAAGGATTTAACCTTACCTAGAGCTGAAATGAATTTAGAGAGCTAACCAAAGTATAAAAGTAGAGGAACAATAGAGAGCCCCATAGGCACTCCCAGTCTCCTGGGAAGCCATTTTTGACTTTATCTCATGGGGTACTAGGGGTGGGATACCAGTGGAATTGGGGAAGGATGAAAGAGGGAAGGAAACTTTCAGATGAACTTTGTAATAATTTTGCCCAAGTGTGAATTTTCCTGGGCAGAATCCAGGGTTAGGTGGCAGGGGGGTGAACAGGAAGTGCAGATAAGAGCAGAAAAGCCATGGCAGGCTGGAAGAGGTAAGTCTTCAAAGAAAGTTCTACTTGCTTTCTCAGTGGGAAGGTATGTAGACTGGAGCAAGATCTCAGCTAGACGCCTGGATATAAACTGAGTGCTGTTGATGAAGCATGAAGGGAGTGAAATTGACCTTGCTGGGGGCATGGGAGCTAGGTGAGGCCTGTCATTGCTGGTGTTCCCACCACTTTTCTGGTGACCTGTATGATTCAGGAGAGGCAACAATAATCCCCCTGGGAACATAACCCCATTGGCCTGAAACCACACCTCCATTTCTTTCAGCCACATCCATGAAGAGTCTGAGCTCAAACACATCTAACCCTGTCCCCTCCTGGCAGACTTTCTCTGCCCATTCTGGTAGCCAATGACAAATGACATAGTCTCGTGGGAGGTAGTTCCATGGCCCTATCCATTACCTGAGAAACCAAAATACTTATCCAGGTGACCTTAGTGCAAGCTTGTATCCCCACTTTACTACTGCAGCTTATGCTCTCTTGAAAGCACCACCTCCTGGCTGGTAGCTAACCAACTCAAGCCATTACAGCAACTCATAAAAGAACACCCTGCTCCAAGAAAGGAGAAAGTAACAGCTAATTCTACCACATGTAATATCCTGGCTAACCTGAGGTCCTGAAGTCTGCCCACATGACAACATCACTGCCTGCACAACTAGCATTTGAGAAAACCAGCATGCTAAATGAAACTAAAACCAGGGACCTTCACAGAGTCCAAATCACTTCCCTGCTACCGCCACTGCAGAAGAGGTTGTATTCACAGTTGAGAGACCTGAAGACAAATCACATCACAGGAGTCTTTGCAGACACTCCCTAGTAGCAGCCTGGAGCCTGTTGGCTTCACTGGGTGGCTAGACTCAGAAGAGTCATAACTATCACAGAGTCCAAATCACTTCCCTGCTACCGCCACTGCAGAAGAGGCTGTATTCACAGTTGAGAGACCTGAAGACAAATCACATCACAGGAGTCTTTGCAGACACTCCCTAGTAGCAGCCTGGAGCCTGTTGGCTTCACTGGGTGGCTAGACTCAGAAGAGTCATAACTATCATTGCAGTCTGGCTCTCAGGAAGCCCCATCTCTAGGGAAAGGAGGAGAGCACCATATCAAGGGATCACCCTTTGGGACAAAAGAATCTGAACAGCAGCCCCTGAGTCCTCAATCTTTCCTCTGACATAGTGCACTCAAATGAGAAGAAACCAGAAAAATAATTCTAGTAATATAACAAAACAAGATTCTTTAACACCCCAAAGGGATCACAGTAGATAATGAGCAATAGATCCAAACCAATAAGAAATCTCTTATTTTCAAGAAAAAAAAAAAAGGATTCAGAAGTTTGATTATTAAGCTATTCAAGGAGGTACCAGAGAAAGGTGAAAACCGAGTTAAAGGAATTTAAAAAATAATACAGCATATAGATGAAAAAAAACTCCAGAGAAATAGATAGCATAAATAAAAAAATAATCACAGTTTCTGGAAATGAGAGAAACACTAAGAGACATGAAAATACACTGGAAAGTTTCAACAATAGAATTAAACAAATAAAAGAAAGAACTTTGTTAGTTGTATTCCTAGGTATTATATTCTCTTTGTAGCAACTGTGAATGGCAATTGCTACAAAAAATGAAAAAAGAACTAAACAGTGGACTTAAACTATACCCTAGAAAAATATGGATGCAACAGAGATTTGCAGAACAATCTATTCATCAGCACATGGGACATTCTCCAAGGTAAATCATATGATAGGCCACAAAACAAGTCTCAATAAATTTAGGAAAATCAAAATTATGTTAAGTACTATCTCTGCCCCCATGATCAAGTGGCTTTCATACCAGGAATGCAAGAATAGTTTAACATATGCAAGTCAATAAATGTGATATGCCACATAAACATAATTTAAGACAAAAGTCACATGATTATCTCAATAAATCCAGAAAAAGCATATGAAAAAATCTGACATCCTTTTATGATTAAAACCCTCAACAAAATCCACCTAAAAGGGACATACTTTAAGGTAATAAAAGCTATCTATGAAAAACTCACAGCCAACATTACACTGAATGGTGGAAAGTTGAAAGCATTCCCCCTGAGAACTGAAACAAGACAAGGATGCCCAAGTTTATACCACTTTCTTTCAACTTAGTCCTGGAAGCAATGGTCAGACTAATAAGACAAGAGAAAAAAAAGAAAGGACATCCAAATTGGTAAAGAGGAAGACAAACTGTTGCTGTTTACCCATGGTATGATTGTATACTTAGAAAACCCCAAAAACTCATCAAAAAAGCTCCTAGATCTGATAAATGAATTCAGTAAAGTTTCAGAGTGAAAAATCAATATACACAAATCAGGAGCACCGCTATACACCAACAGTGAGCAAGCTGAGAATCAAATCAAGAACTCGGCCACTTTTACAATAGCTGTAAAAATAAAATGAAATAAGGAAAATAAAATAAAATACTTAGGAATATCCTTAACCAAGGAGGCGAAATAATTCTACAAGGAAAACTACAAAACACTGCTGAAATAAATCATAGATGACACAAACAAATGGAAACACATTTCATGCTCATGGATGGGTAGAATCAATATTGTGAAAATGACTGTACTGCCAAAAGCAGTCTACAAATTTAATGCAATTTTCACCAAAATGCCGTCATCATTCTTCACAGAACTAGAAAAAACAAATCTAAAATTCATATGGAACTAATAAACTGCCTACATAACCAAAGCAAAACTAAGCAAAAAGGACAAATCTCAAGGCATCACATTACCCAATTTCAAACTATACTATAAACCTATAGACACTAAAATAGCGTGGTACTGGTATAAAAATAGGCACATAGACCAATGGAACAAGCTAGAGAACCCAGAAATCCAAATATTCACAGGCAAGTGATCTTCAGCAAATCAAACAAAAACACAAAGTGGGGGAAGGACACACTATTCAACAAATGGTGCTGGGATAATTGGCAAGCCACATGTAGAAGAATGAAACTGGATTCTCACCTTCTCTTATACAAAAATCAACTCAATATGGCTCAAAAACTTAAATCTGAGACCTGAAACAAAAATTCTAGAGATAACATCAGAAAAATTATTCTAGACATTGGCTTAGGCAAAGACTTTAAGATCAAGAACCCAAAAGCAAATGCAGCAAAAATAAAGATAAATATATGGGACTTAACCTAAAAAGCTTCTACACCACAAGACAAATAAACACCAGAGTAAACAGACAACCCTCAGTGTGGGAGAAAATCTTCACAAACTATGCGTTCAACAAATAACTAATATCCAGAATCTATAAGCAACTCAAATAAATCAGCAAGAAAAAAAATAATAATAATCCCATCGAAAAGTGGACTAAGGACATGAATAGACAATTTTCAAAGGAGGTGTATAAATGGCCAAAAAACACATTAAAATATGCTCAACATCACTAATGATCAGGGAAATGCAAATCAAAACCACAATGCTATACTACCTTACTCCCAAAAGAATGGCCATAATTTTAAAAAATCATAAAATAATAGATATTAGTGTGGATTTGGTGAAAAGGGAACACTTACACTGCTGGTTGGAATGTAAAGTAGTACAACCATTATGGAAAACATTGTGGATTGGAGATTCTTTAAAGAATTCAAAGTAGATCTACCATTTAATCCAGAAATTCCACTACTGGGTATCTACCCAGAGGAAAATAAATCATCATATGAAAAAGACACTTGCACACACATCTTTATAGCAGCACAATTTTCAATTGCAAAAATATGAAACCAGCCCAAATGGCCATCAATCAATATGTGGATAAAGAAAATGTGAGATATATATATATATATATATCCCCCATGGAATGCTATTCACCCATAAATATGAATGAAATAATGGCATTTGCAGCAACCAGGCTTTGGCTGGAGACCATTATTCTCACTGAAGTAACTCCAGAATGAAAAAACAAACCTTGTATGTTCTCACTTATAAGTGGGAGCTAAGCTATGAGGTGCAAATGCATAAGAATGATACAGTGGACTTTGGGTTTCTTTAAGTCTGTTATTGGTGTATAGGAATGCTTGTGATTTTTGCACATTGATTTTGTATCCTGAGACTTTACCGAAGTTGCTTATCAGTTCCAGGAGATTTTGGGCTGAGACAATGGGGTCTTCTAGATATACAATCATGTCATCTGCAAATAGAGACAATTTGACTTCCTCCTTTCCTATTTGAATATGCTTTATTTCTTTTTCTTGCCTGATTTCTCTGGCTAGAACGTCCAATACTATATTGAATAGGAGTGGTGAGAGAGGGCATTCTTGTCTAGTGCCAGATTTCAAAGGGAATGCTTCCAATTTTTGCCCATTCAGTATGATATTGGCTGTCTGTCATAAATAGCTTTTATTATTTAGAGACAAAATAATAAATTTTGGAGTCAGGGAAGTATGAATTCAAATACTTATCATTTATTGGCCCTGTGAGTATGCACTAGTTACTGAGGTATCTGAAACCACACTTTATCTGGAAAACAGAAATATCAAATCTGTTCCCAATATTATTAACTTGCCTTCTCCAATGATATCATTCTATAACTCATAGTGTATATGTTGTGAAGAATCATTGTTCTACTCCTTTCTTTTTCTATTTTCTTCTCTTAACAGTTTGAAAAATTATTCTAATATTCATTTTTATATAATTCATATCTATGTTTTTAACCAGATTATAACCTATCTGTGATTTAATATTAAATTTTATCAATTCTTTTTTTCTTTTTGAGATGGAGTCTCACTCTGTTGCCAGGCTGGAGTGCAGTGGCATGATCTTGGTTCACTGCAACCTTCACTTCCCTGGTTAAAGCAGTTCTCTTGCCTCAGCCTCCTCAGTAGCTGATACTACAGGCACACACCACCATGGCCAGCTAGTT